>NW_023276806.1:89458330-90727162 GCF_003668045.3 Cricetulus griseus | reverse complement strand
TAGGTTTACATATAAATCAGGCACTAGGGAAATGTCTGGAGATCTACAAGATGACACCAGCTAACAATCTAAGCAACAGAGAAGAGGGTACCTTAAATGCCCTCCCCTGATAATGAGATTGATGACTGATTTATATGCCACCAGATAGCCCTCATCCAGCAGCTGGTGGAAGTAGAACCAGATACCCACAACTAATCACTGAACTGAATTGGAATCCAGATGCAAGGAAGGATGAGTAAAGAGCAAAGGTGTCCAGACCAAGCTGGTGAAACCCACAGAAACAGCTGTCCTGAACATTGGGGAACTCTTGATCCCCAGATTGATAGCTGGGGTACAAGCATGGGTCTGATCCAGGCCCCAGGAACATGGGTTTCAGTGAGGAAACCTTGGAAATCTACGGGACCTCCTGTAGAAGTTCAGTACTTATTCCTAGCACAGGTGTGGACTTTGGGAGCCCATTCCACATAGACTAATACTCCCTGCGCCAAGACACACAGGGGTGGGCCTAGGCCCTATCCCAAAGGATACAATAGACTCTGATGACACCCTGTGGAAGGCCTCACCATCCAGGGGAAGCAGAAAATATATGTGATAGGTAGGGTTTCAGTTAGGGGTGGTGGTGGTAGGGGAGGACGGGAGGGACAAGGGAACTGGGTTTGTCATGTAAAACAATCTTGTTTCTAATTCAAATAAAAAAAATCTGCAAAAAAAAGAGTAAATACTGCTCTTGTAGCTGACCCAGGTTAGTTTCTAGCACTCAAATTGCAGCTCACAATCGTCTAAGACTCCAGTTTCTGAGGCTTCAATGCCCTCTCTAGCTCCTGCATGTGTACAAGCACATATAATAAAAATGCACAAGTCTTGAAGTTCTGAGTCTTGTTTTCAACATACCATGTCTATCCCTTCCCTGAGCCATGTCACAAACTCTACCTGAGCAAAGTTCCAGCCGCCCACCAGACTGAGTCATTCAGGAGAATGTCCCACTAAGTCTGCTTCAACTGAGCAGCTTGCCTGTAAACACCCACCCTAGCTTCCCCACGGGAACTTCTTTGATTCCCATCTTGACAGGATTCTTTCCTCACTCTGCATACAGTCACCTTTTAAAAGTTGTTTTCAAATTGTTTAATATTCCAAAGAAAGATGAAGTAATGTACATATTGTATTTGTGATCCTAAGCTTTGAGTATAGTGTTTTTAGTTAATATGATAGTACTAACTAGGATAGTACTAACCAACTATAGTTTGATTTACATGTTTAGTCAAAAATTGGTTATTGATTTTGTTGGCTTGTAGAAGTTTATGAGAAAAAATGAGTCAATGCTATTAGTGCTGTGACTATAGAATATACCTTCATTAAGTGATACCTTAATTAAATGTTTCCTCTGATATTTTGATAGAATCTAAAAAAGAAATACAGACATTCTATCATTGCTTAGGGCAGAAATCAATAAGGTCTTCTCTTTTCTCTCTACTCACTACCACATTCTAGGTTAGTTCAAGCCTGTAGGTTAATTCTAACACTTTGACTGTTTCACTTGCTATGTGCTAATACATGTACTTCAAGATTCTGCATCAATCTTTGGTTTTAAGACTGTTATGATCCAAATTATGGAGAAATGATCTAAGTTCCCATACTAGAACTTCTGCTTGCACTAATAGGCACATGTATACACATGTAGACACATGTACACTCACACACATACACTCACACAGGTGTGCACACAAATAACACATATATGAAAATACAGTGAGTATCAAACAAGAGAATAAGGCAAAATAAGCTTAACATAATGGAAGCACAGAGATAAAAGGAATCAGAAAGAAAATGATGTGAAAAACAGCCAGAGTTCCAGCCCACTCACAAATGCTTCCTACATAAAAATTACCCATCAACCCTGATGCAACTTCCTTTGTATTGGAGACTGGCTTAAACATTAATAATTCCAAATACTAAGGATAAAATCAAGGACACCTTCTGTTTCTACTGCAATAAAATTAGAAAAGAAACAACACTGACATGCATCTTTCTCATGGCTTCAGGTTAAAAACATAGAAACCAAAAATAAAGATGCCATGAAAGCATTAAAATGAAAATGACTGTTATCAAAAGGGAGAGATACCATAGCAGAATGTTGCAGTGTGTTACAGACATAGTAACAAAGTATTATGGACTGGAGAGGTGGGTCACCAGTTAAGAATACTGGCTACTCTTCTAGAGGACCCAGGTTTACTTCCAAACACCCCAGTGGCAACTCCAATCCCAAATGACTGTCACTCTAGCTGACCCAGTCCCAGGAGATCCAATTCCCTTTCATGGCTTCCATTGGCACCAATCTTACATGTGGCACATAGGCATGTATGTGGGCAAAGCACCTCTTACATAAAACAACAGGTAAAAATTTAAAAATATATAATGGCATGTTATATGTAATATAAATATTATATACAAATAAAGGGAAACAATGAAAGTGAATTTGCTCTACCAGATTCATAGAAAGAATAAATGCAATAAAAGGGAGAAATACATTTTAAATATTGAAGTTGAATACTGTTATATATAAAATTATAAAACTGTTCAGCTTCGGGGAAATGTAAAAAACCATAGCAACAACAAGAAGGTAAATTAGTGAATTAACTACCCAGTGTGGGAAGAGGGATGAAAAATACAATGTCTGAAAATAATCAATAAATGGCAAGAGAAATAAAAAGAGATGATAAGAACAGCCTACAAATAGGAGACTATTTGGAACTGTCTAGTAAGGGATAGGAATACAGAGGAACTGGAAACATTGAATGCAGAAAATTTTCAAGCACACAAACAAAAACTGGCCGAATGAACTGGAGGAACATTTCTCAAATGAGGATGCATAAGTGACCAGCAGATAGATGGGAAATGTTCAATGTTTATTAAGGTTCTGAGAAATACTCTGCCACAAGGACATGTCACCTAGGAACATCTATCACCAAGAAAAAAATTAAAATGAAGGATGTGGGGGAGGGGTGGGGAGGAAATTGGACCCGAGTTTACCATTAATAGGAATGTAAATTAGTATAGCCATATGCAGAACATGGGGTGAGAGGTCCTTAGAAACTAGAAATAGAGCCACCACATGACTCAATAACAGGATACATACCCTAAGGGAAGGAGTGTGGGGGAGGCCTGTCGTCCCATGTTTATTTTGACACTATACATAGTATCCAAGATCTGGAAGGAAGCTAGTTGTCAACCAACAGATAAGCGGACAGGGAAAGTACAGTATATAGACAGTGGGAGTTAGCCATTAGAAAAAAAGAAGGATGCCCTGTCCTTTACAATAACATGGATTAGCCTAGAGGAGATTACATCAAGTGAAATGTCATAATGGAAATGTGACATAAATGGAAGCTGAAACAGTTTATTTTGTTTAAGTGCCGAATAGCAGAGTGTTTACAGAGGATAGATGAGGGGACTCAAGGTGTTGACAGAGAGGATAGTTAATGTGCACCAGGCTATACTTTTATGCTAAGAGCAACTTCTAATGTTGTATAAGCAAAATGAGATAACAGTTGACTGTATATGTCAAAATAGCTTCTAGAGTAGGTTTTGAGTGCTTCAGTCACAACGGAGCATTAGCTGTGACAAATATGCCGTTTACCCCAATCTAATCACTACAAATTATATAAATGTGCTAGAATATACTATATTTTGTAAACACGAATTACTGTTATGTGCCAATTAAAGTTGTTAAACCATTTTTTAAAAAATAATCAATGAAGAAAAGAAACTTAAACATCATAAGGAAGTTCTTAGGTCAGACCATGGAAGCAGAATAGATAAATCTGAATGCAGTAAATAATCCAATAAAAGACAATTTACTATACCTAATTATATAAAATTGACAAAGTCTAAATACACAAAAATTTCCTAAAAGAAAAGTTGAAAGTTACATAGTCCTGTAACACAAAGTCACCGAGACTCAGTTTCACTCACATTGAAAAGAAGGATGAATCTTGAGTAGACAAAAACCCACCCAATTGAGTTTAAGAAAATAGGATTAAAATTGAAATCAAAAAGGAAGAAAATCAAAAGGTAGAAAGGGAGGGAAGGAAGAGAAAAGAGGAAAGATAGGAGAGAGGGAGAGGAAGGAGTAAGAAATTCACACTAATAAAGAATAATAACAAATATCATAACATATTTATTTACATATACATGTAAATCCATATATATATCAAAATCAAATCTGTAATCTCAGCAAAGAAAAATGAATTGAATATGCAAGCATATTCAAAAGTATTTTGATAATATATATTAATAGAATTTTTCATGCTATTGACTCTAAAGAAAAAAGTCATATAAATAGCTGTAAGAAGGGAGGAAAATTTAAAGCAGAAGCCCTGGATTACATGGTGGAGGCCAATACTTTACCAAATCACAAAACCAAGGTGGCCGTAGTGGTTACCAAAGCAGCTGTAGCTGTGTCCAGTGGCCAAAGATTTTCATTATTGCCAGGAAACAAAGCCCAGCGGGGAAGGAGAGCCACTGAAGACCAGGGAAGCCACAGGCTACAAGTGACAGCAGAGTTTTCAACTCTGCCAAGCACAGTGGTGGCAGGACCAAGCTGCTACAAATAAGACATGGTTTAGTCAGTGTGTGTGCGTGTGTGTCCTCTTGTCTGTTTCTGCATCACATGCCTGCAGTTGCCTCTGGAGGCCATAACAGCTTACTAGGTACCCTAGAACTGGAGGTAGATAGTTAGTTGAGTTACCTGATGTGGGTGCTGGGAATCAATCCCCAACCTGTAAGAGCAGCATGTGATCTTAACTGCTGAGTCATCTCTCCAGCTCCCTTGAGTGCACTCCTCATGGAACCAGATAATAGATTATAAACAGTATAATGTTAATATTTGTAAATAAATACAAAAAATAATATTGCCTTATCTCCGTTCAAACATCATCCCCATTTTTATTTATTTATTTATTTATTTTTGGTTTTCAAGATAGGGTTTCTCTGTATTGCTTTAGAGTCTGTCTTGGAACTCGTTCTGTAGACCAGGCTGGCTTTGAACTAACAGAGATCTGCCTGCCTCTGCCTCCCAGGCACTGAGATTAAAGACATGCCCCACCAATGCCTGGCCATGCCCCGTTTTTAAAAGGCAATCATCCCTACTATATCCACTCCACTTAGATGTTTCTCACCAATCAGTATCATTTAACAGCCTTCCTGTCTGCTGGACATATCATCCTTTGCAAATAGAAAAAAGGAAGTTAGAGACATAAACATGGAAGAGGAAAGGAAATGAGCACTGTTTACTATGTTGTGACTGAATTCTTAGCAATCACAAGACATTAGGTTGAAAGACTCACAAACAATGAGAATGTGATAGGAAATTTGAGTGTGTAAATCAAATGAGAATCAGTCCTTGTTATCCATGAAGTTCATGATCACTGTAGCAATAGACAGTAGTGATTGCAGCTTATAGGTATGAGCAACTACACTTCAGTGGGAGGAAAGGGTCCAGGTCACTACAAAGGTAATAAAATACTAAAGAATAAACTTGATATGAAATGTGCAGGCTTCCTAAAAAGACACTTGTGAAAAACATACACAATAATGAATGATACAAATGGGAAGGCATGCCATGATATTGAGCAAAAAAAGTTAACATTGTATCTTTTGGAGCCTGTCCTGGAAATTGCTCTGTAGACCAGGCTAACTCAAACTCACAAAGATCCACCTGCCTCTGCCTCCAGGGTGCTTGGATTAAAGACATGTACTACCACTGTCCAGCTAACATTGTATCTTTTAATATTTTATAAGTTACTTAATAAACAGATCTGAGTAGAAAAACCTTTTCATCTCCATGTGACTCTGAAAGTTGACTTTTTGAAAAAATTTACTGATACTAATGCTTTAGAAATATAAAAATACCCCCCAAAATCACATATGTGCATACATTTATCAGTAAGGAGTTGGATGAATAAGTAAGTTTGCCCAATGAAAAATTGGCAGCTAGAATGAATTGTGCAGGAAAAGTTAAGTGTTGAGTGAAAAACAGCTTTACCATAATTAAAGTATGTTAAATTACCTTAAAAATGAGACAGTATGGAAATCATTCCTGAAGAAGGAGAAAAATCAGGAAAAAAAATCGAATGCCTAAATTTCAAGAATGAGGCGAAATCAAGAAAACTTGGTTTCTCAAGTGACTGGGAAATGAGAAAACTTTAGTAAATGATATTAAAACAAATGAATAACAGTCATGGGGATACAAGAAGGATTGCCAGCCTATTTATCCATAAATCAGAATTTAACATAAACATTAAACAACATAATTAATAGTAAGAATATTGTGTTTCTTTCATAACTGCAATTTGACAGAACCTTTTTAAATCTTACTCAAATATTCAGAATCACCAAAAGGATTTTTGATATATTGAATCTCATTTAAGTCTTCTGTATACTGATGGATATCACAATCAGACTAAAACTAAATGCAAAATGTAGAGGTGACAAAAATTTACTGGGCATATAATTTTAAAAGTTTGTTTCTGTCCCATATATAATTGTTCTGCACAGATCAACATCTCATTGGGAAAATAAATGGACCAAATATGTGAACAGATAGCTCCTGGGGAAGAAAATTTGCCGGCATCTTACAGTCCACAAAAATAAACTACATGTAAGTTCAACTCACTGAGATTCCATTTCACCTAACAGTTGGCAGAGGTTTGGTATGGTTCTGATCAGCAGAGATGTGGCCCTTTCAGACATCAGTAGTGGGACTGGAAACTAAGGAAGTTTATTTCACCTTATTTTTTTAATCAAAGAAATCACTTCTGGGAAGGTGTACTTTATTAGTACCATAGGAAGGAAATTCAGTGTGTTATATTTACATGTACAATGGAATTCTGGGCAAAAGAAGGGGATTCCCAGGATATATCTCCATAATAGTGAACAGACCAACTAGAGCAGCAAGCGCTTGTGCAGGTACAGAGTCTTATATGTGTAAAAAAAAAAAAAAAGGACATAAACTGGTGTTTCTTTTTATATGCTTCAGGAAACTCTCCAGGGTACCTAAAATATTTGGGAGTGATAACAGGAATGAAGGAGATTTCTTTTGTATGTATTATAATTCTAATTATGAAAGAGAAAACATAAGCTATTTGAAATTTAATGCAGTAATGTTTTATATAACTTTTATTTTCTTTAACAATTTTATACATGGATTTATAATGGATTCTTTCCTGTCATTCTTACCTTTATTTGTCCCCTTCCACCATAGTTAACTCCTCTACTCTTTTCAAGTCCTTTTCTCACAGTCATGTGGTATCTCAATGTGTAAAAAAAAAAAAAAAAAAAAAAAAAAAAAAAAAAAAATAGAAAGTCAAATATCTGGATAAGTTTCTTGAAATAATAAACTCAGTGGTTCAAACTTTATTTAGATTTGCTTTGGCTGGGATAGGCAACTTGACTCACACATTTTCAAAGTTATTAGCAATCCCAGTGAATCATAACTTTATGGTGTTAGAGTAAACTTATTACAATGGAATGTGTGTGGTTTCAATGGAGATATTTGTAGTGAAATAAATTAGGGTTTAAATATTTGTTTTGATATTGATTTTTATTACTTTAACTACATTAATATTTTTACTAAACCTCCATTTAAACTATTGCTCAAACGTAAAAGCAGCTTTCAGTTTAATAGTTCCTGCCCAATGTTAAGAATTGTCCTTCAAGTCAGTAACTTATAAACATTATATAAAACTATCTTCATTTGTCAATATTTTATACTTTTGATATATTAAGTTGCATTAAATATTGTTCATATTGAGTCTATACTTGAAGAGATTATTCTTTTTTTTCTTCATACAGTACAAAAACATTTGAATTGGTTCAAAATGTATAATAGAATCATAGAAACACATGTAAAAAAAATGAGATGTTTCCATAGCTATGTGCTACATTCATGTTGCAAATATTCAGTGACCAGTCACTCACCTTCCTCTGTTCTATGAGCACTTTGTAATGAGTTAGATGCTCAGATTCAGTGGGTGACACCATAGACAGAACTGACTCCTGCCCAATGTAAAGCCAGAAGCTTGGTGACATTCATTATGCTTATAGATCTTTTTTTTCTTAAAATGTCTATATAATTGTATGATATTTTTTGTCTCTCAAGTAAATAAAATAATCAGTGAAGTTAATGAGATTGTATAGATTTTTAAATGTTTGGTAATTAAAAGAAGTATAACATCAGCTCTAATCCAAACCCCCACAAGCCCTCTGTACAAAGAGCACTATGGAAATGGAGCTCCTGGCTCCAAAGGCTTTCCTAAATGTCATCAGTTCTCTTTTCAGGAGCCACCAACTCAGATGTATCCTCTCCATGACCTAATCCCTCACAGAGACTGAACAGCGGAAACAGGGCAGTTTGGATTGTAAACGACTGAGCTACAGATGTAGAGAATGGAATCAGAGTCTCAATGGACAGAGAAAATGTAAACAGAATGAAGACAAAGAAAGGCAAAATTGGTACTGTAAATATTAAAAAAAAAGACTGAGACATTTTCAATATTTTCTCTATTGCATTTCATAGCAGAGCTATTCAGAATGAATATCTACTCTCTGTATTATTAGAAAAATAAATTTTTGTAGTCATGGCATCTTAGGTTTCAAAGATAACACTTTCAAATGAAATGGTTTTTCAGAGACTAATAGCCCAGTCCCATGAAGAGAAGTAGGTTAGTAGACAGATGGATGCCAGACTGTATGACCCAGGCAGAATAAAGGTTCCTGCATGCCTTATCCTTTATTATACACAGTGCTACCTCCACCCTCGCCATCTTTCTCCAAGACTTTTCACCTTTATAAGAAGCAACTTAACCTCACTGACTTTCTGCTTTATCATAAGCAGAGGCTTCAGTTTCTACAGACTTCCATCTTAGTAGCAACACTTGCATCTTACTTTTATCTTAAAAAGTTAACTGTCTTATCTATTAGCACATACATTCGGGTTTCTGCATTTTGAAATACTTTATTGTGATTTGGGGCAATGTTAAGAAAACAGAAAAAAGTCTGTCTTCAGTCTTCTATTTTTACTAGAAATACCTATTTTCTTTTCTAAATACTAATAAATTGTGTTTGAAGAAATGTAGCTTGAAGCTTACTCTCAATATATAAAAGCCTCCTTAATCTTTAGTTTGTTTGTTTATAAAGTAATTAAGCTGATGTTTTTAAAGGTGCATTCATTAAAATAAGTAAATGAAAGTGCATTTGTGAGTCTCGAGGATTAATTCCCATTGCCCTAGACCATGCCATTGCTTCTATGGACATAATCAATCACAGCTTCTCTCAGTTCCTGGCATTTAATTTGTCTGGATGAGAAGACATAAACTCATGGAAGTAGCTGGGTGTTCACCTATTACATCTTTATCCGACTTCAAATTGCATTCCCTACTGCCAGAGTTGGAACACTTTCTCAAGCCAAAGATTACTCTACTTGACAGAACAGATTAAAAATGATACAGAAATAAGAGTTCTACTGCCTGCTCCCCACCTCACAGCACTGAATTATTAGTCCCAAGATGTAGGCGATAACATTCTTAGTCTCTTGACACTTTGGATAAACCTCAGTTCTTTGGGGTGGTGGCAGTTAGGACAGTCTGATCCCTAAGACTGTGGGTCTCTAGAGATGGAAGGCACACCAGGTTCTTGTAGAGGGCTTGAGTTCAGTTCCCAGTACCTGGCTCATGGTAGCTCCACCTCCGGAATATCTGATGTCCTCTTTTGACATACAAGGTCTCTCTCTCTCTCTCTCTCTCTCTCTCTCTCTCTCTCTCTCTCTCTCTCTCTCTCTGTCTCTCTCTCTCTCTCTCTCTCTCTCTCTCTCTCTCTCTCTCTCTCTCACACACACACACACACACACACCAATAAAATAAATCTTTCCTTAATACCCAAAAGTTTAAAAGAAAGTGACTTCAGCTAAAACCCTGAGGACATCAACTTACTAATTGTGTGACCTGTGTGACCTTGTGAAGCTATTTGATGTGGGACTTTTGTGAAATTCTAGGGTGCAAATACAGAAAGTACAAATATTCCATAAATCAAATGGTTGGGTAGGTCTCCAGTGAGAGTCATTAAGGATTCAGCTAGTCCCATCCTGGTACAAAGAACATGGGGATACCAAAGGTTAGTGAAAAATCTTTTAGGCTTTCTTAAATATTATTAGTTCTTAGAAATGTGATAATTGTTGGGGGGTTGGATAAATATATGCCCTTCTTCCTCCTAGTCAGAGTCCATTCTTCAATATATCTTTTGTGATTGGCCAAAGCTAATCTCATCCCTACCTCCAGGAGAGAAAACTGGACCTTTAAGTTCCTACAACTTAAAGGAAGCCATTGTTTGGGAACTGACCTCCTGATCTAGGCCCAACAAACCAATGTAGGCCAACAAGAGTGTGCTCATTTGTGCTAAGTGATATATAATTAGAATAAGCAACAACAAAAATAAGTGCCAATTTTTTAAAAATCAGATTCCGGGCCAATCAGAGTATGCCCAACTTAGCTGTGTAACCTTACAACATGGTTTTAACTCTATAAGGAAAGTAATTTGAAATGATTAACTGTTTTTCATTCTATGTCTTCTGTCCTTTTCTACTTATTGACCCAATCTCCACAGTTCAGTCACTGTTGCCCATTTCCCAAATCCCAAATAAAGACTAATTAGAATTTTTAACTAAATGTGTGGTTATTTTGGTTCTTTCAAAGCTAATGAATTTATAGTACCTATTGCTTTAAACTGGTTGTCTAGAGGTAAGCATGACAAAAAAATTGAGAGTAAGACATGAAATTATGTATTGAGACCTTTAGGGAAATGATGTACTTCCTTTCATTAGAAGGCCACAGAGGAATTCTGTGTAGTTCTGGGTGTGAACATGGTTACTGAAAGTGTTCAACAGCTATTTGTAATGCCTTAGGATGAAAAGGTCAGTAAATCACTGGTTTGACTCAAATTACAGAAAAACTAATTCTTCGTCTAGTTAAATAGAAACCAATGAATCATTTCAGTCTCGTGGTACCAAAAGCATCCTGACACATAGATGGATTGGTATTTATTCTGCAAAGGAAGCAGAGTACATTGGGTATCATTTGCAAAGAAGAATGTATCTCTATTTGTAGAATTTATAGACCTGAGATGGCCTTCAAGAAGAAGCACACAGACACACAAAAAAAGACATGTTGTTAAGAAGAAAATAAAACTGGGTGAGCAATGACAAGTAAACATTAAGCTTCTTAGTCAGAAAAGGAAGATAGCAGGTGTTTCCTTTCTGAAACACTTCACTATTTTCAGTAATCCAACTAATGAAAATTCTATAGTTGGAGAATACCAGCTGAGTTCAAAATGACATCTGGATAGACAGCCATGTGGGAGCCATGGCTTTCTTCAGGAGATTGGCATGGCTTTATTTGAACTAACTGGAAAAGGGACTTGCAGGGGTATACATGTTTATGGGGAGGAGAAGCATGTATACACAGTATGTAGTGGACAGAGGAGCCATCTAACTTGTATTGGGGAATTGTCTGTCATAGGGAACTAGGACTCACCAGTTAGGCTGGCTGCCTAGGAAGACACAGAGATCTCTCTGCCTCCACCTCCTCAGGTCTCCATGTAATGGATGTTCTGGTTTATTGACCAAACATGGCTGATCATGGTGTGGGATACAGAATTAAAATTATGGAACTCTCTGAGAAACAGGGACATCTGGGGCATCTGGAGCTGTGGCTGTGGTTGCATTTAACCAGCATCATGACTGGCTGAGTGCAAGATCACTTTTGGGTTAAGGTGTCCCATAGAGGCACCAAGGAAAACAATGAAGAGTGACATATTAGCCACAGTGTTTGATTTGTAATTTTAAAAGTCCTCGGCTGCTTATTAAGGCATTCATTCCCAATATTATGCATCTGAGCTTTCTTGCTCTCGTGGGTCTTACTCTAGTTTTGTGAGCAACAGTATCGAACTTGCTCCTGAAAAGAACTGAGAACCAAGCCTAGAATGCAGGGTAAGTATGGTAATCACTAGTGTAGTGCAAAGTTACATGGTAAATAACTGTGGAAATAAAAACATCTATCTCTAGACCCAACCATCATAAGCTTGGCTGCTCCTGACTCAACCCTACATGACCCTTCCAAATTCTTCTCCAACATTGGCCCCCTGAGCACTATGCTGTCTTCTCTAAAAGCATTAATTCCATGGGATTAGATTAGAGCATGGGCAGATGGAATAAATAGCATGCCAAGAAGAGGGAAAATAGCTTTCTGGGTCTATGAAGGTATCTGATCAGGTACTTTAAGGAGGCTTGAATTCAGATCTTTTTGCTTGAATGGTAATAACACTCTTCAGGTGCTATGTATGGGGCCAAATCACCAGTTTCTGGAGGCGGAGGTATGATGTAGTTCAGATACCAAGCAACAAGTTGGAAACGTGAGATTTGGTCGGTCTCTGCTAAGTGGTTAGCAGTTTTAACCTAACCCAAGCTCTCAGGATACATTCTTTGGTGGGGAGATGCCAACAAAATAATTAAGTAATTAATTTAAGAAACCTGGATAGAAACAAGCCTCATGCTATTCACTCTATGAAGCTAAAAAAGGAAATACAGAAATAGATGCACTAGGGTAGAGGTGTTTGTTCTTCTTTCTAACAGAAGAGATAAGTACTGACCAAAGCAAAAAGCATGTAATGAAGTTTCAGATCCTTGACCTTTACAGAGCACTTCAGAAGGATGACTCAGATAACTTCATTATTCAAAAGACCAAGAATATTCTCCTCCTTGGCAATTTATTTATGTTTTACACAATATATCATGACAATAGGAAAATAAAAGGTTTTATGTAAAATATACACCAACCATCAGCAATGTTGTTAGAATCAGGATAGCTCAGACTGCTAGGGAGAAGCCAATAGTCTCTGTGTCAGAGTTAAACGGTGGAAGTTTCCCTAACCCTAGTTGTCTCCCTTTATACATCATTTACTTGTGGTTGTAGTGCACAGGAGGACACTTTTATATAGCACTGGCTGGCAGTTCATAAAGACCATCAAACCTTCTCCAACCTTCCCATGCTGATGGCTCCCTTTAGGTGCTGCTTTCTCAGTCTGTGCATGTGAAGCAGAAAGCTCAGGGGCCCCAGCTTGAATCCAGTTTGCTGAGTGGAGGAACACTGTGGCCCCTTTTATCCAGCATTTGTTTTAGGAAGGAAATGGAAAGACCACCCGTCTCAAAATAGATACCAACATTTTTTTTTTTTTTTTTGGTTTTTCCAGACAGGGTTTCTCTGTGGCTTTGGAGGCTGTCCTAGAACTAGCTCTTGTAGACCAGGCTGGTCTCTGGAACTCAGAGATCCACCTGTATCTGCCTCCTCAGTGCTGGGATTAAAGGCATGTGCCACCAATGCCCAGCTGATTGCAACATCTTACCAAAGAGAGTTAAGGCCCAGAGTTTGGTGGTAAACTGACATCAAGGTAGTAGATAAAAGACGACTGGGAGACCAGATGTTTTACTTGTGTAAGGAAACTGAGACACTAAAGCACAGAAGCCGCATAACCGAGTATGAACCAGGCAGCTCCCTTATGATTCCTTCTCTGTCCACCAGAATCTGCAGATGCAGTTCTGGGTGTAGAGGAAAGTGGATAAGCAAAGTGAGTCAGAGAGGAAGAACCAAGTGAAAGGAGGAATAAAGAAATCTCAAGAGAGAGGATTCAGGAGATATGTAAAGACAGACTAATCCATGGCAGAGGGGCCCACACTCTAGGAATAAAGCTTTAGACGTGGGCAAGTTGGATACAATAAAAATATCACTCTGGAGTCTTCTTCCTGAAATTCCTCAATCCCAAATCTCTTGATCATGAAGTGGCAACCAGAAGACCATTCTCCAGGGTTGTATTGTGTATGTCTAACTTGAAATTAGTACAATAGTTACATAACCCCAACTTCTGTCGACTCTTCTATGAGTCTACAACCACTAAGGTTCTGGGATAAACCAAGTGGATGACAGAGATGATAAGAAATGCTTTAATGACAGCCTCAAGTCCATAGTGCTTGATTACATAATCACATAATAGTAAATACATAATTCTACCAGGTTTAATTTCAACAAATCACTGATTTAAGAATGCCCTATTTCTACAGAATTTCATCATTTCCAGACACAGGGCAGGAAGCAATGGAAGATATTATGATAAATATTCAAGGTTTGCAGGTATAGTAAGGCTTGAGGCCTCATAGGGATAGAGCTTGAAGCAATATGTGTATGTAGCAAGCCATCATCCCAGGCAGGGTAATTTAACTAGGTTTTCTTCTTCTATTCTGATTCTGAGGTTCTCTGGTTTGAGTAAGCTTTTGGAGGCTAGCTATCATTATAGAAACATTTCCAGGATGCCCCAACATAGTTCTTGCATTTCAGAAGTGCTTTATATCTCTCAGATACTTGTATAATGTCATTACAGGTGTGTCAGTAAGTCAAAACCCCACATCTTAGGAAGAGGTGTTTAGCAAAATGCAACTATGAAAAATAATTAAAGCTCATGCAGTACTTCCTCCAAGCCATGCACTAGTTTAACTCTTTGCATTTTCAATGCTAATAGGATTAATTCTCATTATGCTCTGAATCCATCACTACTATTCGTAGTTGTTATAAGTGGGCTGCGGTAACTACAACTTTAGATCACATAGCTAGTGACAGCTATGAACTGAGTTCACAAAGTCTAGAACTGGAGTACATGAGCTGTCATGCTAGTTCACTGGGGTGACAGGAAATGAAGCCCAAGTGCAAACAGTTGCCATGTTCTTGTGGATTGCAGTCACCTCAAATTATCAAGCACATGAAAGCACAGTATGTCTGGGGAAGAGGAGGGGTTTGCTCCTGTTCATTGAGACAGTGGCATATTAGGTTGCATTTCATCTCCCATGTCTTCCATACCTGAGTGAATTCAACTCACTTCTGATGACATCACTTCCTGTCATTGTTTGAATATAAAGGAATCCCCATTGTCTCATGTGTTCTGGGCTGAGCTGCCAAATAATGATCTTTGGGATTGATCTGGATTTGTCATCTAATCAATGCATTGATCTCTTGATGAATTTATCATATGGTGGACTTATGGGAAGATAGGGCCTGTTTGCAGAAAGTGGGTCACCAGGAGAGTGGGTGAATAAATGTCATTATCATTATATAAATGACAGTATGGGCTTTAGGATTAATCATTCCCAGTTTCAAATTCAAGAATTTTTTTACCATATAAGTTATTTGGGGAAGGTTATACAATCCTAATGTATGTCTGTATTAATATAATGGATTCAGTAATAGTCACTTTATTTCCCTTGAATACTAAATGTATGATTAGATAACAAACATGATCCATTTAACAAAATGCTCGAAATATAGTAGGTGTTTTTAAAAGGACAATCATTACTAAAAGTCTAGATTTAGATCTTGCTTTCAAGTCCAAATTCCACTACATCCTACACCTGAATGGCCTCGGACTTTGAACTGAGTGGGTCTATTCTGCTTTCACCTGGAGTTGGCTGCCTCACCATCCAGCAAGGGAGTGAGTGACACAAAACTCAAAATATCTTGGACACAGGGAAACAGAATAAATCATCATTACTACAATTTTTGTTATACTTTACATAACAGATATGTTTTGGGCACCTCTGTTTATGAATATTTTCCTCATTCTTGTAAGTTAGATGTTTGGAAGAAATAAGTTGGTTTCACAGTATAAAAATGTTCCAAAATACTAGCAGACTGCAGTTTCAAAGACACAGCCAATTACAAGTCACTGCCACAAGATGGCGCCAGACTATTTCTAGTGTATCCCCATTAGTAAATACCTTCCCAGAAGGATGTAGTTCAGGCAACAGGATGAAAGCACCTGTGTTTTAGTCAAGCGATGTGGTGTGGGAAAACAAATGTGTCTTCACCATATTGAATCTCCGTCTCCACCCCAATAGCAGCAGGTGAAATTTTAATGCTGAGCACCAATAAGATACAACACTAAAGAAAATCCCATTTTAACTGATACTCATTCAGTCCTTTTATTTTGATGTATTGAATATTCTGTCTGAAGCTGTAGTTTCGGTCCTTATTCCTTTAAGATTGTTTTCAGAATTGCCTTACCAAGAATGCCAAAAATCTAACAGTCAGGAAACAGTAGAGTGGACATTTTTTTTGTGGTTCCTATTCTCAATTTTACTTTTCAAAACTAATGAAATTCGTGAGATTTTTTTCAATTGTTTGTTTTATTTGAAATTGTTTTCAAGCTTCCAGCAGATACAGATACTTGTAAGATAGTAGGGGCGCTCTGTAGTATAAAACGGAGGGGGGTATGCTATGCAATGAGTTCCGTGCTCCGGCTAGATAATATGGAAGCTGCTCAGTCAGAATCCAGGACAGGATGAGACCTTCCAGTACAGTGAGGCACAAATGTGATGCAGCAGTCACTGTTGTCGCTGCTGTGCCTGAACTTCTGAGGCAGCATCACAAGGGAAGAGTGGTGTTTGAAGCTAACACTTTAGCACAATAGGACAACATCGAGTTTTCCCATCTCTCTGCTGGTCTGTTGCTTTCTCTCACCGTAGACATGAAGAACAGTGTGCAGGAACCTGACACGGAATGGATGCTGTTCTGTGTGGAGATGTCCTCCACCAACCAAATGAGTCTTTTATCAGACTAATTAATATTCTCAGGATGTGGGCAGAATGCCGTGAGCATACTTGCTAGGTAGATACATGAATGACTTGTAGCCCAGTTACCAGTACAGTCCAGGACGCCTCTGTGCACATTTCTCTGTGGCCTCCCACACTCCTGCTAGAACGGCTCCTTAACCTCTGCTTACAACATTCCAGGGTTCTTCAAGCTCTGAGTTCCAAATGCTTCCATGTTTCTCCTTCAGACCAGTTTGAAAAACCCAAGATCCACTTTGTTGGGTTGATGTGGCGATGGCCTCCTTCTCAGCACTACTTTTCTGTATTACTACTTCTCGTGTTCCTGGGGCAAGGGTCCTGCAGTATGTAGCGTCAGGGAAGAAGTGTGTCCTTTGGCTTCTGCTTCAGTAGGATGCAGCCCAGTGTGGTACCGAAGGTGTGGCAGAGAAGACAAGGTTCTGCCCTCAGTAGCAGGGCCAAGCTGTAAAACCTCAAAGCCCATCCCTCTGTCCCACTTCCGCAGCAAGGCTCCACCTACCCACTGGGGCCATGCCTTCCAAATCAGCAGCACCGGTTTGTCCAACACGTGAGCCTATTGGGAACACTTCATGGTCAAAGAGCCGCACGTGGAGACATCCCTTCAGGACACTAGGTGGCTAGACCAGATAATTTTGCTAACAATAACGGGAACAGAAGGAAGTCTTTCAGGGTTTGTGTGACGCTAAGCACAAAGAGCAGTAGACAGAGACGCATCTTACTTAGAATGGATTTCTACTGACAGATGGGAGCGGGATCCTCCATAATAACCCTAACCCTAACCCAATGACATGGAAAAAGAAACCTAGGACAGAAGGAAATTCCAAAGCCAGGGCAAAGAAGGAAGAAGGTAGAAGATGAAGCTTTATTGTGTTAGATACTTGCCTTTTGTTCATAGCAGTGAGTTTGAATCTAGAGAAAATTCATTTAAAACATCTTCTATTAACCTAGTAGTACCAAGATGTTTGGGACTCTTACATATTCTGTGCTAAGTCCCTTATCAATATCTCAGGTATATTATATGGAAGAAATTTACACATTCTATGATCTTCCTGTGTCTCCTGATTCAGATCTGGTCATAGGTGGTTTATAATATAGACCAACGGATGCAAAGGACTAAGGACACAAAAGCAAGGCACATCATTTAAAGCAACATTCTATCTGTTACCATTATACAAAGCCAATATTAGCACTGGATAATGAGAACCACCTTAAATTGTGTGTTCTGGGTAGTTGACCTGCTTCTTATTAGTCGGAGTCCAAGTTTCATGAATTCTCTACCATCATTTGCTATTTTCATAGAGTGGAAGAGGGACACACTTGATGTTGTTACCATTGCTGTCTGGAGTGGAGAAAGACTGGCAAGAGAGACTGAATTCCATACTTGGGTCATGGCCAAAATGTTTCCTTCCACCCCAGCTGTTCTATGAAACAGACAGACAGACTTCACCTGTCTTATTTCATCCACACCAGCAGCTGCTTCGAGTTGTTCCATGCAGAGAACAAGAGTGTATTTGTGCAAGAACTCGAGTGTGTGTGTGTGTGTGTGTGTGTGTGTGTGTGTGTGTGTGTGTGTGTGTGTGTCTTGGGAAGGCATTTAAGATTTGTTATGACTTAACATGCTATTCAGATATTTTCCACAGAATCTTTGCTATGTTCCTGTCCTATCAACCTGGTGTAGGGGCTTGCACTTCTAGGAAACAATGAAAAGTTCCTCCCCAACTTTTGCTACAGATGCAGTTTGGCATGTCAGTTCTGAAGACAGCTCTGGTAAAAACCTCAACAGACTTCTATGCCTGTGTGCTTTCAGAGTAGAGAGGAATAGCCTGCTTTTCCCTCGCCATTTTCAGTGTCTGTGTTTTAGAAATATTTCACAAAAGACAACATTTTAGAGAAGCACTATGAGACATTTTTCAGCACACATATGGAAGTCTGAAATGACCAGGCAACCAGGGGTGTCTTATTCCATGGTTAGTGTTTGTTGAAACAAATAAGGTGTAATTCTGAAGCTGGATGGGCAATTTGACTATAAGGAGAAATCTGAGATGTTCATGATTCAGTATCTACTAAAAAAGAAAAAAAAAAAGCCAAACAAAATGAGTCCTGATCTTCAAATGTGCCTCCATTATCAACAAATGACAGACCAGGAAAGCAGAGGTCTACCTGGCTGTTTCCAGCCATTCCCTGCTACTCCATCAATCCCTTCTTCAAAGCTCCTGGCAAGGCAGCCTTGGCACCCTACCATTGATCCAGCTCTCTTATCCATTAGATGTACAGATTGGTAGTTTTCTCTGTCAATCATCCATATGCATAAGTCTGTACAAATGAACATATGCCTATGTATCCATCTCCTTTTCTGTCACTTCTTGTGATAGAGTCTCACTAAATCACTCAGGCAGAACTTGAACTCGCGATGCTCCTGCGTCAGGTTCCTGAGTAGGAGGGTGACAAGACTGCACAACCAGGCCCAGGTTCTTTTGACTTTTTGAGACACAGTCTTATGACCTAAAATTTATTCATTGTGCAATCCGGACTAGCCTTGAACTAGTGCTAGGAACACAGACATGCTGCTTACCACAGACCCCAGCTCTTATAATATACACTTCATTTTATTTGCCCATTTTTCTACTACTTGATGACTAAGCTAATTGTGCTACAAGCCACAAGATCACACAGTAATTATACAGCCATCATCTCACGAGACATCCCAGAAGAATTAAGAATTCTTCTGGTAGATTAAACCAGAAGGACTCAAGGTGCATTAGACTATATATAGTCTTAGCAATAAAGGCAATTGTTTCTTGCTGTAGATTCTTCCTGTAGCTTATCCCTTTCTGCAATAAACTTGGGGTTTACTTCCTACAGTTCAACATTATGTGATCAGTTACTGGGCACAATTTCTCCCGTGTATTTGGAGTTTACTGATTACACTCCTTATCTATGTGTAAAACTTGCTCTCCATTAACAGGTCCTAGATTACTGATTACACTCCTTAGCTATGTGTGAGACCTGTCCACCACTATCAGGTCCCTGTTCCCCTCTTCTACAGAATTGCAAAGATCTGCCTTCCTGCAATTGTCCTTATTGATACGCATTTTGTCAGTGTTTAGGGTCCAGGCAAAAGCATTCCATCTAAGACATTTCCAAGGGCATAGAATTACTACACACCCAAAGCTGTTGATTCATAGCTGCCTAGATATACAGAAAATATAAGCATGCCCTGGTTTTACCTCACTGGCAGATAGAGAAAAGATAACCTAAACTAAACCTGCATTAAAGACTCTTAAACTTGTCATTCCTGTTTATTACCCAATATTTTATCTCAGAAATTTGCTCCTTGTGTTTCCCCTGAGAAGATCATGACAAAGTAATCAGCCCATTGGCTCATTCTCATGGAAAAGTAACTTTCCTCAAGACCTGTGCTACCACTGAGGCCAGAGCACTGGAAGGCACCAGGTTCTGTTTCTTGTGCAAATTAAACTTAGACTCTCTCCTTGACCAACAACCTTAAGAAACTGGTGCTAAAAGTTTCTCCTAGCAGTTTTAGCTTATTGCTCTGTGTGTAAATCTTACCTGGCTTGCTGACCCTGAGAAACTCAAGCCTCAAATTAGCGCAAAAAGAATTACTATTGCAAATGTATACATACCTATACCCCCAAGAACTGGGGAGATAAAAGGAAAAAGAATAAAAAGACATGGATAGAAAGATCATGATGTAAGTAGATTCTTTTTTCACTCAGATTTTAGTTCCTTTGCTTTGCTTGTCTGTGGCTCTTTTTTTTTTTTCCTGAGTGAAGATTTTAGAAGCTGGCCTTCTAAAGCTTTCAATATAATTACATAACTTGACTTGTGCGGATAGGCCTGTGATGATGCATTTGTGTGTATTTTATACCTTCTCAATTTTCCTTAGCATTCCTACCTAGCGATATTACAGCAAAACCATGTTTGTCACAGTGCCTGTGTTTGGTTTGTTTCTAGTCTCACCCATGACTCGGCTTCTATTTCACACTGATATTTTCAAAAGTCTAATCTCCTTCTAGGTTGTTATGTATATATTTCTCATTACCTATTACTCAACACTATTAACTATTGTCAACTTGGATTAATTCTATTCATCATTTTTTCTGTAATATCTTTCATGCCCCAAATTAGTATTTGACTCATGCAAATGTTTATGCTTCTCTTGTTGGCAGGCTTCATTTCCTTAGGACTTTATACTTTCCATTTCATCTCTGCAAATCTTGCTAAGCCTTCTGCATACTGGCTGTAATGTTTTCAGATATCTGTACCTTATGTATTATGTCTTCAGTAACTGCATTTTCCAGTCATTAATTTTAGTGACTGTCTTTTCACTAATAGTACTTCTGAAGGACTTTGGGTTTTTCAGCCTTATTCTGTTTTCTTTTTCTTCTTTTTGTTTTTTTGTTTGTTTGTATGTTTTGTTTTGTTGGTTTTTTTTTTTGCTTGGTCAATAAGTTTATTATCTTTATGAAAAAAATCTTCATAGAAAGTTGCTTTTGCTCGCAGCAGCCCATTTTTGAGCTCTGAGGAAGCTTGCCTTCTTTTGAGCAACCCGATCTTTCTTCTGGGCCAAAGACATTTTGGGATGGGTCTACCTCTTCTTCACCTCTCTCTTGGGCTTCTTCTCATAGACTGGATTCTCTCGGATAGCAGCATGAGCTCCCTTATACATCTCCTCTGTCATGTCTGGAGTAAAGTCGTTCTTTGTGTACTGAGAGAATGGTTCCTTATAAGCATCTTCATCTTCCTCCACTAAGTAACGCATGTGGTCTGCGACATTCTGTCCCATGATGTGCTTCTGATGTACTTCTGCATTCAGATTCTGCTTTCAGAATCATAACCAGGGAATCGTTTGGTACCATGAGGAATAGACAAGCCTCCATCCACAGCTCCCTTCAGAGCCCCAAAAAACGTTATTGCCAGTTGTAGTTCGGGCAAAACCTGCATCCAAATAGCAAGTGAAGGCACCAGGCTGGATGTCAATGCTCTCAACATTGTATTCGTCTCCAGTCACCTCCACTTGGCCTTCATAGATCTTGTCCATACCAAACCTATTGAGAAGCCAGCGGGCCAGCAGCAGGCCAGTACAATAGGCTGCAGCATAATTTGTCAGGCCAACTTTCACACCGTATTTTGGCAGTTTGTGTGCATATGTGTGCAGACTATCATATTCCCTTCTATACAGGCATAGGCAATGTGGCAGATGATATCTCTGTTAATTACACAAACTATCATCCTGTATTTGAGTGTGTTGTACTTATTTGTCCTGGATCACCAATCCTTTCTGAGCATAGTAGTCAGTTTTACCCTCTCACTGCCTTCTAAATCTCATGTGGTTCCTCTTAAAGTAGGCCTTATTCTTGACAACTTTCACGAACCCCATCCTGTGAAACAGACACCCGCCTCCACACAGACCTGCAGGCCCTGTGGCACTAGGGGAGAAAAGACTGGACTGTCATGACCTGTTTTCTTTTGTATTCAAACTTTATCATAAATAATGTGAGCAGGGCAGTTTTTAGTTGTCTTCTTTCTTTTTTCTTTTTTTGGGGGGATATATACTTTTTATTTTTATTTTTACAAAATTATAATTTCACATTTCAATCCCTTCTGCCTCTCTCCCGTCTCCCCAGGCCCCCGCCAGTCCCCTCTCCCCCCCTGCACTCCCCATAGAAGGTAGGACCCTCCATGGGGGCTCCCCAAATTCCACAACATCATTCAGGGCCAGGGCCAGGCCCTCCCCCATGTGTCCAGGCTGAGAGAGCATCCCTTCATGTGGGATGCACTCTCAAAGTCCCTTCTTACACCAGGGAAAAATACTGATCCACTACCAGAGGCCCCATAGGGTGCTGAGGCTTCCTTGTTGACATCCACTTTCAGGGATCTGGATCAGTCCCATGATGGCCTCCCAGACAGCAGACTGGGGCCTATGTGCTCCCCCTTGTTCAGGTCAGTTGTTTCTGTGGGATTCACCAGCCTGGTCCCAACCCCCTTGATCTTCATTTCTCCCTCTCTGCAACTGAGTTCCAGAGTTCAGTTCAGTGTATAGCTGTGGGTGTCTGCCTCTGCTCCCATCAGCCACTGGATGAGGGCTCTAGGATGGCATATAAAGTAGTCATCAGTCTTATTATAGGGGAAAGGCATTTAGGATAGCCTCTCCACCATTGCCTAGATTGTCAGTTGGTGTCATCCTTGTAGATCTCTGGAAATCTCCCTAGTGCCAGATCTCTCCTTAGACCAATAATGGTTCCCTCTGTTACCATATCTCTCATCCTGCTCTCCTCTATTCTTCCCCCAACTCAACCTTTCTGCTCCTCCATTTCCTCCTCTCCCCTCCTCTTCTCCTCCTCACATTCTGCCAGCTCCCTCTTCCCTACCCTCATGCTCTCAATTAGCTTATGAAATCCTGGTCTTTCCCATTTTCTGGGGACCATGCATTTTTCTCTTAGAGTCCATCTTGTTTCCTAGTTCCTTTGGTGAAGAGGATTATAGGCTGGTAATCATTTGTTCTATGTCTAAAATTTATATATGAGTGAGTACATGCCATGTTTGTCTTTTTTGTGACTGGGTTACCTCACTCAGAATGCTTTCTTCTAGTTCCATCCATTTGCCTGCAAATTTCAAGATTCCATTGCTTTTTTCTGCTGAGTAGTACTCCATTGTGTAAATGTACCACATTTTCTCTATCTATTCTTCAGTTGAGTGGCATCTAGGTTGCTTCCAGGTTCTGGCCATTACAAATAATGCTGCTATGAACATGGTTGAACATATATCCTTGTTGTATGAATATGCGTTATTTGGGTAATTGCTGGATCTTGAGCTAGACTGATTCCCATTTTCCTGAGCAACCGCCATACTGATTTCCAGAGTGGTCTTACAAATTTGCATTCCCACAAGCAATGGAGGAGTGTTCCTTTTTCTCCACATCTTCTCCAGCATACATTGTCATTAGTGTTTTTGATTTTAGGCATTCTGGCCAGTGTAAGATGGTATCTCAGAGTTATTTTGAGTTGCATTTCTCTGATGGCTAAGGATATTGAGCACTTCCTTAAGTGTCATTCAGCCATTTTAGATTCTTCTGTTGAGAATTCTCTATTTAGTTCTGTGCCCCACATTTTAATTTCATTGATTCGTGTTTCAGTGGCTAGCTTCTTGAGTTTATTGTATATTTTGGAAATCAGCCCTCTGTCAGATGTGGGGTTGATGAGGATCTTTTCCCATTCTGTGGACTGTCGTTTTTGTCTCACTGACTGTGTCCTTTGCCTTACAGAAGCTTCTCAGTTGCAGGAGGTCCCATTTATTAATTGTAGATCTCAATGTCTGTGCTACTGGTGTTATGTTCAGGAAGTGGTCTCCTGTACCAATACATTCAAAGGTATCTCCCACTTTCTCTTCTAGAAGGTTCAGTGTGGCTGGGTTTATGGTGAGATCTTTGATTCATTTGGACTTAAGTTTTGTGCATGGTGACAGATATGGATCTATCTGCAGTCTTCTGCATGTCCGAATCCAGTTGTGCCAGCACCATTTGTTGAAGATGCTATCTTTTTTCCATTGTATAGATTTAGCATCTTTGTCGAAAATTAGATCTTCATTGGTGTATGGGTTAATAACAGGATTTTCAATTTGATCCCATTGGTCTATCTGTCTATTTTTGTGCCAATACCAAGCTGTTTTCAGGACTATGGCTCTATAATAGACCTTGAAGTCAGGGATGGTGATGCCTCCAGAGGTTCCTTCATCATACAGGGTTGTTTTGGCTATCCTGGGTTTTTTGTTTTTCCATATAAAGTTGAGTATTGTTCTGTTAAGGTCTGTGAAGAATTGTGTTGGGATTTTGATGGGGATTTTGTTGAATCTATTGATTGTTTTTGGCAAGATTACCATTTTTCCTATGTTGATTCTATCTATCCAAGAGCATGGGAGATGTTTTCATTTTCTGGTATCTTCTTTAATTTCTTTCTTTAAAGATTCAAAGTTCTTGCTGTACAAGTCTTTCACTTTTTTGGTTAGCATTACCCCAAGATATTTTATGTTGTTTGTAGATATTGTGAAGGGTGATGTTTCTTTGGTTTCTTTCTCATTCTGTTTATCATCTGTATATAGTAGGGCTACTGATTTTTTGAGTTAATTTTGTATCCTGCTACTTTGCTGAAGGTGTTTATCAGCTGTAGGAGTTCCCTGGTAGAGTTTTTTTGGTCTCTTATGTAGACTATCATATCATCTACAAATAGTGAAAGTTTGACTTCTTCCTTTTCAATTTGTATCCCTTTGACCTCCTTTTGTTGTCTTATTGCTCTAGCTAGGACTTCAAGTACAATATTGAAGAGGTATGGAGAGAGTGGACAGCCTTGTCTTGTTCCTGATTTTAGAGGATTCGCTTTGAGTTTCTCTCCATTTAGTTTGATGTTGGTTGTTGGTTTGCTATATATTGCTTTTATCATATTTAGATATGTTCCTGTTATTCCTGTTCTCTCCAAGATCTTTATCTTGAAGGGATGCTGGATTTTGTCAAAGGCTTTTTCAGCATCTAGTGAGATGATCATGTGGTTTTCTTTTTCAGTTTGTTTATATGGTGGATTACATTGATGGATTTTTGTATGTTGAACCATCCTTGCATCCATGGGATGATAGTTGTTTTCTTTATAACTACAATTCTATGTGTCAGGATTGTAGAGACAAAATGAACTGAATGACAAACAATGCCAACCAAAGTTTGGTGGTATTTGTTTCTAATCCAAGATTAGATTTAAAGTAAACCTCCTTTTCCCCAAATAAAATGAAAATCAGAGATTTATTTTCCTTTCTCTAGCTCTCTAGCTCTAGTCTGTGAGACTATGAAACACAGAAGCCATAGAGGTTGCTATGATGTTTTTTTTTTTCATAGTCTGGTGCACAAACAGCGCTGATACATAGGGCTCTGTACACCGGATGGAGGCAGCATAAAGATTAATTAATGCCAACTTTGCCTGGAGCGGAAACAATGTGTATCAGACACCCCACTGGTATTCAGATGATTCATGAATGTTATCCATCCTTAAGTCTGCATGAAAGGAAGATGGAGGCACAGTGTACATATCTGGTACAGACATTCAAATTGGCAAGTGATGATGGAGACCAGAGTTTCATAACTACTTTCACTCATGGCCCATTTATGTCTGACAAATTTTCCCATGACCCTGGGAATATAAAAAAAAGATTAATAAGCCAAACACTTACAGCTGACAAATCCTGAGGGAGTTGATTTTCTAAATACTTCTTTGGTGTATATATAATTGTACCATCTCATAAAGACAAAAGGAAATTTGCACACTAATAGAACAATGTACTTGTTTGTTTTTACAGAAAGAAGTAAATCTTGGCTGAACATTTGATACTGCAGGATATATAGGTCATCTTCAACATTTTTCTGAGTTGAGTGATATTCCAGGTTTCTGATCATATTGTTGAGAATGCAACTGCACAACAGTGCACCATACAAAATACCAGGCATGTGCTTAGAAATATTTCAGAAATTAGTAGATACTCTGTCCTAACAAGCCAACATCTATTTAATAACTGCTTATGAAACTCAAGTCAGCAACTCAAACACTAATCTTCAAAATTAAACATTCTCAAGCAGTGTTGTCCAAAGATAGAGAGGGATGGTAGTAGAAAAATATTAGAAGTCTTTGTTTTTCTTAAACTATTATATTTCCAAAGAGTGGAAAACTTGACACTGTGAAATTACTGCCATATACACACAATAGGCTGGAACCTGATCTGAGGTGTGTCAGGCAGTGTCTGTTGACATTACATGATATAACTGCACATGCAGTGCAAAATATGTGTGTCATGTGTTCAGAAGAAGGCTGTGTGAAGTTGCACAACCCAGCATGGGTGAGAAATGGCATAAACACTTTGGATTCGTTACACATTTGATTTTTGAATTAAATTTGGCCATTGCATGTCCAGAAACTCTTTTCTATTGATAAATTATCATGACTCTTCCCAGCCTGTTATACAAGGCCACCTATGGTCACAACTCACAGCTGGACAAATTGGACTATAGAGGAGAGAACCATTTACTAACTATTCCATTTATTCTATGTAGTATCTTCTAGACGGAAGGATGGAGAAAGCTTTGGCAGAAATCATATGTATATCAGCAAACAGTGCAAGGTTACTGCAGTAGACAGAAAAGGGCAGAGGTTAATTTTGCAGAGAGTCCTCTTTATTAGATATGTGAAATCAGGACACAGAGCATTTACAGACCTGAGTGGATGCATAACATGATGAAGAAAGATTACAAAAATGAAACAGCATCTCCATGGTAACAGTAGAGGCAGATCTTGCTTTGGATGTATTGTATCAACACCAACAGCTGAGACAGGTTGAACAAAATGACTGCAGAGCATAAGGTGGGGGTCTGGAGAGCATGTGCAGAAAGAGACAAAGCAGTGAAAGCTGTGTGACTTGGGCGTGGACTTCTTAGCACTGTACTAAAAGAAATCAGGGTTGCAAATCTATTTGTTTTCCAAGAAGCATGCTCTCCATACTGTTCAAAGGTGGGATAACCCATGATAGCAAGATTTTAAATAGGAAATGATCAGTGAGGCTTAAGTATATTTTTAAAAACCAGCAGGCGATGGTATCAAAATATATTTTATCACCTAATGTCTTTGACAAAATGTGCACAAAGAGGATAGACTGCAGAGGATCAGTGGACAAATAGCAGATGAAAGCTGCACAGGAGTGCAGGTCTCTATAACAAATGGATTTTCTGCCTTTAATTTTACTTGAGACAGTGAGACTGCTGGGTCAAAGATCAGATTTGTTCTCCTATTTGTCTGAGAAAACTCTATATTCTTTTCCACAATGACTATACTGATTTACATTCTCAGTAGCAGGGTCTGAGATGTCCTCATTCCATATATCCTTGCCAGCATTTCTTTCATATAACAGTTATTCTAACTGGCATGAGGGTGTGTATATACAGCCTTGATTTGCATTCCCCTCATGGTTAGTGTGGGTCAGCATTTATGATATATGTGGCATTCCTTTCTATATCTTTTGAGTAAGCAGGTCATCTGTCCATTGTTTAAGCAGATGATTATTATTGGAATGATGATGACAATGGTGACATAGATGATGGTGATAAGTATGTTAGTTGGAGGTTTTCAAGTGCTGAATGTAAACCTTTTACCAATAAACAGAATACAGATAATCTCTCCTGCTTTGTTGGCTGCTGCTTCACTCTGTAGATAATTTTGCTTGCTGAAAAGAAATGTCTTAGTTTTATATAATCTCAGTTGTCAAGCCTCTTGCTGCCTTTTAAAGTGCTATCTAAAACTCTTCCCAGATGTGTACTGTAAGCACATCCATCTTCTAGCAACTCTAGGTTTCTGGCTCAGTTGTAACCCTCAGTGTGCTTCAAGCTGAGTTTTGTAGACTCTGAGGGAAGTGGTCTGCGTTGACTCACCTCTGTGAAGATATCCAGTCTGACCAAACCTCTGCTGAGGAAACTCTTTCCTCTGATGTCAGTTCTTGGGATGTGCTGAAAGCCAGTTGACTATAAACACTTGAAGCTATTTCTGAGTTCTTTTCTGTTCATGCACAGGCCTGCTATGTGCAGCACCATGTTTTGTGGATGGGAAATTGTGTATGCTGTTAGTTCCAGTTTTGTTCATTTTGCTCGTTTGTTTTGGTGTCCTTATTGGTTCCATAAGAATTTTAGGGTTGTTTTCTCTTTCTGTGAGGAAATTACATTGAATATTTAGATTACTTTGGGTAAAGTAGAACTTTGGTTATATTAATTCTTCCAATCCATAAGCATGAGTTCTTTTCCTGTATTCTGTGACCTCCTCAACAGTTTCACTGAAAAATTCTTTCATTTCCTTGGCTAAATTTACTTGTAGATGGATTTTAATTTTTACTAGTCATTTTATATTTATATTAGTCATTAGTTGGATTTTTATTGCATTCAGTTTCTTAGTTTGTGTATACATCCACAGCACACTTAGGGAGAGAAGTCAGAGTACAGTTTTTGAGAGTCGGTTCTCTTCTCCTTCCATGTACTTTCCAGGGATACCTACTTTTAATTAAACTTTTTATTTTGATATATTCCTAGATTCACATTCAATTGCAAGAATGTAATGTACCATTCAATTATTTTTCTATGAATTATACCTTTTAAGAATATACTACAGCTGGGCGTTGGTGGTGCATTGTAATGATAAGTCTTTCTGCCAAGCCACCCAAGCCCCACCGCCATGTGAATGCCCGAAATAACACACAGAGTCTTATATTAATTACAATGCTGCTGGCCAATGATGAGGATTTCTTATCTGCTATCTCTGTCTTAAGTATCAACCATAATTATTAATCTATATATTTCATAAAGGCTTATCTGATTGAGGACGCTGGCAGCATGCATCCTCTCTTGTCTGGCTCACATGGAGGTTCCCAGAGAAGAGAGCAGGAGGAAGAGAAAGAGAACGATTTCCTGCTTGTCCCTGTTTATATTCTGTGTCTTCCTGCTATGTCACTTTCTGCCTGGATCATAAGATTTCTCTACTACATTTCCCAAAATCCTCCTTGACTCCTAGTCCCACGTATCTTGTTTCCCTATTAGAAAACAGTATTTTATTTAACAACCAATAAGATAAACATATACATGGAAGGATCTCCCCCATCAGTGCATGCCTTTAATCCCAGCACTCAGAAGGCAGAGGCAGGTGGATCTCTGTGAGTTCAAGGCCAGCCTGGTCTTACAGAGCAAGTTCCAGGACGACCTTCAAAGCAATGCAGAGAAACCCTGTCTTGAAAAAAACAAACCAAAAAAAAAAAAATGCACTACAATATTACAGCCCGGTTACTAATGTTTATGCCATCCATGTGTTTTATATATATTTTCCAAGATTTATTTGGAACTAGTTGTGTGTGCTTAGTTCTACATAATTTATTGCATTCATATGCTGGTGTATCTACCAAATCAGCACATAATGTGAGGGGGAATTTTTTCACTCAACATAACTTTTTAGAGTTATGACTACATCACAGTTTGTTTACCCATTCACCTGTAAAGAAACAGCTGGGATGTTTCTATGGTGCTATAAATAAAACCACTATGAATATTTGCATACATATGTTTTACATGAAGACAAGCTTCATCGGTGCTCAATCCCCAGAATACATCACCATGTGTCTATTGTGCTAAGCTGATTATCAACCACTTGTATCATTTGACTTTCCCATCAGCTTCAGATTCTTATCTATAGAATATGAATACCAATGTACCTCTGTCAAAAGCTCATTGCAAGAGCATAAGAATTGTAGCTTGACGTATTTGTTTGACACAGTGTTAAGAGAAGTCTGTGAAAACCTCTCCATATTTGTTACCAGATGCAGACAGTGAATGAAGAAAGGTCCATCACAGTTTCATGGCCACTCTGGTGGGAGTGTGGAATATAAGAATGAATGTCAACAGAAGAGAGTGGAGAGTGGGACCATGGGGTTTCAGAGGAGAACAAGGACTGCACTGAGAGTTAGAGCAGATACTGTGTTACCTTCTCCCAGAGTAAAGGTTGCTTCTGCCTATGTCCTGATGGCTGAAGCATCTGAATTCAGATATAATGGATAAGTTATTTGGCAGAGGTAATGTTAAGATAGCATAGCATCCTGGCTATGGTATGTTACAACTAGTTGCTTTTGTTCAGATCTTCAGTGAGAGAGAGCAAAAAGCCATGAAATTGTGCCTTTCCTTCTGTCCTTCCTTCCTTCTTCCTTCCTTCCTTCTTTCCTTCCTCCTGTCCTGTCCTTCCTTCCTTCTTCCTTCCTTCCTTCTTTCCTTCCTCCTGTCCTGTCCTTCCTTCCTTCCTTCCTTCCTTCTTTCTTTCCTTCTTTCTTTCTTTCTCTTTTTAAGAAAAGGAGCATGAGCAAGTCTAAGGATGCAGGCCAGACTAGTGCAGAGAGGTCAGTGTGTGAGGTTATAAAAGTGAAGCCCAAATTGCAATGGAGATCCCAGGATGTTGGAGATGCCAGAACCATGGCAGCAAATGCACTGAGAAAAGCTGGTGTCGTGGAATGGATATAGCCCAAAAGAAGAATGCTGTGGGCTACAGGTAGGAGCACCATTATGGAAAGGATATTCAAGTCTGTTGAGCCCAGATAATACCATCATGAGCTCCAGATGGTAGTCATTGCACTGTGGTGATTGATGTTTACCCTGTTATGTTCAACCGTGCTTTGATGCAGTCTAGCATTACTATACCTGAATTCCTTCCTTTTGGAATAAGAATGTAAATTGTAAACTGGACATGTGTGCCTGCTTTATTTTTTTATTGCACTCATGGGTGATTCTGTTCAGTTTCAAAGAAGACTTGGTGCTTTGACTTTTGAACAATGTTAGAAATACTAAGATTTGGGGTGTTCTTAAAGATGAACTAAATGTATTTAGAAATTGAGATGGCCATGAGTATTTTAAAAGCAGGATTAGAATGCAATTGCTAAGTTATGTATTTGGGGATCAACTTGACAAGGAGTGAACTTTTGGTAATTAAATTTGATTGTCAGCTTTTCTCTATTTGGAAATACCTGGGAGACATCTCTCTCTCTCTCTCTCTCTCTCTCTCTCTCTCTCTCTCTCTCTCTCTCTCTCTCCCTCTCTCTCTCTCTCTCTCTCTCTGTCTCTCTCTCACTGTGTGTGTGAGAGAGAGAGACAAACAGAGACAGAGACAGAGACAGAGACAGAGAGACAGAGAGAAGATGGAGGGGGCATCCAGAGAAATTTAACTGAGTGGGGACACACCTCCCGAAATTGTGTGGTACTATCATCCCATGGCTGGAGTCCTAGACTGAACACAGAGTGAAGCAACAGAAAGCAATCTGGACATCAGAATTCTTCTCCCTCTGCTTCCTGAGTTTGGGTGCGATGTGACCATCCACCTCAAATGCTCACCCCATACCTTCCCTACCAAGAGGGACTATGCCTTTCAAGCCATAGACCAAAACAAGCCCCTCCCCTAAGTTTCATTTGTCACATCAACAAGAAAAACAGCTAATAACTGTTAAGGACTTACCTTATAAAAGATAACGAAAATGGTTACTTTTCAAATTTTCCATTAAGAAATTATGGCAAAAGAAATAATGGTGTTGTGTGATTCATCCTAAGATTAACTGACACCAACAGAAAAACAAATTTTAAAAGAGAGACGTTATGATGTTGTGATAACAAATTGAAGGCAGGGCATCCTCTGATAGGTTGGCTGGATCCATGTTGTAAATCACCCTGTCACTTTGTCATTCACAACATCTATTCACGTATATCACAGTCACAGAGGACTGCAACTGTTCCAAGCATTCCATATCCTGAAACCAACTTTAATGAACAGAGAAAGGAGCATTTCTCCCAAGGCTCCTTTGTAATGCCGGTGAAAAAATCAGCTTTAGAAGCTCTCTTCTCAATCTTTTTCTTCTCTTCTCGGTCTTGGGGGTAGTAAATGCACATTCAACCTAAACCAACTAATTTGACCCTTAACGATGCTGTCAACAGGATAACATCATGTGAAGAGCCAGAAGTTGGTGGCTCACGCCTTTAATCCTAGCACTCAGGAAGCCGAGGCAGGAGGATCTCTGTGAGTTCGAGACTGGTCTACATAGCCAGTTCCAGGACAGGCTCCAAAGCCACAGAGAAACCCTGCCTTGAAACCTTGAACCCCCCCTCCCCCCCCAAAAAACACATCACATGAAGAGCCGAAAGGGAGATGACAGAACACAGTGAAAGAGCAGGCAGAAGACTACACATTGGCCAGTTGTCACAGAAATTAATGTTTGGAAACATGGGTGGGTTTTGCAATTATATTAGCTAACCCTCTGGGCTCTGGGTGTTTTCCTTATATAGATGGCAAAAATTATTTGTAAGTGACACACCTAGCTCATCAGAGAGAAGAGGTAGTCATATCTCCTCTTTCACTGTAAGTGTGCAAAATAAATAAATGTGACAAAGTGAAATATACTAGTCTTGGAGCCTGAATGTTTCAGATTTTGGTTTTGTTAGTTCTGTTGTTGTTGTTTTGATACCCATTTCAAACTCTGCAATGCACATCTAAAATGGTTTTGAGGATTATACAATAAGACAGTGCTTTGTGGAAAGGAATTCTGATACTGTTTAAAATTATCTCGTAAAACAATCTTGTTTCTAATTCAAATTAAAAAATCTGCAAAAAAATAAATAAAATAAAATTATCTCGAGAGGGCACAACCACTTTTTTAAGTGTAAATGGAAGTGATAAATCTGTAGAGTAAACTGCAGAAAGTCTCTTCAATCTTCTGCTTCTTACAGTTTTCAGTATTTCAACCTATTTTAAATAGTTTCACATCCAGTTTACACAGTATAACAGTGGAGATTAAGCAGAGGTTAGAGTTCAAAGTTCCCGGGTTCTCCTGAATACCTGGTTTGTACCAGTGGACATTAATGATTTTTCCTTCAAAACCAGCTTTCCATGGTACAATTTTTCATACCTAGGAAATATAATTTGTTCTCGATTTTCAGTAACTTCCAGTTGCTTTCCTCCATTTTACCACTAGATGGCACCAAAGAATCTACTAAAACCGTTCCATGGTAGATTTGATTTGTCATTTGGACAAAACAAAAAAAAGAAAAGACGTCTTCTTTGTCGCTGGCCTCTTAAAGTACGTTCTTAAAAAAATAATCTTTTCAAATCCATTATAAGTGTGTACAAAGGACATTCCTGTGCAGTAAGTCGCCAACCGCTTAGTGTTATATAACAAAAGTCACTTATCCTGACCTTCTCTTAGTCAGACAAACCCTTCCTGGCTCTGCCTCCTTAAAAACGCTTGAGTCACTCCACCCTCTGCAGAGGAACTTGGCAAATGTCACTCGTGCCCTGTCTGCTTAGCATTCTGCCTCAACTTGCTGTCAACGTGTATCCCAAAGAGCGCCTGCACTGCACTTCTGCCTCCCAGTACTTGGGAGTTTCCCAGCGTTTTTATCTCCTCTAGGTGTTCGTGACACGACGAGAATCCAGAGAACCAAAAGCTGTGCTTGCTCTCAAACCGATTCATCACCTCCGAGTCAGTTTTGGGAAGTGGGGGCAGATCACTAGAAATTATTTTGGCTCTGACTACAGAATCATGAAACCTTTCTACTCTTAACAAACTCCATACCATACTAAGCTTTAGGGAAGTCCTCTTCTGTGTAAGTAGTCAGGAAGTACGCCGTGGGTGCTGCTAGGTGGTAGTGCGAGTGACAGCGTACAATGCAAGAAGCACTGAGCTCAGTCTGCAGTGCCAACGGAAAAAAGGGAAAGGTGTTTGATAGATGTTCTATGGAAGTTTATCTTTGTAAGCAAACCCGAGATATATATGTGTGTAGAGCGAATGTGTGGGCATGTGTATGAACATAACACATAGCTATAACATACATGCATACATGTAGTCTCCTCTTTGTCATTTTGACTCAGACTCGCTTTTAGCATGTCCTTGTGGCACCAGCTTTGTATCATGGGACTCAGTGTCTTTGAAGAATTTTCTTGAATGATTATTTCAGTTTCCAGAGGATTCCGTTTGGCGCACAGTGCTTGACACGGAGCGTGGTCTTGCTCCCTTCACCTTTTCCTCTTGCTTGCTAACTTTAATTAAAGATGCTTCTCAAAGGCACAGTTTTTTTCTTTAGGTTTCAGGAGTCTCTCACCTCCCAGCACACCACGCAGCAGGCCTGAGGTAGAAGGCGACCTTCCAAACCCCATTTGTTTGGCAAAATAAATACAACTGACATTTTTCTCCCTTTGGTTTGTTTTATTACATATTAATACCTCCCAAGACTTACAGACTGCCTTCCTCTCTGGCCTTGCTCTCCTCATCTTCCTCATCTGTTTATCAGAAAACACATTCAATAGCCAGAGAAGCTATTGCAGTGGGGGTTTCAGACATGACCTTTGGAAAGGGGCAGGAAGCTTTTCTGTAGGACACATAAGGTAAGTCTACTGACCTTTTGTCTCTTTACTTAGTTCCAAGGAGGAACACTCTATAATTGCAAACTTGACAACTTAAAGTGCATCAAGGAGCTGACTTTGTTCATACAATGCTGCAGAACTGTGGAAACTTCTAGTTGAAAGACACACAATGTCACTCTGACACCAGCAACTATCCCCGGCTGTGGCACAAGAACCATCTCAGATGGAGAATGAGTCACTTTTAAAGACAAGAACATAACTGTGTGCCTCTTTCAGAACACAGATGATTTGACACTCAGTCATTGTGGATCTACATTCAAACTAGCGTCTCTAGCTGTCACCACTGATTTAATATTGACTAAGAGGTCTTTGGAGAATGGGGAAGTAGTGAGCCAATAATTCCAGGTATGGTTTTGGAAAAGCTCTTAGCTGAGTCCCAGACATCACACTTTGTGTCTCCCTACTTTCTGCCTGGCTCTTTATACTGTGTGATCTTGAATACAAGATTTAACATGGCCTCAATTCCTTTATCTGCAAGATAAAGTTACCAGTAATATTTGCCTTTCAGTGTTATCATAAAGACTAAAAAGTTAATAGCTGTAAAACATTTAGAATGGAGTTAGAACTGAGTACAAGCTGGGAATTACATTCTTGCTTTGATTGTTGTTTCACTTACTGGTCTATAAAAAAAAAAAACAACTTCTTTTATTGTTTGGAAAACTTTCTATTACTGTAAGCCAAGATAACAAAACTGAAGTTCATTCAAATTTTCTTACAGAGAATAGCAAAGCTGGTAGAGATTGAATTCATGCATGGCCTAGAGAACTTTGAGCCCATGGTCCTTAAACCTTGCATTGCTCCTCAAATACCTCAAGTGATGGCTAAAATTCTTACTTCCAAAGCCAGGAATTCTATCATGGATATTTCTGACAATTTAAATAACACTATGATGAGAACTGGGGGAGTATGAAGAAGAATGAAGCCCCTATTCTTTGAGGCATTGTTGATGGCAGTCCACACCCTTAGCACTTTAGACATGTTTATCCACTTGACCATTATAATAACCCCACAAGTAGATATTATTTTCCTTGCTTACCAGACAGGGAAGGATCTCAGAGAGGTTAAACATATAGTTAAGCTCTTAGAATCAGCATGTGAAACAGGTATTTAAACCCATGCTTTTCTGACTCTGTAATTTGTTGCCTCTGCCACAGGAACTGCTCTGCTCATTTGGGCAGTCTTTCCAACAGCCCAAAGCCCTAGAGCCCTGTCCCTACAGCCTCCATCCTCTGCTCCTGGCTCTCCTTGAGGTACAGAAGAATGGCACTTCTCCATCTGTGTCAGCTTCAACCTCTGACAAGCTTGGGGTGGAAAGCTGCATTATGCTGGTCAGTTTTTATTAACATGACACAAAGGAAGGCAAGTCTGGGAAAAGGGAATCACCTCCATCAAATTAGCTTGAGGGGACTTCTGTAGTTCGTTTTCTTTGTTGGTAGTTGATGTGGGAGAGGCCAGCCCACTGTGGGTTGTGTCCCTACTAGGTAGATGATCCTAAGTTATGTAAGAAAGCAAGCAGCAATATGCCTCCATGTTCCTGCCTTCAGTTTTCTGCTTGAATTCCTGCCTTAACTTCTCTCGATGATGGAGTATGAGTTGGAAATAAAAACCAATAAACCTTTACCTCCTGCACACTGCTTTCAGTTATGGTGTTTAATCACAGCAGCAGAAGGCAAAGAAGGACAGGGGTAAAGTTTATCATTTCTAAATTAAACATCTATGTCCATTCAATAAATTCAGACAAGGTCTGTGTCCCAGATGATTGGGGTCTTTCCATTTCATGGCTTCATTTTGAGACCTTCCATTACAAAAGTCACTCATCTCTGACTGTGCCATAGACATCTTGGTCACTGTATTTTCCTGAGCTATCCAAAGAAAAGATGATCTAGCAGGTGGCTGAATCTGACATCTGCCCACAGGCTAGAGACATTTCTAATAGGTCCACAAAGAGGGTTCTTCATTAAATCAATGCAACTTGTTTTCAGATTAATTTAATGGTGTGTGTGTGTGTGTCTGTGTGTGTGTGTGTGTGTGTGTGTGTGTGTGTGTGTACACATGTGTGTGTTTTCTTCTGTGTTCTTATGTGTAAAGACCAAATATTGATCCCACTGTCTTCCTTGTTTTCTCACATTTTTTGAATGTGCATGTGTGCATGGTATGTATGTCTGTGTGTACATGTATGTTCTTGGACAGAGGCTGACATTGGGTGTCTTTCTCAATTACTCTTTAACCTAAAATGCCTACAACATTGAGGCAGAGTCTCTCACTGAACTCAGGACTCATCCATTTGTCTACTCCAGATAGCCACCTTGCCTGGGGGATTGCCCTGTCTCTACCTCCTGAGTTCCGGGATTACAGTCAAGCTATCATTCCCACCCAACATTTAAGGTACTACTAGAAATCTAACACTGGTCCAAATGTTTGCATGGCAAGTGTTTTATCTACTGAGCCATCTCTCCTGTCCTAACCTGAGTTTTTAAAACAAGGACTTTCACTGAACTCAGAGAACAGAAATTAGGCCATACTATCTAACCAGCAACCCTTGGAGAGTTTCCTGTGTCCATCCCCCACCACTGGGATTCCAAGTACGTGCTGGGAGCTAACTCATATACTCACTGACTTACTAAGCCATCTCCCCAGCTCCTGTTTCCAGCTTTGAAAGGTAACATTATAAGGAGTTTGTTTTGTTTTGCTTTAAATTTTTTCTGCCTTTGTGATCCAATGGTAGTCTAAAGCAAATAAAAACTGTTTGAAATTTCGTATGCATTACTTTATAAGCAATGTTCATCTTATAGAGATGTGCTAGAATATTCAACTTACATACATTTTAGCACTTTATGCTCAGTTTTCTTGAGCTCCTTTATTCCTTGAAGACAAAATTGCTTAATGTTCACATTCGACTTTTATTTTCTTTGTTGGATTGTTTCCACCAGGTAAGTGGGCAATTTCTGCTCAAGCATTTCCTTTAGCTTGTGTGAATTCTCTTAGTTAAAGATGTCTGCATTTCACTCTGGCAGAAGAAAAAAGAAAGTATCAAGCACAATAATTTAGTCTTGCCCTTAAATGTTTTAGCCTCTTTGTTTTTAGGTCATATAGAATTAAATCAAATCATGTTAAAGTTGGTTGTGTTAGCAATTAATCAAGAAGAAAATGTTCATAGTTAAACATCAAAAAATGGTGCCATTGGAAACTGTGAGATGATGGGGTAGGTGGAAGACCCAATAATGGATTCCAAGAGTGATTGTATTATTTCTTCTGGTCCCATGCCAAGATAATGAACACGAGGATTGAATACAGGAACCCAGTTCCCCCTGGTCACTTTTTCAATAGGCCTTCGATCAATCAATGAGAAAAGAATGTGTCCAGAAATACGAGCACTGTAAACAGCAAGCCTATTGACCTTATTGGTAGTCTGCAAGTCTTTTCCAGGCATATTCCAAAATGCCACTAAGCAATAACCCAAGTCACTCATGACAATCCCCTAGGTTTCTTTAACTTGGTTAAGAATTAAATACTAATCGTTCAGATTCTAGCAAAAAGTTTCAACTTCTTTGATATATAAACTCTAATTTGTCTTTTATTTAATATCTTTTGGGGGGAATGGGGGTGTGGAGACAGGGTTTTTCTGTGTAACAGCCATGGCTGTTTTTGTGACCAGGCTAACCTCAAACTCACAGAGATTTATTTGCCTGTCTCGACCTCCTGAGTGGTGGGATTAAAGGCCTATACCATGACTGCCCTGCTTGTCTTTTATTTACTTAAAAAGTTATTTTGCAATAGTAACTCTAACCTTTTTTGAGGGAAATACTATAATACTTACAGGCTTTTGAGACCATACTTGCAAAAACACAGAAGAAAGAATGCAACAGACAACAACAAAAGCCTTGGACTGGACACAGTTGCTTCTACTACTGTCCCTCCTAGTTCTGTTACCTGACAATCAATTCTGTGACTCTGATTTTCTATTGCTTCATTGATAACTTTCATGAGCACAGGTTCTCTTCTGTAGAAGATATTAATGTGACCCACCAGTGTCTGTTGTGATAATATAAAGAGCAAGGACTTTTTTCAGCAAACACTATATGCTGAGTATTTGGCAACTGTGTAATCATGCTGGCTTGTTTTCCCTGAATCCTCTTACAAACTTCTAAGTAAATTGTGTACAGTGCACCATCTCTGCAACAAGTTTTCAGAGAAGGGGGTGACATAGAATGCAGACTAATCATGATTTAAAATGAGGTACTCCCTGATGGATAATGATGTTAAACACTTTCTTATGTGTCTTTCAGCCATTTTAGATTCCTCTGTTGAGAATTCTCTATTTAGTTCTGTACCCCACTTTTGAATTGGATTAGTTGGTATTTTGGCGACTAGCTTCTTGAGTTCTTTGTAAACTTTGGAGATCAGCCCTGTCAGATGTGGGGTTGGTGAATATCTTTTCCCATTCTGTGGACTGCTGTTTTGTCTTTCTAACTGTGTCCTTAGCCTTACAGAAGCTTCTCAGACTCAGGAGGTCCCATTTATTAATTGTCGATCTCAGTGTCTGTGCTACTGTTGTTATGTTCAGGAAGCGGTCTCCTGTACCAATTCATTTAAGGCTATTTCCCACTTTTTCTTCTAATAGGTTAAGTGTGGCTGGATTTGTATTGAGGTTTTTGATCCATTTGGACTTAAGATTTTTGCATGGTCATAGACATGGATCTATCTGCAGTCTTCTACATGCCAGCATCCAGTTATGCCAGCACCATTTGTTGAAGATGCTTTCATTATTCCATTGTATAACTTTAGCTTCTTTGTCAAAAATCAGGTATTCTTAGGTGTGCAGGTCAATATCAGGGTTTCAATTCCATTCCATTGGTTGACCTGGCTATTTTTGTGCCAATACCAAGCTTTTTGTGGGACTATAGCTCTATAATAGAGTTTGAAGTTCCTTTATTGTACAGGGTTGTTTTGGGTATCCTGGGTCTTTTGTTTCTCCATATAAAGTTGATTATTGTTCTTTCAAGTTTTGTGAAGAATTGTGTTGGATTTTGATGGGGATTGCATTGAATCTGTAGAATGCTTTTGGCAAGATTGTCATTTTTACTACCTATTTTACTACTAATTGGCAAGATTGTTACTACATATCCAAGAGTATGGGGGATCTTTACTCCTGTCAGAATGGCTAAATCAAAAACACCAATGACAGTCTATGCTGGAGAGGATGTGGAGAAAGAGGAACACTCCTCCATTGCTGGTGGGAGTGTCAACTGTCAACTCATACAGACACTTTGGAAATCAGTATGGCGACTCCTCAGGAAAATGGGAATCAATCTACCACAAGATACAGCAACTCCACTCTTAGGCATATACCCAAAAGATGCACATTCATACAACAAGGACATCTGTACAACTATGTTCATGGCAGCATTATTTGTAATAGCAAGAACCTGAAAGCAGCCTAGATGCCCCTCAACTGAAGAATTGATAGAGAAAATATGGTACATTTACACAATGGATTACTACTCAGCAGAAAAAAAAAAAACAATGGAATCTTGAAATTTGAAGGCAAATGGATGGAACTAGAAGAAACCATTCTGAGCAAGGTAACCCAGTCACAAAAAAATAAACATGGTATGTACTCACTCATATATGGATTTTAGACATAGAGCAAAAGATTACCAGCCTACAATCCACACTGCCAGAGAAGCTAGAAAACAAGGAGGAGTCTGAGAGAGACATACATGTTCCCCTGGAGAAGGAGAAAGGGACAAGATCTCCTGAGCAATTTGGGAGCATGGGGCAGGGGAGGGAGCTAGGAGAAAGAGAAGGGGAGAAGAGGAGGGGTGAGGAGAGCATGAGGGAGCAGAAAGGTTGAGTTTGGGGAAGACTAGAGGAGAGCAAGAAAAGAGATACCAAAATAGAGGGAACCTTCATAGGTTTAAAGAGAAATCAGGCACTAGGAAAATGTCCAGATATCTACAAGGATGACACCAACTAACAATCTAAGCAACAGTGGAGAGGCTACCTTAAATACCCTCCCCTGATAATGAGATTGATGACTAACATATATGCTATCCTATAGCCTTCATCCAGCAGCTGATGGAAGTAGAAGCAGACACCCACAGCTAAACGCTGAACTAAACTCAAATCCAGTTGCAGAGAGAGAGGAGCGATGAGCAAAGGGGTCAAGACCAGGCTGGGGAAACCCACAGAAACAGATGACCTGAACAAGGGGGAGTTCATGGTCCCCAGAATGATCACTGGGAAACCAGCATGGTACTGATCCAGACCCAATGAAAGTGGGTGTCAGTTAAGAGGCCTCAGAAATCTATGGGGTCTCTTGTAGTAGATCAGTACCTATATAGCTTAGCAATGGACTTTGGGAGCCCATCCCACATGGAGGGATACTCCTTGAGCCTAGACACAAGGGGGTTGGCCTACGCCCTATCCCAAAGGATATGACAGACTTTGAAGATCCCCCCATGGAAGGCCTCTCCCTCCCTGGAGAGCAGAAAGGATATGGGATAGGTAGGGCGTTAGTTGGGGGAGGGCAGGGGAGCAGAGGAGGGAGAGGGAACTGGGATTGACATGTAAAACAATCTTGTTTCTAATTTAAATAGAAAATGGAAACAACAACAACAAAAATAAATGAACAAACAAATAAATAAATAATAAAATAAAATAAAATGAGGTACTCGTCCTCAGTGGCTACCCTAACATATCTCTCTCTCTTTCTGTTTCTCTCTCTCTCTCTCCCTGTCTCTCTCTGTCTCTCTCTCTCTTTGTCTCTCTCTCTCTCTTTCTCTCTCTCTCTGTCTCTTTCTCTCTCTCTCTCTCTGTCTGTCTGTCTCTCTGCTCTACTGCTTGTTGTGTGTTGAACATCACGGATGTCCATGGATTATGGTGAAAAAAAGTGACCGTTTTCAAGTTAAGTAGAAAAACAAATGATTAAACAAGCTAGATTTTTCTCGGAGACATGCTGAAAGGAGAAATCCTTTAGATATCAGTGGGTGTCTGTTCCTAGGCTACGAAGTTTACACAGGAAACACAGGACACTGGCTTAATACAAACATTTTAACACGATTCTTCTTCATGGTAAGAGAAGGTTTTAGGATCTACGATCTATGAAGCTGTCTTAGCTGATATTATGATGAATAGTTTCATTTAACAGTGCAATAATCCCCCCATTGCTCTGCAGCATTTATTTATTTATTTATTTATTTATTTGTTTGTTTGTTTACTTATTCAGGCCCTTTCTTGATCCATGAATTAATCTATGAAGAAGTAATGACTGAGACTCAGCATAGTGAAGTGACTCTAAGGCTGACTCACAGCCCAGGTTTGTTTAATAGATTTGACTCCCTCTCTGTCTTTGACTAACATTCTCCACTTCCCATTGGACACCCAGTGTCTCACAGACACACAGACACCCCGCAAGTCTAACCAGCCTAGCTGGTTTCATCCAGGGTATCACAACTGTTGTTTGTAGTCAAGTCTCAGGGACACATTCTCTCATGCAGAACCAGCAAAGTGTACAGCAGGTCCCAGAAAACATCTGGTGGGTGGTTTTACAATCTCAGTCTTCTCAATATTGTGGTGGCATAGCTCTTCATTTAAAAACAGAGTGGAAAGAGGAAATTGTGTCCACTAGACATCAATAACTAAAAACCACTCTGGACCACCACAGATGGCTCCAGGTTATTTTCATATGTTCATGAGGGGAAGAATCAAAGTCAGCACTTTGAGAACCCGTGCTTTAGAGAACAGTCCTGTTGCAGTGGACAGTTCTTAGGACACTGTCCCCTAAATGTTTGGAATCCTACAGACCTAAATGGGGAAGATAAAGATGAGAAGCATAAGACGTGAACTGTGCTTAGGATTTGAAAAGCCTGTTTTCAGGGAAATTTATTTAGACTTGTAGGGGATGATGATGTCAATAAAACAATAATTTTTCACACTGCACACATAAGATCCCTAGCATCACAAAAAAAGGAAGAAAGAAAAAAATGGTTAGACTTCTAAAACAACTTTTGTTGAACCTGTATTTTCATTCTCTCAGCAGTACAGGCAGTGTACTGCTGTCTTTGCATAAGAATCATATATTCTGGTACCATAGAGATGGCTTAGCACTTAAAAACACATAGTGTTCTTGCAGGGACCCAAGTTAGGTTCCAAGCATCCACATAGGGCCAACTCACAATCTCCTGTAATTCCAGGAGGATGGCTCTGGACCCTCAGACACCTGCACTCTCATGCTTGTATCTACACACACACACACACACACACACACACACACACACACACACACACACACAATTTAAAATAATAAAAGTAGATCTTTTTAAAACTCCATTTCCATTGTTTAACTTTGTCTAGTGGCCTAGGCATGTGTACAGAAGCAAACAGACCTCTTGACTTGGTAGTATTTTATCTTCATAGCAAAGGTTATGTCTCAGAGGATCTGACACATTGCAAACTGCCAAACAATGAGGGTGTAGGCAATAAAAATTTTTAAAGTATTTTAAATTGGGGAGGCAACCCCAAATATGAAAAGGAATGGCAATTAGAATGTGTGGAAACTAAGAGGTTAAGCTGCACCTTGGATTAGTTTATTCTTCAAAGCCCTGGCCAATGCTTGTCTCAGGACCCATGGGTGAAGCTCACAACAGTCCCACTGAGAGTCTCTAGTCCATAGTTCTGTGTCACACAGCTAGAAGCAGAACCTGGGACAGCTGGTAGGGGAGGATAACCAGGGGATGTTAGAATACAGAAAAGTGAAAGAGGGGACAGAGGAAACTTACAAGTGAGAAGTAGAAAGTAAAACTTGCCAGAGCATTATAGTCTAAATCCAAGGTGGGGGGCAGGGGTTATTTTGTATAAGATATTCAAAATATTTCTTTTAGAATGTATTCATAAAAACAGTAATTTTGCATTTGTCATTCAGAATACTAAACTATGTCAACCTTGCATTATTAAATCTGACAGAAGAAGAAATTGCACCAAATATTGTAGCAGTTATCTATAAAGGCTCCTCCAGAATGTCTCATTGTTCCTTGGACTAACCCAAGCTGTCCTTCGAGATAGCCTCAGCCAGCAATAGCCACAAAGATTCCTTTCTTCTTTAATTATTGTCTAGGACAATACATTCTTAGATTTCATCCTTAAATGTGCGAAGACTTTTAGACACTCCAGCACATGTGTTCGATCACACAATAAAGGAGATACAGTTGCTAACTGCCCATGTTTCCTTCTCACCTGGCTGATAGCATGCTCTTTCTGCCTCATGTTGGATACCAGATGTCGAGAAACCAACATAAGAGAGGAATCCAGCTATTTTTAGGAGCACCAGGCTCATCTGAAAATGAAAAAGTTTCCCCAAACCAGGAAGCCTCTCCCAAAATGAAAATGTGAAAATATCCACATTCAGAGATAAAGCGATGTGTAACAACATTTTGCACCTTGACCTAGAAATCTAAGAAGACACACCACAATTAGAAGACCATTGGGTGATGGTTCTTTATAGGAAAAAGAGACCAGAGAAGCAGAGTGTGGAGACACCTCAGCTTCTCCTCAATTACAGAGGAGAGGCTAAGCATATTCACGCACTTGCAGAGCCACCAAATTATCGATGCTGCATTCTTTTCAAAGGAAACCTATTTTCCTGTAAAACTAATGAAGATTTAGTACCCATGAAAGCTCTAGCAACTCTAAGCACTTTTCCTGTGGGTGTTCATGAGTAAAGGAGGAGCTCCCACATTTCCTGCAGTTAAAATGATTGTGGTTCCTTCTACGTTCTTACTGTAACCAGTCTCAGGTGACCTTTAGAACCTAGTCCTTTTCAATCTCTTCCAGAGACTCTTATCCTTTGTCAGGATGAGGAACAATGGGAAAATCCATGCTGTGGGACAGAATTTAAGATGACCATGCATTATTATAGAACTACAGCTGAATTAACCGAATTCTTTAGTAAACATACTTCATCCACCTATGCCTTGTGTGCTCCTAGTGTACTCAGTATTGCTGGTTATCAGGATGCTATATCTTTTACTGATCTGATTTTTAAAAACTACATTTTTATCTGGAGAGTGTTCACAGTTTAAAGGTATTCAAGGATTCAAGGTTGTTGAAATTCATTTGGGAGAATCTGATTCTAAACATGATCACTCATTAATGTTTCCTTTCACCATAATTTTTTATTTTTTTACTATCCATAAAATTGTTCATTGTTTATTGAGATTAATTACTCCTTAGTCCACATATTCATGTTTCATAGTTCAGGAACACAGATCAGTGATGAACTTATGTCGAGTGCAATCCAAAGAATTGTGTACATTCTGCAGTCACTTCGCACTCTGAAAGATTCCAGTCTTCTTCATCTCTTCGAAGTCCTTCATGGAGTCGTAACCCCTGTAGAAATCTGCACACGCCTTCTTCCTGGGCTCAGCTACATCAAACTTATAGGCAGCGGCAACTCCCAGAGCCATGACGAAGGTGCCAACGATGTGAGCCCAGGCGTTTGGCCAGGAGGCTACGCACCTGGGGTTTGGGCACTCATGGTAGCAAGTGTCCTCCACACCAACGTCCTTCCCGGTTCCCGCAGAAATGGCCTTTCATCATAATTTTAATATCATAGTATTTTGAGTCACTTAAGGGCTGGAAAACCTCTTATAAATGTAGCTAGCAAGGGACGGTTGCTGCTCAATAAGGGGGGTTCTCACAGAGCTCCTCCAACAGTGGTATGTTCTGTTGCCATTAGTGGCTTTCCTCCTGTGTGACAGAGTAGCTTACAAAAACAGCTGGTAGAAGGAAGGGTTTCTACTATAGTGAGGTCACTATAGTGACATTGGCTATGGTTGTGGAAGCTTGAAGCAGCTGATACCATTGCTCAGCTGCCTACGTCCTTTTTTCTTTTTTTATTCAGTCTGGGGTACCAGTTCATGGACGGTGCTGCCCACATCCAAGATGGGCCTTCACTCCTCAGCTAGACTTTACTGAAAATACCCCCACAGACATAATCAGGATCCTGTCTCTTGCATGATTCCAAATGCCATATAATTTATGTAGAAAATAAAACTAGATATTCTGGAACATAGTAATTACCACAAGAAAGGCTATATTAGATTTGTTAATACCAAAAACTGAACAAAAAGCAAACAAAATATATCTTAAATCACTCAGGGTTTAGATTTTTTTAAAGATTTAGAGCAGGGTTGAGGGATGGGGGTGCACACCTTTAATCCCAGCATTTGGAGGCAGAGGTAGGTGAATATCTGTAAGTTCAAGGCCAGCCTGGCATACAAATTTAGATTATAAAAAGAAGCATATCTCAATATCTGATTCTCTAATTGCCTATTGCCTTTAGTTTTTAAAGACTTATTCCATCTGCGCGCCGCGCACACGCAGTGTGTGTGTGTGTGTGTGTGTGTGTGTGTGTGTGTGTGTGTGTGTGGTTTGCTTCTAGAGACAAGGAGAGGCCATCCAACCCTCTGGACTTGAGATGCCTGATGTGGATCCACCAGAGAGAAGCATGTATTCTGAAAGGCTGAGGCATCTCTGTAGCACCATAGACTACATTTTAGTATGACACTTTTTAATGAAAATTTTAAATTCTCATCTTGACTTTCATGATCTGTATTTTCAAATAAGAATGTCAGTAAGACCCCCTTTTTACCTCCAGATGAAATGGATTCTATCTCTGAAATGTTTTCTATCTGAATTTTCGTGGAAATACTTTTGAGTTTGATTATTGCCAATTTTATCAAGCTAACTGGAGACCTAAAAAAGAGTTAAGTGAGTGTAAAGCAAGAGAATGGCTATCTCTCAGTTTCCTTACACACCTGTGGCAATCCTCCCCTCTCACTAGAAATTTGCAGGAAACAGAAAAAAATAAATAAATAAAGTGAAACAATTCAAACATAAATCACAACTCACAAAAATCACAGCTTATGTAATTAAGATATGGAAAGTGAATTTTCACATGTCCATAGTTTAGCAAAAGATTTGAAGCCATTTATTTCATTTAAACTTGAAAGAATGTAAAAATAAGACCTCTTGGGTATTTTCTGTCTTCAGTAGCTAGATATTAGCGTGTTCCCAGCTGTGTTTATGAATCCAAGCAGCAGCTCAATTAAACACAATGTGTGCCGCTCCACACACGGAATCTCTTCTGGATTTCCCACGGCTCTTCTTCTGGCAATCTGCTGCTGCACATGAACACAGTCTTCATGCTTGTCTCCTTTGAAAGAAGAAGAATTCTCCATCTCCCCCACATGCTGAACAAGAGCGCAGAATTCCCTCTACACTTCATTCTCCTGGGGAAGAATGGTGTTTTCCAGCTCAGTGTGTTCCAGCACACTGTGTGTTTCAAGAAGCAGTTCTTGCAAATACATCATGACAAGTAAGGCATGGACTGCAATATATTGTTGGTCATAAAATCAATGAGTTCTGCCAAAAACAAAATTGCAAATTGAGACTGTATGGAAACTGCCATCCATCTGTCATCATTGATGGTTCCCTACAACAGTTTAGTTTCTAACTAATGCTGAGACACCATTCATGTCCTGCCTGGTGATTTTACACTTAAGGCTTTAAGATCCGTGATGTGTTTTCTTGAATGTATGACATGAATGACTGAGTTTGCATCATTTCTGACAATCCAAAGGTCTAGTAAGAGAACCTTTCCAAGGTTGTTTGGACTTTCAGGTTGTAAACATAGACAAAAATTTAATTCAGTTTTTTTTTTCTCTTGCTGAGCATGCTTTTTTTTTCTTTTTTTCTTTTTTTAATTTTTAATTTTTATTTATTTATTTATTTTAATTAGAAAGAAGATTATTTTACATGTTAATCCCAGGTCTCTCTCCCTCCCCTTCTCCCCTGCCTCCCCCCCCACCACTAATACCCACCTATCCCATACCCTTTCTGCTCCCCAGGGAGGGCGAGGCCTTCCATAGGGGTCTTCAGAGTCTGTCATATACTTTAGGATAGGGCCTAGACCAACCCCTTTGTGTCTAGGCTCAGGGAGTATCCCTCCATGTGGGATGGGCTCCCAGAGTCCATTCCTATGCTAGGGATAAGTACTGATCCACTACAAGGGGCCCCATAGATTTCCAAGGTCTCCTCACTGACACCCACATTCAGGGGGTCTGGATCAGTCCCATGCTGGTTTCCCAGCTATCAGTCTGAGGACCAAGAGCTCTCCCTTGTTCAGGTCAGCTGTTTCTGTGGGCTTCATCACCCTGGTATGGACTCCTATGCTCATTTGTCCTCCTTCTATGCAACTGGGTTTCAGTTCAGTTCAAGGTTTAGCTGTGGGTGTCTGCTTCTACTTCCACCAGCTGCTGGATGAAGGCTATACGATGGCATATGAATTAGTCATCAGTCTCATTATCAGGAGAGGGCATTTAAGGTAGCCTCTCCTCTGTTGCTTAGATTGTTAGTTGGTGTCATCCTTGCAGATCTCCAGACATTTCCCTAGTGCCTAATTTCTCTTTAAACCTATGTCTCCCTCTATTGTATTATCTCTTATCTTTCTCTCATATGTTCTTCCCCCAACTCAACCTCCCTGCCCCATCATGTCTTCCTCACCCCTCCTCTTCTCCCCTTCTCATTCTTCTAGTTCCCGCTCCCCTCCCCCCATGCTCCCAATTTGCTCAGGAGATCTTGTCCCTTTCCCCTACTCCAGGGGACCATGTATGTCTGTCTTAGGGTCCTCTTTGTAACTTCTCTGGCAGTGTGGATTGTAGGCTGGTAAACCTTTATTCCAAGTCTAAAATCTACATATGAGTGAGTAAATACAATGTTTGTCTTTTTGTGACTGGGTTACCTTGCTCAGAATGGTTTCTTCTAGTTCCATCAATTTGCCTTTGAATTTCAAGATTCCATTGTTTTTTCTTTTTCGCTGAGTGGTACTCCATTGTGTAAATGTACCACATTTTCTCTATCCATTCTTCTGTTGAGGGGCATCTAGGATGCTTCCAGGTTCTGGCTATTACAAATAGTGCTGCTATGAACTCACTCTGTAGACCAGGCTGGTCTCGAACTCACAGAAATCTGCCTGCCTGTGCCTCCCGAGTGCTGAGTTTAAAGGCATGCACCACCAATGCCTGGTTCCCCATCTGTATTCATTAACAAAACAATGTTCCATTTCTGTCTGGTGAATAAAAGCATGCACCTAGAAGACCAGCTATTGAAGAAGATGAGGTGGGGTGGGGGGATCTTTACTTCCCAGGAGATAGGGGCTAACCTGAAACTGTATGATCACAATTAGTCTGCATTAACTTCAACTTCCTTTAATTAATTTCCACTAAAAAGAGAATAGCATTCATAGTTACAAATCATGTATTTTATTGAATGTTCACTAAATGTTAAGCTCTTATATAACAATCAGAAAAAAAAAAGTTTTACCCCTGAGTCTCATTAATATATAAGGGCTTTCTACAGGTAAATGAGTTTTCTGATGACTTCAGGTAGCATCTTAACCTTTTTTTTTTTTTTTTTTTTTTTTGTGTGTGTGTGTGTGTGTGTGTGTGTGTGTGTGTGTGAACATCCCTCATAATAACATCTGGGACCAGCATCTCTGAAAACTTCAAAGCTATTCCTGTATCATTATATTTTTATCTTCAAATTGCCTCTGGGAGAATGCAGAGAATATATTATTAAGGCCATTCTACAGACAAAAGAAGTGAGGCCCCCTCTCTGCAAATCTACTAAGTTCTAAAGTAGTGTCTGTCATTGCACACTCCCTCAGAGAGTTCCTATTCTATCTTCATTATGAAGCCATGTGTCATGTGTTCAAGAACAGAATGTGTTCTACTTCTGAAACAAGGCTTTGTAAGTTACCTGAATCTTTGGTCATGTCTGATCCACTAGTTTTCCCTATGTCCTTGCTATTAGGGTGTTCTTTTCAATACTGTTCTGTGTTTTTGTAGTTATACTGTGAGCACATAATTTTAATTGTAAATAATTAGAAACAACCAAGTACTAAAATGATTATCATTTATTGTTCTATCCCAACAGTGTCCACCTTCAATACTTTGTGAGGATAACATCCTTCACTTAACTTTTCTGCAAAATTCCTCAAAACACTGAATAGGCTTCTATCTTCATAATATATGCTGAACATCTTCTCTGGTAGTCATATACCTTTCAGTCAATCTTGTGAAGTTTCACCGAAGAACAGCCAATGCTGGGAACAGCAAGGAGGCATCACTATTCAGCTTGAACATAACAATGCAAGCATCTCTAGTATTGGTCTGAGACCAGAAACAGGGCATCCCCAGAAGTCCAGTTCTTTTACCACACCCCCAAACTAGCCCCAGCTTCTTTGGCCTAACTATGAATTATATAGAGATGACAGACAGGATAACCATGTGTGTCTGGTTTCTTTCACTCAATAGTTCATTCCTTACATCCTGTCATGCATAAGTTATTAAAGGCTACATAGTATACTATCATGTGGACTACTATGATTTCAACAAGGTTGAAAGCAAAAAGCTCCTCATCTGCAGACACCTAAACTCACTGCCCATTAGTAACATTGCTCGGGATATGTTTATAATGTTCTTTTCTTACTTTTCTCTTTTTTTCTTTTGGGTGATGAAAATCCTACCCAGGACCTCATTCCTTGTGTGCAAGCATCCATCACTGAGCTGTGTTCTCAGACCCCATCTCTCTTTGCTCACAGATGCTGTTATTGACTATATGAGATCTTAGAAATGTGAACACTGCTCGTGGAGACACCCACGGGGTCATGGCTTTTGGCATTACCAGGTATGACATGTTACTGTGCCAGTGGTACAAGAAAGGTTTTTCCTAGGTCTCTTCACCACCACAGGCTACAGCTTCACTTTACAATGAATAATGTCTGATGGTGTATTCTTAAAGAATATCACAATGAGTATTGATTGTATTTGGTTGTTGAGACAGGATCTCGTGGTCCAATCATCATTTAAAATTATTGTGCAGTCCAAGTTGGCCTCAAACTTATAATTCTCCTGCCTCAGCCTCCAAAGTGCTAAGATTACAGACACATGCCATCATGTAGCCATAAAGAGTATTATGTCTTGGCTCAAGTATGAAATTTTTTAAAATGTTCCAAGGCTTTTTGGTGGGGAGCAGGAGTTGGGGTGGGATACTGAAAAGTCTTTATTGTCTATCAGCCACAAACAGTTTTGTAGCCACAAACAGGGTCCTCTTCATCTCTCAACTCACTCTAAGGACAATTGAGATACAGCCACACTGCAGCTTTCTCCCTCCAGGGAGGCCCTTCTGGTCTATACTAAGTGATAGAAGTCCAAACAGACTTAGCAGAATTCCTGTAGAGGAGATCTGAAGAGGGTCCCTCTTCTCCTTTTTAGAGGGGTTCACCCCGAATAGGATGGGGTGGGAGGGGCTCCTTCCTAAGAGGGCATGCTGCCACTGGCAAAGAGCACAAATATACAATCATATACAAATACTCACACAGACAAAGGCTGTCATCTTCACATTCTCCCACTAGAACTTTCTGGCTGTTTTCCACAAAGTTTCTTGAAATGTTCAAATGTGACCTCCAGGTCCTCTGTCTTGCTGCAGAGACTGTCCTAATTCTCCCCACAGGCCAAGTTCTGCTCTCCATTCTATGTTATGACATGCTTGACTCCATCTCACTGCGCAGGTTCTGACCTGGGTCATTTCCTGCCATCCTGCTCGCCTCAATGTCTCAGAGCACCTAGGCCTCTCAACAACAGAACTCAGCTAAGCAGTTCCTCCCTGGGCAACCATAGCTTCACTTCTTGCCCTTGCCACACCTAACTGAAGGTTTGGGGTTTTAATTTTTAGCCTTTTTTCTTTTAAAATACAAAGTTGCATGAACTTGATTTTGTTCAATCACTGTTTTTTTAAAAACTCCTCTTAGATGATTTCACATAATAGGACATAGACTCCTTGAACGCATATGTGGCTTCACCTAGACAATGCTTTACTTCTCAGTCACTTTATATTTGTGTAAAAGAAAATGTAAGTGCTATATTCCCTGCATATATATTTTCATCACTCTCTATTCCCTTTTAATCAGGAGATTTTCCAGTTAAGCATGCTTTAAAAATAATGGTTTGGCGGCTGGAGCAAATGCTCAGTAGTTAAGAGCCCTTGTTGCTCTTGTAGAGGACCCAGGTTCAGTTCCAAGCATCTACATATTGGTTGACAAGTATCCATAACTCCAGTTCCTAGGAATCCAATATTCTTTTCCCATCTCCTCGGGAATCAGGCACACAGACTGTGCACACATATACATACAGGCAACACATTCATACAAATAAAAAAATTAAAAATATTTTTAAAAATAATATTGTTTTATTTTCCTACACGGCTTTGTTTTTAGTTGGTTGTAACAAGTTCTCATTGTAACCCAGGCTGGCCTAGAACTCACTATGTATATAACACTAGTCTTGAACTCCTTATCTCCCTGCCTGAAGCCCTCAAATTCTTACAGGAGGTATGGCCGTGTCCAGACTATTCAATTTTGAAAAAAAATGTTTTTGTTCTAAAAGTAACATTTAATTTTTTAAAAATTTCAAGTATATAGGAAGGTAAAGAAAGCCTTCTGTATTTCCTCCACCTACAATCGTTGTTGAGAGCCTTTGTTTTGTCGTGTTAGGAAGTCATTAAAGTCTTTTTCACACACACACATACACTCACATATGAATTCTGCCTTTCATACTGTTTTGTAATCTGTTCTATTTTCTGTCTTACCATGTCTTTACATGGAAATGTCTCTTAATATAAACAATATTAATCAGTCAGTATGTTTACAGAAACAACTTTATATATTTTCTCCAAGGTGATTTCACAAACACCAAACTATAAAGGTGAGAACTATTTCTTCTTAGGAAATTATCTCCCAGTGTGTTTGTGTAACAGTCAGGAATCCAGGACCCCAGGTGACAATGTGCTGATGCCATTCTCTAGAGCTCAGTCTACCTTTTCCTGTATTGTGCTCTGACAGATTCTAACTGTAACAGCTCCACTGCTATGGAAACCCTGCTGAGGGATGCAACCAACCCATGGATGTCAAACTCAGTACCAATCCCCTCTTTTAGATAAGGACACACTGACCTTTGATAAATCCTTGGCCATTAATCCTGCTACCCTGCCACCAGATGACAATCCTGAAGAGCCTATCCATGACTGCCTGGAGATGCTGGACATCATCCAAGGTATGCAACCTGACTTGACAGATGTTCTTTTCACCACCAGGGATGTGGATCTCTATGGGGATGACAGCAGCTTCATTCAAGAAGGAACCAGGTGTGAGGGCGATGGTGGTCACAGGCAGGAATCAGGATATGTGAGGGTAAGTCTTGTCCAGGGGCACATCTGCCCAAAGAGCAGAAATAATTGCTCTGCTGCAAGCTTTCAGAAGGCCTGAAAGAAAACAAAAAGGTGAATATCTGTACAGACAACTGATAGGCCTTTGCCGCAGCTCACGTTCATGAACAGATATGTAAACAGAGAGAAAGACTATTAAAAATAAACATGAAATTGTCCAGTTATTAAGACCAGATGGCTGCTACCCGAACTGTCCATAGCTCACTGGTAAAGACACCAAAAAGGCAAAAACCAATAATTCAAGGTAGCAACCATGCTGATCAAATCACCAAAGAGGCTGCTCTTGGGGAACCCAAACCCCAGAGTGTCCTGGAACTATCTGCTGTCCCTAAGTACCCCCTCCCACACTCTGCTTCAATAAAGATGTTCCTGAGTACAACCCAGAAGAGATGAAGTCATATGCTGAGTTGGGGCCTCAAGAGAATCAGTGGAGTCAAGGTACTGTTTGTTGTGAATTTTGGGAAATGGACTTCACTGAAGTCAAGCCAGGACTGTATGGGAACAAACATCTGTTGGTCTTTGTCAATACTGTCATCGGCTGGGTAGAGGCCTTTCCAATCCAAGCAGAAATGGCTCAAATGCTAACTAAGAGATTAATAACAGAAATTACTCCTAGATTTGGCCTCCCCATATCTCTAGGTTCTGACAATGGCCTGGCCTTCCTAGTCAAGTTGTCTCAATTGCTGCCTAAGGCTCTTAACATAAATGGGAAACTTTGTTATATGTATCATCTTCACATCTCAGGGAAGATGATAGGAAAAAAGAGGATGAGTATATATAAAGGAGATTTTAACTAAATATACTCTTGAAACTGGTGGTAACTGGGTTGACCTCTTTCCATCTGCCATTCTCCCTGTCTGATGGACTCTCTGCAGAGAAAAGTTCACCCCATATGAAATAGTCTATGGGCAACCTCCTTCCATGATCCCTTGGGTACATGGTACATGCTAGACATTTATCAGAATGCCCCATTCCAGTCTCTGAGTCCTGAAAAGGATTGCAATTAAACTTGGATAAGGTTTTCCTTCATGTCCAGGCTGCTCAACTGGTTGGGTACCACCCACCTGATCACCCTTTCCAGCCCAGAGATACTGTATTAGTTCACCACTTCAAAACAGATTGGCTTGAACCTAGATGGAAAGAACCTTACATCATGATTCTCTGGATGCCTAAATCTTTTTTTTATTATTCATTTTTCTTTAAACTAAAAACAAGCTTATTTTACATACCAATCCCAGTCCTTTCTCCCTCCTGTCCTTTCATTCACCCTACCATCTCCCCATCCCACTCCCCATTCACTCTTCAGGGAGAGTAAGGTCTCCCATGGGGGAGCATCAAAGTCTGTCACATCATATTGGGTGGCCTAGGCCCTCCTCCATGTGTCTAGGCTGAGAGAGTATCCCTCCATAGGGAATGGGCTCCTAAAGCCCATTCCTGTACTAGGGATAAATACTGGTTCCACTGCCAGAGGCCCCACAGACTGCCTAAGGCCCTCAACTGATGCTCACTTTCAGGGGACCTGGTTTGGTCTTATGCTGGTTTCCCAGCTGTCAGTCTGGAGTCTGTGAGCTCCCACTTGCTCAGGTCAGCTGTTTCTGTGAGTTTCTCCAGCCTTGTCTTGACCCCTTTGCTCATCACTCCTCCCTCTCTACAACTAGATTGCAGGAGTTTGGCTCAGTGCATAGCTGTGAATCTCTGTTTCTGCTTCCATCAGCTACTGATGCCTAACTCTTAACTGCCTTTAAGGTTGCTCATATTCCTACCTGGGTACATTACTTGAACCTCAAGAAAGCACCTGAGGAAACCTCACAAGAGGAGCCCAACACTCAGGGGTAAAAAGTGACTGAGAAAGGACCATTAAAAATCAAACTTGCTAAGGTTTGACTATATAACATAACTTTAAACATTTGTTATGCTCTTGCTGCTGAAATTTGCACCATTGTTGCCCTATGGGTGACAGTTTTATTGTTTTGTTTTCAATCTATGCAAACAGAACCTAATGCATCTTGACAGGGGAAATAAAAGGTACCCCCATCTTAGGAAACACCCTGATATTGTCTAGTCATGCAAAAGATTGCTTCCATTCACCAGAGACCAGAGCCCATAGTTTGGAGAAAAGAAAGGGAGCAAATAGTCTTTAGCCAGATGGATAAAGGATATTTGGGATGAATTAATCTAACTAACCAATCCTAACATAATAACACAGACTTTAGCACAATGAAATATTCTTTAAAGTGTTCTGCTAATGGAAATTACAGGTGTGCTAAAATAAAAAGAGGAAGGGAAGATTCATTAATCACTTCAATTAACTTAGCATAACCAGAATAACTCTATCTGTATCTAATAATGAGAGACATAATCTGTGGGTCACTCTAGCACTGAAAGCCAATGTGAAAACTCCTTTTGTGTCAGAGGAGATCCTTCTATTCCTGGGCTTTTAAAAAGAAGTTTGTACAGATTAGGGGTTTCATATGAAAATTATAGAAGGATAACGGAGGACAAAATGGAACATGCCCCACTAATGTCTTACAAGTTATGTCTCGTGTTCCTGTTGACAATGTCTTTTTCTTCCACTGTCTATGTTCCAATTTCACTAATGTCCCTTCCTCATATAATTCCACTTATCATACCCTCCCCTTTGGTAAACAATCACCCTTAGGATGGACTCTTTTTTCTGTGAACATAATACTTATTCTGCATTCCTTGCAGGATAGAAGGGTTTATGTGGGATAGGATGTATTACACATATTTTATTCAACAAATCTTTACAATCAGTTAATACAATTACAAGAGCTCTCCCTGAGAACTGCAAATACTCCTTACATCTATTAGATCCACTATAGTTGCTGCTGCCTCAGCCTTTTTGTCACCTGTCCCAGGATTTGTTGGACTACAAAGAGAGATTTCTAAAATAGCCTGTCTAATTTCAAAAACTACTAATACTGCAGCAAAAATATTAGCAGGAGATAATCAAGAAATGGGAGAGCTGAAAACAGCTGTCCTACAAAATAGAGCTACTATGGATTACCTGTTACTTGAACATAATCTTGATGGTCGACAATTTACTGGAATGTGCTGTTTTAATATTTCTGATTTCTCTCATACTATTAACAACCAAATTGATGGTCTATGTAAAGAAATAAATAAACTCTCTTAAACAAATTTTGACTGACCAGTATAGCTAAGTGGTTCTCCTCTTCATTGGCCCTCTAATATTTCTACTGGTTATCATAATTGGGCCCTACAACCTCCAATGTGTTATCAACTTATCACTCCTCAGATAAACATTTCTAGACTTATTGTTGCTCGACTATGACATGATTAAGACATCCCTCTATCAAATATTTGACAGAGAAACTTAAGTCCATGGTAAAATGAAGAACCTCCCTGACTCCATTTTGAAGGCAGGAGCTATATTGTAAAAAAACAAAAAAAAAAAACAACAAAAAAAAAAGTTTCCATTTACTGTTAAAAGCTGAGTTGCTGTTTTAAGTCTGTTACGTAGAGCCTGACCTGCTCCAAGCCAAGAACTTGACTTGTTTTTGAGAATACCCTGACCCTCCCTAGCCACTCCCCTTAATCAGATGGCAACCACATGTGGTTATTTTTTCTTTTCAGAATTTTTTGTATTTCTTTATTGCCCCATTGTCTCTCTTCTGTAAACCTGCTTTGCAACTACATGTGACTCAAGCTGCTTTCTTTATGACTTAGGAGACAATCTCCGGCCAGCTCTTGGGTGCACCCCAATAAAATCAAGCTTGCTTCAAATTTGGCTCAAAATTGTGGTAGTGCTCTTACTCTTGCCCAGAGAGATTAACAAGACATCATTCCTGAATTTAATTTTTTAAAGATAAGAGAAGTAATTGTTCCAAAACTTCTGTTAAACCCATCTCCACTTCACCTGGGGCTCGAGGGGGGAGGGGGGAATTGGGGCAGGATATGTGACTCAGCAGTTCAGAGTATTTACTGCTCTGGCAGCAACCTGAGTTCAGTTCCCAACGCTGACACAGTGGTTCACTGCCCGAAACTCGGGTTCCTGAGGATCCAGTGACCTCTTCTGGCCTCCTTGGGCACCAAGCACACATATGGTACACAAATGTTCACACAGACACTTAAACATATACATAAAATAAACAGAATAAAGATTTACTTTTTAAATTTGTTAGCTGCTGGGGAAGGGAGAGTACGTTTTCTCTAAGAGTATAGGCCCTGAGAAGTTTATCATGCTCCAGTAGCAGGTCACACAGCCAAGAATATTTTAGCAGCAAAAACTGTTCTTGATCATCTTTTTTTAAGGACATAAAATTGGATGCATAGGGAATGGGGTGGGGGTGGGGAGTGGGGATCTGAGTAGCATTGGGGGAGGGGATAAAACTCAAAATTATAGACAAAATTATTAAAGAGCTAATAACAAATTAAGAACAAATAAAAATGCCCCCCTACACACACACACACACACACACACACACACCTCACTTTGACAGCCCAGTCACTGTCTAAGGACTTAGAGAGTGCTAACATTCATATAAAAGGTTCATTTTCTTTAACTTTTGACAAAAGCTAATATACAGATCATTTAGGGCTCAAACTAAACCCAAGATGAAAGGTCATAGCTTTCTGCCCATCATGTAATCTTGGGTTTAAATACAACTAAAACACCATCTGCTTGCCAGGAGACAGAGGAGTTCAAAATTCTTGAATGCCATATGTATCAGCAGAAGTGTGACTGCAGAGCCTGAATGTTTTCACTATTTTTACTTCATTATTATCTGCCAGAAACTTAGCTGGAATAGTTTCTCTTTTCTTATGTATTGAATTTGAGTAATTTTGCATGTCCCCCCCATTAAGTAATCACATACATTTTCTTATCCGTGTGTCTGTATTTTTAAAAGTAGTGCTTCATTTTGTAGGCAAAAACAGAAAATTAGGCCCCCAAAAGGCAATAAGATTTTATTTTCAATTTCCCTTTTCTTTCCCCAGAGGAACCAATGAAGCTTGTTTCACAAGACTAAGATACTAACTCAATCATCAATCATCTTGCACTCTAGCATGGTTCCTGCTGAGAGAGCTGGCTGTACAAAACCATTGTGCTATTAACTTGTCCTCAGTGAAATAATTTAACTCTGAGATCAAATCCTCCCACACATATTCCAAAACATAGAGAACAGTAAGCAGCAGAAACTCAAATTGTCATAATTGCTACTCAGTTGGAAATTCACATTTTGAAAACCTTACCAGAAATGAAGGTTCACTTTGGTCAACATAGGAAGCAAAATGCTTATCAACTACAAAACCAAAAGGTTAACTGGGGAGACCCTTCAAAGGGTGAAGAGAAAACAGGGAGAGTGGGAGGGTTTATATGCACTGTGTGTGTGTGTGTGTGTGTGTACACATTGATGTGCATGTACCAATCTGCATATATGTGTATCTACTTGCATGTGGATGCCAGAGGACAACCTCAGATGCCACCCTCAGAAGCATAAGCACCTCCTGTAAGTCCCTTCTTGGCCCAAAGCCCACCCATTAGGTTAAACTATCCTCCATCCGGTTTCAGGAGTCCTCCTGTCTCTACCTCCCAAGGCTGCCATTGTAATCAACCCCACCATATCAATCAGCCCTGGAAGTGTGGAATGCTTCTATGCAGTTTATACAGATGCTTACTTTTCTATGTGACCATCCATTGACTTTGTGGCTTATAAAACAAAAGCAGTTCTAATCTGTCACCTCATTTAATCCTCACAACCACCTCAAGAACAAGATAGCCAATAGCATACCTCTCCCAAATTAAAACTGTCGTATGAGGCGCAAGGCCCAGTGTAAGCTGTTCATTAGCACGTCCCCTGACTGAATGAGGCCTGTCCTGTCATTCCACTGTCTTTTAAAATAATTAACATGCAGCTGCTTATGTGCAGCTCTTGGAATGCCACAGTGAGTCAGCTGAATTATCGAAACAAAAGGAAGTTAGAAATCGTTTAAATAGAAACAACACAGAAAACAGTAAATTTACAAGGTTAGCTTCCTCAGCCCTGTGCAGGTTTACTTCAGATGCTCAGCCTTCTCTTTCATGGTAACGCCATTTGATAGAAGTCTTAGTGACAGAAAAAGTTAATGGTAGAAAAGCAGAATGGAAGCACAGGGAACAAAAGACCTCTATGCTCTGAGTGCTCAAAAGGCTGTCAAATCCGTGATGAGCCATGAAGTAGGGTCAGCCCAAGGAGTGGCCTGAGATCTGACTCAAAACCAGCTCCTGGCTTGTCTTGAACTACTGCCCCTGCCCTCCACCCTCTGTATTCCCAGCAGTCTATTCCAATGTGGTCACCTAGTGTGGCAAGTTCCAGAAAGAAGCAGGAAAAACTTGTCTACTCTTTAACCTGAGCTTCAGGATTTCTGTAAAATAAACAGCCACAAGAGACTATCTTAAAACTATCTAGAGATTATTTATGATTGTTTGGTTATGTTAATTTTTGAAAAGAGAAAACTGAAGGAGACAGAGATTAAATAATTTTAATATTTAAATTGGGTTTACGTTTAAATAGGTTGGATAATTCGTCGGTGATAGATCTACTATAGTAATTCAAACCTGAATGACTCTCAAGTCTAGACTGTCTATTTAGATTTACTTCTGATGACCAGTACATACACAGCATGTGGAACCTCATGCCTGTTGTGCCCAGATTCTGAATCCCCGATATCACCAGGAGACCCATTCCAATGCAAAAGCAGAGTCTTTTATTGTCGTTGTTTAATGAGCTAACTACGTTAACTCCCTTTGTCCATTCATAGCAGGGGATGGCTAGAGAAGGATCCCAAGGTACCTCCAGGGCAGGGAACTTCGTAAGGGAATGTCTAGGGGTATGCAACAGTCTCAGGATTGGTGAGCTTTCAAGTTTGGTCAACCTGTCCTGTGTTGATTGGTCAACTGGTTGTTATGGCCTATAGGCCTATAGGCCACTGTGCTAACCTCATAGACATATCTGATCTATTAGTTCTCTGCTGTTGTATAGTTTTTTTCCACCTTGCTGTGGTTTGCTTATGAAGTGTGTGCCCCCAAACACATTATTAAAGGCTTAGTTGCAAATGCAGGAGTGTTTAGGGATGGACCTTTAGAAAGTGACTGGACCATGAAGGCTTTGACTTTGTCAGGGGACTTATGCATTGATATATATATTGATATAACATGATAGTATTCATGGGATGGTAATGGAGAGATTGAGAAGGGGGCCCTAGTGGGGAAGTAGGTCGTGAGAAGCATGTCATTCAAGGTTGGTTCTTAGTTCCTGCTCTTTCCTCTGCATCTCTTCTGGGCTTCCTGCCTGCCTTGAGATAAATAGCCTTGCTTTGCCACATCCTCCTCCTGTGAAGCTGTGTTTCAACCAAACCCCACAGCAATGAAATCTATGAACCAGGAGCCAAAAGAATTCTTCCTTTTAGCTGTTTCTGTCAGTTATCTGTCACAGTGATGAGAACTGATTGGTATGCACCTGGCACAGTCTCCTTAAACTTGCCACCTGAGGAAATGTCCTTAGTTCAGGGTCAGTATTGTCCTTAAAACCTGCCCTGAATTTTACCTGCAACAGCCTTGCAAACAGGGAAGAAAAGTTGGAGGAGGGGTTGCCCTTGTTTGAACACCCATCTGTGTATTTTGCATAGCTCTTATGGCACTTCCCTTATTTTTTTATTGTAGTTATTTTTGCTTTCTCATTAAAACTTTGCAGCATCCTTAGAGACCAAAACTGGGATTTATTCATTAGCAGTATATACCCATGTAGCCTGTAGCAAAGATTAAATGCTTAAGCAAAGATCTGTGATGCTGAACAATAAGTAGCAGCACCAAGGATGTGTGAAGCATGGCTCTCTGCCCCTGATTCTGATTACCAAAAGCTCCCTCTCCATTCTCCACAGAAGGAACTATCAGCAAGCCACCAGCAATCAACCCTGGGTACCAAGTTTCACCCTTCCCTCTACAGATTCCACATCCAAATACATACTGTAAGTATGCTTGGCTCTAGCTATATCCATATCTGCTTCCTCGATCATCATCTATAGGGTTTCACATGTGTGATCCAATGAAAGGAGGAAAAATATTCAACATGCTTCATGATTGGGTTTTTCTCCTTCACCTTTAATCAAAGTCAACCTTCAAATTTGTAAAACAAACTACAAACAAACCTCTTAGTGTTAATTGCATGCTAACAGGTTCCAGGGTTCTTTCTCTTTTTATAAACAAAGTCTTTCTGTTCCTTATCTCTTACTTTAGGTCCTTCTTTCTTTACCACCCATCAATTAGACTTCTACTTCCTTACTTATAAATGACCCCAAGGATTTTACTGTGAGCAACTGCAAAGAATGGAGCTTTCAATTACTTTACTACCCGAGGCATGTTTGCATTTGGAGAGAAAGGTTAATCTGGAGATGCTAGCTAGGCATTTATGTTTAGAATCTGAATATTTGGCTTTAGGTCAAAGTTCCACCTGTAAGCTTGGTACTTTTCAATGTCTGAGGACATGAAACTTAGTTCCTGCATAAGTTCACTTTAAAGCTGAGGTCCTAGTCTTCCTTTTCACATTAAAATCACAAGATTGCTTAAACTCCCAAACCCAGAGTCCACCTAGACAATCAGTATTGTTCAAAAAAGTATTCTCAGGAGCTGGGCTGTAGTATACCTGGGACCTTCAGCAGGACAGAAGAAGAAGAAAAAATAAAAAAAAACTCTTGGATGTACTTATGTAAGGATTGAAAAAGAGGGGTGAATGGAAGGGATGTGAGCCTACTGTAGCTAGATTATACTAACACAACCTGGACTTGATTTAACATGTGCTGCCTTGCGAAAGACCTTGTGGCAATCAAATGGAATTGAACTTGGATTTTCTAGAATCCTTTTCTCTCCAATCTTCCACTGCATACAAAACCTAGAGAGGTGGGTGGGCTACTCTGTAAGTTAAGAGACAAAGCAGATCATTGGTCAATATTCACTAAGGATATGTAAGTGCTGGCCACTGTGTTCTTTTTAGGAAAGATAAGGCTAATCAGGGTCCTGTTCCAAAGAGTTTTCAATTGAGCAGATAAATAGACTCCTAAACATTGGCTTCAGTCAATGGGACTCTTTGGGGATTATAGAAGTTAACTGGTCCATTTGAGCAACAGGAAGTGGGTGCAACAGACTCCTCTGTAGAAGAAGAGAAGCTTGATCTGAATCTGGAGAGGCAGATTGGTTGATGTCTGACAGGTAGAGAAGACTAGTTTATGGATTGGTACTCAGGAAGGCAGCAAATAGGGTGTAACTGGGAAACTGCAAAGAATGTGGAGTAAATCGTGAGTTTCAGTGAGCAAGGGCCATCATAGACTGATTGGGTGAAATGTATCAAAAGAAATGGATGGAATTTTACCAGTTCCACAAAAACCTTAAAAACTCTTCAGGTCCCCTTTCCTGTAGAGTCTTCAGGTCCCCTTTCCTGTGACTAACAGTATAGTTCTGAAAAAAGTTGCCTAACCAGAACTGTGTTTGCATGCAAACCAACACAGGTGTCCCGTATTTCATTAATGTTTGCAATCTTAGGAAGCCACAGTGGTGTCAAGTGGGTTCTTGTTAGTGCATTTCTACTAAGATGTGCAATTTCCAAAGTAAATAAATGGGATAACCCACACAGTTCTCTCTTTTCTTTTTCATACTGTCCCTCTCTATCTTCCTCAATTCTCTTTCTCTTCTTCAACCATTTTCCTTAAAGGGCTGATGACAGATCCCAAAGCACCTGGGACAAGTCTCACTCAGTGCCTGTGGCTCCTCTCAGCACTTCTCACCCTGCCCCCCATGCTAAACCTCTCTAGCCTAGGGGCAGGGCTTCTCTTTCCCTACATTCTGATCCCTGTAGAACTCAGCCATGGTGGCTATGTGTTCTCTTGCTTCCCATGTGTTCTCTTGGTTCTCTGCCCTCTTAGCTCTTAGTTCTTTTTTTCTCTCTAGATTCTCCACATTCTCTCTGTCCTCTTGGTCTTCTATTGTCTTCCCCTCTCTCCTCTTCCTGCCCCCACCTCCACCCCACCCCATGGCCCCAGGCTATTCTGCTGGTCAAATTCCATCTGGACTCTTGAAAATGCCTCTGGCTGTTCTCTCCCTCAAGTCTATAATGACACCTTTCTCCTCAACCACATCTAGGAGCAGTCATGTCCTCATTTTCATTCAATGATCACAAGCTTCAGTGAGCTGTGATTACCTTCATCTGTCTTATGGGAAGGATGTGTGTGCTATGGAATGAACCCCTGCCCAGCCTGAACATCTTTGTCTACATAAGGAAAAACAGACTCTGTACGTCTGTGCCAAGTTCTGCTGCAACTCAAAGTATTACTGGGTTAAATGAAAGGAGAGTCAGGAGACATCAGAAGCTTTCCCCACTGTCTGATCCCTAAAGCTTCCAGCATGGGCAGGGACACTAGAGACCTGCTTTGGGTGACACCATTCAAGAAGTAAATCACAGGCAATTAGCCCACGGGGAGTCTTTTGCTTTAATTCTGGAAGTTGCCTGTGTGTTCTTAGACATAGAGCCTTAGCTACCTGGTGGTTAGTGTGTGAGCCTTTACTCTGGGAGGATTTTCTCCATTCTCCTCTATGAAAACATCTGAAGTATGCTTAGGTTTTATCCATCCTTCTACCACATGGATGGCTGCATGACTGCAAACACATGGCTTCACTTCTGCCTGGTATCTGCCTTAATGAGTCTGGGAAACTAGTTGTTTTTTAGATGCTATAGTATATTTTTTCCACAGCGAGTAAAGCATGCCTAGTCCCAACTGCTTGGGCTGCTGAATGACCTCAAGGGAGCTTTTTGAAGGGACTAGTTATGTACCTATTTTAATCAACAAATTTATCTTGAAAATTCTCTTTTTCACATAACCTAGAAAAGAGACTCTAATTACCACAGAGACTTCTTCAGCATTTTCTGGTCTCCACTAAGTAGTATTCTGCTCTTGTGCTCTCCTAAAAGAAGAATCCATTTGGGACACAGTAGGAAACCAAGCAGTCAAGAGTTTAATTAGAGTGGGAAAGGACCCAAAACTATACTCTTCAGAAAAAAGCAAGCCAAGCTGAGCATCAACAGCCCCAATCTTAATAGACATGAGGTTTATACCTCTCTGTTCTTCTTTATCCTCTCTCTTGTAGGTATCTTAGTTAGGTTTTCTATTCCTGTGATTAAACACCACAACCAAAACAACTTGGGGAGGAAGAGTTTATTCTGCCTACAATTCCATGTAACAGTTCATCATCAAAAGCAGTGAGGGCAGGAACTGACACAGGTAAGGAACCTTGAGACATGAGCTGATGCAGAGGCCATGGAGGGGTGCTGCTTACTGGCTTGCTCCTCATGGCTTTCTCAGCCTCCATTTTACAGAACTCAAGACCACCAGGCTGGGCCCTTCCTGATCAATTACTAATTAAGAAAATGCCTTATACGCTTTGCCTTCAATTCAATCTTATGCAAATATTTTCTTAAATGAGGTTCCCCTAGATGACATAATCCTTTGTCAAGTTGGCATAAAGCTAACCAACATGGGTGCTTCCAAGAAAACGGTCTATTCTCAAAAGACCATTTATCCATACTTCAGTCTGTTATATGTATATGTTTGTGGTGTAGGAACATACATGGGAGTATAAATAAACCTTAAAGTTGAGCATTTTCCCAGGAAAAGGGTGATAGCACTTTGCCCAGGCTCCCACGTAGAAGGAGTCTGATACTTGCTTCAACCAAACCTAGCTTGTATGGACCATTATCAGTCATTGTCCCTTGCTTCTGTATTTGAGGCCCTGAGCTGTCCACTCTGGAGTCAGTCACCACCACGATCTTTGTATCTTTCTCACCAGTTGATGATTGCCCTTATTTTTGCATCCTCTTTCAGGGCCTTGATCATGCCCACCCATTCATTTTTTTTTCCTTTTTTGTATTTGAATTAGAAACAAGATTGTTTTACGTGTCACTCCCAGTTCCCACTCCCTCCTCTCCTCCCCTACTACCTGCCCCTCCAACTAAGACCCTACCTATCACATATCCTTTCTGTTCCCCAGGGAGGGTGAGACCTTTCATAGGAGGTCATAAGAGTCTATCATATACTTTGGGATAGGGCCTAGGCCCACACCCGTATGTCTTGGCTCAGAGTATCCCTCTATGGGGATTGGGCTCCCAAGGTCCACACCTATGCTAGGGATAAGTACTGAACTACTACAGGAAGTCCTGTAGATTTCCGAGGTTTCCTCACTGAAACCCATGTTCCTGGGGTCTGGATCAGTCCCATGCTGGTATTTCAGTTATCAGTCTGTGGACCAAGAGCTCCCTGATGTTCGGGTCAGCTGTTTCTATGAGTTTCACCAGCTTGGTCTGGATCCCTTTGCCCATCACTCATTCTTCTCTGCAACTGGATTCCAGTTCAGTTCAGTGATTAGTTGTGGGTGTCTGCTTCTACTTCCACCAGCTTCTGGATGAGGGCTATCGGGTGGCATATAAGTCAGTCATCAAACTCATTATCAGGGGAGGGCATTTAAGGTAGCATCTCCTCTGTTGCTTAGATCCATTCATTATTTTTCATGTCCAGTCTTTAATGACATGTTAATCAGTCCCTCTTAGAATTAAACTTCTTCTTGAAACTATGAGAAATAATATTCTATCATGTCTATTATTTAAGAAGAAACATACTGCAATTGCCTTAGCTTTAAAATATTCATCAGCTTCAAACTACATTCATCATTAAAAATGACAACTTTCAAAATGATAAATATTACTACACTAGTAGCTTCCCCCAAAATAAGGCAGAATAGAATTCTGAGAGGACATCTGACATCTTGATCAAAGGTTTTAAGCAATCTCTCTCTTTAGTTCCTATCACAGACAAGTTATAATTCCATACTGGCAGGTGAATACTACCTTAAAACTCATAGATGGTCATAAACCTATTACTTTTAAATATTGACCCATTTTTTAAAAACAATTTTCCCTCCAGAACATAGTATTTGTATTTTAAAACTGCACAATTAATCTATTTTTTTGGCCAAGCCAAACCAGAACTCTTCTAAATGTCAAGAAAAAATGGGCATAGGGAAATCTGCCAAATGAAATTATTCAGGGGAAAGGAAGCTAAATGGATTAAAAATTGCAACCTGTCATTGCCTTCTTTGAGTCACATTTGAGAACTGAAAAATAGAATAGCATTTTGTCATTTTGTAAAGCTTAAGGAGGAGAAAAGACTTCTGTTTACAAAATCATATTATCTGTTGAAGCTTCTCGGGAATTTAGATGGCTGAATACTAAAAGAAGGATGGACAGAGCATAGTCTCTCACAGTTCTAGAACTGCTAGGCATGGAAGGTGGTGAACACAGCCTTAGTTATTTTGAGGTATGCTCCATCTAGTTCTTATGACTCTATAACTTTTATTATGAAGGCATGTTGAACTTTGTCTAATGTCTTTTCTACATCTATTAGGATGATTATGTGTTTTCTGTCTTTAAATTTATATGAAGTATTACATTTTCTGATGTGTATATGTTGAATTGATTAATCCCTCCTGAGAAGGTAAAAATGCATATATATATATATATATATATATATATATATATATATAAAATCTCCCCCCAAAAACTGGATATGAATGATGAAAAGAGACTGGGGACACAAAGGGGATTGTAGCAGGGAGTTGAAGGAGGTGAGAAGGAAGGAGAGCCTACTAAAGCACACTTTATTCCTAATTGGCATAATCATATTTAATACATTGTATATTTATTAAAATAAGAACATATGTTGTTAAACTTTTAATTATTAAAATTTTAACTAAAATATATGAAATATAAAGATGACAATATATAGAAGGATAAGATGTATAATCTACTCAGAGCCTCCTGAGGCCTGGGGATTGCACACTGGGGAACTCATACCAGTGGTCCAGCCCATGCAGAGACTGGCAGCTTCCTGGTCATGACTCCACCCATGGGAGGAGGTAAGTTTGGGCCTGTTTTTGGCCAGCCTTCCGGTTCCCTGCTTGGAGCCTCCTGAGGTTGCGGCCTGAACACAGGGAACCCATCCAAGCAGAACAGCCCCTTGAGGGTCTCCTAATGTCCCGGTCTAGTCCCACCTCCACCCACAGGAAGAGGAGAGCCATCGGGGTATTGGACCTGCTGGTACCCACAGGAAAGGAACCTTGGACCCACACACACTAGGAGAGGAAGAAACTCCACATGCACCCACTGGAAGCAGGGATGGGAAGACAACAATATGAGTCTAGGGACTCTACACCAGCAAGACCTGAACATCCCAACGCATATGAAGCAGAAAAGAATGACCTTAAAAACAACTTCATGAAAACATTAGAGGCTCTCAAAGAGGATATGAGAAAATCCCTTAAATAAATGGAAGAAAATAAACAAAGAAATATAAGAAATCTCTTAAAGAAAACAAGGAAAGCCACGGGGGGGAAAAAAAAAACAGAAATAGAGACAATAAAGAAAATACAAACTGAGGGAATACTGAAAATAGAAAAGCTGGGTAAGCAATCAGCAACTAGAGATGCAAGCATAACCAACAGAATACAAGAGATAGAAGAGAGAATATCAGGCATTGAAGATACACTAGGAAAAATAGATTCATCGACCAAAGAAAATCTTAAGTCCAACAAATCCCTAACACAAAATATCCAGAAAATACAGGACACTGTAAAAAGGTGAAACCTAAGAATAATAGGTATAGAAGGTGAGGAAATTCACCTCAAAGGTGCAGAAAACATATTCAACAAAATCATAGAAGAAAATTTTTCCAACCTAAAGAAAGACATGCCAATGAAAGTACAAGGAACTTACAGAACACCAAATAGAGTGGACCACAAAAAAAAAAAAATCCCCTTGCCACCTAATAGTCAAAACCCCAAACATACAAAATAAAGAAAGAATATAAACAACAGCAAAGGAAAAGGCCAAGTAACATATAAAGGCAAACCTATCAGAATTACACCTAACTTCTCCATGGAAACTCTGAAAATCAGAAGGCCATAGACAGATATTCTACTAACACTAAGAGACCATGTATGCCAGCCCAGACGACTATACCCAGCAAAGTTTTCAACCACTATAGATGGAGAAAACAAGATATTTCATTACAAAACCAAATTTAAACAACACATATCCACGAATCCAACCCTACAGAAAGTTCTGGAAGGAAAACTCCAACCCAAGGAAGTTATCTATACCCACAAAAACAGGAAATAGATAAACACACATTACCAATAGCCAAAAGAAAAAAAGGGTGGAAATCTACACACAATACCATCACCACCAACAAATCCAAAACAACCAATAATGAACAATCAATGGTCATTAATATCCCTCAATATCAATGGTCTTAACTTGCCTATAAAAAGACATAGGCTAACAGAATGTATAGAAAGACAGAATCCATCCTTCTTTGGCATATAAGAAACACACCTCAACTTCAAGGACAGAGAGTTTGTCAGAGTTAAGGTTTGGGAAAAGATTTTCCAATCAAATAGACCAAAGAAACAAGTGGGTGTAGCAATCCTAATATCTAACAAATTACATGTTTAGCTAAAAACAATCAAAAGAGATGAATGAGGTCATTTCATATTCATCACAGGAGAAATCCATCACGAAGAAGTCTTAATTCCGAACATCTATGCCCAAATACAAAGACACCCACATTCGTAAAAGAAACATTATTAAAACTCAAATCACACATAAAACCTCACACACTTATAATGGAGACTTCAACATTCCGCTATCACTGCTAGACAGGACCACCAGACAGAAACTTAACAAAGAAACAAAGGAACTAACAGAAGTTATGACCCAATTGGGTTTAAGAGGTATCTTTAGAAATTTCCATCCAAATACAAAAGAATACACCTTCTTTTCAGTGCCACATGGAACCTTCTCTAAAATCGAGCACATACTGGGCAACATAGCAAACCTCAACAAGTAAAAAAAAAAAAAAAAAGAAAATTGGAATAACCCCCTGTATTTTTATCAGACCACCATGCTTTAAAGTTAGAATTCAACAACAACACAAATTGCAGAAACCCTACAAACTCATGGAAATTGAACAATGCGCAATTGCACCTTTCCTGGCTCAAAGAAGAAATAAAAAAAGAAATTAAGGACTTCCTAGAACTTAATGAGAATGAAGACGAAGACACACCATATCCAAACTTATGGGACTTTGAAAGCAGTGCTAAGAGGAAAGTTCATAGCACTTAGTGCCCACATGAAGAAACTGGAGAATAGTCACACTAGAGAATTAACGGCATGACTGGAAGCACTAGAACAAAAGGAAACAAACTCACACAGAAGGAGTAGACACCAAGAAATAATAATATTGAGGGCTGAAATCAATAAAGTAGAAGCTAGGAAAATAATAAAAAAAAAAATCAGTGTAACGAAGAGTTGGTTCTTTGAGAAAATCAACAAGATAGACAAACCTTTATCGAAACTAACCAAAAGGCAGAGTGAACATGCAAATTAACAAAATAAAAAATGAAAGGGGGACATAAAATGGACATGGAGGAAATCCAGAGAATCATCAAGTCATACTTTGAAAGCCTGTACTCCACAAAATTCAAAACTCTAAAGGAAATGGACAATTTTTCTGGAGAGATATCACTTACCAAAATTAAATCAAGAACACATAAGCAATTTAAATAGTCCTGTAACACCTAATGAAATAGAAACAGTCATAAAAAGTCTCTCAATCAAAAAAAGAAGAAAGAAAGAAAGCCCAGGGCCAGATGACTTCAGTATAGAATTCTACCAGAAATTCAAAGAGCAGCTAAAATAAATTCTCCTCAAAGTATTCCACACAAAAGAAGCAGAAGGGACATTGCCTAACACTTTTTACAAGACTTCAATAACTTTGGTACCTAAGCCACACAAAGACACAACTAAGAAAGCAAACTAGAGACATCCCTCATGAACACTGATGCAAAAATACCCAATAAAAAACTGGCAAATCAAATCCAACAACACATAAAAAAATCAGTCAATGTGATCAAGTAGGCTTCATCCCAGGGATGCAGGGATGGTTCAACATATGAAAATCCGTAATCTACCATATAAACAAACTGCAAAAGAATAATCACATGATCATCTCACTAGATGCTCAAAAAGCCTTTACAAAATCCAACATCCCTTTACTATAAAGGTCTTGGAGAGATCAGGGATAACAGGAACATACCTAGACATAATAAAAAGCAATATACAGCAAACAACAGCAGCATCATACTAAATGGAGAGAAACTCAACATGATTCCTCTAAAATGGAATCTTGAAATTCGCAGGCAAATGGATGAAACTAGAAGAAACTATCCTGAGTGAGGTAACCCAGTCGGAAAAAGACAAACATGGTATATACTCACTCATATATGAATTTTAGACATAGAGCAAAGGATTACCAGCCTACAATCTGCCAGAGAAGCTAGGAAACAAGAATGGCCCTAAGATACATGGTCCCCAGGAAAGGGGGAAAGGGACAAGATCTCCTGAGCTAATTGGGAGCATAAGTGGAGGGGAGAGGGAGTTAGGAGAAAGAGAAGGGGAGAAGAGGAGGGGAGAGGAGGACATGAGGGAGCAGGAAGATTTAGTCAGAGGAAGACTAGAGGAGAGCAAGAAAAGAGATACCATAAGGGAGGAAGCCATTATAGGTTTGAAGAGAAATCTGGCACTTGGAAAATGTCCAGACATCTACAAGGATGACCACTACTAACACTCTAAGCAATAGTGGAGAGGCTACCTTAAATGCCCTTCCCTGATAATGAGGCTGATGACTACCTTATATGCCTTCTTATATGCTACTAGATGAAGACAGCTACTAGAGTCTTCATCTAGGAGCTGATGGAAGCTAAAGCAGATACCCACAGCTAAACACCGAGCTGAACTCCTGGAATTCAGTTACAGAGAGGAAGGAGTGATGAGCAAAAGGGTCAAGACCAATCTGGAGAACCCCACAGAAAGAGCTGACCTGAACAAGGGGGAGCTCATGAACCCCAAACTGATAGCTGATACTGATAGTCCTAGCATAGGATTGTTCTAGACCCCCTGAAAGCGGGTGTCAGTTTGGAGATCTGGGCAGTCTATGGGGCCTCTGGTAGTGCATCAGCATTTATCCCTAGTACATGAATGGACTTTGGGAGCCCTCTTCCATATTAAGGGATACTCTCTCAGCCTAGATACACAGGGGAGGGTCTAGGCCCTGCTCCAGACGCTATGACAGACTTTGAAGATCCCCCATGGAAGGCCTTACCCTCCCTGGGGAGCATAAATTGGGTAGGAGAGGGAGTTGTTGGGGGGCAGGGAAGGAGGCAAGGGGGAGGGAACTGGGATTGACATGTAAAACAAGCTTGTTTCTAATTTAAATAAAAAATCTGCAATCTAATGAATAATTAAATAAATAGAAAATAGTGTAGCTTTCTGTGTAAAGATATCTAACACTACTAAAAAGAATTGTTTGTCTTCATACTATCATATAATTCAGTATATTAGTGTTTTAAAAAGTAGTCCTCGGCTGGAGAGATGGCTCAGAGGTTAAGAGCACTGACTGCTCTTCCAAAGGTCCTGAGTTCAATTCCCAGCAACCACATGGTGGCTCACAACCATCCGTTATGAGATCTGGTGCCCTCTTCTGGTGTGCAGATACACATAGAGGCAGAATGTTGTATACATAATAAATAAATAAATAAATAAAATATTTTTTAAAAAAGTAGTCCTCCTTAAGATTACTCTGAGAACATATAGAAAAGTACATAAAGCAAAATTACCCAATATATTTTAATTCAAGAAATAATAAATTTAAGTTTGAGAACAGTAAGTATACTGATAGGATCAACTGATGCTCTCCAGTGGGTAACTGGTATCATTCCTTTACGTAGCATTCTTTCTTGAGTCATCAGTCGTTAGCCAGCATATCTTTGGATAACTGCATGAATTCAGAGATTTTGCCAATTTCATAATTTAAAGCATTGAAAATGGGCAACTCATCCAAGTATTCCTTAACTAGTCTATTGTCCTTTAACCTTGATGGCATTACTCATAACGCATCCATGAACTAAACTCAGAATATTTATATACACTTCAATCATTCACCTAACAGAACATCACAGTAGTGTTGGCATATCAAGTCATTGTACTTCTGGAGCTCTCTAATTGCAAAATACAGGTTCTGACACATAAATGCAACTTCAATTTCACAATTCCAGGAAACATAGTATGTTGGAAGAACCTTGTCTCCAAACTATATTTTGGAAAGTGTCCCTTTCTTTATGAATAAAGGCAACCCACTACCTAAGACCAAACAACAACAAAAAGCCAACAACAAAAGCAACTAATATCTCACAGTTCCGCATTCTAAATTCCCACCATCAAGACCAACTGCAGAAAACTTCTAAAAGATTATTTGCAATGGAAAAATCAAACTGAGTTCTGACTGTAAAATGAAGGAAAACGTCACATCTCCAATAGTTCTATGCTACAGTTGTATCTGTAATAAATATTTGCCTCTCCAAGCTGCTGGATGAGGTAGAAGTTGTTAAGGATCATACCCAAATAATTGTGCACGCTAGACAAGAATTATATCACAGAGTTATATGTCCAACACAGGATCCAGATTGTGATCCAGTATTTTAAATTTAGAACTACTTATCACTCACATACTTATCTCCATAAATTTTGCAAATTTGCCAAATGGACTAAGCTAAGAATATATGTGACAACAAAGGTTCTAACTGTACCTTGAAGTCTGGTTTGTTCTGGTATTAAATACTGATATACTTGAGCTATTTATTAGGGTTGGGAAGACGGAAGTGAAGAAAACATGCATGTGTTCTGAGAAAGCTGTGGAAATTTGGTCACCACCATTTATGGGAGGAACTAATGAAATTAACCTTAAAACTAGAAATTTGGAGAAATCTGGTGATCTATATATACATCATGAGAATGCAACACACACTCTTGGGAGGATTTAATGCTTGATGCTGTCTTTGCAATTGGAAGGAGATGTGGGTTGGTCTTTAAGGTTGGCATATCTACAAAGTTACAAAGTGGCATGTGGATTTAGAGAATTCTGTGGGATGCATATCGAGTTCTTTAGATTGCTTATTGTCATAGAGCCCAGCTATAACATATAAGAAAACATACCTGAGATTTTGCCTGTCATCCTTCTTGAAACTAGTGAATGCAGCCAGGACAGTGTTGCTTTAACCAGCTACTGGAATGCAGAAGTGCACCTTAGGAATCATGAACAAGGTGAAACGAGTAACTATGTGCTGTATTCCTTGCTTCATTGGGTTCCTGTGTGGAAGGCTGCCTGTGGACTCTTTGGTAATGACATCATCAGTAAGCGGGTTAAGTCCTCTTGTTGCAGTGCCTATGTTTTATAACAGTTAGCCAATATGTTAACTTTTATGAAATAGTTTTTTTAATCTCTGCATTATGCAGGTGAACAGTTTCTGAATTGTTTTTGAACCCTGTTTTCTCTTAATCCAGACAGAACCTCCTCTGTCTTGGCACAAGCAATCTCTTCCATCTTAGTACAGGCAGGCTTGCCTCTGTCACAGCCCACACAGAACATCTGGATGTAACCTGAATGTTCCTGGTGGTGACAGCTCTGCTTCTCCTCAAACTGTCACCACCTGGCCATCGGCTGTGCATGTATGAGAACCCATACTGGTGAACGTCAATCTTTACTCCCCAGAAGGTTGCAGGCTTAGCTTTCCCCATGCAGCAGGTGAGTGATAGTTATCTTTTTTCCCCTCAAACTCTGTTTCTATAAGCCTTTAAAATAATAGTTTACATCTATCCATGAAAACAATAAAATGCCCTTTTAATTAGGGGAAATATTTTCAATTTTTCTTGCTAGGAGATTGAAGGTGAAACACATATTTTCAATGTTATGTCACATAATGGAAATAAAAATAAATTCTACTCATAATTATGATGTATATTTAGAAAGCAGTTAATTGCAACTGTCACTTTAGAAACAAAAATGTAATGGTATAGCTTTAATCACACATTTTACTTTCATCAGTTACTTCAAAAGATTGTGCCTGCTAAATTCATAATTCTCTTTGTAGATTTCTAAAATTACATCTTAGATGTTATATTGAAATTACAACTTTCGTTTTGCATCTCTTATTTATTTAGTGACTAATTATCCTTAATAACAAGCATTTGTCTCAGTAACTAGTTGATTTTAGAAACACTTCCTGGTGTTCACATTTGGTCAGAATCAAAAGCAGGCAGGGCCAGGACATGGAGATGTCTGCAGACCTTGCTGGAGAAAAGATAAGAAAGAGAAACACATTTTCACATCTGCTCATAGAGCAGAACCATAGAAGACAAAGAAGAAGCCTTAAGCAAACATTTGCTTTCTCAAACTTTTTTTTAAGGCAAGAGTAGATGATCTCAAATTTACATTTGATTTGTCAAGACAAGTAAGCCCTTTTGTCCAGAAACAATAAATAATTATAAAACATTTCTGATAAAGTATGATTTTCAACCTCCTGAAGGATTGGCCTATTCTGATCATAGTCTTTCTTTTGCAATGTTCATAGACTTTAGCATGGAAGAGTGGCAGTCCTGGTCTCAGAGTTTATGATGAGCTGGTCTGGACTGGAGTCTGAGCATCCTCACTTCTATCCAGTTCTCGGGTGCTGATGATCTGTTGGTCAGAGGCCCAGCCTCCAACGCTTGAAAACGTCTTTCTTGTTCCTAGATGGCTGCTGTGGCTCTAAATGGTACTTGTCTTCCTGGCCTTGGGAATTCCCATGTATTTCAGACTCTTGTAGAAAAAAGGCTGCAATTTGTGAAATTTTCCAGACTGTTGGAACATGCCCAAGTCTTCATTACTAACCAAGGAAGAACTTCTTCATCAACATCACCAGAATCTTTTTAACATCCAGTACTCATGTAGTCTATGCATTCAAGGAGATTAGAGGTATAGCACCATGGTATACACCAAACTGTAGGTAGGCCTTTTTCATAAGGCAAATCTGGAGTACATTTTACCTGATTCTCCTGATGTTAATCTATAGCTAGTCTGTCTGTCTCTTTGTTTTGAACTATTGGTGATTCCTGTATAATTAAAGGACAGAATTAATCAACTTATACTATGTTCCACAAGTTAATCTAAGTTAAATCCCAACCATGTAAGTTAAAATTCTTGAGGGCCAATAGTACTAACATATGGTCTAAGTATAAGAACAGAAGATAAAATTGGGTCAAACAGGAGAGCTCTAAAATGCCCTTCTGAGGGTCAAGAACACTGCAAGAGAGTCCTGGCTTCTGGCTCCTTGTTGTCTTTTACTCCTGCCTGAACTTTACACACCAGTCAGTAGTTGACTAAAACAGAGAGGAGACACCTAGGTACCTCTCAGTTGGAGCAACTGAATTAACCAGAGCATCTCCCTCCCAGTTACAAATTCAAAATGTTTCTTTCTCTCAAACCTCATACAATAAAATTCTTCTTTTCTAAAACTTACTCTCTGTGGCCAATGAATTTCAGTCTTTAAATTTGTGAGACAAGATCCAGAGAGCCACTGGCTAAGGGAAGTTGGATAGCCATTGAGTTGTTGCTGTTGTTTTGTTTTGTTTGGGTACCACAGTCCCTGAGCTAAGCCCACCTGAGGTAAGTGGAAAACCTCTGTTGAACTCAGTCAAAGATGCCTCTAGATAGTCCACATCATCACCTCTAATGGTCTCATTCTTTTTCAAGGAGATTAAGGAGTCCCACATTTGGGGACCATATGTTACCTGGAAATCTGGGGTCACTATTGGAGTTCTTAGTCTCATTAATAAAATATAAAAATTATTCATAATAAATCTTGAGGCCAATGAGAACAATTTTATTAGCGTTTGAGGGAAAAATATAGTGAGGGCATGTTATAAATGTTGACACATGCCCAGAGTAGGGAGAGGAGGAAGAAATAAAGCCATATATCTGCCATGGATGTCACCAAGAGGCATCATGATGGTAGTTGAAGGAGCTTCAGAAAAGTGGCCAGAAAGTTCTGAATGTCTGGAAAAGCTTGGCCAGGCTTTGGCCAGTATTGAAAGAACACATAGAAAGGGGAAAGTGAGGATCAGACAGGTGAGGAGGCCGCGGCTCCAAAGTGATGCCCCAGGGAAGCTCTGCAAGTCTGCACCAACAGAGGGGCATCTGAAGGAAACATGCATGATTACACTAAGGGAGTAATCATTTCTCTCCAATCCTAGTATGTCTGTAGGTGAACCAGTCTTCCAGCTGAGATGGACTCCTGAACAGGTGATCGACAGAACCAGTAGATTAATTCTTAAGATGAAGAGACAATAATACGTGTTAAACATTGGGGAATATTAGACCATCATGTTCTCACTCAAGGCTAGAGATAGAACTTCCATTTTATTATTTTGATCAGGAAAAAATAATTTTGCCTTCATGAGCCATATCAAGATCCACTGTTACCTGTGCTAATTTAAATCCTGAGGAGAGATCCCCTTCCCAGTATTATGAGAGAAAGGGGAAGTAGGGTTCAGTACACGAGGAAGGGACTCCCCCAATGGCCTTCAAGTTCACTAATGTCTGTCTAGCCCTCTAGCTGTTCCACTTAACTGGCTCCAATGCCAGGGCCTGAGCGATATCCCATTTCCCCACTGGCAGGTTCTCTCTCTACTGTTCAGGCCTCAGAGCCTTCTCATGTACTGTGCCTTCAGGCTGCTATGTCATTTGCAAATTTTAAAAAATTCATTACCTTGGTTGTTTTGTAGTACATTGTACAACTCTAAAGTGATGATGTCTGAAATTTCAGCTTAGTTTTGGTTTCTATCCAATTTTTCTTAAGATTTAAATGTACACACACACACACACACACACACACACACACACACACACACACACCTTCTGAAAAGTGCACACAAAAGGTTTCCCAGTATATAAGGATCTGTTTAAATATTTTGCATTTCTCTTTAGTCAAATTATATAATACCATAGAGATTAAAGACAAGGCACCAACTAGATTAATAGAATAATAAACAACTGTAAATACAAAATTTTATTTAAGACTCAGTCTCCAAAACAAGACCAGAACTAAGATTCCAAACCTGAGACTGGAGAAGTAGCACAATGCTAGAACAAGCACTTAGGGTACTAGAGGCCCTAGTTTCAATCTCCAGCACCCCCACTTTAACCCTGAAACATGCTGGACCTACTTTGTCAGTAATTGGCAAAGATGCTTCAGAAAATCAGAGAGTGACACCTCACAAGTGAGATGTTTTTAGCTCCAGGCTAGTCAGACCATGCCCACTTGCAGAAGCCTATTTCTCACAGCCATAACTCCTACAAGAAAGGGGCAATCCCTGCACCTAGAGCTTGGCAGTGAATCTCTAGCCCACTAATAGATTCTCCAGGTGCCAGGATCCAGGAGATTAGCAGATGTAATTTTAACTTCCCCCATAGAAGCTTCCAGGCTCTGGTTACCAGGCTCTGACAACTGTGGGAAGGTACCCCCACTGCGCCATGTGTACCTAGACTCTCATCAGAGAACCTCTAGGCTGCTGTCAGTCTGTCTATACACCAATGCATTAATAAATGTTAATAAATCTCTTACCTAAAAGGACAACCACCCTCAATGATGCCCCCCCTTGCCCCAAACTCAAGACTTTTCAACAGATACTCAATTTTCAGATCAGAATTTTAACAAGAATGGATGACAAAATGAAAACTGAAATGCAGAAGGGTTATAATAAACATTGATGGTTCCCAATACGAATCTCTATGACCAGTCATGAAAATGGAATTTTTTTCAATACATAACAGACAATGAGCTAATTTATTTCCCTCCTGGAAATGTTTCACAGCTTAATATGAGTCCTTTCTGAGACCCCTTAGTAAAGTATCAAGTTACAGCACTGCAGAGGGAAGAGAGTAATTGCAGTATAAAAGAAAAAAATGTGTCACTCATGAATGGACCATGTGGAAAGCAGCCTTACCAAGTTCATGTTAGCAAGAGACCTAGTCTTGTCTTTGCCATCCATGTCTCCATTCTCTTTGATGGTGCTTGGGGTTGGAGCTCTCAACAACACACAGATACAATAGGAAAGAACAAGTTTGAAGAATCATGGGTCAGGATCATGAGGCAATGTGAGGAAAAGGCTTGAGTGTCACAGGGCTGAGGAAGCCTTCTGGCCTGCCCAACTTTCACAGTACTCTTCCTCTGAATTTTCACAAACATTGAATATAATAAGGTAAGGATTTACATGAAAAAATATTTCCCCAGAAAAGCTGAATTTGTCACTTTTTGTCACACAGAGCTATCTTTTTGTACATATTGCCATAGCTTCAAGTGTAAATTAAACAAAATAGACTTATTTTCATATTTGTAAATGTCAGCTTCCAAGGCTGCAATCCATATTTCACTTGGAATTCCTTTGGAAGGTCCTTTGTTTTTTTTTAATCAGTTACCCTCCTGTAACTAACTGGCAACTGCCTAGATTTTTTTTTTTAATGCCTGATGGGAATACTAAACTGAACTAACAAGCTTGCCTAGGTTGACTCATGAAATTCCTGAAGCTTTAGCCAACCACAGTGGCAATCCTAGGCGTTTTACAGTGCCAACCAGCAGCAACTGCTCTGCTGTATTCATAAAGACCTGAGTCATTGTATGCAGCTTGGTGAGAAAAACCCTTTGAAACATAGGACCCATGATAACCAAATGAATAGAAAAGAACTACTCAATATGCATGGTTTGGGATTGGACAGCAAACAGGCACTTTTAAATCCTACAGATGCAGAAACTGAGCCTGAATGAAGGCTCAATTTGTGGAATGCTCTTCCAGTCTGAATCTGTTTGTCCAGTGAGTATGTGTTTCATTCTTTAGCCTTCCCTATATCCCCAGTCTAATGAATCTCACTGGTGATAAATATATTCAACCTCCATTCCTCCTGTTTCAATTAAAATCCATTTCCTCTGGGTAAATTCTATTCTATTGTACTTGGGAAAGGTATCGATTAATTTAAACGATCCTGTAGCTGCCTTACAAAGGGAGAACATTCAGTCTGGGCTCCTTCAGCCCAAAAAATCTACAAGTAGAATATATTTTAGAAAGCAAACAAACATGTGAAACATATGCATTAAATACCCTTCATAGAACATGTGGCTTTAAATAATAGGGGTGGGGAGATTTGGCAAAAGTACTTTTTGCTCTGCCAAACCCAGTGTTCCAGGCAAAATGGACTTTGAAATTTAACTAAGGCTAAAGTTCTGGTCCCCGATTTTCTCTCTGTGAGAAAATATGCTCATAACTTTAGATTTTTAAACATGCTTTTTTGTAGTTTTTCTTCTGTGCTTTAAAAATGTGGGATAGAATGTTAGCAGGAAACTAATAAATTGGGTAAAGCAATTAATTTAAAAATTCACAATTATTAATTACACAATTATTGTTAAGGGTTTGTTTAGCCCTGTTTGGTGATTAAGATTCACATATTTTCTTGACCTATGACTCATCTTAACATTCCCAAGGAAAATGAGGGTGGAAATCAAAGGAAAGAATGCCCTAAATATTGTTATGACTAACCTAAGCTCCTTGGATTAGATATAACTCTTGAACTTCAGGAGACCTTGAAAGCCCTTGGGTGGGAAAGTGTTGGCTTTGCTCTGTTGCCTTACAACAACAGTGAACTACATACTTAGCAAACAAGTATTAAAAACCAGGTCCACAAATTGCTCTTGAAACTTGCTGTATTTACTTTAAATGTTCTGCATAGATGTTTACCAAAGATGAACAAAGCAATAATCCACAGGCTTGGTCCTGTGCTCCATCCTCTCCTGTGAACAGCTAATAAACCCATAATCAGCAAAGAAACACAAGGCCGTTGAGGAGCCCAGACTGGTGTACCCTTCTGCTACACAGTTTTGTACCTTGCTGATTTCTATAAAGATAGAAGTTTCTAAAATGCCTTAGCAAATGGTGAATACATTTACAGTCACCAATGATGGCCCATTTTGAACATTCATCATGCCTATAAATAAACCATGAATTTCCCCAGATAAAAACCACTTCTGACATTTAGTATGCTAATTAGTCAAGTCTCAGGTGTGAGATTCAGACAGCTGAAACACTTGTACTAGTTACCTTCCAGAAAGTGGCATTTTCTGATTGCTAGAGGCCCATCTCCTCAATTTCCATAAAGGGGCATTGCCTGGCCATTGACTCAAAACTGAAGCTAATATCCATGTCTCTGATACGACACTGTTCTTCTGGAACATTTTCCAACTTCATAGCCTAAGCTTAGTAACTATTACTATTAAACATTTTGAGACAGCATTTATAGCAATAATCTATGGCATAGCAAAAAAGCAATGCCTCCCTGGCTTCATTTGTAGTATTGTGTGCATCTTTCCAGGAGTCAATATTCCCTTTACCACATCTATGTGACCTCATTGGGATAAATAGGTAAACAATGTTCATGGTAGAAATCTTGGTTAATTCACATTCATTTGAGGTCTGATGACTTGGAAGACTCAAGATAGAAATGGTTATAGGAACAGAAGAGGTTTAAAGGGAAAAAATGCCACTCTGCTTTTCTTTCCCTTTTTAATGTTAGTTGCTAAGCATTAGAATTGTGAAAACTATTTTTAAATTTAAAAGCATTTTCATTATCTTGCTCTTATGAATTCATAAGCGCACAGAGGCAGATTCTGAAACAGTGAACAGGATTTGACATTGAGTCAAGAGAAATAACCATTATGGCCAATCTTCTAAATAAGTATATTCCCTGCTGGCATTCGAGAAAAGCCCAGGAGAGGCAGCCAGGGGCTACAGAAACATGATTGTCTTTAAAGCTTACAGTGTTCGGGGAAGTCAACTAACATTTGTTGAGTCATTATGTGTTAGGCACTGTGCCAAATAACTTATATTCATTATTATACTAAATATATTCAAAATAATCTCATTAGGAAAGGCAATGGTGTGCTGTTGTGAAATCATTCCTTAAGGAGTTCCCATATTAACCTGACTCTGTAATTGTACTCTAGTGTGTGTGTTAATGGCTAGCCAAATAAAAAATACTTTTTTTTCATAATTTCACTTCATTTCCTTTGAATATATTAGCACTATTACCAAGGGTTCTCACAGATTCCGTAGGTGTTCTACTGTGAGCTATATACATTGCATCCCAGCATCTATAAAATTTTGGATATTGAAAAGTATGACTTTTCTACATCAAATCATCTACCGGTGTTGTAAAGTTTGATTTTGGGCCCCACAAATTTACCTCTCACTTCAATAAATGAAATGAAAGTGGTGAATTCCCCAAGTTCCTTACATGGCTGCAGACTTGGTTATAAACCAGGGCTCCTAGGATCCACTTCTCAGGCTTACTAACTTGCTGGAACTACTCACAGGATGAGAGAAGAGGCTGTACTTATTATTAACAGTTTACTATGTTAATACACATTGAGCATGACAAATGGAAGATGTGCATAGCTATGGAGAAATGGCATGTCCCTTGTGTGGCAACAGGGCATGGAACACCTGTCCCTTCTCTAAATATACTGCCCTTCTAGTCAGAATTCCATCTATTAACCAACCAGGCAGTTCTCTAGCTGCCATTCTTTAAGGTTTGTAAAGCAGTCCCATTGCAATACCTTTAATAATTGCCTACCCTACCCTCACCTCTCCTTCTTAGTTATCACCTGACTTAGGGGACAGTGATGAGTTTGATCCCTTTGATTTCATGCTTGTGTCCTCTACAGACAGTCCTCACCCTGTGGGACTCATTGGCATAAACTCAGATGTAGTTGAAATGGATGAGTTATAAATTACAGACCATGTCCTTCCTGACATAGGACTTGGGGGCTGCTCAGAGTGGAGATGCCTTCTGAGTTTTCTCTTTTCCAAGAGGGCTGAGGAAATGCAAGCTGAAGAATCTGCAGTGGCTGTTCTAGAAAGATGCTGATATAGTGAACCATTTCATCTACATAGTGAATTCTGATGGTAGTAAAGGTGAAACTAGAAATGGCACAGGCAAGCAACCTATTATTAAAAGTTAGAAGATCTTTGCACATCCTCTGTGCCTCAACTGTCTCAACCTCCAAATTTCCTTTGGAAGTACATTCATTTTACTCAGAATCTACTCGACTACATTGTCTGAGTTCTGCCATCTCCATTCTAGATAGTGTTGACATTCTATCTCTCTCCTCTATAATCCATTTTTTTAGAAAGCAGAAAAGTGATAACCCTTATTTATAAAACAGATTGTGTTGTTCTTGTGTTTAAAACACTTTAAAGAGTTCCTATTTGAATTGGAAAAAAATGCCTGTTTCTTCACCATGGCCTATAAAGGCCTCTGTGTGCCTATCTCTCCAACCCCATCTGTAATAACCATTTTCATGACTGCATCTTTCTCTTCCACAGGCAATGAATGTTTCTCCCCATTTTAGGTTGCTTTGCATCAGACAAAATCTGTTTGCAACACTGTTATCCTGGATATGCATATGCCTGCTTTGGTTGTAGTTGCATTTCGGCTTAAATATTATCTCCTAAGACAGACCCTTCTGGATATGGGCACGCAGTCTAATTTATCTGCCAGGCATTTTGCTTTCATTAATAATAGCTACCTCTCATTAGCAAGTATCTCCTGCGTGTTTCTTCTTTGCCCATGCCCAGACCCTCACTAAACAGAAGATATCTGGGAATCAGGCTTCCTGCCTGTTTCACTGCTATATCCCAGCATGTGTTGTATACCCAGAGTGAACTGGATAAACTGTTTTAATTGGAGCTCTGTTAGAGGTAGATAGGGAAGGTCATGCTTAATGCTATTCCTTCAATCCACAAACCGAAATAGAAAGAAGTCACATTTATTCTTTTCTTTTCTTTTTTCTCTTTTTGTTTCATTTTTGTTTTGGCAGCATTAGGGATCAAATCTAGGCCCTTACAAAGTCAAAGCAAGCATTCCACCACTTAGCTGTACACTAGTCCCTCAACAACTCCTATTTTACCTGTTCTTCCTGGGAATATGCACTCTGAAGCTGCTGGTCACACAATGTTAGTGTATGAAGCTAAGAGAAGCACTTTTTAAAAGTGGCAGCTTTAAGAAAATAAAAATAACATCCAATCAAAAGAACCAACTGTTTTTGCTCAGAAAGCAACTGCACAGCCAGGCTCAGAGGGCTTAGGCTGTTTGAAATGAAAAGGTGGAGGGTTTTTTGTTTGTTTGTTGTTTGTTTTTTATTCTTTGGGGGCCTGCCATCCAGCTCATAAATGAATACATGGAGATTGTTCTTTTATGAATGCCAGGCCTTAGCTTGGCTTGTTTAAAGCCATCTATTCTAACTTCAATCATCCCATTTCTCTTTAACTACAGTTTGCCTCTGGGCTTTTTACCTTTCTTTATTCTGTGTATCTTTCTTTCCTTCTTACTCTGTGGCTGGGTGGCTGGCTCCTCTCATCCTCCTCTCCTTCTCCTTTTCTCACCCATTGATTCCTTCCCTAGATCTCTCCTCCTATTTTTTTTTCTCTCTGCCTGACAGCCCCGCCTATCCTTGCTCCTGCCTCACTATTGGCCTTTCAGCTTTTTATTAGACTGATCAGGTGTTTTAGGCAGGCAAAGTAACACAGCTTCACAGAGTTATGCAAATGTAACATAAAAGAATGTAACACATATTTGCATCATTAAACAAATATTCCACAGAATAAATGAATGTAACACATCTTAAACTAATATTCCACAATAAAGAAGTTCTGCCACTATCAGTAAACATCAGAGCCATTTATGTGCTAGACTCTTTAATGCAAATGAATTCTTAAGCACAGAGACCAGAACTCAGCCTTAGGAAGGAAAGGCTCCAGTTCCTCGGCACTGGGGACAGTCACAACGGAGTAAGCCTCACTTTGTTCATAAAATCTTCCTACCTCAGAGTTTTCTAAGTTGGCTTCAACTAGACAAAAACTAAACATTTTGGAAAGTTCACATTTCATTGATTTAGTTGACTTGCTATGGAAGACTAACCCACTCTTTAAATGACACAAAAGTCTTGAGTTTAACATTGTCATAAATTCATTCTATGGTTGCACCCGGAGGGTATGACTTAAAGGAAGTTCTCAAAATTCATATCAATCAGTTAATTGTCCCTTATAGTCTTAGAGGTTAAAATGGGAATAAACATAAATGATAATATACCATACCTATGTTATTTCCTTACATGTTTGCAAAGAAAATTGTCACTTTCCCTCTTTTGCTCACAGACTAGGTCATTATATCTAAACTGTGCAGTTATCAAATGTCATACAAAAATTCTGTCACCACCAATGTAATCTATGCATGCCTATGTGCATCACTCTTAATCTCCCTCTTCCATTACTTGAGCCTGTTGATTAGATAATCTTTATGTTTTCTTGTTGGTTTGTTATATATTTTATATTTTCTTGGAATCTACAGTGCATATGATTTTATGCAAGCCCTTGATTTACTTGTTCATTAATTCATTCATAGCCTCATTAGATTCTTTATTACAATCATATTTCTGGATGTTAGAGATTGATAGATAAGGTGTGACTACCTCTAGGCCACAAAAAATATTAAATATATTTTCTTCTATCCACTGGCTAATTTTGAGACCTCTGTTCAACAGAAAATTTGCATGGGGCTTTAAAAGCATGATTTTGCTGTGTTACTGAAGGTTTTTTTTTTTTTCCTTAGAAGCTTGATTTTTTTTCTTCCTTAGACCACCACACAGACATTTAAATATGGGAACTCTAATATTATTAACTCTGCTATTTATATATTGGTGCACCAAAATTCAGTTTTGTTTTCTGGGCTAAGAATAGTTCTTTTCTGTGCATGACTACAGGCAATCCAAATTTATAGGAACTGTGTTCTCAGAGCTGTTTAAATCAGATCAGATTTCCCTGTGGGTGCTACTGCAGGCATTTGTTTGGCTCTTATGCCACTTCCAAAGCCTGCTTAGCCCATCAGAAAATTAAAAGGTTTTAGTAATAGCACAGGTCTAAACCCCCATCCTAGATGCAGGAAGTCATTCGGCACAGAAAGAAAAAAGCCACAGTATTTCCTAACCCCATCTACAGAGTCTGCACTTGGTGCTGTTTGGAAATGAAAAGTAGGTTTTTTAAAGCAAAATTTCCCAAGTTTCAGTGAGTATAGAAGTCATCTGAGGGTTTGTTAAAGTACAGATTGTGCTTCATTAGGCTTAGCATGGAACCTCCAATGGCATTTTTAGCAAGCTCTGAGGGAATGCCATGCACTGGTCCTCAGATTGCAATTTGCAGGGAAGATTAACTAGTCATACAATTTCAGTCCCTGCAGACCCCTACTCCCTAAATTTACTATAACAACCTGTCATCTCTCCTTCCCTTTACGTTTCTTAAGCTCAAACTAATCATAAAGCCCCTCGCTTTCACCACTAAAGCTGTTTTCAGCTAGCTTTAGGAGAAAAAAAGAAGCAATCTATTATTTCATCTTCATGTGACTAATGTCATACTAGCCCAAGAAATTCTGTAATGATTTATTTTAATAGCTCTAGGGATCAAACCCAAGTCTTTCTGTGTGCTTGGCAAACACTGTACTCCTGGGGCTTTTGGTCTGAAAAGGCATGCCTTAGTTAAATGGAATCTCCAGGGAAATTTGGAATATTGTAAGAAAGTAAAGCCAAGCTCTGGTGGTACAGGCCTGTAGGCCTAGCAACCTGGGAAGCCTAGGCAAGAAGATCACATGACCTCTGGAATTCCAGACCAATCTGGACAACACAGTGACAATGTACATGGAGTTCCTAGCCAGGGATGCTTTTGGGCCAGGATCTGCCACACTGTTGGAGGTGTGTCCCAGGACCCAAGGCTCCTAGGTTATTTTTGCATTTTGATCCCCTTTCCATTCTCCAGGACAAACAAAGTCTTCATACTGACATGGGTTGACTATTTTCTTCTGGCTAAAGTCTGCCTGAAACAACTTGTGTTTATCGGGAACTACTTTGGACAGACACTGTGATAAGTTGATAGAGGCATATAAACAAGCCTGAGTTCATGGCTGCAGTTCATGACTTAATAGGGATGCACTTTTGCCAAATTCTTTCTTTGGAGTAAACTAAATTCCCCATGTGCTATCACTTAATATACTTGCAGAAAGCTAGCTGGGAGCTAGGGAATGTTACTGAGATTGGAGCTTCTGTTCTGAAGCCCGCATTCGTATTCCAGCTGGAGGTCTCTGGTCAATCTGACCATTACTGTCCCTCCACTTACCCACTCTGAGCTCTGCAGACCTCCTCCAGAGACAAACCTCCTGCTTATATATGAGATTTGTAGTATGCTAAAATATATGCCATTATGTAATATAAATTCAGCAAACTGCATGAAAAACTGCTGATCACCTAACTGTGGTCACATATTGGATTTTTAATATTTGACCAGATTAATTTATTTGGTATAAGACTAAAAGTGAAGCTGGGAGGTAGTGGCACACGCCTTTAATCCCAGCACTCGGAAGGCAGAGACAGGCAGATCTCTGTGAGTTCTAGGCCAACCTGGTCTACAGAGTGAGGTCCAGGACTGGCTCCAAAGCTACAGAGAAACCCTGTCTGGAAAAACAAAGAACAAAACAAACAAACAAACAAACAAACAAACAAAAAGACTAAGAATGAAGAGAGCAGTTAGCACAGGCCTCACTTCTGCTACAGTTGTGGACTGCTCTCCCCAACTTTCAGTTACTAGAGGCATGTCCCAGGATAGGATCATGGAAGCATGACTGTTTTCTTCTCACTAATTGCTTCCAGATCATGAAGCAGTCAGTGTGTCCTGCCATGCTTTCTGTCATTGCGATTTGTCATGCCTACCAGAGGTCCAAAACAATGAATAGCTCTATCCAATCTTTCACCTCCAAAAGTGTGAGAGAAAATTGACTTTCTCTCTTTGTAAACTAATTTATCTGATGTATTTTGCCAGCATACTAGACATCTGACCAGCACAGATGGTAAACAGAAGAGAAATAGATAGAAAGATAAATGAAGAGATTTCCTGGAAGGAGTTGGCTGTCCATCCTACTCTGGAAGGTGGGCCAGCAGGCTGAAGACAAGGGAACACCCAGGTTGTAGCTAAAGCCTGAAGGCTGTGTGTTGGTCTAATTCCCTCTTTTTGAGGAGACGATTTATTTTCAGACTTTCAACTGATTGAATGTGACCCGGTCACATAAGAAAAGGCAATTTTCCTACTCTTAACATTGAAGCTTACCAGCCAGAATGTTCATCTCATTGTCCTCACAATAGCATCAAGAATAATATCTGTCCACTCACCTAATGACAAACTAAGTTGACATGCAAGTTAACCACTGTCCCAGGAACAGATGTCAACAAAGATCACACTGAATTTCAAAATAATATGGAATAGTGCCTCAGGCGTGAAAATTATCTTAAGGGTTCTAAGGACTGATCCGAGCCAGTGGCTAGAACCTTTCATCACTGTGTCTCCCTCAACCCAGATTCCATCATCTATGTTAATACAGCCAGGAAATAAAGCTTTGTCATCTGGGTTGGACAGGGACCAGAGGAGGAAAATGCAGAAGGTGCAGTAAGTCTATTATTAGGAGGGATTTTATTCTCTTACTTTGCAAAGAAATGTTCATTTCAAAATTACTAGAATCATTTGAAAATCTTAAAGTGGATAGTTCATGTGATAAGCTATAAAACATAACATAGGAGAAACATCCAGGTAGTATAAAAATTCTGTGTTGAACCTCTTTTAACAATGACAGATTCTTTTTATGTTTAGAAGTTAATGACACGGTCATGCTGACTGAATGCTCCCTTTGTTTTTCCATATTCTATTTGTTTGTGATGTTGCCAATGAAAAAGTATTTAATCTTAAAGACAATATGTAGTCTTGAGACTTAAGGATGGAGAGAATGGCACAAGCGGCATCATAATGCAGATGAAAACTGTGGACTCTTTCAGCCGCATACAAACAAAGAATGGGAATTGACATTCAGCTCAAAACAAAATTATCACAGACTGCTCTTTGAATATGCTCTATTGGGATTTTCAGAATGAGATAAGTTGTGTTCAAAATGTCACTGCATTGTGCATACTTCAGTTTATGTGAAGTACCATAGTGATAACTTTGTTTTTGAACGTTAAAGATATTAGACTATGGATCATTGAAGTCTGTTTCTCATGTTTTTAGAAGAGTAAAATTTATCCATAAGGATGTTCTATGTCTTATACGCCAACTTAAAGCGATTCTTCTGCTCTGAAATCTGAACATTTTTTATATTGGTCAGTTATGTTCAAATAAACTAATATTTATGAGTTAGCATTATACACACACCTTTGGGAAAGAGGAGGCACAGGAGAATTACAGTGGGGATATAACATTAAAAATCAGCAGTGTGTAAACACATGAGGACCAGAAATTCAAGATTGACCCAAAAGTCCAGTGCCCCAGGATAGGAGAGGTGTTTCTCTTTCTGTTATCCATTAACCTATGCCCTTCCAACTTATTCTTTTTCTGTACCTAATTTATTTATTTTATGTGTATGGGGGTTCTGCCTACATGTATGTCTGTGCAGTACATATGTGCCTGGTGTTCTCACAGACCAGAAGAGGATGTCAGATCCCCTGGAAGGAAAGTTGTCCACAGTTGATAGCTCTCATGTGGGTACTGGGAATTGAACCCATGTCCTCCAGAAAAGGACCCAGTGTTCTTCATTACTGAACCCTCTCTCTAGATTAGCCTTCCTGTCCTAGTCCAACTTCTTGTTAAATCTTGATTATTTCTGAAATGCAAGTGTGTCTGCTGGAGCCCCCCCCCCCCCCCCCGCTTCAATTAGCAGCAGCTCCTCTGCTGTCACCAGAGACCAGCTGAGTCAGTAGTACCTCAGAATAGGCTCCTGGGCAGGTACCCTGCAGGGATGCTGGGAGAGCTGATCCATGAACTATTGCAAAACAATAAACATTGCATAAAATATGCAGAATAATTTAAATTGGTTTACATTTATATCACATATAAAATGTAAGTTGTGTTATTCAGTGGATATCATTCTTTATGGCATCAAACATTTTTGCATATGGATGAACTCTGTCTAAACACCTGTGGTTGCCTTTGACAACACACATAAATTGCATCTTCATAATTCATGTCTTCCAGGGACACAGCATGGTTCTCTAAAGTCCTGGTCTGTACTAAACTGTCCAAAGGAAATCAACAAAAAAGAAATCAAAGGCTGAGGCTGCAGCTCAGTGATGCAAGGCTTGCTTCACCAGCAGAATCACCTGTGTTCAATCCTTAGAGAAACCACAGAAGTACACTAGCTATGGCTTGGTTGTGTTAAAGCCGAGTGGCTTAAGAAGGATGACATCTTGGAACCTTCAGGAGTAAAGCTAATTGTTGAAGCTTTGAATGCCAAAGTCTGGTCCAATGCCGTAGTGAAAAGCATAGGAACCAACTCCAGCCTTTTCAACTCACAGAATAAATAGTTCAAACTGTAGCAGTGGCTCCACAGAGGTCTCTTTCAGAGTCTCATTTGTCCACAGCAGATGAGAGTGAATCCCACTCAGAGCAGCAGGATGTCATATCTAACAGAATGTGGGCACAGACTGACAGCAGGATTACAGTGAGAAATCTGCATGTTCAAAAACTCATCTGTCTTTCTAGCAGAGGAGGAAGTAGGTAGGATTTAAACTGTTTCCAGACATGAAGGATATGAAAGGTGTGTGTTTGATTGTTTTGTTGTTGGGACAAAATGCTTGAGAAAAACAAGGGAGCGGGTGAATTGAGCTTGTGGTTTCAGAGGTTTCAGTTCAGTTCATGATTGACTTGAATCCATTGCTGTGGACCCCAGGTAAGATGTAGAAAACCAGGGGCTGGAGAGATGGCTCAGAGGTTAAGAGCACTGACTGCTGCTCTTCCAGAGGTCCTGAGTCCAATTCCCAGCAACCACATGGTGGCTTACAACCATCTGTAATGAGATCTGGTGCCCTCTTCTGGCCTGGAGGCATACATGCAGACAGAATACTGTACACATACAAAAAAAAAAAAAGATGGTAGAAAACCAAAGTGGAGGTTAGTCACCTCTTGCATGGTATTTAGGAAAGCAGAGAAGTCAACAGGAAGTTAAGGACAAAATGTATCCTTCAAATGCATATGCCCAGGGACCTGCTGTCCCCCACTGGTCTCTCCATGATAGTCCAAGCAGTATGAACTCATTATTGGCTTAACCTACTGATAAAGTAAGTGCCAACATCATCATCCAGTTATCTCTCAATAGTTTTGTCAGTGAGAGACCAGGCTTTCTCAAGGAAACAGTTATATTTAAACCAAAAAAAACAAAAAAAAAGAAGGAAGAAGGAAAAAGAAAAAGACAATGCTACAACATTGCTTCATAAACAAAGAAATGTGAATGAAAGAAAAGGTGTCCAAAGCACTGTGGACAGAAATTGCAAAAGGTAGGGATGACACTGCAGGACTTTCATCTGATGTGAAGTCCTCCTTGCTAGACTGTGAATGACCAAGATGCTGGTTTTTATATAAAGCTCCCCTCCTCTGAGGCTTCTTTCTCATCTGAAGAATCAGAATGAAGTACATACCCAGACCTTTGTATGTATTCAGCCAACATTTGGTAACAGCCCCTGCTCTAACACTGATTCCCACGGATCAGAAACCTGTACCAGCTTTCTTGGATGCTGTGACAAGGTGCTCAGGAAGCTTATGATATGGAGCTCTCCTGCTTCTTCTGCAGAGAAAGGAAGCAGCTGAAGATGTGACTCATGCTAGAGTGTGTGCTGTAGTTTAAATGTAATTGGAGTGTGTTTGGTGTCAGAACTCGGTCCTCAATTTGATGTTTTTATGTGATGGAACCTTTAAAAGGTGGAAAGGTAGAGCCTACTGAGAGGCTGTCAGGCTACTGGCCTTGGCAGATATTAGGATAGCTTTGTGTCCTTGCCTAGTTATTACAATAATAAGATGCTCTCGAGTCTTTCTTTTAAAGTGTAGGATCTCATGAAGCCTGCATGGATTGGTAGACTACTAAGTGATGAAGCAAATGCATTATTCTGGTGGGAAAAGCAATTCTCCTTACCAAGTTGTCTGTGGGAGGGGGGGGGAGAAAAATGAGAGGGAGGGAGGGAGGAAGGGAGGGAGGGAGGGAACTTGATGTGGCCATGGGAACAGCTTGCTCCTTACTGAGGCTGTTATTGGCATTGCTTCCAAGAGCTTCATCCCTGGAGTTGTCTCCTCCATACCTGAGGTGCCTCTGGGGTTGGGCAACAATTAATGTCTGCAAAACAAAGCAACTTCTTCCTAGTTCTTGAAATCCAGAGGTTACTGCCAAAGCAGCAGTGTGTGGGTGGAGTGGGAAAGAGGAAGTGCTTAGTGGTGAATTGCTGAGCCTTTGGTAAAGGATGCTTCCAGACCTGGTAGCTCCTCTGCACCCCATCAGGCAGTAGCCCCCAGGAAAGCACTTTCTTCTGGATCCCTCGTCAGCTGTGAGAGTGTCAGCCCCAAGGAAACTGACAACAGAGACAAACTTTCCAAAGAGTGGCTAATGCAACAAGTCAAAGTTTTCATTAGTTTTGTGCAGTACCGGCCATCCAGACACTTTGATTATTTTCCTGAATCACACGCAGATTATACAACACAGAAACCTGGACAGACTGCACTCACTCCCCAGATATTTGGTATTCATAGTCAGAACGGGAACAGTGGCAGAGAATTCTCAGGCCTGCCCCCAGCTAGGCTGCTTGCTTACTGAAAGCCAAGTTAGATCTTATTCATCACTCTTGGTGGGAAAGTGGCATTAGTACAGTGCCTGGCACACAAACGCTCAATGAGAACAACAGAAAGAAGCCTGGGAAAAGACTGTGTCTAATTATTGTAAAGTGCCTTGTTCATACTGCAGACTATCAGGTGTGCTTCCTATCCCGTGTGCCACCTCAGTGCCCCTCTGAGCCTGTTCCCACTGAAGAAAGTGTGAAAACTTCAAATAGGGAGACTTTATAAGGCAACTGGCAATTTCACAGACCTTGTGCATTCTGTAAACCCCTTTTCAGAAGGACCAGTAATTGATTAAATCTGAAAAGCAAAGAGGGAGAAATTATAGCTGACTTTAAACTAGTAAAAACCTATCTACAAAACGTCCTTTCTTCCTCACCTCTTATAACATTTCTATCAAGTGCCTTACATAAAATCATCCTTCCAGTATTAAATGTAAGTGGAGTTTATTTTTGGATAGATTAGATACATTATAACTCTTGTATAAACATAGAAATAGAAAGAAAATTATTTGTGGTAGTAGCAATTGAATCCAGAACCTCAAGCATGTTAGGCAAGCGCTCCACCAATTAACTATATCTTTATCCCCAAAATATTTTTCACCTAGAATTTTATTTTGCATGTCAAAAAATATATTAGATATAATTCCATAGTCAATTATAATTTATATTGAACAAGTGAAGGGTGTATTCAAGATAACTATTAAAGGGACTCTATTGTGTTAACTTTAAAGTAGGTTCATATACATAAGATAAAGATTGTCATATTCAATTCTAAAAGTAACATTTGTAAATTTTATGTATTCATATATACATATATGATAGTTTTGATAGTCAATGATAAATAAATAGTATTTATTTGCTTGGTATGATTCAGAGAATTTGCTTTATTTGCTTCTTTGAAGCATTTTATATTAATTATATTACTTTGAACTTACAAATTGTACTACTGTTGATACTTGAGCTCCAAATATTAAAATATATGGTGAAAATGTGGCAACAAGTTTATAAAACCTAACATCTCATAATTTTGTATCTTAGCTTTTTCCTCCTAAAGACAGTAGTGAATTGTCTTTATTAGTAGGAGAAATCCAGAAGACATGTGAATTTTGATTAAATGTTCAATTTTTTATGACTTGTGCTCTGCTATGCAGAGATGATGGGTCTGCAGCCCCTTTAATTAGTCAAAAGTGGAAAGTTAATTACATATAATTATAACTGCTTCAGGATAGGACATCCATAGTATGCTCAGTGCTGCCAAGTAGCTAATTTTGCCAATGATATTCCAAGAAATGTTTTGTGTTAATGTTTCTGATAACATTAACCTACTCCTACAAATTTGCCAACCGAAGTCTATAGATTTTAACTTAAAATAAGGAACTCTATTTGGCTGTTTATTTTCGTTTTCTTATTGACTGAAAATTATATGTGTTATGCTAGTTTTATGCCAACTTGCCACAAGCTGGAGTCACTTGAAAGAGAGAATCTAAATTGAGAAATTGGCTCCATAAGATCAGACTGTAGGTAAGCCTGGAAGGCATTTTCCTAACTAACGATGGATGTGGGGCAGGGTTGCCACCCAAGGGTTAGTGGTCCTTAGTTCTATAAAATATCAGGCTGACTAAACCATAAGAAGCAAGCTAGTAAGCAGCACTTCTCCATGGCCTCTGCATCTGTTGCTCCTGCCTCCAGGTTCCTGGCCTGACTTTTTTTTTGATGATTGTTATGGCTATTCTTGGTTGTCAAACAACTATATCAAGAATGAACTACAATCCACAAATGGAGGGCACAACTGTGAGAAATTATTTTTGCTTGGTTTGAAGTGGGTAAAACCACTTGTAGTCCAGACCTTTGAGGTAGGAACGACCTTGATAAAATACTAAAAGTTTTACTGTTAGCCTTTCTCCAGTTCTTTCCCCAAGTGGACCTATGGACTTTTACAAGGGTAACTACACACTGGGGGAAGGAATTTCAGAATTTCAGAAGGAAATCAGATTTTCCAGGGTCTATTGGATACTGGCTGTGAATTGAAGACGAGTCAGGGCGATCCCAAGAAACGTTGTAGCCTTCTAGTTAAACTAGGGGTTTATGGGGGTCAGGTGATTAATGGAGCTTTGGCTGAAGTCCAATTCAGTGGGTCCCTGAACTCATCCTGTGATTGAGTTTCTCCAGTCCCAGAATGTATAATTGAAATATTTATACCTAGAATTTGGCAAAATTCTCACATTGGTTCCATGATCTGTGGAGTGGGGGCTTTTATAGTTGGAAAAATTAAATGGAAACATTTAGAGTTGTCTCTGCCAGGGAAATAGTGAATCAAAACAGTATCATATCCTCCAGGAGTTGCAGAGACTAGTGTCACCATTGAGGACTTGAAAGATGAAGAGGTGATGTTTCCCTCAATATCTCTCTTTAACTTTGCTATCTGGTCAGTGCAGAAGACAGATGGATCATTGGAGAATGACAGCTGATTATTGAAAACTCAGTCAGGTAATAACTCTGATTGCAGTGTCTGTGCCAGATGTGGCATCCTTGCTTGAGCAAATAAAAACATCTCCTGGTACATGGTTTGCAACTATTGACCTAGCAAATGCTTTTTTCTCAGTACCTATCTATAAGGATCACCACTTGCTTTCAGTTGGCAAGACCAACAGTATACCTTTACATTTTTACCTCAAAAGCATACTAACTCTCTTGCCCTGCATCATAGCTTAGTTGGAAGGGATTTTGATCATGTGTCACTTCCACAGAATATCACATTTGCATACTACATTGATGGTATATTGATTGCACCAAGTGAGCAGGAGGTATCAACCATTTTGAACTCATTGGTAACTCACACGTTTTTAACTCATAAATTCTGAACTCATTTCTTTCCCATCAGAGGAAATAACTTAAGTGTGTTACTTTGGCCCACACACCAAGTGACTGGGAAAGCTGATAGCTTTGAGTGGGGCCTGGAATAGGAGAAGGCTTGTCAACAGGTCCAGACTGCTGTGCAGGATGCTCTACCACTTGAACCATATGATCCTGCAAACCCTATGGCATTTGAGGTGGCAGTGACAGACACAGATGCTGTTTGGGGCCTTCTGTAGGTCCCTATAAGTGAATCAGAGAAGAGACCTTTGGGATTTTGGAGCAAGTCTCTACCATAATCTGCAGATACTATTCTCCCTTTGAAAGACAGCTCTTGACCTTCATGAGCTTATTGGGCTTTCATGATAACTGAACATTTGGCAGTGGGTTACCAATTTACCATGTGATCTGAGCTACCCATTAGGAGCTAGGTATTATCTGACCCATCAAGCCATATAATAGGATGTGCACAGCCTCAAGTGGTATATACATAACCAGACCTGAACAGGACCTGAAAGCTCAATCAAATTACACACGAAGAAGCTTCCCAAATGCCTATGGTTTCTACTCCAGTTACAACAACATCTGCTGCCTTGGGGTCTTCCCTATCATTTGTTGACTGAGGAAGAGAAGACTAAGCCCTGATTTACTGATGTCTATGGACATTATGCAGGCACCCAGAAGTAGACAGCTTCAGCATTTCAACCCCTTTCTGGGACAATCCTGCATGACACTGGTAAAGGGAAATTTTCACAGTGGGCAGAAATTTGGGCAGTACACATGGTTATACACTTTGTTTGGAAGGAGAAATGGTCACATGTGTGTTTGTTCACTGACTCAAGGGCTCTAGCCAATGAACTGACTGAATGGTCAGGGACTTGGAAAGACCATGATTGGAAAATTGGTGAGAAAGACATTTGGGGATGTGGACAGATCTCTGCAAATGAGCAAAGGATGTGAAGATATTTGTGTCTCATGTAAACACTCATCAACAGGTGACTTCATCTGAGGAGGAGTTCAATAATCAAGTAGATAGGATGACCTATTCTGTGGACAGTCAGTCTCTTTTCCCAGACAATTCTGGTAATTGCCCAATGGACCTATGGAGAATAAATAGTTATAGTGTTGGAGATGGGGCTTATACAGAGGCTTGATAACAGGGACTTCTACTCACCATGGTGACCTAGCTACAGCTCCTGCTTGGTACTAGATCTTCCAACAGCAGAGACCAACAGTGAGGCTCGGATAGAGCACCATTCTGCAAGATGACCAACCAGCAAGCTGGCGGCAGGTTGACTACATTGGATTACTTCTTACTTGGAAAGGACAATGCTTTGTCTTTACTGGGGTAGATACTTATTCTGGTTATGGATTTGTCTTTCCTGAACCTAATGCTTCTGCCTAAACCAGCATCCAGGGACATACAGAATGTCTTATCCTCTGTTATGGTATTCCACACAGTATTGCTTCTGACCAGGGAACTCACTTTATAGCCAGAGAAGTACAATGGTGGACCCGTGATCATGGAATTCACTAGTTTTACCATGGTCCCTACTATGCTGATGCAGCTAGCCTAATAGGAAGGTGGAATGGCCTTTTGAAAACACAGTTACAACACCAATTAGGTGGCAGTCTGTAGGCCTGGGGCAGGGTTCTACAGAAGGCAATATATACTCTGAATTAGCATTTACTATATGGTACAGTTTCTCCCATTGCCAGGATCCACTGGTCCAGGAGTCAATGGTTGGATAATGGAATAGTTCCATTCACTATCACCCCTAGTGACCCACTAGGAACGTTTTTGTTTCCTGTTCCCATGATCTTAAGTTCTTCTGGCCTAGAAGTTTTGGTTCCAGAGGGGGGAGTGCGCCTACCAAGAGCCACAATGAATATTCCATTATAGTGGAAGCGCAGACTCCCCCCTAGTTACTCTTGGCTTCGAATGCTCTTAAACCAACAGGCTAAGAAAGTAATAACAGTATTAGGAGGGGTGACTGATCCAGGTTACATGGGGAAATTGGATTGCTTCTCCACAATGGAGGTAAGAAACATTATGACTGGAGTGGAGGAGATCCTTTAGGGCATCTCTTGGGCCCTGTGTCCTGTGATTAAAGTCAATGGAAAATTATAACATCCTAATCCACACAGGATGACAAGGGACACAGACCCATCAGGAATGAAAGTGTGGGTCACTCCTTCAAGAAAGGAGATAAAACCTGCTAAGGGTAGAAGAAATACATAATGGGTAATAGAGGAAGGTAGTTATAAATAGCAACTAAGGCCACATAACCAGTTACAGAAATGAAGACTATAGTTGACATGGGTATTTCAGTTTTATTTTGTCATAATGTTTTTGTATAGGTATTTGCACTTACTCTTCACTTCTTTTTTATGTGATTTAACATCAACTCACAGATTATCAGTGGTTATCATGTTTAAGTTCAAGATACTAAACGAATATCCTTCAAGGGACATTGCCACCTATTTTAAATTTATAATGTATTTGCAATTGTATGAGGTATGGTTATATCATGTTATGACCTGGTTAAATATGTAATGCATTTGTGATTGCATGTGGCATAGTTCTAGTATGTTTAAACATTATTATGAGCTGGTTATTGTTTTCCTCTGGAAATTAATCATGACATAAGGAGGTATGATTGTGTCAAGTTGACAAGCTGTAGACTTATTATGGCTATTCTTAGTTGTCAAACTTGACTATATATGGAATGAACTAAAATCCAGAAATGGAGGGCCCACCTGTGAGAGATCATTTTCCTTGGTTTGAAGAGGGTGAGTCCACTTAGAGTCTGGACCTTTGAAATAGGAAGACACATGCTTTTGAACCGGATCCTAAGGCAGGGTTATACAATGTCTTCAATCTGGCCACACCTTCTACTTGAAGCTTATATAAGGATATGGAAGAAGGAAGCTTTTGCTCTTTGCCTGGTTGCCTTCACTTTGATAGCATATCCACTCCTTCACTAGCTTTATAGCCTACTTCTTTGGAATTCCAACATCTACTGAAGACCAGCCAAGACATCCAGCCTTGTATACTGAGAAACTTCTGGATTCATGCTCTTTTCATTCATAGCCCACAGAGAGAGGAGAGAGAGAGAGAGAGAGAGAGAGAGAGAGAGAGAGATTCATTCTATAAATTCTGCTATTCTAGAGAACTCTGACTAATAATGATGAGCCAAGATAATGAAGTGTAAGTGGAAAAAAATCTCAAGATGCTTTTTTGTTCATGGAGTTTCATCATGGCAGTAAAAAAACCTAAGATACTGTAAACATATAATGTGTTTTGATCACATCTACCCCTAAGTAACCTCTCTTCCAACTAGTTCTCTATCTCCTGCCACTATTCCCTCCAATGTCACATTTTCTCTTTAAAACAAAAACAAACCCATGAAGTCCAATTAATGTTGCCAATGGGTATAGGACATCTCCTGATGATTACTTTTCTCCCTGAGCAGAGAACATAGCACTGTGAAATCTAGTCTGTAGGGATGAATCTCCCAGGTAACTACCAGTCTGATTTCTCCATTTATAGAACTCAGGTATGTGATATCTTCAGCAATAGTGTCTTACCATCAAGTTTTGGAAAGTATCAAAAGCAATGGCAATGGCCTGTAGTGTTTTAAATTGTATTAGTCAAAGTTCTCTAAAGGAACAGAATTAATAGAATGAGTATTTATTAGAGTGGTTAATTACTATGGTCTAAGTTGTCCAACAATGGTTTTCTTCTCTAGAAAGACCAAGGATTTCATAGTTGTTTAGCCCATGAGACTGAATGTCTCAGTAGTCCCAATCAGGTGCTGGAGTCTCAGGGAAGTCTTAGAGAGCTGCCTATCTTCAGTCAATGCTGGGATCTCAAAGAAGTGGGTTTTAATACCAGAAAGAAATAAAAAAAAGTGAAGGAATACCTTGGAAACAGGATAGATGAACTTGCCAGCAAGAGTGAATGAAAGAAGGCAAAATGCAAACACTTCCTTCTTCTATGTCTTTTTATGTACACTGCCATCAGAAGTGCAGACTAGATTCAGGGTGGGTCTTACTTCAAATGAACAATCCAGAAAATCCTTCACAGGTAAACCCAACTGATTGGGTTTTAGTTAGTTACAGATGTAATCAAGTTTACTACCAAGATTAGCCATCAGAGAAGGTCTATGGGGCCCCACTGATCAACAGCTCCAAATAGGCAAACCATTCCTAGACAGGGCTTTTAATTTAATAGCTTTGCCTCTACCCATCATATGGAAACTCCATTGTATTTTATAAAGCTTCTACACTAGTAGGTTTCCACTTGGCTATTTTCTAATCATAGCATGAGTTATCCTTCTTCATGCTCCCTCTTCTACCTTGCCCTCCTATCCGCCACCACACTTAACCCTTCCTTAGTATCTCCCATAACACTAAACCATTCATTATTCCCCATTCTCTTTCGAGAATGAGGAATTCTCAAAAGAGAATTCCTGTGTTCTGTGTTCTGTTCTTGCTATATTAAAATCCCCCTAGGGTCATTTATTGGATTATTGACTTCTATAATACTCTGATTTAAACACATATATCTAAAGATCCATAACTAGTATCCACATAGGGTATTGAACATGTCCATTGTCTTTCCAAGTCTGTATTACTCACTTAGAATTATTATCTATGGCTCCTTCCTTTTAACTAAAAGTTTCAAAATTTCATTTTTCTTAACAGCTGAACAATCCATGCTTCAACAGCTACCTGATTTTTTACAAAGAGGCTAAAAATACACATTGGAGAACAAACAGTGCCATCAACAAATGATGCTGCTCAAATCATGTAATGACATGTAGAATAAATCTAGATCATTTTCTCTAATCCCCCCAAAACAGACAAACAAACAGATCAACAACAAGGACAAAAAACCAACTAAATTCCAAAAGGACCAAAAACCTTGATACTCTGAGTCTGTTAGAGAAGAAGTAAAGGATATGTGAAGCTAAAAAGCATCTGTACAGCGAAGAGCACTGTTACTCATTCAAATAAAGCCTATAGGATGGGAAACCCTTTACCAGATGCATGCCAGACAGAGGATTAATGTCTACAATGTGCAAAGAATATGAAAAGCTGAACACCAAGAAAACAAACAACCCATCAAAAATTGAGACATGGAACTAAACAGAAAGAAGAATACAAATAGCAGAAATACTTTTAAACATTCTTAGCCGTTGAGGAAATACAAATTAGAGCTACTTTGTGATAATATACATATATAATCTCAAATTTAATTTAATATACATAATACATATTAGATACTACTGTATGTGTGGAGAGAGGGAGAGGGAGAGAGAGAGAGAGAAGGAGAAACATTTATCCACTATTGGCAGGAGTGAAAACTGGTACAATCACTATGGAAATCAGCGTGGAATTCCCCACCCCCCAAGCTAGAAATAGATCTAGATATACTGCTCCTTCCATGTACCCAAATGGCACTGCACACACTACAGACAGAGATAATTTTCACCCCTTGCTGCTTTCTTTATTCACAAGAGCCAGGAAATGGAATCAGCCTGGACATTCATCAAATGAAGAATAGAAAATAAAAATACATTTATATATTACTTGAATTTTATTCTGCCACTGACCCCTGGTAAACTCAAATTCCTTATTATCATTTTCTCTATCTTTTTTAAGTAGCAATTTCACGTTTGTAGACATGTTTAAGAGGCAAAATCCTTATGCAGAAGCTCTCTTAACTGTGTGCTTACAATCATAAGAACCATCAGTATGAGTTTCTGCAGGTACACAGTAAGATTGCTCCAATACTACACAACTACTTCCAAAAGTTAGTGTTGAGATTCATGAGTCATGACAGACACTGGAAGCACAAGAGATGCCTTCTGCACTGAAACAAAGCAGCAAGGGAGCCAAGCCCTGCACTTGCCCAGTCTTCACACTTCTAACTGTGGTCCAAGCTTGGGGTTCTCACAATGGGTACATTCAATGCTTACAGTTCAGAGTGCTCATTGCTTCCTCCTTCCCTTTCCTGCCTTCTTTTCCAGGTGGCTTACTCTGTGCCCATTCCAGCATTTCTCTCATGGGATTTTGGGCCTTATTTCTATGCTAATGATTTATAGGTTTCTCTTTCTTTGGATTAGACTTCCTCACATAATTTATCCCCCTTTCCACCTGTCTACATAAATCTAACCAGATTGAAGTGACATGAGTTTAGATCTGAACAAATATGCAGGAACATGGGGACCATGGGGCCAAGGTGGTGTTTTGGAAGAACAGCAGACAGTTCAGTTTGTCTACAGGAAACAGCAATTTGTCTACAGGCAGCTAGGGAAGAGAGTAGCAAGGTACAGTTGGATGGTAAAGGAGCCACAAAATTTAGAGCCTAGTGAGCCCTGGATTTTGTTAGGCCTTTTGGTAACTATGGTGTCTTCAGAGTGTTGAGGCCATAGGAGATTCAAGCTCTGGTTGCAATTTCAAATAACCACTCTGATGACAGGAAGGCAAAGATAGAAGTAGGGAGAAGAGCTCTGGTGGAGAATAGTCTGCTGCCCTTCCAGGCAGGTGAGGAATTGACATAACCCACCAATGTCCACTCAAAAGTAGAATGACTGAAATTGCTTTCCTTAAAATGAGAAAGACAGTAATATTATTGTCATAAAAGTCATTAAATAAAACAGAAAGAAATAATATTTAATATAACTTTTCTTTGATCATTAGCATTTCTGTTGCTTTGGAATATATCTTGCTATGTTGCAGAATTTGGCCTTGGAATTTAAGGCTCTGCTGATCCTCCTTCCTTATCCCCTGGAGTAGGTGGGATGACAGGCATGCACCACCTCATATTGCTGTCTGTCCACCAACTTTGTGTGGGTATTTGAAGGAAAGCTGTTTTCTGTTAAAGTAAAATTTAAAGTTAGGCAGATATTCTAAAGATGGTCAATGAGAACTTTGAAGAGTTCAGAAGTAAAAGAAAACCACTGCATATTATGTATTTTACCCTGATCTGAAGCTTATTACTCTGGATCAATGTGACTTTGCCCTGTCGATTATAAAGGAAAAGAAACATGAGATAAGAATAATAAGGGAACATTTCTAATGAGGTCAGAAAGACAAAATTGGGGTAAACCATGGAAGAAATGGAATTTAATGGGATACTGGGTATATAGCAAATATCAGCTAAAATGGAATTAAACAAGCTAGAAAAGATGCGTTTTTTGTTTTGTTTTGTTTTGTTTTGTTTCAATGGAAGATGGACTGGAGCAATGGCTCAGCTGGTAGAATGATTGTTTTCTAGCTGTGAGGACCTGAGTTCAGTCCCCAACAGCACCATAAAAGGAAAAAAATAAAGTGCTGAGCATGACAGAGACAGGTGGAGGCTGGGGCTGGCCAGCCAGTCAGCTGAACCCCTCACACAGTTGTGAGATCCTGTCTCCAAAGTAAGTGAAATGCAGTTTATGAAAACACCTCTAGCCTCTCCATTCAGAGGATAATGCACACCTACACACACACACACACACACACACACACACACACACACACACACACACACACATGCACATACATATTGCATACATATGCCACACACCAAACAGAAATGGAAGACCAACTTGTGCATGATTGTGATTGCTAGTTTTATGTCAATGTGACATAAGCTCAAGTCATCGGAAAGGAGGGAGCCTGAACTGAGAAAATATGTCCATAAGACTACTCATAGACAAGCCTGTTGGATGTTTTCTTCACTAGTGATTGATGGAGGAGGGACTTGTCTATTGTGAACGGGGCCGCCCTTTCTTCTTGTCCTGAGTTCCATAAGAAAGCAGGCTGAGCAAACCAGAGGGAGCAAGCCAGGAAGCAGCACTCCTTCATGGCATTAGCTCCTGCCCTGTTTTGAGTTCCTGTCTTGACTACCTTAGGTAAACAGTAACATAGAAGGAAGTGTAAGCCAAATAAACTCTTTCCTCTCTAACTTGCTTTTTGATCATTATATTTCATTGCAGCAATAGTAACCTTATGGTACACCTTGATGAGAAGGAAAAAATGTATGAAAAATAAAATGAAGGATGAATAATTATGTGGCAAGAATGCTTCTGAGTCTTGCAGAAGACAGCTGGAGACCATACCACTAAAGACACAGATGACAGGTAGGAACAGAAACTACTTGTACTTGAATTAACTCATCGCAACATAGTGCCTTTATTGTTTAGGGACTAAAAAGTATTAAAGTTCCTCTTGTTGTTTTAGGATCAAAATCACTAACATACCTTACACCATCCAGTGGACTCAATGAATTTCCCACTCCAGAATGTGTTCAGATATTAAAGATGGGAATTTTAATAAAAGATGACTTGATATCAACTGGGAAAACATGTTCAAGCTTTAATCCATGTATGGTTTCAACCTTTATGAAATGGGAAATGGGGAGACATACAGTTCCTAATTACACATTTGTTACATATTAGTTTTACTATTGAACATACCATAAAATGGTTCATGTGTGGATATGTGCCAAATGGACATGTTACACCATTCTGGATAATAATGTCATAATATGGGCAAGCAACTATTCATGATTTCACAAAAATCTCACTGAAGAACTCACTCTGTAAAATATGTAAAATTACAGATAATAACATTTAAGCTTAAGCATACTGAACAAGACAATATTAAAATATCATGTAATAATTGCAATGTTACTACTTCATATCCTCTTCCACTTAATTCCTTTCCAAACAAAGAGGTAAATGCATGCTAACCATAACAGTTTCTACAACAGTAAGAATTTTCGTAAGTTTTCAAAATAATTATCAAGAAAACTACCACATATTTAGATATCTTTTCTGGCCAGAGAAATTATGCTAACAGCAGGCTAGCAAGAATCATCCCTAATTCTCATGAACATGATTCTAACTGCAGTGTAGGCAGGGCCTTAAATACATTTCTCACTACTGCATCTATTTTTAATTTCCAATTCAACACAGAATTCTTAACTCACTGGCTTTAACTTGGAGGCTATTTGCAAAGTCTTAGGTTAAAACTAAGCCTTTACTGAGTACTTCAATTTTAACATTTCCCCAGCAATAACAAAAAATAGATCTCTCAAAAATCTGCTGAGGTTTCCTTCCCCAATATCCAAAATAAGTAAGTATGGACACCAACAATGACAGTGCTCTTTTAAGCAGTGAATATCAGTGAAGTGTGGTCTAAAGAAACGTTTCTTAATAATATTTAGGTTGTTTTGTTCTTGTTTTGCTTTTTAAGACAAATAATGCTTTGGTCTTTTTATTCTTGATAATATTCACGTCTGTGTGTGAAAAATGGTCTTGTTATAAAGGAAGGCATCACCACCTAGAATTGTGCAGGTCAGTTCCAGGTTTGTTGTCCCTCGGCACAATTTTGAACACAATGAATACAATCTACATGTCCAAATACACAAGCAAGGCACACTTTCTTCTAAAGTTCCTAATGTATGCATTTAAATAATTTTTTCTATAGACAGGTATGGCTATGGAATTCAAATGAGCTCCATCGTTTGGACATATCCTGAGCACAGGAAGCAGCTTCCTATATTATAAGAGAGAGGAATTGCTCATAGATGATTTTCCATAAACTTGATGGTGGGACCATTTCCAATCTGGAGAATCCAGAAAGCAACAAATAAAGAGATTTTTTTTTTTTTTTTGAGACAGGGTTATACTACGTATTCTTGGCTGACCTTGAACTTGAATGTACTTCAGGCTGGCTTTGTTCAAGATCTTCCCTGGGTCTCCCACATGATTACAGGCATAGGCCAGCATACTCAGCATGCTCAGGTGTGCCTTTACTTTCTAAAGTGCCCATGAAAAGCTACAGTATGATGCTGAAAGAATACAATGACTTTGGGGCCAAACGGGACTTGTTACAGGCTGGAAGGGCCCTGAGGGAGCCATTTACTGTGCCTGGTTAGAGTAGTTCCATGGGTACATCACATGAACATTTCTTCTAGCTGCAAACTATAGTTGACAGCTTTTAATAGGAGTACGCTACATACTTCAAGCATGTATATTTACATGGTTAAGGGAGTGTGTATTTGTGTATGTGTGAATATATACTCAACAGAATTCCCATAGATATAGTGTCCTAGTTTACTTTCTATTGAAAGCAAAGGTCATGACCAAAAGCAACTTGGAGAGGGAAGAGCTTATTTCATCTTACAAGTCCCAATAACAGTCATGGGAAGCCAAGGCAGAAACTCAAGCAGGACAGGAATATAGAGGCAGGAACTAAAACAGGGACCATGGAAGAATGCTGCTTAATAGTTTGTCAGAAGAAGGGAAAGGGACAAGATCTGAGCAAATTAGGAGCATGAGGCAAGGGGAGAGGAAAGTTAGGAGAAAGAGAAGGAGAGAAAAGGAGGGGAGAGGAGTAATGAGGGAGCAGGAAGATTGAGTCGGGGGAAGAATAGAGGAGAGCAAGATAAGAGATACCACAATAGAGGGAGCCACTATAGGTTTAAAGAGAAATCTGGCACTAGGGAAATGTCCAGAGATCTACAAGGATGACACCAACTAACAATCTAAGCAATAATGGGGAGGCTACCTTAAACGCCCTTCTCTGATAATTGATGACTACCTTATATGCCATCCTAGAGCCTTCATCTAGTAGCTGATGGAAGCAGAAGCGGACACCTACAGCTAAACACTGAGCTGAACTCCTGGAATCCAGTTGCAGAGAGGGAGCAGTGATGAGCAAAGGTGTCAAGACCAAGCTGGAGAACCCCAAAGAAACAGCTGACCTGAACAAGGGGGAGCTAGGCCCTGCTCCAAATGATATGACAGACTTTGAAGACTCCCCCATGGAAGGCCTCACCCTCCCTGGGGATCAGAAAGGGGATGGGGTGGGGGATTGGTGGGGGCCAGGGGAGGAGTGAGAGAGGGAATTTATTTAAATTCTTTAATTATTACTCATATTTACATATCCATCTCCCCCCCATTCCCTTGCCCTCCCATCCTCCCATGTTCCCCACCAACCCACCCAACCCATCCCCAAACTCCTCCCCAGGGATAGTGAGGACCTCCACCAGGAACCTTCAAAGTCTATCATATCATTTGGGGGAGGTCCTAGGCCCTCCTTGCTGTATCTGGGCTGCAATAGTACCCCCCATAGGGAATGGGCTCCTAAAGTCCATTTGTGCTCTAGGGTTAAAGAGTGGATCCACTGTTAGAGTTCTCATAGACTGCCTTGGCCTCCTAGCTGGCACCCACATTCAGAGGGCTTGGTTCGGTCCAATGCTGTTTCCAAAGCTTTATGACTAGGGTCTCCATGCTCTCACTAGGTCAGGTCAACTGTTTCTGTGGGTTTCTGCAGCACCGTCTTTGGCTTCTTAGCTCATCCCTCTCCCTCTCCACAATTGGATTCCAGGGGTATGGTTCAATGCTTAGCTCTGGGTGCCTGTTTCTGAAGAAGCTTGTTTCTAATTTAAATTTTAAAAAAGGAAAAAAATAGTTTGATCTCCATGGCTTGCTCAGCTTTCTTTTTTCACACAATCAGGACTACCTACCACCTTCCCACATCAATCAGAAAGCCTACTTTCTTGTCTACATGCAATCTTATGGAGACATTCCTTTTAGCTCTTCCCAGATGATCCAAGTCTGTATCAAACTCAGAGTTTTAACCAACACACCTAGAAATCTCAAATTCTAGTATATATCTGTAGAAATTCAAATCAGCATGCCCACACCTCCATGTTAATTTCATCATTACTCATAATCACCTGACAACAGATGAATGACAGGGTAAGAAAAATGTGGCACATACACTGAGAAGAATGTTATAAAGCCTTATACATGGATTCAACATTATGTTGTACAGGGAATTAAAAAGACTATGACCGCATTTAGCTGTGCTGTCAACTTTGGAAAACAGTATCCCAGTTTACCGTGTTGGCATTATACAAAAATTAACAGCCAGATTGTTCTAGAAATGTTGAACTTATTTTTTTTCCATTTGTACAGGGGTAACGCACTGTATTAAATATGTAAGGTCTTAAAAAAAAAAAAAGAAGTGATTTTGAGAGCCCATCCCATGTGAAGGGATGCTCTCTTGACTTGGACACATGGGAAAGGGCCTAGGCCTGGCCCGGGATGATGTGGTAGACTTTAGGGAGCCCCTTTTGAGGGCCTTACCCTGCCTGGGGAGTGAAGGGGGGATGGTTAGAGGCAGGTGGGATGTTGTGGTGAGGGGAGGGAAAGGGAGAAGGGATTGACATCTGAAGCAAGCTTGTTCCTAATTTGAACTAATAAAATAAAAATTAAAAAAAAGACTATGACACTACTTTTGTGTGGAATCTGAAAACAAAGTCTCAAAGAAACAGGGACACAAAATTGGTCTAGGAAAAGAGAGAGAGAGGGGTGTGGAACTATTGACTGAAAAGTTCTGTGTCAGATGCTGTCCTTGTTGCTACAACCAAATAGCTGACAAGAAGCAATTTAAAGGAGGAATAGATTAATTGGATCACGTTTGAGGAGTATGGTGATTTGAGTAAGAATGTGCAGCAGGCTTTCTTGGGCCACCAATCAGCCCCCAAATCAAGACACAGAGACTTAATATTAGTTATGAATGCTCAGCCTTAGCTTATGTTTGTCCCACTAGCTCTTATAACTTAATTTAACATGTTTCTTTGCATCTGTGTTTTGCCTCAGGGCTTTTTACCTTCCTTTCATTCTGTATGACATACTCCCTGTTTGTCTGGCTAGCGCTAGGCAACCCCCTCCTTTCTTTCTCATTCTCTCTTTTGAGCCTAGATTTCTCCTCCTACTTATTTGATCCATGGTCCTGAAAAACAAAAGTCAACTCTTGTTTAATATCAACCAATAACATTTTCTAAAAGTCAATGTTATGTCTATATAGAAATATATGAGCCAATAATAAGGTAGTTTCTATTCAAGTGAATTTTATTCTCTTCTTTGTTCAGATTTCATTTGGGCAAGAGTTACCATTGATCTGCAGAGCATCAAGTCCCACACTGCCCACCCCTGTCACCCTTTCCTCTCCACATTCATCTTGGCAACAGGAAAATGACTCTGATCTCCAAGGTGGGAGCAGCCATGAGTCTATTCCTGAAAAGGACATATCTGGAGTTGAACCTAGAACAATCTGCTATAACTCCAAGTATGTTCTTTACTGAGGTAGGAACATCAGGACAATTAGGTCCTATGTGTCTTTATGTATGGTAAATGTAATGTTGTAGACTGGAGAGTTTTATTTTCAGTGCAGAGGACAGAATAGACATCATGGTGAGAAAAGTCAACAAGCAAACCTAGGAGGAAATTCTAGAACTGTCTGAGAAAAGAATTACCTTAAGCTTTCTTCAATAGTTTTAGTTTAAAAAGTTCAGTGCCTCCAGTTTTGCTTACACATACCACTCTTTCTTGTGTGTATTTGTGTTGGGCACACAGAGGTCCTTGTGCTCATAGATAAGAACCACAGAGACCAGGAATATTAAACATGCACGGTTGTCTCTTCAAAGAGAGGGATGGGTAACCTATTTTCCACCCAGAAGGCTGGAAATGGAGATGGCTAACAGCCTAGGTGACCTCTGTGCTATCTGTAAGGGCAGGCCACACCTGCCCCCATGCTGAAACCCTTACTAAGAGGACCAGGAGTGGTTAAGAGACTAGTGACCTTTGTGCTATCTGTATAACTGAGGCCACACCGGATCCTCCCCCAGGGCCCTTCAGATAGTGCATGTAGTCTATTTATAGAACCCACCTTCATGGAAGAAGTGGCTTATACTTTGAGAAGAGTTTTGATATAATTATGCCTTAAGCTTTATTGTGCACATGGGGTTATGTTACACAAGGAAACTCTTCCAAATTGTACTGTACTTAAATATGCTTAAAATAAACTACCCAGGATCAGACTCTAGAAGTTTGAACTAACACCAGATACTGAGTCCTGTAGCACTGGACTTTCTTCCTGCCTCTGGGGAATTCTTACATCTGCTGGCCATGACATTTGCAGAGAACCCATGTATTTGGGCATCTGGTAGTCTCTGAAATGTGTTGAGCATATTTCATGAATTCAAAGATCTTTTACCCCAAATCAAAAGGAATTTTGCAATCTGAGAAATATAGCTCATGCCTGTAAGGCCAGTACTTGAGATGCTGAAGCAGGAGAATTGCCACAATTATCATGCCATGGGTAGTATTCTTATCTGAAGGAGTTCAGAAATAAAGCCTTCTTTCACTTGTTTGAGAAAGAGTTTACTCCATAGCATGCATTGGCCTAGCACTTGTGATCCTCTTTTCTAACCCAAGAATGCATTCCTTAAAGATAAAAACAGAGATTTTTATATCTTGGAAACCCATGACCCCAAGAAGCTAACACTGCTTCAGACCCTTTACAAATGGAGCAAGGCTGGCCAAGCAGCTCAGCAGAAGCCTAGTTGACAATGGTCATCTGCTTACCTCACAGATAGCTCTGAGGATTGGCTGTACCTTACCACACCGATGCTAATGACTGCCAAAGCCTTTCCCCCATGGCAGGTGATGTTTGGACTCCACATGCAGCTTGTGATTGATAGTCATGGCTGAATTTTAGCAGGCAGCTCATGAGGTTGACCATCCTTTACCACTTTCAATCTTCCTTCAGAAAGAAGGAGGTTTTGTTAGTTACCACTTGCTGGATAAAAAATGAAGATGGAAAAAAAGTCATCATTTTGAGAAACCTCTGGAGGAATTCTGGCCCAGTAGTTACTTCTATTTTTTTTTTTTACTTGAATTAGAAACAAGATTGTTTTACATGTCAATCCCAGTTCCCACTCCTTTCCCTTTCCCTCACCCCCTCACCCAACTAATTCCCTACCTATCACATATCCTTTCTGCTACCCAGAGAGGGTGAGTACCCTGATAATGAGATTGATGACTGTCTTATATGCCATCCTATAGCCTTCATCCAGCAGCTGGTGGAAGTAGAAGCAGACACCCACAACTAATCACTGAACTGAACTGGAATCCAGTTGCAGAGAAGAATGAATGATGGGCAAAGGGGTCCATACCAGGCTGGTGAAACCCACAGAAACAGCTGACCTGAACACCAGTAGTTTCTTCTAATGCATCTGTTCCTTATAGGTCCCACTCTGGAGGGTTCTCAGTAGTTAAGTAACTGATCCTCTCTCTGCCCAAGCTCCTCAGGGAGAAACTGGTAAGAAAAAAAAATGAAGGTAAGCTGAAGGACTTCCACAGCAATGACTTAATTATAATTTAATCAATAATTTACTGATCTGTAATAGTTTGTGGATACATGCAGGCATGCACTGCATTTTGAATGAGCACTCCAACCTGCCATTTTAACTGCTTTCATCCTAAAATTATGGCTGAAAAATAATCTCTAAATTGAGTACAAAGGTTAAGATAAGCATTTTTCAATGTTCTGCTGAATCTATTTCTGTGTAACAAATTACTTCTAAAACTGAGAAGCTTAAGACAATAAAAATGAGTTATGTTGGCTATGGTCAGGAATTCAGGATGACTTAGCTGAAGAGTTCAACTCAGTTGCTCATAGGGTTGCCATGTGAAATAGCTCTGATAATGCTTATCTAAAGTTTACCAACATGGTGGCAAATTAATGTTGCCTGAGGTGGGGGCTCAATTCTTCCCAAAAGGGCCCCTAGAGTTTTCCTGCTGTCCCCTAGGGAATATAATATGATGGAAAACACAATAGAAACCTTTGGATGCTGGTCTGTCTTCTGCAGTGTCCTGGTGATTCTAGAGCTCAGTGATTTTCAGTGTGGAAGCTCACCAAACGGGGATGAATGATAAGAGAGGTATCAGAGAAACTTACCTGCAGCTTGGGTACCACTGTACTGCTGGGTCTCTTACTACTCACATTCCTCCTCATCCCCTAACAGTTAGCTCAAAGTCTTATCGTCAAAGTCGAGTTCTTGTGCCAATGATACTCCCCCAGTGTATTCCTCAGATATAGCTCTTCAAGCATTAGCTCTCCCTGTCTAAAGGTCAAGAGCTAAGCTCTGTGCCCAAGTTCTACAAGCATACTTATCACACAGTGGTAGTGCACACACATATGGGGTAACTGCTATGAATACTATCCTTTAAAAACAGGGAACCTAATACACAAAGGGGGTCATATCTAGAGTACTTCAGAAAACTCTCCAGGCAATTGCTGGAACTGAAAATTCCCACATACACTGAGTTTTCAAATGAAGTCACATTCCCTCGTGTCCACAATGTGCTGTTGGCACAGAGGCTAGATCTAGTCAGTGGGTAGTGTTGAGCACTGCATCTGCACATGGAAAAGCATGAAAATCTCCTGGTTGAACATTTGATAGTCTTCCATTTTCAGCGGTTTATATTTTGTGTTCAATAGCAAAAAGGTAAACTAACAGTGTTTATGCACCACAGCATCTGTTAAAGGTACTAAGAGAAAGCCTATCCAAGGTATAAGGTTAATTCTTAAGGAGTAGAATGTCTTCAGGTATCATCCATTCTGTAGGGGCTTGTAGTTCCATTTTCTACCTGTTGGTGAAGCACTCCATCCAGATCAAAGACAGTGATGACATTTTTTTTTTAATTTGTATTAGTCATCCAAGGTATTTCCAAGCTTAAACTTTTGGTACTAGAAATCCTTTAGTAGCAATCGAGGATTTACTAGTTATTAGTCATGTGTCCTTGAACAGGTTGTTTCCTCAGTCTCCTCTTCCTCTCATGGAGACACTGAAAAGATTAAATGTGATAATGCATGTAAAGCATCGGTACACTCAGCCCAGAGCAAGTTCTGAAATTGTGATCATTATCTAAAATTATGGGAATTATCGGATCATTGCACTATTCTTTAGGGAAAGTTTTTCCATCTGTAAAATTAGGGGTTGCTCTTCATTTCTCAGGTTCCGTAGAGCTCTTTAAACCTACAGTTTTCCAGCTGAGTTACCTGAGCAGTTTCTTTTTCCCAGTAATCATTGCATTTGCCCAGCATTTGTAACTTCAAAATCTGTTCACAGCTATTATCTCCTTTGATTCTTCTTGTCATTCTGTGAAGCAAGAATGTAAGGCAAGCAATATCATCTTCATTTGACTACTAGGGAAATGATATGATGCACAATTGTAACTGCCTAAAGGAATTGGTGGCAAAGTTAGAATGGAAGGAATATGACTTTTAGGGAGAACATATACACTCATACACATACATACATACATACATACATACAGACAGACAGACAGACAGACAGACACACACACACACACACACACACACACACACACACATGCCCCTTCCTCCAGGCAACATGGCCTGGCTTGGTATCCAATCTGCTTTGTTTTCAGCTCAGAAAATCCAAGAAGTAGCTTTTTAAATGTTCCCAGGGAAGGCTAAAGGCATTCATTATAAATAGTTTTGACCAAGACCAAATGGTAGACAGGAAGTAGAGTCTATCTCATCTGTCCACACCCATCTGAAAAGAAATATTCCCTTTAACCTATACATTGCACACTCTGATGTCATATCTATTGATATCTCTCTGTTGTATCCATGAGCTGTGCCCCACTTTTCAACAGAGGATGTGAGTAACTGTTTACTCCACTAGTTTCTCTTTTGGCTGTTGTTCCCAGTTTGAAGATTTCAAGACAGTGGTAGGGTTATTTCCTCTCAGTCCTGTGTAAAAATCAATGACAAGAAAATCTGTCCAGAGAAAATTCAGGGTGCATATTTGCTTAGTTCAGGTTGGTCACAGAGGTATGGGAGTCAGCACAAAGAGGCTCAGGAGATGCCTTTGGCCCTGTTCTATAGCATTTCTCCCATGAATGACACTCCTGCTCCTCTAAAGGCCCAATGCCAAAATAGTCACATATTGGCTTTTCACTGATGAGAATATCTGTCCACATCCCAATTCAGCATGGCAAAGATTTCCTTAAACAATTGGCACCAACTCAATTAGCCTTTTTTTAATCAAGACACTGTTATTTTAGTTCTTATAGACGATGGCTTTCATTAATTACTGGGCATGGTCTGTGCTTATTGAATTACTGTGGATGGTGAGACAGCTTTCTTTCTCATTTTAAAAATATGGTAAGAAACATGTCATCTGGAGAATCCTGCTGGCTGGAAGAAGGTTTGCCAGACTAAATGACAATGTAAAAACCCAACTATGCTTTTACCAAGACACCTCCACTTGCATTTTCATCTCAGTCTAAGAAAATTCTACTTATTTATAGAACATTGCAGTCATGCTTTTTGAAAATTATAGATGTTGTATGTATTTAAATAATAACTGTTGACTGTGGCATAGTGTTCTTTTTGAGGATCCTGTGTCAGGAAGTGACATGTTGAAAGACAAGACATTTTTAAAAGCTTTTATTGAAATGTCTTGATTAACAATGTGTATCAGGTAATGCATGTCTTTTTAAAAAAACATTTAAGCAATATTAAAATTCTATTTTTACAAAGGTAGGCTTGGATAAAAACAACTCCTAAACACGGTCTATCTTTAAAAAAAAAATCTTAACTCAGTGTTTCCTTAGGCACAACAGACACAGTAAATTCATATTGAGGTTCGAGTTTTCTTCCCTTAGGAAATGTGTGTACTGCTTAGTTATATATAAAAATTCTGTTTTTGGAAACCAAACAAACGTGTGAATGGCAAGATTTCTTTCACCTTGACTTTTAACCTTTTTTGCAGGTCTCTTATAGCGATGTTGGTGGGAGTGCTCTGCAGAGAAAGACGGGATAATATTCTGCCACACCAATAAAGAACAATGAGGCACCTCACAATGAAGACTTCTCACAAGGGCTGGATGTTTTTCAGCATATTGCAAGAAGTAACTTTTAAAGGGCTCTCTGCCGTGTCTGTGAACTTAATAAGCTTCTAGTTCATACTGTTCCGTACTCTTTTTATATAATTCCCATCCCATGGTCTTAAAGGCCACAAAATTGCAGAGATAAGTGGTTATAAAGTTAAATTACCTCACTTGGGTGAGGAAAGAGAGACAAGGAGAGAGGGAGGGAAGTAGGGTGGAAGAAATGACAGAGAGAGAGAGAAAGAGATTACTCTGTGTCCAGACTAGCCCCTGACTATCAGGACTAGCCTCCCTGCCCTGAGGCATCACTGGTTATCTCGAATCACAAAGCTGTTACCCATCTGAAGGGGTCATACTCTGCTTTCAGTATTGTTCAGGTTCAAGGTTTCCTATGATTGAAAGCAGCATTGAAGGGGGCTTTTCAGAGTTCATTCTGTCCCACATGTATTTCTTTGTTACTACATGATAGCAGAGCTGTCTGTATCGTAAGAGTTTATTTAGCAAAGCTACTGGACAGGACTAAGTAAAATTATGATAATTTTGTTTCTGTTTTTACACTTGAGAAGCAAGATATACCACATAGGTTCCTTTTGATCATCTTCTTACAGACTTTTCAGAGTATCTTCCCCTAAAAGGGAGTTTTAAAGGTTGTTTAAATGACTAGTGTCTATTTCAAAAATAATTGTGCCTTCTCCAGAGGCTATGGCATTTGAGACAATTATTCTCATAAATGGCTATTGCCTTTTTATATGTAAATGACTCAGTGTTTCCCATTTCAGAAACACATCACAGAACCCTTCAGGAACGCATTTACCTCCACTCAGTCAGCAAATCTATCTGGAGTAACTACATATGTGCCATTTCCCACCAAATAAATGACTAGACATCTTCTTGCTATTTTCTACAAGCTTGGAGGTCTGTGCTGGCCCACAAAATGAAATACATTGGGGCAGCTTTATGAGACTCAAACACAAGAAATTTCAAATACTGCTATTGCTAGTAAGAAGCACACATTTTCGGTGTGGCAAAAATAAAATAAAATGAAAAACATCAGTACGAGAAAGAGTATAAATGTACATTGCTCTACCCATATTCACTGGTATCTTCCACAGTTTAAACAAGAACATCATGGGAACTTTTATGTTCCTTTCTGTGTAGCTTGAATTCTCAGAGATTTGTAGTATACTAAAGCCAACTTTATTTCCTAATACCTTCTATTGGTAGTTTCTTATTTTGTTTTCATTTGTTGTTTTTTTTTTTTTATGAGGTTCTATGTCATTTGGGTCACTTTTGTAAATATATTTTGTCTGAGAATCCTATAGATGAGGTAATTAGAGAAAGTCAGAGGCAATTCTGAAATGAAGTCCTTTAAAAGATGATGTTTGTCAAAGTCCTTTAAAAACATCACCTGGTAACCTTCACATTTCAACCATATTGAAATGAGGTATATCTATACATATTTCTAAATCTTTCCTTTGTGTTCCTTTTAATGGGCAACACCAACCCACCAAATGTTAAACAGCCTAAGTGATTTTGAAACATATCTAGTATCTGTAGCAATATTGCTTTACAGAGGCAAAAAAGGGGCTTTAAAGAGTCATAATAGCAATTTAAGGCACTACCCTAGAGTGATGGAAAGACTGGTCTGCATCTAATCCCACCCTACCTTTTTCTTCACAAATTCCCTGAGGAGTTCGACTTTTCGAATTTGACATAAGAAATCTGGCAGGACACTCAGGCCTTTAGGGGATATTATAGGCTCAGGAAATTTCTAATTAACCCAGTTCCTCCCACATCTTTGATGACTACCTAATAATGTGGGAAGCTGACTCACAAAAACTGGTTGCTGAAGCCATTCTGACTAAAGAGGCATATCTACCAGAAATGTAATTTGTGAATTTAGAAGGAGGGGACAGAATGCTGCAAGTGCAGTGAAGTAGCATCCCTGGACAGAGGTGTCAGCCGTCTCTCCCTTTCTGGCAATCACAGATCATCACTACACCACAGAATTGCATAGCAATCCTGCCAAAATGCTGGTCCCTGGCTCTGCTATTGGTCTCCAACTCTGCTTTTCCGAGATTCACAGGTGCCTACTTTTCTGCTAGTGACATCGTTACTGCACACGTCTGCTCGTTCAGAGGGCTGAAATAATAGGACATTTTGATGAATGATTACATTCTTTTGTTTTTGAATTAGAAAAAAGATTGTTTTACATGTCAATCCCAGTTCCCTCTCCCTCCCCTTCTCCCGTACCACCCCCCCCAACTAAAACCCTACCTATCACATATCCTTTCTGCTCCCCAGGGAGGGTGAGGCCTTCCATATGGGGGTCATCAGAGTCTATCATATCCTTTGGGGTAGGGCCTAGGCCCACCCCCTTGTGTCTTGGCTCAGGGAGTATCCCTCTATGTGGATTGGGCTCCCAAAGTCCACACCTATGCTAGGGATAAGTACTGAACTATTACAGGAGGTCCCGTAGATTTCCAAGGTCTCTTCACTGAAACTCACATTCCTGGGTCTGGATCAGTCCCATGCTGATCTCAGCTATCAGTCTGGGGAGCAAGAGCTCCCCGTTTTTCAGGTCAGCTGTTTCTGTGGGTTTCATCCTAGTCTGGACTCCTTTGCCCATCACTCGTTCTTCTCTGCAACTGGATTCCAGTTCAGTTCAGTGATTAGTTGTGGGGGTCTGCTTCTACTTCCACCAGCTGCTGGATGAGGAGTATCAGGTGACATATAAATCAGTCATCATTCTCATTGTCAGGGGAGAGCATTTAAGGTAGCCTCTCCTCTGTTGCTTAGATTGTTAGTTGGTGTGCATAATTACATTCTTATTTGCTGCTTATTGTGATAAAACCTCCAGTCAAGGGCTGGATCATAAATGTAAACCTTGATCTATTTCACCTATGTAAGCATCTCATTGATTGGAATTCAGATCCACCACTCTGGAGGCTTCCTGTGCCTCTTCTGAGCAGTCAATATGGTGTCCCTAAGAGACCCTCTTCTGAACTCTGTGTCCCCGGACGACTTGATTATATTTTAACCAGCTCATCTTGGTCTCATTAGAAAAGACCTTTAATCTCATTTAGGTCCCATCCCCACTGTATAATATATCATTCAGGGAAATGTTTCTATAAGAGATTACACCAGAAAACCATTATTAATTGGGAATAGTAGCATCAGCCTGTCATCCCAGGCCTGGAAAATGGAAGACACAGGGGTTACAGGTCCAAGGTCAACCCACTGACCCCAGCACTCAGCAGGCAGAGGTAGATGGGTCTGTAAGTTTGAGGCCAGCCTGGTCTACAGAGTGAGTGCCAGGACAGCTGAAGCTACACAGAGAAACACTTGTGTCAAGAAGCAAACAAACAAAAAAATTCCAAAGCCAGGCCACACTGGGCTACACAGTCAGACCCTAAACAAACAAACCAAATGAAATACATTAAAAGTGCCTGCTGTGTCTCTCACAGTTTGAGCCTTAGGACCCTGACTTTTACATTTATATATTTGTTTTATGTGTATGTGTATATGTCTGAGTGTATGTATATGTACTAGCAATCAGTAAAGGGTTAAGGGAAAGGAAAAAACAGACACACATACATAAAAGCTGGGGTCTGTTGCAGTGGCACCTACTACTGTCACGATGGGTAACCTTAAACATTTTTATTGTGCATAGCACAGGGGGGAGGGATTAGCTAGTCTCAGTAAGGAAGTCTCCATAGGTCTGTAGACGAACAGTCTCAGGCTGGAAACATCTGGGGGGAGGACACAGCAGTCTTACACTTTCGAAGACACACACTTGCACTCAGGCTCCCAAGGAAAGCGTTGTCATTCCTCTGACCCTCATCCAGGGAAGGCTTTTCTAGTCAATGCTGTGGGGTCCTTGACATGGCTACTCAGGCTTCTTCTGCTCCCTACAATTGCCTTGGGCTTTGTCTTGCACAGTCTAATTTCAGTGACATTCACTGGCTGCCTTCTTACCTTGTACCTGTTGTCTCCTGCCGCTGGCATTGTAATAAATTTCCAAGAGAAAAGAAAAGAATTGAGGTTTGTAACAGAGGGCAAATCTATGAAGGTGTAGAAACCAAGGTGGATTGAGAAGAGTACATGGGAGAGGTGTGCACTGAAAATCAGTATCTTCTTACAGGTTACTTAGGGAGGGAGAGAAGTTGGAAGGCCCACTGGAGGACCATAAGTGAAAAAGGGAAGCATCATGGTAAAATGTGAGTTAGGAGTCTATGAAACTTGCCTGTCCCAATGAGTCAGTTCACTCATTGGCCATCACCTCTTCAAAGAACCATGGCTGCTTTGGTCCTTTCAGGACTGGCATCTAGAGCAAGAGCTGTGGTGTGCATTGGCATGAAGAACCATAAGCAAGTCCTCTTGTTCAAACTGTTTTTCTGGACTAGTGGTCTATACAAACTTAGCCTATCAGTTTATAGCATGCTGTATAGCAAGCACTATAGACACTATGCTGGGACAGAAGCTATCAATGCCAGAAATGATTCAGAAACCCTGTGGACCAAGGCCTCTTAGTGAGGATTCTTTTTTTTCTTTTTTCTAAATAAACACAAACAACATGATGCTCAGCATTCAATAGAACACTTTAAATTATTTCCATATTTGCTACTTACTAGTTAGCGTAGTCCATGAGGCTATTAATGTCTTCATGCAATCAGTAAAGGGGAATGGGTTTTATAAATGAGTTCCCAAAGTATATTAATGTCCTTTTTTTCTGTGTGTTGTGTTTTTGCAGCATATTTCTGCTAAGGTCTACTTTTCAGTAGAGAATTTAACCCCTAAATTTAAACAAAATTAGCTAAGAAGATTGTTTCTCACAGGACCCCAAAATTTCAGGTTTATTCTTAGAATGTTCTATAAATACTGCAGGTAAAACTGATAATATAGAGTAGCTGTAATATCTAAAAAGCAGACTTTTAAGGAAGTCATAAATGTTCCAAATAATTCTTTTACATTTGTATATTTGTTTTATGTGTATGTGTGTATGTCTGAGTGTATGTATATGTACCACATGCGTGAACCAAAGCAATTTAAAAAATATTTATCTTTATTTTATGCATATGAGTGTCTTACCATGCTTACGTGTGCACCATGTGCATTCCTGTACCCACGGAGGCCAGGAGAGGGTATCAGATCCCCTAGAGCTGGAGTTATAGATGGTTGTGAGCTGTCAAATGAATACCAAGCACCAAACCCAGATCTTCAAGGACAGCAGGTGTTTTTAACTGCTGAGCTTTTCTCATGACATCCAATTTTATATTCTCTGACAGAGACTCATGTAAACCAATCTGGCCTCAAACTTGCTATGTGGGCAAGGGCAACCTTGAATTTCTGATCCTTCTGCTTCTACCCCCTGCATGCTGAGATTACACATATGTGTCATGTCTCGTTTATTCTATATGGAATATCAAACCCTGGGCTCCACATACGTGTTAGACAAGCACTCTAACTGACAGCTACATCCTTAGCCCTCAGTACAATTTTAAGATTAAGAATTTATATGTCAGCCAGCGTGGTCATTTCCTACTTTAAAATACCAGTGCCCAAGAAGAATTTTGAAAGGAATAAAAATATCCCAAAAGTTTTTACAGGACTATCCTGAGAACATCTGAAGGGAAGAAATTACTCAAGTCTTGTAATTAATATTACTAAGCTCTCTTGGGCAAGTCTTGTAAGTATTTACTGCCCAGCTTCCAAGTACCTCACGGCTGCTCAGGTAACTGGAAGTTGTATCTAACAAGAGTGATGACAAATGATGTGACAAAAAAAAAAAAAAACAGAAAAAAAATCTCATTTTCTATCTCCAGTGGCAAGAAGTAAAGGAAAAAGTCATATGCAAAAGATAAATAATGAAGTTTCCAGATATAAGAAATGTACTCATGTAATCAAATGCATGTTTTTCAAAGACCAGATCAAGAAAAGAAGGAGGAGGAGGAGGAGGAGGAGGAAGAGGAGGAGGAGGAGAAAGGAATTAATTAGAGAAGCTGATATCTTTGTAACACTAAGGCCTAACAGTAAATGCCAGTCACAGTGGATATGAGAAGATTTGGTGACAAAACATAGGAGCCATTGTTAGAGTTTCCTCTCACCAAGCATGATTCCTTTGCTGAGCCAGCACATAGTTCTTGAACACCTCTAGGCCTCCCCTCAAAGCCCTTGAATGAAGAGCTTCCTCTCAGAAAATGCTACACTTCATCTGGAGCCTGAACCATCCCGTCTTCCTTGTGGTCACTGGAGCAGAGTACTGTTACTTGAAAGCAAGTCTGGTATACATGCAGTTTTGAATACAGTTGATCCCAGGTCAGACTTTATAAGAATGTTGCCCAAGGACACAGTGGATGAGACTCATTAAAGGAAGCTGCTGTAAAGAAGCAGGGTGAAACTGCCCTGCCCATTCCGTTGGCACAAAGCTCAATGAGCTAGAGAGACCAAAGGTTAGGGAAAGATGATTCAGCATGACTCAGGTGGAAGGAAGTTGACAGGAAGGAAAACCCCTAGCTTGTTTAGCCAGGTCAGCCTTCATCTAGGCTGAAAACAAGGAAGACAAGGCTGTGCTGAGGTGAGCCTCCTCTGACTCAGTCTTTTATCATACCCTCACCAGTCAGTTTCTTGAGTCTCCCCTTGAGCAAAAACAAGAGTTTTGCAATGATACTATATATAATGTTGTGTTTCTACTTCTCCAATGCTCTCCTCTTGTTTTCCCCCCCTTGAAACACACCCAAAACAATGAAAAATGCCAGGATGAAAACAAAGAAATGAAACAACCTACAACGCAAAGAAATAATCTACTCCTCTTGAAATCCTAGGCATTCCTCTATTCTAGACTTTTGGGAAAGTTAAATGAAGGGGAATAGACAAAGCTTCCAAAGCAGAAGGAACCTGAAAATCACTCTTATCAATTCCTCAAATTTATGACTGGGGAAAAAAACAATGAAAGCCTGAAGAGGAATCATTACTTGCTAAGGTTATGGAACAGCAAGATAAGAGGAGAGTTGAAATTAGACTTTAGTAGTGATTCCTAGTCTTAGTGTTTAAAATTTTATAAATCTAGAAGATGCCACAGAAATTATGGGGCACAGTGTTCTCAAACTCTATTCACATTTTGTTACAAAAAGGATTTGTCCCTGAATTTAAATGGGAGGGAAATCCTTGCAGTTCACTCAGGCTGTAACCCTAACCTTTAGCTTTATGTTTCTCCCTGAGAGGCTCTTGGAGCTTTGCTCTAAGACAATTTACAAACCACTGATGTTTCCTGGTGTTCTCATTTAATTAATGAGAATGAAAATTCCGAGGCCCACTGAGCTGAAGTGAAGGCCTACTGTTCAGAAGGGATGTTAGAACCCAGCTAAGTCACTCCTCTTATCTTGACAATTTAAAACATCATAACCAAAGCAGAGTTCTGCATTTAAACCCTGAGGACAAAGAAATGGGGCAAACTGATTTGCACTATTCCTCAAAGAGAAAACATACAGACAGCATCTTAAGGGGCAGCTCCAGGATACAGGAGACTGCAGCTTCACATGCTGAAATCAAACAGAAAGTTCTCAGGTCAGAGTTCTCACAGAGTGTGCATGCAGGTGAAGGGTGGACCTCTGAACTGGGGTTATAGAAACCACCCTACCCCCCTTTTATATATTTTTGTGAGTTTTAGGTTGTATACTGCAAAGACCATGGAACACATCTGCGCTCTCAGTTGTTCATCATTCAAAATGGCCAGCTTTCATTTATAGAACCTGGAGACTCTATTTGTGATTATCTGGTTTTCATTATATGCACATCTGAAATTCACTTTCCAGGTTCAAAGGATTTATAGCTTGTCACCATCTCAGAAAGGGCAGCGGTGACTGCCTCCCCACCGTTCACTTCACTGAACACTGGAGACAGGGACTCTTTATATTAAAATGCTGCTATGCAGGGAAAACAAACACCATTTTACAACATGCACAGAGCTCACTAGGAGCAGCCAGGGCTCCTTTATTAAAGAACAGCAGTGATTCATCTAGAGAACCAGGTAGACCAGCTGATACTCCAGATGTTCTGATGAATCTAAATCAGTTATTTAGGTTGGTAAAGATACAGCTTTCTTTTGGTGTGTCCTGCTCTCCAGCATTGCTCCAGATCAAAGGACACAACAAATCAGATCTCACCAGAGTGGAACAAGCTTCATACCCACCCCAATGTTTGAATGGAAAGAGAATGTTCTGGATGTCAGCTGTCATACAGAAGTGTTGTTCTTGATCCTTGAACAGTAATCTTCCTTTATATGAAGATCGATGTTCTCTCTGAAGCTCAGTGAGGGACAAGTCGGTGTGCAGCTAACAGTTGGGACATGGAGTAGCAAAGAGCACACGCCCATGGGCATGTGTGTCAATACATCCTCACTTAAAACTGAAGTCTCCGGAGATGTGGGACTATTTGGGATATCTCTAGCATATTAACAGGGTTAGAAATACATGTAGACCCTACGGACTACAGCTAATCCCTAAGAATTAATTGTGAATGAGTAAGAACTAAACACTTCTGATTTTGTTATGATTAGAACAGGAAGCAGCCCTTAGTGATCTAACATAGATGTAAGTAGGCAAATTAAATAAATAAAAGGCATGCATTTCATGAGCGCAGTAATACAAAGTCAATTACCCCCAAATATTAAGGAAATATCTGAAAAAGAGAGAAGATGGTATAATCAGTGGATGACATTACTAAAGGGGAAGCCATGGTGCTGGGAAGGAAATCTGAGAAGATTTATTTCCTCCTCTCTGGATGCCTGCATCTAAGTGAAATGGCAATGGAATCGGTCAGACTCAGAAGGTCAGATCAAGCCATTCCATGCTGCTCCAGGTGTGTGTGTGTGTGTGTGTGTGTGTGTGTGTGTGTGTGTTGTGATCTTGTTACAATGCACTGAAGTGTAATAAGAAATGGGCTTCTCTCATTCTTCCTTGCCTATAAAAAAAGATATACAATTAAGTTAAGAAGCATCAGCTCATGGGTTACAATCAATTTATTTATCCTGTACTTATTCAACAAATATTTATTAATCTCTTCTTGGTACAACTGGGTCATTGGTGATTGGGAATAAATGTGAACAGGCAAATTAAGTAAATAATAAGCATAGATTTCATGAGTTCCGTTAATACAAAGTAGATGCTTTGAAATAGCTTCCATCAGGGATGTCCTGGATAGTCTCATGTCTGTTGCTGTGATAAAAATGCCCTGACAGAAAGCAGCTCAAGAGAGAAAGGGTTTGCTCTTAACTCACAATCCTAGGTTATAGCATATCGTTGTGGAAGTCATGGCAGCAGTAACCTGAGACAGTCAGAGCACATCTGTGGTCAAGAATGAAAAGAAATGAATGCATGCATGCTTCACATCCATGTTCAAGAATGGAGAGAAGTGAATGCACACATGCTTCACATCCACAGTCAAGAGTAAAGAGAAATGAATGCATGCATGCTGCACATGCATCGTCAACCATGGGAAGAAATGAATGCATGCATGCCTCACATCCACAGCCAAGAGTAGAGAGAAACAAATGCATGCATGCTTCTTTGCTGTCAGCCTCCTGTCCACACTTACATGCCAGGAACCCAAACCCAGGAGATGGTAGCATTCATAATGGGAAGGTTGGCCCACCTCAATCAATCAAGGCAATAGACCTGCCCACTATAATCCTTCATTGAGACTGTCATGCCAGGTGGTTCTAGATTGTGTGAAGCTGACAATTAAAACTAAGCATCACGGGGGGGGGGGGCGCATGTGCTTCCTATGAAGAGCCATATTTAACTATATGCTGGCTAGTCCATCTCTTTGGAACTATTTCTAACTCTTATATCCTAAGAACAACCATAGCAGGCAGCTGGAGAGATGGCTCAGAGGTTGAGCACTGGCTGTTCTTCCAGAGGTGCTGAGTTCAATTCCCAGCAGCCACATGGTGGCTCATAATCATCTATAATGAGATCTCGTGCCCTTTTCTAGTGTGTGTATACACAAGTCTTAAAAAAATAAAGCCATAGCTGGTTGAGCATGCCTGTAACCCAGCACTTAGAAGTGAGGCATGGGGATATTGGGTCCTAGTCCCACCTGAGTTACAAAGAGAATCTTATCTAGGAACCATTTAAGCCACTATATGTTAATAGATTTATGATCAACTAAAATTTCCTTACAGATAGTAAACTCTGAATTTCTAATACATTTACATCATCATTAAATATTATTCATCTATTTTAACTTACAAAAAATGTTTAAAAGCATTCTTCACTTGTGGACTATACAAAGGTAGCAGGAAGTCAGATCTGGACTATAATATGCCCCTTCCATCAACTCCTGGCTACATGGCTTAGGGAGAAATCTTTGCAGTTAATCTGAAAATGAGTTGGTAGCATCCCTACATGGTTCAGAACATCTGGGGTAAGGGCATGACTCAGTGGTAAAGCATATGCTTGCCCTACCCAGGTTCTGTGTTCAATCTATAGCACCGAGGGGGAAAAAGAGATGACAGCTTCATGGATGAGGGGAACCCAATTATATGAAATACCAAAGGGAGAGAGAGAGAGAGAGAGAGAGAGAGAGAATAAAAGAGCCTGAAGCCATCTGATCCCTAGGGACCCCATGGTGCATACATTTGTATATAAAGGTTTGCCAAGAAACAAAGTATTTACTTTGGAAACCTGCAGAGTGCATGGATTATTTATTGTTAAGTGGAGGCATTGATCTCCAGCCATTATGTAAAAAGTGTGATAGGAAAGAACATCACAAATGGGGCATAAATAATCTTTTAACATGATGTCAGATTTTCTCACAGTCATTGTCTCTGTAGAATAAGTTGATTTCTTTGCCCTTCTGTATGGTGACTTGGCAGAATAAGAAGAGAATCGTGTAAAGTCTTTGTGTTGATTAAAATGAATTATCCTGTGGAAATGGTAGATTTTTTTCATTGAATGATTTAACCATATGTCTGTGTCATTGAGAATGTTACCATATGTTTGCCAACCAAATGTCATAATTCATTTGGGTGGGATTTGTGCAGTGAAATCATGAGTAAAGATGAATAAAACATTTTTATGCATACATACATTTAGAGTCTATTCTTTAGCTCTTTCCTTACATTTCTAACAGGGTTGCTTTTGCTGCCACAGACTTGTAAAGTGGCCATCTGGGCAGTGTGACTGGAGAACATCCATAAAAATGATTGATGAAAAGAAATATCCTAGTACTGCTTTGTATACTGGCTTTTGTGAACTCATACGTCATCTGTGATTTCAAAGATAGAAATGGAAAAAAATGGGAAGCATTACCTGAAGAGTCCCCTCATGTGATGGCAGAGAGGTGACTGCTTCTGTCTGTATATCTGAGCAGTGACAGAACTCCACATCTTACCCAGATGCTGTGAAGAGGAACATTTTCTTCATGTTAAAAAAGATATCCAGAGAACACACCTATCTGTCGGCTGTAAGAACATGTACAACCTCCTTGTTTATCAGAAGAATCTGAAGTGTTAGTGAGAACTAAAATATGCCAAGAGAAGAAATAAAAGAAAATTATGATAAATTGTGTTTTTAAGAGGTGTTTCTGGTGAAGACTGAGATTTGGGGTGTTTGACATCTAGAAGCATCTTCCAGTATATTATATCAAAATGTTAAAGAAACCTGCAAGAAGATGGCTATGATATTCCTCTTGTGTGGAAAGGACAATGTTGATTATCATGAAGCATTTGTTGTCTACTTTATATTTTCCCTCATTAGACAACGTATCAGGTGGCATGGGACCTCACCACTGGGATCTTAAACCCAATGCATAAATTTTGAGTGTCTTGGGCTTTATGGTTGGTTAGTGTTATCTTTTATATAACTCTAGTTAAATAATTATCCATGTGAGACTTACATGTGAAACAAATGACTTAAGTATTTGCCCCCAATTTCACATTTATTAATAAATAATAACTTCAAAGCACTGTGTTGTAATCAGAGAAGATAAAATGTTGCAGAAAAAGGAGAGAGTGCTAGGAGAAGGAAAAGAAGGATTCATTTTTCCTGAAGGAAATCTGGGTTGTTTCAGGGTGAGCTGTCATGGTCACCAGGCCTGCAGCAGCTAACTACACAGTAGAAAGCATTTTAATGAAAGGGAAGACAATGTTTGGGACAGGAATTATCATTCCAATTCATCCCTCTACATTATGCTTTTAAATTATAAAACAACAAACTTGCAAAACATACATTTATCATAAATATTCAGCATGAGAAACACTTTCAAAGTCACCAGTCAGGGTCACCATCATGGCTGCACTGATCCTGGTGCTGACATGGGTCCTCTGCTCTGTTCATCTTCTGCCTTGGCATTCATAATGATTTTTTAAGTTATTTTATCCATGTGTGTTTTTTCTACCTGCATGCCTCTACATCATGTGCCTTCAGTGCCCAAATAGACCAGAAGAGGACATTGGATCCTCTAGATCTGGAGTTACAGACAGTTGTGGGTGCTGGGAATCCAATCCCAATCTTCTGGAAGAACAGCCACTGCTCTTAGTTGCCGAGCCATCTCTCCAACCCTCATAATCATGTTTTAAGCAAAGGACCCAGCACTTCCCCTTAGCTTGACCCTGTAATTCATAAAGTTGGGGAGATGACTCAGTGGCTAATGTTCTTGCTCTGCTAGTGCGGAGACTGAAGACTGGATGCCCAGGATTCCCATAAATACAGGGCAGTCATTTACCTGTCATGCAGAGACAGGGAATCCTTAGAGCAACCTGGGTACTTAGAATAGCTGAATTGGCAAGATTTAATTTCAGTGAGAAAGCTTGCCTCAATAAAGTGGAAAGAAATCAAGGAGAGCATTTTGTATGACAAAACTTTTCCTAGGGAGACTCATCACACATCTACTCAACCACAGATAGGGAATCCACAGCAAATTAAAGTATGGATCCCACCAAAGTCCAACTTGGTCAAACAGTAAGTTTTATTGGGGTTACTTACAGGACCAAAGATGACTCGGACAGTTGTAGCATTAAGACCCACCCCAGCATGGGTAACAGCTCACAAAGCTGGGGACCTTGAACACTCTGCACAGCCTGAAGGCAGCTCAGCAGGTTAGAGTGTCCTCTGCAGGTGCCTCAGTTGGTCTGAGCCTCTTCTACAGATCTTGGCTGGTTTCTGTTCCTTCCAGGCAGTTTGTGTGGTCTCAAAAGTCTTCTTTGCAACTTGTCTTAACTAACAGTCTTTTTCTTTGAGTCTTCTTTATAGATTAGGTTGTCTGAAAGGGTCTCTCAGTTTTTATTGCTTACTCTGGCAGAAGGAACCTAGTGAATCTAGCCCTTTTCAGGGACTTCCTAAAACCATTTTGAGTTGTTTACCTTCTTATTACTTACTCTAGCAGGAAGGGAGGCAGTTAATTTGGTCAATTTCAGGGACTTCCTGAAGTTATTTTGAGTTGCTTACTTCCTCTTTAAGGAGCTTCCCTGCAGGATTGAATGTTTCCGTCTCTGAGGAAATTGTTACACAACAGGCATCAGTGACCATTTTAGGCCTCCACACACATACACACACAAGGGCACTTATGTACATATACAAACATGTATGCATACACATGAAGAAAAGGAACACAGTCCAAAGAACCAAATGCTATTTCTGCATGGTACTATAGCCAAGAAAGAAAGGAGTGTTGTACCTAGATAGAATGTACAAGCATAACTGCATATTTGTGTAGATATGTGTTTACATATTTATGCAATTTTTGGCATGAAAGAAGTGAGATATGGAAGTACTGCAGGACAAGAAATTTAATGTTTAAAAAGTGAAGTGGCATCAATACTATGAGGCAACATAACAAGAGTTGACAACAGCCCTTGAAGGGACATACACACACAGTGGGTGTTCCCTCCCAGACCCCAGGTTAGGCACAAACCACACCCAAACATCTGTTTTCCCAGAGATATAGTTTATTAAGCAAGGAAGAAAAGTAAAGTTACTGAGGGAGATCTATGTTAGAATGGGCTAGGTTGTGGTGGTATGCTTTGATTTGGCATGTTAATTAGGGTAGCCAAAGGGAGGCTTTTGATTGCTCGGCCTTAGAACGAGTCAGGAATAAGAATGTGTCCAAAAAGAAAAAAAAAAGTATCTTCAACAAATGGACCTGAGCAAGTGGGAGCTCATGGACCCCAGCCAGAGAGCTGGGGAACCAGCATAGGACCAAACCAGGCCTCCTGAACTTGGGTGACTGTTAGGAGGCCTGGGCAGTCTATGGGGCCTCTTGCAGTGGAACCATGTCCCGCGCGCGCTCTGTATTTCTCGCCAGCAAGAAATCATACACGGGACACTCGGATCCTTCTGCAGACAAGCTTTAATGCATCTTGAGAGGAGAGCATAAGCTTCCCAGAGCGGAGACCCTGAACCAAGAAGCCCATCCCCTAATAAAGGAGGGCAACCGCCGCCTTGGACATGTCACCCCATGATTGGCTGCAGCTCATCCGGCCATATGACGCCATGGAATAGGCAGAGATCAAGGAATGGAAATTTACCCAGCGCCTGCGCAATAATCTTGTTTACATTCGGTGCCTGCCGGATGCAGGCGCCATCTTGTAATGGAGAATGCAGGGACGGCTCCCTACAGATCCCCCTTTTTTTATTAATTAATGATAAGGCTTTATATTTTTACAAGCAAATAGGTCACCCATATGTTGAGGGATAGAGGCAGAGGTTGAACCTTCCCAAAATCAAACATTAAGACTGTGTACGGGAGTCGCAACTAGGCTGTTAGCTTGACCCGAAGTACTCCTGACCTGTCCTCTGCCGTTTTTCTGGGAAAGGGAAATTCTCAAGGCAGGTAACCCTTATGCAGGTCAACGTACCTCCCAGAGAAGCCTGTATAATAGGCAACTCTGTGCGATGCCTATGCTCAGCATCCCTCATGGGCTGCTCAAGCCAGGCACTCTACCCTGTGCAATGAGCCTAGGCTCCGGGTGTGCAAGAGCTGTCTGGCCAGCGGCCTATTGCTTCCTTGTTCCAAAGCTACAAGCGCTTGGGCGATAACCACCTTGTCTCTCTTAGTTTGAGCCCTGAGCTTACAGACCAGCCAGAGAAGCAACATCAATCCGCAGCAAACGGCTGCACCAAACAATCCCACCTCTACCCATTTCCTTAAAATAGGAGACAGCTGAAGCAATCCATGATGACAGTCCCTCCGTCAAGGACAGGAGTTAATCTGGATAATAGCGGCTCTCAACTCCCGGGGAGAGGGTGGAGTTCCGACTTTTGAGGGTCCAAAGAGGCTCTTCGGGTGAGTCTTTCCGGGATCCACAGGGGATTCTCTTCATCCTGTGGAAAAACACATATCGCTCCCCTGGATCTTATGAGAATAGGATCCGGGCCTCTCCAAAGACCAGTTAAGACATCTTTCCATTTTACCATCTCCTTAGACCTTTTAGGTTCTGAGGTATGACGCTTGGCCGCTGTATGGCCCTGAGCGTCGGTGTTTAGAAAATTAAGGGTAAAGAGTGCCATGGATATTGTAACTCTTGGCACCGAGGGTAAGGATGCTCCCATTCCCTCCTTTTGTTTGATTAAATAAGACTTAAGTGTGCGATGGGCACGTTCCACAATGCCTTGTATAAGGTAGGCCAGTTGGATGGGTAATTTCCATCTGTCTGTAGAAGTGCTGGAACTTTTGAGAGGTATAAGCCGGCCCATTATCTGTTTTTAAGAAGCATACAGGTGGCTAGGTAAAGTCTTATTTCTGTAATACAGCTGAACTTCCTTAAACAGTAGCTTAACTTCTTTCTGAGGCAGGGTTTTTTTTTTTTTGTGACTTTGGAGCCTGTCCTGGAATTCGATCTGTCGGACCAGGCAGGCCTTGAACTCATAAAGATTTATTTGTCTCTTACTCCCTAGTGTTGGGATTAAAGGCGTATGCCGCCAACGCCCTAAACTTAAAGGCGTGTGTCACCAACACCCTGAGCTTAAAGGTGTGTGCTACCAACATAATAGATTAGTATCTTTTATAAAAACAAGAACTTTACATTGTCAGGCTTTGCTTAAAAATTCTAAATTGAAGCTCTTTAAGTATAAACATTAATAAAATCAAACATTTGAAAAACTGGTTTTAAAAAGAAATTTAAATTCCCTTAAGGTCTTTCTGTAATATATAGAAGCATTAACATTTTAAATCTTAACTGAAAAACTTGTTTCTAAGATGGTACCTCTGATTTCCATGCGGTAACCTTTAGTTAAGATGGCGGTCTAAGTATCCTTTTTTTAACTTTAGCAAAATGGCTACCGTCAGTCATGTGACCAGCTACAAAATGGCCGTACCAGGAAATAGAACATTTTAAAACAAGCATACATAAATTACTTGAGCAACTTTAGGATATGAGGCTTTTTCCAGGCATCCCAGGCCTCCAAGCAGTGTTGAATAACATGCACGGCCTTTTCCCCTATCAAAGACTGGGAAAGCCATCTGTAATTTTTTCCGCTCCTTTGATGGTAAAAAGGAGTCGGTACCAAATAGTGGGGGTGCTGATGGAAGCACACCCGCTGGCATTTTTGGCAGCCGATATCTATCGGGGTGGTATCGTGCTGCTTCTTTCTCTAGCTCTGCTTCCTTGCTAGAGTCTAAAATCTCAGAGTCTGAGCTGTTCAGCTCTAAGGCTTCCAGTTTCGTTGCAGGGCAGAGGCTAGGTTTTAAGTCTTTATTTCTCTTAAATTTACCGGGGTGTGACCGGTTATCTCCTATTTTCTCTCCCTCCTTCTCTGTCTCTCCCTTATCCAGCTGAGCTGTTCCTTCCAAAACCCCATCTCTTGAGCTTTTAGAGTCATTAGAGCTATTAAGATTTAAAGCTTTAAATTTATTTACAGAATCATCTAACAAATTATTCACTCCCTTGTCAGTAGACATCCCAGGAGGTCCTTTTTTTCTTATTTATTGCTGTTTCTCTTAACAAATTATTCACTCCCTTGTCATTAGACATCCCGGGAGGTCCTTTTTTCTTATATTTTATTGTTAGGCGCGCCCCATCTCTCATCACATTCGGTTTCTGATATGTAATTCTGGACTTCTTTAAGATTGCTACAACAGTGAGAAAAGTCAAAATAGCTCTTAGTAAAAGCATAGAAGCCTCTATATTAACCTCCCACAATAGCAACATTCCCAAGCCAAAGTCCAGAAAAAACATACCTCTCCGAATTTACCACCCTGCAGTTCTGAATCCGCCTCGTTAGAGGGGTCTCCGAGGTGCTGGAAATGTTCACATGTTCCCGGGTTTCAGCACCATATGTCCCGCGCGCGCTCTGTATTTCTCGCCAGCAAGAAATCATACACGGGACACTCGGATCCTTCTGCAGACAAGCTTTAATGCATCTTGAGAGGAGAGCATAAGCTTCCCAGAGCGGAGACCCTGAACCAAGAAGCCCATCCCCTAATAAAGGAGGGCAACCGCCGCCTTGGACATGTCACCCCATGATTGGCTGCAGCTCATCCGGCCATATGACGCCATGGAATAGGCAGAGATCAAGGAATGGAAATTTACCCAGCGCCTGCGCAATAATCTTGTTTACATTCGGTGCCTGCCGGATGCAGGCGCCATCTTGTAATGGAGAATGCAGGGACGGCTCCCTACAGAACCAGTATTTATTCCTGGTGCAGAAATGAACTTTGGAAGCCCATTCCTCCATGGAGGGATACTCTCTCAGGCTAAATATATGGGGGAGGGCCTAGGCCCCACCCCAAATAATGTGACAGACTTTGATGATCCTCCTAGGAAGGCCTCACTCTCCCTGGGGAGTGGATAGGGAGTGGGACTGGGTGACAGGGTTGGTAGGAGGCATGGGAGGATGGGAGGGAGAGTGAACTGGGATTGATATGTAAAATAAGATTGTTTCTAATATAAATTTAAAAATATAAAAAAATGTGTCCAAATAATGGAACAGACCTTGGTGGCTAGCTTTAGGGATGCAATCAATGGTTTATAAGGGAGAGGAAAGGGGAAAGGCAAGGTCTGCCAGATACATGCTTGCTATGCTTGGGCCTGCTAGAGCTCTTCTGCTCTAGAGATGGTAACTATGATTAGAGATGTATGGGACAGTAGCAAGGGTCAAAGACTAAAGGCAAAAGGACAGAAGAGTGAACACTCTGAGTGCATGGCAGGCAGTCCTCATCAGGCACTCCCTATTTCAGAGACTTAGTAAAGGAGCTACTTTATGATAGTAAGCCATAAGTTCACAGAGGCCTTCCAGTGGCTAACAGGACTGATCTACATCAACCACAAGTAATAGTATGTCTGTTTGGTAACCCACTAAACCCATATTGGACATTCTGCATTCTTATTTAGATATTCATTATTCAGCACAATGATTGTAGGTAACAAAACCATCCAGATATAGTATAGTACTAAGGTTATGCCATGGTCAGCTCTGGTGGATGGCATGCATCCGCAGCAGTAGTAGGGAACAGCAAAGACACAGAGGTTTAATTATGCTAACCCTAAGCAAAAGCCCTTCAAAAGTTAAAAGCTGCGAAAAATATGGTGAAAAAAAATAGCTTTTGTCAAATACTCATTTTCTATGTAACTGTTGGAGAGACAGTATTGGACAGTTTCACACTTTAACAGCTTTATTATATGTATATATATAGTTAGAATGTTAATATTTAAGGAAGTTTTATTAGTTACATATTTTTATATAACAAGTTACTAAAAACCTTCCCAACTTAAAATAAGAAATATTTATCTCACCTGGTATCTTAGTTAGGGTTTCTCATGCTGTGAAGAGATGCCATGACCACAACAACTCTTATAAAGGAAAACATTTTATTGGAATGGCTCACTTACAGTGCAGGGGTTCAGCCCATTATCATCATGGTGGCACATGATGCTGGAGAAGCAGCTGAGAGTCCTACATCTTACAGGCAGCAGGAAGTGGTCCGAGTGTCTGAGCAAAGCTTGAGCAAGAAAAACCTCAAAGGCCTACCCCACAGTACATACTTCTTCCAACAAGGTACTAATAATAGTACCACTCCCTTTGGGGACCATTTTCTTTCAAACCAACCCACCTGGTTTCTTAGATCAGGGACCCTTGGAACAGACAAGCTGGGTGCTTCTAGTCAGGGTTTCTCTTGGACTTACCCTCAATAAAATGCTGGAGGATTAACTTCTGGCTTCACTGCTTTGGTTGACTGCCAGGTTGAGTAGGCTGGAAAAGGGGCCTTTTTAAAATACTCTCCTCCACATAGTTGATTGGATATCTGGAAGACACAGAGACTGGCTTTAATCAAGATTGGAAATTCAAGAGACAGAAGCTTCAGTCTTTAATGATCTAACCTACAAAGTGACCTGTTGACAGAGTTTCTGTCCAGTCTCCTCCTGCCACCCTTCAGCCCCAAATAAACACACAGAGACTTATATTATTTATAGACTTTTGGATTGATGGCTTAGGCTTCTTACTAGCTAGCAACCCAGTAGTGGAGTATTTTCTGTGCATAAATGAAGTGTTGAGTTAGAGCCTTACTATCATAGACAAACAAACAAGCCTTTGCATGTTGTATTACCAACCTAAAAATAAATCAAAGTTTTAAAAGTGCACTTCTTAATGAAAAAATAAGTGATTGTACCCATCTCTCACATTTAACTTATTGGAAAAACAGGGAAATTCTACACAAATTCAGTTGAAAGACAAAAAATATATCTCTGAGATAGGTTTGGGATTTGATGTTGGCATGATAGGCTGGCTCATCAAATACCAGTCTCAATTTATTTTTCTTTAGTCAGTCTCCCACCTCTGTGAAAAGTGGAAAGGTAAAAGCTAAGATTCTCAGCTTCCCTTCAAACTTAGAAAACAGTTACTGCAGGTCTAGTCAAAGAACTCAACTAGAAGTCAGTGGGATTTGGGGGTAAAGGCAAAACAGAAGATCCTCTTCAAATTAACTTTATATCCCAGCCCATCCTCTTTGCCACAAAAGCTGACTTGATTTCTGATTTCATTGAGCTCTCAAACTAAATCAAAAGCCCTCCAGGAATAGACTTCTTGTCACATGCTAAATAAGTACTTGCTTAGTGCTGATCCCTTGGTTGGGTTTCCCACTCCTTGAAATCATAAGTATTCCTAATCCTTTCTGTGAGTTCACTTTAGAAGATATTAAAAATAAAGTCAGAAGAACCCTTTGGGGACAGAAAGGGATGCTGAGAAAACCTTAGTGGCTTATTGAGTGATCATTTCTAAGCAATTCCTTGTGTATCTTAATTTCCTCCATTAAGCTGCTAAAGGGCTAAGACAGCCCCAAATCATATCCTCCTTCTTCTTCTTCTTCTTCTTCTTCTTCTTCTTCTTCTTCTTCTTCTTATTATTATTATTATTATTATTATTGCTGCTGATAATGCTGTTTTCCTTAGTTTCTAACCACAGTAGGTAAATCCAGACCCCTTTTCCTCATCAGAAATAACACTTAGAGCCTATAAGCTTGCCATGTTAACCCTTTCCCTGGACAGTCTTCCTGGCTGCTCAGTGAGCTGCCTGTATTCCTCCATTAGTACACTACATTGAGGATTTTCTACAGTTGTCAACATCCAAAGTGACTGTCATTTGTGTTAGTCATTGTTTGCTGCTGTGTCAGGTCTAGCTGCTATAACTACCTGTGCTGCAAGTCTGGCACTAAATGTCAGGGAGTCCATATCCTCAGCATCAATGGTATTCTGGGAGCTTGTTCTTACAAAAGCATCACTTCTCCCTGGGGAAACTGGCAATTTCAAAATGTTATCTATGATACAAACTCTTCATTTGATTGGCATCTCCCTTCGAGGATTTCTGCTGTCCTTCAATGACACTTCTGAACCTGAATCATGTTTTCCCAAAGGTAACTTGGACCAATTTAGAACAGTGCGGGGCATCTTAAACTTTGTTATGTTTTCAACCCCTTTTTGCCTGAGAAAATTCTATGTGATTTGGAATATATAGGAATGGAAAATAGATATGCAAATTAAACATTTAGTGATATCAAAACATAAATTTATCTTAAAATAGTTTTTGTTATACATATAATTTCCCATTTGTTAAGGATGAAAGCAAATTTCCATACTAATGAGATAATGCGCTGGGTTTATTTTTACATAAAGAATTAAATCTTGGCAGAATATTTGATACTGCAGGACACAGAGCATCTTCAATGTTTTATTGAGTTGACTGATTTTTATTTTATAATCACCAATGTTGAGTACAGTTTTGAAAAATATATATCTTTTAACAATATTTTATGACACTCAATTCAGCAATTCAGATAGCAGTATTGAAAATCAAGCATTCTAGAAGGATGAGTGAAGAGCAAAGGAGTCCAGACCAGGCTGGTGAAACCCACAGAAAACAGCTGACCTGAAAATCAGGGAACTCTTGCTCCCCAGACTGATAGCTGGGATACCAGCATGGGACTGATCCAGATCCCAGGAACATGGATTTCAGTGAGGAAACCTCGGAAATCTTCGGCATCTCCTGTAGTAATTCAGTACTTATCCCTAGCATAGGTGTGGACTTTGGGAGCCCATTCCACAAAGAGGAATACTCCCTGAGCCAAGACACAAGGGTGTGGGCCTAGGCCCTATCCCAAAGGATACCATAGACTCTGATGACACCCTATGGAAGGCCTCACTATCCAGGGGGCGCAGAAAGGATATGTGATAAGTAGGGTTTTAGTTGGGGAGGGTGGTAGGGGATGCAGGGAGGGAGAAGGGAACTGGGATTGTCATGTAAAAAAAATCTTGTTTCTAATTCCAATTTTAAAAAATCTGCAAAAAAAAAAAAAAGAAAAAGAAAAAGAAAATCAAGCATTCTGATAATCAAATCCAAAAGTGTACAAATTTGGAAGCTGGGCAATGGTGGCGAATGCCTTTAATCCCAGCACTCAGGAGGCAGAGGCAGGTGGACTTCTGTGAGTTCAAGGCCAGGTGGTCTACAAAGCTGCAGAGAAACCATGTCTCAAACAAAACAAAACAAAACAAACAAACAAAAAGCAAAATTGTACAAATTTGGAACTTACATGCAGAAGAATGATGGTAGGTGTCCTGGTGGTTTTGTGTGTCAACTTGACACAAACTAGAGTCATCAGAGGAAGGAGCCTCCATTAATGAAAGGCTTCCTTTCCTTAATGTATAAGGCATTTTCTCATTTAGTGATCAATGGGGGAGGGCCCAGCCCATTGTGGATGGTGCTGTCTCTAAGCTGCTGTTCCTGGGTTCTATAAGAAGGTGGGCTGAGCAAGCTGTGAGATGGAAGACAATAAGCAGTAACCCTCCATGGCCTCTGCATCAACTCCTGCCTCTGGGATCCTGCCCTGTTTGAGTTCCTGTTTTGACTTCCTTCCATGATGAACAGAAATGATGAAGTGTAAGCCTAATAAACCCTTTCCTCCCCAACTTGCTTTTTGGTCGTGGTATTATGTCACAAATCCTAAGACAGTAGGGAAATTCCAAAGGTTGTTTTCCTTGGAGCTATAGGTGGTGCATGCCTTTAATTCCAGCACTCAGGAAGCAGAGGCAGGCAGATTTCTGTGAATTAGACCACAACCTGGTCTACAAAAGGAGTTCCAGTTACACAGAGAAATCCTATCTTGGAGAGAAAAAAAAATAGATGTTTTCCATACTTAAACTATGATATTTCTATAGGAAGAGAAATTTTTCAAAGTTCAGTAAAAACACTGAAACACTTAAAATAATCCTGCATCTGGGCCAAGGTGCTTCTGTCCATGTGTTTACATTGTTTAACATGAAGGCCTGCAGAAGACAAAGCATGCTGTGTGTTTAGAACCAAGTTGTAAGTGAAGTTGTGAAATACAACACAGTAACTCTAGGAATACTTTAAAGAAAATTTTGGTCTGAAATCATGTCAGCAAATATAACCCCGTTTTTCCTATAACTTGCAGAGTTGAGAATAAGTCATTTTTCCAGGCATATTTGGACACAATTTGGGAAAAGTAAGAGGCAGATTTCTTTTAAGCCTCTGGAAAACCATAGAGAAAACAGACTCAATTCTGGGAGCACCTGACAAAGATAACAGAGATGTGTGGGTGATGGAGAAGTCACTGTCAGGGCTTTGAGTGGTTCTGACATATCAAAGGTACAGAAACCACACAGAGAGATCATCCCTGGAGAGGAACAAAACCACTGGGAGAATGCACCTAAATCCTTGACTGACTAGCTGATTGTTCAAACAGGCAGCCATATTCAGCTGCCCCAAAGGTCAGAACCTGAATGAACATGCTCTATACCATATTCAGGACAAACAGGCAGGTAACAGTCCCCAACAGCCTGGCTCAGGGACTTTGTCAGTTAGACAACTTCTGGGCAACTTTTGCTTATCCTAGCATTAGCCCAAGAAATATGAAATTCCCATAAAGAGATAATTAAATAAAAAGGAAATTATTTTCTAAGCAGGTATTTAAGGTTCTTAAGTTAATCCCCATTTGTAGAATACTTAAGAGTCTAAATTGAGCTGTAAATTAAGGCAGTCATGAAAAGCCTAACCTTGTACAGAAAATAATTCTATAAAATAAAGATATCAATTGAAATACTAAGGTATATTTTAAGTGATTTATTTTTATTTTTCCTGCATTTCTAACCACCCTGAATTTTTATGATAAGGATATACTACTTTTTTGGACAACAACCAAAAGAAGATACTTGAAATGATTAATTCTCTGAAAGTTTAGCTGGGCTTTATTGTAAGTTAGCATGAATTTGATAGAAACAGAAATCAGAAAGACCACACTGGCGACAATTTTCTTGAACTCATTTTATTTCCTATTTGTGATGAAATTTTGATTACAGGGTCACAAACATACTTACACTAAGGATACAGATACAAGGTGGGGGGGTGTATAGTTCATTTTATAATTATGTTATTTATATGTATTGCAAAAAAAAAAAGACTTCAGAAATTTCAATTGATTTTGACCTGACATACTTGAAAGGAATTATCAGCATCTAAATTCTTGAGAGGATGACGCAGTGTTTTCATAAATACCTGTACCCAAATTTAGTAATCGAGCATCTTCATGCCGTGTATGGCACAGACGGTGTGACAAACAGTTAGTTTCTTCTGGGACTCCCCACCCATTCTTGGCTGCTCCCCTTCCCAGCAGGTGCACTGCCATGTTTCACTGATGCTGAGGTCATTCTTAGTGCTGCAACTTTCAGGATTGTCTTCAGGTCGGTTGGCTTTTCTCTCTCTTTCCTTCCATAGGGAGGAAGCTTCTTCCTGCCATCCTTGTTCTAAGATTCCTCTCTCTTTTTCCTCAGAAGCTGTTGTTCCATGGATATCCTATTATTCAGGTTTCCCTTTCATCATCATTATTGTTGTTCCTCTTCATTTGAAAAGCAAGTCAACATATAACCATAAACATGCTAGAAGAAAACACCAGCTTATGAAAACTAGAGGTGACTTCTTCTCTGTGGCATTAAATCCACAAAGGAAAACCATCAGGAAAAAGGCAAATTCAGAAAAGAAATATCTAAAAAAATTTTAAATTTAAGATCAAAAGTTAATCACAAATTAATAAAATTATTTTCAATTTATATATGACTGACAGTAAGATATATATATGTATATATATATGACAGTTATGTAATATATTATGTAATGAACATTATCCATAATCAACAACTAAAAATAAATACTAAATTAACTATTAATTAAATATTAAATTAAAAATAAAAATAATAAAGCATGGCTAATACCTTTGACATTTGTGTAAGACTAGCAATATAAGCATTTATAAATTATATAGATTGAGTTTTATTTGTTGATATATCCTCACTATTTGGCTGGCACTTTCCCATTGATTACAGCCAAAAGTAATTTATTGAAATCTATTGACAGACTAGTAGTTCATTTTTATTTAAAGAAACTCTGGCAGCAAATAAAGGGGTTTTCTCCCACCCCCTTTAATTCATGGTTTAGCAATTGACAAGCCATGGGCTTGTAAGCCAAATGCAGTCCACCACCTGTTTCCACAAAGGAAGTATTATTGGCACTCTGCCATGACCACTTATTTGCATACTGTCTAAGGAGGCTTGTATGCTACATGAAACTTAGAAGTAGTACAGACAGAGTATGGCCAGGAAAACCTGACCTGTTTATGATCAAGCACTTTACAGATAGAGTTTGAAGCATTCACTTAGAATATTCAGCTTACACAAAACATATAAATATTTGATCAGTTTTCCAGGGTCACTCCTTTTTCCTTCCATAAAATCATTTCAAAAAAGACAGTAACATCTTTAAGGATAGAAATCTCTTTACAGAAAGGAGCTTCTAAAATATATTTTATAGTCATATGCCAATATTACAAATGCTGAATAAAATAATAGTAATCTTTTGGTGCATAGGGCTTTAAATATATTTCCTTACAAGCAAAGCTAACAGACATGAAAGCAATAACCACAAAGTCATTCCTCTGCTTTCAGGTACAGTCTTCCTAAGCTATGACTCACAGATCTTCAATACTATCTCATGATTGCTCAATTATGTAATTCCCAGTAACACAGAGTTCCCATTAGGCAGCTTCTTTACAGCAGACCCCACTGCTGGTGATGATTTACAAGTGAACTTCCTTTCCTGAGCACAGGCCCTCATTGTCTCCATCAAAACCACAGGCTGAAGACTTGGTGGAGCCACTGCTGCTGAGGGCCGATAGGCTTCAACTGTGCTAGGGGAAGTGGTGTGCTGGCATCCCTGCAGGGGAGAGGGGGGCTCCTTTCATCTAGTGGGTTGTGAGATAAAAGAAAGGGAGGAAAATTCTTTGTAACAGAGCTAAGCAATTTCTCCTATTCTTTCTATATTTGGTTCTCTGGAACAGAACATTCTGAGGAGAGGAATCTTAAACAGACTGGGATTTGACATGGTTCTTTCAACCAAGAAAACCTAGGATCAACTAAATCTCTCTGGAACCTCTCCCTTCCTCAAGCTTATTTTGCACCTTCTGCACATGGTCCTAAGACATGCTATTGTGTATTAAATCATGTTACAGGAGGAACACAGGTCTTCCCCACAGATCAGAGGTTCTGGCAGATCTGAGACCAGAGAGAAAAGGGGTCATTTACCTTTAAGAAGAGGGGCTTTGAGCTCTCACTTATTTTCTAAAATGGCCTAGAAGAATTAAAATATGGCAAGTCATTCAAAACGTATGATGGAATGCAAACCTACTGGGTCATTGTGTTGTGTCAGCCTAGTCCCACGGGACACCTCACCCAAGGATAACTTTTTTAATGAGATAAGAATCACTTTTATCTTCAATACTAACAAGTAAATTGATTTTTTTTGAGCTTACTTGTAATACCAAACTGGTAAAAAAAGAGAGACATATGCAATAACACCTTATTTGATTCCTGCAAACATGTATATGTATATGTATATGTATATGTACATGTGTATGTACATGTATATGTACATGTATATGTATATATGTATGTATCCTCATCCAAGATACCACAACAGCCAGGTCCTGCCTGGCTTATTCATCCAGTCCGTGTTTGGAGGGAAGCATGTTGATTAAGAAATGGCACGCAGAAAAATTAAAGATACTAAAGAGAAGACATAGACACAGGATAGAGTCATGATGTAATCCAATGAATACTAAACCACCCAGTCCATTTTTATTATTAACAAACTTTTTAATACTCCCATCAAAAGAGGGGAAGGCAGAAGACTTCTTTACCACCATACAAAGAACAAGCAAGTGTAATTACCATCTCAATACCCAAAACATCAACTAAACACACCCTAAACCAAGTATCCTGTTGTCAAGGCAAGATAGACAATAGCCCTAGTTAGGCTAAATATCCTGTTGTTAAAGCAAGACATCCATTAGTTACTTCTTAGGCCAAATATCCTATTGTCAAGATGAGACATCCATTAGTTTAGCTACATCTCAGGGCAAACATTCTGTTGTTTAACCTTGAAAGAGCAATAGTGGGTTTGACCTCTCTGACCTTAAGTCAAGATGAAGCAGAGCCATTTCTTGGGCCTTGACAATATGTTTAGATTTTGCAGAGCTTGAATGATTTTCAGAAGTTGTTTAATTTAAAATCTTTCCATGCACAATATTTTGAAGAATAATGGAAGTAAAAAAAAAAAAAAAAAAGATCAGAACACAGGTAATGCAGGCAGGCAGTCATGGAGGTTGTAAGCCCAAGCAGGGCTTTGTCTCACCTTTGATGTTCCTGACAGTTCTTGGATAATAATGATTCAGTAACTCATCAAGACTGGTCAAGGCCTTGTTCTTACAAGATGGCTTCGTAACAGGTAAGAGGGTTGGATATGAAGTAACATGAAATGTGTTGGCAATCCAAAGCATCACACGAACAGTATGAAGAAATGCCTGCCAAAATTAAAAAATATTTTCAGAGGACCTTGTTGTTGGTTATATTAAAAATAGTTTGATAAAACTCTGAGCCAACTGGCTACATAATTCTAATATCATAAATTCAGTTATTTGACATATATCTTTTAGGAACTCTGCAAAGCCATTAATCTTCCACTTTAAAATTACAATACAGTCACGACCAACTTACTGTTGGCATTTTCAAAAGTAGGAGAACTTATCCAGAATGATTTATTTGCCAGCAGTTGGCTCTGGGAAATCTATGAACATCATGAAATTCAGCCCCTCTGTGTAAGTGGGCTGTACAGCTGAGCAGTTTTCTGCTTGAGGTCTTTACAGATTCATCTTGTAGCATTCCTGCTACCCTTGCAGTTCCTGAGCCGAATCTCACAGGATACTTAACAACTGCTCTGTGAGAGTGAAATACAAGGATGGGCCTCTATTTACACAGCATATCAAAGGTTAAGCTGCCTTATCTGATTTCCTTCAGACTGTATTCCAACCCCCCTTTCAAGCTGTCAGAAGATAATGTCGTCTTCTTCACATAAGTCCTTTGCGCTTTGGAGCTGGGTATCTCTCCCTTGGACAGCATTATTTTAGTATTTCGACTCAAGTCAGTGTGACTATTTATTACTCCAGCATCTTCAAGACTCAGAGAGATCTGAACATTAGCATATATTTTTCCTTGGGACAAGGAGATGTTATAGCTTATCAAGATAGAGCTCAGAAAAACAATAACTTACATGTCCACTGATGGGTGTTTATTGAGGACCTCCTATCATAATAAATATGAAACATGGACATCTCTGAATAAACCAGACATAGGTTTTGCCTTATAACAAGTCACAGGGTGCTTAGGGTAATCAGACTTAGTTCTGTAAATAATTATAGTACAGGGAAGATAATGACTCACAAAATCAAAACAATCAAACTCGGATAAGAGCAAGCGGCCAACTTTAAAATATGTATCCTTTAAGCCAACTGAGCAATCCAGTCCTGTTACCATAGTTTTCCAGGAGGCTGAGGCAGGAAGTTACCATGATCAACAGGTCAAGTTCAAAACCAGCCTAGGCAAATGAACAATATCTTGTCAGTCTGTCTCTGATATCTATATCTATATGTGTGTATACATACATATATAAATACACACACATTGCTGGGTATGTAGCTACTTAACTGCTGTGGGAAACAAGTTGTGTTCAATTCCAAGAACCCCTAGCAAAAAACTGTTGAAACCTTGGCTTCATTTTGAAACACAACAACACCCACGTATATCTTACCTGTGGGAAATAACTGGGATGTAATATACTACCGAAAATGCCAAACAGCATCTTTCTGTTACTGAAAACTGTAGCATCTTTCTGTTATTGAAAAAGCCATCAAACTTCAATAACACCATCCACTTGTCTACAAGAGTACCTCTTCTAGATGATGCTGTCCAGGTACTTGGGTCTGGGCAGTAATTGATGAATGTCTGGTGCACAAGGGCTTTAACAAGTGTCACTATCCACTCTCTGCTCATTATTATCTCTCTGCTATGCATCAAACTGCTGGAGAGGGCAGTCAGGAAACTGGACCCTAACTCTGCTCAGCTCTCTGCTGGAAATTGAAGGCTTTGCTGTCTAGATTGTCATCAAGATACAACTCTGTGGATGGGGTAAATTTCATCATCATTATTCCAAAGATAGGCAAACTAAGGTCAGAAAGTGTGATGGACTTGCCGAATGCCCTGGGTAGTAACAGAGGTTCGGTGCTTGACATTAGACACTAGGCATATAAGCATGAGGCATTTTCTTTCAGGTTACTCAAACTCACACCTTTGTGAGCATACAGTGTGCATAAGGTCTACTGTATTAGTTGGGGTTCTCAAAGCAACAGAACTTATTGAATGAATCTCTACACACACACACACACACACACACACACACACACACACACACACATACACACACACAGGATTTATTGAAATGACTTACAGGCTGCAGTCCAGCTAATCCAACAATGGCTGGCTGTGAGCAGAAAGCCAAATAATTCAGTAATTGCTCAAGCCACAAGGCTAGTTGTCTCAGCTGGTCTTCAGTATATGCTGGATTCTCAAAGAAGGAAGCTGGAATACCACGGAAGGAATGCATATGTTAGCAAGTCAAGGGCAATCAGGCAAAGAGTAAAAGCTTCCTTCTTCTATGCCCTTATATAGACTTCCAGAAGAAGTTATGGCCCAGATTAAAGGTTTGCCTTCCTACTTCAAGATCCAGATCAATGACATGTGTGTTTTCTACTTCAAAGGTCCATACTAGAAGTGGATTCACCCACTTCAAACCAAACCAAAAAAAAAAAAAAAAAAGAAAAGAAAAGAAAAAAGAAAGAAAGAAAGAAAAGAAAAGAAAAAACTCTCACAGTTGTGCCCTCCATTTCTGGAATTATAGTTCATTCCAGATGTAGTCAAGTTGACAACCAATAACAATAAGCATGGCACCTACTTAGATGAAATAGCATTAACAGTATTCAAGTTATCAACCAAGACAAACAAACTGGTAAAATGGGATCAATCTTTGCACTTTAACAAGCACATCTTTACAAGAATCTGGGCAGCCAGGTGTTTGTGGGCTCCTTCAAGGGCCAGGCTGAAAGGGGTCAGATGCTAGGAGAGGGGACAGTGAGATGACCTTACTGTCCCCTCTCCTAGTATTCAAGGGGCCCCACAACACCTTAGCCCAATAAAGAATTATTAATTGGATATGAGTGAGCTGAGAGTCCCCAGAGGATTCCTGAGGTAAGCACCACACAGAAAGGTGTTCAGAGTTGTGACTCCTTGGAGCCATCGTCTAGAAGAGGAAGCACCATCCAAATAGTGTCATGACCACAAGAAGAGAGAAAAGTACGGTCATAGCAGGGGGTACTTCTACTTTGTCTTCAAGCAGTTAGTTTGACTGTTCTACAGACACCTAGGTTGTAATCCTTGCTTTGCCACGCTCAGCCGAGCTACTGAAACCCTGAGAACCTCAGTTTTTCATTTTTAAAATGCCCATAAAAGTAATTATTATGAAGGGTAATTGAGACAGTTCATGCAAAACACTTGGCAGAAATGTTGGCAGTGTTCTTCCCGGCTATATTAAAGTTTGTTTCAGAGATAATTCTCTGAAGAATTTCATCAGCATAATTAAATCGAAGTTGTCAGCTCTTGACCATGAAAACCCTTTCTCCACTAAATAAATGGCAGAGCCAAGGCAGAGCGAGCCCCGTCAAGTAACTGAGGCACAGAATACAGAACTCCCACATGGCTCTGCTGGCTGGAACTTAACCCTCTGCGGACACAGACTTAGGGCCTGCAGCCAAGTGTATGGAGCAGCCCCACTGGCAAATGGGGCCAAGAGTACTGCAGTAAGTGGGAACCAAAAGCACTGCCCGGTTCTCCCTGCAGTGAGGATGGTTAAAGCAGAACCTAGCGGCAGCGGAGAAGAAGACAGGCCACAGCACCTGTCGCCACAAATCCGATCCTCGCCCCTCTGCATTAGGCGGCTTCCACAGCCAGAGCTGTGCGCTGACAGGTCTAGACATCTCTCCTAGTAAGGAACTAGAGATACTCAAGACAAGTCTAGGCGTCACCTAGAATCCCGGTGCAAGCGAGTGGAGCCAAGTCCTGCGACTGCCGCCCCACCATGCAGAGCTTGGGAAGAGGCAAGCCTGGGCAGCCCCACCTCTCCTGCTGCCACGAGCTCCCGGTGGCTCATCCCAGCCCCCGGCAAAGATTAAGTTAGAAACTTTAGGATTTCTTGCAGACAGAAAGCAACAACGAACCCTAGCTGCTCCCTTTAAGGAACGGTCGTGACTGGACTTGAAGAAATCAGACTCCCCCCAAAACACCAACAAAGGCCTATATTTAGTTTAGAGCACTCCGCCTAAATTCCTTCTTTTTCCCCTCTCAGCTTCAGATCCATAGGCCCAGGAGTGGGTGGAAGGGGGCGGGGAGCAGTGGAGAAGGAACAGCTGGGCCTCCGCCTCTCCACTCAATCTCTATAAATAACCAATCCCGAGCGGAGGCGACTTTCCAACCAATGAAGCTGTCCAAAGTGACAAAACCTCGGCAGCAGCCAATGGGAAAACATTTGGGGGTGTGAGACTCGCGTCCTGGGGCCAATGAGTTGGGGAGTCTGGGAGAGGTAATTTGAGCTGGCGTGTGGGTGTGCGGTGCGAAACCTTCCTACTTGCAAGCCCCAAACCTGCTCGGCCGACTGAGCATGCCCTGACTAGGTGCGGGAACCGCACGCCTTCCGTGGGGTTGGATACGCTAGCCGGGTTTTGAATCCAGCCAAAGGGGAGGTTGGATGACCCCGCAAGTCCTGCCCCGAAGGCTGCGGTTCTCCATTAATTCCCACCCCTAGCTCTTAGTCCGAACAGGGACTCGGGAAGAGTTCGTCGCAGGGAAGCGACACGAGAAAACCTGGTCGAGTGGGGGCACGCGCCTCTGTTAACTACCCTGGCCTGAAAATGCCCAGAGAAGCGTGCATTGATCTGGGGTCGGGGACTGGTGTCCATCTGCCTTTCACAGCCCAAGGCGCAGAGAAGGTCACAGCCAGCTACTGCCCGATGTGCCCACAAAACTCGCAGCGCCCTGAAAGGAGGTAGCTTCGGTCCGGACCTAGGCACCTACAGGCACAGGCAGGACTGCCCAGTTCCAAGCTTCGCGCCGCCCCGCCCAGTCCCGGCTCGCCACACCCTCTAACCACGCCTCCTCCCAACGCTGCGGAAAAGCCGGAGCGGAGCTCGGGCGGGGCGCCACAGGCGGCTCACTGGGCATGCTCGGCGGGGCGGGGAGGGTCAGTCTGCGCGCGGCGAGTAGGAAGCCCTCGCCCAGCGGAGGCTGCGGGAGAGAGCAAGCGATGGGCCGCGGTGCTGGGCGCACGTTCCGCGGGGACACATGCCACGCGTGTCCCAGCCGGCCGCGCAATTAGCATCCGCCTCTACAGCCAGCCGCCACCGCCTCCCGGCCCTCTCGGGCTGCCGCGGAGAGGAGCTCCAGCGGTTGCCTTGCTCCGGCTGCGCGCATTGTCCTCAGGGTCCTCTGCCAGGGCTGCTGCGGGGCCCGGGACCCTCGCCCCAGAGACGCGCCCCCGCCACGGGTCGGCTCCGCGCGGGGCTCCGCTAGCCGATCGGTGAGCCCGCGCTCCCGGGCCACTCTCGCCGGGGTTTTTCCTGCGGAACGGAGGAAGGGGAGAAGTCCACCCGCCCAGCCCAACCTTTCCCAGCGTTCAGCCCCGACGGGGCCGCGGCAGGCGCGACGAGGGCGCCGACGGAGCCATGAGAGAGTACAAAGTGGTGGTGCTGGGCTCGGGAGGCGTGGGCAAGTCCGCGCTCACGGTGCAGTTCGTGACAGGTTCCTTCATCGAGAAGTACGACCCAACCATCGAGGACTTCTACCGCAAGGAGATTGAAGTGGATTCGTCGCCGTCGGTGCTGGAGATCCTGGACACCGCGGGCACCGAGCAGTTCGCATCCATGCGGGACCTGTACATCAAGAATGGCCAGGGTTTCATCTTAGTCTACAGCTTGGTCAACCAGCAGAGCTTCCAGGACATCAAGCCCATGCGGGACCAGATCATCCGCGTGAAGCGGTACGAGCGCGTACCTATGATCCTGGTGGGCAACAAGGTGGACCTGGAGGGCGAGCGCGAGGTCTCATACGGAGAGGGCAAGGCCCTGGCCGAGGAGTGGAGCTGCCCCTTCATGGAGACATCCGCCAAAAACAAAGCCTCAGTGGATGAGCTGTTCGCAGAGATCGTTCGGCAGATGAACTACGCGGCGCAGCCCAACGGCGACGAGGGCTGCTGCTCGGCCTGCGTGATCCTGTGAGGCGCCGGCTGCTGCCGGGCGCTGGCCATGCTCTGTGCACAAAGCCAAACACACCCGATTCTCTTAATGTGATTGTCTTCTTGTTTGAGATTGGAGACGACTTTGTGTTGGCCGGGATGTCCGAGGAATCTGGCTGACTTGCGTGGCCAGCATCCCCAGCCTTCAGCCGGGGTCCGAGGGGGTGTCGGTTCCTGACCATCCAAGACCCTGATGGAAATGTGGCTCTTTACCGCGTGTACGTTCCTCATTGATTTCGGTTCATGCATAATTTTCCCGTTTAAGTGGCCATTAAAGCGCAGTATTGGCTGCTTGACACCGGCAAGCAAAAGTTTCAAGCCTGAAAAAAAAATGGGGGTGGGGAGGTGGAGGAAGTGGGGGAGGGTTCGCCCAAACAACTGTTCATATTCCAAGTTCTAAATACAAGGAAGGAGGTCTGAGAAAACCATATGAAGGAGCCAGAGAAGGGGAAGAAACTTGTTTTTTGTTTTATTTTTTTCCCCTTGTTTTTCCAGGATTATTTGGAAATTAAGACCAGGGGTTCCTTTTCTGCCAGCTTGGAAGGGCAACCCAGGGACTGATTAGGATTCTGAGGATGTCTATGCAAAGTTGGGTTCTTGTTACAGTGTATCCAATCTGAAGTATTGCACATGTGAACTGGGACTGTTAACACTGATGCCAATACAGTGTGGGGTGCCAGGAAGTGTCTGCTGATATTTGTGGGAAAAAAAAATCTATTTTGATTACCTACTGTATCAAAGGGGAGTCTGGGGAAGAATGGTAGTATTTTTTTTTAATCAGCTGTGAAAAAATGTTAAAAGATCTGCACATTTTTTTTGTGTGTGCTATTGTGTGCGTGTGCGTATGCTATTGTGTGTGTGTGTGCTATTGTGTGTGTGTAAGTATAGCATTTTTTTTTTTTTTGTGGTTGGCAGCGACAGATTTTGCTGACTAGCTTTTAAAAATACAATACAAAGACTTTGTAAATGTGATTCAGGGCCCCCAGCACCCCTGTGTCTGCAGAGTGCCTTCAAACTCAGCTGTTCCAGCCGGTGCCAACCTGTGAATTCCCACCATATCCCAGAATCTGCTGTTCTGCTGCCCCCCAAACCACTTTAAATATCTTCCTGAAAGAGCCAGGACAAATGGGGCCTGTTAGTCCATTGAGTTGCTTCATTAATTTTAGCTTTTTAAATGTTAAGCCCGTGTCTGGAAATTTTCTCCCCTTCATTTTGTGCAAATTTCAGGTTTTAGCTCCCCTTTCTGTTGTTATCAGAGTGTCTGCGTTATTTGTTGCAGGGTGTCCTCCAGAAGCAAAGAGCAGAATTTTATTGTTGTGATGTACCAAGAGAATTCTAACAAATTGTAACTTTTAATTCCACTCATTTAGTCGTTGTCTCTTCATTTTAAGACTTTTAATACAAATGTCATTTTTAAAGAAACCCCAAACTATTTGTGTTTTTGTGTTTCATATTCATTGATTTACAATATCTGTGATAATGCTGTCAGGTGGTGGTGGACAGGGCCAGATACATGATGCCTTCCGGAGTTATTTGTCAAATTTTGAAGATAGAATTATTTCAGTGACAAATTGGGTGACAGTATTTCCAATTTTTTTTTTTTTAATGGAGAAAATTACCTAGGCCTAAGAATCACAGGGTATGACCATACCATGTGACTCCCCAGAAGAGGAAGTGTATTGATTCTATGCTGAGGAAGTGCAGTGAACTTTGTTCACTGTTGTAACAAAGGGAAGAAGCCCACTGCTAAACCCTCCTGGGTCTGGGAGAGTAGCATCCATCTGGGAGAATAGGGGGGTACCTTCTAGTTGTCATGGTTCTGTTTTGTCTGTTTGTGTCACACCTCAAGTCAGAAGTGTTCTTAACTTTGTTCTCACACACAGTGTACTCAGCAATGTATGGAGTGCGTTACCCGAGCTATTATTTCAACCCTTCCAAAGTTTTTATTTGGAACCACCTCATTATATTGAAAACAAACAAACAAAAAATAAACCATGTAAAGAGAATTCCCTTGCTCTCATTAGTTTGTGGATCATATTGGACCACAATAATTGTTTCTTTCAAAAGAAAAAAAAATAGGAGTCAAAGTGTGTTGTTACTTTTTATGTCTATTTTTCTCTGTAAGAGATTATAGCATTCATAGGTTCGTGAGGCAGAGCTGAAGTCTGAGGAGTCTTAAGCCAGGAATTTACTCCTTGACAAAGCCAAAAGAGATCACAGGTTTCTTTAAAGTGATATCAATATATCTTGCCTTAATTTTTTTTTTCGTCTCCATTCAGGTTGCATTTCACTATTCCATTGGGGAGGGAGAAGAGTTTTGCCTGTCTTGGCCTTTGTCCATTTCCCAACTCTGATCTGATTTCTCCATTAGTATCAAACACAATGTTTCAAAGTATAAAAATTGAAACTGCTCAAGATAATGTTTTTACAAGAATTTATTCTTATATTTGAATAAATGTGGTTGCTTAAATAGATTAAAGTTGATGCACATTTTGAAGATGTGTCAAGCCCTGTTGGAAGGTTGTTTTTGTTTTTTGGGTTTTTTTTTTTTTGTTTTTTTTTTTTAGTGTGTTTGGTGACCCTCTTTTGTCATGATTTGGAAGGGTTTGGACAAAAGCATTGCCAAGTACATGGCTCATAAGAAATGTACGTACTCCTTACAGAAAATATTTGAAGGTGGACAGTGAAATAGATTGCTGGTGCATTAATCACCTCCACAGAGGGCTTTGTAGAGGTCATAAAAGGCAGGACAGGCTTTTTTAAAACATGTTTCTACCGAGTACTGTAAAATAAATGCTTTTGGATTGTAAAATTAAAGCTGCTGCAGGAAAATGGAGGTCTGAGTTGTTTGGCTTTCACCTGTTATATTCATGGCAAAATAGAAATTTTTAAGTCTTTCTCTCTTTAAGAAGAAATGTTAAGTATGAAAGTTGATTTGGCTAGGAAGAATCTCATCTAGTGTGGTGTGAAGAGATAAAAGCATTTGTTGCAGTAAGAAAGTTGGGCTGGTTTAACTGCTCTAGGAAGTGAGTCAGGGAGGGTGGGGTTTGTTTTAAGGTAATCATCTGTCAAAACAAATTGGGAGGCGTGGGGGGGAGGCTCTTCCAGAGGGAATGAAAACTATTAAACTTGACCCCCTACTGGGTTTGTGGGTTTTGTGTTTGTTTGTTGGAACCACTTTTGAGTCCCTGACAGCCAGGCAGGTTTTCCAAGCACGTTTGTTCCTTTGTAAACTCAGGAAAGCTAAAGTTCTCAGTGTCTGCTCACGTCTCACACTTAGATTGTCAGGTAAGTACTTTCCATCCTAACGGTTCAGATTGTTCATTGAGTCACATTGAGAAACCAGGTCTATTTGAAGTTAGTCTTTAAAGGCTTCATACTGTGACTACTGCATACTTCCATTGGGTGAGAGTCCCAATTGTCTCCTTTACTTGAACTGCTTGGGGAGTTTTGTTATCACTCTATCTTCTGGATGATGGAAAGTGAGAAAAAGCTATGTGGAGCAGGATTTGAAGAAGTAGATGTGAAATCCCTATGCTGCATTATCATAAAATATCCTGCTCTATAAATGTGAAGAGAACCAAGATTGATTTTGGAGATGACTACTGTTTATTAAAATGATAATGTTTGTCAGTGCCTGCTTAATGGCAGAAAGTGTGCCAATAGAAATTCCTCTGCGAAATGTTACAGGTTTAAAAATCAAGAATATGCTATTCTTAGTTGTGCTGTTTTATTCAGACTGCTAGATATGACACTGGTAAGTGAAGCATTCATCTCTACACAGTAACATTTTGGTGATTTAATACAATAGGAGTCACCTATTCCTGAGGTTCTCCAACTAAACTGCATATGAAAATCACCTGTAGGTTAAGACAATATATATGGCTGCTTCCTCTTTTCCTCAGTGGATATGGAGTAGATTTTCATATTTCAGGTGACAGTGATGTTGCTGGCCCAGGGCCTTTACTTTGAGAGTCAAAGATCAAGTCCCCACACTAAATGCACATCATACTACCTAGATAATCAGACACTCTGACTTAAGGTCTGCATTTTCATTTCAGGATGCTTTCATTTCTGCTGTGATGATAAATAGTCTCCATAGGAATTTACTGAAGGACATACACCACTGAAACTGACTGTTAGGCTGTTTTGTGTGGGTAGAGCTTTGTTTAACGTAACATAATTATCTGAACAATGCTGACTGTGATCTTCAATGCTAAATCAGAAGCAGACTCTGAGAAAATTATTACATCAGAGTCAGCATCCTATCCCTACCCTGTGAAAAGAAAAGCAAAAATCAATAATACCTCTGAATAAGGGAACACTTTAAAATATTTACCACCTATTTACTTTGACATTAAAAGGCAAAGGCTTTAGTCTTTCATGTTTCCAGGCAAGGACTCTGAAAATAAACTGTGAGAATTTCAATATTCAGGTAACAGTACACACAGGTGTGTGTCTTCTTAGCCTCCCCAGTATTAGTTAATTCAGACTGAAGTCATATTGTTCTCTATTCTGAGAAAATACACACTACAAAACCACTATGCATTGTTTTGTTTTGTTTTGTTTTGTTTTGTTTTGAGACAGGGTTTCTCTGTGTAACAGCCCTGGCTGTCCTGAAACTTGCTTTGCAGACCAGGCTGGCATTGAACTCACAGATATCCAACTGCTGAGATTAAGGCCTGCTTGTACATTTTAGTGGCTAACAATGTTCCCAAAACGGTTTAAAAAATCTGTGTCTTTGCTGACTTCAAAAACAAACAACAACAACAACAAAACCAGTTGAAATCCAATGGCAAGCAGAAAAGTTGCTTTTGCCAGGTTTTTTTTTTCCCCCGGAGGTGCAAAGAATAAGTGTAGATATTAGAAGAGTGAAGTTTGGTGAGGACAAGAGACCTGAGCAAATCTGCTTCTGCTTCCTTCACTTTTAATGTGTTCTAGACTTGGGTTGTTTGCTTGCTTTTGCCTCAATAATAATTAACAGCAACAATAATAAATGTTTTGATGAAAATATATTTGCCCCGTCCCCTAGTTGCTGTTATTGCCATTTTCATGCATATCCCGAATTCTGGAAAGTCAGAAACTATATGAATAGAAGCTGAAAAATGACTGAAAAGTTGTAGGCTTTTGTCCCCTCTACACATGATAGATGCACTGGGAGACCCTAGAATTCTACCTTATATTCTAACACAAAATGAAAGGTTAAAGTTTAATTCATCTACATGATAAAAGAACATTCTTGTGTTTTCTTAGTTTAACTGTCAGTTCAAGTAGTTGCAAACTTTTATGTGTGATAGTTTGATATCTAACAGTTGTAGGTAGAGGGCTTCATTAAAACCTCCTTATGACAGCAGAATGAAAAACTGAGATGTAATATGTTTATATTGGCCTTCATTTCATATTGCTTTGCATTTCTGTTAATTTGGACTAATATTTGACTTTGTTGAACTGTTCAAAATCAGAAGTTGTATTTATTGTAGAACAGTACATTTTTAAAGTATAATGCATTTGACATTTACCTTGTCTAAGAAAATCCAAATTGTAGTTCATTCTAACAGGCTAATTAATATTCATTGGAAAAGGTTTTTTTTTTTTTTTTTTTTTTTGGTTTTTTGAGACAGGGTTTCTCTGTGTAGCTTTGGAGCCTATCCTGGCAGTTGCTCTGTAGGCTAGGCTGGCCTTGAACTCACAGGCCTCTGCTTCCCGAATACTGGGATTAAAGGCGTATGCCACCAACGCCCGGCTGGGAAAACATAATCTTACTGCATTTGGAATTTTATTGATCTGCTCTGTAAATGAAAGTGAGCAGCTCTATATACTTTCCTCATTCAGTTGACTAAACTTAATATTTAAAGATGAATTATCTTGTACAATTATGTAATGCTAAAATTTTCAGACTTTCACATGTGTATGGTTCTTTTATTTGTGCTAACAGCAAAATGTCAAAGGCAAAAACTTTAAATAGAAAAAAAAAGATAGAATATTGATGGCTTTGGAAATTCAGGTACCCAAGGTATGCTATTGTTATGTGATTGCTAAGAATAGATTTGCAATGGAGTTGGTAATCAGGAGTAAAATGAATTGTCCATTATTCAACAAACATTGACTGAGCATGTAGTATTCACTACTATGTCAGGGCTGATGCTTGTTGGATAAGTTTTTAATACTTAAACAAAAACAAGTTTTGCTTTCCCTTTACCATGAGCTGCAAAGTATTGTCTGTCAATTAAGAAAGGTATATGGAAAAGCACATCTGCATGCAGTTAAAATGCTGCAGGCCCATGTGGTGGGCACATGAATGATAAAATTGTAGAAAAGTAGACTTTTTTCTCAGAAGGCCAAGTAGTTGATATAAATAAAAACAATTCCCATGAAGCTGAAGCAACTGATAGCTTTTGTTTCATGTGATACTGGGTAATAAGACCATCATCATTTTTATGTGTATATTTCCAACTTAGTTTTATTTTGTAATGACTAGCTAAAACTCAGTACTTGGAAATTGGATATTACTTTGCTTTTATGTGTTCAAGTCAAAGGGAAGATAGAAAATGCAACATAAGATGGAACAAGAAAGGTCAACTTTGTACACTCAAAGAACGGCAGATTCTTCTGGAATTCTTCAGGAAAGAGATAGTACCATGAAGATGGGTGTGCACAGAGTTTATTGGCTTTTTAAGTCTGCTAAGCTAATAGTTTATACAGAAACCCTTGCCCTCAGGATGTTAGTGCTGACTTGAAGAAGACCACCAGCTCAGAGAGAAAGGGCTCTTGGGAAACCAGCTGTAAGAGGTTAAAAAAATAATAGTGACAGCACTTACATTGTGACCTTTGGAATGGAAGGGTGGGGTTGTGATTATTAGCCTGTTGTGGTTTCCAAAATAATTTCTACTGGCCAACTTGTGTAAACTATCTGAAAAACTGAACGGCATCCTTTTTAAATGTGAAGTTACATAAGTAGCTGGATAGATCAAGAAGGAATATAATTATCTATTTTATAAAAGAATTAATTGCTAAAGGACCATTCATAAAATTCAAATTTATTATAGTTATATTAAAGATTCAGTAGGGGCTTCAGTATTTTTTATGCTTTCTCACCATTGCTAAAAAAGTTCTGAGAATTTGATTTAAGTCATAAACCCAGAATCTATCAATATTATTAATTAGGTTAATAAATAGATCAGTGGTTCTCAACCTGTGGGTCATGACTGTTTTGGGGTGGGGGGAAGTCAAATGACATTTTCACAGGGGTCACCCAAGACTATCCTGTATATCAGATGTTGACATTGCTATTTATAACACTATCAAAATTACAGTTACAAAGTAGCAAGGAAGATAATTTTATAGTTGGGCATCATGGAGGCATGAAGAACAGGGTCACAGCATTAGGAGGTTTGAGAAACACTGATGTAGATATTGACGTCTACATTGTATGATGATATGTATAATGTAGATATAATTAATACACATGCTAATTTTAATATTTAAATATCCTCAGAAGCTAAAATTTATTGAATTATATACCAATCATAAAAAGAACTACAGAAGTCTGTACTGACTAAATTGTATAAGGGTACATATAAACATATTTTATAGTCTTTAGTATACATTGATACTAAAATATGTCCTTGTTTTAGAATTTACATTTTTAGGTGGAATTACAAGGTATTTTGGTTTTATTTAAGTATATTCTTTCACTTCCTAGGAAAATCTTGAGGTTGGAGTTCTTCATTCTGCATTTAGTTAGTTTAGGCATACTTCCTATTGTTTTTCCTTTTGTGTGGTGTTTAATCCTCCTTAACTAGTTCATGCAAATAGTTTTGCTGTCATTGATCTACATTAACTGATGAAAAAGGTTTAAGAACTGTTAGTTGTATAAATGTAGCTTTATACATGGAGCTTTGTGAAGAGAGGATGATGTTGCACTATATTTGAAGAGCCACAACTAAACCGTCCAGCAGAAGGTGATGTCAACCCACAGACCTCACTGTTGGTTCTGTGCTTCATTTTTTAGAGTGGGTTTTGTTGTTGTTGTTTTAATGAATTAGCTTGGAGACTGATTCAGTTAGATATAGTTACAACTACTAAAAAATATTTGCAGCTCAGCTTTTTATCCCTGCTGCTCTTGTACTGTGGCAAAAAAAAAAAAAAAAAAAAAAGAAGAAGAAGAACAAGAAATCACCTTACCCTCGGTAAGAGAACATTGAATCGAATAGGCTAGTAAGTACTAACCACATATAGTCTAAGAGCAATGCTTCTGCATTTGTTGTGTCTTCTTTTCATTGTTAGTAAGAAGATATAAACAGGGATAAAGGCACGGAACTAGTTTTTCTTGGTCATGTTCATAGCACTCCTCAGGGAGTGTTGGCATTGTAGTTGCTAAGGTAGGAATGTGACGACGGAGCTAGAAGGGGATAAGCTGTAGTGTGAGATGGAATCACGCAGCCCCCAGACGCTTGCTATGTTCTAATGTCAAGGCTTTCCTTGAATTCAAAGGTATGGCTCATGGGTTGATTGAGGCCTTGGGTTACGACCAGCCCAGGTAAAGAGGGCTTTGTGATGGAATAAAGGTGCTACTGTGGTGAATGGGGCTCAAGATTTCTCAGTTCCAGCCTATGAACTTGCAGGACAGAATAAGGCTTTAAGAGTGTGTGTGCATGTCTGCACACATGTACACAGGTGCACTGGGACATCCCATGTTCTTTAGGATGCAGGGAACAACCTGTTGTTTCATCACTAAATATTATTTTCCTCCCTGCCAAATTTGAGACAATCAAAAAATGACCACATATTGCTCCAAGGTGCAAATGAACTCCTAGTTGTGAACCACTGCTATAAACTTGTGGTTGAGCAGCCCTAAAACAGAGTAGAGTAAGATTGAACTAGTGAAGAAGGATCAGTTTAAGACTTCATTACATACAATGTGTGCTTTTCTTTTAAAATACCAATCTCCTTTCTTATGCTTCAGACAAGATCACTCCAATCCATTGAGTCTATAAGAGCTGTAGAAGTATGTTTATTAGGGATTTCTTTACCTAGGAAAAGGGGTGGCGGCAGTGGTGTGGCATTACTGTTGAAGACAGGTACTCTGGTTGAAGGTGATGAACCTGGGTGGCCAGAGAACCTCCGCTCAGACTGAGGACCAAACAGCTAGACTTAGAAGTGGTAAGAACCCTCAATGGAAAAATCAAAGGCAACTCTTTATTTCAGCCCTCTCAAGTCTCTACTGGGGGACTGCAGGGAAGTTTCTATTCTTGGTGCATCATCCTGCAATTCACCTCAGTCTCCAGCTAGGTCTGCAGCCCTCTTTAGCACCTGGCCTTTGGAACAGAAAATTTGCTCTTCATGTATCTACCTCACAATGATCTCCTTCATTATATGTGCCCTTTCTTCTCTCCTATTTTTTTTTTTAAACATTTGGGTAACCGGGTGCATGCAGGACAGATTCCTGTTAATGAGTTGTGCACACCCACCTATACCCAAAGTACTTAGCTACATAAGTACAAAAAGGGAGACAGTGAGAGGTGGTGACTACTCTGAAATGAAGCCCTCAGCAATCTGGCAGCCTCTCGGTAGCTCATAGGCTGTGCCTGCCAAGTCCTGGAACTCAACATTGAGAATTGTGTCGGCAAGTTCATTAATGTGGAATTAACTCAATAACCATGGATCTTTAATTTACCCTGAACCAGACATGATTCTTCTGTTCTTATGGTTTAATGGAATCTAGTCAATATACCCACAAAATTTAAGCAACCAGATTACTGGGCACCCTAAGTATTGGGGGGGAAATCATGAGCCTGCATTCCAAAGGGTTTGCATTTGGAAGTCAGGCACACCCAGTATACTGGGAATGCTAACATTTTGCAAATGAGCAGGAATAATCTTTAAGATCTCCAAAGGGCTTTTGCCAGTTAGAAGAGTCTCTAAAAGCCACATGTGCAGTTAACAAGATAATCCTTTACAATTAGCCCAAAAGCACTCCTTTGTGGAGATGAGAGTAATTTGTGTAGCTGAATTTCACTCCCAAATTTGACAATGATCTTACATTAAAATGGATGGCATTGGTGAAACTATTTGTTCTTTAGTGCCTTTGTATGGAACTGCACATAGAAACATCAGATTTCACTGGTAATGTGATCACATTGAAGCTGAAGAAAACAAGGTTTTTGTTTCTAAATTTCTTATTTTTCTTATACTCTCTTTCTAGTCATCTGTGCTGTTTTACATTCTTTCTTTTTGTCCCTAATCTCTTGGTTTTATTGGCTCCTGGAAATGTTGTAGTTTGCCTGTAGTTAAAAAAGTCTGAAACAAGGGAAAATATTCTAGATGCCAAGAAAATACATGTATTCATAAATTTAAACAACTAAATTAATGGTACAGGATTTTGCAGTGTCATGATTGACATTTATGTTTTAGAGCATGAAAATAGTTTCCAGTGGAAATGAAATTTGTCTTTTAAGGAATGATCATTTAATTATTGATTGTAAAAATTGTTATATTTATTCTTTTTGTTGTTGTTGTTATTTGAGACAGGATCTCTCTGGGTAGCCCTGACTATCCTGGAACTCTCAATGTAGACCAGGATGAACTTAGATCCACAGATATCCATTCATCTGTCTTCTCCTCCCAAGTGCTGAGATTAAAGGGGGATGTCCCCATGACCATCAAAAGACTATTGTTGCTTTTAAAGAATTTATGACTATAAATGCTCTCATTTGTATTTTTCAGCCCGGTGACTATTTTGCTAGTTAAACTTAGTTTACTAAGAGTAGCAGTTATGGATGAGAAAGAAGGCATCTATGTTAATTACCCCAAAGACAGATTCTTTATTCAGATACATTGCAGCAGTGAGAGTTTGCCAAGATGTGTACTCTCTTAATTACAAGGAATAGAATTGGTTTTTACTAGACAAAGTGCACACAGAGTGGAAATGAAATGATGACATTTTGGTGTTAGCAGTTTTGAGTAATGAATACAGTAGATAATGTGACAGAAATAAATGACCCTCCTAGAAAGTATTTCTGCCTAGTTGTTAACATTATATTTTTGAAATTGTGGGATAAAAGTGATCCTTTTTGTTCCTGGTGCTATACAATGAGAACTAGGGATTTTCTTATATTGGGAACATTTTCTGAACATCTGTTATCTTATTTCTTAACTCTGGCCCACTTTGGCTGTTAAAAACACAACTGAGGCAGGGTGTGTGTGTGTGTGTGTGTGTGTGTGTGTGTGTGTGTGTGTGTGTGTGTGTGTCAGAGAAAATGAGCAGATTTTGTTGTCTACAACCAAATTCCAAATTGAGTTTTAAAAAAACAGGAATCAAAGTTTTAAAAAATTATGAGAATCTTGACTTTTAGTATTGGAATGCAAGCTGTGTGTACAGCCTGGTTTCATAAATAAGTAGAAAATTTTATCAAAAATAATTGCATGGATACAGTTGAGAAGTGAACACTATGATTACTGTTGCCATCAATATCACTGGAATATCACTTCCTTACATCTCTGTAACATATTTTCTTGGTTTCTTTTTATGTGCATCTTAAAGCAAAGAAAAGACACATAAATTTATCTTAAAATTGATACTTCAGCATATATTTCTTGCCCTTCATGAGCAGTTGGGTTAATTTAGTGCCAGCTGCCTTAGAGGTTTATTAACCTAAAGCACTACAGACACCCTGAAGCGTTTACTGATTCTCATGACCCATTCCCACTAAAAGGCTAGCTTGCAGGGTTAAGGCATGCAGCTCCCCACTCTGTGGACCTCAGTGCCTTCAATGATGCCTTATACAAATGAACACTTGAGTTGAATGAGTGCATGAATGACTACAATATTTTAAAAAGTCAGATAAATCTGTAGAATGAAAGTCGAAAACAGCTCTTCTTAATCTGCAATTGCAAAAATGTCAGGATTGGTCCAAGTAGTGGTGCCTCACAGCACTCAGGAGGCAGAGTTAGGTGGATCTCTGTGAGTTCAACGACAGCCTGATGTACAGAGAGAGTTCCAGGACGGGCTTCAAAGCTACACAGAGAAACTCTGTCTCAAAAAACAAACAAACAAACAAAAAACAACAACAAAATATGGGGTTTGGAATGTCAATGGAACTTACATTTTCTTTAAAGGTTTCAAAAGAAAGATTAAAATAGTTTAAGAATGTTGGAAAGGGTGAATGTACTATCTTACAGACCCATTCTCTGATGTGCAATGTAGGCTTGTCTTGGTTTAGATTCCAAAAAGGCATTATGTAAAGTTAAATCATATTCAACATGTGGTTTAAAATGTGCTATTTGGTAGCCCCACCTTTGAATCATTTGAAAACAGATATGTTGTTTTGTAATGTCTGCCAGCTAATATTTGAAAGCAGTAATGTAACACACTAGAATTTTCTGTATAACTAATGCAGTATGTATGGTAACAATGGATTTCAAAGTATGGTCCCTGGGCCAGGGACACTGCAGATTCTCAGGCACTGACTTGGTCATCCTTAGTCAAGAGCACTGAGATTAGTGCTCAATCATCTATGTCACTGGTGCTCTTAGTCCTCGTGAAGTTTGAGAGCCATTGCTATATGGTATGCAAGAGGGAAAAACTACCAATGATGACATCTCTGTACAAAAAACAAAAAGATGAGTGAAATGACCCAATGAAAGGATGAAAGTAATGGAAGAATGATGTGTACCACAAAGCAGTTACATGCAGAGCAGAAAAGGAATCCAGGAGCAAAGAGATTCCTATGGAGTTGATATCGCTGATGTTCCATGTGTACAGTGAGACATCCTAGGCCTAGAACACATTAGATACAGTCCTTGAACTGAGATCACAAGCAAGTAGGTTTCCTGGCTAATAGTAGAAGATCACAAAGTCCACTCATCTGCAACCTTCAGGGTGCGTCAGAATCACATCAACAGCCAGGCATGGTGACACACACATTCAATCCTAGTACTCAGGAGGCAAAGGCAGGTGGATCTCTGAGTTCAAGACCAGCCTGGTCTACAGAGTAAGTTCTTGCAGTACACAGAGAGGAACTGTCTCAAATAAATAAATGAATAAATAAATATTTTTCTTATATTTATTCATATTGTGTGTATGGGAGAGGTGAATTCCACTGCACACATAAAATTCAGTTGACAACTTGTAGAGCCAGTTCTCTCCTTCTACTGAGAAGCCATCTCACTGATGCTGGGTTTTAATTTCTTATTCTAAAATCAATACTCCTGACATCTATAATCCAATAGTGGACCTCTGACTATCTCCTATTTTGTGTATGAAGAGTGGTCCATATATATATATATATATATATATATATATATATATATATGTAATACATGTAATATAGCATTACTTTTGGAGGGCCATTTAAAGTCTTTCTAATACTACTGTAGGGACATAAATATGTGTGTGTATGTTTTAATGAGAAGTTCTGAAAAAAGATAGCCTCAACTACACACCTCTTCTCTGTAGCAATAGAACATTTATTGTAGCACTAACAAAAAATGTACCATAATTTTAAATGTTTTTATTTTAGAAATAATCTTATTTTACATATCAATTTCCCACATTCCCTTGCCCTCCCATCCTCCCATGCCCTCCACCCCACCCCCTACCCACTCCCCAAGTATAATGAAGCCTTCCACCAGGAACCATCAAAGTCCTCCACATCATTTGGGGAAGGGCCTAGGCCCTCTTTCATGTATTTGGGCTGCAATCCCTCCATTGTACTATAATTTTTTTTTTTCTGAGACAGGGTTTCTCTGTGTAGCTTTGGAGCCTATGTTGGCATGCACTCTGGAGACCAGGCTGCCCTCAAACTCACAGAGATCTGCCTGCCTCTGGCTCCTGAGTGCTGTGATTAAAGGCGTGCGCCACCAATGCCCGGCTGTACTATAATTTTTTAAGAAAGGAATTAAAATATATGTAGGAAGGTAATTAATAGAGATAATGCACTATGAGATATTTGCTTATAATTAATTTCTATTTCAGAAATCTTTATCCATAAATCTGTGATTAATTTCTCTAATTCTCTAAATCAGAGAAAATATATTAATCTCCTTTTCAATGGTGATAAAGACAGATTTCACCCAAATTTAATTAATCCATTTGCATTCTCGAATGAGTGCTCAAAATCTCAGACCCTTCAGCACAAATCATGTAATTGCATTTTAAATGATAATGTGGAAAAATTGGACATGGGTAAGAATAATATATTCCGAATTGTATCATGACTCCCTTTGTAATTTCTAAAATGCATCTTTAATTGCTTTCATTATAAATTAAGCCTTGTCAGGAAGCCCTTTTGGGTTGCTGAAGGTTAGCACTGAGGAAAGAGCAGAGTGTGGAAGAGGAACGTAGGCTCTTAGCCTCATGTGCACCTCCCGACTAATGGACTATTTGGGATAGTGACATCTTTTTAGTCATTTCTATGACACACAATATACTCTCCCCTACCATCAAACCAATGTCATCAAATCAAACATAGACGAAATATCTCTTCTCTCTTGTAGTGAATTTCTCCTTTCATTTTTGTCAGCTAGGGCATAAAAAGTACCCAGACTCCAACGCATTAAATCTTCGTCACTTTCCCTTGTCACATCATCATGTACTCTCCCAAATTAAAGAGCAGCTGCTCAGATTCTCTTGGGTAGGATGCAAGAGCCTGATCTCCCACTTCCTGTGAAGCTGTTTGAACTATTTCTGATCCTCTAGATCTTCAAGCAATTATCCACTCTTTAAAAAGAAGACAGGAACCTCAGAATGGCTTTTGCAAGTGGTTTGGATGACCACTTATTGCTTCCAGGCTGGGAACAGCTGGTTTATTTTGTTGCCGAATACAGCGTCTTAGAATTGCATGAAAAAGTTTATTTCGTGTACCTATATTGTGTTGCTAGAAATAGCACTAATTTTCTGGTTCCGGAGAAAAGAAGCCAAATAATTGCATGTCTGTTCTGAAAGAGTTTTTGTGCTTGCAACGATCCCACTTTTGTAGAAAGCTACTTTCTAATGCATTTTAGCTCTGTTTCCAGAGATTGGCTCCAAAGAAAAGAGAAAAGTGATGGTTGAGTGAAAGGAAAAAGATCATTTAGGGATTAAAATGGATCTCTAATGGAGTCTGTCTCTCCTGTTACCTTGTGTGGGTGGGGGAGAGAGAGAAAGGGAGTTTTAAAAATGTCCTTTGGCTCAGATTCCATAGCCTTCCAGTATTTAGAGTAAACTTTAGCATGCAACAGCTTAATTTTATTATTAAAACTGATTAAGGTCAGAAGGTGATATTCCACGCCTTTAATCCCAGCACGTATGAAGCAGAGTCAGGTGGATCTCTGAGTTCAGGGTCAGCCTGGTCTACAGAGTGAGTTCCACAGACAGTCAGGGCTACACAGAGAAACCCTATCTTGAAAAACAAACAAAAGGACTTATTAAGAATTTGGCACATCAGATACTAGCCCTATCAAATTGTTTTACCTTCGGATGTGTGAAAGTTAAGCAGGCACCTCACAATACAGATTCTAATTGAACAGATTTGAAAATCTGCAATTCTAAGAAACTCCTTGGTGATACTGAGAGGCCTCCATGTCCAGAGACCTCATGCTGAAAACCTGTGAATGAGTTTACAATGAAGCATCTTATTCCTTTACTATTTGTTTGACTGACATGCAGACAACTTTTCCAAATTAAATAGTTGCTATAGAATTAAAGGGTTTCATTATAGGGGGGAAAGTTGATCCTAGGGAAAAACTTAATTGTTTTTCATGGTAGAAAATTTGGGCTTTAGGTTTATTTTTTTTTTAATTGCTTATTTATTATGTACCTGTGTGCTTGCTATAGATTCTGGTTGAATTCAGGCTTGGTGACAAAGAGCTTTACATGCTGAGCCATTTCTCTGTTATGGGGTATTCTTCTCTTTCCTTTTCAGAAATTCAAAGAAGGTACTGAAGTTACACACTTGGTATCTATCACCTTTAATCAGAAGTTTGAAAATGTGTCTAATTCCTAATGATTCATTTTGACTACCCTAAATTGCTTAGTTTTCATTTCAAAATGAATGTCAAGCTTAGAAATTTGGTGTCACTCAAAATCAAGTACCAATTTTATGAATACCAGTAAGTGACTTTGGGGGCCAAATTTAATTTTAGAATGTTATGTTTCAAGAATTCAGGTAGCAACTAAATACACCATGGTTCAGTTCTAGTTGAATTGTTCAATGTGATTTTCTCTTAATTAAAATGAATTTGGTTAAATAAACCCAAGGGAGAGCCACTGAAAAGATGGAATATTCCATATGTAAATTATAATTAAATTGTATAACAAAAGCCTCACTGATAGCATTAAGCCATTTAACTTAGATTGCACATGCCTATTTTTAAAATTCAGTGTCAATGAACAGTTTAAGCCCACAGAGCTGAAAACTCAAACTTGAAGTTTAGAGAATAAAATTTTAATATTTCATAATTAGGAAAATTATTGTTTCTCTTCATTTTTCAGCTTTAATTTTTTTATATTTTTAGTTGACATAATAATTGCTTTGATATAATCCTGCAAAACTAAATCTAATTATATAATGCAAGTATTAGAGTTAACATGAAGGTAATTATGTAAAAATTTTGTGCTATTACACACATACACTCACATACACACACACACACACACACACACACACACACACACAAACACACACAATCCTACATATAGTTAATGGTCATTTATTTATTTATTTTGTAATTTTTTTTATTAGTTCAAATTAGGAACAAGCTTGTTTCACATGTCAGTCCCTTCTCTCTCTCCCTCCCCTCCCCTCTCCCCCACCCCTCCCCTCCATACCCCTGAGGTCATTTATTTTTTAAGTCAGAGAATCTGAGTAACTTATGAAGAAAGAAAAAAAACTACAAAGCCATTTTTTTGATGTCTGCTGTCTTCAACAATTTTATTTTTACTCTCGTGGTCCCCTAAATTACTGCTTCTGAAATGCCAATTAATTTAAATATTAGTCTTCAGCAAATATGACAGTGATTCATGTTTTTACACTTGCAAAAATGAGTGGATTATGTTCTTTTCTAATGCTGGACATTTGGTATGTTATGATTATTACATTTTTTATTATTCCCATTCTGTTGTCTTATTCTGGTAATTAAAGGCAACTAAACTCCCTTTTAAAAATCATTAAATGACCATCAGAATAATTGTTTTAAGATGCTAATCCAAGTTTGTAACTCATTAAAGGCAATGAAGACAGCTGTCTTGGCATCTCTAGTCTGGATATGCTTACTGGCATTTCTTCATGGTTTTATTGCCTGTTTTTTTATTATGGGAATAATGTTGAGTGCACTAATAATTCAAGTATTAATTTGATGTTGGAGGTATAACTTCTCAAATAAAATTATGTTAACCTTTTCATAATTGTTTAGTCTACTATTCCCTCTTCAGTCCTTCTAAGGGGCACTACACTTTGCCTTGTTCTTTTTTACATTAGGCACGAGAAGGTTGCAGGAGAGAAAATGTAATACAGACCACCATTGGCAAAGCTACTGCATTTTTCTGTTGGTTGAAGCATTCCCTTCGTAGCCATTTAAAACACTGCTCTAAACTTGACACATACTGTGTCAATAACAAAACTTCTTTGTGAAATCCTGCCATTATTTTTCTTCCAGTAGCTGGAAAAATAATGAATTCATTGACTTGCTTGTAAATTACTTTATACATCTATCTGATGTAACCCTACCATGGTATTCAAAGCAGGTAGCTTGCTTGCTCAGGCAGTAGGTTTTCTAGGATTTTTCCAGGTAAGTTTTCCCATATACTTCCATAATTCTCTTTCATATAGTAACTATTCAAGATGTGTCTGCATCATTTCCTCAATTATTATATCTCTTTTTGCAAATGAAAAACAATTGCCTGTCTTCCTGGTTTTGTGAAAGAAGTAAAGTGGAGCTCACTGCTGTCCATACTATTCAGCAAACTGCATGGTTTTCCTCACTACCCAACACTCTGCTTTAGTATGGCTTCATTCTTTATTCTGTCACTTCCTCGTTTGGCATCACAGTCCTCACTGAAAGAAAATAGTATCTGCCACATGTTCACATAGGCAAGATGCCCTTACCTTTCCAGGCTCAAAGTGGCTTCATGGATCAATGAATTTATCAGTGGGGATTTTTCTTTTCTTAACCTTGCCCCTCTACAATTAATGAAATGGAACCACTGCTAGTTCACAGCAATTGTTTGAACACAGTGGAGTTGTCCATATGTAAATGCTGCAAGCAAACTTTTTCTAAGAGTAAATTGTAGGCATGCAACAACTACTAGTAAGTGCACTTCCTCAAGCTATCTCAAAAAGCAAAATTATTTGTTTTTCTTGCTTGCTTGCTTTTTTCTTTTCTACCCTCCCTTCCTCCCTCCCTCCCATCCTCCCTCCCTCCCTCCCTTCTTTCTTTCTTTCTTCCTGAGACAGGGTTTCTCTGTGTAGCTTTGGAGGCTGTCCTGGAACTCGCTCAGTAGACCAGGCTGGCCTCAAACTCACAGAGATCTGCTGGCCTCTGCCTCCCCAGTACTGTGACTAAAGGTGTGTGCCACCAATGCCTGGCTCCAAATTCTTATTCCTAAGTATGTACTTTGGGTAATTATTTATTAATGTGACTGATCCTTTTATCAAACAGGATTTTTCATTTCTTCTTCTGTTGAGACAAACTGTAATATGTTCTAATTAGAACATGACATCAGTCAGTTATAGCTGAGGCCCAAAATTAACAAAGCAGCCAGTCTATCAAATCTTAAATTTAGGGACACAATCCAGCCAAGCGTTTCAGATTTTTAAATAATTGGTGTCAATGCCATATCACTGTTAAAGAGTGCCTTGAAAATGGGAGGTATAGCTGGAAATAAGAGTGTGGACTGAAGGTTGAAGGCTCATGCTATGGGAAGTACATCTGAATGCTTTTCTTGGCTCTTTTTCAGGAAAAACTTTTTTGTAGCTTTAAAATTTATTTAAAAATATATGTTGAAAAGGGATAAAGGTTCAGTTCTTAAGGCCAAATATATACAGTGAGATTTTACCTGAAAGACATCTGGAAAGTGATTCCACACTGAAAGCTAGTCTTATACACAGTATCAGTGTGTTGTAAGCATGATTTATCAGTGATACTTAGAGGACCAATACTTGCAAGATGGTTACTTCATTCCTTAAAGAGCAGCGTGCATGGGCGGGGCTAGCCATTTAACTATGCTGTTCAGGCTCCCATATATTTTGGTAGACTTTCTTGAAAGGAGGAAGAGGAATTAGATTGGAGTGAAGGTCCTCAGGGCTGTACTTGGAAGCACGTCTGTGGTATGAGCATGGAAGCACGTCTATGGCATGAGCATATGAACATGTCTTCAGAATGAACCTGGGAGCATGTCTGTGTCATGAGCATAGGAACATGTCTTCAACATGAGCATTATGGCCTCAGGGAGTGTCTACAAGGGAAAAGCTCACTGCTGCCTATGCAGTACTAAGTACCACAGTGCAAAGTGCTTATTAACTTGGAATGTCAAGCGGGAAGTAGGCTGTATGTTACAAGAAGAAAATAAATTCTTGTCGTGTTCATTAGTTTTAGTTAGCAAAAGTAGATTTGAACCACCCCCCACTTGACTTCAGATTAATAAATAATGAAACTTAAATAAAAATAAAAGCTACCTGGGTACAGTTGCACATGTGTTTAATGCCAGTGCTTGAGAATTGGAAACAGGATGGTAGGTACTCAAGGTCAGCTTCTCTTAGTAACACAGAAAGTTTCAGACAAGGGCTACAAGGCACCATGTCTCCCAAATTAATTAATTAATTAATTAATTAATTAATTAATATCAAGATGGTAAAAGTTACAAAGTGTGTATTATATGTATACATAATATAAGCGTATATATGTGTGTATGCTGTATGATGCAAATGTGTGTGTGATGTGTGTAGGTTAGTGTGTGTGTGTGTGTGTGTGTGTGTGTGTGTGTGTGTATGTGTGTGCTGGTACTGTGAGTGTGGAGGCTGGATGACAACTGCCGGTTCATTCCATGTCTTCTATCTTGCTTGCAACAGGGTCTCTCTTTTGCTGTTGTTTACCTCTGAGTACCTGAGGCTAGGTAGCCTTTAAGCAATCCATGATTCTTCTGTCTGCCTCACGTCTTGCCAGAGGGTCACTGGAATTACAGATACACACCATTACCATGCCCAGATTCTATGTGGGTTCTGGGGATTTAAATTCAGAGGACTTCACACTTCTGTGGCAAGTACTTTATCTACTGAGCAAGTCTAAAATATGTATATGTATTTCTGAAATGAAAAGTCAACAAAATTCCAGAAGATTGAAGATGACTTTTAGTATTTACTTATTAATTTGTTTATTTAGTTTATTAGACAGAGTGTGGCTATGTAATCCATGCTGGTCTTGAACTTGTCAACTTCTTGCCTCAGTCTCCTGAGTATAGGCATATAGGTATACAGTATAGTTTTAGCTTTACTGTATTTTGTAAAAGTGCTTTAAGTGAGTTGATAAAGCATAAAGGAAATTTTATTCTTAGTTTTTAATTCCTACCTTGTATAACTATTTTAAAATCTGGAGAGGATTATGTTACAGGTATAGAAAAAATAACCCAGTGAAAAGACAAAGAAACAGATCTTTTAATTATAATTATTAGAATGCATGCCACGTACAAGTACTTTTGCAATATGCAGTATCTGAGTTAAAGTATAAAGAGTACAATGTTATAGGAGGGACTTGTGATTACAGCATGACATTTGTAAAAGTACAATGAAATTCCTAGCTAATGTTTACAATTGACAGAATGAACTTGAGCTGTCTTACTAGAGTGTTGGCCTCTCTTCTTCCTAGTCTTCCTGAAATGCTCACATAGATCCATTAAGAGTGCCAGCATATGAATCTGGTAAGCACCAAGGATAGATAGGGTACCAGCAGATAGGTATCAAATCTGGAAAGCACACACAATTGATAGGTGGCTTTTTAGAAAAGCAGCATACATTATTTAATTACCGAAGATGATTTATTCATAAGCATTAAGAATATGAAATAAATTCAATTTATGAAGATTGGCTTTTTAGCCTTTGCCTGTGTGGTGCAATAAGATATAAGGTTAAGTGGCTTATCCTCAGTGACTTGACCTTTCTCTTTATTTTCATTATCTTAAGGGTTTGATTTCATTAAAGAAGCATTAAACAAGACATTTTATAGTGAGTAACTCAGGTCTGGCACTTTGGGATTTGTCTCTTTGGGATTCCCTTGCAAACATTAAACAATGCATCAATAACTCCTATAGTATTAAGTTTCTTTCTTCACTCAAAAATTCCTGAAGCTTTGCTTCATACCAGAGTTGCTCATGCTTTAAAAATCATGAAGTTAGAGTTTCAGTAAATAAAATTTATTATATGTATCTTATGTTAATAAAAGTAAACCCACAAACTCAAGACCATGTACAATCTTTTATTGGGTGAAGAATAAGGCAACTAAAGAGCAGGATGTAGTACATTTTAAAATAGTTTTATACTTCCAAACTTCCTTGAGCCTCACTCATAAACAAACGTATTTCACCCTGAACAAACCCACTCAATTCATTTCTTCCCTACAAATATTCCTATTGTCTTCTAATATTAACTGCACAAGTCTGGTCAGAAGCAAGGACTCAGATCTATAGCCCTTAGTGTGTCTGAATAGCTTGTGATCCATTCTTTTCAGGTCTGGGCTGACAGATACCTAGAGTCTAGGATCAGGCATGTGCAAGCTAGTTTAAATCATGCAAAAAGCATGATTACTTGTAAAGTGATAATGCTGATGTTAAAAAAAATACTGAAAAAAGATACTGAAGTAATTCTGAAACAAGACTAAATTTTAGAACTGAATTAGTATCCTTACCATTGCCATGTTCTTCTTAATGCATTTTCAAATTTTACTAACTTTAAATCGCTACTCTTTAAAATTAAATATTAATTTATTTATCAAAGATGCTTTGACAATTAGTTGCATCTTTACTAACAGGATGCTAATCAACTCCATTTAAGTTTTAAAAAAGCACTCTTCCTATGAAATAAAGCAGGACGTATAGGAAATTCATGCCTATGATACTTTAAAAAGTCATTTTTGAGACAGGTCTATTGTTAAGTTGCCCAAGCTGGCCTGAGTCTGCTCACCCTCCCACTTTAGCCTCCCAAAGAACTGTTGTTCTCTACCCACACACCAGTGTGTGTGTGGCTGATACCACTTTTCATTATTAAAGTTAAGCTGTGGCCTGGAGTTTTGTTACATTTAGTTTAAGGGAGACTTTTCATATTAATTCATATCTATATCAGAGACAGTGTGTTCTAAAACTTTTAATTTATACATTTAGGTACCAACAATTTCCACAGCTTTAAATAAAATTATTTATAAATAAATGATGATGCATTTTAAAGCTTGTTATGTAGCCAGTCTCAAATCCCTGTATTAAAGTTGGAACTCATAATACTCAGTACATAACTCTGTTTAGAGATAGAATCTTTATAAGAGTAATTAAGTTAGAATGATGACATTAAGGTGGGCTCTAGGTTAATTTGATATCCATATACAAATGCAAACTTGGGAAACAGATACACAGAGCAAAGAACATGTAAAGTCACAAGGAATTGACAGCCATCTGCAGGTTCCATTGCTAGTGCCTTGATTTTAGATGCCTACCTTGGAGAATTCTCAGGAAAATGTATTTCTAGTCTTTAAACTACCTAGTCTGTGATATGGCAGCCCTCAAAGACTAATATATATCACTGATTAGTACAGAGGAGGGAAGAGATTCACAATTACACCGGGAATTTCAATATTTCTTTGTTGCTTTCACAATATAATGATCCTATGTGAGTGACAATAAAAGAAGGCTGCCACTGTCAGATTTATATAACAGGCACAGAAAAGGAATATGAATTTTCTGGAAATTCATTCCATAACTCAAGCAAAGCATAAGCACCATTCAGCAGCTGAGGTAAATGTAATGGTAAGGTGATCATTCACACAGAGTGTCGATATATTACAACAGCAGGTGCATTCCCAATAATGGACACGTTTTTTTCTGACATTGAAATATACATTATTCTTGAATCCTAGACTCTGGGTTCAAAGGACTTTGAGCAGAACCACAGCATATCACATGCCCCAATAATGGACATTTAACATGTCACTTACAAATATGATAAGTTTATGGGGTTCAGGAACATATTCATTTTATCAGTGAGGAAATGGAAGCGAAAGAGAACCTTAGAAAGGGAAGTCAGAAATAGACCCACACGTCAAAGCCTGTTGTGCAGGGCTGGAGACAGGGTTTGTGAGTGTAGTTACAAGCTACTAGACGCTTATGAGTCTAGACTGTATCTAATCTCCATTAAGAGCACCAAGACCTTTGACTGCATGAGCAAATACTAATGCTGTTATGTATTTTCCTTTTTCAGCTTGTTTTCACTTGTTAAAATGCATGTGTTCTCTCATCGCAGCATGCCACATGGCTGTGATGCCAAGATAGATTCATCTTCTTACACTACATTTGCAAGAATAGCTCTTAGGAAACTATTGTTTCCATGTTTTTTTCTTTCTTTCATTTTTTGTTTTTTCTAATGTTTTGTTTTGTTTGTTTATTTGTTTTCATGTCATAGTTATGTTTAACATTTGATTGTAGTGTTACTATCAGGAACACATGTAAATGGATGAATTCATCTCTCTCTCTCTCTCTCTCTCTCTCTCTCTCTCTCTCTCTCTGTGTGTGTGTGTGTGTATCTCAAACATGCACAGATTTTGAATTCAAATTATTTAGTAAGTCATACGTATTTGAACATGCATATCAACAATACAGTAGGCTGCTTGAATGGAGCCGAAGAATTGGCTCATTAGTTAAGAGTACTTGCTACTCTTTGCTTTTCCGTTTATTGAAAACAGAATTTTTCTCATGTAATATATCTTGATTATGGTTTCCCCTCCCTCTACTCCTTCCACTTCCTCCCCACCTCACCTCCATCCAGATTCACCCCCTTCCTGTCTCTAATCAGAAAACAAACAGGCTTTTATAATATAATACAATATATATATTATAATATAATACAATATATATATTATAAGATAAAACAAATACTAACACATTGGAATAGGACAAAACAAACAAACAAAAAGGGAAAGAGCCCAAGAGAAGGCACAAAATAAAAAATAGATAGATTTAGACACCCACTCATTTCTCCACTCAGGAATCCCATAAAACCACAAAATTGTAAGCCATAATATATACACTCAAAGGACCTGTAGGTTAAAAAGAGAGGAAAACGTCCCTGTCTCGAAAAACCAAAATAAATAAATAATGAAAAAGAGAGGAAAAGTATAAATAAAGTAAAAAGTAAGATAAAATTAAAAGAAAAGAATAGCCTTAACATGACCTTGTGAGACAAGGAAGCTCATTGAGTTTGTTTTCTGTTGGCCATTTATTGCTGGGCCTGTAGCCTACTCTTTGGGGTAGTTTGTTTTCTTAGTGAGACTCCCCTGAAGAAAGCTACATTTTCATTTGCAAGTGATTGTCAATTGGAGAAACTTCTCGTTTAGAGATGGGGGCATGTATCCACTTCTGCTTTCAAGTGGAGGACCCCATCTGGTGCAGGCCCTGTGCCTGCTGCCTTGGTCTCTGTGTGTTCATATTTCATTCATGCTGTTGATTTAGAGGGCCTGTTTCCTTTGTTTGCTCCATGCCCTCTGACTCTTAAAATCTTTCTGCCTCCTCTTCTGTAGGGGTTGCCTGAGGTTTGAGGGGCTGAGGGTAGTTATTTGATAGAGACATCCCATTTAGAGCTGTCTGTTCCAAGGCCTCTCACACTCTGCATAATGAATTTATATGGGTCTCTGTATTTGTTACAGTCTCCTACAGGAGGAAGCTTTTCTGATGATAGCAGAGCAAGGTACTGATCTGCTTCCCTGGCCAGTCTCCATGATTTTTTTTAGTGTTGACAAGTTGAGGTCCTTTGGCAGGAAAAGTAGGACAATATAGTAGTTAGAAAATGTTCATACATCGGACAGTGTGCAATACTTTTGAGATCATGAGTTGGAATAACTTTTATACAGCTTGTAAATAACTGACATTGTGTTTTCTATAGATAAATATATTAGAAAATAAAGGTGTATGCATTTATAGTCTGAAAAATGAGAATCGCAGTAATCCATCTTTTAACTTCTCATTTTTGCATATTACTCATTATGTATAATAGTAGTCCACAGATGAACTACATGGAAATGATGCTGCTGCTAATCTTACAACACAGCCATGTGAGGGCTGGGAATGCAGCTCAGGACACAGTGCCTACCTAACATGCACAGTGTTCTACTTTCAAGGGATGACATTCTTCAATCTTAGTAGTTCTGTACTTTTTCAGTGTAGGTAGTGAACGGGTGTGTGGTGGGGGCTCCCTGGGTGGTAAGGACACGCTCTGCCATTCAGCTGTACCCCAGCTCTAAATTTAGAATTTTTTAAATTGTTTAACTGTTAACTATATATTATTACATAAAAACTAACTATATTATTAACTATTACTTTAATATACAACTATATATTATTAACTATATATGACTATTAACTATGTTAACTATTAACTATTTTTAATGATTATGTAAAAATTTTTAACTATAGCTTAAACACAGACAAGCTTCTTATGACAGATGAATAACTGTTCTTCTAAATCATTAGGTACTAACTTACAGTCACTTATTAATGTTCCAGCATTATGATTTTATGGTTTCAATTTGGGCACATTGTTGCAAATTGAATTTTCCTCAATTAATGAACTCATTAATTAATTTCTGAGATGGATTTTCAGTATGTTGTTGCCCAGACCAGCCTTGAACCTGGGCTCAAATAATTCTCCTGCTTTAGCTTTTTGAGTAAGTGGGATGACAGGTATATACTACTAACCTTAAAGTTCATTCCTAAAGTAAGAGCTAAAGTTATGAGTGGTTCTGCATACCAATTATTCTTCTAAACAGTTTATTTGAATACTGGTACCAATTTACAAATAAGGAAACTGAGTCAAGGGGACTTAAATGCCTTGCCTGTGAACAGCCAGCCAGTACATGAAGGCATTCTGATTGTTGACTTCTGACGTCTTCTCACCTGAAATTAGAGCCTTTCTCTGAATGAGTTTTTGTTCACCTAAGGGAGACTACAGAGAATATTTTTGGTTGTGAGCCTAGCCTTTAAAGGCTGAGCCATCTCTCCAGCCCAGAGACTGCAGAGAATAAAGGCCTAAATTTAGAGACAGTTGAGTTTTTTTCTAGGAACCAATTTCTGGGTTCAAGAATCTGATTGTAAGTTTTACTTCTTTCCCCTAAGATGTTCAAAAAGTCCTTATGTATTTCTTGTAAGAAGCCGATACTGAACTGGATGTTATTTCTGTTGAATCTCTGGGTCATAGCACTGTCTTGGTTGTGTTAAGGAACAAAATGGGTGCTAACACATTGATAAAGTTCTGATGACTGTGGGGCTGCTTTAACAGAGCTGACTTTCAGAATTAAGGTTAGAAGGTCCAGGCAACTCACTCTCAAAAGTGCAGAATACTATTTATTTTATTTTGGGGGGGGGGGGCGGAGAGATGGCTAGGAGATAAAGAACACTGGCTTGCCCTTCCAGAAGACCCAAGTTCAATTCCCAATACCCACGTAGCAGCTCACAACTGTCTGTAACTCCAGTTCCAAGGGATTCAACATCTTCACACAGACATACACACAGCCAGACACCAATGCACATAAACTAAGAACAAATCATTAAAAAATTTTAGCTGGATAGTGGTGGTGCATGCCTTTAATCTGAGGACTCAGGAGAGAGAGGCCAGCAAATCTTTGTGAGTTTGAGGCTAGCCTGGTGTATACAGCAAGTTCCAGGATAACTAGGACTGTTATATAGAGAAAACTTGTCTGGAAAAACCATGGGGATTGAGCAGCACCTGGAAATGAGGAGAAGTTTAGGGAAGCAGTAGAAACCCACAGTTTGAGAAAAAGCAGACAGGCTGTGTCCAGCATCCTGAGGACTGCCTCCCTTGGCCAGGTGATTGGTGGGCCTCACTGGATTAACTCCCAAGGAAGGGACAATGGCAGGTCCCCACCCAAAGACAGGTTCCACTCCTCTTTTCCTTGATGAACTTTTAATTCTACCTTTACAAAGAGGTCATTTCTTAAATTGGTTGAAATGTGACTCTAAAGTCAGATCAGTGATATCCAGTTCTGCAGTACTGAATCTACTGACTAATCCTTTAACATTGCAGATAAGTCACACAGAAAATGTGCTTGATTAACACATTTTATTTTTTAGTACTAAAAAGTCATATTTGCTATTATCCATACCAATTCCTTCAGAAAACTATTTAAGAATTGGGAATCTGACAAGTTTAGGGTAGAGACTACAAGTTTCCCAAAATTCTAATTTTAGCTTGAAAGTTAAGCTTTTTCACTGGTGCCTAGATGGGTAGTTATTTCTCCTGATGTGACAACAGAGTGGCTACCTTGCCCATCTCTGCTTCCACTGTTTTGAAGAACTATGAGAGCTACCAATGAGGCAACTTATCATGTACACAATATGCATTGCAGACACTCAAAACTCTTTGAAATACATTCACACCACAGCAGAATTTGCTTCTGTGCCTTGCACTCTTTGGGCAGAAGACCATTATTTTTATCCAAAACCGTACTAGTGTCTGGGTGTGTTGCCTGGGTGTGCTGCCATGCCTGATAGCTCAGATGCTCAGGAGGTTAAGGCAGATGAATCCAAGTTCAAGGTGAGCCTGGACAACTTAATGAGATCCTGTTTCAGAAAAAAAAAATAAAATAAAAAAGGACTGCTTATAGAGCTAAAGCACTTGTCTAGCATGATCAAAGTCTTGGATTCAATTTCCACACATGATAGGGAAAAAATCTGTGGAAAAAGTTACTTCCAATGAGCAGAGACAGACATACAAAGAAATACACTAAGCTGAATTCTGGAACCTAGTTGAAGAGAGGGAGGAATGAAGAACGAAGGGGTCTGTACCAGGTTGGAGAAACCCACATAAACAGTTGGCCTGAAAAAGGGAAAGCATATCGACCCCAGACGCTCTTTGGGAGGCCAGTACGGGACTAATCCAGCCCCCTGATCATGGATGCCATCGGGGAGGCCCCTGCACTCCTGGGAGCCTCCGGAGGTGGACTGGCTTTTTGCCCTGGTGTATGTGGGGGACTTCGAGAGCCCATCCCACTTGAAGGGATGCACTCTGTCTCTGAACACATGGGGAGGGACCCAGGCCCAGCACAGGAAGATTTGGTGGACTTGGTGGAGCCCCGGTTGGGGGCCCTACCCTGCCTGGGGAGTGGTGGGTGGATGGGGTGGGGGGTAGGTTGGAGGTGGGGGAGAAGGAATGGGGGTAAGGGGAGGGAGAGGGAGAGGGAGAGGGGAATTGCATGTGAAACAAGCCTGTTCCCTAACTTGAATTAATAATAATAAAAAGAGAGAAAAAAAAAAGTTACTTCCAATGAATAAGTGTCCTCTGTGGACATGGCATGAAGATGGGCTAGCATATTAACTACAGTGTCTGGAGAAACTTTCTTTTCTTATCATTGTATAGCTCGTGTGTGTGTGTGTGTGTGTGTGTGTGTGTGTGTGTGTGTGTGTGTGTGGTTTTATAATGTCAGTAACTTTCAGAAGTAACTATTATTCAAATCATAGAATTCAGGGTATTTTACACAATTTTCTTTCTTTTTTAATAATTTATTTAACTTTATTTTATGTGTATTGGTGTGAAGGTGACAGAGCCCCTGAAACTGAAGTAACAGTTGTGAGCTGCCATGTGGGTTCTGGGAATTGAACCCGGGTCCTCTGAAAGAGCAGCCAGTGCTCTTAACCACTGAGCCATCTCTCCAGCCCCACAATTTTCTTATGTAGAACACTGACGCTCTTGTAGTTTCCTTTTTCATTTGTGAATTGTTTGGAAGCTTTGATGACTTCATCCTTTCACTTGCAATGTGTAGCTCCTTCCAGACTCCCAAGATATCATCTACAAATGGACTGATAAAGGTTCATTTACTACTTAACCTTGTAGTGATGTGAGTGACTGGAGGAGACAGTTTCAGAGGAGAAGCTCTGAACCTGCTAACCACAGTGCCTAGTCTGCCACTTCATGTCACATCCCCTCTACTTCTACGTAATCAGCTATGGCAATTTTACAGATTGCTTTACCTCTAAATTAGAATAAATGTCTTCAAATCCCAGGTCTGGTTCCATCAGAGAGGTGGCTTGGGCAAGTTTTCATAGCTCTCTGGTGTGAAAGGTAAGGATCTGAGTTTCAGAATATCCACTGGCGCTCCCAGGTTCTTGTGTCCTTAAATGAAGAATTGTTCCAGGGACACCTTGTTATAAATCGAAAGAGGGGCAGCTTGCTTTAGATGGTATGGGACAGGCCTGTGAGAGGAAAAAAGGCATAAACTCAGAAGCTGTTGGTCATGTGGCTCATGACCCTCACCCTTCAAAGCACCCACCTCTCCCCCACTTTGGCATCCTGAGCTTTTATCCAGCATTCTGGCTTGGTTGTGTCAGAGAAGGATTTCATGTTTTTTTAATTTAGCTCCCCCCACCTTTTTCCAACTAATTTTTTTTTCAAATTTTGATGACTCTATATTCCTATTCTCCTACCACACTGAGACTATTTCTTCATGAGAAAAAAAAGAATGGCATATATTATGCAGTTATTTGAGGATTAATTTACATTCTGCTAGTAAATTATAATGCTTAATGCCTAGCAGAGAGCTAATCATAAATTTAAATGACTTCCTTTATGTTGTATAACCTTTCCTGGAGTGATGTAAGGAACCCTCTGTTCACCCCAGATAAAGAGGGCACCGGCAGATAAATGAAGGAATTCTGTCAAATTCCAGCTTGGTGAACCAATGAGTGTTTGTTGGGGTTACTTAAGGGAGCATGGGTGACACACAGGCAACTATTCCTCCACTTCTACTGGAGTGTGGGTGACTCAGGGAGTGTTGCACCACTAAAGAGTCCTCTAAATTTATTATGAGAAGTCACGGCACCCAAAATCCCACAACCACTTAACCTTCCACCTGTTGTAAACTCTAGCTCCTTCCCTTTGAGGACACACCTCCCATGACTACAGACCTCTCACTACGCTCCAGTTCTTAAAGTTCCATCAGCACCTAATGACACCATGATCTGGGACCAAACCTTTGATTCATAGGCCTTCTGGGGCAACAATTATCCAAATAATAGCAGATCTGTATGAGTTTATATTGCTCTACTTTAACCTAGATTTAATTCATGGCTCAGTTTTGTTTAAAGTCTTATTTTTAGAAGCAACTCTTTAAATCACCATACATCTTTTAAAACAAAATTGGAACCTGACCTGGCATTTAGTATCTATCTAACTAGCTGCTTTAAGAACAAATATTTGAAAACTAGCTCCATTTATTCATTCTTTGAAAGTCAGTTTCAGTATTAGTATGACAATATAAAGTTTAATTACAGAATTCAGAATGAAATTTTGAGTATTTTAAAGCATATATAATTCATAAGAGTTCATTTTAGAAAGAGTTGTAAAAATTTTACATTTAAAAATTTTGAGTTTTATTAATATGTGGTAATGTTTATCAATATCACATTATAATTTCCTCAGGAAATACAGTATTTTGGCAAATTATCATTTTTTATAAATTATAAGTTGAGCCAATTTGTCTTGAACCTTGGGTTTCATTTTCAACTAGTGTTAAGATTTACTACAGTTCTCATTTTCTCCATGGAGAGAAGTGGAAGGGACAAGCCTTCACTTGTTTGGATCCAAGATTTCAGCACAAATTACTTTCTGCTAAGTGATGTCAGCCTTCAGTGCACCTGCTTGCAAATGTGAAGACTGGCAGGGTCATGGTCATTTAGTCTGGCCATATTGACTTCAGGCCTCTCACGTCCAAGGTGAATAACATTTTGCCAACTATCCTGGTGTTGTGTGAAAACTTTGCTCCAAGGAACTCTGACCATTAAGAGGCTGAATGAGAACACTGCTTTTAAAGTGTATTATATGAAACTTCCCTAGGCAAAGAAAGCATGAGTTCTGAATCTAGTCATAAACCCACATTTGGGACCATACTTTTAAATATAATGTTGTTTTTAACATTGCTGAGTTATGAGACAGAAAAACCTTATTGGCTGGTTTTAAAAATATTGAAATATTCACCTCTAAAAATTCTAAATTTGCCTTTCAAATGGTAACATCTGTTTGGCTAAATTAGCTAAAAGCTTGCATACTTCAATAGTTTTTTTGGTATTAAGCATGTGTGTGATATGTAATACATTATATATAATATCTATATGAATATATATATATGTATATATATATATATATATATATGTTCAGAGATAGGCAGATGCTGAATTGGTCATTATTTCTCTAAGTTTGTGAGTATAAATTGGCATGAGTTTCTTTATGAGTTTTAATATAATTGACAGCTCAGACTATATAAAGAAACAACAGGTGTATAGTTTTGTGTGCTAGGCATAGCATAAATTTTCATTACTCCATGATGTCAATACCAATTACCTTCATAATTTAATGTAGTTTCACTCATTCAAACCAGGCAATGAACTACTTCCTGTTCCTTCTCTTCCCTTAAAAAGACTGCTTCCTCTCATTCATACAACAAGGACATCTGTTCAATGCTGTTCATAGCAGCACTATTTGTAATAGCCAGAAACTGGAAGAAGGCTAGATGCCCCTCAACCGAAGAATGGATGGAGAAAATGTGGTAGATTTACACAATGGAGTACTACTCAGCAGAAAAAAACAATGGAATCTTGAAATGTGCAGGAAAATGGATGGAACTAGAAGAAACCCTTCTGAGCAAGGTAACCCAATCACAAAAAGACAAACACGGTATATACTCACTCATATGTGGATTTTAGACATAGAGTATAGAATTACCAGCCTACAATCCACACTGCCAGAGAAGCTACTAAACAAGGAGGACCCAAAGAGAGACACACATGGCCCCTGGAGAAGGGGAAAGGGCAAGATCCCCTGAGAAAATTGGGAGCATGGGAAGAGGCGGGGAGGGAGCTAGGAGAATGAGAAGGGGAGAAGAGGAGGGGTGCAGAGGACATGAGGGAGCAGAAAGGTTGAGTCAGAAGAAGAATAGAAGATAACAAGAATGGAGATACCATAATAGAGGGAGACATTTTAGGTTTACAGAGAAATCAGGCACTAGGGAAATACTTGGAGATATACAAAGATGACACCAGCTAACAATCTAAGCAACAGAGGAGATGCTACCTTAAATGCCCTCCCCTGATAATGAGATTGATGGCTGACTTATATGCTACCAGATAGCCCTCATCCAGCAGCTGGTGGAAGTAGAAGCAGACACCCACAACTAATCACTGAACTGAACTGGAATCCAGATGCAGAGAAGGATGAGTGAAGAACAAAGGGGGTCCAGACCAGGCTGGTGAAACCTACAGAAACAGCTGACCTGAACATCGGGGAGCTCTTGGTCCCCAGACTGATAGCTGGAATACCAGCATGGGACTGATGCAGACCCCAGGAACCTGCCTTTCAGTGAGGAAACCTCAGACATCTACAGGATCTCCTGTAGCAGTTCAGTACTTATCCCTAGCATAGGTATGGACTTTGGGAGCCCATTCCACATAGAGGAATACTCCCTGAGCCAAGACACAAGGGGGTGGGCCTAGGCCCTATCTCAAAGGATATGATAGACTCTGATGGCACCCTATGGAAGGCCTCACCATCCAGGGGGAGCAGAAAGGGTATTTGGTAGGTAGGGTTTTAGTTGGGGGAGTGGTAGGGTGGATGGGAGGGAGAAGGGAATTGGGATTGTTATGTAAAACAATCTTGTTTCTAATTCAAATAAAAAAATCTGCAGAAAAAAAGAAAAAAAAAGACTGCTTCCTGTTTCTAGGGTTTATTTGTCCATGTTAAAGACCAAGATTCTCTTATCCCCTCACATATGAGGCTGAGAATGAAGTGAACAATGCCACAAGTTAATGTCCATCACTACAAAGGGTATTGAACTTTCAAAATCTATTTTAGAAATGATTTATATTTAGTGTCTGTTTACAGGAAGATTCAAACACGAATGAGGATCCTGGCCTTGCTTTTTATCTCATCAATACAGAGAGTGGCTTTGATGCCATCTGTGTATGAAAACAAGCTTCCCAGAGGAACCTGGGGCCGGTTTTGTTCTGTCTTATTTCTGTCAGTAATCAGTTCAGGGTTATTTCTTAAAGAATAAATGTTTCGGCTTTATTATTGCTTCTGTTGAATATGTTACACATGGATTGTCAAAATTTGAACATGAGGGGATGAATAGCAATGCATCCATAATGAATATAATTCAGTCTTTAGGATGTAGACTATGAAGCAGGGTAGACATACATTTTGAACATCAATGATAATGGTTTGTAGCTATAAAAAATACAGGAGATGGACTGTAATGGCCTTCATCCTGCAATGTTCTGAAGCTGTTTGATGAAAGGGATCCTCTCTATGGTTTATTAATATTTCCATCTTTCATAAAGGAGAAAATAGAGGCGAGGGAGTAAGGAATGGGACATAATGAGGAGAAATGGGGTGGGTAGTGGGATGTAGTTCTTTATTTCATAATATTATGCTATACAGTTTGACATGCAATGAGAAGCAAGGACAAAGAGGAAGACACGGAGACACTTTATATATAGCCTCAGTGAGGAGCAATGTCCCAATATTCACCTTCTACAGGAGCTCAGGTCAAACAGCAAATAGAGGTGCAAACTCTATCACCCAGGTCATGACTCAAAGGTCTTCACTTCATTCACCTCTCCTCCCCCAATAATCCTCTATACCTCTCAGAACTGTGTGTCCACCAATGAATGGTGTGGAGAGACACACTGAAGGGTTCCCTGATGTCCTAAGTCATTCCTGGCTTCCCTTCAGGCCTCCTGAGTCACCTCCTAGGAATGCAGCAGGGAGTGAGCCAGGGTGGCAATTTTCCTCCAAACATCCAAGCAGGGAGGAGGATACCAACTTCTCAGCTTCTTCTCCTGCTTTCCTCTGGACTAACTCCTCCCCACTCTTGTGGGGAGGTATTTATCCATTCTGCCCAGTGGTACCACTTTTCTGAACAGGTAAATCGGGTAATTCTACCCCTTCCTACTGAGTGAGGGAGGAGTCCTCTTTCTGATCTATTGAAGTCCAACAACTATGCAGCTCCTTTAGCTGAGCCCATTTGTTGGAATGATGTTTCCATCCTTTACGATATTTTCATTGCAATGGGTTGCAGTCTCCTTTAGAATTAGAAGGATTTCCCCCTAATCTCTTGTAATTTCATCAAGCAGCCACCTTCCAATAAAAGACAAGACTAAGCAGGCTAGCACACCTACTGGTGACCCTTTCTGACTGGCATCTTACTGATCTCTTGGCTAAGCTTCCTTCTGTCTTTTCACCTGGCCTCCTCTTTCATGTTCACTTTTTCCATTGAAAGAAAACAGTGGGGCTTGGGCTGTCTTAGTCCAGTCACACTCCTGTTCCCTTGTCTTGCCTTGTAGCCTCTTTTGATCTCAATTTCTTTCTATTAGAAGCATGGCAGCTGAGAAGTCAGGGGACTCTGAAATAAACTAAGGAATCAAAGTAAGGTGTGAATCTTTCTCCACATATCACGAGGATCTCACAAGGGCTACAACTGCAAATGCTGTCGTTCCCTTCCACATGCTGAGGTTTTATGGCCACAGAGACATGTAAGTTTTATATTTCCTTACAGCATATGCTGAGCAATGATGAGCTCTGGTGCTGGTTTTCATACTTGTAAAGTAATTGGAGGATTGTCCAGTCTTAGATATCGAACTGGCTCCTGGCTGCAGAAGAGATATTGCTACCAGCTGATTTCACAAAGAAAGGCTGTCATAGGCTTTGATGGCTTAGGTTGGCTTGCTCTTCTTGGACAAAGAGACCTTGAACCACAGTCTGCCTCTGCAATAAACCACTGTTTCATCAGTATTCCTTGCTTCCCCAGATGGCCTTTCAAAAGAAGCAACCAACTTTTAAAAGAAATGTTATGTAGGTTGGAAATTGGCCATATACTAATAAGTTAGGGAGGGCATGTGCATTCTATTAAAGTTATTTTTATTCATTAATTTTGTGACTCGACAATTTCATGTATGTGAAATTTGACAACTCCATGTTTATGATCTATTCTGACTACTTTCTCCTCCCGCTTTTTCTTATCTCCTTCCCAAGCCCCTCTATTCTGTCTCATCCCTTCTTTCACAGAATCGTGACTTTGGGTTTTGTTTAGTGACTCATTTAGTTAAACCTGGGCCACCTGTGCCATTGTATTGGAGCTATTTATCCACAGGAGCCTCCTGGGTTTCCTGAGTCCATCAATAGTAAATGGTTCAGCAGTGAACGGTAACCCCCCCTGAGCTCCTCCTGCATCCATACCTGTTGTTAAAGACATATTCTTATGCAGATTCAGCATAGGTATGAATTCACCGCTGCTGTGAATTCTTGATTGCAAAGGATGTAATCTAGCCCAGAAGATGACTCTCCCAGCCCTTCTCCCTTCATATACATTTTAATCCAAGCTGCCATGAGTAAAAAAATCTTTGAATCTCTTTAATTCCCCTAATACAATTTTAGCATCTGCAATATGACATACTCTGAAAGTTGTGAATTTTGTTGTTTTCATGTTGTAAATTTAACATCTATTTTAATTTTAATTGTGTGTGAGTGTGTGTTGGAGGGTATTTGTATGAGTCCAGGTACCCACTGAGGTCCAAAGACTCAGATATGCTTGAGTTGGGTTTATAAGTGGTTGTGTCACCTGCTTAGGATGCTGGGAACCCAACTAAGGTCTTCTGCAAAAGTAGTAAACACTCTTAGCAGCCATCCCTTCAGACCCGCATACTGTGTATTTAAAATAGCAATTTGCACTTATATTCTAGACTATTTTCAAGCTGAGTCATCTTGAGTCTCCCAGAGCTCTCCAAGGCATGGTTTGTCAATATCTCCATCTGCACCGTGAAGCAGATGGCCATGATGATAACTTAAAACATTACATTTTCAATTGATTTGTCTTATAAATTAATTGTGTTGATAATTTGAACATTTATTTACAATTCAGTACATTTTGATGGTATGGAAATCATTTCAGATTCTCAATAATCCTGTTTATGTGAAAAAATAGGCACAGTGTGTCTCCACTGTGAAACCCTAAGTTGTACTTCAGAAGGATACAACAAGCTCTATGATGTCACTTTCAGAAACTGGTCAGCTTGTATCAGTCAGGGTCTGGAACTTCAGCTGGGGCAAGAAAGCTATGCTGAATTTTTTTTTTTTTTTTTTTTTTTTTTTTTGTGTGTGTGTGTGTGGTAAGGAAGTATACAGTGACAGGAAGTGTCAAAAGAAGAAAGAGGCCAGCTTAAGTGCATTCTCATTAGACAAACCTGGGGGCAATTTTATCTGGAGAGTGAGAAAGATGCAAGGATTATAATTAAAAAAAAAACAATCCACAAGAATTCATATAGCTAAGCTGATATATAACTGCATAAGTAAGAAAGCAATTTTGTACTTTATGGAAAAATGCCGGCCCATGGAAAGAAACACGTTCTGATAGAAACACAGCTGATAGAAAAACCAGTTACAAACTTACCATTTTGCAATCATTACAGTAAATTTGAACATAGCTAGAAAGATCAAGAAATAATCCAGCAGAGAGAATTTTAAGTGAGAAGTAAGATATGTGCAGAACCTCAAATTATCTTGTTGTGCCCAAAACTCTGAAACCCCCAAATCACCAAGAGACCCATTTCGATGTAAAAACAAAGAGTCTTTTATTATAGTTGTTTTAACGAGCTAACCCCATTAGCTTGGGCATTTCATTCATTCATTGAGGCGGATGGTTGGAGAAAGACCCCGAGAAACCACGAGGCAGGGTGTTATTCTTTTGTTTAAAAAGAAGATAAGAGAAATGCTGAGACATGAGACATGTTGACTATAAGTATATTATAAGGCCCGGCAGAGTAGGGAGACTAAGAAGAGGAGAGGAACAGAGTAAATGGCTGACCGCTATGGCCAGTCGCCATAGAGAGGCAGAGAGCGCGCATAGGTGAGAGACAGAGTAGAGAGGAAGCAGAGAGCGTAACTGGGCAGGGATCTGTCTTTTAAAGGGGTCCTCTGAACCTGTGTGCAGACTTAGTTCCCATGGAACCTTGGGCTGACCAGGGTACTGCCTGTTCCACCAGGTAACAGGGGCAGGCCAGCATAATGCCTGAACCTTTCACAGGGAATATATCCCATAGTGAAGGGGAGTGTCTAGGGGTCCACAACAGCCTCAGGATTGGTGTGCTTCCAGGCTTAGACAACCTGTCCTATGTTGATTGGCCAACTGGTTGTTATGGCCAGGACTGTTGATTTGCTCTGCATGTCACTGTTGTGCACTTACACATAAAGCACACCCAGAGCCCTAAAACACAGCCCCTCCAGCTAACTTCTGATTGGTTCCTTGCCAGAAAGGTATCTGACCTCCTACTGAGTAGGACAGTAGGGGAAGGTCAGACATGTGCTGCAGAGGCCTACATGTCTTTTTCTGCAGCCTATCATAGCTTCTAAAGCAGGGGGCTGGTTCCTTCAATCTCTCTACAAATCACTTAATAATATGAACAATAAAGAAGTATACAGTACCGACACAGGGTAGCATCCCACATAACTTTACCATCGGCAAGGGGTGATCAAGTGCCTCTCAGCATGATAACACAGGAAAGGCACATCACACTCACTGTGATCTAACCAAAAATGAATCATCTTTGTTTAACTACAAGGAAACAACAGAGAAGCCACTGTTACATAGATATATGCTATGGATAACGGGCTTTCTTCCATCAGAAATGCCACCGGCATGAAACCAAAGGAAGACTGAACAACTGTTACAAACTAAATATGGCCCAGAAAACAAAATAACTACATGGGATCAGTGTTACTAGACATTGTCTTGACCTTGGGAAGAATTCTATAAAAGGTATTTTGGTAATAACTGGAAAATCTATTATATACTTTAAAGTGCTGTGCCAATGTAAAATGTCCTGAATTTGAAAATTACCCTGTGGTTCTCTTTAACAAATAAATCTTGTCGTAGAAAACACAACTTGGAGTAATAAGGGATAAAGCAGCATGGTGTGTAGAAGCTACTCTCATACAGTTTAAAAAAAGTGTATGTTTTGATTTTATTATATTTATGTATGTATGAGAGAGGCGAGCACGCGCACTAAAATAGTAATCTGGATAAACAGTAATTAGGCACTCTGCAGCTCTGAAATTATAATACTTCAAGCATAATTTTATTTTCAAAAAACAGGACATAGTAAGCCAAGTTATTTTACTGAATACTTATTATAGTCTTTACTGTTATACTGGTGGGTTGTGTATACTAAAGGAGGTTTGGTTCCACGGTGGTGGTGTTGAGAACTGATGGAACATCTAGTAGATAAGCCTTTTAGAAGGTCCTTCGGTCACTGGGACCTTCTGTTCTCAAAAGAGATTTAAAGAGGTTCTAGACAAGGGGCTGCCTTTAAAGGGAACAAGCTGGCCCACCTCTGCTTCCTATCTCTCACAGCCTCCTGTGAACTACTATGGGGTCCTTGTAGATTCTGGACTTTGTATATGCATTTCCAGCAACCCCCTCCAACGAAAGCTGAGTAACCTCTTTTCTTTATATACTTGGATACCTCAAGTATTTCATTGTAGTGATGAAAAGCTAATACTGCTTACTGATTCACCTGTTTGTAAAACAAAATTAAAACCAAGGGACAAGAAAACATACGTAAGAATTTTCAAGTCTAGCTGACAGTACATTAGCAGATAAAATAATCACATGAATGAATCTTCTGTCACAGAACACTGATCACTTCATGTAAATAACAAAATCAGTATATGCAAATTGGGATTGCCCCTGCCTATTTGTCCTGCAATCCTTTCCCTGCTCAGATGCAGTTTGGAATGCTTATCTGTTGGTCATATTTTATGGCATTTATCAATGTAACAGACAGACATAGCTACTTTGTTCCTAGACCATCTCTCTTAAAAACCAACCATCTTTGCTGGGCATTGGTGGCACACGCCTTTAATCCCAGCACTTGGGAGGCAGAGGCAGGCGGATCTCTGTGAGTTCAAGGCCAGCCTGGTCTCCAGAGCTAGTGCCAGGATAGCTACACAGAGAAAACCTGTCTCAAAAAAACCAAAAAAAAAAAAAAAAAAAAAAAGAGGAAAAATATGTCTTGATTAGACCTATAAAAAGGAGCCATACGCCTCCATTAATAGAGCTGGACTACTTGCAGAAGAATATCTCGTGTCAAGGTCAAATTGATTCTTTTTAAAAATTTATCAAATATCACACAGTTCCATAGCTTGCTGTGTATTGTTTTTTTTTTAACACCCCTTCAGGTTTAAAAAAAGTCTTTGAAGAGTCTAATTAACTTAACTTTTAGAGTGGGCAGAATTATACTATGCTGTCATCATGAGACAGTTTCTTCCTATGTGCATTTCCTGCACAAGTATCGCACTTAAGGGCTGACTTCAGTACCTCTATCCCTATCTGTACTGTTGACTTCCTAAGCCCTACAGTTCTCACCCAATAGTTACTTTTTCACAGATTTCAAGGTTAAGTTCACTTTCTTTTGGCTGTCATGATGTTCTTTGTCTTGGATTGCCTTTTCATTTTTGCCTTGGTAGTGTCCAAATAGTCGTTTTAAAATTTTTCTTCAGAAAGTATACAGGGAAAGTAAAAGGCTCTAACTACTTGCATGTCTGAAAATATCTTTTGAACTTAAAAGGTAATTTAGATTGGTATGTAATTCCAGCTTTAAAAGAATTTGTTCTCAGAACTTTAAAGCACTTTCCATTATCTTCTATCAATTTTTCTTCGGGGAGAGTGACACAGTCCAGTTCTCATTTCAGTACAGGTAATTTGTTTCTTCTTCAAGCAAGTTCTTAGGCTCTTACTTACCTCTGATGCAGTGAAGTTTCATAAAAGGTTCTCAGGTATGGAATCTTTTTCATTGTCATTTGATGATAGAAATGTCCTAGACACTTACAGAGGCCTTAGCCCTTCATGGGAAAACACTTCAGCTACCACAGAGAATACTGTTTGATTTGAACAGAAGGTGCACAACCCCTCTGCATGGGGACACGGGAGCAGAGACTGTGGTGAAGGTAGGCAAACTTGGATGGTTTCCTCTGTAGTCCGTGGATTCTGCTTTATTTTGCCTTGGAATTCTTGCTAATTCTCAACCTTGAACTTATGTTTGGGCACAGGTGCCTGTGGAATAAGATATTTAGAAAAAAGTTTACATCTATATTGAGAATGTAGATGTTGTTGTTGATACTGTGGCCCAGATGATGACGTATGGCAACTTTCAGTAGCATCTTCATAGATTATAAGTAATCTGGAGATGATTTGAGGCATGATTGAGGATGTACATTGGTATGAGCAATTTGAGTTCATTTTGAGCTTCTGCTGACTTTGATGTGTGGGAAGTCCTGGATGATGAGAGATTTCTATGTTTTCTTGAGTGATGGTGTTTTTACTTCTTGGCTTCAATTTACAAAGACAAAATCCAACTTTTATTGAGAAGTCTTCCAGGAGGGGCCCTAAGAACTTCCTATGTTCTAACCTGGCTAATCTCCACTAAAACCCTGTGAGTAAAATACTGTAATTGCCTGTATTTTGTAACGAGGCAACAGAGATGTTTGGCCTGCTGTCACGTGACTCCTGGCACTCCGAGGTTTCACCCTCCACTTATCTTGGAGAACTATGTGGAGAGCTTTAATTCTCTGATCCCAGGATGTATTAGGAGCTCATTCCCCTTCATAGTTCAAGAGGCATTTATTTCTGTGGAATGTGAGGTGCAGAGGCCAAGAGGGCGAGGCTTGTGTTCTGTCTTCTGTCCAGTGCTTCACTGAAACAAGGCTGTGATTTCTGAATGCAAAATTCACCAAGTTGGCTGCCTGGATCCAGACATAAGCAGTTGTTTATGCTGGGGTTTGTGTGGCTCCACAGTGGCAGACAAGACGCAGCCAGAGATTTACTTTCAGAAGCAGAAGATGGCTTGGGTTTGTTCCACCCACTCCAGTAACTATTTCATACTGCTAAAGCCAGACAAGCTCTTGAGGATAGAATTCAAAGTGGCACCAAGCTTGCAATTCCCTACCTTGCTCATTTCTCTGAATGGGTGTCCAGGGCTGGTCTGGGAAAGCAGCAGTAGGGCCAAGGAGATAAGGGAGAAAGAATTAAAATGTATATGCACAGTTAGACGTGGCTATACCTGCTAGTTCCTGAATGTCTGTAAGAAGTCATTTGTCCCTCCAGATATTCCACGCATGTCACTGTTTCTATAATGGTCTTTTAGTGGACTCATTATGCCATGTTACAGATGAGGAGTAGAAGACTTAAAGCGCTTGGGATTTGCCCAAGGCTACACAAGAAGCGTGTTCATCTGACTTTAAAACACATGTGAACTCCACTCTGCGATGGTGCTTCTTGACTCTTTAAGGAAGTAGTTAGGAAGGAGCTAGTGTCTAGACATGTTCTTTCTCTATTGTAGGGCTCTCTTTCTCCACTTAATTCAACAATTACTGAATAGTTTTATGGCAAGTGTTTGGTAGAGTGATAGATATACTGTCCCGCAAGTCAAATTATACCTTGATTGCCTGGATGTGATCTTTTGCCATTTAAAAAAGCAGAGGACCATGTTAGGGGGCATCATCACCTGGAATACAAACTGACCTTAAGTGTTTCTTCAACATTACAAAAAATTTTGCAAATCACTTACATCTTTGTAAGCGTGTCTCTTTGGAATCTTCATTTCTCTATACTCCCATCCAAAGTTTCAGTTTTATTTGTCTATTAATTGTAGACTGGGAAAGTAAATTGTAGAAAGAGGTTTGGAGAGCGCTTGCCACAGAGGTTATCTTCTCTTGATGCTGGGAATCTTTCTCTGTGAACTAACCACCTTAGAGTGAGTGGCTGTGGAAAAGGGCAGGGGAGGCATCTGAGATGAAGCCCCAGATGTCAGAGAGAGGTCCCAAAGGAACTTCCATGATTTAAGTCAGCCAGAGTATGGTGAGAAATGATAAATGGTTGCAATTTTAGGGTATTAAGTTTTGTGCTGCTTTGATGCGGTAAAGCTTGTCATTGCACACATAGACTGTGGAGGAAGATAGAGAAGGTACAGGAATCTACATGGGGAAGGACTTGGGATATCTTTTGTGTAATGCTTGTATGAAGGAGGTGGGACCCACAATGTGTAGAATTATGAAAAATGGCAAGGGGATACACTGAAAATGCAATTCACACTTCCTGATGACAGCCCAAATTGTAGTTTCAAGGAAAAACCATTTAGAATGGTTCAGAGCACTTGCTGTCTTTGCAGAGGACTTGGGTTCAATTCCTAGTACCCACATGATGGCTCACAATCATCCATAACCCTAATTCCAGGGGATCCAACCCCTTCTAAATGCAGAGGAAACTAGACATGCATGTGTTACATATACATACATGCAGGCAAAATGCCCATACATATAAAAAAAACTTTTAAAATATCAAATTTTAAAAAGAAATGGAGGAGTGAGTGGCAAAACGACTGAGTAAAACCACCTTATTTTGCTTTCTGTTCCTATGACATAGACACCATGAGGAGAAGCAGCTTGAGGAAGAAAGGGTTCATTTCACCTTACAGCTTTCAGTCCATCATGAAAGGAAGTGAGGACAGGAACTCCAGGCAGGACCTGGAGGCAGGAACCCAGAAGAGGCTGTAGAGGAATGCTTCTCCCTGGCTTGCTTTCTGAACTCACATTTTGCTACCTTTATTATGTCTCCCTGGACCAGTTGGCCAAGATGGCACTGCCTACAGTGGCTGGGCCTTCCCATGTCAATCATTAATGAAGGAAACAGCCCCACAGACTTGCATTTTCTCAGTTGAGGTTCCTTTCCCCAGGTAACTCTAGCTTGTGTTGTGTTGACAACATCCTGTTCTGGACAGGATGAGAGGGCTTTTTTTTTTTTTTGGTTTTTCAAGACAGGGTTTCTCTGTGTAGCTTTGGCGCCTATCCTGGCACTCGTTCTGGAGACCAGGCTGGCCTTGAACTGACGGAGATCTGCCTGCCTCTGCCTCCCATGTGCTGATATTAAAGGCGTGTGCCACCAATGCCCGGATGGATGTGAGGGCTTTATCCAGTGGCAGAATCTGGCTGTTAATTTGAACAACCCAGAGGAATTCTTGTTTACTTTTTATTTACTGGTGCAGCAGAGATTTTCTCAGTAGATTGATCTTTATCTGAATGATCAGTCAATATGTCCATCTTGAGATGTTCTTGCCAAGTTCTCATCTCCTGTTTTCACAGAACATCAGGCCTGAAGGCTCCAGTTCAGCATCAGGCAAGAAGGAAAAGCTGATGCTCACCTTTGCCTTCCATACAATGCTTTCTGGCTCTTGTAAGGTAACTGATTATTTGCACATTTTGCAGTCTGTATTTTAATTCAGATTGTTGTCTTTAGAGACTAAGCTTTCTGAGAGCTGGGTCCTTGTTTTATTCATTCTATGTGCCATTAGCTTATCTGTGCAGGCACTGTTTATTGTATGCTAATGTTCATCTCCTCTCTCTCTCTCTCTCTCTCTCTCTCTCTCTCTCTCTCTCTCTCTCTCTCTCTCTCTCTCGTTCCCTCTCTCCCCCAGTCTATTGAAAATAGATTCTTCTTTCATAAAATACATCCTGTCCCCCTCCCCCAACTTCTCCCATCTCTGCACACCTCACATCTCCCCCAGATCCACTCCTGCTCCATTTCCCTTCAGGTAAGAGCAGGCTTCCAAGAGAAAATAAGATACAACAAGACAAAGCAAAGCACTCAGATCAAGGCTGACAAGGCAACTGAATAGGAGCAAAAAAGTCTCAAGAGCAGGCAAAAGAATCAGAGACACACAGCTGCTCCTGCTGTTAGGAGTCTCACAAACCACCAAGCTAACAGCCATAACTATACACAAAGGACCCAGTGCAGACCCATGAGGGCCCATGCTTGCCGTTTCAGTATCTGTGAGCCCATGAGAGTCCTGTTTAGTTGATTCAGTGGGTGATTTTCCCCCAGGCAGTAGGTGCAGAGACCCACACCAGATATTATGTAGAGAGAGAGAGAGAGTCTAAATGGAGGTCACTGTCCTATCCCTGAGAAAGAGGGAAAGTAAAGATTGTAGTAGTCAGAGGGGATGGATGACCACCAGGAAAACATCCTTGAATTCAAGAGTTTTATTACCTACATAGAAGAAAACAAACAGAAGTGGTTTTAAAAGACTATATTAATATTCAGTATTTACTAAATTTTGTGTGATCAAAGAGAAGAAAGATTTGGTTTAATTTTGCACTTACATACTAACTCCTTTTCCAGCTTCTTTACTAGATGTCCTACAATATAACACTCATTCTACAGACAGAGGGCTTTATTAAAATACCTTAAACTAAGTCAGGCATGGTGACTCCAGCCTTTAATACCAGCACTTGCAGACACAAGCAGATTTCTGAGTTCAAACCAGATTCATCTATAGAGAGAGTTCCAGGACAACCAGAGCTACATGGAGAAACATGTAAAACAAAGACAACAACAAAAATTATATTAGAATGTATGAAAACTTGGCTTTATGTTTTCAATGTAAACTTTGTATTGATTTCATAGACAAAGGTACTTGGATTCCAAGTATACCTCAGTCCTTCTAGCTCCTTCTCTTGGGAGAACCTGACTTGTTCTCTCAGCTTAGAACCTTTGAATGAATAATTCCTGATGCTATTCTTCTATTATATATTAGGAGACCCTTCTTGCCATTCAGTTAAAATGGTTGAATCCCCCACGCTTGATGAAGTAAACGGCAGGCACTGGATATCATGTGAACAGGCAAAATGCCAGCCATGATGTACACGTGTCTTTCTTCTAGCTGTCCCTCCTCTTTTCCTTCCTTCTTTCCCTCCATCCTTCCCCCTCCCTCCCTTCCAGCTCCATTGTAATAGTACTCTTATTCTACTTCAGTCCTAGACCTATTCTAAAGCATGACACCATATAGTCCACAGTACAAGAAAAGACAAACAGAAACATTTTGGAGAATTAGCAGGTACACATTTGGTAGATTAGAGGAGAAAATGGTTTTTTGCACCCATAAAACAGTTTGCAACCAAAACAAGCATATTAAAAGTATGTTATAGCTGAAACTCAGAGTACAAATTAAGATTGAGAAGAATAGGAACACAGAAGGTAAGAACTGAAATTTCTTTCTTCATAACACACAGACACAAAGGCGCGCGCGCACACACACACACACACACACACACACACACACACACACACTGCTGTCTTGAGGAGGATAGTGAATGGACTTGACAGAAGATACTGATACAGTTGATCTGGTATAACTAAGTTTTAACTTAGACATTAGCAATCTTGTTTTATGAGTGAATTCAAAATATTTCACATGACCTGGACAGGTGTGAAAAACACATAGACAATCATTTGTGACATTATTCATTTGACACAAAAAATTACCACAAGCAGTGGCTATACTTATGACACATGTATGTGTCTGTGATATATATTGTTTGGGTTTTATTTATTATTTCTATATTTTAAAAACAATTCTTGGGCATTGAAGAGGTGTTTACTTTGATAGCCTCCTTTCCTCTAAAATGAAAACGATGATGTCAGTGAGATTTTGTAAGATTCAAATGACCTTGAAATGTGTCAAGTGCAGAGAACAGCCTGTGCACTAACAAACAGCTGTTAGAATTCACCCCAACAGTCAACATCATTGTCATTATCACCACCACCCATCATCATCTACTACTCAGAGGAAGAGAAACTCGATGTAACTTTAATGAGAAAGTTTCATAGCACATTAAAAAAATCCTTTGCAAAGGCAAATGCCTTTTCCCATTTCTTGATGTGAATGCCCTTCCTTCCTTCCTTCCTTCCTTCCTTCCTTCCTTCCTTCCTTCCTTCCTTCCTCCCTCCCTCCCTCCCTCCCTCCCTCCCTCCCTCCCTTCCTTCCTTCCTTCCTTCCTTCCTTCCTTCCTTCCTTCCTTCCTTCTGTCCTTCCTTGTCTTGCTCTGCTGCCTAGTCTCTAACTGCTCATCTGCACTCACCCCTCCCCTGCTTTAGTCCATTGTTTTCATGTTTCAAATCAGAACTAAGTTCAGAATATGCCACTCTGTGTTGGAAGAGATCTCAGTAGAGAATGTGTTCTCCACAATAAAAAGAATGTCTCAGAACCCATTCAAGAGTCTCTGGTTCCAGGTCCTTTCACCAAGACTCAAGGCTAGTTGTGGCCTGTGGTTCGGTAATTCAGCTCTGTGAGAGAGGAAGGAAGGGCGGGCCTGCTTGAGATTTCCTGTCACTGTGACTCACTGATACAGAGCTGGTTTCTTGCACTTCATAGTCTGCTATCAGGAGAGCAGGAATGTGGCTGGAAAAGTTCAATGTGTGCATGGTGATAACTGCTTTCCCAGCTGCAAGTAAGGGGGATCCCAGCTCTTCAATATGTGTTCCTGTCCTTGCTAGCAATAGATTCAAAGTAGGACTCGGCTTTCCTATTCTAAGACTCAAACAGCAACACAGGAAAGAAAGAACAACCTTGTATGTCACTTTGTTGTAGTAGAAAGACACTCTTGCAGACAGGAGGCCGAATCCACATTTTTGACTCTTCTGGCAAACACCCTAAGCCTCCCATCCTGACTTCTTTTATACTCTCGGCCTTCCCTATCTTAAGCATGCTGGAGTGGAATAGGGGGAGGGTGTGTGTAAAATCCCTGTGATTGTCTTGTAAATAAAATAGTAAAGTAGTTTTTCTCTTCTGAAGTATAATGTGAAAAGGATTAATCCTCATAGGGAAATTCTGTCAAAAGGGAATGATGACAGCTGTACTATGTAACTTCTAAACATGCTGGGAGGATCAATAATAATAACAATAGCTATTGAGCCCATGCTTTACAGCAGACATTATACTTTCTATACAGTATTGCTAATCTTCACAGCAACCCAGACAAATGAATTGTTCTGTTTTCTGCCTTAAAACAGGGTGGTGCAGATGACAATGGCTTGAAATCTTAGTTATTAAAGTTAAGAATTATTTCCAGGCGTTGGTGGCGCACGCCTTTAATCCCAGCACTCGGGAGGCAGAGGCAGGCGGATCTCTGTGAGTTTGAGGCCACCCTGGTCTCCAGGTCGAGTGCCAGGATAGGCTCCAAAGCTACACAGAGAAACCCTGTCTCGAAAAACCAAAAAAAAAAAAAAAAAAAAAAGGATTATAATCAAATTTGTTAATAAATATGCCAGAATCAATGTCTTATGAAGCTTGTAAAGATAACACACTTTGGACTTGCACAGAACTAGATTCAAATATGAACCTAGTTTTCCCTGTAGGTCTATAGCCTAGTTACATCTCTGAGTTTTGCTTGAGTCCCATGTAAAATGGGTACAATACCAACTACTTGTCATCAAGGCATAGAGAAGGGCAAGAATGAAACCCTGCCAACTCTGTGTTTCACATACAGATTCGTCACAAATATATACTCTCTCTATCTTTTTTTCCCCTAAAAATAGTAGAAAATGGGTTTGCTTGGGCTCACGGACATGTCATAAAGCAGAATGCATTTAGTTCAACTTCGGAAGTCATAACACTGTTCAAAAGTCCAAAGTCTCTTCTGAGAGTCAAGGCAAACTCTTTTAACTATTAGCCTCTATAAAATTAAAAGCAATTTACAGTCTTCCAATAAGCAATGATTCAGACTATACATTCTCATCCAAAACAGAGAATTGGAGGGGAAGCGAGTACAGAAAGGAAGTCTCAGATCAGAAATAGTAGAGAAAACATCAAACTCTGAAGCCCGTGTTGGAATTTAGGGTTCTTGGTGGCAACAGCTAGTCTCTGGGGTTGCTGTTCTGTTGTCTGAGGTGCATTTAGCCTATGTCCTGGGTGGGATCCTCTCAGTGTTTGTAGCTTTTCTTACAGAATGTCCCATGGTTCAGGAGTCTCCTGGGGTTTCTACTACAATTTATGCTTCACCTTCACAGCTTCACAAACAGCTTACTTAAAGGTTTCCATGCTGGAAGCCAAGACCTGCTACATAGCCTGGCCTCAGTAGCATTTTGGAACCTTGGTCCAATGCACTGTTATTTCAAACAAGATAAAGAAAGGATATTTGAATGCTTTACCATAAATAAATATTAAGTATTTAGGGAGATAGCTATGTTTACTCGAGTTTTAAGATTTCATGCATTGAAATATGTAACTGTACTGTTACTGGACATTTAGAGTCATTAAGTTCACTGCATAGTTTCCCTGTTTCAACTATATGTAATCAAATTTTGAAACAGAAAACAAAGGATATGGATTTATTTATAGTTGTGCTCTGGGAGAAAGTTCTAATCCCCTCCTCACTGTCTCTGTGACCACATAAGCACCCATAGAATGCCAGGAAACAACTAGAAATATGCTAATTTAACTAACAGCCCAATTAGTCCTCTGTTTAGGGAAAGCTGTTTAGGGTAAGCAAACATTGGGGCCATTGTTGTCTCCAGATAGTTTGAATTGAGACTGGGGAAGGAAAATGGGATCTGAAAGATCCTGTGTTTTTTTTTTTTTTTTTTAGATCCTGGTTTTGAAAGAGAGTTTGTTTAGGCAATGGAGAATCCACCACTAACTATGCTAGGTCTGGCAGAATGAAGTTCTTTATTGGTAACTCCATTCTTTTGATGGATGGAGAGTTCAAATTTTCCCTAGTTTAGACACCCTCTACAAGATCCAGACTTCTTCATTTCTGTTAAATGCATTAATTTTGAAAGTGAAAAAGATGGCAGTATGATAGCCAAAGGGAGAGGCACAAGTGAATTTTAGTAAAAATGGCTTCTTAGCCCTGTTTCAGGACCTCACTAGTATATTCAACTTTTCTATGTCAATTAACATAAATAAATAAATAAATAAATAAATAAATAAAATGAAAGAAAAAATAAAACCCCAAACAAAATAAGTAATTGCTGAATTGTGCTGACTCAAATGAATTTTCTCTACTTTTCTGGTGGTAACAAAGGAAACACCTCTATTATTAAAGATCATTCATCAAAAGGGTTATTAGATGAACTAATGTCTCCAGGCCAGGGAAGACTAAATGATGCAGGAGTTTAGGAGTGTTAATTTCCTACTAACCTAGACCTATTTCTACTTCAGAAAGGGCATGTCTGAAAAATGTTACAACATACAGTCTCTTGTGACTGTCACATGTTTTAGCAACGTAGCACAAAACAGTTTTGAAAAGATTTCTAATAAACAGTGCTGTGTTTATTTCATACCATTTCTTTAAACCCCTTCTGCCCTGTGAACCCATGTGTAAATAAGGAAAGTTACGGCTTCAAGTCCATGACTAATTTATTAATGCTAGCCAGTGTTTCAGATTGGCTTTTCCTGTGTCTTCCCTTCCTTCTGTGAATCCCGAGCTTGTCATGTGCAAGAAGGCAGCAGCAGGACAGGGTCTTGTGTCTGCTTTACTAGTGTTGGTGGGTATCTAGTTAGAGATGAGCAGGCTTGGAGGATATTGTTGCTGAATCCCTGCTAAATAATGTGCAGCCTGTAACACCAAGGACTGGAGTTGTAGAACCCTAATTATGGCTCAGAAGAAGGCGATCTGAGTCCTGTCTCTAGCCCTGGGATAAAACATGACATCTTGGACTGTCTGAAAAGTTAATAGACAACTATCTGGTTCTAGGAACTCTAAGCCTTGTAAGATTAGTGTTCACTGGGAGGTTTCTGGGTAAAACAAACAAACAAACAACAAACAAACAAAACAACAAGGTATACCATTGCTCCCTCCAGAAAGACAGCAAGAGCAAACAGGTGTCTCAATTACTTGCACATGAAAAAGGCCACAGGAAAAGCTGATTGTTCTAGAAGCCAAGGAAAGGGAATGAAGTCAGTCTAAAGTGTAGATGCACCAAAGCCCTTTTGGCCATTGTTCATTCTTGCCTCTTGTAGTAAACTCTATGCCTTTATTTAATTTTATATTATTGGAACTTGAATTTAGGGCACTGTACATGCCAGGTAAACACTCTAAAGTGAACCAAATTCCTGGTAAAATCAACTCTATTTTCTGCATCACACTTTTTGTGTTGCCATTCAAATCATCCCTAGTGGGATCCTAGCGCCAGGTGCTGGCAGGTACCACAGGGTTGCACAGAGACTCCTGAGAACACGCTCCTGCCTTATACCTGCCCCTTCTAAATTTCAAATCACTCTTTAAAGCTCTTGCTTTTACATTCCTAGTAAAATGTCTGCATTCCAATCTTTAAACATGAGTGTATTAGTGTTTTTGCCTCCATATATGTATGCACATACATGCATGTTTGGTGTCCACAGAGGCCAGAAAGCAGTATTGGATCCCCAACTCTGAAATTTGCTTGCTTCTTCCTCATGATTGCTGGCTGGGATTAAAGGTGGGTGCCACCACACCTGACTTCACCTTAGTTTTAAGGGATATAATATCATGAGTTTTCAAATCTTGTGCCAGAGATAGTCTCATGCAGATGGTGGTATTTACAATGAACATAGGCATATGTAAAGACACATAGAAAATAAAGTTATACCTGTGTCTTTAGAAAACTCCTTTTAAGCAAATTGTAAAAATTGGGATTATGCAATAGCATCGGCAATCTTTGCTGTTTATGAGTAAATATTCCCTTTTATAATTCCATTAGCTCTTGCTCAACAAAATAAAAAAGTGACACTCATCTTTGCTGTTTTGTTATGTGTAAATATATCTTATACATTTACTTACTAGGTCACCATGGTCACTGGCAAAGCTACAGCACTTCATCAAACAGTGATTGTGCTGAAAGTTTGGCACTGCTCAGCATAATAGCAGGGGGTAGGCAGATTTTGCTATGCTTACAGATTTGATTAATTGACATTTTTGTATATCGAGGGATTGAAAAGAATGTTTCAAAAATCTTGGGCTAAGAATCGCCTGGGAAGCTTTTAAACTGTGTGGATTGCTGGGCAAATAAAGCTAGTCTAAATTGGAACCTTTGGGAACAATCTCTGGAAATATACGTCAACATAATTCTTAGGCTTAGTAAATCTTAAAACCACTACCCTTAGATTCACAGCTACAGATTAAAAAATATACAACTCATCTCTGGTAAAGCATACAGGCTTTAATGTGTCTGTCACATGGCATACTTCAACATTATTGCCTATTTTCTTTTTGCAATTTCTAGAATCTTGGTGCTACACACCATTAGAATTCCCTGGTAATAATCCACAGCAGCTAATTCTGTATTAAACTGAAGCAAACTGCTATACTATGTAGAAAGTATAGAAATAAAAAACAAATCCAAAGATCCAGGATTAGGAAAAGACAAATAGAATAACCTCAAATACTATAAAGGAGTTCAGGCCATATTTATTTCTTAGGTAACCTTTTTCAAGTTACATTGAAAAAGTGTAAGATAAATGTATCTATCTGTTCATGTCCTCATATCCTGGCCAAAGAAGAGAATAAATGGAGGGATGTTCAATATTATCACATGCCAGATAGTATACAGGCATGTCTCTATCTTAGGTTCTTTTCTATTCCTGGGGCAAATCCTCTAAAAAAAAAAAAAAAAAAAAAAAAAAAAAAAAAAAAAAAAAAAAAAACAACAGGTAGAGATTATTTGTCTCATCATTCCAGGTTACAATCCTGTCTACAGTCAAGAGCAGAGAGAGAATAAAGCATGGCTCCTTGCTTGGTTTCTCTCTTCTTACACAGTTAAGTACCCACCCTGCATAAGCGACTGGTGTCACCCACAGTGGGCTAGGTCTTTCTTTACCAGATTGTTAACCAGGTAACAGCCAAGAAAACCCTCTATAAACATGTCCACCATCCAAACTGATCAAGACAATTCCTCAACTGAGGCTCCCTTCTCAGGTGATTCTAAACTGTGGCAAAGTGACAATTACCATCTGGTCATAAACATACAAGTAACACTAAATGGACTGAGAAGGTCATATTTATATCTATTCTCCACTGCAGCAGACATTAACTGCCACTAGCTCCTTAGGTATGTGTGGAATTGCATGAACCCCTCCTCCATTCCTGTTGGAACTTTGACTGGCTTGATCTTATCCAGGCCTTGTGCATATAGCCACAGCCTTGTGGGTTCTTGTGTGAAATGACCCTATCATGTCTCCCCAGTCCTCCAAAACCTCTGGCTCTTAAACCCCCCCTTTGTGACAATTCCTGAGTCTTGAGAAGAAGGGGTGTACAGATATCCCATTGAACCCTGAGCATTTCAGTTTCTTAATCTCTGCACTCTGACCAGTAGAGATCTTGGTTTAGATCACCGTCTACTGCAAAAAGAAGCTCTCTGAAGAGGGTTCTGCTTTTCTCCACACACAAATGCAAAGCTATTGTGGAAAACAGCATGGTTTTTGTGAGAAGCACAGCTCCTAAATTAGAGCCGCCTACACCTAACCTCAACCCTTGTAATTCAGCTTCCAAAGAGACAGGAATAGGCTTTACAAAGCCCAAGCTATTTCCCTTACCTCTTTTAGAAAAAAAATCTAATATTCAGAATAAACCTCAAACCCTTTGTTTAAAATAATAGCCTCACTGCTCACTCCTTCCTATTAGAACCTACCTTCTCCATCTGCTGGGTGCTGTCAGGGCTGTCCATCTCCCCCACCCAAGCCTAGGGCTCCACCCCTGGGCCAAGTCTGACATCCTCCAGCTTGAGTTCTTTCTTTCCAAGCTGTTCTCAGTGGATGAATAACAAGTTGTTGCATGCACTTTCTGTGCTGTCATATTTTATAAATTTGATGTCTAAAGCTTTTAAACATATTCCCTCATATTGTTAGTCTACTATTTTTATAATTTTTATCATATTTGTGAAATAATCAATTAGGACAAATACTAAAAAGGTGATGAATAAATGCCCTCTCCAATTCCTTTTAAATAGATAAAATGGAGATCTGATTCTGCATCACCTCCCCAGATTCTCTAGTGTAGTGAGTAGGGTTTACTCAAGTGGTAATAGGCAGAGTGTTAAAATGGCTTTTGTTTTCTACCTATCTTCCCTCACCTACCTTCTCCACTACCATAGTTCCCATCAATAACTGTACTTGGATCTTTGTCACTTCTTTCGATTTTGATGATGCCAGATAGATATGATGCAAGATATTTGAGCACTGTCATGTGTGTAAATACCTACACGCGCGCGCGTGCGCACACACACACACACACACACACACACACACACACACACACACACACATTGCTCTCTGCCTGGAACAATTCTGGCTCTCGCCTATCTTACCTAGTTACATTTTACCATTTCTGCAAAATTATGCCCCAGTATCATCTCTTAAGGGAAACACTTCTTTTCTTTAAAATGTTTTTCTTATATTTATGATATATTTTCATCATATTCTTTCCCCTCTCTGAACTCCTCCTGGATCCTTTCTTCTCCCTACCTACCCAACAACCAAAAAATCAAATTACAAAATAGTTCAAATTAAAAACAGAAAAATAAAAGAAAAAGGGAGACCATTTTTGCTGGTCAACTACTCCTGAGCATGAGGCTTGCCCTACATCTGGTATACTCAGAGTCATTCCATTGGAAAAACTTGGTTTTCCTTTTCCTAACAGCTATCAGTTGTGAGTAGCTTCCTGGCTGTGGGCAGGACTTTGTCTTATCTGAGGGAAGCACTTCTTAATGGTGAGTTACAGCTGGAAGCTCTAGCCTGCCATGCCTGGCATACCTGTATCCTGGCAGATGCCTTCATTTCTGGTTTCTTGTCTGGCTGCCTGGTGATTGTGAATGCATGATGATACATGTTTGAATTTTCCATGTAGTCCTGAAAAATGGGGAATAATAGTATCATTTAAGCTATCATTACATTACAATTTTCTTTTATTATTGCTGCTTATAGTTTTGTTACTATTATTAGGATAACTTGTACTTGGTGGAGAGTAACACATTTGCGTGGGCGGGGGATTGTTTTAAAGTAGTTCTGAAAATAACTGCAGAACCTGGAAAAGCTGTTGCTCTATTGATACATAACATATTGCTATTATTGGTCTTTATATATATACATATATAATTTGAATTTTTGGAAACTTTAGCTGTGCTGTCAACTTTGGAAAAAAGTATCCCAGTTTACCGTGTTGAGTTGGCACAGTACAGAAATTAACAGCCATATTGGTCTAGAAATGTTGAACTTAATTTTTTTTTCATTTGTACAGGGGTAATGCACTATATTAAATATGTAAGGTCTTATCTATGTGGGTTTGATTACAAAAACTAATAAAGTATTCTCTAAATAAAAAAATAAAGTAGTTCAGAAGTCCAAGAGTCTCAGAGAGGCCTGTGGAGCTTACCAAGTTGGTAGGAAGCAATCAATTCAAAGGGCAGACTAGGTTTGGGAACTATCATTGCTCAGGGGAATTAAGAACCATGTGGGTGAAGCTTCTTATTTCACTCTGCTTTTTCACTCAATGTAGTTAGGGTTAGGGTTGGGGTTAGGGGTTAGGGGTTAGGGGTTAGGGTTAGTGTTAGGGGTTAGGGTTAGGATTAGGGTTAGGGCTGTGAACTTAAAATTTCCTAACACTAGTTTTAGAGTTACATTTTACATACACATTCAAACTATAGATCCATCAAATAGTAGTGATACTAATTTAAAAAAAAATAAACAAATACCAAGTGTTCTTTATGTATATTGCATGGGGTTAGCTTCTCAAGACACAACCTTTAATTAAGCCAAGAACCTGCCCATTGGTACGTAGCAGTTTATCTGAACAGATATTGTCTTTGTAACTCCAGGATCAAAGACCAAAAAGAACCATGTAATTCTCTCCTGTGTCTAGAATTGCAAATGGAAACCAGCAGAGCCCTTGATAATTTTGTGTTTGCTTAGAGTCTTTCTGCTGCTGCCAAGCTCCAGACGCTTATTGATATTTACACTTTTATCTTGAAATGACAACCCCTCTGGTATTATCACTGAATCCAAAATACTTTAATTTTATCTATGAATTCTTTGTTGGCTTTTGTTATCACTATTTTTGTTGACCACCATAATTTCTTTCCATATAAGAGTAAGTTACTTGAAGAAGAGCACCGTGTCTCATTTATTTTTGCATCCCTAGGAAGCCAGTGCCTCATTAGCCCTGGAAAAATGTTTCTGCAATTGGTGAAGGAGAATCTTCTGTGAAATTTAACACAATGTTGTAAGGCTGAAGAACTACCACTATTTTTCCAGAGTAGTCCATATGAATTGTACCAATACATTCTTTTTAATTAAAGTACTATAAATTCATCTATACTCTCTTGAATATTCACCCCAATATGTCTATATTCTTCTAGACATAAGTTGAAGCTGGTGACAAATTATGACTCATAAAATTAATTTCTAGTGTCAAATCCTGCCTGATAGTTTTCCATCAATCATCTGAAGTATCAGTGTGTAGTAATCAGGAGGCCTTTACAGGCATGCTTCCAAGCTGACTCGTTTATAAGTCTTGATAATCTTAAGTCACATCAACTTAGGCTCAACCAAGTAAAAACCTGACATATCTTAAGCCACTAAGGAGTGTTCTCTAGTGGAGCATTGCACACACACATATTATACCACACGCACACACACCACACACACACACACACACACACACACACACACACACATTTGGGGATTTATTAGGTTGGTTTATGATGGGGATGGATAGTTCCACAATGGCCATCTGTAAAGAATAAGAGAACCCAGTAATTGCTGAGCCCACAAAGCTGGATTCCTCAATAGTCTCAATTTGGCTCTAAAGCTATCATGATCTCTGGGGAGTCACTGATATTGATTCCACCTTGGAAGAAGTTTGGGTCTGATATCAGTGGGTATGGCAACAGCAGAGGTAGACTATTTGCTCAGAAACAATCAACACAGACACACAGGGGCACACTAATTTTCCCCAGACCTTTTTATGTCTGGGCCAAGCATTAGGAAGTGCTGTCCATTTTGAGGTTAAGTCTTCTAGATCATTGACTCCTCCTTGTACATCATCATAGATATGTCCTGACATATGCTTCCTAAGTGACTCTAAATCCCGTCACATTGACCACCAACACTACCCATTACAAAGAGACTGATTTAAGTTTGTTTGTACAGCGCTGCAGTCATTTCTCTAAAATCCCAAGTTAGCTTGCTGAATTACTTTCGAAACTCATTTTGGAAATAGCTGGTTTAGGGGCAGGAGAGATGGCTCAGTGGTTAAAAGCACTGTCTGCTCTTCCAGAGGACCCAGGTTCAATTCCCAACAGCCACATGGCAGATTACAAATGTCTGTAACTCCAATTCCAGGAGATCTGACCCCCTCACACAGACATGCATGCAGGCAAATCACCAACACAGATAAAATAAAAATAAATAATCTTTTCTAAATAACTGCATTAGGGACTAGGCTGAGGCGATGGTTAGTGGTTGTGGGTAAAGCCCTAGCCACATAAACATGAAGACTTGAACTTGGATCCCAAGTACCCATATAAATGCCAAAGGAGTACCACTATAACCCCAGAATTCAAGAAATCAAGACAGGGAACCTCAAGGAAATAAAGACAGTAACCAGTGAGTTGTAGGAACATTGTTCTCTCAACATGTAAGATGCAAAGTGATCAACCAGGACACCTGAAGTCAAGCACTGGCCTCCTCACATACGTCCATATATGTGCCCACTCACCCCAACACATGTGCATACACAAATGTGACCGTGCATACACAATGCATGCACACCATACATATACATGAGAAAAAAGAAAAATAGCTGAATTATAACAATTATCCTCCAAGTTCTAGGTCCTGTGTGAGTGGGGAGGAGATCAGGGTTTTCCAGGAGGTCAAACATCCCTGAGCCCAAACAATATTATAGCAAGGCTTCTAATCAAGGCTTCTTGTCAGTACTACACAGTGTACAAGTGTTTACTTCTAGGTCGAATATGCCTTCCCTCACTTAAGGGTATTAATAAGGAAGAGGGTGTTTCTATTTCAGACTCATCTTTCTTAAGACACCATCTACAAACATTACTATAAAGGGCCAAAACATGAAATATTACAAGTACCTCAGACCTTGCTGAGCCTGCCCCACAATTTTCCGACCCTGGGAAAGCTGGCCTTGCTCCAAGGGGTCCACTACAGCCAAAAATGCTGGCCCTTGCATGTTGCAGAGATGGCCCCCATCCCTCATCACAGGCCAGGGTGAACTGACCCTGAAGGCAAGCATGTAGGGGAGATGACTCTACCCATTCACCCTAGGCAGGTAGCCCCAGGGGCCTGGACTGACCAGCTTAGCCTATAGCGGGGCCTTGGGTTGACATACCTTAGCATCTACCCCATATAGGAGGGACCTGCTGGAGCTGGTGAAGGGACTATTTCTGTGGAACGATACCTGCAAGATCTCCAAGACTTGTGGCAGCCACAGGATATCCCAGAGGAGTTCCGGTGAGGATCCAGTGAGGATAGTGTACCAGAAGCCAGAGGCCTTGAAGCAGACCAGTGGCTTATTGCACTAGATATTAGCCGGTAAAACTGATGGGACAAAGAGACATACTATATGGCACACTGAAGCCTCCACTGCACCAGGAGGAATGAAGAGGGGATGGAGAGGCAGGAAAGAAGGAGAAGTGAAAAGATTTTTCTGCTGTTGTGGTTTTTGTTTTGTTTGCTTTCTTAGTTTGATTTGTTTCCTTTTGTGGAGGGGAGTGGTAGGGATGAGGGGTGACTGTGGGGGGACCCGGAGGTGAGCAAAATTGGGGTGCATAATATGAAACTCCCAAAGAGTCAATCAAAAAGTTAAATTGTTGAAAAAAAGAAAAGACTATCTGCTTTCAAAGTGCTAAAAAGAAAAAAAAAAAAGGTGTCATGGCTAAGATGGTCATATTTTGGTGGATATTAACCATACAAAGCAGAGAGTGTAGAGTTTCCTTATGATGCGCCTGTACGTGCATACAGTGCACATTGATACCACCACTCTTCCTTTCCTCCTTCTGCTTCCATATTCTTCTACTTCTCCTTTTAGTTTCATGTTCGCACCCCAAACCAGCTACCACATATAAGAGAAAACACCCAGTTTGTTTTTCATGGGATTGGCCTACTTTAATTAACATAGAGAGCTTTTGTTTGATCCAGTTTTGTTGTTGCTACAAGCAGCATAATTTCATTCTTTTTGTTAGCATAGTGGAACTCTAGTGTCTGTCTCTCACACAGAAAGAGAGAGAGAGAGACAGAAAAACAGAGAAATACCACATTTTCTTTGCCCGCTCACCTGTGGGTGGACTTTTGAGATCACAGATCTGCACTGTTACCCCTACTACCTCTTGCTCTAAGATTTTCATGCCTTCCTTTGAAGAAATCATACAGTCTAATCTTTTAGAATTTACTCAGCCCTTTGTAATCTAACCCATGCCATGTTCCTTATCAGTTTCGTGATTCACCACACCCATAATCCACATGCTCTGGCCAGATCAATATTTATTCCTTACCAAGTAGGAACCTTGTCCACCTTTCTGTGTTTGTACAGAACAGTTTATCCATGGAATGTTCTGATCCCTGTTCTCTGGGGGTTCTTCAGGTAACCCTCCATAACTTTCCCCTGATGACATTAAAAGTTATGTTCACAGACATACCTCCAACAGAGCTCCTGAGATGTCAGGTTTTAAAAAGATTGTAGCATAAAATATGTCCATTGTGCCATGCAGCACACTATGTGACAACTATCAGTTCAGATTTCTCATTTTCATCCTTATTCTGGCTTTAGTTAAACAAGGACTCTCCTCTTCTTACTTCATAAATTTCTGCCTCTTCTGCTTATGGATCATAGCAGAGTCAGCACCATAGTTATGTTCCCAGGAAAGGAATTTTCATTTCAAAGCATATATTGTCAGCTCAAGTGGCTCAGCCCGCAGTTACTGCTGTGTGTTATATGCTAGGTGCCTGTCAGCTGTTTCTGCATGGGCCACACTTCAGCGCTGCTTGCTGCCTGGGAATATTATTAAATACTAACAGGGCTTCAAAGAAGAACAAGGGCTTTAAAATGTTGAGGTGGTTACAAATTTTTGGTATTAGCTAAATAGATAAGAGATGACTTTATTGATTACCAACATGCGTAAATATTTACTGAGGTAAGAGGTGGATTTGAAGGTAGAGGGAAAGTTTCAAGAAAATTAGTATTTCTTCAGGGTATTTTTTTTTGCCTTCCTTCCTTCCTTCCTTCCTTCCTTCCTTCCTTCCTTCCTTCCTTCCTTCCTCCCCTCTCTCTTTCTTTCTTGACAGGGTCTCATTATGCAGCCATAGTTGGCCTGGAACTCTGCAGGTAAACCAGGCTGTCTTATAATGCAGAGAGGTCCACCTGTCTCTCTACCTTGTGAGTGCTGGGACTAACACTATGCTCCAGCAGGCTTAGCCTTGAGATTCCTTTTGATATCACCACAGATTTACTTATTAGCAGGTTGGTATGATATTGTAAGTCAAGAGAGTGTAGACACAGTGTGTGTGTGGGGGGGGGCAGGGGTAGGAGGGGCAGACAGTGACGCATGTAATTAGTATCAACAGGAAAGGGAGAATGCTAGAACTAATTCTGTCCTCAACAAAATGACTTACCTGAGAGTAAAACATTCTGAAACCTGGGACTTTAGAGTCTTTGCTATATGGAAATGAAACATTTCTGCTTCTAGCAGTAAGCTAATATATTTTTGAAAGCAAGTCTTTATATATGAGGTACATTAAAAATTTTGTGGAAAACCTTTGGATTAAGAACATCAGTAGATGGCTGCTGGGGACAGGGGGTCTGTTTTATGCAGAGGTGTGGCCCCTGGTAGGCTGCCCATTATATTCTGGGGAAAGGGACTTCACACACAGGCAACAGTACTTGGACTCAGTAGGTTGTGAGAGAAAGAGTGGAAGCAAGAATGAGAAGTGGGGGAGTAGAGACAAGGACATGAGTGGGGGTTGTTCAAATGGAACAGGGTGGGGGATGGTGGTTATATAATCAAAAGTAAATGCACATCTGTATGAAGGTTCCAAAGAATAGACAATTAAAAATAGAATGCCACTTTGTTAGATTATGCTTTGAGTCTCCTTCAAATTGATTTCTCTAAAGGAAATTCACTCTAGATCACATTGGCAAAGCGTCTGTGCCAACGTGCTATTTTAGAGGAACAAAGAACTTGAGTGAACTAGAACTGTGATGGGTTCTCAGGAGGTGGCATAGTCTGGAACATTTGATTAATTTTTCCTTTAAAAAAATTACCAGGTAACTTAAATAAATTCCTCCAGAAGATGTGGAAGGATCCTTCTGGCTACAGCAACAAAATTCAGCTAAATATTAAGTGTTGCCAGAGTGGGAGAGAATATTTGACAGCTACACATTTGATAGGTGATTAATGTACAGATCATATGAAGAATTTAAAAAGCAAAAAGTTGAAAAATGACACAATTAAAACTCGGTTATGTTTTTGAACAGATAATTCCTAAAAGAAGAAATAAAAATGGTTCAGAAATGTCTCTAAAGTGAGCGTTCATCATCCTTAGACATTAAGAAAGTGCAAATTAAATTAACCTTGAGATTGTATCTCATCCTAGTTAGAATGGTTAAATTAAAAAAAAAACTGACAACAAATGCTGGTAAAGATGTTACAGGGATTATAAATTGGTCAGGTCCTTCTGGAAATCAGCATAAAGAACTCCTAAAAAGCTAAAAGCAAATCTCTCATATGACCCAGCTACACCAATCCTTGACATATGCCCAAAAGACTCAACATCCTACTCCACAAATACTTGCTCAACCATGCTCATTGCTGCTTTATTCACAATAGCAAGGAAATGAAAAGAAATGGAATGTCCTTCAATTGATGAATGGGTTAGTGAAAATGTGATGCAAATCTAAAACAGAATTCTATTCGGTTGTAATGAAAAATAAAATCATAAAATTTGCAGGCAGATGAATGGAGCTGAAAAATATATTGAACAAAGTAACCCAGAAAGACCAACACTACACATTCTCTCTCATGTGTGGTTTCTAGTTCCAAATCTTTAGAATTGAGTTTATAACATAGAGTAATTACAGAAACAAGAAAATAGAAAGGGGGCATCGGAAGAGGGTAGTCTAGAGAAGAGATCTGAAGGTTACAGGTGCTATGAAGGAGGAATGGGAAAACAAGGGGAGGGATTTAACTAGGAATGGGGGAGGGAGGGAGGAGGGATAAACAATATTTGACATTTGAAAAAGCCACGGGGAATCATCCTTTTATGTTTATCTTAAATTATATAATGTGTCTATATGTATGTGTGTGTTTGTGTGTACATATAGTTTAAGTGCAGTTATCCCATGGGGTGATAGTATTCCTCCAAAGAACCATAGACTGTCTAACAAATCACCAGTACTATGCATGAGAAACAACCTTTCCAGTTGTTCAAGGGAGTCCAAGAAACTCCCAAAATAACAGACTATTGCCATTGCCTTGGTTACCTCCCAGAATTTGAAGGTTGAAGACACTATAGATTTCAGGCACAGGACATGGAGGAATGGAGCTAGATGTGACCTGGATGCCTTCTCCCCGGGGACTCCTAATATCTAAAGGTGATATGCAATCTGCCAAGGGAGCAAAGAAATCAGTAGTCATACCCAGCTGAGACACCTACAAACCACAATGATAACCAGAATGACAAGATATCACTAAAGATGTTATAGTGGCACTCATATCTTGGGGGTAACAAACAGATATCTAATTGGACTTAAGGCCTGCTAAATAAGGGGAATCCATTCCCACCTGATACAGTATACCTAACAAATTAACTGTGATGAGTGAGGACTTAGAACCCAGAGAAGAACATACCACCACCATGTTACTAAGCATTTATGATCTCAAACTTGAAATACTCACAGATAAATGTAGCTCTCACCTTTCATCATGGAAGATTCTTTTAGCAGGAGATGGAAAACATTGCAGATATCCAAAACTGATCAAAATCCAGAGAACAGGTGACCATGAGTGTCAAGTACCAACTGACATATCCACCACACAATCCTTACACCTAAGGGTCGGGGAATATCTCAGAAGACAGCAGACAGATTGTACAAGCAAAAGGATCATGGCATCTGTAAGATTATGTCTTCCACATATGACAGAGAAGCTGCACCCATGAAATCTCAGCAATATAGTCTTCTAAACAAGATGTGAACAATGATACTAGTTGGCATGCCAATGTGAATGGGGGAATCCCAGAAAAAGCCTTCATGAAGGGTTATAGGTAAATAATTACTTCTGAGAGAGGAAAAAAATCAGTGTCCATGAGGGATGAACCCCTAAATATCCAATACAAAATGATCATCCCTAGAAACATACACAGCAAAACTAAATGGAGGTCTGTATTTATTGTTTGTATGTATGTATATAACAATAATTAAAGAAAAAGAGGTCACTGGTTTGAGAGAAAGCAGGGGTAGGGGTAGGGGGAACAAGGGAGGGGCTTGAAGGAGAGTAGGAAGGAAAGAAATATTGTAGATATAGAACTGATATAAAATTCTCAAAAAATTGCATTCTGATATTTTAAAACAAACAGAAGTAGAGAGGCCTCATTCTGGCAAGAGCCACTATGGCCTACTTTCTGCGCTCCTGGGCAACTGAATGAAGACTGTATGATGAATATCTTCTGCCCAGTCACAAATTCAAAGGTTTTCTTCAATGAAGTTGGAAAACAGGCACAGGGGTTTATCTTCAATCAGATGCACAGTCAGTATCTTCAGGGCTGGTGGAGTCAATGACAATTAGAAGAAAGGCAGGTATTTAGATAAAAAGAGTTTATCAGAACAGGAATCTTGCCACTGGATATTTGATGCAGCTTTTGAAGTACAAAATGAGCCAGTTAAATCAGCCAAGGTTACCACGTGGTCTGCTGAGAGGGCATGTGGCAATGGTGTATCACCACACTGTGAGCCATAGACATGAGGAAGGGTTTGCATTTCATTCACTATTTGCATTTAATTCCTTTCCATCAGTATTTTTAAATCCCTATACTGGCCCTTTTTGTTTTATATTATGCTTGTAATATATAGCTCTACATCTGAATTATATCATAGGGACAAGCTCATTTACAGTTATAATTTTAAGGTGACTACATAAGAAATATTATAAACAGCACAGATTCCCTATGCCTGAAATGTAGTTGGGTTAACAAGTAATGTGTTTTCTGACTCATCTCTAGCAATGCACCTGGACCATATCTGTTGGGAGCCACATCTCAGGGTTTGGCATGAGATCCTAGGCCATGCTTGGCAGGCCACATAGTTAACCTTTACATAGCAGCTCCTTAGAACTTCAGCTTAAGAAAAGAAACAACTTGACCCAGTCCTCCACCCACAGGCTCAGTCATCTAGGCAACCCCTTCCTGGACCTCTTAGTCATAAACTCTTTACCCTGCCAAACATCCTCTTTGTGGCTTTCTAATATCCTGCCTATACCAACACCTGGTGCACAAACAACCCATTCAGCCCCTCCCCATATCCTGACTATATAAGCTAGCCTGAGAAAAGTAAAGTTTGCCACTTGATCAGAATCCTGTCTTGTGGTCGTTCTTCCTGCGTCTCTTGTCCCCATCCCCTATCCCTGACTCTCTTGACCCAGGTTGACGTCCTGCAGGTCGGGACACATATCTACATGGTAACTAATTGACAGCTCTTTTCATATTCCATCACTTCACCCATCTAAGGATGCTTCATGTTTCCATTTTTACAAGTCATACTCTAGCTCAGAAAGGTAATAATCTATTAGAATGTTTTATTCCAGGCCCAGCTTTCATAAAAAAGAGTCAGTGAATAGAAGTAGCAGTAAAGGAAATTCTCTATATTTTAAATTAAGGATTCTTTTTGTTGTTTGTTTGTTTTTTTTGTTTTTTTTGTTTTTGTTTGTTTTTTGAGACAGGGTTTCTCTGTGTAGCCTTGGAGCCTATCCTGGCACTTGCTCTGGAGACCAGGCTGGCCTTGAACTCACAGAGATCTGCCTGCCTCTGCCTCCCGAGTGCTGGGATTAAAGGCATGAGCCACCATCGCCCGGCTGTTGTGTGTGCCAGTTACCTTGTTTTTTTTTTTTTTTTTTTTTTTTTTGTTTTTCTTTTGGTTTTTTTTTTTTTTCCAGGGCTGAGGACCGAACCCACATTGCTCTACCACTGAGCTAAATCCCCAACCCCAAATTAAGGATTCTTTAGAATGTGGCACTGCCATGGAGAGCTAACTTTCCCATTAGAAAGAACCCAGAAGGACAAGATGCAGTGTCTTTAATTAATTTCCCCGGATTCTGTATGGATTACCTCATGTAGTAAGCTTTAAAAACAGGCAAAGGAAATACAAGGAGGCATCATTCACTACGGATCTCTAAATAGCAGTTGCTCTTAAGTCATGAGAGACAGCATTTAGTAGAACCTCATCTTTTTTTTTTTGGTGTTTTGAGACAGTGTTTCTCTGTGTATCTTTGGAGCCTATCCTGGAACTCTCTCTATAGACCAGGCTGGTCTTGAACTCATAGAGATTTACTTGCCTCTGCCTCCCAAGTGCTGGGATTAAAGGTATGGGCCACCACGGCCCAGGCGGTTTTTTTTTTTTTTATATAAGTTGTTTTGCTTGTTTATTTGTTTGTTTTTTGAAGCAGGGTTTCTCTGTGTAGCTTTGTAGCCTGTCCTAGAACGAGCTCTTGTAGACCAGGCTAGCCTCAAACTCACAGAGATCTGTCTGCCTCTGTCTCCCCAGTGCTGGGATTAAAGGCGTGCGCCACCAACTCCTGGCTCACCTCATCTTTTACAAGAAACTCTGTTGGATAGAACACTCTGTCCTTCATGGAAATTATAATTTTCTTAAGTGACTAACTGCTTATTCTGAAATAGTATTTCTTTTCTCTGAATCTAAGTCACTGGCTGATACCTTCTAACAAACATCAGAAGAACATCCATATATATTAGATTAAAAGGACTGTCCCAGGGAAAAAACTAGTTATTTGCATTCATTATATCCAGGAAAGGACATCCCATGGCAACCAATAGAATAAGATTTCTGAAATCATCTTTTTTCAATTTCGTCTGACTATCAAGCAGTAAGAATCCTTCCAGGGATTTGGGTGTATAAATTTCTTGTTCCTGTATGTATATGACAGCAGAAGATTAGCTAGGTGGCTCTGCAGGAAGGTGCTATTCTGGGTACTTCACCTCTATTAATACCACTCTTCCCAATGACTCTCTGAAAGAAGCCACCATTAATACATCCATTTTACAGTGAGAACAAGAGGTAGAGAGGTTAAGCAACTCAGTCAAGTTCGTAGTTAGTGAGAGTAGTGTGGGAATTACCATGGAGGCAGATTTACCCTAGAGCCCATGTTTTTACTACTGAGTTCTCAGTCCCATACTCTGCATCTTCTAGATAGCATTGCTGTCTCTAAGAATTAAGCAAAGAAGAGAAGATCAACAAAAGTTTAACACCACCTTGAAATGGGAATGTAGATGAAAATGGAGGGTACTCCTAGCTGATTATTCAAATGGTAAATGAGGTTTCTTTCATCTTACAGTTATGCTGGTCCTGCGTACACTCTCAATAGCCTCTTTGTCATCTGATAATACATTTATCTTCATCGTAGACACTCTTTTTGAACTTGCATTCAGAAACCTGTATACTTTCTTATGAACCATGTTTTTCTACAATTTTAAAAAAACATTTTAGGCTTTTGAGAAGGGAAACCATTTGTCTTAATGTCACTTAAAAACCTTTGGATCTAAGGAAATCCAGACCTAAGGAAGTATGGGTCATTTATCTATAGTGGCAGGGGTGGGGGAGGGCATGGGATGGTGGTGTATGCAAATGATGACATAGGAATCTGGAGTTTCAGGATGCCATAGGACTGATAGAATCTTAAAAAAAGTTTTGTGTGGCGAATAGATTCTGAGAATGCAGCAACATTAAACTTGTGATGGGATGCAGAAGTTTATGTAGCTCTTTACAGTTGATAGCTTCTGGCAGGGTTGGGGTGGGGAAGGACTCAGTTTTCTTTAAGGGGCTGGCCACTGGGAGTTTGACAATGCTCCAATGAGTATATGGACAACACAAAGTGGACTTTGTACTTTTTTTTTTTTTGTCTTCCTTCTCTTTTGGGGGAAGAAGTCAGAAGTGTGGGGGTAGACATGGGATGACTGGAAGGTGTGATTGGGATACATTATGTGAAATTCCTAGATAATCAATAAAAATATTATTGGATTAAAAATATATTAAGTAGAAACAGCTACAAAATAAAAAAAATTAATAAAATTATGAACTCACAGATGGAGTTCATATTTAAGTGCTGGCACTATAAATCATAATTAAGTGTATAAACTTGTATTAATATTTAACCAGGGGTTGTCTATCTAATACTTTGACCCAGGTTTTCTGTTTTTCTTTTTATTCTTCCAAGACTCTTGGGATTAAATATGGAAATACGTGTAAATATGACATTTGGTATGCATATTCAAATACATCTGAACATTTAAAAAGCAATGTAGACAGTAAGTGCTGAATTAGACACAGAAGTTCATCTTAGTTTCCTAAGATGTTCAGGTTCTGTGATGAGTGAAAAGATGAGACAACAGTTGGGATTTCAGGGGTCAAGTGCATCCATCTGTGAGAAGCTTCAGAGCTGTAGCCACAGGCCTGGAGCCTGAGTACAATGTTAGCTACTAGTTCACTTAGTGGTGCTATGAATTCAAAGCATGTGTGTTGGGACAGTGTGCTACACTGCCTTTAAATATGTTGTGAAGCTAGGTAAAATGTGTGTGCTCCAAAGGTGGGAAGCAAGGTGAGTGTTCAGGCACTGTGTCATACTACTGGGGAAAATTCCAGGGTTCCATGTTCTGTGCCATATTGGGTAAGGCTTCTCTGTCCTTTTGCTTAATAGGTAGAGTTGCATCTGTAAGCAATTTTGGCCACAAGGAATGATACTGTGCCCACTTTGGCAGCCTGGAGCCAATCTCTTACACTAAGGAACCACACCTGGCTCTTGGATTACAGAACTGGAGACAGCTCCAAGTGAATGGAATATGAGGACTCAAAGGTGACTTTGTAATTTTTTCCAGAGTGGTTAGGGCAGAAAATATGTCATTTACAAGAGCTCAGTGCTGTGGTTAAGGGTGAAAAGGAAGAGAGAAGGGAGCAGAGTAATATTCTGAAAGGCAAGATGAAAACTGAACAAGAAAGGATGCTATTGGAATTACAGATATAGAGCTAAAAATAAAACCAGGACTAGAGCCTGAGTTCTGGAGACATTATGAAATAGTCATATGTCTGTCCGTCGGACCATCTGTCTGTCCATCTGTGCCCCCACAAGCCCCTAGCTTCTTGGAGATGCCCCAACATAAGCACCATTAACATTATGGCTTAAGTGACAACAACAACAAAATGATTGTCTTTTGGCTCTGTGCATTTTAAAACCAAGGTGTGGGCAGGTTACTGATCCATGCCTCTTTTAGCTTCTGAGAGCCTTAGGTTGGAAGATGACATTCTCTTGTGCGTTTATGTCATCTTCCTTCTGAACACCTCTTTTTCTGCATCTGAATGTCCACCTTCAGAAGGACATGAACATATTAGTTTTTGTTTTACCCCAATAAGTTCATTTTAACTTGATTATAGGTAAATATCTCATTTCAAATTAAGGTAAGAATCCAAGAATTTGTGAACAAAGCCTTACTTATCTTCCACAAAGCAGGTTAGCATATTTAAGAATTTAGAACAATCACAACAGAGGCTGATTTAAGCATGGATTAGAAGAGGTGTCTGTTCTGTGGAAATAGCAGGGGCCTAGGAAAAGATGAACAACCAACGGAAGGAGAAGTTCACATAAGGGTGCCATAATTTCAAACAACAGAGAAGCAACCAATGGGTTGAATGAAGACTAAAGAAAGACAATTGAATTTAGTATTCAGAAAACTACTGATGCCCAGTATAAGAGGTGTTAAGAAGTAGTGTACCTGGAGGCAAACTTCAGGGCTCAAAGATAAGCTCTGCTACCCACAGGATACTGGAACATCTCCCAAACCCTTGCTTTCTCAGCTATCACCTATACAAGATGGAAATGATAATGATATATACAAGCTGTGTTTAAATAGTATCATTTAACTTTACCATAGCAAAGGACAAGATCAATATAGTGAAAAGGCAACACAGAATAAGAAGAAATACTTGCAAATCACATGCCAGATGATTGGAATACAGACAGACCTGGTTACAACAATCCAATTAAAATGGGCTGGGGAGACAGCTTACTGTGTAAAGCACTCAACGAACAAGCCGAAGAACTGAGATTATAGCCCCAGAACCCATGTAAATGCCAGCCAGTATGGTGGCCCTCCTGTACTCCCAGAACTAGAGAGACAAAACTGGATACACAAAGCAAACTGTCTGACTAGATTAGTCTCATTGGCAACCTCTGGCTTCTGCAAAAGACCCTGCCTCAGTAAATAAAGTGGAAAATGGCCAAAGTAGACACCAAATGTCAATCTCTGGTTCTTTACCTACTCTCACAAACATGCATGTGCACCTGCCCACACAGTGCACCCACACACAGGCAAACCCAAACACATAAACATACACATATACATACCAATTAAGCTTTTTAGATTAAAAAAACCTAAAAGTTGGTAAATGATTTGAGTGGTCATTTTTTCAAAGGCTATATGTATGTGCTTGTGCACTAACACGTGTATGGTCAATAAATGTGAAGAGATGTTCAATACCTCGAATTCAAACCCGCAGAAAGGTACTACTTTACACTTATTAATATGGCTATTATTTAAAAAGAATAGCCTCATAAATTAACAGTGGCTGGTGAGGAGCTGAGATTTTGCAACGCTCAGACATGACTGATGGGAAATGGAAAATAGTGTAGCTACAAGTGAAACTGACACAGCAGTTCCTTAACAAATGAAACATGGAGAAATGCGGTATAAACATAAAATGAAGTTTTATTTAGCCTTTAAAAAAGGAAGAAGGTACGCATGCAGTACCTAGACTCATCAAATGCATATACAATAGTGATTGCTGAATCTGAAGATAGGAAGGGACAGGGATTGTTTTATTATAGGTACACAGTTTCAACTGGACAAAACAAAGTAACATGGTGATGGAAGGTGCTGATTCTTTCCAACTCTGTAAAAGTAATTAACACTGCAGTTGTCTTTTAAAAACACTCAAACTAAGCAGGGCATTAGTCCCATCACTCGGGAGGCAGAGGCAGGCTGATCTCTGTGAGTTCAAGGCCAGTCTGGTCTACAGATCGAGTGCCAGGATAGGCTCCAAAGCTACACAGAGAAACCGTGTCTTAAAAAACAAAAAAACAAACAAAAATAGTCTGGACCAAACAGAAAAATAGTGCTGTGTCTCACTATGACCTAATAAGGCAGAGTAGAGAAGGTCTAAGCAGTAAATAGCAGATGAGAAAATGGTAGCAATGAGTGAAATCTACAGATATATTGGGACGAACACAGGTCAATAACACAGAAAAGCAAGGAAGGATCAGGGATTTCTTTCCTTTTAGGAACAGAGAGGATGAATGAGAAAGGGCCAGTTGATAAGGAATATTTAAGCTTGTGAAAGAGAGGGATGGATCAATAGAATTCAGAGACTGAAATGGTAGGAAGAGCCTTGAAGAGAGGGACAAGGAACTATAGGTAGGAGAGAGTCTGCCACCATTTCACAGTTCTAAAGGGTTCTTGAAATTGCTGACTCAAATTGGTTTATTCTATGGGGAGGAAATACTAAGTAAACATTTTAAAAGCACATACTTTAAGCAATTTGTATTCTTCTTAATGGGAAGGGCACACGAGTTTCTTCTACTAAAGCCTTAATACCATGGCAGTCACAGACTAAAGTGCAATAAAGTTATATGGTGATTTATTCTGTGGGTAACTTCTTACCTACAGACTTTGGAAACAATTGCGCAGCCTTCCCTGTTTGCCTCCATCTGAAGGAATACCCTAACAGCCACTTAAATTGTAAGGTTAAATGTATTCCAAATAATATGGAAGTCCATGTTTAGACCTGGAAGTGTTGCTAGATTAAAACACAGAAATATAAAATTACTTGTGCTGGCTTGTTTGGTGTCAACCTGACACAAGCTAGAGTCATCTGAAAGGGAGCCTCAATTGAGAAAATGTCTCCATAGGGTCTGGCTGAAGGGCCAGGGTCAGACTTAATTAGTGATTGATGGGGTCGGGCAGCACAACAAATTGTGGATGGTTCCATATTGGGCTGGAGGTCCTGGGTTCTATAAGAAAGCAGGCTGACCATAGGGAGCAAGCCAGTATGCAACACCCCCGCCCCCCATGGCCTTTGCATGAACTCCTGTTTCCAGGTTCCTGCCTTGTTTGAGTTTATGTTATGACTTCCTTTGATAACGAAGAGTGATATGGAAGTATAAGCTGTGCAGTGGGTATTTGCTCCACTCATGACCTTGGGCTATCAGGCCAAGGTCTGTCTACTTAACTTCTTATAAGGAGAGCGGGAGTGAGTCTCTCTCTCTCTTGGGTGGTGAAGACCAGGTAAGGATTTATGAAGCAGAGTGTGATCAGTCACCCAGCTTTCCAAGTACTCTACAACTGGATTTACCATATTATGTATTCATAAGTGTATTTCCCCCTTTCATATATTAATAAATCCTTGATACCCCTTAAACAGATGCACGTGGATTTCTCATTACAAAGGCAAAATAAACCCTTACTTCCCCAGGTTGCCTTTCAGTTGTGGTGTTTCATCACACCAACAGATCACTGACTAGGACAATTGTTGTAGCTAGTTAGGTCCAAACTCAAACCTTTGATGGGGTTACTTTTTATAACTGAATCTAAAACTTCAACTAAACAAATGTGGGAAGGCAAGAAAGCCATGGGTTTTTAATTGTGTACTCTCTTAATTTTCCTAAATTATAATTAGAGAGTTAAGATATTTTCAGTCTCTTAGTCAACTAATGTAAGATAATTATAATTTGACCTTTTTAATAATTTCACAGACCTATGTTTGCTGAGCTGTTCTATCGAGGTTAAATCCTCAAATTAGTCTCTAGAATGTGGCATAGTTGTTAAACATGGTCAAAATAATGCTAAGTTTTTATGTTTCAGTTTAAGACTCCTAATTCTTCAAATTTTGACATAGGTAAGACAAATTTATTGGTTATTTCACAATTTTATAAAATATGAACTCATGCTTTTTCCTGAATGTTTTTACTTTGTGCTTCTTCTATTTAATGAAAATATTAACAAGTTCTTCCATCTCACTCTTCTTTTTTTTTCTGAGACAGGGTTTCTTTGTGTAGCTCTGGTTGTCCTGGGACTCACTCTATAGACCAGGCAGGCCTTGAACTCACAGAGATCTGCCTGCCTCTGCCTCCCTAGTGTTGGGATCAAAGGTGTGTGCCACCACAGCCTGGCCCACTTGTCTTTCTAGAGTTAAGATCACATCAGTGGTGGTGCATGCCTTTAATCCTGGCCCCTGAGAAGAAGAGACTGGCAAAAGAAAAAACTTTCCCAGGGTCTCTGATGAGAGTGTAGTTGGCTCACAGTCTTGAATGGAAGCCAGTGTTGAGTGGTCAAATAATACATTTAGATAATTTTAAGTTATCATTTGATGTAGCAGCCACAGGAATAAGAAAAAAAGTTTTCAGTGGAAGTTTTCAGACAATCATTTTAATGTTGCAGGTAGTTCTTATGCTTTCAGAAGAGCCCTGGAAAGGAAGATGCCACAAGCTGAGCTCCGAGGACTCCATGTTTAGGGGACTTAAAGAATAAAAAAAAAAAAAAAATCACTGCCTCTGTCATGATGGACCAACATAAGCAGACTTCAATCACACAGTATATCTTATATTTTCATAATATTAAGACATTTCAAATAATCAGAGAAATGGACATTATTTTTATTGCTCATCTTTTCCTTTTCTGTAAATAATTATTTCCCAAAGTGTAACACCATCAACACACTGAATAGTCTTTGCAAATAGAAACAAACTCATATGAAAATTTCAATACAACTATCAATTTCTTATGTCACTTATATTTGCTTTCTTTTTAAATGGTAGTCATTACTTCATGCATAAACTTTTTTATATTTATGGCTATCTCTGAAAAAAAGGGAATATTCCCCCTGGTTAGTCTTCATAACAGTCTTTTGAAAGGTTATTTTAAATTGCTATCAAATATCCAGAATTTAACTCAAATATTTTCATCAAGAATATTCAGACTATTTTTGAAAGGAATCATAAACGTCATTTTTATAACTCCCTATTAACATTACAGAAGCTGAGAAAACTGTACACTATTCGTGTGTTGAATTGAATGATTCCTTGTGTGTAGAGCCATCTTGAATATCATAAGGTGATCAGCAGCATCCCTGTTTCTGTCCTCTTGACCCCGGTACGACAAAGTCTATAGATACCATCAAATGTCATTTGGTAATCAAAGCACTGAAACACAAATTCTTTTATCAGAAGACCCCAACTAAAACTCTAGTTTCTTGAATCCAAATCTAGTGCTTCAATAAAATTGCTATACTGTTTTCATGGAAATTTTTGGAATCTTGTTGATAATATGGCTTCTCTACCTCTGGTTAGCAGAGGCAAGATATCAAAGGAATGAAGAACACTCTTTAAAGGGGGTGTCTTCTTATTGGGGAAGGGTACCCTCTTAGGGACTCTGTTAGCCACTTTTCATTTCTGTAACAAATTATCTGGGAAAATAGCTTAAGGGATGAAAGACTTATTTTGGCTCATCAGTTTCTAGTGACTTAACTGCACTGTTTCTGGGCCTTATAGAGTGAGGTAGAAAATCACAGCAGGGTGGGGATGTGGGAGAGCAAAATGGCTGACAAAAGGCTTATAGGAGGGAGGTGGGAGGGAGGGAGCAAAAGAGGAAGGAGTAAGGGAGCAAAGGAGGGAGGGAATAAAGTCTCTCTCTCTCTCTCTCTCTCTCTCTCTCTCTCTCTCTCCTCTCTCTCTCTCCACACACACACACACACACACACACACACACACACACACACAGTGAACAAGATATATCCTCCAAAAAGCTAATAGCCTTTCAACAGACTAATGGGTCAAATTGATGAAGTCTATAATTTCATAATAAAATCATGTTTCCATAGCAGCACTGACTAGGAATTTATCCTTCAATATATGAGCCTTTTTAGGGAGAACTTACCACTTGAAGAAACACTCTACTTACATATTACTGTGAGAATTTTGTCACAGGGCCTTAACTCTTTTTTTTTTTTTTATCACCAAAGAGGCTACATGTTTATTTAAACAAACAAAACACACAACATGCTTTCACAGCATCTATAATAAAGACAGACAAACCAAAAGAGTATTTGTATGTGACTTTTGAACAGGCCATCAACATTTGCATTTCCCATACCAATTCAGTCACTTCCTTGTGGTAGATGGAAGGAACAGGAACTGGGAAGCTGCTGAATGTATGGTGAGATATAGAGATATATGCTAAGTCTTTATACTATTTGTTGTTTAAAAATACCCTGATGAAATAGCTTTCGGGTCATTAATTTTGTGAATTCTTTGTTCTGTTTTCTCAGAATCAGGAAAATGTATTTAAGTATAAGTAGTATCAGTGAAGAGACCCAATTAATCTCCATTTAAACAACCACTACTAAAAGTCAGTTGCTTTTACCAGTTGTATTGAATAGGCCTATCAATGCACACCATCCACAGGCAGACATCAAGGAGATTCCAATTGGTTTTGTACCATTTTTATACAGCAATATTTTCCAGAGACCCAAAGTGCTAAATGCTGCTTGTGTGTGAAGATGTAAAGATTGTGGACCTTAAGATGAAGACATGATTCCCAGGTATGGAAACTGTGCACATGATCAAATGGTGGGGAGTGTCCTTGCAGATATAAGAATGTTAATTAGACGTGGCCCCAATCTCTTATGACTGGAGTCCTTGTAGAAATAGAAAAAACAGCAAGAGACATAAGGAGAATTCTGTGTACCACTGAGGCAGATGCTGAACCAATAAGCCAATAACAGCCAGGATAGCAGACAACACCAGGAGCCATGGAACAAATCCTCACACTACCTTGAGACAGTATGCCACATGGACAGGCTGCTTTTAGACAGCTAGTGTTCATACTGCAGAACAGTAAGTTCCTGGTTTTTAGCCATCCATTTCTGGCATGCCCCTCTAAGTCTGTAATATAGCACACATGGAAAAGTTAGACGCACTTGCTGCTAGAAACATCAGTAGAGATTTCTTCTAGGCTTCACAGGTCTGGTGTTATTTCATCCTCTTCTACCTGCTTGTTCATTTTTAATCTTTTCATATGAGTGGTAAATCTCTGGGAGTCAATTTCCTTTTCCTCTTCATTTATCTAATAATGATTCTTTTCATATCGGACTACACTTAGACGAAAGGTAACTTTGGGTCTCCAATTGAATATCTAGAACATGTTGTCATTGCAATGAAAGGAGAATCACATTTGAAGCCTGGGACACCTCTGAGAGATAAACTTCTCACAAAACACAACAAAATGGAACCATAGAATTTTTTTTCCATGGCTATCTGGCTGTGTTAATTGGAGTTCCCTAAGAAACAAATGTCAAGCCAAGATGAGCTGTGCTGGAAAGCAATCAAAGAAAGATGTCAAAAGAGGATAAAGGACAAGGTGTGGAAAGGGCAGGGGTGTGTCTTCAGGTCACCGCGCTGATATGTCTATGAAAAAGACTTAGGAAAGGAGGGAAGATTGTGCAGGGAGAGTTTGACTATAACCAATTTCCAAGAAATGTTTAGCCAGGTCAATGGGAAACTGTGCGCCATTATTCCCTACACACTAGTAAAATCTCGTGTCATGGAAATGGGTTTGCATAAGTATACTTAGTAGTCTTTATCTGTCAACTACGAACATTTATGGGATGTGTACCTGAGTTTGAATATGATGGCAGGTCCATAGGAATAGTATCTTAGCCATCATTGAACTTATTCTTCGATCAGCAGGACATCTGAGCAGTGTATGTTCATAGCCACCATTGTGTCCAAAGCTAAAATAAATTTACATTGTTAGCAGAGATCAACAGAGGACCAACACTAGATAAAAAGGCAAATTCAGCCTAATTCATTTACTGGCCCTCAAAATGTCAATTCTTTTTTGTTAATAGGTAGTCAGAGGTAGGTTTCTCATCACCTTGTTTGGTGACATCAGGGTCTTGTCAGGGTCTCTTAGCTGTGCTTTTGGAAGATAGTCATTGTCCATGGAATTTCCCATGGAGGAGTTCAGGTCCCCAGTGATTTAATGCCTCACAATGGCACCTGAGTATGCAGTGGCTCCAGATAATTCTCTCCGGGCAGGTATGGTGCTCTTTAGCAGCTGCTCTCCTTTGCTCACCACTTCTTGTTGAAATATCCCTTTCTTCTGTGTCCCCAAATGCCACTCACACTTCAGAGCTCAGCTCAACCTCATTGACTATCCCCAAAATTGAAAGATACACGCTGTGTAGTTCATCATCTGCTCAAATGTCTCCTTGCGATATGTCCTTCTCTAATTGGCTGTACTAACTGGGAAAAGCCTGACATTGCTCAGTCACTTTTATTCCAATCAGTACTTGCCATGACAAAGGCTCTAGTCACCCAGTAACTATTCCTGACTTCCTGGCTGCTGATCACATTGTTCACCATTCCAGACATTGATGATTCATTGTGAATTCATGTTCCAGTATTCTGGACACTAAAAAGCATTTCTCAGTACTTCCTAGTCAAAATAGCTTTGCAAACTTTGAACTCAACAATCACAAATTATAAAAAGCTTCATCTGCAATGTATTTCAGTGATTTTATTTAATATATCTTTTATTATAATCATATTAAAAGTAATGAAACATATAGAATTTCCCTGAATTTTTTCAACCATAGAAGAATTTTTCCCCCTCATCAAGCATCATAAGGTACTAGAAATGTATATTGGGGGAGCTGGACCAAAAATCTGACATTCACATGGTTGGTTTTCATTTTTAAGAGAAATTCTAGAAGTCCACATGAACAGAAAGGGTGAGTCTATAATGCTGGAATTCCAGGCATAGCAAAGGTCAGGAAGCTGTGAAGAGCTGTGAGGGTCTGGATTTGACACTGGTTGAGGCTGACTCCTCTGAACTTACCTGAAGGAAGTTCATACTGCAAACTTTAGCTGGGCGGTGAGCTGTCCTGATCACACACACACACACACACACACACACACACACACACACACACACACACACACACACACGCTGCAGGGCTGACTTGTTCATTGGTTTCATGTTATCATTTGTGCTTTCTCTCACTCTGAGCTGAGACTCTCCCCAAATATCTCTGTATGGCTAAGAAAGGAGTCAGCAATCGTTACTCCTCCATTATCAGCAGTGGGACCTCAGATTTTATTTAGTCTACAGCTTGAGTCCTGCCTCAAGAAATGTGGCATTTCCCATTGGGTTGGGAAGACTTCCACATTAACAAACCAGCAGGAGTCACTGAACAAGCAGAATATGCAAAGGCCCATGCTTTGTGTTTGCCTAATGTAACCATTCCTGAAGCAATACAGATTAATGCAACAAGTTCACACTTGGCAATTTGGCCAGTTAATATGTAACTGAATATCTTGTTCTTATTTTTATTATAGTAGAAGGTGAAATCTGATCTTAGGTGGGCTCTTTTCTTTCTAAGCTGTGCATATAGTTGTGTAATGCTTTATGTGTCTGATAATCATTTTCAGTCCTTTATTGAAACCTTCAGTCAAAAAACGTGGGCATATGGAACATACGTACTTAGCTGTTAGACCTTGTTCAGCTGTTAATTGTGAATTCCCTGGTGCTGGTAAATGCAAATGAATGTACTAATGTGTTCATTTCAAATAACTTCAAATATTTTATTTCTAATAATTTCAATAATTAAACAAGTTTCCTCCATGTTTTTATAGAAAAAAAGCTATTTCCTATTTGAACATATCTTTGGAAATAATAATATTATTATCATCTACATAATTTCTTTTCTAAAAGATCAATAGTGCTTATAAGCATAATTTCTCTAACATTGCTTTGTTATTTATACTTCCAGATACTAGGCTGATGAAGTTATCAATATTTAATGAAAAGGGGAAACAAGCTATTCAAGCATTATTTATGTAGATTCATAACAACCTTACAAAATGGCCTTGACAAAGGACTTCCCTCCTGTAGGGACTTATGTTAATTATAAGTTGAGCTAGGCTTGTTTCTTTTGTTTGGGGTTTATTTTGGGCATGCTGGCCAAGGGAGTCCTGGGGCAGGGAGTTTTTGTCAAGTGGAGGTGATTTGTGTATAGCTAGGGCGAGGAGAGTAGTAGTCAGTGACAAGCACAATTTGTACCTTTTCCCAGTGCAGCCTGTGAACAGTGCCAGTCCTCTGAAGGAAAGAGCCGTTGAAGTGGTTTTCTTCTAAGGACTGGTGAAGAGCCAGGAGGCAGTATAATAGACTAATGAGCATGGGTAAACATAGCAGCTATATATAGGCATCCTATATGCTTGTGTGCCTGGGAAAGCTCCTACTTATCCTGCTAACTAGAGTATGATTTTACTCACAAACTCCTTGCATCCAGAAAATATAGAACTGTGTTTTCTGCCAACACACAGTGAGGTAAGAGAGCTCAGTGAGGTAAGGAGGCAGTATAGATTGGAGAGGAGGCAGGGAAACGGGGGCTGCTGGGGTTTGTGGTTTTAATAATGCTGGACTCATCCACTCCCTGGTCATTTTCACTGAGTGTGGTGGTTTGAATAAAAATGACCCCCCACAAGCCCGTAATAAGTGGCACTCTTAGAAGGCATGGCTTTGCTGGAAGCATGTCACTGGGATGGGCTTTGAGGTAGCAGAAGCTTAAGCCAGGAGATTTTTAGCCTGCTATTGACTGTTGCTTATTAGTGGCCATGTTATGCAGATTTATACTGAAAAGGATCGAGCTGAGGGAGAAAAAATATACAAAATGTAGAGTTTGAGGAGACAGGGGACACCAGGAAGTTGCAATGGAGCTCAATCTTGTGTTCAAGGAAATAAAAAGATTACAGAAAAGCCAGATGCTAGATAGAGTATAGGGAGTGGTTTCCTCTGGCAAGACCCCACCCAGCTAAAACTCCAATTTGTGAAAAGGAATTTTAAAAAAGTTTAGGACCAGGTGTGGTAGCATACACCTTTAATCCCAGCACTGGGATTGCAGACAGATTGCAGAGTTAAAGGCACATGTGGTCTAGTCTATAGAGTGAGTTCTGGGACAGCCAAACTCAGGGAGTGAAAGAAACCATCAAAAACAGAAAGCTGAGTGGGGCATGGTGGTTCACTCAGGAGGCAGAGGCAGGTGGATCTCTGTGAGTTCAAGGCCAGCCTGCTCTATGAAAATGTATTTGAATGAGGTGACTATGCTTCAATTCCAGCCAGCAGCAGAACTTGACAGCTTTGGTCATGCGGTTCTGAGTTTAGACTTAAGGACACACAAAATAAAGAGTTATTGTATCTCCTTTTGCAACTAAGTAAAGTCCCTGAGGCCAGGTATATGTCAAGGGTGTCCCTGTATATTGTCCCAGAGAGGCTATTTCATGAAGGGTGAATACAGGATTGCCTTCAAGACCCCAAGATATTGAAGACACCAGAGGCATGGGATACTGGCTGAGGAAAGCTTCTAACAGAGAGTGGAAACAGTCCAAGAGAAAGAAGGTTGTCCCAGTGAAAAAAGCTGAAAGGAGTTGGAAATCTGAAGAGTTTTTTAACAACAGACATGGAGATGTAGAATTTCAAGTTTGCCCAGCTCCTTTTAGGTCTTGCTTTTGTCCGGTATTTCCATACTATCCCCCCTTTCCTCCATTTTGGAATGTAATGTCCATCCTGCACCAGTATATGTTGGAAGTATGTGATCTGGTTTTTGTTTTGATTTTACAGGGGGTTACAGTGAAGAGATAGCTTGACTCTCAGAAGAGGCTTTGAACTCTGGACTTTAAACAGTGTTGATACTGTGATAGACTATGAGTACTTTTAAAGTTGGACCACATACATTTTGCATTATGATATGGCTTTAAGCTTTGGGGGCCAGAGAGTAGAATATGATGGTTTATTAGTCCATAGGAAGTGGTACTATTAGTAAGTCTGGCTTTGTTGGAGAAAATGTGTGTGTGTGTCAAGGGGGGGGGGGGGAGACAGGCTTTGAAGTCTCAGATGCTCAAGCCAGGCCCTGTGTGGCATTCTCATTCTGCTATCTACAGAACCAGATGTAGAACTCTCAGCTAGCTCTCTAGCACCACATCTGTCTGTGTGTCATCATGCTTCCAGCCATGATGATAATGGACTAAACCTTTGACACTGTAAGCCAGCCCTATTTAAATGTTTTCCTTTATGAGAGTTTCCTTGGTTATGGTGTCTTCACAGCAGTAGAAACTCTAACTAAGACACGGAGGATCTGGAAATACATGGGAGCTTCTATGAATGGCAGGCGTTACAGACAGGGAGCAGTGGGAGAAACTAGTTTGTTTAAGGCCAGGTGCAGAAACCTCTTGGAGACTGGCCAAAATTGTGGGGAAAAAAATTCTATCAGAAGGGCCATCTTTGTTGTGTAACCTCACAGAGGCATCCACACTTATGAGACCTGGGGAATGTAGCTTATGGGCTCTGACAATAATTGTATGAGGAAAATGGGGACAGTCAGGGTCTGACAACTTATTTGTTTAGTGGCTTTAATAACATTCAAAATAAACGAGATTCACACAGTAACTCCTAAACACTTTCCCCAAGCTAAGTGGATCTAAATTATTTAGAGACCTTCATCAAATTGTTAGTAGAGGCTAACAATTTCTCAGGCTGTCTCCTAGTCATTGAAATCCTGTCGCTGCTGTCATAGGTAGTCACTCAAAAATCCTCAAAATGATGTCAAGATGAGCACAGTGAGTAAGTTGCTTTCAGGTGTGGAGGCAGCTTGCAAGTAGCTTGAGCACAGTGCAGCCTGATTCCCTCACACACACACACCCTCCCCCTTAGTAGGGGCTTGTCTGTCTGACTTATTTCTGAAATGGCATATAACCTGAATCATCTCCAGCACAAAAACAATTATGGAGAGGGCTGTATGAGAAGTTGTGCAATTCTTTTCCTAGGCATGGCTTCATTTTTGTTGTTGTTGTTATTGTTGGTTTGCAGAAAACTACTCTAAATTTATTTGTGCTTCATTCTCATAAGTTTCTAGAGAAAGGTGCTATGTTAATTTAGGTGTTTATTTGCAACAGCACAATAACTAATAAACACAGGAATCTATGTATGCCTTTTGTATTAGTGCACTGTAATTTTATATCGCATTTTGTTTCTTGGAGCACTAAATCAATATTTTGAATAATTCTATTCTTGAATTAACCACTTTTTATTTGTTATGTCTCCATATGTTTAATTTTTTATGTTTTTATATTTTATGTTGCTCTTTTCATTGCACAATGTTCGAAGTGGAAGGAATCATTTTAACTACTGAAACTTCTGCTGTAAGATGAGCTTTGTTTTAACAATTATGAAAGTAAAAGCAGTGAAAAACAGTTGTTTAGGACATAACTGAAGTGTAGCTAGGGATGGAAATTATCTAAATATTGCATCTCTGTAAAATAACAGTGGTGATAAAAGAGATGCACACCTCAGGCTTTTGTTTGCCCTCTCTTTCCTGCTGTTACCTGCATGCCCACACATCTTGGTTCTCAGTCCCCTACTCCTTTTACCTTTATATGCAAACCAGCTCCTTCTCTACTGTGGTCCTCTCTGTCTCAAGTAGCTCTCTGTTTACTTTCTAGAAATACCAATCTTCCTTTATTCATAAAAGCACACAAAACCAAAATCCCTACCATGCTTTCAATAATCCCACCATTCCTTTACTTCTTCATTGCTACCAAATATCATGGAGAAAATTACCCCTACCTACTTGACATTTATCTCCATTACTAAATAAGTTTACTGTTGGCCCTTTTGGTGGCTATATCGCAATATATATCGCACACAGACTGGGTGATTTATAAAAAAATGATCTGTTTCTCACAGTTCTGGAAGCTGTCGTGTCCTCAGGTCTTGGCATGGGGATATTCTCTGCTCTCTGCTCCTTAGGAAAAGCTTTCATACTGAGTCCTCACATGGCAGAAGGCATCAGGGAGGAAGGGGCTCCCTTCAGTTCCCAATCCTAAAATTCTACTCAAGACTCATGGCTTGCTCACCTTCCCATTGTCACACCTCTTCATTCTACTATAAGGCAATTAAGTTTCTACTTTAGTCCTGGGCAATATACCTTTACACCATCGCCACTTTGATCTGAACACGTGGTGATAATAACTGCACTCTACTTTCCATGGAACTTTACTCATGACAGGACTGTATTCTTGATAGTTGGGCAAGTTTGAGTCATGGACATTTCTTCAATGTAATAACAAAGATTCGTTCATCAATTAGATAAAATGATATTTTACTATATAAGCTATTAACCCTGGTGTATAAACAAAGCAGAGGGCACTTGATTCTTTGAACAGCCTCATCATCAGAGTCTGTGCAATTTAAGTTGAAGTCAGCAAAGCTGCTGATTTTGACAAAAATCACTCTGTGATCCTCAGGTCTTTGGCATAACATAGAGTAGAACTGTCAGTGATAGTAATTGAGTTTGCATAAACTAAAAGAATATGCCATAATTTTTATCTTCTTTTGAGCATTCTTATATGTTATTAAGAGAGGTATTAGGAGTTAAATGCTAGCCAAGTGGGCAGTTACCATCTTAAAATCATCTTCCAACTGATTTAAAGGTTGAGAGCTGCATACTCCAAATGCCTTGAGTGTCCTTCACATTGCCCCAGTGCCAGCTCCTCTGCTCACACAGTCTAATGTGCCCCATAGCCATGGCTGTACTACCTCATCTCCTTTTCCTCTCTCCCTAGATAGTTATTCACATTTATAATTGTTTAATCAACATTTTCTGACACCTACTGCAGATGAAATCATTAATCGTAAAATACAAACTCATATTCTAGTTCCTGGCCCATCAGGGGGAAACACACATATAGTTAGACATATGTAACATATTTATGTTGACACTTTGTTTAAATGATAAATGTGCCTCAGAGAAGTGACATCTTTTACTCCATGGAGCACAGTAATCAGTATAGAAGCAGACGAAGCACAGGAATCAAGCATTCCCATCAGGCCCTTCCATAGTCTTTGAATACTAGGAGGTTTCAAATCCCATTTTCTGTTGGATATTTGGGACAATTACCAATCTAACACATAGAAAGAACTGTTCTAAGGACAGTGGGGACTGTAAGTAACTGAAGGAATGAGAAAGGTCATAGGACACCACTTGATCACTTAACTCCATTCATTCATACACAGCTGTGGACCTTCAAGAGTTTGTACTAACAGGGACTTATCAGTATAACATAAATAACCTTTCTTTACTTTACCTAAGGTCTTCTGTAAAATATCTCCTTTGCTAAACTCCTGATTGGTTACCTACAGACATCTTCAATATTTCCTAATTCTGAGTGTTTCCACTAACAATTACCCATACTAAGACCATTGAAAGATCACATGTGGGCAACCTGGGATTACAGATTGAGAGAGCAAACCTAAACAGACAAGGTTATATAGTGGGAAATTACCAATACGGAGTCAGGTAGAAATATAAGGGTATTTAATAGGGAAAAGCCTTACTTACAGAGCGATCTAGCCAGCCGGCGTGGCAGCAGTCTGTATGCAAGCCCAAAAGAGAAACCGAAAGAAAAAACGCAGTCACCCTACGTCCCCGACCACGCCCTCGCTTGCGAGGGCGTGGTCAGGCACACCTGTAGCCAGCCCCTAAGTAGGCGTGGCTACAGCTTCCCCTACAAGGCTAGGCTGAATGAAGTCAGTGAAGTTTTCGTGAAGTACATACAGCAAGGGCGTTGTTTGGATAGAACCTATCAGAATGTGACATATAAAAGTACAAACATTACCCAAATTGTTAAACGTTCAATTACTTTGATAATTCATTTTACTCATTGACTAACAAGCAATTTGAAAACTTTACTTCACCAGAAAGGATACACCTTGAAGTTTAATAATTCCATATATAATTCCTTCCTGAGGATGTGAGCCTGGGGAGATTCCCAGACCAGACAACTCTATAGCCCAACATACAGCAGGATTTAAAGTTTTGGCTGAATTCCTTATTCCCTGAACTTCATCTTCTGAGGAGTATGTGTATTTGGCCAGATTTCTTGTAAGAGAATGAACTCCAGTCACAATCAAGACAGCTGTATTGTGTTCACTGTATGCCTTGTATCTACCCCAGACTGTGATATGAAGAGAGGTACTCCTCACACTTGTTGTATAGTATGGTCTTAGAACTAGAAACATATCATTAGACATGTAGTCACAAATCATCCTGTACTCTGAGGTAACTCACAGATGGACATAATAACATTATGTTGAAGAGAAATGTCCCTTGTGTCAGAGAAGTAGGTGGCAATTCTCCAGACTGACCCAGGAACTTCTTCCTTCTGATGTTACACGTACAGTGTATACATGGTAACACAGTCCTAGGGAAGGAAGCTAGTCCACAGTGGAGCTGTGACCCATCTTTCAAGGAAGCATGTTCCATGAACTTCCATGTGTTAGGAACCTAAGATCTGGTGTGAGAACAAACCAACTCTAGAAGAAAGATATAATCAACAAAATGATAAGCTACAGTGGACACCAGCCTGGAAAGCTTCCTGTTTAATCATTTCTGCTCCTTATTTTTTTTTCTTCCCCACACTTCTGAGATCTTTGTAAACTTTTTATAATGTAATTGAGATTTTATTGACAGTTCAACTTACGTAAAAGTTTCTATGATGTCAATTACCAGGGAAAGAACCTACAAATTTTATCCAAACAAGTTGCATATACACAAGTAACACACGCATATATTTCAGACATGTTGGATTTAGTCTGTAAATACTTCCTGTTTTTTATTTGTTTATTTTGCTGTTTGAGGTAGGGTTTCTCTGTGTAGTCCTGGCAGTCCTGAAATTCACTCTGTAGACCAGGCCAGTCAGGAAAGCAGAGATCGCTCTGCCTCTGCCTCTCAAGTGCTGGGATTAAAGGTCTGCACTACTACCTCCTGGCTGATACTTCTTGTTTTTAGCACAGAAATTAAAAAACAAAACATGAAGAGGATGAACTCCCATGTTTCCTTAACAATTAACAACTCATGGCTCATCTTGTTTCAGCAGCATCTTCACCCTTCAACACCATTACTCTGTACACAAACACAGACATTTAATTTACCATGAAGCGTTCTTTGTATTTACAATGATAATTTCTTTTAAGAATATGGTGTCAGAGTTGGAGAGATGGCTCTGTGGTTAGGATCACTTACTGCTCTTGCAGGGACCCACATTTTCTTTCCATCACTTGTATCAATCAGCCCACAACCAGTGAGTAACTCCAGTTTCAGGAACCCTATAGCCTCTTATAGTCTTTGGGGGTACCTGCACACATTTGATGAACATACAGACAAGAAGGCATACACATATAACAACTAAAGCCATAGACTCCAGCACTAGGATCACCTACAGCTTCCAGGAATTCTACTTGAAGAACCCATCCCACAAAGCTTCCTGTACCCTGATCCCCTATCCTTAGGCCCACCTACACTGCCCAGGAACCTCTTGTGGAAAATGGGCATCTTGAACCTACTTAGCCATCTCCTGAACATTGTAAATGCCTAACTTGGTAAAAGATGAGAGGGGGGAAAGAAGGGAGAGATAGACGAGAGACAGAGAGAGAGAGAGGAGAGAGAGAGAGAGAGAGAGAGAGAGAGAGAGAGAGAGAGAGAGAGAGACTCAACTAATAAGAAATCAAACAAGCCAGTTAAGAATTTAGTAATGGAACTAAACAGGGAGTCCTCCAAAGAAGAAACACAAAAGTCTGAGAAATATTATTTTTAAAGTATTCAAAATCATTGGCCATTAAGGAAATGCAAATTAAAACTTCTTTGAGATTTTTATCCTACCCAAGTCAAATTGATTAAGATCGAAAGAGACAAAGGACAACAAATGCTGGTGGGTATATAAGGAACGTGGAACACCTATTCACTTTTGATGGGAGTGCAAATTGGTACAGCCACTGTGGAACTCAGTGTGAAGTTCCTCAAGAATGTTAGAAACAGATTCACTGTATTGTTCACCTATACCACTCCTGAGTCTATTCCCAAAGGAAATCTATCCCTTACTGTAGAGACACTTGTTCATCTACCTTCCTTGCTGCTCTTTATTCATAATACCAGCAAGTGGAAACAGCCTAGATGTCCACCTACTGATGAATGGATAATAAAAATGTGACGCAAATACATAATGGAGTACTTTTCAGCTGTAAAGTGAAATTAAATTCATAGAAAAATTTAGTGGAGCCAGGAATAATTATTGTGAGTGAGATAATCAGAAAGACAAACACTATGTGCTCTCTCTCATATATGGATGGCAGCTTTGAGTATTTAAATATGTGTGTTTAAATAGGAGTACATATAGAGGTTAGGTAACTAGTAAGGTGACACGGAGGTGATTTTCAAAGGATGGGGACTAGAACATAGTTGGTTAAAAAGTGGGGAAAGGGAATAATGGAACAGAAAGGATTAGATGGATGGGGAATAGGCAGAAAGAGGAGAGGAGAGGGAATGAGAAGTATAACTAACATTAAAGACCTCTGAAAAAGATTAAAATCAAATACCACAGAAGCTTCTAAATAAACATATATACAGATACAAAAGGAGTTTAAAGAGGATTATCCTACAATGGAGGAGCATGGAGGGAGGGATGGAGGACAAATCTTCTCCATAGGTTTTCAACTAAAAAGCCCAATGCCCGGTATGGTTTACTTCTTTTGGAGTTATTGGTCCATGGGTTCCCACAAGATGCCCCACCTCCCAAAACATTACAGCCTATGAACATTGCTCTTGATCACTTCCCAGAATTGGATACTATGACCTTATTGCTAAAGATACCACGTACTCATCAGAGGACATAGAAAAATCATTCTGGTACTGACTTGGAAGCTTCAAGCCTACTGACTAGCTTTCAAAGTGCTGGATATGCTGCTTGAGCAGGGGTTGGAGTGGAGAGGAAGCCATCAACAGTCTTACCTAGTTGTAAACACAGCAGGCTACAATAATGGCTGTCCTGGCATGATAAGCCCACAGGCTCAATAGTGGTGTGAATGCTATGGGAGAAAATAGTCACTTTCTAAATGGATTTAAGGTCTGCTCCGCAAGAGCAAATTCATGCCTGGAATTATTAACTGGCCCAAACCCCATGGCTAACTAGGCCAGAGGCCTTAGAGGAATAACAACAACCAGGATAATAGTAATAATAATAATAATAATAATAATAATAATAATAATAATAATACTTGTGCTAAACAGACATAATATTAAACTGTTCCTAAGTTCTTATTTATACCATAGATGAGTCCATGTCTCTACTCTCATTAGAAAAGTTTTTTTTTCCCATTAGATGATGATTAATCCAGAGACCCATAACTGGTCAACATGCAGACAATAAAAGACTTAGGAGTGCTCTGCTTTAAATTGGATAACCTCTTATCCTAAGGTTGAAGATGGGGCAGAAAGGTTCTAAGAGCCAGAAGTAGTAGATGCCTGCAGTGAAACAGTATTTGATGGCCTTGAAAGGCCTCTTGCACACATGAACTCATCACATTGTGACTGGGTGCACAAGATACGTATAAGATCAAGCCCTCCAATTTTCTAGAATGAGTAGGGGAAGGGCTCATCACTTTTTACAACTAGCTGAGGAGCTAGTGCCAATTGGTGGCTGCTAGGGGAGGCAAAGTTAGCTGTTTTCAGGGATGTGGGCCATGAGAAGTTGTCCAGACTCCAGTGGAAGGTCCAAATCCCATGTATATAATGTCGGTATTAAGTGGACTCAGTGGGCTTAAAAAATAGAAAATGAAACTGGGAGGCAAAAATAGTGGGGAAGTAAGAAGAAAAGTTGTGTTGCAGAATATTTGTTTAAATATGTAAAGATGTGTTACTGTTTTATCTTGCCTGCCTGATCAGTATAATAAAAAGCCAAACAGTCAATAGCAAGGGAGGAGGCATAGGTGAGACTTCTAGGCAGGGAGACTAAATAGAATGAGAAAGTTAGGTCCAGGGAAGAAAGAAACTGAGATGCCATGGCCCAGACAGCCAGGCAAGGAGAAAGCAGAAAAGTAGAACATACAGAATGAAAGAAAAATAGAAAGTCCTAAGGCAAAAAATAGATGAACAGAAACAGACTAAATTAAGTTAAAAGAGCTAGTGGGACAAACTTAAGCCAAGGTCCAGCATTCACGATAATAAGTCTCTGTTTCTTTATTTGGGTGTTGGTTGGAGGCCCAAAGAAAATGCCAACTACAGAGTTGGAGGGGAGGAGATGGAGGATATATTTGATCAAAACACATTATGTGCATGTATGAAATTTTTGAACAATAGAAAGGTAAACAGTCATGTTTATTTTATAATAATTGTGCCACTATTTTTAAAAATCATGTCATAGTTATTCTTAGTAACTAGAATTAGTTAACAAATTTAATTTTCACTTATAATATTGGATACTGATTTGACATGTTTTCCTGAAAGGGATGACATTTGAAATTAGTAATTCATTTCATTATTTGCAATTGTCCCATTAAGTAGATTGAACAAGACTCTAAGATTCTCATAATTTATTTAGTATACTCATATCACCCATTAATGGGAAAATGGCTCCCTATATTTTTGATGGTGAGAAAATTTATTTATTTATTTGTTTGTTTTTTGAGACAGGATTTTTCTGTATAATAACCCTGGCTGTCCTGGAACTCATTTTGTAGGCCAGGTTGGCCTTGAACTCACAGAGGTCTGCCTGATTCTGTCTCCCAAATACTGGGAATAAAAGTATCATTGTATTCCACCACAACCCAGCAAGAAAGAATTTATATTATCAATTAATATTTATTTATTCCATGATGCTTGTAAGGTTTTAGTCTCTGCAATATAAATTTTTTTAAACAGCTATTTTATTCTATTATAAAAATTGTCTTGTGTGCCTAGTGGAGGTGGTCCACACCTTTAATTCCAGCACTTTCAGGCAGATCTCTGTAAGTTCCAGGCTAGCCTGGTCTGCATAGTGAGTTCCAGGACAGCCAGGGTGGTTACACAGAGAAACCCTGTCTCAAAAAACAAACAAACAAAACAAAAAAAGAAAGAAAAGCAAAACAAAAGAAATGCAGACAGAATTTTCCTGACCTACCAGTTTCAAATAACCACATTGAGTCTTAATATTAATTATAAATGCTCAGTCATTAGCTCAAGCTTGTTACTAGCTAACTGTTAGATTTAAATGAACCCATATTTCTTATCTATGCTTTGTCACTTGTCTTGGTACCTTTTCTCAGTATGGCTTATCCATCTTGTTTCTCCAGACTCCATCCTTCTTCCCAAAACTCCCCTAGTCTGGCTCTCCCATCCAGTCTCTTCCTGCCCAGCTATCAGCTAATCAGATTTTTATTAACGATGAGAACAACACATTCTTCACAGTGTACAGAAGGTTTATTCCATAGCAAACAAGCAAAACTATCTTGTGCTGTGTATGTATGGTGTATGCATGCGTATATGGCTTAGGAGTTGAACATATATGTGTGGATGGGTGTGCGTGCATTTGTGTATGCATGAATGTAAAGACCAGAGTTTGAGTCTGCTGTCTTCCTCATTGCTCACCACCTAATTTTTTTGAGACAGCATCTCTCACTGATTCTGGAGCTCATCAACCGGTTATACCCTCTGGCCAGCTAGATTCAGGATCTGCTTGTCTCTAAATCTTCAGCACTGGGATTATAGGTGCCTCCTGCCCTGCTTTTCACACAAATGCTAGGGATCTACACTCAGGTCCTCATTCTTGCATGACAAGCACTTTGCCAACTAAGCCATCTCTCCAGCCCCTAGTTATTTTATGTTTTACAAGAGTCATGTAAGTTGGCTATTATTTTATTTACCTTCATTTTAAAGACCTGTGCCTCCGAGAAATGGTTGGAGTCAGTTTCTAAACCAAGAGCCCAGCCTCCAACTCCTGGTCCTTACCTGATGATACTGGTTTTGAATGAAGCTTTCTCTTACTGCTCTCATGCAAAGACAACCATAATGCAAGAAGAGTTAAAGGTGAACATGTGCTATACCTGCCTCGAAGTTCTCAAGGGGGGGGGGGCACTGTGGCTCTCATAGAGCTTGCTGTGTGGGGTCAACAGCTTTTTTGGAAACACAGGATGGAACTGGAACAAGTATCTCCTCTCTGGAGGAAAATGCTCTCTTCCCGAGATTCCCTTTCCATCATAAAATTATCTTCCTCCAACTTTGCTACATTTTATTACTATGGGTAAATAAAGATGATTTGATTTGTGATTAAAATCCAGAATCGATTAGTAAAACACTCAGAAATGAGACAGATTCGCAAAGACTTGACAGCTCTGAATCAGACAAATACACGGAACACAGTTTATAAAGAAACTTCCCTTTGAACATTGGAGTAGGAAAACCGGACCCTTGGAATACACTTGAAATTAATATGCTAAATGGTCATTGTAATTTAGTGAGCACTGTGCACTGCCTATCTCTTTCATGGAGGAGAGCATTGCTACCCCTTCCCTTCCCTGAGTGATGACAGCAAGATTCTGATCAGAAACCACACTTGGTCCCTGTGTCAGGATGGTCTAACTACCACACTCCCTGCAGCTCTATGATAAGTTCAGCTGGGAAATCGCCTCCCCAGAGCATCTGTGCTCTCCCCTGTGGGTAGGTGTTTGCTCTCTGTTCACAAGTAAATAGCGGGTAAGCCATGAACTTCTGGAAGCCAGCTCTCTTCTCAGAAAGACCATTTCCTGGAATGCATCCCATGTTCAGAGAGGCGTGGAGAGATCACCCTAGGAAGCTGAACCAGAGGAGGCACTTGTTGGAACGTCTCCCTTTCTGTTCCTGTCCACATTTTGAAATGTAGCAAGAAATCACTTCAGCTCACCACACCACCCCCACTTGGCTTGAATTAAATCCTTTATCATTTGAAAAACAAACTTTATCTCTGGTATTGTTCACAATGTGTCTTTTCTAACATGGGTGTAGACAAAGATTACATCTTGCTCAATCACTTGCTAGCTGTGCATCCTGGGCCACGTCACTTAGGCTTTCTAAACTGCAGTTTGCAGCCTATCGTAATAGATTAAAAGAGATGCTGTATGTAAAATGTACATCACCCTCTGAATTGTACCTGCTCTTACTTTGAGTGAAACATTTTGGTGATTGATGGAGTTAGAAAATGTGGCGGGATGAATTACTGAGCACAGTTTTCTATCCATTCTGCCTCCACTTTGTTTGACTGTAGCATCGGTCTCTACCACTAAAGGTGGGTCCACTTTCATATCCCATTGACTTTCAACTTCACCATGGCTTATTCTATCTTTACTTTTGAATTTTAGTTATGTGTCGCTGTGAGTATATGTAGCATGCATGCAAGTTCCCATAGAGGGGGAAAAAAAAGAGAGAGCTTCCAATCTCCTGGAGTAGGAGTTGCAGATAGTTGTAAGCTGCCAAACATGGGTGCTTAGAACTGAACTTGGATACTTTGGAAGAATAACAGCATTGATGCTAAAACATCTCTCCATCCATTTTATGACTGTTTTATCCCACAGGCTGTTATCTGACCTAATATATTAGAATGTCCACCTGAATAGTGCTTGCTGCCTTCCACAGCCCACCTGGTCACTGGAGAACTTAAAGATTGTGGAGCAGAGCTTCCTCAGGAGGCTTGCTGCCTTTCTCAGCCCACTGTAAAATAAATGCTTCCTTTTCTCAAATTTTGAGATTCTTTTTGTAGTTATGGTATAGCAAGCCAGGGTGATAACAATTAGTAACCACATTTTAGTGGCTTTTTTTGTAAGCAATTGAAATTTTAAAATGACTTTATGTGTATAGATGTTTTGTTTGTGTGTCTGTGCACCACTTACGTACCTGGTCATCATAGAGGCCAGAAAGGGTGTTAGAACTTCTGGCACAGTTATGGATGGTTGTGAGCCATCATATTAACCCAGGTCTTCTAGAAGAGCAGTCGCTGCTCCTAACCACTGAACTATTTCTCCAGCCTCCTTGTGTGACGAAACTTTTCCTGGGGAGTGCAGCACACATACCTACTCTTCAGACAGGAATCCCAGGATATAGTAAAGAACAGATACCAAGGAAGTCCAATTTGGTGAACCAATGAGTTTTACTGCGGTCATTAACTAGACTATAGGTGAGGGGTTAATTATGGAAGTAGAAATGACTCAAAGACACCTGTGTCACCAAAGCCCACCCAGCATAAGTGACAGCTATCAAATACTGGGAATCTGGAGCACACTGTACAGCCTGCAGGCAGATCAACAGGTTGGCGAGTGTCCTTTCCAGGTGATTCACTGTCTAAACCTCTTCCAGTCAGCTCAGCTGGTTCCTGCTTCTTCCAGGCAGCTGGTGAAGCTTCGATTGTCTGCATATTCTTTGCCACTTGGCTTGGTTAATCTGAGAGGGACCCTCAACTTTCAGTGCTTACTCTGGCCAGGAGGGGCCTAGTGGATTGTAGCACTAATAATAAAAACCCAGAGACAGATACTGGGGTTCAAGCTTCAAGCTGAAGATCAGAGAAGCAAAACAGCCAGTCACTAGCTCTTACCTCTACCTTAGGCTGAAAGGGCAATCCCACCTTCACCAAGCCTCAGACTCCAATGCCAGACTGCTGCCTCTCCTCAATGTGGCTGGAGACAAATCCTCAGAATGTATCCTTAGACCTTGGGCTAATATCTTTTATATACCTCTCTAGGGCTGGGATTAAAGGCGTGAGCTCTAATTCTCTTTTAGATTGATTCAATCTTCTGAAGCCCTGGGTGGCCTTGAACTCACAGAGATCCATCTACCTCTGTCCTAGGATTAAAGGTGTGTGCCACCACTTGGCAGTTTCTACAGCTATCTAGTGTGGCTTTGCTTTCTGATATTTAGGTAATCTTCATTAAATCATAAATAATATATCACCACAGTGAATCTGGTGAGTTTCAGGGATTTCCTGAAGTCATTTTGACTTGTTTACCTTCCTGCAGGTTTCAGTGCTTCAATCTCAGAGAAAACTCTTGCTCAACATGCCTTTAGTAGATTTTTAATTTAGTAGATTTTTGATTCAAACTGATCTTTATCAGGAAAGTAGTCAATAAAACCCACCTATTCTACCAATAAAGAAATCATATCCTTTAGAATGCCAGAAGATAAAGCCATTATTTATGCAGATATCATTGCAAAAGCAACCAAGGAAACTAGTTTCTAACTGGCTAACATCACAGGTATTTGAGAATGTGGTCAGAGCCCTAAGCTTCCTGAGAAGACTACAAATAGTTTGTGCACAGTCATGTGCGCTTAAGAGGCCATAATACCCTTTGAGTCTGCAGTCCTGACAAAGGGCCCCTGGTCTAGCAAGCCACAGTGCAGAACACTGAGAGCCACACAGCACTGAAGTCTGTAGCTTTGAAAAGTTCTGATTCTCAGAATGACATAGGACTAAAGGTAATGGCTTCACTACACATTTTGATATGTTCTTAGCTGATGTCCTTAGATTGTTAAATCTAAAGAATATGTGCATAGCAATGTATATGTCATCTTATATGCTATTTTCCTCTTTTTATATGTATGTATTATATGTAAACATCAAAGTGTTCAACAGGGAAAAGAATGGCAAGAACAATGTTTGAAGGGGTGCTAAGGAAAAGAAGAAAAATGGATTTTCTTGCTGAATGCCGGTTGGCCTCATTCAGTCTGTGCATGTCCTGAAGGCTGAACCAAACGAAGGGAATTTATGCTCTTCCTCAGTCCTTGAGGTGAAATATGATCATCTCCTGACTCCAAATTGAACAAATTGATCATCTCCTGACTCCAAATTGGAACTTACACTCTAACCTTTCTGGTTCTTGGATACTTGAACTTGGAATGAAACTATAGATTGAATCTCTAGGGCGCTGCAGATGGCAATCTCTCTCTCTGTGTCTCTCTTTCTCTTCCTCACCCTTCTCCTCCCCTCCACTCCTTTCTCCTCCCCTCCCCTCCCCTCATCTCCTCTCTTCTCCAGTGCACGTGTATATTCGTGTATATGCACCATATACACACAAATGCACACACACATTTAAATGAGTATATTCTCTGGATTAGAATGTGTGTTGACAGAGGGTACTGTCATCAGAATGTGAATCTATAGCATAAAAGAAGGTGAAAGTCATTCATTTTGGCTAGAATAAATTTATTTATTCTTATAAAAATGGTGGAAAAAGCTGCCTAGAGGTTTGCAAGAGAGACAAAACAGTAGTGTGGATCTGCAGAATTCTGGTCTTGTTTGTTTTCTGCTACCCAAGAGTGAGCTTGACTAGACTACGTAGGTTTTTGTTAAACAGCTTTTCACATTCTCCTCTTTTCCAAGTCCTGTGGTGCTGGCATTACTTGTAAATATGGTAAAAGACTCAATGTAACGTGATCGTTTATCAAGTGTCCTTGGAGATGGTTTGTGCAAAGACAGATGAGCGATAACCTCTAGGCACGATTATTGCTTCTTTTCCAACTCTGACTAGTGTTATTTTTGGTACAGAATCTTGGAGTATTTTATCTGTATTGTTTTGTCTAGGGGCCTCTGGTTTTGCTGTCTGTAAAGAATTCTAAAAATGTGAAGCCCAGGATGTTAGAGAAGTGAAGAACTCATTGTGCTGTTAAATTTGTTGATTCGTGTAGTGGTGTAGAAAGAGATGTGTAAGAAAGCAGACTAGTGTCAACATTGTCACACCGGTTAGGTAACAACGTGTACTGATGGACTAGAACTGTTAAAGTCACAGAAGGCAGTTGCACCCCTCAGCATCTCTCAGTATGAGCACTCTATGTGCAGAATGATGTGCTGAGGTTAACAGCAGCTCCTTCCTGATGTGGTTGTTTCACATGGAATGGTATTGGTACTAAAAAGCACAGCCACAGACCTAGCTTTTTATTCATTCATCTGTGAAATACTTCTACAAATAACAAACGTAGGGTCCATGGCATGGGTCTCAAGTTGGTTAAAACCCCTTGCACAAGAGAGGGACCCCATCCCTGACACTACCTGGAGGGCCAGGAACCTGAGGCTGGATAATCCAGAGATCTACGACAGAACCAAACATGATTGGTTAAAAAAAAATCAATGAAATGAATTCTAATGATATTCTGCCACACTCATAGACAGGAGCCTAGTATGGTATGATTGTCAACAGAGAGGCTTCATCCAGCAACTGAAGGAAACTGATGCAGAGACCCACAGCCAAACATTATGCAGAGCTTGGGGGAAAAAAGGGAGGAAAGCACCAGAGGGCTCAAGGAAACCACAAGAAACCCCACAGAATCAATGAAACCTGGGCTCCTAGGGGTTCATAGAGACTGAACCGACAGCCAGGGAGTCTGCATGGGACTGACCCAGCCCCTCTGCATATGTTTCAGTTGTATAGCTTGGTGTTCTTGTGGGACTCCTAACAGTGGGAGCAGGGGCTATCTCTCACTCTTGCTTGTGCTAGGGAGCCTTTTCCTCCTACCCTTCTCCATCCAGCCTTACTATGAGGGGAGGTTCCCAGTCTTATTGCATCTTGATATGCCATGTTTGGTTGATAACCCTGAGAGGAGGAGTGGATGTGGGAGGGGAAGTGATGGGAGGGGCAGGGAGCGGAGGAGGAAGTGAAAACTGAGAAATATGCAAGCATCTAAGTTGTCAATGCTGAATTGCCCAAAGAAAGTGACAATAAGAAGGAAATTGATGGTAAATTTTGTAATACAAGATTTGATGAGATGACTGTGTGGATGGATTCCTCATCCAGGAACCCCACACACGGGTATAAGGTGGGAGTGGGAAAGGATTGCTAAGAAGAGAGGCAGTGGTTACATGATTATGGAAAAGAGAAGCACTGCTTTTATCTACCACATAGAAATTGCATATTGAGAAGCTATCTCTTCAGGATTAAGAAACTTGTCACACAACTATGAGTTTACCTAAAAGTGATCAGCAGCAGTAACGCACAGTGGATTCATTTCATTTGAACTGAGCTGGTGGTAAGAGTTGAGGGCCTTTTTTTTTTTTTTTTTTTTCTGTAAAGAATTGACCAATGAGGTCAGCCAAGGAAGAAGGGCATTAACATACAGTAGAGAGAAAAGCACTGCTCAGCACATAACAAAGTATGGGCCATTTAATCGTCAAATATTTAATTAGACAGAGGCATAACAGTGTGTTCCCTGCACCAAGTAGAAATAAAACTAATTGAGAAAAGCAGCAACCAAGCTACTTTTCCTCTGTTGATAATCTAAAAGTTGAAAAATATCATGTGCTAATTTTATCCTGGTAAAAAAATACCAGGAGCTGAACAGGCCTTTTTCTATACCAAGTGTTTGAATAATGGTGTTAACTTTACCATGTCTAAAAGTATTCAAAGAACTATTAGAAATATGGACAATATAATGTGTGTTTAAATGGTATGAAGGTTTTGCTGTTCTAAATTAAAGACCTATATCACTCTTACAGTGGTATAATACAATAGTATTTTAAATTCACAATAATTTACAAGCTCTGCTTGGTAGAAAATGTCAATCTCAGTGCTAGCGGGTCTGAGCAAGAGGATTGCCTCAAGTTTAAGGTCAGACTGGGCTTCACAGCAGATCCTGTCTGAAAACAGAATCAAAACCACAAAAGTGATGTTTATAAACACAAAATAGATGGGTAGCTAAATAAACGATACACATTGCAGTCATTTTTAATACATAAAAATTCTCCAAAGTTTGTGGAGCTATAAACAGGCATTTGGCTCTTAGGATATTCTTATAATTCAGATACGGGCTGATTTGTGACAGGGCCAGAGACAACATTAGGTCTTCATTTCCCTTCACTTGTGGGCCACCCATCCCACTGCAGACCTTGGGAGGGAAGGCATTTTTCTCATAGATGGCATCCCTTGCTAATGTGCGGTCTGTGCAAAGCAAACAGGAGCTTGCAGTGGAGTGATGGTGAATGTGCAAGTTTTCAGAGAAATAATGGGGCTGGGCTTACTTTCTTTCCATATGTGGGATCTTGTGAATAAATAATTTCATTGTCAGTGTACTGCCACGAAGAAAGTAGAGGTGGAGCCGACGTTTTCATGTGAGACTCTGCTGTGCCTCTCCAGGAGGAGGCCGATCTTGTTTTCCTCTATCAAACTCAGACTACATTGGTCTGAGTCGTGGATAACTGCACTAAACTCTCCTGCCTGGCCGACAGAAAGTCAGGGTCACACATGTTTAAAAAGGAGTGCTGCGTGAAAAACTGGCAAGATTCATTTCCTCATTCCATGTCCTATTTTAGCAGACCTGTATATGTTTTAAAGATTTTAGAAGCATTATCATGTACCCAAACGGTCAGTAAAGTACCTATAATAAACTCGCGTGAAATGACAGAGAAACAATAGCCCATGCAATTCAGAAGTGGCTCAGGATCGATGATTTTTTTCAGTTATTGAGAACTTTTGATTCCTGTGTAAGCAAAGCAGACATCTATCACTTAACATACCTTAAACGTGGATGCTTTGGATATCAATTTGTTTGGATAACACAGAGAAGAAAAAAGGCCCTTTCTTCTCTAATTACACAGAGCTGAGCAACTGGGTTTCTTGTTGGTCCTCCTATTCATAGTCAGCAGAGGGAGCCAGAGTTATCTTGCCAATGGTCCTGACCCATGATACTTCAATTGGGCAAGAAAAGGGGAAGCAGGCATCATCAAGCCCCCCCTCCCCCCGCCCACGTTTCCTACAGGCAGAACAGGTGCCACAGCGGTAGCAGCTTTTTGAATCAGATATGGCAGGTTTTTATTAAGTGCTGAATGCTTCCTAAAGACTTAGGATGTACAAACGAGGCCTTTGTGATTTCCTGTTACGAAGAGCACATCCTGCAATTCATGCAAATTGTGCAATCAGCTTTTGAACAGTTCTTCTTGGAAATATAAGTGTTCCTAGAACTGGAGATTGTTCCTTAGGCACTAGTGTGCTGTTCATGGATGCACACAGCCCTAATGGCTAGGGTTTTGTCTTGGCTGTTGTTACGGTTGCTGTCCCGGTCTCCCTTTTGCCTCTTCTGGAGGTCTGCAGTAGCCTCCTGATAGCTCTCTGCTTCCACTCTCATTCTTTCACCTTCGGTTTTCAGTGTAGAAACCAGGGATTGAAACATGATGTATATGAACACGATATATTCATGTGCAAACCTTTGGTGATGTCATCCAGGCTCGCTATCCACTGTTACCACTTGCCCCCATTCAAACATACTCACTTTTGCCTTATAAGCTTTGCAAAGGCTACTTCTGTCAGGCAAACAGCAACCTCAAATACTACTTTCCTTTTTATCATTAGGCAAATTTATTCTTTGACAATTTCAAACATATACATAATGCATACAGAAAATAAACAGAGGCTTCTTGATTCTCCATACCCAGGACTGTTATTTTCCAAATCAGTTTGTAATCTAATTATATAATTTACCTGCCACATTTATTACTTTTCAGGCATTAGAAAATAAACTTCCAAAGGCAAGGAATTAAAAAAAAAACCCTTCCATTTTCAGGTGGTCATTTGTCCATGCAAAGTTAATTCATGTGCAGTGGTAATACAAAGAACTCCTTCCATCAGCAACTTGGTGTTCTCCAGTGTAACATCTGGCAAAAACTATACTGCAATATCACAACAAAACTGACATGGATAGACTTTATGCCCTTTATACTAGTTTTCATGTACCTATTAGTAAATATTTCATTTGACTCCATTTTAATTGTTGTGTAGATTTAAGTGAGCAACACTGCAGTCAAGACACAGAAAAATTCCAGAGATCAAGAGTAAGGATGCTTGTTTATTGATGTGCTTGAAAACACTGGTTCTGACTAATGAATTGAGTTTTTTTGTGTAAGTTGCATGTATATGGTATTGCATGCATGTACTCTAAAAGTCTTTGAAAGTGTATCCTGGCTTTTCCTTGGCTGTCAATTTAAAATCTATTTGTGCATTTGGCCAAGCTTTTCTAAAATGCTGGTTATTGCCCTAAAACTAGTAAAAGTGTCATCTTGAAAGCATGGTTATTCAAGAGCATAGACAAATTCTTAAATATTACCGTTCCTTCACCTGTCTCTCTTTTCATTCTTTGTTCTTTAGTGTAGGAAATGGAATGCAATGCCTTATGTATGCTAATCATAGCCTCCGTCATTAACCTATACTCTCAACTGGCTACCTCCCATTTTCTTGTAGTGATTTTTAAAATACAAAAAAAGATTTTGTCACCTTCCAGAAAATCAGGTAGGCTGTTCTCAGTCCATCTTTTGTCTCTCTGTACTCAAGACCCAATCCCTCAGTATAGTCCTCAGTGCTGCAACAGCTCACCAGTTACGTGCTTCTGTTTTCCCCTGCCCACGTCTGCGGTGGATGCCACAGAACATTCCCTCCTAACCACCCTCTCTCCACTCATTGCAGCAGCCGAGTGTCTAATACCAGCAAGCATTCCCTGTGAACATACCAACTGAGGAGACCAGTATAACAAGCAACACACAGCCACCACACTCTCCAAAGACCCAGAGAGGAAATAGAAACCAAGGAACAAAACACACACCCACGAAAGATAAACCCAGAATCAGCACCTCAACTTATAGTCATCCCAAAACCCAGGTGTCTGGACACCAGCATAAGAACACAATCAATAGCAGTCAAGGCAATCCAGGAAAATACCAACAAAAAATTGGAGAAAAAAAATAAATTCCTTAATGAAATCCAAGAAAAACAAACAGTTGAATGGTATGTATAAAATAGTTCACGACCTGAAAGAGGAAAAAGAAACACTAAAGAAAACACAAATTTAGGGAATTCTAGAAATAAAAAAATTTAGAAATTTGAGCAGGAACTCAAAAGGCAAGCCCTACCAACAGAAATCAAGAGACAGAAGAGAGAATCTCAGGCAACGAAGATACAACAGAAGAAATGAATACATCTGTCAAAGAAAATGTTAAATCTAATAAAAATCCTTTTACAAAAAACCCAGAGAATCTAGAACACCATGAAAAGACCAATCCTAAGAATAAGGAATAGAGGAAGGAGAAGAATACTAGATCAAAGGCCCAGAAAATATTTTCATCATAAATCATAGAAGAAAATTTTCCCCACATAAAGAAGGAGATGCCTATAAAAGTGTAAGAAGCATACAGAATATCAAATAGGTAGGATCAGAAAAGAAAGTCCCCTTACCACATAATAAAACACTAAACATACAGAACAAAGAAATAATACTAAAAGCTGCAAGGAAAGAAACCCAAGTAACATATAAAGGCTGATCTACTAAGCTAATACCTGACTCACTGATGGAGACTCTAAAAGCCAGAAGGTCATGAACAGATGTGCTGCAGGTTCTTAACAGACCACAGATGCCACCCAAACTACTATACCCAGCAAAACTTTCAATCACTAAAGATGGAGAAAATAAGATATTCTGTGATAAAGTCAAATTTAAACAATATCTATCTACTAATCCAGCCTTACAAAAGGTGCTGTAAGGAAAACTCCAACATAAGAAAATTTACTACACCCATGAAAACACAGGAAATAATCTCACACCAGCAAAAACAAAAGAAGGGAAACACACACACACACACACACACACACACACACACACACACACACACACACACAAACACGCATATGACCACCAACAAAATAACAGGAATCAACAACCATTGGTCCTTGACATTTGCCAATATCAATGGTGTCATTCCCAAGTAAGAAAGATACAGAATAAGACAACAGATGCAAAAAAGAGGATCCAATCTCTTCATACAAGAAACACAACTCTTTGTAAGGCAAAGGACACAGTCAAGACAAAATGGCAGCCCACAGAATGGGAAATGATATTCACCAACCCCATATCTGAGAGAAGGCTGATCTCCAAAATTTATAAAGAACTCAAGAAGCTAGTCTCCAAAACACCAAACAATCCAATAAAAAAGTGGGGTACAGAACTAAATAGAAAATTCTCAATAGAGGAATCTAAAATGGCTGAAAGACATATAAGAAAGTGTTCAACATCCTTAGCCACCAGGGAAATGCAAATCAAAACAACTCTGAGATACCATCTTACTCCTGTCAGAATGGCTAAAATCAAAAACACCAATGACAGTTTATGCTGGAGAGGATGCGGAGAAAGGGGAACACTCCTTCACTGCTGGTGGGAGTGCCAACTCATACAGCCACTTTGGAAATCAGTATGGCGATTCCTCAGAAAAATGGATATCAGTCTACAACAAGATCCAGCAATTCCACTCTTAGGCATATACCCAAAAGAAGCACATTCATACAACCAGGACATCTGTTCAACTATGTTCATAGCAGCATTAATTGTAATAGCCAGAAGCTGGAAGCAACCTAGATGCCCCTCAACTGAAGAAACTAGAGAAAATGTGGTACATTTACTTAATGGAGTACTACTCAGTGGAAAAAAAGCAATGGGATCTTGAAATTCACAGGCAAGAAACACAACTCAACATCATGGATAGTCATCACTTCAGGGTAAAGTGTTGGGAAAAGATACACCAAACAAATGGATCTAAGAAGCAAGCTGGTGTAGCCACTTTTCTATCCAACAAAATAGACTTCAAACCAAAACTAATCTAAAGAGATTGGGAAGAATATTACATATCCATCAAAGGAAACATCCACTAAGATGACATTTCAATTCTTAACATTTATGCACCAAACATGGGGCACCCAAGTCTGTAAAAGCAACACCACTACAGCTTAAATCACATGTTGACACTCAGCAGGCATGCATGCAGTACACATCCATACATGTAGGAAGAACACTCAGACACATAAACTAATCTATAAAAAGTCTATAGTATTTTGTCATTGTTTTTGATGTTTTGAAACAGAATTCCACTATGTAATCCTTGCTGTCTTACAACTTGATATTTAGACCATGATGACTTCAATCTCACAGTGATCTGCTTGCCTTTGTCCCACAAGTGCTGAGATTAAAGGTGTGTAGTAGCAGGCCTGGCCAGTTTAACAATGTTAATCTGAAAAAAAAAAGGGAGAAAATGCTCACGATTTGATTGGGAGATAATTTCCAAAGTTGAAAAGTATTCATTTATCAACAACAACAACAACAAAATAGCAATGGATGCTAAGACGATCTATCTGTTAGAGTCAGGTTACAGCCTACTCTAAATTACTCCACATTGTAGAAAACAGTGTTTTTCAGGCTATGCCTCAGCAGATTCCATTTTATTAACAGCTTTTGACTCCATTTTGAGGAAGAAGGATGACTGTAGGCCCTGGGTGGACCCAGAAACTGCATCATCTGTCAGGATCAACACAACCAGTACAGACTGACGGATGCCTTATTCCTGGTTATGTTTTATGGTATAGTATATTTTTAGTGGAATTATGGGGAAAATATCAGAAAATATTTGGAAAGAAACGTAAGAAACAGTTCAAAACTATTGCCTCTGTGTGACATATTTGGGCCAGGTATATTTTAAAATATGTAATTCAGAATTGCATAAGCTATGGTTGCACGGTTTCCAGAAGTTATACACCTTGAATAGGAGAGGCAATGGTGTGTGTGGAATGCAGTAAAAACTGCATATCAAGCTCTGTAGCCGTTATGGAGAGCATCTTTGTAGATACTCAGTAAGGCAGAAGGTCCTTGCTGTCACAGCTTTACTGATGGTGTCCTTTTGCAAAGCTGTTGTGAGGGTGCTGATTCAGCCTCATCTCCCTCTCAGTCTCCTGAGATGGCAGAGAAGACCCCACCACTCCTATTTTGCTTACCTCATCTCCCAGTCTACTTCGATGGCAGAGAAGACTGCACAGCTCCATTTTGCCTCTCGATCTACCCAGATGGTAGAGTCCCCACTACAATGTCTCCAGGCCTTTTGTCTCATGTCATAACAGAGTAGTTGCTTGTTTTGAAATAAAGTGAAACACCACCACCAAAAGATGAATGCATTCCCCGATCATTTTCTGAGAATGTGGGCTGCAGGGACTTAGGGGATGGGATGGCTGCCTGACCTTCATGGTTCTGGTGCTTTTCTGTTTATACCAACTGGGAATTTTACTTATTTTCTAGATTTATCAAACTTGGAATTTGAATTTCATTTCTTGTTCTCTTTGTGGGTTTGGGGTAATTTCTGAGAGGGAAGTGAGAAAAATCTAACTTTATTAAAACTAGAAATCCTTCAAGTTTAGGTGTTTGTATATAGAAAGCAACCACAGTAACTTACAACATAGCCTTAAAAGCTTTTTGAAACTCTGAAACATTTTAACCTTTCCAAAAAAATCGACTATAGTTAACTATAGTTAACTATAGTTAACAAGCAGGTTGGCTTCTATATGACCTTAATTTCCTCAGCCTCCTGCCTCAACCTTCAATGGGCTAGGATTATATGTGACTATCAATATGTAAGGTTTTGGGGAAAAATTATACTTTGCAGATACTGAAGATGTTCTTGCTATAACTAATAGTTCCTTATATTTTCATTGAGACAGCTCTCATCTCATGTCCTTGTCTGTTTAATTCTCTTCTTAGGTTAGGGATGGAACCTTCTCATTCAATAAAACCCTAACATGAAGGAAAGGGAAATAGGATAACTATTTATAACATGAATACATTATAGTGTCCAGTTATGAAAAATCCCTATAGCCTTGATCAAATTAAAGTAGAGTCATATTTAAGAATAAAACCCAGGAGCCAGCTGTGACAACGAGCAAATAGTTTGGCTTTCAGTGACTTAGCTTCCTTTTTCTTTCTAAAATATGTTGGACTGTTGAAGTGGTTCACTGGGGAAAGGTACTTGCCACCAAACCTGATGACTTTGAATTCAGTCTCCAGAGACCTTTTGGTAGAAGGAAAGAATTAACTCCCTAGCTGTCCTTTGACCTCCACATTCATCCCACACATGCTCACTATCATGCTTGCACCTCACCCCTACATATAATAAATAAATTTAAACGTACTTCTTTTAGAGATGTTAAGAGTATTTACTTGTAACTTTGATATGAATCAAACAAATTAGCTGTTAGGGTAGCACTTTTGGGACTTATTTGGTATTTTATGTATTAAAAGTGTTATTATTTTGACAGCATGAAATTGGAAGTTTTACAAATTTTATCCTGTAAACAAAATAAAATCTATCTGATATTGTTCTGTCATTCAGTAACATCTGAGAAGAAATTGGTTCATAGCTAATTGAAAAAGTTTTATAAATAGATGAGCATAGTTTAGGTAAAAGTCCTCTTGATAGCTTTTGGATTCCTCTTTGTTAGGCATTTCTTAATGTGTGGAAATCAGAGAAAAAAGTGTGCAAGTTGGTTCTCTCCATTTCCCATGTGGGATCCTGGAGACTGAATTGTCCGGTGTAAGGAAAAATGCCTTCATCTAGTCCAGGTTGACTGTTTTAACTGGGAAGTGGTATTTCAAGTCTTGTTTGTAACCACTTAACTTCTGAGTCTGTAAGGTTGTTGATTTTTGTTGTTTTTTCAAAAGGGTGTCTCCTCTTGGGATTCAATGGCAGTTATGTGTAATGCAGTCTTGACTGTTTGACTTCATCTGGAAACCAATATCTGTTCTTTACCCCTGTGATATATAATGACCTTTGGTCAATTAAAAGTTGAAAGTAATTCATGTTTCCATGGATATTTGACTCTTTCTGACCATTTCTTGTCATTAAAACATCAATATTATAATGTTCTTCTTTGAACTTTCCCTGATACAATAATGAATTATGAATCACATAAACATGTAATTATTTGAAAACTTCAAGGCAGAAAAAGGCTGTGGTTCCTCTAGATCATTACACTTTTGTATTAAATCTCCCTGAAAGTAAAGGGTTAACCTTATATTCAGTCATTTATAATACACTTTGGATGGCTTTGAAAAGAAATCCACAACATTGACTGACCCAGGTAGTTCTTTTGAAAATAGATAGGCCAGCTACAGTGGAAGAACTAGGAAACATATTCTCAGGTTGAGTCAATAGAATGCTGTATGAGTTATAAGTTCATCCACTTATTATTCATTTAGCTATCAGTTTCTAAAGTTAATGTAGATGAGGTAAAGTGGAGAAAGATTAGGGAAGAAATGAACACTAGCTTATAAGGACATAATATAAGAAATGAATATATAGAAAGGGACTGAATAAGAAAGAACTTAACACAGAGAGAGATGAAGTGGTGCAAGAACCAAGGACTCAGAGCTTTTAAACAATACTGAGTCATAAGTAACAGCAAGTGCCCCAAAGAATTCCAGTGGGGTAAGTAGGAAAGAGTCTTGGGTTTTCCACTAAGGTCATCAGGAATTATACACTTGAACTGTATAGTAATGGAAACATAAAACAAGAAATAGAAAATATTAAGCAGTGCAATGTCAAAAATCAAACAAAAAATAGAAGAGTTTCAATCCCCTACAGTTTTGTGGAAAACATATTTTGCTGACCATTGGAGAAGTTTTTTCATCAGAAGCATCAGAATAAAGTACCAAAGAGTTGCATATTGAAGGATCTGCCTGAATGGAATCCTGAAACTGTGAACTGGACTTGTATATCATGTACATACTCCTATACATGCACACTTATGAAAAAGTTCAACATTTTGAAAGCCTGGGAATGTATTTAAGTGGTCTGACCTTTACAGGCACACAGGAGGCCTTGGATTCAATCCCCAGTGCAGGCTCCGAAAAGGCAAAGAGAGTTAATATTTAAGTTAGGCACAGGAAAAGATTTAGATATAGTTAATAAAACAAAAGGGTAGAATATTGTAAACTTAAAACAAAATATTATAATAAAATGCACGTGACTCTCTCTAAATAGCTTATTATATATTTACCTTTCATTTAAGAGACTTATCTCTTCATAGCTATGACTTTCACATGCCAGAGTACCGGCACACTGTTCATGTTCTTTGAATGGACAGGGACCAGTACCTGTAAGTCTTTGAGGAATAACACTGTGACATCTTGACTGTTGATATAAGATAATGACTGGAAGACTGGAAGACTGGGGGATGGCATGCCCTTGCTGCAGGAGGGAATGACATGTCCTGGGGCACATAGAGCTGGACAGACAAGATTTCGTCATATTGTTCTGAAGAGTAACAGTTTACAAATTGCAAAATGTTGGTTTCTGGTAATGAGCCATGGGAAGAGACACTGCAAAAATGGTAGTGGCTCCCTGAACCCTTGTCCAAAAATTATTAAAGATAATGCCTTAGTTTTCAGAAAATGAAAAGACCTCCCATGTTTATGGATATGTAGGATCAGCATAGCAAAAATGGCAACCTTACCAAAATCCCTCTACAGATTCATTGCAATCCCCAACAAAATCCCAGCACAATTCTTGGCAGATCTCGAAAGAACAGTACTCAACTTCATATGGAAAAACAAACAAACAAAATCCAGGATAGCCAAAACAAAGCTGTACAATAAAGGAACTTCCAGAGGTATCACCATCCCTTATCTCAAGCTCTTCTATACAGCTATAGTAATAAAAACAGCTTTGTATTGGCATAAAAACAGACATGTGGATCAATGGAATCAAAACAAAGACCTTGACATAAATCCTTAACACCTATGAACACCTGATTTTTGGCAGAGAAGCAGAAATTATACAATGGAAAAAAGAAACCACCTTAAATAAACCAAACTGTTCTGGCATAACTGAATATTGGCATGTAGAAGAATGGAAATAGTTTCATACCTATTGCCCCACACAAAACTCAAGTCCAACTGAATTAAAAACCTAAACATAAATCCAGTTACATTGAACCTGATAGAAAAGAAAATGGGAAGTAGCCTTGAATGCATTAGTATGGGAGACTACTTCCTGAATTTGACACCAGCAGCACAGACACTAAGATTGACAGTTAATAAATGGGACCTCATGAAACTGAAAAGCTTCTGTAAGGCAAAGGACATGGTAAATAAGATAAAACCACAGCCTACAGAATGGGTAAAGATCTTCACTAACCCAACATCAGACAGCAGGCTGATTTACAAAGTATACAAAGAACTCAAGAGACTAATCATCAAAACACCAAACAATCCATTTAAAAATAAGCTACAGATCTAAACAGAGAATTCTTTTCTTTTTTTGAGACAGGGTTTCTCTGTGTAGCTTTGGAGCCTATCCTGGCACTCACTCTGTAGACCGCTGGCCTCAACTCACAGAGATCTGCCTGCCTCTATCTCTCAAGTGCTGGGATTAAAGGCGTGCGCCACTAATGCCCGGCCTAAACAGAGAATTCTTAACAGAAGAATCTGAAATTGATGAAAAACACTTAAAGAGTTGTTCAACATCCTTAGTCATCAGGAAAATACAAATCAAATCGAATCTGAGATACCGTTGTACACCTGTCAGAATGGCTAAGACCAAAAACACTGATGACAGCATATGTTGAAGAGGATGTGGAGTAAGGAACACAGTCCTCCATTGCTGGTGTGACTGCAAAGTGGCACAGCCACTTTGGAAACTAATATGGGAATCAATCTACCTCAAGACCTAGCTCTATCAAACTTGAGCATATACCCAAAGGATGCTCAATCATACCACAAGAACACTTACTCAACTACGTTCATAGAAGTTTTATTTTAGTAGCCAGAATCTGTAAAGAACCTAGATGCCCCTCCACCAAAGAATGGATAAGGAAAATGTGGTACATTTGTATTACTCAGCTGTAAAAACAATGACATCATGAAATTTACAGGCAAATTGATGGAACTACAAAAAAAAATCATCCTGAGTGAGGTAACAGACCTAGAAAGACAAGCATGGCATGTACTCAGTTATAATAGGATATTAGGAGTAAAGTACAGAATAATCAACCTACAATCTACAGCCTCAAAGACCCTAAATAACAAAGAGGGCCCAAGGAGGGATGCATGGTTTGTACTGGGAAGTAGAAATAGAAGAGATCTCCTGCATAAACTGGGAGCAGGGGTAGGGGTGGATGGTGTGATGGGAACTTGAGGAGCAGATTGGGTAGGCTGCTTACAGGAGGTAAGTTGTGGGTAGGACAAACGGGGAGAGTAAGGAAAGAGGTATATTGATGGGGGGCAATTTGGGGATTAGGGTGAAGCCTTGTGCCAAGGAAACTCCCAGGAATCCACAAGGATGACTCCAGCTAAGATGCTTATAAACAGTGGAGAGGGTGTCTGAAATGGTCATCTACTGTAGTCAGATTGGTAACTACCCTAATCGTCATTAGAGAGCTTTTATCCAATAACCGCTGGAAGCAGATGAAGAGATCTGCAGCCAAGCACTGGACTGAGCTCTGGGAGTCCTCCTGAAGAAAGGGAGGAGGAATTGTATGGGCCAGGTGGTTCAAGGTAATGATAGGGAACCCACAGAGACAGCTGACCTGAGCTTGTGGGAGTACAACATGGACCCTGGGCCAACAGTTAGGAAGCCTGCTATGGGACCAACTTAGGCCCTCTGCATGTGTGTGACAGTTGTGTAGCTTGGTCTCTTTGTAAGGCTCCCAGCAATGAGATCAGGACCTGTTCCTGGCACTTAGCTGGCTTTAGGTAACCTGTTCCCCATTCTGGATTGAGCTTGGTCCTACCTCAACTTGATGTTCCATGCTTTGTTCAAGCCTATGGGAGGCCTGACCCTTTCTGAACGGTGACAGAGGAGTGGATGGAGGGGGTGTAGATGGGAATAGGGGAGGGGTGGGAGGAGAGTAGGAAGGTGAAACTGTGGTCAGTACACAAAATAAATGAAAAATGTTAAAATAAAATTTAAAAAATACTATTGTGGGAAACAGAAAGTCTTTATTTTTTTCCCTATGAAAGATTGTGTAAATAAAGAAGAGAGCAGTGAACAGAAAACATTAATGATCTGGTTTGTTAAGATGGAGTCCATCTTTGTACAATCAGCACTTTTCAAATATTTCTTCAGTCTATGGGTGCTCATTGAATGCTTATTCTGCAGCAGATCTGTGTGAAGCAAGCAGATACGTGCAAGACATGTTGGTACAGAAATATCTATTTGAGTGAGAAAAACAAAGAAAGAAAGGGTAATATTTATAGTAATGAGTGGTATGTGAAAAGTTAGGCATAGTAAGTGGCTGGGGTTGGTAGTGTTGGGGTTGGTAGTGGTGGTGTAGGGCAAGCTCTAGGAATCAGTCTGCTACTCCCAGGAGTGGGATTTGTGTCCTGAATGGAAAGATGATCACGATTTGCTGCAGGGAAAGTACACAGTACCATGAAGCCCTGAAGCCTCAGATTTTGAGCAGGAAGCAGAAGACTGTGGAATCCAGAGTCCATTGTGGCCAAGTGTACTGAGCTAGGGACTCGGTGAAGCTGGAGAGGCTGGGGTGCCAGGGTCTGGACATAAAGACCATGGTTGAGAATTTGCAGTGTTTTCTAGGCTTGAAAGAAACCACTGACCTATCTCAAGCTGAAAAAAAAAGACAAGTTCTTAGATTTGCAGACTCCTTTGTAGTATATGGTGAAGGGACTCCATGTAGGAAAGCATGGGGAAATACGTAGGTCTGGGAGAGGAGATGCTGCTGTAGACCCAAAGATATGAAATGACCACATTCAGCATTTTTGGGGGCACACCTGAAAGGTCTTCCTGAGGGATTGTATACGCAGTCAGAGACATAAAGAACCAAGGGACCTTGGCTCTGGGCCTGAGTAACTAGGTCAAGGATGCAAAGATGGCAAAATTCAGGTTTATTCCAAATAAGAAATGAAAGATGATTTCAATAATAGAATTAGAGGCCCTAAAAATTCCTTAAGGTTGTTTTTATAAAGTCAATTCACTTTGATAAAACAAAACACTGTCCTTTCAATCTTTAATTACATAACTTCTTTCACTGGAGTAATTGGTGGCAAACAAGTATATTTGGGATAGAGGCTTCTTTTTTTTGCAAGGATATTGAGAACATAAGTGAGAAAGACAAAAATAGTTCATAATGAGATATAGATTTATATCTTTTAACATCAGAAAAATGCAAAGTCTTTTGAATGTGTTCTCAACAATCTGTTCTAGGCTAAATTAGATAGTGTTTTCAGTAAATACAAAGGAGTTTGCTTATACTTTAGGGGAGAAGAAAACAATTATTTTCCTCCAAGGGGAAAACTAAACTAGCAAGGAGGGAGCCTTGCTTGCCCTTAAAAATAAAGCTAGCTATTGTCATGCTGAGTTATATGGAGAGAAGAGCCTGCTAATTTCTCTCTTCACAGAAAACTTAACAAGAGCAAACTATGAAACAGTGACTGGAGTTAGGCACAGGCAAACGTGACTTTGGCAGTAAATCACTGTTATGAATACATCAATGCTAACAAGAGACTGGACTTTAAAATAATTCTGTATGGCAGGCTGATAACGAAACAGTAAACATTTCTTTATTGCCATAGAAATCTATTCTTGTAATGACTGTTACATAATAGGAGGATGGGGAATAATTATGAGTATCTAAAAATACAAGTATATTTCCTTAGTGTGAAGTATCTTCATGACATGAGAGTTGCAATAGTTATTGAAGTAATCTCTAATGTCATACAGGGACAGCTGACTATTTTGTTAATTTCTGCACCACTTGTTTGTGATATGCCTTGAACTCATATGTCAGTAGACTGAAGTATAGGTTTTGAGCTGATAGGTTAACCATACAACCTTTTGTAATATTTTCCAGGTCAGTGTTTACTTTTTTCTATGTTTTATCAGTTTTAGATGTATGACCACTTTTTGCCCCAAGACACAGTAAAATAACATGGGAACAGGGTTGTAGTTCAGCAACATAGTCTTTGCCTGGTATGCATGAAGCCCTGTGTTTAATCTTTAGAGAATAAATAAAACCACTTAGCTATTCACAGGCTTATGGATTTTTTGTTCTTGCTTTTGTTGAAGATGGGGTTTAGCTATTTAGCCAATAATCCTCTTGCCTCAGCCTTTTGTGTGCTGTCATTACCATTTTGTGCCCCCTAACTTTCTTATTTCATTAGCTTGTGACCTTAAACATAAGCTAATAATCACTGCATGATCATAACTTCTCACTGAATTCACTGTAGTTTAGTTGTTTTTAAGTTGTTATGAATGCAACTGAAGTACTAAGTGCTCAACTTAAAAATGATAAGCTGATCTGGTGAGATGGCCCAGAGGGTAAAAGCATTTGTTGACAAACCTGAGGATCTGAGTTCAGTACACAAGACCCACAAAGTAGAAGGGAAGAACCAACTTGTGTAAGTTGTCCTCTGATCTATACATTCAAGCTATGTCAGGCATGCATCCTTATCCACATCCAGCAAACAAGCAAACATGAATAAATAGCAAGGAGCAGAACTTCAAGATTTGCTTCAGTGGACTGTAGCTACTCAAGAAGCAAACCTCGGTTATCTTCTCTAGGCTAAATGAAGGCACTAGAATTTGTTTTTCTCACCATTACTTAGCTGTGGTCAGATGTATATACAGATTTAAAATGGGGAGAGTGACTTTATATTACAGAGGATGACTATATATTATGAGAGTAACTAGTTTATTTATTTTTCTATAAATTGTTCTCCTCATCAGGAACTATTACCATGAATTGTGATTTCAATTTTCCTATATGCTCATTGACTAGATTGGTACAGAAAGTGGAATTTATATGTGAATTCACAGGGTCTCTTAGTCAGGTAGATGCCGTCTCGGGTCTATTACAATAATGCTATTTAGATTGAATTCATACTCAAAACCTTTCTCATTCATCAAATTGTAGGTATGATTTATTCTTATCAATTTCATGTTTGTTTTCCTATTTTTTTATTCACTGTAAATTTATAATAAAAATGATTGACTTAATTCCTTGTGTAAGAGACTTTAGCAAGCACAAGCTTCTTTGTATCCAGCCAAATTGAAAATAGTACTGACTGCTTAATTAGCTCACACATTTTATGAAAGTAAAAAAAATTCTTAGCTGCCCTTTACCTTATGATATTATGTATATTTGTAAACAGATGCTTCTTGTCTCCTCTCTGTACAGACCTCCAGACATCCATGGTTAACTAGTGGCTAGCTCTACCCTCTGACTCCAAGCAAGCTTTATTTGTCAGAACACAAACAAAATATCACACATTTCTCTCTTTTTGTTTAAATAAAAAGTGAAGGTTTTAGCTACATGATAAAACTACATACAGTAAATACAATAATTATATACAAATAAATACAGGAAGTAATTACATTAACAATGTGTAGTTCATTTGAATTTGACAAATCCAGAGAAAATACTCCATTATCTATCCTATCATGTTAAGTCCAAAGTGTTGTACCTTATTCACTTTCTAACATAACTTGGATTACCAACCCAGAACTATCTTTATGTTTCTCAACGTTATATACTTTACACCTCTTGTGAGTTTCTTCTCTGAATTTATTAACAAGAAAAACTATAAATACCTAGTCTTCAACTCCATCAGAGACGTGAGAAGGATAAAATATTACCTGAGTAAACAGAAAATGCAGAGCAAATAACTTCCAAAATTATGAAGTGACAGAAACAACTGACTGCCTGGACAGTCACCCAAGTTTCCTCTGCAACACTGGAGCATTCATCTTCAGCCTCAGGCCTAAACTACCTGACATACTTTTCTGTGAAGCAAGATTTTTGAAGGACTGTTCCATCTTGTCTTGGCAAAGCTAGACAGTCATTTTCTTTTGTGTTCTGGTTGTCCAATTTGGACAGCATTGTGTTAGTACTTGAGGCAAGGGAAGTTTCTTGCCCAATGGCTTACTTTTGCCACAAAGAAAGTAAACAAAGAAAGAAAGAAAGAGTTAGCTAATGGAGTTTCTTTGATGCCCATTATCTTCTCTGAGCTAAATTGGTGCTGCCAGGAGTAGACATGTCTCATTGTCATGAAAAAAGAAACTTACGTTATTAAAACATCTTAATTGCCATGTTCTGTATATCTCTGAAGTACTTAAAGACTACCTGTCTATCTAAAAAAATTCTCTGTTTGATCTTGAAAACATAAGCATTTTGATTGTAATAGTTGACTGACTACTAACCTCCATTTCCTTATATAGCTTGAAATAATAACTTTCAAGACTAGAAATTTACATTACATTGTTAAATGAATTCCACTGGTACAATATCTTAAACAAGAGTAGAAATGTATGTACAGTATGTTTTAACAAAAATAACCTTAAATTTGTATCAATATACAAAAGTATCTTAAAAGTAGATACACATATGTAGCATAAGAAAACAATCTCAAATTTGTATCAATACATAAAAGTCCATATCATAAAAAAATGTTTAAGACTAATAGTTGCTTTTTTGGTTTTAAAGTAGATTCAATAATCTACTCTTTTTCCCCCCGTCATATCTAGATCCCCTCCTTTTCTTTTCAGAAGAAGGCCCCTGAATCTAATCTCCTTTGTTCAGATTTTTTTCTTGACCATTGCCAATAACAATGTGTAACCAACCCCCATAAATGATGACAAATATCCATAATTCACCGAAAGACAAAAAAACTGCCTTCCCCATCTCTTGGGAATGTGGGCTTCATGTTCTTAAAATTACTTCCTGTTTTCTGGGGGTATTGGTATCTTTAGGGGACCCTGGAAAAGCTTGGGACAATTGTCAAGTTCTGGGAAAGCTAGTGTACCATTTGTTGTCCAGTCTTTGTAGTCCAAAGCTGAACTGTAGGTGGTGTTTTCAGCTTAGTGGTGTATCATAGTCCTAGTGGAATTGTCTTTGTGGGGCTCCATCATCCGTTTTTTGGAGACTTTAAGGTCACTGTTAGGAATGTTCACGGTTTACTACAGAAAATTTAAGACATTTAAAATGTCATATGCAGCAGATCTCAAAGAGGTTAAAGGTTCATAACTTGTTATGTATATCTAGAGTACAAAAGCTTAATTCTGAGTTACTTGATAGAGAATTAAATGCAAAATCATATACAGGAAGCTAGATGAAGCCTTTTTCTAGAATTAGTTAATGCTCTATATGACCATGAATATCATGCCAAAAAGTTTTATATATATGTGTATATATATATATATATATATATATATATATTATATCTTTTAAATTTTGAGGTAATATTTATACCTTAAGAAAGGTTGTAAAGAGTGGGAGCTTCCTGTGGGCAGGGCTGGCTGGTGGTAAGGGGTGTTCAGAGCCCAAGTGCCTAAGGAGATTGCTGTAGAGAAGCTGTGACAGAAAAATCCTGCACTTGTTTAGAGGGCTCAGGGAAGAAAATGAAAACCTAGCCAGTGGTGTGGTGACTCCAGAAGATGCACCTCCTGTGTCCAGGTCTGGTGTGTGCTATTTCATGAATTCATGACCCAAAAGTTGGATGCCTGATGTAAACAATGCTTCCTATTTCCTCTTTGAACAAACCTCCAGACCTCTATGGTTAACTAGTGGCTAGCTCCACTGTCCTCTGACTCTAAGCAAGCTTTATTTGTCAGAACACAAACAAAATATCCCTGTCATTAGGTAACATTTCACCCTTCTGGGGTGTTTGATGGAGTTGAAGACTAAACAGTTATAATTATAGTTTTCCTTAGTTATAGTAGAAAAATAAAAAAGAACATACAATTTTAGACTCCATAAGATAAGATAGATAGTATTTTCTCTAATTTTGTCAAATACAAATGGACTGGATTTTGTAACTCTAATTCTTACTTAGTAACTGTTTTTGTTGTATATAATCTCACTATGCTAAGTTAAAATCTTCCCGTTTAATTAGACAAAAAGGAAAAATGCTATGGAATAATCTTCTTGTATACTGTAAATATTTATCACTTGAATTGATTTCATAAAATGTTGATTAGCCAGTAGCTATACAGGAAGCATAGGCGGTGCAACCAAACTAAGAATGATGGGAAGGGCAGAGTTAGCAGTCTTCAGCCAGACACAGAGGGAGCAGTAGATGAATGTGACATGCTAAAAAAGATACTGCTCTGTGGCAAAGCATATATAAGAAATATGGGATAACTTAAAGTATAAGAGTTAGCTAATAACAAGCCTGAGCTATTAGCAAGGCATTTTTAATTCATATTCAGCCTCTGTGTGGTTATTTGGGAACTGGTGGATAGGAAAGAAACATCTACTTACATATATTCTATAGCCAGAACTCAATAAACAGACAAATTCAACTGATCAAAAATTGTCCCCATATCCTTTTTTCAAAGTAACCATACATTTTCTCAAATAAGAGGAATCAAATAATTCCATCTGGACTGCCTCCAGAGTCAGGTTAGATGAGAGACTCACTTTGATCTTGCTTGGCCATCAGCACTGTCTGCTGTTCAGTAGCACCACCTAGGTGAGGCGAGTCTCTCCTCTGAACACATAAACACAGCCTGGCTGGTCTCTGTGTGCTTTGGAAGGATCTAATGCAGTGGAGTATTTAGCTTAAAAACATGAACATTTTGATTCTCATTTGAAGACCTCAAGTAGAAAATGTGCCAACCTCAGTAATTACTGCCAAGTAAGGAATGCTGCCAAGCTTCAGAAGATAACAAACAGCCAGGGCAGCCAGGAGACACTACACCAAAATAAATCTTCAAGGCAGTGCTGACTTGAGAATGGAGAGGAGCATGAAAGTGGATCTTCATAGCAATGTGACCCTGTTCTCTGGGATTGAAGAGAGGGACCTTAGGAGAAGGGAGCCTGAGGATACATATAGGAAATGTGGGGATATAAAAGCAAATTTAGACAAACTAATTCATGATTATAGTTCTAAGGAATATCTGACTCATTATAAAAGGCTTAACTAACTAATTGAAGGATGTGATGGTGTTAGGTTGGGAGGCTGTGAGCCAGCCTATCCTTGAGAGTTGCCAAGGCAACTCAGGAGGTTTGAATCGGGTACTGTGGGATAGATTTTAAAACAGACCTGGAGGTAGGGAAGGGGGAGGAACAGAAAAAACAAACAGCTGGTATTACACAGTAGCTAAAGGCAAAAGAACAGGACTCAGCTTCTGAACAATGCTGACTGGGCCCATTGCTCATGCGGAGCCTTTGGCATTTATACAGGAGGGAATTTTAGCAAATTACTGGTTGGCTTTGCATATGTTCTAGACAAAATATTGTGTGAAAGTAATGTTGTATATTGAATGTGGGAAGATAGTTGAAGTCTGTATTATTGTTGTTATTCTTGATTGTAGGTGACTCCACTAATTTCAACCATTTTTCCTCTGGGTGTTCATAAGAACATTTGACTGCAAACAGACAAAAAGAAATTTCTTTTAGAGACTAGCTCACATTGAAACCACACAGGCAATAAGCCTGGTCTACAAAGTGAGTTCCAGGACAACCACGGTGGTTACATAGAGCAGCCCTGTCTTCCAAAACTAAAAAAAAAACAAGTGTACTTTGTCCTAACTAGCCTTTTAAAAGTTGAAATCAACTGTTCCAATTGGCTAGTATAAATCTCTAGCTTATAACACTTTTTTTAAAATTTCATTGTCAAATTACAAAAAAAAAAAAACCCTTACTCAAATTCTCCTTTTTTTCCCTGTCAGTTTCTCCAGCTCTGGGGACCAGTGGTAGGGTACTGTATATGCAGAATATATTTTCTAAGGTGTTAGCCTAAATCAGCTGATAATAAAGTTTATTTGTTTATGAAATACTAAGTTGTGATTATTTTAAAAATCAAGCCTGTTTTCCTCAGGATCATTTACAAAAATTTTCTGTTGTTCTGTGAGAAATTGTAATTAGTTAACATTGCAAAATGGCTTGTATATGAAATGTACCTCACCAAGGACTCAGTAGTGAAGGCTTGGCTCCCAGTGAGTGGATCTGATGAAGAGGCTACTGGGTCATGAGTATTGGACCTAATCAATCGATTAGTATACTCATAGAGTAACAATTTAACAGCATTCCTGAAAGGTGATGGCAGTTTCAGAGGTGGGGTCTAGTTGAAGTAGCTGGTTCCTGGGGCATGCCATTTGGATTAAGTTTGTGCAGAGTTTGTCTCTGTCTCGCTCTTTCTCTGCTTCCTAGACACCATGAGTTGAGCCGTTTTTTTCTCCATGCAATCTGCCCTCATAGTCTGCCTCACCACAGACTTAGGGCAGGGAAGAAGCTAATTATGGACTGATGTTTCTGACACCATGATCTGAGCCACAGTAAAGCCATCTTCTGAAGTGGTTTTCTTGACTGTTTGGTTGCAGAGTAGAAGTCTGACTAACATTCTGTCTCCATGAGATAGAACTATATTTGACACTACTTAGGTGACCAAGAAACAGAGACTAGACAGCCCAGAGCCTTAGGGTAAAACCAAATATTACAGTTCTTTAAAAAATAATTATTAATTTATTCATTTGTCTCTCACATATTTATTACATCCCCATTGTAGTTTCCTCTCCCTCTTTCCCTCCCAGTCCCTTCCTCCTACTTGCTTCCCTATCCCAGACCAAATGATCCCCTATTTCCCTTCAGAAAAGAACAGGTCTCCCAGGAACATTAACCAAACATGGCATATCAAGCTACAATAAGACTAGGCACAAATCCTCATATCAAGGCTGGATGCAGCAATCAAGTTGGAGGGAAAGGGTCCCTAAAGCAAACAAAAGAGTCAGAGACAGCCCCTGCTCCCACTGTTAGGAGCCCTACAAAACCCCCAAGACATACAATGATAGCATATATGCAGAGAACCTAGGTCATACCCATGCAGGCTCCCTGATTGTTAGTCCAATCTTTATGAGCCCCTATGAGGCCTGGTTAAATGATTCTGAGAATTGTGTTCTTGTGGTGTCCTTCACCCTCTGGCTCCTACAATCCCTCTTCCCTTTCTTCTGCAAGATTCACTGACTCTGTCTAATGTTTGGCTGTGGGTTTCTGTATCTGCTCCTACAAGTTGCTGGATGAAGCCTCTCTGATGACAATGATGCGAGGTTCCCATCTACAGGCATAGCAGAATATCATTAGGAATCATTTCACTGACTTTTGTTTTTGTCTGCCCAGTTTGGTTCCATCCTAGGTCTGACTCTGGTACCTCTAGGCAGTGTCAGGCATGGGATCCCACTGAAGTTGGACTGGTCAATGGGTGGCCACTCCAACAAGTTCTGTGGCACCTTTATCCAACATATCTTTTGAACTGGACAAATTGTAGGCCAAAGGTTTTGTGGAAGGGTTGGTATCCCAGTCCCTCCACTCAAAGTTTTGCCTGGTTACAGAAGATGGCTAGTTCAGGCTCTATATCCTGTATTACTAGGAGATTTTGCTAAGGTCTCCCTCATAGATTCCAGATAGTTTCCATTGCACTAGATTTCTACCTTGCCCTTGAAATGCCTCCCAATTCCAGTTGTCTCTCTCAGTACTCTTGCCTTCCACCCCTCCCACCTGATGTCTTCTGCTATCATCCCCACTCCCACCCCCAGTCAACTTGCAAAACCTATTATATTTCCCTTCCCAGGGAGATCTATGTTTCCCCACTTAAAATGACATCATGAAATTTGCAGGCAAATGAATTGAACTAGACAAAAATCATTGTGAGTGAGGTAACCCAGACGCAGAAGGACAAACATAGTATGTACTTACTTATAAGTGGATATTAGCTATAAAGGGTAACCCACAGACCCATAGAGAATACTGCTCTTAAAATCTAGTGATAAAATGATTGCTAGTCATACTTGTCATTGCCATTCTCTCTGTCATTTCTTAATGACCACCAATAAAGCAGTGCCCTGTGTCTTTATTTATGATATATTTTTTTCTAGAGATGCAGGCAATAGAAACACTAACGGTAGCCGACTTTGGATAAGGTTCTAGATTGAAGAATAGAGAAAAAAGCTGGGGAGTATGTTCTGTGCAGTGGTATGCTAGCCTCTGGATTATTGTATAAACTAAACAATGCATATCTGTTGTGTGGCTTCCAGGGGAGATGTGGACAAACAAATGTATGTTCATCTCAGATTGAGCTCTGAAGAGAGATCAAAGAAGTGATTCTAATCAAGCCTTCCATGGTGAACCAATGAGTTCATTGATATTACTAGCAGGAGATGGATAAAGGGTTAGTTTCAGGAACATAGTAATTCAGATGCAGCTGCCCCATTACAAAGGCAAGGCCAATCAGTACCATGTGGTACACAAAAGCTGCATCCTTGGAGTTCCCCACACAACTATCAGCCAGGTCCTACTCCTCAGTGTTTGATTATTGATTCTATCAATTCAGGGAGAGCCTTGAGAATCTTGTAACTTTCTAAGCTCTACAAATCTTATGAGCCTTTCTTCCTTTCCTTCCTCCATCCTTCCCTCAGAAGGAAACATCTACACAATGTAGCACCCTTTCCTTTGGCATGTCCATTCCGTTGCTTGTCACAATCCTTTCACCCCCTCTTGTGCCATGTTTCCTGAGCTTTTGAGTTGACAATGTACAAGTCTGACCATTTTCTTCTGTTTTTAGTTGGGCAATGGTTCATTATGCCACAACAGCAGCCGTTTATTCTTCGGAGCTTGACTGGTCATTGTTAGTAATATCTCAGTAACCATTGTCAATACAAAAGAGAAGTAATATATGAGCATGAACACAAAGGTTTAGAAAGCAATTTGACACTCAATCACAATACTTTAACAGAACCACAGCAATGGCCTCCCCTCTGAGGACTGTGACTTCCCTAGCCACTGGTCTTCGTCTCATATATAGTACCAATCCTGGGATTTCCCCCTGTGCATCAGGCCTTAATTCTATTCAGAAAGCAGTCATTTGTAACTATAGCATAAACACAATTGTACCAGTGGGTATGTCTTTCCTGGCATACCATGCAGGGAACATAATTGAGCAGGACCCTTAGTGAAAATTCTCCCCTATAGCCTTCAAAATGCCTCCAGTCACTGCAAGTCCACCCAGCAGGGAGTGAATGCCCAGCACACTTCCAGTCTGATTTCAAAGCTTGTGTGTGGTAAACCTTACCATCTGATTTTTCCATGCAACCAGAAGCAGTACCAATAACTTCTATGCTTGTGGGATCTCAAGGGTATCTGTAACATACAATTCTCAGTTAAGTAGCCTACTTCTGACACTAGGATTTTCACCCCACAACCTTATTGCTTCTTAGAACCCTGGGTCTGCTCTTATTTGGGTGGCATTGATTAAAATCTCCTTAATTGCTGTCTCTGGTGTTCTTGGAGATGCTTTTACAATCTGCAAGACTATCAAATGTTAACATTTTATATATATAAAGCTTTTTATAGCAAGAAGGTTTACTGTTATGGGTATGAATACTGTGGAAATGTATTTAAGGGCCCAAGAGAAAACCAAGGATGGGGATAAGATGACAAAGACCTATGATGAGGATGTCACAGTCCCTAGTGGGAGGTCACTTCTATGGTTCTGTTATAGGGATATGGTCTCTTAACTCTCACCACTGTCCACTTCAAGCATATATCAATTGGTCTTCTACAGGTAAAAGGGTACTAGAAGAAATGTTAGCAAGGTCTAATGCAGCATCAAAATATCTCATTTGTATTATTTAGCAAGAGAGCAAGGATGGGTACAATGGTATAAACAGGAAGCACCATCCTAAATTTACAGCTGTAATCCACTGTTGATTTTTATAAACCATCAGAACTCTGTATCCTAGGGTACTGCTGCCAAGGGACTTGTGCACATCTCTACCCCTGACGGTCTTGGCTGAGATGACTTGATTCTCATCCAGGGAGAAGCAGGGATATCCTCTAGCTTGCCTGACACTGGAGCCATTTCTTCCATTCTGATAGACTCTGGATAAGCACCATGGCCATTGCCTTTTCATCAGATACACATAGCTACTGAAAGAGTCTCGACCTCCCCCACTCAGTACACCTTCTTGCACGGGAGAGCTGCACATAGCATACGTGGGGGGATAACTGTCCATTTTAGGACAAGCTTATCTTTGCCATCTGTGTAACTTGATTATGTTTTCTATGGACAGTTTCTATTCACAGAAGCCTTCTAGAAGTCAGGTCACTCAGCACTGGATTTTTGCTTTTTGATCCTTTCTCTAAGAACTCCAGCTTGACATAAATCACTGACTTTTAAATTGAGATGTTTGTTTTCTTGGTATTTAGTTTTTTGTGTACTTTATACACTCTAGACACTAAAAACTAATCCTCTGTTAGATGTGTAGATGGCAAAGACAATTTTCCAATTATGTAGCTTGCCTCTTTGTTGAGAGCCAGAACTTTTCCTGGGAAAATGTATCAGATTAGAAACCCATGACAGACCATACCACCAAAGTCCACTTTAGTGAGCCAATGAGTTTTATTGGAGTTCCTTACAGGAATGTATGTGAGGTGTTACTTATGGGAGAAGAAATGATTCAAAGACATCTGTGCCACTAAAGCCCATTCCAGCATGGGTGACGATTCACACACTTGGGAACATAGAGTCCAATGTGCAGTCTGCAGGCAGCTCAGCAGTTTGGAGAGCCTCACTTAGCCTGAGCCTCTTCCATGGAGTTGGGCTGCTTTCTGCTTCTTCCAAGCAGCTTGTCTATTCTCAGTCTTTATAGCTCAGCTTTCTTCCCTCTGAGGGGAACTCAGCTTCTTTTTGCTTATTCTGGCAGGGCGGGACTTAGTCAGTCTGGTCAGTTTCAGGAACTTCCTGAAGTTATTTTACATTACCTCTCTGCTTATGGTATTTCCTGCAAGATGGAGTGCTTCACTCTCAAAGGAAACTTTGAGTTTCCTTTGAGTTACCCAGTGCTTGAGTTACACAGTGCTCATTTACCAGTTTCCTCTGGAGTACAGAAGTTTTCTAATTTCATGAAGTCCCACCTGTAGGTTGTTTGTCCTGTTTTCTGGGAAGCTAGAGAACCAGTCAGAAACTCCTTCTTTGAGTTTATATCCTGTAGTGTGTTCCTTACTATTTCTTTTGGTAGTTCCAGAGTTTTGGGTCTACAGTGAGATCTTTGTTCCACTTGGAATTGATTTGTATGCAAGGTAAGAGAGGATGATAAAGTTTGGTTGTTTTATGTGTATGTATCCAGTTTTCCCAACCCCATCTGCTAAACACACTGTCTGACCATTATTTTTGAGAGTCAAGCTTTTATAGATCATGATTACTAACACATCAGTGTGAACTTTAGTATTTGGAACAGTGAATGATAAAGTAGCTCATTTATTTCAGGGATAATTTTATTTATTTTTCTTTTTTGTTTAAATTAAAAACAATCTTATTTTACATACCAATCCCAGTTCCCTCTCTCTCCCATCCTCCCATGTCTCCCACCAACACCCCTATCCCTGCCCCCCATCCACTCTCCAGGTAAGGTGAATTCTCCCATGGAGGATCATTAAAGTCTGCCACATCATTTGGGGCAGGGCCTAGGTCCTCTCCCATGTATCTAGGCTGAGACAGTATCCCTCCACAGGGAATGGGCTCCCAAAGTCCATGCAGTAGGGATAAATACTGGTTCAATTGCAGAGATCCCATAGATTGCCCAAGCCTCCCAACTGACACCCTTGTTTAGGGGGCCTGGTTTGGTCCTATGCTGGTTCCCCAGCTGTAAGACTTGGGTCTGTGAACTCTCACTTGCTCAGGTCAGCTGTTTCTGTGGTTTTCCCCAGCATGGTCTTGACCCCTTTGCTTGTCCCTACTCTCTTTCTACCACTGGATTCCAGGAATTCAGCTCAGTGTTTAGCTGTGAATGTCTGCTTCTGCTTCAATCAGCTACTGAGTGAAGGCTCTATTTTATTAACAGGAAGACAAACCTTAAAATTTTTCTCAGGCAGCAGAAATATCTTCATGGGTTGGAATGTGTGACAGTGATATTTCCAAGCTATGAATGGATAGAGGTATACTATTTTAGTAGAAATTTTCATAGGTGGGTTGAATCAGAGAGTACTAAATAATTTAAAAACAAAATTAGTGATAGAGACTGATAAAGGTGAACTCTGAAGTCTCGGTGAATTTTATAAGTCCTTCAAACACAGAAATTTGTCAGTTGGAGTATATAAACCATTTTAATTACAAACAATTGCATGCTTTTATTAGCTACATTTGCTACTTTAAATTTAACTAAATTTGTAACATAAACACATTTCATGTAAACTCACTGAGATTATTCAATTACTTTAAGTACACTGTAATTTGTAATGAAATATTTAAGACTTCATTTGCTGCTTTCTTGAAATATTGATCAATGAAATCTAACTAAGTACATTATATAACCTTTTAGGGGTGAACAAAGAGTGGTTTGTGTGTGTGTGTGTGTGTGTGTGTGTGTGTGTGTGTGTGTGTGTGTACACAAAAGTAGGGTGTATTTACTCAAAATGATGAGTTCAGATTTAAAAAAATCCAAAATTCTTGGGATATGTATAATTTAGTAGTAGACTGTCTGTCTAAAAATACAAAATTGTGTGTTCTATCCAGAGACTGCAAAAGTAACTAAATAAATGAGTAAATTAAATGTTACAATTTTTAAAAAGAAAATATGACCCATTAAATACTCACTGTTGAAAAACTGACGAGAGTAACAACAGTTCTCCTCATTTTAAGTAACAATTGTGTGCTCACAAACAGAATACTGATAATCTTGGTGTAAACAAGAAGAATTACCACTATCTCCTTAGGTAATAATGCAACAAAGGCAACAAAAAAATCCAACAAAAGCACGTGTCTACAGATTTGCCAAGATCCCTCTTTGTTCGGCAATACAGTGTGAGCATTACAGAGATGTTTGAGTGAATCTAGTTGTGGAAAGAGAATACACCCAGGAATGCATTCTTCGACTGTTTCTCTAAACTCAAAAAGTGACAGAAAAATGTTATACTAAATAGCTCAATATAGACCCTTTATGACTTTAGGACCCCCTCCGTCCTCTAATGAAAATAAATTGTGAAGTTTCTGACAAGGATTGAAATCAGGATGCTTCGGTTTGAAAACTGAATAAACAAATGTCTAATGATTAAAAATCTGGAAAATCCTTTCTAGAATTCTGTCATCCTGTCTTCCCTCAGATGTGGGACTTAGGATAAACCAGAGATGGTTAGTTATGCCTCATAAAAGTTGCATCCCTGGAGCGCCCTGTCCAACTTGTAGGCAACTCCACTGGAGAGTCTCCTCTTCTCCAGAATTATTTACTGCATATATAACATTGAGGAGTGTTCTGTGCATCTTGGAACTTTTTGATCCTTTAAATTTTCTTAGCTTCCCAAGTCTTATGAACCTTTAGGGAGGAGTTTATTTATTTATGTTTACTTCTTATATTTATTTATCTTATGTGTATGAGAGTTTGTCTGCATGTATGGATGTGTACCACATGCATGCCCAGTGCATGTGGAGGTCAGAACAGGATGTCAGGATGCTGAGTACCAAACCAAGGTCTGTAATAGTAAAGGATTCTTTTAACCATTGACCTATCTCTCAAGCTCCTAGGAAGGAATGTGGGAGGAATGTGGGAAGGAATGTGGTAATATATTTGGGAGGAAATAGTTTTACAACACTACATCATGAGTAGGCCTAAGAAGATGCCCATGCAACCAAGAGGTTATGTCTTTGGCCAAAGGTCACATGATGGGTTTAAAAATAGGCCTCCCTAAGTGAGTCTAAGGTCACCTGAAGGTCTGGATATCACTTCGATTGCATCCTCCTTACAGACCTTGATATAAAAGTACTAGAGAAGTAGTGTCTATGTTCCTGGTCCACAAGAAAAAAATGAGATGAAAAATATTCCGAGGTCAAGTTACTAAATTCTTGGGTAATTTGTTAATGAAACCAACAACTAATATAAAAGAATTATTTGCTGAACTGTTTATAAAGTCTCCATAGAAATTCTGGAAAATGTTAACAATTTGATGATTCTTCCTTGTTTCAAGGTCTCTTCCTTAAAACTTGTCTTAGATTGTAAATTACTTAATACAAAGGCACAAGTTCCTTAACATTGTTAACATAGAGCTTTTGCTCTCAATTATTTAGGTGGGTGAGCATCAGCTTTAAGTCAAAGTGAGCCACTCAGCTATCTGGACTTTTGTCATCTTTAAGGTACTGTGCCTACACATTCAAATGTAGTTCCCTGTAGAGCACTTCGAGCTGTGTTCAACATCAGAGAGCTTGAGTATGACACCAGCTTTGCCACTTATTTGACAAATTTGGGCAAGTCAATTTTCCGAATATTCCTTTTGCCACATATAATAAAAATGGACTAAGTCATAAAATTAAATGAGATGTACAGAGAAAGTCTACATGGGTGATGAAATCCATGGCTAGAAGAGAATAATATGTAATTTCAGATTTTCATGGAATTTTCTCAAGGAAATTTCATCTTCCTTGGTCTTTGTAATCGTTTGGTTCTCTGAAGGATGATTGGGTGTGGCTCCAGGCACACTGGGTGTATGTGTGCATGGGAAGTGAAGATGCACAAGGTCAAGTCTAGTGCTCCTTCACAAAAGGCCCAGGCAGTTACATGAGCACAATGTGTGGAGCACAATGTCAGACGAGTAAGCAATAGCCTAGTGTGGCTATTGAGTGCTTGAAATGATGCCAATCCTTCCTGTAAGGAGATGCTATTGCAGACCACTTGTTAGTTACCAGGCTGCATTAAAAACAATACAAAATGTCTCTAGATGTCCCTAAGTATTTTTGTAATCTTTACATATGAAAAGTGGCATTTCAATGCATTGTATTAAATAAAATATATTGTTAAAACTAACTTCACTAAGGTTTTAAACGTGTGGCAACTAGAAATTTTATACTTCCATGTATGACTCACTTTGTTACTTCCTCTCACTCTAGAGTTGCTTAAGAAAAACAGCTGCATGCCTCCATGCCTCCCTCCTTTGCTTCACCTCCACCGTAGCCACCCTGAGCTTTTTCACCTCCATCGAGTTTGGGCTAGAAGCAACTGTAACTTTAGATAATGTGAGTTTTTTTTTTTTTTCATTTGTTTTCTGTTTTAAACACGGTGTCTTGACTTCATGTTCGTAGCCCCACTCGAAAGGGTGACTTCTGGTCAGGCGCTCTCTTACATCTACATTTTGTAGGGAACTACTTGACAGATGATGGAACCATTATGATCTTTCAACACAAACTTCTTCTCTTTTTTATCCTGCTTTATTTTCTGTGTTTTTTACGCACTGTCAGCACAGTCACATCCCTTAGTAGTTTTCTGAAAGTCATCTAAGAACATCAAGTGTGTCTGGTGTTTCAGTGGTTTCATCTTTCCTGGGAAGTCGCACCATAGTCATAAGCTTCATTCTCAGTCACACTGGGTGCCCTTTTCGTCATCATTGTCTGGGATTCCCGCTTGGGGGCCTCCTGGGTTTCCCCTTTTCGTGTGTGCTCTGTTTGAATCATCTCTTCTCTGGCCCAGCTCTAACCAGGACTTCCTCTTTCTAGGCTTACATCTTCGTTTTGGTGCACCACATTTTCCAAAGTCTTCCAAGGGAAGGGGGAAGAGAGGGAAAGTGTTTGTTGTTGTTTGTTTGAAGATTTATTTGTTTATTTTTATTCATGTGTATATGCCTCTTGGTAGGTATCCCTGTGCCTACTCACAAATAACAGAACAAGATTTCAGATCTCTTGAAGCTCAGGTTGAGGCAGTTTTAAGTCATTGTTGTGGGTACTGGGAACTGAACTCAGATTCCCCTGAAGTACAGCATAAGCTATTAACCTCTGACTCCCCAAGGGGTAAAGTCTTGAGACTGGTTTCATTTTCAAATATCTTGACATGCTTGTTGGAGCTTGCCTGGATGAAACTGTATTGAATTTTCCTTTCTAATTTGAAGTATTTGTGAATAACTAATTTTTTTATTAGTAATGAAGATTGAGTCAGGTGAAGAATAGAAGAGACATAATAGAGGGAGACATTTTAGGTTTACAGAGAAAATCAGGCACTAGGGAAATGTCTGGAGATCTACAAAGATGACACCAGCTAACCATCTAAGCAACAGAGAAGAGGCTACCTTAAATTCCCTCCCCTGATAATGAGATTGATGACTGACTTATATGCCACCCAATAGCCCTCATCCAGCAGCTGGTGGAAGTAGAAGCAGATACCCACAACTAATCACCGAACTGAACTGGAATCCAGATGCAGAGAAGGACGAGTGAAGAGCAAAGGGGTCCAGATAAGGCTGGTGAAACCCACAGAAACAGCTGACCTGAACATCAGGAAACTCTTGCTCCCCAGTCTGATAGCTGGGATATCAGCATGGGACTGATCCAGATCCCAGGAACATGGGTTTCATTGAGGAAACCTCCAAAATCTACGGGACCTCCTATAGTAGTTCAGTACTTATCCCTAGCATGGGTGTGGACTTTGGGAGTCCATTCCACATAGAGGAATACTCCCTGAGCCAAGACACACGGGGTGGGCCTAGGCCCTATCCCAAAGGATATGATAGACTCTGATGACACCCTATGGAAGGCCTCACCATCCAGGGGTAGCAGAAAGGATATGTGATAAGTAGGGTTTCAGTTGGGGGGAGTAGTAGGGGAGGACAGGAGGGAGAAGGGAACTGGGATTGTCATGTAAAACAATCTTGTTTCCAATTCAAATAAAAAATATGAGAAAAAAAATAAAAATACTTTTATTTTTTGATATAAAAAACCTTCCAACCATTGTGATTCCTTAGATTTTTTCTAATATATCTCTCTTTCTCTACAAGTTTCTGTTTTACATGTTATTGCCAGTGTTAGAAATCCCAATATGATGTACACAGGATTGAGTCCACTTTCAAATAAAGGCTATTCCTTCTGCCAGATTATGGTCCTTCACCACTCCATGCTGCTAATGTCCTTACCTCTTATGACACCACCATGACTCTTCTCTGAAGGCTGTCCAGACTCCCCACCACCCCAGTTTTCATTTCTAGGTTCAGTTTACATAGTGAGTATCCGATTATGTCCTCAACTCCAGTTTATAGTTTATTAATTCTCTCTTCATTTGTCTTAATCTATTGCCTGTCCCAATTAATTTATTTATATTAGTATTTATTTATTTCTAAAGGCCCTGCTTTTTTAAAAGTCTGTTTAAAATATTTTGATAGACTTCCCCCCAAACCGTCATTTACATTTTTCTCTTTTATACTCCCAATGTAGGTTTATATTTCAAATATATTTTATATACAGTATGTAATGATCTCAGTGTCTGAACTCACTTGTGTGACTACTGACTTCTATGTGCTTGTCTGTAAAGGTTAGATGTGTAAATTCTCTGTGGGAACTCTGAAGACTAGGCTGGGAGAGCATTTGCAGGGACATTAGCTTGTCAGTATAATGACTATTGTTGGGGAGATACGGTGTGATTCAAACATGATTCCAGGCAAGTATTGCCTGGTTTGTTCTTATTTGGCCCCTTTTCTCCATGTTAGCTAAAATGTATATTAGACACTTACAGCTTTTAGTTCACAACTATTAAGAGGAAATTTTGAGATCTGCTCTGTTTTTATATGGCCAGTAGTAGAGAAGTCAGAGTGTTGCATTGCATAGGGCCAGATCAGGTCCTCCATTCCACCTGAACAGGTGCTTGAGTTGTAGCCTACCTCCATGGGTTCCATGTTGCATTGGTTTCTTGAATGTCTTTAAGAAGTATGCACAACTCAGTTTTCTGGGAATTTCTATTTCTTTTTTTTTTGTCTTGGCTGAAGGTCATGCCCCAAACTCTAGAATTTGAGTTCAGATACTCTCTTTAAAAAAAATGAAAATAGATACTTCTCATGCAGTATGTGTCAACCATCGTGTTATTTGAGCCTGTTTGTTGGGGGAAGAAGGACACAGGTCACCTATCCACAACTGGGCACTCTCACAGATAGTGCTTTAGCTTCTTCAGCTTTGCAGTGAACAGGGTTTTCCTAGAGATCCAGGGTAGCCTTTCATGGAAAGCTTTTTAACACAGCCTGATTCACCAGGACATTGTCTGTCCTGGATTTGTCTCATGATCTGGCACATGTTAGGGGGACCAGTACTCCATGCTTACCAGTACTTCATTTCATAGTTCTTAAAAACAGTGATGGTTGTTTGTCCTATGTGCTTTCATGCATTTGTCTTACCTTGCTAGTGAAAGCTTGTGAAGACCTAGCATACATATGTAGGAATTTCATGCTCAGTTTTGAATTTGCCTTCCCTCTTGTCCTTGTGTCTACATGATTGCTCACTGACCTTTTTTTTATAATCCATGATATTTTATTCTTATAAACTAGTTTTAAAAGAGAAAAAATATACATTATGCTATTATACCAAAAACTTTTATCGAAAATTTGTAATTCCATAGTTCTTAGGTCAACTCATTTGATTTATTATTTCTACATATATTAGGGCTTTCTTGCATAACATTAATCCAAATCATATCACTCTTTGTTTTTTCCATTCATTTATTTAGCTCATAAATAAAGTCATGCACAATTATACACAATACAGTATTTTCACAATGGCATGGCTAAATTAAACCAATTAACATGTTATATCACACATATTCATCACTGACCTTTTTGCAAGGCTGATTTTCAGTTTCTGCTTTGTTCTTTCTGTGGCAGAGAAAGCTTGCAACTATCACCCAGGTGGCAGAAACTCACAAGTATAATGAAACCGGGGATTCCCAGATACAAAAACAAGAAACTTCAAAAACAATTCTTACCAAAAGAAACATGGTCAAGGCTACTTTCCGTAGATGCCTCGGGGACCAAGAGAAAATCAAGAGGGGCATGAAAGTAAGTAAATGTATACATAAATAATTACTCAAATATCTACTTTCTCCTTATTTGTTTAGCACCCCAGAAGGATATATCAAAGATTTAAGATGAAATACACACATTACCAACTCATTATATTGTATAATACTATACATTACATATTATATTATTATATAGCATATACCTTTATTATTATACCCTTTAATATTATACCCTTTAATATTATTCCCATGCCAGTGTTCTAATAGCCACAGTACTTGAAGATACATTCATGCCAAAACCAGTTCAGGAATTCTGCGGATCAAAGGACAACAGTGTGTTACAGCTGGAAGCAAATGTTTCTAAGCATGTTGCAAATACTCTCTTTGAATGATTTCTAGGTATCAGCAAGAAGATTCAGACACGCTGTGCAAACAATGTAGCCTTGAGATTTGTGTACCTCTTGAGAAGCAATTTGGGTGGCATATGTTTAAGACGATCCATTTATATTTGAATACACTTATATAATTTATATTTCCTGGATGTCAGGTTGAACAAGGAGGTTAAATGAATGGTGAAGCTTACTCTCATTTTATGTAAAAATCATGGGTAATCATTTATTTACACATTAGATTATGTCACAAAAGTATGTTAAGTGAGAAAATAGGCTAACCTTATTTTACAGGTGATGGCATAAATGGTTGCAAACTTCTGTGAAGAGTAATTTAGAAATCTATGTCCAGTAAGACCAGACATATTCATAATTTTACCCTTATTAATTTTTCAATGAGATCGGAAGTCTAACTTATTTGAATACTGTCATTGTGCTTATAACAAAGAAAATCTAAAAACCCTACAGAGGCAAGTATAGAAGAGTTAATATGGTTTTGTCTCACAGTAGAATAGTGTTCAACAGCCTCTTATAAATGATGACATAACCTCTGAGTTTTAAGCAATATAATGTTTTTCATTTGCTTGCATGAATGCATAAAATGTTTTCAATCATTTTAAAAACAGAAAACAGTTTTGTATTTTCTATTCATCGCTTGTTTTTCGACTATACCATTCACCAGGTTGTAGATTCAAATAAATAAAACTATATAGAAACTGTTTAGTTTCTTCATCCTTAATGAAAATATAGTAGAAAAACAAATTCCTTACTATTTGAGGCATTCTTTGAAATTCTGTTTTAAAATTCTTGAAATATATAAAATTTTATTAATACTTTATGAAATTCATAGAATATAGGAGGTAAATGTAATAATTTACCATGCATTAGTATTCTGAATTTTGTTTTTGATAGCTGGAATGAAAAGAAATATTTCAAGTCTAGAAACAAAGCTTCCAGTACTGCTAACATCTTGATCAGAGGTTCCCAAAAGCCACATCAACTAGATCTTTTGTTTTGTTTTGTTGTCAAAACCTATTCAACAAACAGTCCTAATTCAAAGGCAAAGAATAAAGTAGTTTACTTAGATGAAGAGAGGAATTATTGGGGTCTAACTTTGAAAACTACGACGAGAAACATTTCAGTATTAAAGATGCAACAATGTGCATAAAACAGATGAATTAAAACTAGAAACAAATCTTAGGGACTCCATGTTTGATTATCCTATTGTCAAGGAAAGAGATTCCTGTCATTTTTACTTGATCCTGTTTGTGTAGAAAAGGGGCCTCCCAGGATTGGATTAGGAGTTATGGCTTAATATGTATAACATATGTATCAAAGAATTGTCTTTTAAAATGTTTACTTTTATTATTTTTAGTTATGTGTGTATTTGTGGGAGTGGGTATGTGCACTTGTATGCAGGTGTCTGGGAAGGCCAGAGATGTCAGATTTCTCCTGGAGTTGGAACTGCACATGGCTGTGAGCTACCTGACAGGGGTGTGGTATCAAGAAAATTCTGTGTCCACATGCTCCCATCACACCAGTCTTCACTTTTTTTGCTCCATATAGTTTCTTATGCTATACATATGTTAAAATAGTAGCAAATGTACATCTATTCTGAATTCATTATCCCCCCAAATGTTAGACAGAGAGGCAAAATCAACAGTGGGATATATTTAGTTCTTCCTGGGGTCCTAACAGATTGCTTGTAACAATTTGAATGTAGTTTTAGTGACCAAGATATGAATTTATGAAAAAGTTAAGCAGCAAAATCATCTCTAGGAGAAGATGTGTGTTTTTTCCACCTGCAAGATTCAGGAAAACCAAATATGTACTCAGAGAAAAAAAGAAAGAAGATGCTGAGTTTTGTGCTAACATTGATACTTAATTGTTCTATGGACTGTGCCTATCTTCTCAATAAATATTAAAGTTCATTTTTGAAAGGTAGATGAAGCATCATAATTGTTTTATAAATACAGACCACAAATATCACAATTTTTTTTCCAGTTGAAATCTTATATGAGAAGTAAACTGTGTGGTAGCAATGAAGATTTCATGAAATATTTATGAGTGGATCAGTTTTTGTGGAGACTATCAAAACATGCGAGTTTTGTAAATTAGGCAGCACAATGGTTAAAAATATGTGTATGCATTTAAACTTCCAGAAAAATTTTGGCTACAAATAAATATGAGCTTTTCCTAAATTCAACCGAGTCAGCTCCGATATTTATAGTCTGTCACTATATTCAAAGTATAGTACCTATGCTTAGAAAACTATGAAATGTGTTTAGCTTCAGTTAGAACTATAGTAAACTTCATAACTTAACAAATGAAAGGCACTTCTTGATTTATAATCCAGGTACTTGAAGCCTTTCTATTGAGAATAAAATGGGAGCCAGGAAAATGGCTTAAAGCAGACAGAGGGTAGCTCTGCCTGAGTGAGGACCTGAGTTTGAATCCATAGCAGTCAAGTTAAAAGCTGGGCATGACTGTGTATGCCTATAAACCCAGAATTGAGAGATGGGAGATAGGTGGTTCTTGAGGGGTGGCTGTCAGTCTAGGAGATACAATTGAGTTTCCTATTCAATAGGAAACACTCTCCCAAAGCAGTATGGAGATGAGCTGTGAATGAAGATGTACAATATCCTGTCCTGGCATCCCTAGGGATGTATCATGTGCACTTATCCCCCACCCCTCCACACAAAGAATAAAATGGTTCCATGATGTTTCTGTTTGAGAAATTATCATTGGGGTTGCCTCATAGAACATTGATTTTAGTTATAATATAGTACTATTTTGTTTGCCTTTTAACTGTAGTTACTTTTATGTTGCTCTGATAAAACACCATGACCAAGGCAATCAATAATAGAAATGATCTAATTTGGAGCTTATAGTTTCAGAGCATTAGAATCCATGGCCACCATGGAAGGGAGAATGGCCAGCAGACAGGCAGGCATGACACAGGAACTTACATCCTTATCCACAAGCAGGAGGCAGATTCGGGAGCTAGCTGGAATGGCGTCAGCTTTGGAACCTCAAAAGCCATCCCCAGTGACATAACTCCACCAACAAGGTCACATCTCCTAATCTTCCCCAAATAGTTTTAGCAAATGGGGACCAAGTATTCAAACCTTTGAAGGTCATCTTATTCAAACCAGGACTATATTTGACACACAGTATATACTAAGTAAATACTAGTATGGTTTAATTTTTAGCACAGATTTAATTATTCTAATAAATACAAAAATTTCTTTCAATGAACTTCAAGTTTCAAAGGCTGCAGTATGAAAACTTGAGAACTATTCAAGACCATAGAGAATTCAGTGGTGACTACTGCATTGCCATTGCAGATTCAAAAAAAAATGTAGAATAACCTAGTACATCAAAAATCATTCATAAATGAGATATGAAATTATCAGACACAGTAGAGAATATTTACTCTGATTATAGAGATGTTAAAAGATTGGGATATTCATGCTAAAATTATTTTGGAAAGGTCAAAATTACTGCATCATAATGAAACAGTAATCATTTATAGGTCATGGATTTTTACTTTAGATATAGACAAAGTATAACATAGAAACATTTTCTGTTTACAATGTTTTTTTATTCTTTAAATACTACTCATATTTACATATCCATTTTCCCATTCCCTTGTCCTCCCATCCTCCCATGTTCCTCACCAACCCCCCAAACCCACCCCTAATTCCTCCCCAAGGAGTGTGAGACCCTCCACTGTGGAACTTCAAAGTCCCCCATTTGGGGGAGGGTCTAGGCCCTCTTTGCTGTATCCGGGCTGCAATAGTATTCCTCCCTAGGGAATGGGCTCCCATAGTCCACTTGTGCTCTAGGGATAAAGACTGGCTCTACTGTTAGAGGTCCCATAGACTGTCTTGGCCTCCTAGCTGGCACCCACATTCAGAGTGCTTGGTTTGGTCCAATGCTGTTTCCCCAGCTTTATGACTAGGGTCTCCATGCTATCAGTAGGTCAGATCAACTGTTTCTGTGGGTTTCTGCAGCACCATCTTGGCTCCTTTGTTCATCCCTCCTCCTTCTCCACAACTGGATTCCAGTAGTATGGTTCAGTGCTTAGCTGTGGGTGCCTGTTTCTGCTTTGAACAGCTACTGGATGAAGGCTCTAGGAATGGTAACCAAGGTAGACATCAATCCCATTATAGGGGAAGGGAATCAATGGCATCCTCTCCACCACTGCCTGGCTTTTTAGTTGGGGGTCATCCCTGTGAATCCCCTAACATTTTCCCTGTGCCAGACCTTTATCAAAACCTGTACTGTCTCCCGCTATCAAGGCATCTCCTTGCCCTCCTCCATTCCTCCCTTGTCTCAGTCCTCTTGTTTTCCTCATCCCTCACTTTCTTCCCTTCCCTCCTCCTTCCTCTCCATGCCGGCCCCCCCTCTCACTTTGGTCAGGGGTTCTTGTCCCCTTCCCCTTCTTCAAGGGATTATTCTCTTGGGGTCCTCCTTGTTTCCTAGCTCCTCCAGCAGTGTGGATTGTAGACTGGTAATCCTTTTCTCTATGTCTAAAAATCAAAAAAGAATGAGTACATACCATGTTTGTCTTTTTGTGATTGGGTTACCTCACTCAGCATGGTTTCTTCTACTTCCATCCATTTGCCTGTGAATTTCAAGATCCTATTGTTTTTCCCCCTCTGAGTAGTAAGTACTCCATTATGCAAATGTACCACATTTTCTCTATCCATTCTTCAGTTGAGGGGCATCTAGGCTGCTTACAGGTTCTGGCTATTACAAACAATGCTGCTATGAATATAGTTGAATATATGTCCTTATTGTATGAATGTGCATTCTTTGGGTATATGCCCAAGAGAGGAATTGCTAAATCTCATGGTAGACTGATTCTCATTTTCCTGAGAAACTGCCATACTGATTTCCAAAGTGGTTGTATAAGGGTGCACTCCCACCAGCAATGGAGGAGAGTTCCTCTTTCTCTACATCCTCTCCAGCATAGATTGTCATTGGTGTTATTGACTTTAGCCATTCTGACAGGAGTAAGATGGTATCTCAGAGTGGTTTTGAGTTGCATTTCCCTGATGGCTAAGGATGTTGAGCACTTTCTCAAGTGTCTTTCAGCCATTTTGGATTCCTCTGCTAAGAATTCTGTTTAGTTCTGCACTTTTAATTGCATTGTTTGGTGTTTTGGTGGCTAGTTTCTTGTGTTTATTGTATATTTTGGTGATTAGCCTGCTGTCAGATGTGGGCTTGGTGAATATCTTTTCCCAGTCTGTGGGCTGCTGTTTTGTGTTGCCGACTGTGTCCTTAGCCTTACAGAAGCTTCTCAGAATTAGGAGGTCCCTTTTATTAATTGTTGATCTCAATGTTTGTGCTACTGGTGTTATGTTCAGAAAGTGGTCTCCTGTACCAATTTGTTCAATGGTACCACATATCTTCTCTTTTAGGAGGTTCAGTGGGGCTGAATTTATGTTGAGGTCTTTGATCCATTTGGACTTAAGTTTTGTGCATGGCGATAGATATAAATCAATCTGCAATCATCTACATGTCCAAATCGAGTTATGCCAGCACCATTTGTTGAAGAAGCTTTCTTGTTCCATTGTATAACTTTATCTTCTTTGTCAAAAATCAGGTGTTCATATGTATGTGGGTTAATATCAGGATTTTCAATTCCATTCCATTGGTCTATCTGTCTATTTTGTGCCAATACCAAGCTGTTTTCAGGACTATGGCTCTATAATAGAGCTTGAAGTCAGGGATGGTGATGCCTCCAGAAGATCCTTTATTGTATAGTGTTGTTTTGGCTATCCTGGGTTTTCTGTTTTTCCATATAAAGTTGAGTATTGTTCTTTCAAGGTCTGTGAAGAATTTTTGTTAGGATTTTGATGGGAATTGCATTGAATCTGTAGATTATTTTTGGCAAGATTGCCATTTTTACTATGTTGGTCCTACCTATCCAAGAGCATGGGACAGCTTTCCATTTTCTGGTATCTTCTTTAATTTCTTTCTTTAAAGGCTCAAAGTTCTTACTATACAGGTCTTCCACATTTTTGGTTAGCATTACTACAAGATACTTTATGTTGTTCGTTGCTTTTGTTAAGGGTGATGTTTCTCTTATTTCTTTCTTAGCGCATTTATCATCTGTATGTTAGGGCTACTGATTTTTTTGAATTAATCTGATATCCTGCCACTTTGTTGAAGGTGTTTATCAGTTGTAGGTGTTACTTGGTAGAGTTTTTAGGGTCACTTATGTAAACTATCATATCATCTGCATATATTGAAAGTTTGACTTCTTCCTTTTCGATTTGTATCCCTTGCTCTCCTTTTGTTGTCTTATTGCTCTATCTAGAACTTCAAGTACAATATTGAAGAGATATGCAGAGGTGGGCAGCCTTGTCTTTCTCTGATTTTAGAGGAATCACTTTTAGTTTCTCTCCATTTAGTTTGATGCTGGCTGTTGGTTTGCTGTATATTGCTTTTATCATGTTTAGGTATGTTCCTGTTATCCCCGATTTCTCCAAGACCTGTATCATGAAGGGATGTTGGATTTTGTCGAAGGCTTTTTCAGAATCTAGCGAGATGATCATGTGGTTTTTCTTCTTCAGTTTGTTTATATGATGGATTACATTGATGGATTTTTGTATGTTGAACCATCCCCGCATTCCTGGGATAAAGCCAACTTGATCATGGTGGATAATTTTCTGATGTGCTTTGGGGTTCGATTTGCCCTTATTTTGTTGAATAATTTTGCCTCCATGTTCATGAAGGATATTGGTCTGTAATTCTCTTCTTTAGTTGTGTCTTTGTGTGGCTTGTGTATCAAGGTAATTGTAGACTCATAAAAAGAGCTTGGCAATGTCCCTTCTGCTGCTATTGTGTGGAACAATTTGAGGAGTACTGGTATTAGCTCTTCTTTGAATTTTTGGTAGAATTCTGCACTGAAACCATGTGGCCCTGGGCTTTTTTTGGTTGGTAGACTTTTGATGACTGCTTCTATTTCATTAGGGGTTATAGGTCTGTTTAAATTGCTTATATGTTCTTGATTTGATTTTGGTAAGTGATATCTATTCAGAAAATTGTCCATTTCCTTTAGATTTTTGAATTTTGTGGAGTACACATTTTCAATGTATGACCTGAAGATTCTCTGGATTTCCTCGGTGTCCATTGTTATGTCCCCCTTTTCATTTCTGATTTTGTTAATTAGCATGATCTCTCTCTGCCTTTTGGTCAGTTTGGATAAAGGTTTGTCTATCTTGTTGACTTTCTTGAAGAACCAACTCTTTGTTTCATTGAGTCTTTGTAGTGTTTTCCTAGTTTCTACTTTATTGACTTCAGCCCTCAGTTTGTTTATTTGCTGGCATCTACTCCCTCTGAGTTTGCTCCCATTTGTTCTAGAGCTTTCAGTTGTGCTGTTATTTCTCTAGTGTGACTATTCTCCAGTTTCTTCATGTGGGCACTTAGTACTATGAACTTTCCTCTTAGCATTGTTTTTTAAAGTGTCCCATAGGTTTGAGTATGTTGTGTCTTCATTCTCATTAAATTCTAGGAAGTCTTTAATTTCTTTTTTATTTCTTCCTTGATCCAGGAATAGTGCAATTGTGCATTATTCAATTTCCATGAGTGTGTAAACTTTCTGCAATTTGTATTGTTGTTGAATTCTAACTTTAAAGCATGGTGATCTGATAAGAAACAGGGGCTTATTCCAATTTTTTTTTATCTGTGTAGGTTTGCTATGTTGCCAAATATGTAGTCAATTTTAGAGAAGGTTCCATGTGGCACTAAGGAAAAGGTATATCCCTTTGTGTTTGGATTGGATGTTCTATAGATATCTGTTATACCCAATTAGGTCATAACTTCTATTAGTTTTTCTGTTTCTTTGTTAAGTTTCTGTCTGGTGGTCCTATGTAGTGGTGAGAGCAGGGTGTTGAAGTCTCCTACTATAAGTGTGTGAGGTTTGAACTTTAATAATTTTTTTTGAATGTGTGTGCCACAGGGGTGGGCCTAGGCCCTATCTCAAAGTATATGATAGACCCCGATGACACCCTATGGAAGGCATCACCATCCAGGAGGAGCCAAAAGGATATGTGATAGGTAGGGTTTTAGTTGAGGGGGGTGATGGGGTGGATGGGAGGGATAAGGGAACTGGAATTGTCATATAAAACAATCTTGTTTCTAATTCAAATAAAAAATCTGCAGAAAAAAAAAAGAATGTATGTGTCCTCGTATTTGTGGCATAGATGTTCAGGATTGAGACTTCATCTTGATGGACTTTTCCTGTGATGAGTATGAAATGCCCTTCTTCATCTCTTTTGATTGATTTTAGTATGAAGTCTAATTTGTTAGATACTAAGATTGCTACACCAGCTTGTTTCTTGGGTCCATTTGATTGGAAAATCTTTTCCCAACCCTTTACTCTGAGGTACTGTCTGTCTTCGAATTTGAGATGTGTTTCTTGTATGCAGCAGAAGGATGGCTTCTGTCTTAGTATCCATTCTGTTATCCTGGTTCTTTTTATAGGCAAGTTAAGACCATTGACATTGAGTGATATTAATGACCATTGATTGTTGATTCGTTTTTGTTTTGGATTCATTGTTGTTGGTGTTATTATGTGTGGATTTCCCCCTTTTTATTTTAGTTTTTGGTAGAGTGGGATTATCTATTGCCTTTTTTTTTTCTTTTCAGATTTTTTTATTTGAATTAGAAACAATATTGTTTTACATGACAATCCCAGTTCTGTCTCCCTCCCCTCCTCACCTACTATCTCTCCAACTAAAACCCTACCTATCATATATCCTTTCTGCTCCCACTGGAGGGTGAGGCCTTCCATAGGGTATCATCAGAGTCTATCATATCCTTTCAGACAGGGCCTAGGCCCACCCCCATGTGTCTTGACTCAGGGAGTATTCCTCTATGTGGAATGGGCTCCCAAAATCCACACCTATGCTAGGGATAAGTACTGAACTACTACAGGAGGTCCTGTAGATTTTGGAGGTTTCCTCAATGATATCCATGTTCCTGGGTTCTGGATCAGTCCCATGCTGGTATCCCAGCTATCAGTCTGGGGACCATGAGCTCCCTGATGTTCAGGTCAGCTGTTTCTCTGGGTTTCACCAGCCTTGTCTGGACCCCTTTGCTCTTCACTCGTCCTTCTCTGCATCAGGATTCCAGTTCAGTTCAGTGATTAGTTGTGGCTGTCTGCATCTACTTGCCTATGTTTTTGGAGCGTAGTTATCTTTTTTGAGCTGGCATTTTCCTTCTAGTAATTTCTATAGGGCTGGATTTGCAGATTTGTAGAGCTTAAATCTGGTTTTGTCACAGAATATATTGTTTACTCCATCTATAGCAATTGAAAGCTTTCTGGATACAGTAGTCTGGGTTGGCATCCATGTTCCCTTAATGAGTGTAGAAGATTCTCTATCCAGGATCTTCTGCCTTTCAAAGTTTCCATTGAGAAGTTGGGTGTAATTCAAATAGGCCTGCCTTTTCATGTTACTTGACCTTTTTCTTTTGCTGCTCTTAATATTTTTTCTTTATTCTGTAAGTTTGGTGTTTTGATTATTATGTGTCAAGGGGACTTCTTTTTGTGGTCCAATCTATTTGATGATCTGTAAGCTTCTTGTACTTTCATAGGCATATCCTTCTTTAAGTTGGGGAAGTTTTCTTCTATGATTTTGTTGAATAAGTTTTCTGTACCTTTGAGCTGAATTTCTTCACCTTCTTCTATACCTATTATTCTTACGTTTGGTCTTTACACGGTGTCCCATATTTCCTGGATATTTTGTGTTCGGGACTTGTTGGACTTGAGATTTTCTTTGGTCGATGACTGTATATCCTTTAGTGAGTCTTTAGCACCTGAGATTCTCTCTTCTATCTCTTGTATTCTATTGGTTAGACTTTTTTTTGCAATTTTTCATAATATTTAATTAAAACAGCGTTAACAGGTTTGTGCAAACATGGTTCTACTATTCATCTGCTAGTATCTTATTTTCAAAAAGTGGGGTACAAAGGATAACAGAGGCCTGGGCTTGTCCCAATTTTCAGGGAAACCTGGGAGTTAGACAACTTGGATGTTCTTGATGCTACAGAGTATCAACTGAAGTCAATAAAGCCTGTTTCAACCAATCTTAGTATTTGTAAACTATAAAATGGGCAGGTACCTGAAGCATAAGCTTCAAACCAATGGACTTTTAAGGGCTGTTTAAAAACTAGAACCAAAGATTTACTCCTCAGTGTAAGGATACTTTTTAACAGTTCAAAATATGTTCTTTTTTCTAAAAATGTAACACAGAATAATTTACACCAACTACTTTTTATTATCAAGTTTCAGAAACCTTCCACAAAATGTTTTTTTTTTTTTTTTAAAAAAAAAGCCAAAAAACTTTACAACCATGGCTAATGTAATTTTTTTCTACTGTTCCCAGTCAGCTTCAAACCCATTGTGTGCAAAGCCCATTTTTTCCATGTATCTAAATGATAGATACAGGCTATGAATTCTTTATTCTATTTGTAGCAGTTTATGCAGGTGCAGCCAAACACAAAGCTTTAGGACAAACTGTAGAAACTTTACAATGCTGGATTTGAGTTTAAAATATGAAACATAAAATCTACGCAAAACTGATAAAAATCAAGCAGATACCAGGACTGAAACTTATAACCAACATGTGAAAGGGAGTCTTATTTCAAGTGCTTTACTCTGCAACAGAACAGTCGAAATGAAGACGTAAAGCTTTGTGGTTAGTTTAAATTATACACTCTGTGGACATTATACCAATTTTAGAAGTTACACATAGATCAACAGATGTCCAACAGTTCATCTGGACTCATCAGGGACTCCAGCAGCTGGCAAATCCGGCAAATGTGGAAAGAAAATCCACCTGTGCAGCTGCCTGCAGTTTACTGATGGGCACACTGCACTTCAGGTCCATGATGGCTGCTGCTGTCTTCATCAGAGCTATTATAGGCCTCATGCCTCTGACTACCTCCAGAGCCTTGAGTACTATCAAATTCCTGAAGCTCTCCTTCTTCTGTCTCTCCACTTACATTAGGAACTTCTGGTCTAGATGGCAGATCTTCTAATACAGAAAGCTTGTCTGGGTTGATTCAGCTGTTTTCAGGAAACTGCACATTGAGCTTTATGTAAAGATCACCCTTTTCAAAGGGGTTATGGTACTGCGGCATTCCTTCACCTGGAACAACACGAACACATCCTGGTTCAATTACTTTGCCAGGGGGGTATTTCAACACAATCTGACGAGCGTCAAGATGCTTAAATGTAAACTGAAATCCACATAAAGCTTCAACAAGTCCTATCTTATATGTCATATGCAAATCATTCCCATCTCTCTGGAACACCTCATGTTCTTTTTCCTGTTGCAAAAGAACAATATCTCCAGGTTCCACTCCTGGGGCCTGGTCTGCTTCCCCAGTGAATGTAATTCTCTGTCCATGTTTTATGCCTTTGTCTACATGAACTTCAAGAATCTTGACTTCTTTAATCACCTTCTTCCCTTCACATTTTTTACAGCGGTCTTTTTCATTAATGACCTCTCCTTCTCCATTGCAATCAGAGCACACAGACTGCATCTGCTGCACCATTCCTGGAGCCAGAAGCCTGATCATAATGCGCACACCTCGATCCCGACAAGCACTGCATTTCTGAATAGCTCCAGACTTTCCACCTTGACCACTGCATGCACTACAGAGCACGTTCTTGTAGTTTGGTTGTCTTGCCATTATACAGGTCTTCTAAAGATACTTTCAGAGATGCATCATGTCTTCGCCCCTTCTTCTGCCATTTCGACTTCTACTTTGATTGCCCATGAAGCCAAACAATCCTCCACCAAAAATGTGAGAAAAAAATGTTATCCATGCTACCGCCTTGGCCGCTGCCTTCACGTAGACTTTGTTCTCCATATCTGTCATATAGCTCCCGCTTCTCTGGATTTGACAATACTTCATGCAAAACTTATTTCTTTAAATTTGTCTCCAGCGTTTGGATTCTTATCAGGATGGTATTCTTTGGCTAACTTTCTGTATGCTTTCTTCAGCTCGTTCTTGCTGGCGCCAGGAGGGACGCCCAGGATGTTGTACAGCTTGGTGTCTGCCAAGTTCGCCATGGCGGCCTGCTGGGCAGCACTCCCCAGCAGGCGGAGGAGCGGAAGGAGCGCAGCCTGCTATTGGTTATACTTACATCACTAGTCCCTGATCGTTTACCCAGCTTTTCTATTTCCAGCATCCCCTCATTCTTTATTGTTTCTATTTCTAATAATGTGTTTTCTTTATTGTTTCTAATTCTGCTTTCAAACTGGACTGTTTGAATTATTTCCTTCATTTGTTTGGTTGTTTTTTCTTGGCTTCCTTTAGATTCTTTAAGAGATTTGTTTATTTCTTGAATTTTTTCTTAGTTTTTCTTTTCCTTCATTAAATGTAATTTTTTGCTTGTTTTTTCCTCTATTTCTTTAAGAGATTTTCTTGTTTCCTTTTTAATGGTCTCTATCATCTTCATAAGATAATTTTTAAGGTCCATCTCTTCTTCATTCTCTGCATTGGGCTTTTCAGATCTTGCTGATGTAGAGCCCCTAGATTCTGGTGGTGTCATATTGGTCTTTCTGCTGTTGAGTGTGCTCTTATTCTGTCATCTTCCCATCCCTTCTTCCAGTGGGTGGCATCTCTCCCTCTCTTTTAGTCTCCTTAAGCAAAGGGCCGAGGGCAGAGGGGGGGACCAAGAATGAGGTGTGTCCAGACTTGGGGTGGGCCTTTTGGACTGGGCAGGTCCACTCTTGTTGAGGGTCAGGTTCAGGACGAAGGAGGAGGGGCTTATGGGGGGATTTGGGGCCAGAGGAGAGTCCAGACTCACCTAAGGAGGCAGGCAGAGGGCAGAGGGGGGGGACCAAGACTGAGGTGTGTCCAGACTCAGGGTGGACCCCCCTGGCTGGGCAGGTCTTCTCTTGTTGAGGGGCAGGCTCAGGAAGAAGGAGGATGGGTTATTGGGGAGAGGTGGGGCCAGAGGAGAGCCCAGAGTCACTTCAGGTGGCAGGCTGCAGCAAAAACATTTTATTATCCAGATGGAAAATACCCTATCTTTCCTCAGAATACTCTGTGTGAGATTTTTGCCTTTTCATTCAGCACAACTGCTAGTTGAATAATCAACTCCCCTCTGCACACCACAGTGTCACTCACAATGCTTACCTAATTGAGAACTGAAGAAAAATTTTAAATAAAAATTTTAAAGTGATACGTTTGTTAAATATTAATACCTCTGGTAGACTATTTTCCAATAAAATTCTGACTTAAAAATTGTAATTTTTCATTTTTAACATTTAATAGCACAATCACAGAGAAAAAGTATGCAAGGGTTTTGACTTTGATGAATTGATGTTTAGAGAATTTTATTCACTTTCTGCATTATTATAGAGGAAGCTATGTATAATAAGCTCTCCTATTTTGCTGACAATAGGCTTGACATACTTGGTTTTGGTCATTGAGCTGTCATTTGTGGACAAAATGTGAGAAGAAGCTTGCTCAGTTAGAATCGATTTGTACATTTCTCTCATTATGTGAGAAAAAACACCTTGGGAAGCACTAATCTCTCACAATAATGAAACTGACCTGTGGTGATCATGTGCCATACAGTTTCTCATGCCTGCTAGTGTATACTAAGATTGAGATTACTGTGAACCAAGGAAGTAATCTAAGGAGAATTGACATCTTTGCAAAACAGTCTCTTCTAGCCCCAAAAGTATGGTTTTACTTTTGTTTTTCTCAGGATTTGCTTAATTAGTCTCAGTAAAATTTTGTGGGCCTATGATTTCTTGAACACCACTGAACAAATTTATCTTAGGTATTTTATTTTGGAGATATGAAAAGTAGCACAGTTTTTATAATTATACTGTATAATTCTTGTCTAGAATATTAAAAATTTGAAGGCTTCCTATTAATTATCTTTATTGATTTTGACAATTTATTTATGGATTATTTCAATTTTTATTTGTAGAGCTGTATTACCCATAAATAATAATCACAGTTTTACTTCTCCCTTCTGAAGTTTGTGTCTTTCATCCTTTCTTTCATTGTTTGCACTGTTTAGGACTTTCAGGAGAGTGTGTACCAGTGGAGATGCTGGGGGTGCTATACTGAGTCCACATCAGTCACAGCCTGTGTACCAAGGGAGATTTTGTGATGTGGTTAGCACAGTGGAAGCTGTTAACATGTTGTTGGGATCTAAAGTAGGAATGAGGGAAGTGAAGTATGGGTGGACAGGGAGAGACTCGAGTTGCAATCTCCATGAATGGATCTGCCTGATAAGTTGCTCCATCAAGGGAAGGGGACAAAGCCTTTCTATGTCTGTAGTGAAGGTGAACAGCTTCAAACAAAGCCTGACTCAGTGCAAAGCCCCTTGGCACATGCTTTTTCTTTCTATGTTTCAAAAACTAAATGATTTCATGCAATATTTTCTGATCACAGTTTCCCTTTCCCTTCCCCATGTCCTGCCTGATCCTCTCCACCTCCCCAACCATCCAACTTTACACCTTCTTTCTCTCTTTCTTGGAAATCAAACAAACCAAAATTAAAACAAAACAAAACAAACAAACAAACAAACAAAAAACCAAAACCACAAACCAAAAGAATAAAGAGAAAACATAAGAAACACACACACACACACACACACACACACACACACACACACACACACACCAAAAAATTAGAAACAAGCAAACCACTAGAAAAACAAAAAGAAATGTGCCCAAACAAATCAATATGAAACGAAAAGTCTTAAAAATAAAAGAAAACTATTGAGTCTATATTGTTTTGATAATCTCCTACCTAGGCTTGGGGCCTACCCTTAAATGTGGTTAATATCTTCAGTGAGACTACATTGGTGAGAACTAAATTTTCCTTTGCAAGTGGGTGCCAGTTGAAGATAGCTTCTTAGGGGCGGGAACCTGTGTCCACTCCCCTCCCCCCAACACTGGGATGCCATCTGACTTGAACCTATGTAGGCTACAGTCTTTGTGAGTTCTTATATGCATCAGCCCTGTTGTGTCTGGGTGTCACTGTTTCCTTAGTGTCATCCATCCTTTCTGGTTTGGACAATCTTTCTGCTACTTCTACATAGTTCCCTGTGCTATAATGGAAGGGGTATGATGAAGACATCACATTTATGACTGACTATTACAAACTTGGACTCTGTACATTGTCTAGTTGAGGTTCTGCATTAGCTCCCACCTGCAGGAAGAAACTTCTCTTATGATGGCTGAGCTAGAAGAATGTTGTTAGGAGTTATTTTTATTGCTATAGTCCTTTAACAAAACAATAATATTTGGTTTTATTCTAGGTCCATGGCTTACCCAGTCTCAGGTTCTTGGGTACTCAGCAACAATGCCAGGTATGGGTTCAATCTCATGGAGTGGGTCTTAAGTTCATTCAGAGAGTAGCTGATTACTCCTACAACATTTGTGCCACTATTGCATCAGCACATCATGCACACAGGTAACTGTTGTAGGTATCAGGGTTCACAACTGGGTTAACGTGCAGAGTACCTTTCAGTACCATGAACACTAGTCAGTAGGGGTAACAGCTCTAGTTAATGAGAGGCACATTCATGCAGGAGTTGTTAAAGGAGATAGATAATGGGGGTGGAAATAACATGCTTTCTCTCTCATGCAGAAGGTGTATCAGACATGAAATGAGAAGTGGTACTATTTCAGGACCAGTGGGAGGGTCATAGTTGTGGATAAGTATGAGCAAAGTCTAAATGAAACATATGCATAAAACAATGATAAACACATTATTTTGTAGGATAAGATAAAGGAGAAAATCTATATGTTGCTTTGTATTAAATAACTCAATATTATATGATCATTACTATATAGGGGAATGTAAGTTTGTTTTTTTTTTTTTTTTTTTAAATTTGTTTTGAGAGAGGGTTTCTCTGTGGCTTTGGAGGCTGTCCTGGAACTAGCTCTTATAGACCAGGCTGGACTCAAATTCACAAATATGCACCTGCCTCTGCCTCCTGAGTGCTGGGGGGAGGTTATAAGTTTTAAAAATATTTTTTTACTTTTATTTCTCTGTCTCTGTCTCACTGTTTCTGCCTCTCTGTGTGTCTCTGTTTATGCTTCCCTTTTTGCGTTTGTTTCTCTGTCTCTGTCTCTTTGTCTGTCTGTCTCTCTGTCACCGTGCTTCTGGTTATGTACATGCCATGATTCTTGGAAGACCAAAGGACAAATTGTAGAAGTAGGCTCTCTCCTTCCACATTGTAGGTTCGAGTGATCAAATTAAGTTCCTCAGTTTTGATGACAAGTGCCTTTACCCATTGAACCATCTCATCAGAATATGAAAATTTTGAAAAAGTTGCTTATGTCATATTATACCCTCTCTTAACAGTGAATAGTTTTATAAACAGTTTTTGTTATTAATTTTGTTTTTATTGTTTGATTTTTAGAGATGACAGGGGTTTTATTCCTTGTCTAGATAGATCTTGGTTGACAAAATGCATAATCCTGTTTTTCTGAACTTTTGAGAATTTGCAGAAGTATATTAACACTGTGATTGGTGTCTTTACCCAGAAAATTGTCTGGTCTGTCGGAAGTTAGTGTGTACATACTAGGCGAAGCATCAAGGAACACATTTTTGCATCTGCAGCTTGAGTGTAAATATCCAAATGACAGATGACTTCAGGGAGCAATAGCCACTTGAGAGGTTTCTGTCTCAGCTGAGTCTGTGGAGCACAACTGGAATTAGAGGAGGATGCAGAGATGAAAGTGTCACTGAGAAAAAACAAGTTCTTTAACTATATTAGAAAGTGGATAGGCTGGAGTCAGGAAATCACTCAAAAGTTCTCTAAGAAAAAGCATGTATTTGTATCTGCTATAATGAAGGATGGCAAATGTATCAAAGAGGTAATGAAGGACTTGAAATTTTGAAACAGGAAGAATACTTTAAGATAAAGACACAGGCATGGATTTTCTCAATAGGATTCTAGATCTTTAGAAAATAAAGCCTACCAAACTGACAAATAGAACCTTATGAAAAAACAAACAAGCAAGAACTTCTCCACACAAAAGGAACGTTAATCATGTGAAGGTCTACAAAATAGGAGGTAGTCTTTGCTGTACATCTGATAGTGGCTTAATACCTATAATATACAAAGAACTCAAAAACATAAATAAGAAATCAAATAATCTTTATGCAAACAATGTGAACAAGAATTTCTGGAATGAAGTTATGTCTTCAGACTTCACTAAATACAACTTCCATGACTGTGGAGTGTTTGGAATGCTGCAGGCCCAGAAGTTCAATGACAGTTTTTCTTGGGGTTATCATTTACCCACTAAAGGACCATCCCCTGTCCAATGTGGTGTCAGACCTCACATACATATAAGCAGACAAAGAGATTTGGAATGTATTGATTTAGCAAAACCATGTTCTCTGTCAACCAGAGGGCTAAAAATGCAATAAGATACCATCTGAAGCCCATAGCTGGGGTTTCCCATCTTGTTAATATGACTTACAAAATGTTCCCACCAGTGTATTTTATTTTTTTCAGATACTTTTTATTTGACTTGGAAACAAGGTTGTTTTACATGACAATCCCAGTTCCCTTCTCCCTCCTGTCCTCCCCTACTACTCCCCCCCCCCAACTAAAACCCTACCTATCATATATCCTTTCTGCTCCCCCTGGATGGTGAGGCCTTCCATAGGGTGTCATCAGAGTCTATCATATCCTTTGGGATAGGGCCTAGGCCCACCCCCATGTGTCTTGGCTCAGGGAGTATTCCTCTATGTGGAATGGACTCCCAAAGTCCATTCCTATGCTAGGGATAAGTACTGAACTACTACAGGAGGTCCTGAAGATTTCTGAGGTTCCTCAGTGAAATCCATGTTCCTGGGGTCTGGATCTGTCCCATGCTGATATCCCAGCTATCAGTTTGGGTAGCAAGAGTTTCCCGATGTTCAAGTCAGTTGTTTCTGTGGGTTTCATCATCCTGGTCTGGACCCCTTTGCTCTTCACTCGTCCTTCTCTGCATCTGGATTCCAGTTCAGTTCAGTGATTAGTTGTGCGTGTCTGCTTCTACTTCCACCAGCTGCTGGATGAGGGCTATTGGGTGGTATATAAGTCAGTTATCAATCTTATTATCTGGGGAGGACATTTAAGGTAGCCTCTCCTCTGTTGCTTAGATGGCTAGCTGGTGTCATCTTTGTAGATCTCCAGACATTTCCCTAGTGCCTAATTTCTCTGTAAACCTAAAATGTCTCCCTCTATTATGGTAGCTCCTTTCTTGTTATTGTCTATTCTTCCTCTGACTCAAACTTTCTGGTCCCTCATGTCCTCTGCATCCATCCTCTTTTTCCCTTCTCATTCTCCTAGCTCCCTCCCACCTCTTCCTGTGCTCTCAATTTGCTCAGGGGCTCTTGACCCTTTCCCCTTCTCCAGGGGACCATGTATGTCTCTCTTAGGGGCCTCCTTGTTTAGTAGCTTCTCTGGCAGTGTGGATTGTAGGCTGTAAATCTTTTACTCTATGTCTAAACATAAAATATAAAATAAAAGTAAAAGAAATAGGGTAACATTATTCAAACCTTTCAAAAACCTACAAAATATGTCATTTAAAATGGTTTATGGTTTTTCATGACAGTGATACACAACTGCTCCTGGCAATACCAATTACTTCAGAAAGGAAAATGGGCATCAAAGAAACTCATTATGGGGTTTGCTCTCAACAAGAAACTGCTCTTGCCTGGGTTGTTCATATGCTATATAAACTGGACATACAGGACTCACAAGAAAATGACTGCTAAATTTGCCAGAACAAGATGGGACAGTCCTACAGGGTTCCTGCTTCATGGTAGAGTCTTCTGGACATTCTACAGGACACAGAAAAAAATGATTGACAAACTGTCAATATAGGCGGGGGCAGTTTCAAATTTCCTGCTTCACTGAGAAGTCTGCTAGACACTATTGGCCTGTAGGCTAAAGATAGATGCCTCATCATTACAGAAAAACTTTGGGTGACTGTCCAGGCAGTAAGATGTCTCTGTAAATTTTAGAGTTTATATATTATCCTTCTGAGGTCTTTGATGGAGTTGATGACAGATAGTTATGGTTATAGTTTTCCTTAATTATGATAAACATTATTTACATAGAAAACTTTAGACTTACAAAGATAGGATAGATAATAAAATATTTTCTTTAAATGTTGCCAAATGTTATTTGATTATATATTGTTAACGATAGTTCTTGATATAGTTATATATATATATATATATATAGTTATATAGTTATAGAACTATAGTTATATAGTTATAATTGTGTACTTATATATAATTTTACTATGTTAAAGTTAAAACCCTTCTTTTTATTTAGACAGAAAAGAGGAGATAATGGGGAATGTCTTTGTGTATATATGTTTCTCTTATTGGTTGATAAATAAAACACTGATTCACCAATAGCCAGTCAGGTAGTATAGGCAACACTAGGAGACATGGAGAATGCTGGGTAGAGAGGAGAGAGAGGCCATGGAGAGATGCTATGTAGAGACAGAGAAGATAGGGCACACCAGACATTTTCCAGAAAGATAAGACCAGGTTGAAATAGTTAGATTGATAGATATGGGTTAATAATTAAGAGAGAGCTAGCCATTAAGAAGCCCTAGCTATTGGCCAACAGTTTTATAATTAATATAGTATCCATGTGTTTATTTGGGGCCAAAGGGTGGCAGGACCTGGTGGGACAGAAACCTCCACCTTCACTAAATCTGTTTTCCTGGGCCATCATCATTCAAGTTTTGGTTCTAGAATAAACCATGCCAGTTCTGTAAGTGGTCATATTTTTCTTTCCCTATAGTTACTATAACAGATTCTTCATTGTAGGACTGGAGAAATAATTTAAATAGTAATAATATTTCCTTTATGATTTCCCTTTGTCTTTAGATTTGTATATATAGAGTAGTTTTCTGATATATATTTGTGTATACAGAAGCTGGACTTCTGATATATATTTTACCTCTGACAGTAAGGGTTCACTAGACTTTGAATTAAAATCTTTACTTCTGTCTGTTCCCTCCCATCCCTTTTCTGCCTCTCCCCTCCCTTATCTCTCTCCCTCCCTTCCTTTTGCAAAAATTCACCAGTGGTTCCACCAAAACTTCCAAGCCCTATTCCATTGCAGTATAAGTTAAAATTTTCCTCAGAGTCCTGCACTGTGGTTTAATATTTGTATAATTTCATTTTGCTGTGGAGTTTCACAGCAAGCTGTTATCTGCATGAGATCCAGTTAGGAAGCAAGTTCATTTTTAAACAATTAAGAACCAGTTGAGAGTCAGTTGATGAATACAAAAGATTTGCTTAACCCAGTAAAGCCCTCACAGGGCAACAATCACTTATAAGACTTTTGTTCTTTCTGATTAATATTCATGAGTGGTGATCCATGCAAATGTTCTCATTGAAGGCTCAAGAAACACTAATTAAATGAAAGTTGGAGAATTGTATCTGCAGAAGCTGTTTTCTGACAGATTTCATTGTAAAGAAGTTTATCCAGAGTGAATGTTCCAACGCCTACTCAATGTACCAGCCAGCAATGCTTTCCCAGAAACTCAATCTCTGACTGCATTTTCCATGCTTTACAAGCACAGCACCTTGAACAAATTCACAAAAGCCCATTGGGCGTCAGAAAATACTTGCTTGTTTTGAGCAGAGATTTAATATCTATGAGGGGTTAGAATTTACAGTCTTGTAGCTAGTCTCCATCTTCATCCAAACTATGTATGGGATAATAAGCATATGTTTGTACTCTGCCCCTAGTTTCTAACACAGAGGTCTTAAAGTCCTTGTGATTTTTGGGATGAAGAGAGTTCTAGGATCATTCAGTTGTTACAGTGTTTTGTCTTGGTCCTTGGTTCTTTACACGGAAGTTTCTAAGATTCTTCAATTCTCCAGCGTGACATTTGTCTGGATTATGGATGACTGTTGGCTGACAGTTCCAAAGTATTCTCAGTTTATGGGATGATCACCAAAAAGACCAAGGATGGATTAGGAGATTATAACTTTCAGCCCTATACCAAGACCTCTATAAAAGTGATAAATAAAACCTCCAACAAAGCCCTAAGACAGATTCACAAATCCACAAGGTTTGTGTTGGAAGAGAGCACTCTTCAATTGTATAAGGGCAAAAGCTTCCATTTGAGACGCATTTTAACCTCATTCTATATATCTGTTTATTTGTTCACTCATTTGATTGATTTATAATTTCCTTCCTAACAAGCCAATCAATATAAGTAGAATATCCCCCCAAGTTCAGTGAGCTATTATATCAAATTATTGAATAGCAAATGGGGGTCATATGAATCCTTACTTTGTGACCAAGTCAGACAGATGAAAAACCCTGGGACTTGCTACTTGCAGTTGGGACTGGAGTGGACACCAGATGTGTGACCAAGCCTGTAATGTCGAAGTCTACAAAAACTTTAGAAGGCTGGAATCAGAATTGAATTAGGTGATCAGAAACTTAATTTGTGCCCAAAATGTTGCAGAACTGGTTGCTGTATGAAAGACCCAAACATTCAGTGTTATAAGTGTTGTGTGAATACACAGTTTTTTCCTTAGTTGGATATGTAGAAACAGATGGAGACAAAAAAAAAATAGCTTGAATAAGAGCAAATGAGACTGGAAGGATCCAGAATGTTTAATTCAGGTTGCCTAATTTCAAGTATACTTCCTCTTCTAAGGCAAAAAACATTTTCAGTTAGTGACTAAGTATAAGTATGAGTTTAGATGTTACAACAGTGTGGAGTTTCTATGAGGTGGGTAGTATGCTTCAGAATGCTGAGCAGAGATCCGGGAGAGTGAGAGTCAGATGCTTATTTTAGGAAAATAAAATTAGTGGCCCCAGGCAAGATTTGAGGCAGAAATTTAGCAGTTTCAAGAGTGTGTTGTAAAAAGAAATGTGCTCTTCAGATTTAAATTTTAGGGCCCTAGATGTCATTTAATCACCAGCCTAGGTTGACAATTAGACCAATGGCTCAGTAGGAACATTTTTTAAGAACATAGAGATGAACATGGTAAAGCCAAAGGAGCAGAAAGAAAATACAGGATGAGCACCAAAGAAAGCAGGGTGTGAGAAAGATGATGGAAGCTTAGTCTACATCTCAGGAAGGCTCTTCAGAGGGTTTCTGTTACTAGGCTTTGAAGACACTCTCACACAGAAAGATTCAGCCTGAAGTGTGGAGGGGTGGGTACCAGTTACAATCTCCATAGTGCCCCATTTTTGAAGATGTGTTCATTCCAATTTGTAACTTCTTATTTGATTCCATTCATTACTGATGAGCATAGTGGGTAAATTCCATGTAAAAGGTGCTATGAATGATTCCCATGGTGTCATATTGTATACATCTTCCTATTGTGCTTTGTGACCTATATTCTCTAGTGTGTTGACAGCTGTGCCCTTCCACTCTCCCAGGGTATGTGCCCTCTAACAAATGCTATGGTTTCAGACCTTGGAATCTTTGTGTTTCACCTGCACTCAAGCCTGTTAGCCATCCACATAGACCCTTATTTTTTAGTCATCTAAAATCTGGAACTATTTCTCCACAAATAGCTGACTGTGGTTAACTCTTGCTGGTAGTTGTAGTTGCCTCCAGTCATCTTGGATAATTTATTTTTGCAGTTTTCATCTGATAGGAGAGGCTTTAAGCATGAAGGCCTACTTCCTATAGACCAGAAGTCTGGAAGAATGTTCCAAAAACTGGCCTGAGGAAATCAACACATTTATAGGCAAGAGTAGAGGAGGAGAATGAGGGTCAAATAGGGGGAGGGACTGGTCTCTGGAGATTAGCCCCCACAAATGTAACCAAATGCAGTCTAGTCACAGAAGGCCTGCCTTTGAATGCGATTCTAGTGAGTTTTCACTCTGCCTTCTCCCCTTTACCCCCACCTTTATATGTGCTTTGTCATTGTTGTTTTGTTTTAACGACTATCATGATTTGTCCTTTGGTATGATGGCCAATATGATTCTGGTGCAGGTCAAAACTGGGCTGCCTAATATTGTAGCTATCAGTTACATGTAACTGCCAAGTAACGAGGACTATGGGTGTCCAACCTCCCCCCAGATCCACTCCAGGGCAATGAAGAGAAAGCCTCAGAGCAGTGGGAAAGATTCTTAATCTGAGGTTGACTAGACTTTGCTATCTGAGGAGAAAAAATAACACACACTTTCCACTGGAAATCTAAGGAAAAAGGAACAAGCAGGCCCTTTCCTGATGGGAACCTTCCCTTTTACTTTAACTTAAATAGTCTCTCTGACTTGACAATCTCTCCTTACACACAAACACCTCTCTCCTGCCCAGTTACATATTTCTATCTTCAGCTACAGTTACAAATCTCCATACAGCCGCAACCATACATCTCATTTGCATAACCTCTCATCATAAGCGCTTTACACAATTCCTAGGTACAGCTTCTCTTTGTAGCGGCTCTTTCACACAGCTCTCTCTCATACTCACAAACACATACTTCCACGTTATCCACTCATTCTTTACTCTCTCATTCTCACTCATTGTTTCCCTCACACTTCTGCCATGCTTCTTCTTCAACTCTCACACTTCTCTTTCCCTCAGCAGCCTTCTCTTGCGTTAGCTCTGCCTTCTGCCTCTGTTGCTCTTTCCTTGCTGTTCTTGCCTTGCCACCCCTCTCTCACGCCTCGCCTCTGCTCTCACACTGTCTTCTCACTCTCCTCTCTGTCTTCTGCCTCGACTAGGTTGTTTCTCCCTCTCCCAGCCCAACCCTGGGCAAATTGTTTAACAGGGCCCTACCCAAACTAAAAGCATAAGTGAAGCCACATAGTTTCTCTCAGACTAGGAATGTCACAATGACCCATTTATGAAGCTCTAAATTGGTGAGGGTTCCCAGCCATAAAATGACATTGGAAATCAAGACTTAACAATAACAATTAGTTAGCTGGACCGTGAGCCTGAAACTGGGATGATGTGTAGACAAAATTGAATCAACATAACAACACCTGGGAGAAAGACTTTGTGTATTTGTTTCTAGGGGCAACCAGCCGGCTTTGAATCTGCTCTTAAGTCTAAAGCTAAGCTGTCTTTGTGACTGAGAATATTATGTCAGTCTGAGTAATGTAAAACATCCTAGTATTAATTCTGTTCATCAATATTACACAATTTAATCAGAAAATCACCCAAACTGTGGGCCATCCACAGCTATCTGTGTCCCAAACAAGTATAAAACACTCCACCAAAAGGCTGTGGAAAGGACCCCATAGCTGCTCTTATTAGGGAGGTAAGTAAAGGTACTTTCGAGCATTACAGACAGGAATAGCCAGTCATTCATTGTCAATAGTCCTTCTGGCTTTGCCATGTAGGGCTCTCCCACAACTGACTGGTGGGTTGACTTGTTAAATGCTAGTTGTCACTGATATACAGTCTCACAGCCCTCTGCAGCTAAGCACTTGAAACATGGGCTAGTCTAAGCTGAGATGTGCAATTACATGAATCACACATTAGATTTCCAGACCTCATAAAAAATGGAAATTTAAAAATCACATGTGTAGAAGATAGAAAAAAATCACATGTATGACATTTTAAATTAAATATGTTAGGATAATACATTGGTAGGTTGTATTAAATAAAACATACTATTTAAACAAATGCTGGTTACCCTTTCTTATTTTAATAATGCACTTGTTAGAAATTTTGAAATTACCCATTTGGCTTGCTTGATCTTTCTTTTGGATACTACTGACCTAAAATTTGAAAATCACTGTTATCACTATCAGTTTTCCTAAGCAGCATATTTTGCACAATGATTTAACAAGAACACACCCTGTGTTTTGGAATGCATGCCTCTCCCTTTCCTACATCTCGTCACTAAATAGTCCTTCCTTCTCCTCCTAACCTAGCATACTCTGTTGACTCTACAGGGCTGATTCTTGGATGTCTTTTTGTTTCAGAAGTTTTTCCTAGATGTTCCAGTCTCTGTTGACACCTCACTAGTATTTCCTAATTCCAGAAATTAATTATGCTTAGAGAACTCTAAGAAAGTTCTCAGATTGTGTTTAATCTTCAATGATTATAAAATGATATGATGAAAAGGGAGGGGAGCAGGTCTTCCACTGGGTTCCTAGCCTGGGAGTCAGAGTTCACTTTCTCCCTTTTGTGTTCTCCATAATACAGTATGGGGTTTGTTCCAGTAAATATGTGCGACTGGTGAACCTGATGGACCCTTGGAGTCTAGACTGAGGGAAGAACAGCTTCCAGGTAAGTGGATGAAGTCATGGGATTAGAAACAAGGTTTCATTTAGAACACTGTGTGTCCATCTTTCAGTTATATAGAAAATGACCACACTAACTTTTGTAACAGGTCATCAACTTTTGACATTTTGAGCTTCTATGATGGTTACATCAGGGTAGAAAATATTAGACATTTTATTATAGTTTATAGAATGTCTTAAATAATTTTGTTTTGTGTGTCCTTGGTTTTATCTTACATATGATGTGATTTTTCAATTTTGTTTTGTGTGTCCTTGGTTTTATCTTACATATGATGTGATTTTTCTTAAAGGACACAGGGAGATGAAAAGGCCTCAAAACAAATCATATTCTCTTCTCCAGTGCCTATATCCCTCAAGGCAAACAGGAAACAATTCCCTTCCTAGACATTCTAGAGATAACACTCTGTTCCCCTTCTCAGTCTTGTCCATTTAGTCTTTTCTTTCTTATTTTCTGTCTCCAACCCCTCCCCCAATCAACATTAAAACAGAAAGAAAAATGATGTCTGAATATAAAAGTAGAATTTATGAAGTGAAAAACAAACAGGAAACTATTCTGCTGTCTCCATGCAACTTGCTGTTCTCCAGGCCACTCAAGTACATGGACTCATTTTACTCCTTCTCTAATCCCACAATTATAGCAACTTAACATTTAGATTTCCCAGAAAGGGCTGCTCAGCCACCAAAGGCCCAGATGCTTGCACAGTTGCTCCAAGTACTTCAACAAGTTGTTGCATGAAAACACCATTTGATCTTTGGAGACTCCTCATGGGGACAAGCAGTACCTTCTGAAGGATCAGAAGTCCCTGTGTCTAGAACACTTAATCCTCCTTAGCAGGAAGAGGAGTGTCAACTCATACATACTTGGAGGAGACTTCAACAGTGATGTGCTAAATCCAGCTGGGATGCACAAATGTCAAGATGGTTAGGGACCTGAGAATTGAGTGTTATCAAACCATAGATTAACAATTTCTCACAATGAAGAGTACATTTAAAACATGACATCTTTTACAAATCAACCAATGAAATAGTACAAGGCCAACTCGAGATTGGGCCAAGGCATTTTACTAGAATCCCTGTAGGTGACTGCAGGTGAGTGAGTGGCTTCAAATTACCCAGTGTGTGCATTCTGATGACTTAACTGAATAGAAATATATCAACATTACATTTGTGATATATCCAATCATATTTATGTATACATATGTTTTTGCTTTGTGGGAAATGTTAGTGTAATTGATATAAGGTAATCTATACATTAGATTTAAAATACAAAAATCAATTTTAAATGTGTAACATACTTTCCCCCACAAAACCTACATATTTTCATCATTATATTTTCCCCATTATTTTGGTTTACCATTTCGCAATCATTTGTACTTGGCAAAGGTGTGTTCCTTATGTCACTTATCAAGATCAAATTTCGCTGTCAAGTGCCTTTTTTAAAAAAGAAGACTTGAATATTAGTATTGACTCTAAGTATATTTTTAGAATGTAAATATTTGTAGTTATAAGATACATCTACACCTCCTGAGAAACCAATTGGGCATTAATAAAGAGAATCATTCTTTATTTTAAGTTGGAACCAAAACCAACTCTTTCATACATAGTAACTTTTGAGGATACAACCCAGCCCCAGAGCCCTAGATTTGAACTGTTTCAGGGAGATGCCATGTTGTAGACACGGTGCCCAAACCACCTGACTGTTCTCATTTCCCAGGAGTCACTGAATAGACAGACACAGTGCAAATATCTGAATTGTGTTCTCAAGTAGAGTTATTTGGTCCAAGGGGACACTTGGTTAACTTCCCATTTGGTCTAAGTTACAGGATGCTGTTGCCTGGTCTGTTGCACTTTGGTAGTGATTTTGATTTTCTTCATTCACTTCAATTTTTATGGCAGTTTCTGCAGAATATTTTCCCCAAGGGTCAAATTCCTGTTTCTGTGGACCAGCTGTATCTGGTCACTACCTGCCTTGTATAGAAGCTGGTCAGTACCTGGCTTGTATAGAAGCTGGTCAGTACCCGCTTTGTTGATCTGGTAGTGTCACTTAGATCTGTCTCTCAAGTGCCTAGGTGTGCTAGCTACTTCCTATTTTTGAAAACCCTGGGTACTCCCTGTCTTCTCTTTCATGCTCCTCTATCAGTTAATGCAGGACAGTAAGTGCTAGCTCCTGTCTAGACCCTCTGACAGGTTAGATTTATTTACTTCCAGACAGTTTAGGCCTCAAAAATCTGGCCACCATCTTCCTGATTTGACTCACAGAATATTCATTGCCAGTGATGCTGTGCATCTATAAAGAGTTGGCTCTCTGATATAGGGATGGGGCAGTTTTCTGGTGAATATTCTTTCCCTAATAACTTTGGAATAAGCAAAATATTGGGCTTTACTTGATCCCCATTCTTGCTTTTTTTTTTTTTTTAAATTTTGTCTGCCTTGCTTTGCTTCTCTGTAAGAAGCCCTGCCCAAGAGGAAACACTCTGATGCCCACAAATACTCACCTCAAGCTGTCATTTCTAAGTGGGCTGTGCAACCAAATCCATGTTTTTCACAAAGTAGTCATTTTCTTGGCAGCATCCCGAATGACAGGGACTCTCAACATCTTGCTTCTTAGAAAAAATAAGTGAACAAACAACCACCACCACAACAGTGCAAGCACAGTATCTGGTCTATCTGGGAAGGCGTCTTAGTATAGATAATATTTTGTTTTCCTTACCCATTTGATCATCTTAGACACTCTCTCAAATTCTCCCAGTTTATCCATCCAAATCCACCACTTACTTCTTGAAACAGTATATTCCTTTCTAACTCTGATTAGTTTCCAAATATCTTCCTGGATTGAGGGTAGAATGTATTAGAGGCCTTAGCTTCACAGAAGCTAATTTAGTATATAAAACTGAGGCAATAAAGATTTTGAGGCTCAGAAGAATGAGTCTTCTGTTATCCTATATCTTCCTTATTATGAAGCAGCCAGGCAGAACATTGTTTTAAAGAAAGAATTAAGACCATCCAGTAAAAAGTTCTTTCAAATTACACTGCTGAGGCACAGTCTTGTGTTGAGAGGTAAAGACCTCTTCCTGATGCACATTGAGAGATCTTAGGTCTTTTTGGCAGGAACTGTATAGATCAACATGACACTAGGCATTTTAAAGATCAACTGTAGCCTCAACAACATCACCTTTCCTCTGTACCAGAGGGGAAATGCCTACCAGTGCAGTTCTGAGGCAGTCCTGAGCTCCTGGGTGGTGGCCATTCTTCTGGGAGTAGCTAGTCAGTTTTTTATCCTTATTCTAGACTTCATTTCCATTCTGTCTACATTCAGCTGCAAAAGGGTAGACTCAGATTTCCTCCTCGTAGTCTACTGGTTACTGTAGATCTCTTAGTTTTCATGCCACAGGCTCCTTCTTTGAAACATGAAGTCTTAATAACTCTCCCTCAAACCACAGTGTCTTGTCATTCCAGAGCTGACTCCATCAACTCACTATAAATGATCAGCATCAGAAGAAGTTATGCCCAGTGACTGCTCCACTACTTCCAGTTCATCAACTATTTGCCATTTTACTTCTTCTCTATTTTGTTTGGGCTTTTATGGTACATGGTGTCCAAGTATAGCAAACATCATAACCTAGGAAATGGAATGGCTCTTTTATTGATAATCACATTGTACATACCATTTTCTGTTTATTTTCTCCCACCAAGCTATCCTAATCTGCACATCTACAAGTCTTCTTCTCAACTCCTTTTCCCAGGAGACTGATTATTATTTGAGAATAATAGCTTTTCTGAACTCTCTCCTACTATAAAAATTACTAAATTGTCATAATTTTTTCTGATATTAGAAAACAAGACTTTTATTCATTTATAGAACCAATATACAAACAAATCTAAATTGTCATTATTAAACAATTGACATGATGTTACTAAACTGCAATTCAGAAACTTTATCTTACAGACCATCATAAACTTTCTAGCTCAGGGTCTTCTTCCATCTTCTCTCTTAGTCATCAGACAAAGAATTGCATCTTGACTGTACTAGGCCTGTTAAGAGAAGGATAATTGTAGGACCCCAAAAACATGGAACATGAGGAGTTGTTAGTATGGGGGGGGAAGGTCTTGAAATGTTGAATCAAAGAGAAGAGAATATAAATTGTGTAAAGGAGGAATTGATTGATATAATTTTATCCCCAAACATTCAAAATAAAGAACTTCTAGCAGCCAGCAGCAAGAATTAAAAGCAAAGGAGGTGGATTTGGATAGGAGAGATATTGGGGAGGATCATATAGGAGTTACAGGAGGGGACACTGTAATTAGAATATACTGTATGAAAAATATATTTTAAATAAAAGAAAAATAGAAAATGGATAGCGTCAATAAATAGACATTACTCAAAAAACAGAAACAAAAACAAATGAGCTAACGTAGGACTTGGTAGAAATGATAAAAAAGGAGTGTACTGTTACAAATAGTCAAGAAAGGGAAAATTTAGAGTCACAGTGAGCTGCCACCTCACCTTTACTAAGATTTCTGTTAATAACAATGATAGTAACAGTCACAGTATATGCTATATAGGTTTGGGGGATAAGAATGTCTGTACATGGAAGGAGCATAAGATGTGATAGTCACAAAGGAAACCAGTTGACAATTCATAAAAAAATGAAATAGAATTATTCTATGATCATCTGGTTGTACATTTGATGGAATTGGGTTCTCAAAGAGATCACTGCATCTTATGTTAATTACAGTATTTTTATAACAAGCAAGAGAGACAGGCAAATTAAATGTTTAGTAATGGATGAATGGAAAAGAATGTGCAGTATATGTACACAATGAAAATTTCTCATCTTTGAAAAAGAAACTTTGGCATTTGAAGAATTCTGTTTGAATATGAAGTACCTTCTACTAAGTAAATAAGCTAGATACAGAGGCAGACTAGCAATGTAACTTAGTGGTAGACCACTTCCCCAGCATGTATGAGACTTGGAGTTCAATCCTCATCACTGCCAAATAGTTATATGTTTCTGGTAACCTGAAAAAAATGTTTATCCTTACTGAGTTAGAAATTCGAGGGTGAGCTTCTGTGAATATAATGACTTAGGTAAATTGCATTGAGAAATATGCTGGTGATAGGGACTTCAGCATCACTAAGAAACTCAGTAGTGTCTTTTAACATGAGAGCATACTAATGGCAGATGCCTTAAAGCAGTAGGAATGATTGCATTCTAACATGAATAAAGACACATGGCTAGTCCAAGGTGGATATAATATTATCATAGGTGACAGTCAGAGGCCTGACCAGTGAATAGTTACAGAGCTGTTAAACAGAACATGCATCTCTGGGACAAGATAGAGAGGCAGAAGATAGAACAACATTTGGAGTATACACCCCTAACCCCCACCACACCACCAAAAACCCCCAAGGTTTGGGGCTAGTGAGTTAGTTCACCTGTTAGAGTACTTGCTCCATAAGATGAAGAAGTATGTTAAATCCCCAGAATCCTCCTTAGAATACTAAGCTATTACTATTATTAGAATATTTATCTGTTATTATTATTATTATTATTATTATTATTATTATTATTTAGGATGTATGTACTTATAATCCCAGAAATAGTGAGGTGGAGCCTGGTAGGTCTTTTGGGCTCACTGGCTGGACTAGCCTCCTCCCTGAACCTCAAGACAATGAGAGACGTTGTCTCTAAAAACAAGGCTGGGCCAGGCGGTGGTGGTACACACCTTTAATCCCAGCATTCAGGAGGCAGAGGCAGTCAGATCTCTGTGAGTTCAAGGACAGCCTGGTCTACAGAGTGAGTTCCAAGACAGCCAAGGCTGTTACACAGAGAAACCCTGTCTCAAAAAAACAAAAGACAAAAAACAAATAAATAAGTAAAAATAAAAACAAGGCTGCTGAAGAATGACTCTTGCGATTGATTTCTGTCCTCTACATGAATGTGCACACATATGCGTGTACACCTGCATATATATGTGTACGCCCACACACTCACACATGCACACACATGAATTCACACCTCCACACTCATACACACACACACACAGACACACACACACACACACACACACACACACACACACACACACACACACACTCGCATAGGCACACACACACAGAATCACATTTCAGTGACCAAGAGCAGCAAGCTTGAAGCAGTCTCAGCTGTTCTTTGTTTTGGCGTATTTTCAAACTGGAACCCATTTTCTGACCCAGGAATTATTGACTAAAGGAGAAACTGACTTTTCATAAAGAAGAAAGAACGCTGTAAGAGGATGTGGTAAATGATTCTCTCATTTTTTCTTCCAAGTTGACTTAGGCAATCTTATAGAAAGGGAGAATACAGGCATTTTAATGTTGCTTGAACTTAGAATCTGAGTTAACATTAACATCCAGCGACATGAATAGCATAGTGGCCTCGATGTTAGAGCAGGGACATCAAGATGTTTAAACATTCGATCCTACCACAGGGGTGATTCCCACAATAGAAACAGGTACTCACTGGAAAATTCATCAGTCCCTAAATGAACCATTTAGTAAATATACAAGGCACTTGTACAAATCCTAATACTGAGTGTCAGGTCTGTGGAGAAAATGCTATTTAAGTGAAATAGTTGTAGATACTGCCCTGTATGTGGAAATAATATTAACACCCACAGAAGAAAGACAGATTCATGTTCTCCGACCAATAAAAGTTTCTGTGGCACAGAGACACTTTGGAGAATGCTGGGAACCATGCCTTGCAGTAGGCTGTGTGGCTACAGTTCTGGCTTCTTTCATTTTTCAGGCCTCAATTTTCAAACAGAAAAACTTAGGTATGATTTGGACCACCAGTCCCTTAATTCAAATTTTCACGTCCAAATCAGTTTAAAATCTATCTTTATTTTCGGTAGTGCTAAAATTAATTTGAGGATTAAATTAACTTGTGACATTTTTAAAATCCCTGTTTTGTTGTTGGATCCTCTTGTCTGCAACGATGGGAGGCTCTGAGGGGGAAGTTCATGCTGTTTTCATATCCACGTTGCTAAGGTGATTTTGTAGGATGAAAACACACTGGAAACTCTCCATGGATTTGCTTAGAAAAAAATGAATGCATTTCCTATGTAAAGAATACTCTCCTCCAGTTCAGAGCGCTTTGGCTTCAGCCTGTCTGCATCCATCTGGGGAGGGGGCAAAGCCACTCTCCAGCAAAACCATGGAACAATAGAAATTAGGTTAAAATGCTTTCAGCTATCGATGGCATGAAACCCCTTCCAGCTGCAACACCTACCATCTGTTAAATAGTCCCAATCAACTAACTACTTAGGAGAAAAGTATAAAAATAGCCACCAAAAGAGTATGTGAAACCAAGTGAAAGACCATTCAATGAGTAGAGCAAGCCTTTAATTCTCAGTAAGTCAAATCATTTAGAAAAACACTGGACTGTTCTTTGCATACATGTGACTGTGAAGAGTGAACTCTTTTCTATTTGATGAAACCATCAATTCCTTATCTAAAATAACTGAGACTTTTTTTATGTAACCATGTGGAATGGGCTTCAGGGGACAGCATCCACTTGGTATGAATGAATCATGAAGAAATGGATAAAGGCTAGAATACTGGACCACTGCCTTTCTTTATACCATTTGATGAACTCTTCTCAAATCTCCTGAATGACTTCTCTCTACTGCATCAGAAAGAGAAATTACAATTCACTGCTATTATTTCATGGGCACCTGGAAAGAGAATAATAATATAGTGTAAGAAAAACTTTTCTATCATCAGTATAAGAGGACTCAGTCTGGCTTATGAGTGTGGACTCAATGCTTAACTGTTTAAGTTTTCTTCTTTCCATTAGCTGGACAGGGCTAGTGATGGCATCTGGCTTCCCTCATAGTCTATAATAGAATAATAAAGTACCATCATCGTAATCAACATATTTGATCTATTAATGTATGTACAGTGGGTAATTAACATGATATGAGTACTTGTTATTCAGAGAAAATCACCACATTTAAATTTTGATGCCCCTCAATTTGTTTCTTGTTATTGTAACAAAACCTGTTTTTGTGTGATTTAAAACAAAAATTTCTAGCAAGAGCACATCCCTCTGCTCCAATTCCTCAAATTAATTAAAAGAACACTATGTAGGTAAAATAACTATGAATTACCCAAAAATTTAGATTGATTTCTTAAATTATTATATTTGTTACAAGTTTATGAATTTTTATTATAATCTACAGAAATCCCAATTTTATTTTCTAGACAGAGTTTCTCTGCATAGCTTTGGGCCTATCCTGGCACTCTGGAGACCAGGATGGCCTCGAACTCACAGAGATCCGCCTGCCTCTGCCTCCCGAGTGCTGGGATTAAAGGCGTGTGCCACCAACGCCCGGCCACAAATCCCAATATTGACAGCCTTTACCATTTACCTTTTCTTCCTTAAATCACTATCACTGATCCTCTTCTGTTTTTGTTGTTGAAAATATTTTTGTCAGAGGAACACTCCTCCACTGCTGGTGGGAGTGCCAACTTGTACAGTCACTTTGGAAATCAGTATGGCGACTCCTCAAGAAAATGGGAATGAGTCTACCACAAGATCCAGCAATTCCACTCCTAGGTATATACCCAAAAGAAGCACATTCATATAACAAGGACATCTGTTCAACCATGTTCATAGCAGCATTATTTGTAATAGCCAGAACTGGAAGCAGCCTAGATGCCCCTCAACTGAAGAATGGATACAGAAAATGTGGTACATTTACACAATGGAGTGCTACTCAGCAGAAAAAATCAATGGAATCTTGAAATTTGCAGGAAAATGGATGGAAACCATTCTGAGCGAGGTAACACAATCACAAAAAGACAAACATGATATGTACTCACTCATATGTGGACCTGCTTTATGATACATAGTAGTGACCGTGCTTTATCAGAGCTGTTTTTAATGATGTTGCTCAGAATGGTATCCTTCCAGATGATGATTGAGAAGATAATTTAAAAAAATGGTGACAGGTACCACAAGGGTAACAGAACTGTGCTGTTTTTCTGGGATTTTGTTTTTTACTTTTTTTTGTGTGTGTGTGGAAAGTGCTGGATGTCTCTACAATTTTGTTTAAATGACTGCAGAACCTGGAAAAGCTGTTGCTGCTATTGATGCATAACATACTGTTATTATTGGTCTCTCTCTCTCTCTCTCTCTATATATATATTATATATATATATATATATATATAATAATTTGGAAACTTTAGCTGTGCTGTTAACTTTGGAAAAAAGTATCCCCATTTTTGGCACTGTACAAAAATTAACAGCCATATTGTTCTAGAAATGTTGAACTTAATTTTTTTCCATTTGTACAGGGGTAATGCATTGTATTAAATATTAAATATGTAAGGTCTTAAAAAAAAGAAGGGATTTTGAGAGCCCATCCCATATGAAGTGATGTTCCCTTGACCTGGACACATGGGGAAGGGCCTAAGCCTGGCCCAGGATGATGTGGTAGACTTTGGGGAGCCCCTTTTGAGGGCCTTACCCTGCCTGGAGAGTGGAGGGGGGATGGCTAGGGGCAGGTGGGATGTTGGGGGGGAGCGGAGGGAGAGGAAGAAGGATTTGACATCTGAAGCAAGCTTGTTCCTAATTTGAACTAATAAATTAAAAAAATTCTAAAAAACATACTCTGATCCATGTTTCCCCTTCCCATCTCCTCCCAGACCCTCCTCATCTCCCCAACCACCCAACTCCACACCATCTTTCTTGCTTTAGAGGACAAACAACTCAGTAAAAACAAACATTCCAGAACTCAAACCAAACCAAACCAAACCAAAATAAAGAAAAAGCATAAGAATTCTCTACATATGGCTGCACAGACACATAGAGAAACGTCAGCGATCCCGTTAAACATGAAGCTTGGCTCTGGATGCTTTTTGTGCCCCCACACAATATTGAAGCATCTTCACAGTCAGCCTCAAAGGCATCTTGAAGAACAGACTATAATTTGCAGTATGGATCAAGAAATCATTTTGCAAACTATAAAGCCTTCTTACAAATGCACGGTATAACAACTTTATGGCTTTTTTTCTGTTCTTTACCTCATGTGTATCAAAAGGGTTAAATGACTGCTCAGAACCAGTATGTATAATGAGAGAAGGCAAACTTCGTTGTTTCCTAATTAAGACTCTTGTAGTGGAAGGAGTGTTGGGAAATTAATTTGGCAACCTAAATTAATGTGCATTACTTCAACAATTACCTCCAATTTATTTTGGAGAAGCTGAGAGAGTATTGATTCATTTCTCCAGCCTCCTGTGAGTAATCTCATTCAAAGTAAACAGCATAAATTATTCAGCCCATTTTGCATGGAAACTAACTTCATGCTGAATGGCAAATGTCAAAATACATTAATAGAGATGGTCTGAATTGATTTTCTGGTAACTTCAAGATCTCACAAAACATTAATTCAATATTTACTTTCTTCCTGTATTATTTTTCAGGCAACTATCACATTTTAGTGTTACAAGGAAACTGGAGAGAAATCCAACCCAATTCAAACTGAAACATGGAGATAAGAACAATTCTGTAATTATGAAGTCGTGGCATTTAGCACTTTCATTGATCTTCGTGCCAACCAATGTTTTTAAACATTCAGCAACTACATCTCGTGATTCTTAGACATCACTCAATATAATTGTGATTAAGCTGTGGTTAAAGACTAAACCTTACTGTAACCCAGGAAGAGAGGATGAGGTACTATAATAACAAGTAATGGTCCATTTCTTCAGTTGGTAATGTCTTGAATCTGCAGTTAATGTGATAGTTGGCTATTTTTTCTCATCTGTATGTGCTAGCTTTCCTAATGGTACAGGCATATAATTTAAAAGCCTTGTAGAGACACTAAACTGTATTTTCTCTGACTTGCAAATATCTCTCAGTTTAATTCTAGTATCTGCAATGTAGTTGAGATGCAAAATTTTTAGATATTAATATTAAAGATTTAGTTATGCTTAAATGTAACAAGGAAATTGACTTAAAATTATTTTCCTTAGATAAATAATTTTACTTGAAATGGCCAATAATTTAGTCTGTTGTTTTTAGTCTTTAAAAGCTGCTGAAATTAAAAATGGAAATGGAACACTCGGTACCACTTAACATTTAAAAATAATACGAAGTGTATGATGGGCTTACTTTTTCAAAAATAATAAAAAATTGCTCATATTTTCTCCTTTTGAATAAACTAATGTTGAAATGCATTGGAAGGTCAGAATTTGCAATAGCAAGATCTCAGGAATAAAACTCCTTTGATGAGCATGAAGCAGACACAAAAGCAAGGCTGCCATCAGCAATAGGTTAGATAGGAAAATCCAAGAAACAATGTAACTTTTGAAAGAAACCAAATCAACTGTCTTGTAGAATATTTTATTTTGATTTATAAGTAATTATGAACTTTTAAGATAGTTCAGTTGGATATAATGATAACTATCAAATTGGTGGTTAAGATTTGTTTCTTTATTTAGAGAATAATATTTACTGTTTATCATTAATTTAGAAGTCTATTTTCTTTGATTTCTTATTAAATGTCTTATTTTGTGAGGGTTTTGTGCTTAGGAAAATGTGCACTTAGAATGATCACCTAATTTTATTCATTTCATTTATTGGTTTAAATAACTTTATGTCAACTACTTTGTCAGCTTCAAGTGATTTTTACCTAGTACTCTGAATTAGTGCACAAGCATATCCTATTTTCTCATTTCCATTCCTGGCATTTTGTTTTACTACATTGACTGTGACAGAGCAAAAGACACTTTTATATACTAATTTCCTCTAATATCTACAGATTTAATAGTCACAGGTATATAGTTGCATATAGTTAAGTCTTTGCCTAGATCTTTTGTTAGTTTCCTTAACTGTCTCTTGGTTAAAGGAGCTTCCTTCTTTACTAACTTCCTCAGAAAAGACTCCTGGGTAGTCTTAGCATGTACAGAACAGCTTATTGGATGCCTCCCCACAACCTTCCTTTATTTTGGAAAACATTGCACTGGCTTCTTGCTTTGACTGCTGCTGACAAGAAGTCAGATGCCAGCCTGATTTTTTTCCTTGTAAACAACATTTTGTTTTTTGTCTTGAAACCCAGAGGGATTTTGTTTCTAACTTTTAAAGTTCAATAGTTTTGCTCAAAAATGTCTCACAGTTGACTGTTCTGGATAGATTTTTCTTTTTTTCTTTTGAAAAATAAAAGATAGATCCTCTCACTATGTAGATCAACAATTTTTGACTTCCATGTAACTTTTCCTGGTAGATTCCTCTCAAAGGGATGTGGTTATTAGAGGACAGGGTCAGGGGGCACCTCTACTCTGAATTTCTGCATTTTGTATGTTGTGCTATATCACCAATTCAAAAATGAGTAAAATAGCTGAAAACTAAGTTCCTACTTTGAAGCATTATAGCATATATTATACAATACTTGTTATTCAATAATAGAACTATTTTAAGATAGTAAAAAATATCTAGCTGTTTAGTAGATGTTACAGAATGCAGTTGACTGAATGTGCACACTGTATCTCCAATAAGACTAAAAGTTCCAAGTGCCCATGTGCTAGGTGGCTCACAACCATCCATAACTCCAATGCCATATTCTTGCCTCCAAGAGTGCCAGGAATGAATGTGTACACACACACACACACACTCACACACACCACACACACATGCATGTAAATACTCATACACACTGAGAAAATGAAAAGAAATAAATCATAGAAAAGAAGATAAACAACTATAAATGTCAAAATCTTTGGCTCCCAAATTCACAAAACAAGTATTAATATGCAAAAAAGTCTTACAGGTACTGACACATACTAGCAATGGTATAAATAGACCCCTCTCATTATTAACTAAAACTAAAAATTAACATAGAACTTCAGAGATAAATGACACCATTGATTAAATGGAGTTAACATATACATGAACAATAATCTATAGAATTTAGAATATACATTTTTCTTAGAAGCGAATGGAAACTTTTCTAAACTAAAACATAACAGAAACCCTCACAAACATATGGTTAAAACATATGGTTAAAATTTTAAAACACAGAATAAACAAAGGGTATTGAAAGCTACCAAAAAGAAAATCAAGTCAATAATAGAGGAAGATCTTATACTGGGTTATTTACCAGAAATGTTTAAAGCCAGAAGAGCCTGCAAAGAAAACTTCTAAGCTCTGAAAGACAACCAGATATATGTGTATATATATATATATAATTATAATATATATTATATATATATATATGCCAAAAGAGGATATTGGAAAGAGGAATCAGGTCTGGAAAGCAGGACAAACACACCCCAAAATCACAGGGAATAAATGAACAGTAGTGGGATAGCTGATCAAATGTTCTAAAAAAATACAAAAATCAACAAAATGCCAGTAATTAACATACATATTTCACTAATAACTCTTAGTATTAATGGTCTCAATTCCCCAATTAGGAGACAAAGACTAGCAAATTGTATCAGAAAGAAGGGGCCATCTCTTGCTGCTTCCCACAAATATGCTTTATTGTCATTGAGAGAATCTAAGGGCAAAAGGATGGAAAACGTATTCCAAATAAATTGATTTAGAAAAAACAAACAAACAAAAGATGTAACTTTTCTAATTCTGACAAAATACACTTCAAACCAAAGCTATTTAGAAGAAACACTGAAGGACATTTCATGTTCATTAAAGGGGGATATTAAAATTCTAAACATTTATTTACCAATCACGGAGGCATATAGCTTCAGAAAATACTATTAGATCTGAGGGCACAGATTGATCTCAACATAGTGATTGTGGGTAACTTCAATACTCAATCATTTTTTATTAATTTATTTTTTACACTCCAACCCCAGTTCCCGTTCCCTTCTATGCGCCCACTCTCCCCATCCCACCTCCCATTTGCTCCGAGGAGAGGGTAAGGCCATGCCTAGGAAGTCTATTAAGTCTGTCCTATCATCCAGTTGAGGCAGAATCAAGGTACCTCCCCACTTCCCACCCCCTGTGTCTAGGCTGAGCAAGGTATCTATCCATATAGAAAGGACTGCAATAAGTCAGTTTGTGAATTAGAGTTAAATTTGGGATCCACTGTCAGTGGCCTCATATATTGTCCCAGCTGCACCATGATCACCTATTTTACAGTAGTCTAGTTCGGTCTTATTCCCATTTGTCAGACTGGTATCAGTGACTCTTACTAGCTTGGGTCAGCTGATTCTGTGGGTTTCCCATCATGGTCTTGACTCCTTTGTCCATATTATCACTCTTCCTTCACTTTGATTATACTCCAGGAGCTTGGCCCAATGGTTAGTTGTGGATTTCTGCATCTGCTTCCCTCTGTTTCTGGAAAAGGGGTTGTGGACTATAAGCTGGGTATCAGTGACTACATACTATATTTGTCTTTCTGGGTCTGGTCTATCTCATCGATACTCCATATTTACCCATAGATAAGTCAAACAAACAACAATGAATAGAGAAACTCTGGAGTTAAATACCATCACAAATCACAAATATATATTTATATATACTTTCTTCTTAGAATCCCATGGAAATTTCTGCAAATTTGACTACATATTAACACACGAAACAAGTCTCAATAAGGGAATACTAAAGTAACAACAATTGTTTTATATGACCATAGCAGAACATAATTAGATACCAAGAACAATAAAAGTTACAGAGTACAATTAGAGGGCTGATTTCCAAAATATACAAGGAACTCTAGAAGCTAGTCAACGAATAATCCAATTAAGAAGTATGGCACGATACTAAATAGAGAATTCTCAATAGAGAATTCCTTAGCCAACAGGGAAATGCAAATCAAAAACTCTGAGATACCATCTTACTCCTGTCAGAATGGCTAAAATCAAAAACACCAATGACAGTTTATGCTGGAGAGGATGTGGAGAAAGGGGAACACTTCTCCACATCTGGTGGGAGTGCCAACTCATACAGTCACTTTGGAAATCAGTATGGTGGTTCCTCAGGAAAAGGTGAATCAGTCTACCATAAGATCCAGCAATTCCACTCTTAGGTGTATACCCAAAAGATGCACTTTCATACAACAAGGACATCAGTTCAACCATGTTCATAGCAGCATTATTTGTAATAGCTGGAACCTGGAGGCAACCTAGATGCCCCTCAACTGAAGAATGGATGGAGAAAATATGGTACATTTACACAATGGAGTACTACTCATAGGGAAAAACAAAAGAAAACAATGGAATCTTGAAATTCTCAGGCAAATGGATGGAATTAGAAGAAACCATCTTCAGTGAGGTAACCTAGTCGCAAATAGACAAAAAGAGTATCTACTCACTCATATATGGATTTTTAGACATAGAACAAAGGAGTACAAGCCTACAATCAACACTGCCAGAGAAGCTAGGAAAAAAGGAGGACCCTAAGAGAGACATACATGGTCCCCTGGAGAAGAGGAAAGGGACAAGATCTCCTGAGCTAATTGGGAGCAAGTGGGAGGGGAGAGGGAGCTAGAAGAAGAGAAAGGAAGAAGAGGATGGGAGAGGAGGGCAAGAGAAAGCAGTAAGATGTAGTCAGGTAATGTAGGGGAAGCTGTAGCCATGCCTACTTAGGGGCTGGCTACAGGTGTGCTTGACCACGCTTGTAAGGGCGTGGTCAGAGTGACGTAGTGTGACTGCGTTTGCTCTTTCGGTTTCTCTTTGCTGCTTTCTGTACAGACTGCTGCCACGCTGGCTGGCTAGGTCGCTCTGTAAGTAAGTCTTTTCCCTATTAAATACCCTTATATTTCTACCTGACTCCATATTGGTAATTTCCCACAATAAGGTAAGAATAGAGGAGAGCAAGAAAAGAAAGAGATTCATAATAGAGGAGGCCATTATAGGTTTAAAGAGAATTCCGGCACTAGGGAATGTTCAGAGATCTACAAGTTTAGCCCCGACTAACAATCTAAGCAATAGTCAAGAGGCTACCTCAAATGCCCTTCTCTGATAATGAGATTGATGACTACCTTATATGCCATCCTAGAGCCTTCATCCAGTAGCTGATGGAAGCAGAAGCAGACACCCACAGCTAAACACTGAGCAGAACTCTGGAATCCAGTTGCAGAGAGAGAGGAGTGATGAGCAAAGGGGTCAAGACCAGGTTGGAGAAACCCACAGAAACAGCTGACCTGAACAAGGGATTGCTCATGGACCCCAGACTGATATCTGGGAAGCCAGCATAGGACTGATCCAGACCCTCTGAACGAGGATGTTAGTTTGGAGGTATGGAGCCTCTGGTAGTGGATAAGTATTAAACCCTAGTACAAGAACAGACGTTGGGAGCCACTTTCACATAGAGGGATACCCTCTCAGCCTAGACACAGGAGGGAGGGTCTAGGCCCTGCTCCAAATGATATGACAGACTTTAAAGATTCCCCCATGGAAGGCCTCGCCCTCCCTGGGGAGCAGAAAGGGGATGGGATAGGGTGTCGGTGGGGGGCAGGGGAGGAGGGGAGGGAGAGGGAACTGGGATTGACATGTAAATGAAGCTTTTGTTCTAATTTAAAATTGGTCTAATTACAATTATAAAAAACAAATAACCAAAAAACTCATGGAGATTAAATAGCACAGTATTAAATGATACAAGCATCTCTGAAGACATCAAGAAGGATTTTTTTAAAGAAATTTCCTAGAATTGAAAGAAAATGAAAATGCAATATAACTTAATCTACATAACACTATGAAGGCAGATCTTAGAGAGACGTTTACAGCCCTTGGAACTTATATCAAAGCTTCTGAGAAAGCTTTAATTAATAATTAATGATATGTCCAAAGGCCTTGGAAAAACAAGAAGAAACAATACCTAAAAATTGTAGATAGGAAGAGATAAATAACCTAATTCAGGGCTGAAATTAATTGATTAAAACATAGCAACAATACAAATAATCAATAATTTAAAGTGTCAGTTCTTTGGCCGGGTGGTGGTGGCACACGCCTTTAATCCCAGCACTTGGGAGGGAGAGGCAGGCAGATCTTTGTGAGTTCATGAGACCAACCTGGTCTACGAGAACTAGTTCCAGGACAGTTTCCAAAGCTACAGAGAAACCCTGCCTCAAAACTGCTCCCCCCAAAACATAGTTAGTTCTTTGAGAAGATAAACTAAATTGACAAAACCACAGTTTCTAAAGGATATTCTTATGGTTTTCTGAATTTTGTGGTACCTGTTGTAATGTTTTCCTTTTTGTAAATTTCTAGTTTTATTAATTTACATCTTCTCTCAATTTATTTTTGTTAAGTCAACCAAGTAAATTTATATAAAATTTTAAATAAAATTTACACTAAAATACAAAAAAATATTGAGTCATTCACCCTTTTTGCAAATATGTCACAAAATTGTTTACAGATACCTATTAGCCCCTTATTTGACTCATTTTCTACTATTCTTTCAGTACATCAGATGTCTACATGAGAATAAGTAGGACTATGATAAACATATAAATTTCTGAAATGTGAAAAAATTTTCATGTTTGATTTATGGCTAATCATAAAAACCCTTACTCAATGCAGAAGAGACCAGAATTTAACAAATTTGAGTGCAAAATATTTTCTCAGACAGGAATTCTGGAAGAGCCTACTCCCTATTTCCATTGTATTCTGTCTTCAGATTGATTTCTTCAAATTAGACTCTTCATTTTTCCTCAGAACAAACAGAAGGTAAAAGCAAAATAATTCTTTGGACATGACTTGTTTTTTTTAACCCTGACTTTGTCACTTACTAGTTTCATTGACACTAAAACTTTTACTGTATGCTGTTGAATTCAAATATTTTCCCATAGATGAACATAAGCATATCTGCTTCTTTTGGTTGTCTTGGAGATTAATAGTATATGAAGAGGGATACACCAGTTAAATTTATGCCTGCTTGCTTACCTTTCTGCTCCTGCACTTCAGTTGGAGTGAGTTTCAAAGGAAGCTGCTTTAGCAAACATGAGTCTATGTGTCAGAACCCTCAGCAGTAATGGGACATTACTTCAAAGCTCTGAAATGCAGAAGCCTGATGAATAGTCCCCAGTTCAGAGTGTTCTGTGCATTAATGTTTACTCTTCAAAGTCAAAAGGAAACCTTGCATAGGAGACTATGCACACCAAGAAATAGCACTTATGATATGCAGCCAGTAAGGATGAATAAACCAGCCAGTGACAAAGGCATGCTGTGAAAGTCACCTGACCTCTGCCAGACTTTTTCTAAGCCGCAGTGAATAAACACACTTCAGGGGCTGTGTGACAGAGTTCTACTTCTGACATTAATTCTATGTGCTTCTTAGTTTGTAACACAAAACGTATTTTAAGAATGGCTTCACTGCATCCTTGTCTCTACATATCTCTTCTTTAACAAATCTATAAAGTGGTAACAGGTTTTGGGTAACTACCGCTACTCTTCCTTTCTTAAGGAAAAAAAATGTTATTGGTCCTGGTTTTGTTTGAGTGGCTGCGTCAACGCATGTTACCTTCATATCTGTTTTGATGAATTCAGCAAAACCTTTTAAAACATTTCCAAGCATTTAAGAAACATTGATTTGGTGTTACCCAGTTTACTATGAAAGTAAGAGCAGTTTCTTATCCTTTTCTGCCTCTGGTTTCTGATTTGGCAATGAGGCTTTACCTGGCTAATAACATCTGAGCTGTACTTTGATAAATGTGTATTGATAAAGTAACTTAAAACTTGATCATGACACAGCATATGCAAATACTCTGCAATGAGAAAGTGTGGGGTTTTGAAGGGACCAGCTCCCCTTTCAGCAGCCATAACTGCCAAACACTTGCTTGTCTGACCTTGTCCTAGACACTAGAAAGTCAGATGCCTGCCTCGTGACAAGGAACCAATCAGAATTTAGCTGGTGGCGCTATGCTTTACGACCCTGGGTGTGCTTTACAGACAAGCACACAGCAATGACGCAGAGCATAGCAACCACCCTGGGAGGGCCTATGGGCCATAACAACCAGTTGACCAATCAACACAGGGCAAGCCCTCCAAGGCTGGAGGCACACCAATAGTGAGCCTGTGCGTACCCCTAGACACTCTCCTTACGCTGCCCTACAAAATCTTCTTGGAAGGCCCTAGGAGTTGTCTTCGGTAGCCATCCGCCATGGCGGGTGGGTGAAAGACTCGAGCTAACATGGGGTTAGCTTGTTAAATTATAATAAAGTCTCGTGCAGTTTGCATAAAGCTCTCGAATCTGCCTGGTGATTGGGGTGACCTCAGTCGTGGCCTGGGACCCCGGATACCTGAGTTTTCCGGGGGTCTAACAAAATAACAGTGACATGAACACTAACTTAAAAGGTACCAGAGGAAAAAATAAGTTAGTCATCAGAATAGAAGGAGACTTCTGCGTTCTTGTTGAAGAAAGAGAAATAAATCATGAGGGAGACATTAACAATGGAGCGAGATCTGAAAGAGATGTTTGGAACTAAAGCAAGAGTGGTTAAAAGTAGAGGGTACAGACCAGTGTTAATATGCATAATGATGAAGTATGGAGGAGGAAATTTGAATAAATTAATCACCTACAGCATTAATTTTGTTTGGATATAAAAGTGAAAGCTGAGTGGGAGTGTTAAAACATAAATTAGTTACCTTGGCAAAGGGAAACATATCTGAGCAAAGATAAAAGGACTGCCAACAGTACTAAGGACTGAATCAAAGTTGGAGATGTTCTGTGAATAAGTCCAAGCAGTACAGTTATATAATTTTTCTCTAGCTGTGTTTGGCAGATTAGTGATTTCTGTTGAACATGCAGATGGTTGGATTAATCATAGGTTAGGGACTGAGACACAGATTAGCTGGAAGGAGAAGAGTTAAGGCATTGAAACATCTAGGCAAGAATTCATTGAATTGATAATCTAAGCAAAGAAGACAGAGAAGAGGTGGGGTTACTACCTAGGGAGATCCCTGTAAAACCCATGAATGAAACACAAGGTTGGATGGGATAGATACATTTTGTATTTGAAGATTAGATGCATAAATATGTTTTTGAGGGTGAATAGTGAAGAATGATTAACTATAGCCTATGTGCTGGGCTGAATGGAACCATGGACTGTAATTAGTTTTATCTAGGCCAAGATTTAAGTCTATGGCTTATATAAATACACCTATATGAATATAGAAAGAACAAATATTGAAAGAACAAATATTAAAAATAAAATTTTATATTGGATATGAGACAAAAGGAAACTGTCATTCCCATATCTCCTTTTCTCATACTAAATGGCACTGTTTTTTGTTGGTGTCTAACCCTCATCTTGAGTTGTCTTCTTTTTCTTCACACCATATTCTTAACCCTAGGCAGATTTGTTAGTTCTGTCTTGAGCTCTAGCTCATATTTTCCATGAAATGTCAGTTTCATACTAGCCCATATCCCATGGTCTACTACCTGAGTCACATGATAGCAACCTTGCCTGGATCTCTGCATTCCATGCTTTTTCCTAGCAGCCACTCCCAAATACCCCCAGAGCAGCCAGAGCTATATTACATTAGCAGGCCACATCAATCCCCTGCTCAAAAGCACTCCTACACTCTCCATGGTGACTACAGTTTATCTTGTCCTTGACAATTTGGTTCTTTGTTATATTTTCAACTAATTTCCTGTACCCTTTCATCTCATTCATTGTGTTTCAGTTTTATATTTCTCCATGAAACGTTACTAAAACTTTTAATGTGCTGGTGTTTATGTGCTAAAATGGTAGAAGTTTAGATGTGATATCATATAAAAAGTGTTATTAAATTTTCCCCAAGAGCCAGACCAACAAAAACCCTAGTGCCAGGCATGTGAAATGTCTTCTTGAATTGTTGGTCAGGGGGGTCCAAGAGACTTTGAAAACAGTATAGGGTATTGCTTTTGTCCTTGATTTCTTCTCAGAAATTGAAGGAAAAACTTTATTGCTGAAGACACCATACACTTCAGACAGGGCACTTGGAAGAATCAAGTTGGAACTGACTTGGAATCCTCCTCAATGAGGGCTAGGTCTTATTGAAGGAGACTGGTAATGTACTGGAAGGAGCTACACAAGCTGATAAGGTAGAAAAGCTTACATAGCTCCTTCCAGGACTACCCACACATAATGCCCATGAGCAACAATGATGAAAATGACAAGATATCCCTAATGGTGCAAGACTGGCACATCTATTAAGGAGGTAACTAACCAATAGTCATGTAATTGGACTTACAGCCTTAAGGAATTAATGCCTGGTACTGCCAATGTAACCCATTGTTCTTGGCTACATTCTTGGTAAGGCCATGAACTCCAAAAGAGAGCCTACTGCTGCAACTTAGCTAAAACAGGATACCTGTCTGACTGCATTCTAAGATACTTACATACACAGATAAATGTAGCTCTATCTCTTATCAAAAAAGTTTACTTTAGCAGTATATAGAAACCAATACAGAAGGCCACAACTTGTCAAAATGCAGAGAACAACTGGATGTGGAATGCTCAGCTTCAACTGATACATCTACCACAACAGCAAGAATCCTATACCCAAGGCCTCATGGAGGAAGGGCCATAAAGATTGTAAAAGGCAGAGGACTTAGGACACGACTTCTTTGGACAAAGTGTTTTCTATATGACAGAGAAGCTATATCCAGGAAATCTCAACAATATGAATGACTAAACAAGACCTAAAAATGACAGGAAGTGTCATTCCAACATGAATTGGGGGCAGTTCTCACAGGGTTTCAATTCTAGGTCAAACTAATGGCTGCTGAGAGAGGAAGTATTGATCTTCTTCAGGTACCAGCCCTCTAAAGTTTGCCATTCCCAAGCGGTCACTCTTAAACATGTAAGAATGACACTAATACACTAAGTAGATTATCTATCTATATATCTATGGATGAAGGACATCAGAAGAGCTTGAGGGAGGAATGATCTAAGGTACAAATAAATTATTATCACCTGTTTCTCTTGACCGTTTTAATGTGGCTACTAGAAAACACACACACACACACACATATATATATATATATATATATAATGTATATAATATATATAATATATAATATATATAATATAATATTACTAGAAAAGATTGTGTGTTTGGTTCAAATCCCTGTGGGACACAATTAGTTCTTACTGCCACGCTGTGACTGTCTCACTGTACCTCTTTATGCATCTAGAGGTGGGCTGGGCATTTAGGGTCTGTGGTCAGGAAGGAGATCTTCAATACCAGCAGAAATGTTTGGTTTGTTTCCAAGTGAAATGTGGTTGAAGTCATGGAATGCATAACATTTTTTTCCTTTCTTAATTTTCCATACAATATATGTTGATTATTTTCTTTCACCTCAGACAAATCCTCCCAGATCTTCCCCATTTCCCTGAACCCACACAGCCTCATGATTTTTTTCTCTCTCAGAACAAACACAAAATAATGAAAATCAAATAAATTTAGAAAATGATATAAAAATACCTAAATTTAAAAAAGAAACAATACCCCCCCCATGCGCACAAATGGAGTCTGTTTTGTGTTGGACAACTACTATAGGGCATGGGGCATGACCTGCCATGTGGATGATATACCCAGTTACACTCCACTGGAGAAAACAGTTTTTCCCATTCCCAGAGGTTATCAATTACAAACAGTTTCTTGGTTAGGAACTTTGTATACCCTTCCTCTTCTCAGTGCTAGGATTTTGTCTGGTTTGATCCTGTGCACATTTTGTGTGTGCTGTCTCAGTTTTGTAATTTTATGTGTGGACCAGTCCTATGTGTATGGAAGATATTGTTTCCTTGGAGTCATTCACTGTCTCTGGATCTTACAGTCTTTCTGTCACCTCTTCCATATAGAGGGGAGGGGTTTGATAAAGACATCCTTTTAGCACCGAGTACTCTAAACATCTCTCAATCCCTGTACATAATCCATTGCGGGCCTCTGTGTGAATTACAGTGTACTGGAAGAAGCAGCTTCTCTAATGATGGTTGAGTGATGCTGTGCTCTGTGGGTACAACAATATGCCATTTGGAATCATTTTATAGCTATCTTCCTTGAACAGAATAAAAGTGGTAGGTTTTCTTCTAATGACCAAGACCAATTTAGTCTCAAGTTCCTGGCCACTCTAGTGATGTCAAATATGGTTTCCATCTCATAGAGTGGCCTTTAAACCCATCAAAAATGTTTGGTTCCTCTCATTATACTTGTGCCACTATTGCACCAATATATCTTACAGGCAACTCACTGTGGTAGGTCACAGGGTTTCTACCTGGGTAATATTGATGGTTGCTTTTTTTTTTCTTTTTTTCCTCCAGCAGCCTTCAGAATATCTTTGAACATTATGGAAGCTAGTCAATATGAATGAAGCTTGATTTCTCCAAGCTCAGTAACATAAATGTTTTCTTTAGCAGTAATGTCTTACTATCAGGTTTTGGAGAGAAGCTACTATCCTCAGTAATAGCCTGTGGTGTTTGAGAAGGGTCTATAGGACCCCTTTGTTCAATAAATCAATAAGATGCAATCCTAGCATATGAGGATTTATTTGGTGGCATAAAATGTCTACCAAAGGGTATGGGGGTATTGTTTCCCCATTATATGATGACTCCAATTTGATTTCTTTCTTATGTGTACATATTTTAGGAAGCTTCTATAGTAGTAGGTTTCCATTAAGGCTTCTCAAATGGTGTATAGTATTAATTGGCCCTCTCCATATTTCTAACTTTACTTTACTTCCCATTCCTCTCCCCATTAAATCCTCCCATTCTGGTTTCCTCTTTTTCCTATACTACTATATTCTGTTTCCCCTTCCTTGGAAGACCTGCTCTTCCCTCACTGGTCTCTTACTAGGTGCCAAACTTCTGTAGTAATTCTGATTGAACTATACATACCAAAAGCTTAAAAGCTAATATCCATATAGAAGAGAAAACATGCAATATTTGTCATTTCTTGTTTGTGTTACCCTACAGAAGAATTGTTTCTTGCTCAATGAATGAATAAAAGCAAGAAGGTGATTGATCCATAACTTACTTTTAAGATATCAGCAATCATTTATATGGTAGAGGAAGAAAGTACACATACAGATTTTTTTATGCTACCCAACTAAATTCTTATCAAATGTAGCTTTATGATATCCTAGTCTAGGAGTTCACATAAATGTAGAGCATAAGAATGCCATTGCAATAATCCCTGTGTAGTTATTTTTTTTGTTTCATTTTACATTTCAACCAAAGTTTCCCCTCCCACCACTCCTCTTGTCCCCCTCCCCCATAGCCCAGCACCAACCATTCCTTCCAACAGGTAGGGTCACCCATAGTGAGGCAACAAAGTTGGGCACATTAAGTTGGGACAGGACCAAGTCCCTTCCACCTTCATTAAGGCTGAGCATGGCATCCACTCATAGGGAATGGTCCCTAACAGGCTAGCTCATGCACCATGGATAGATCCTGGTTCTACTGCCAGGGGTCCCTCAGATAGCCCAAGCTTCACAACTGTCTCCTGCATACAGAGCACCTAGTTTTATCCCATGGAGGCTCCACAGCTGTTGGTCCAGAGTTCATGAGTTTCCAGGAGCTTGGTCAGCTGTCTCTGTAGATTTCTCCATCATCATGGTGATTTCCATCTTCAACACATACAATTAAATATTAATTATTTTAAATAGTTTCTGTCAGAAAAGCATCTTTCTGTGACAATGTAATAATTTGTTTCATTTGAAACAATAACCTCCACAAAGCTATAATCCTCATAATTATTGCAATACTGTCAGGACCATTCCAACACCATGGCTATGTAGACGCAGCACTCCTGTTTCTTCTCGTATTATTTAATTTTGACAGCCATTCATTCTATAATCATTTTAAGTAACAAAATGATATTGTGTTCCATGGAAAAACCAGTCCATTAATGACATATATAAATAATAGAACATTGGCCATGAAAACTATATTGTTTGACCAATTTGAAGGTATGGTATTTTGATTGCTTTGAAAAGCCATGTGTGTTGTGTGTGTACATGTGGAGGCAGCATCATGTTGCTGTGTCTTCCCTTGATTTTTCTACACCTAAAAGTATTTTTTAAGAAAGGGTCTCTTTCTGAGTCTTAATTGAATTGAGTAGCCATCTAGTCAATGAGTTTCAGGGACCTGCCTATCTCCAGCTCTTTAACATTTATGGGAGTAGGGATGTTACAAAGATATGATGGGCATGTCTGACTTTCTATGTAAGTTTTGAGTATTTGAACTTGGGTTTTCATGTTGCACTTTGGCAAGTGAACCATATTCCCAGTACTTAAATATCACCATTACCATTACCATGATTTTCACTTTAACACTCCCCAAATAGGTACATATAAGCAAGAAAAAGAAGAATATGTTTGAGAGTTACATTAAATCAGAATGAAATCAATTTATTTTTCAAATGATTTAAGTTACAACTTGTTAGTCACATGGTAGTGTAAAGCAAAGCTACATTAGAAATATAACATTTAAATGAATTCAGTCACCATCATGTCACAGGACCACTTTAGATTGCTCACAAATACATTGCTTAAGATTTGACCATGGCCTGAAATCTTGAACATTTTGCCACATTCCAAAAAAAAAAAAAATCAAAAGAAAACATCAAATTTGATTTTGGTGGTTGGTAGGAAATAGCATTCAATCAAAGATGCTTTGATATATTATCAAGTCAAGATGCAATTAAAGCTAAAACCATTCTGAAAGCTTTTTTAAATAATAAATAAACCTTATTTCTAGTATCAGTAGATGAGTAATTTTAATTTCCTAAATGATATCTGAAGAAGAAAATGCTCAATATTTTAAGCTAATTAAAATTTTCTTATAAATCCTTCATAGATTTCAATTAAATATTGATATTAGCAGAATGTGAGATTCTGAAAAGGTTGTTTAGAAAGAACTATATCATAATTCACAACATACACACACAGGAACATGTATTATTTTTATCATCTCAGAAAGTCAAGAAATGATTGGCAGGAGTTCTTTTTTCCCCCTCTCTTTTCCTTTTTAAAATCAGAACAGAATCTTTCAGACCTAGAAATGAATGCGGCTCTCCACACACAAACTCTTCACAGCATAAAAGTATCCATGGAAACCCTTACCTGTTTGAAGTTCTAATATGCATATACAAGGTTATTTTCTTTTACATTTTATTCCAGCAAAAAACGTGAAGAGACTGAAAAGCATTGAACTGTTGGAGACATCTGAGGCATTTGAAGCCTTATATAAGAATTTTAAACACAAAGCCATTATAATTTAGTAGTTCCTATTTGGCTCAAGAACAAACGATTGTACAGAATATGTTAATTAATACTTATAGCAAGAATTATTAAATGTTCAATTGTATCTATGTAAATGATTTTATTATTTTGTTTAGATGCCATAGGGGGTGTACATGTAGGATAATTAACATTTTATATTTTTTTAGTCCAACAAAATATCTATAATAACGAAAAAAATTTTCCTATTAAAGCTTCCTAAAAACTGAACTACCTCTGGATAAAGTGCAAAACAAAAGGCAAAAGATACAAGAATTAAGAACTCCAGCAAAGTCAAGGACAATGTGGCAGTTAATATTCACTGTAAACTTAATTAGATTTTAAGTCACCATGGAAATACATCTCTACATTTCCAGAAAGGTTGATGAGGAGGGTAGACCCATTATGAACGTGGGCTCCACCATCTTGTAGGCTGAATTCTTGTGCCGCATACACAGTAGGAACTAAGTTGAGCACTGGGAGCCTCCTCCCTCCCCCTCCCTCCCTCCCTTCCTCTCCCCTCCCTCTCTTCTTCCCTCCCTCCCTCCCTCCTCTTTCCTTCCTGACTTCATAAACAATATGGCCAGCTGATGTTCTTTCCCTTTGTTGCCTTGTCTTCTCCAAAATGAGAAACCATAGGCTCCTGAGCTTTAAACTAAAACATGCCAGGAAACTGCTCCTTGTCTAATGTTTGGTCACAACAACAAGAAGAATGACTTACATAGAAAACCGGTACCAATAAGTGAAGCTGTTGCAGTGATAAACCTGACTTTGTGGCTTCTAGCCATTTGGAATGGGTTGGCAGGAGGAACATAGAAACATCTGAAGTTGTGGAATTGAAAGAGCCCTAAAGAACACACACACACACACACACACACACACACACACACACACACACATATTCTGGTAGGAGTCTGGAAAGTCAGCTGAAGTTTCAGAGGGGATATGGTTAGAAGCAACTCATAGCATATTCTTGCAGAGTATGTCTATGTCTGTTTTGTATTAAGGATCTTAGTGAAACTGAATTTTAAAAGTTTGGGTTAATTTTCTTTAGAAGATGAAATTCAATGACAAGGTAAAATTTAGGCTATCCTGTGGTTAGTTGTTGATTGCTCTTATCCAGATTTATAGTGAGATAGACAGTAAGTAAAGCAGAAATACATTAAAATGGTATTCATTGAAAACATGAATCAGTTTAAAGTTGTGACAAGGTGCTATAGTTGTACACATTCCATTAAATAGAAATGATGTTCTGAACTGGGAAAATAAGAAAGGTTCTCAAGAGGGAAGGCAAGGGCACATTCACAGGAGGCTCCCATCTACAGGAGGCTCTAATTTGTGCAACTATAAATGGATGTATTAAGAGAGCCAGAACCGAGAATGTTGCTGAAGGCATTCTATATTTAAAAATAGGTAAACAGAAGCAATTGTGCCTGTAATCCAAAGAGACTAGACTGTATCACAAGATGGAAGCAGAACTTGGCAGCACCGTCCATCCCCTGATACTATCTATGAAGTCAGGAAAGATGCAAGATAGAGAGGGTAACAGAAGCCTGTAACAAAGTTCTAGAGACCTTGTAAGGACAGTAAGTATGTGGGAGGGCCATTATTCCTGCAAAGATGCTCAAGGCCAATGCAAAAAATAAAGTGAACCCTAATCTGTAATGGTGATCCCAAGATACTGTAGATGAGAGGACTATGAAATGACAGCCAAGGAAAGACACGTGCACAGAATTGAGCAACCCCAAGAGAGACCACATGTGCTATAGATAAGAGAGTTGGAGGATTGAGAGTCCCCATGCCCTTTGGTACTCAGATATTCCATCATGAACACCAAATGTCTGATACAGAGCTGCAGGGTTTGATGTTTGCCTTTCTGGATTAGGTTTTGATTTGGGCTAATCTTGTTTTACAATGCCTATTGTGTGAAGCTTTCCCAAAGATACAGGACACATATGTCTCCTCACTCAGATAGGGAACCTATGCTAGCCCTAAGGAATGATTCTGTTACCAAAGTCCAACTTGGTGAACCACTGAGTATTTCCTGGGTTACTTAAAGGATTACGGGTGAGGGTTACATATAGGAATAGGGATGACTCCATTGCAGCTGCATAATCAAAAGGTTCACCCCAGCTGGAGCTCTCTGCTCAACTGGCAAACAGTTCAGCAGGTCCAAGAATCTCCCCTCCACAGGCTGGCCTGCACCCTAGCCCAAAAGTTGTTTACTGTTTCTGTATCTATGGGGAGAAGCCCTTGTGAATCTTAGAAAGTTTTGCTTTGTCAGATATGAGATGTTTGTTTACTCTGTGTTTAAAGAGCCTCCCAAATCCTTCCTGGAGGGAATGTTGCAATGTAGAGAAAACTGATAAATGTCTTCTCTAGGTTTTTTATTTGTTTGTTTTCAGACAAGAATGTTTACTCTGTGACACAATATATAACTTGTTTTATTATGTATTTATTGTGTGTGATGGACTGAATACATTCTACTTTATTATGTATAAATGAGTCTTTAGGGGCTTGAAGTAGATAGTTATGATTTAAAGCAATGTTTTGGTTGTCAAGTTGAAAACAGGTAGATATATGATGGTTTCTTTATAGTCAAATTGACTGGATTTAGAATCACCATGGTAACACACTTTCCAGAAAGGTTTAACTAAGGACAGAGGACTCACTTTTCTTCCTTTAAATTGCTTGTAACTCAGTCACATCAAAATGAAAAATAACTAAAACATCCTTGGAATGTATTAACTTTTTTTCTGTTTATGGTAAATTCATGGAATGAGAAAACTGATATGTAATAAAGGGCCACTTGAGTGAAAAGTAATCTAGGGTATTTCTTTAGTCCGTGTTAGTTGCTTTTGGTCTTGATTTAAAGGCTGGGGAAGCATCAGAGGGAAGAGGCCAAAGTTTTATTTAGGTACACACGGGCGGAGGCTGCAGGGGTAAAAGCCTGAGGCTGGCTAACTACAAGTGTGGTTTCTATGAGGATGGTTAGTGGAGCAGCTTTTCTCAGTTGCCCACAGTTTGGAAGCAGAGTAGGACTGGAGACAGAAATCAAAGAAGCTATGATTATTCAGGTCCTGACCACTAGTGTCTGATTGCTGCAGAGGCTGTGGCTTGGCTTCCTGGACTGTGTGATGACTGTGCATGGGATATCTATTTTTATACATGGTCTCATGCTGTCCATTTGCATATCTGGTCTCTCAGAATCAAAGGGTAGTGATTCTATCCATTGGCAATACAAGTTGAGCCCTGGAGGAGAGTCAAATAAAAGTTCAAACAGGTGTACCAAGCCTAGGAAAATGAATATTCACAAATAAAAATTGCAACAGAACAGAAGATCAAGGAATTGTATGGATTGCAGTTTGGGAATGATAATGGAGGTGACATAGACAAAAAAAAAAGAAGCTAATATTTTTTTCTTTAGAAGGGATGAGTTCCTATATGAACAGCATGCCCAATATGTTTCACTGTGTTTAGAAATAGTTGACGGGGTGGCAATGGGATTTGTACATCTCGAGTCACTGTTTGGGTAGCAGGGCTCTTCTTTCGACTAGATTAAATCATATGCTTCGAAGACTGGCTTTGTAGATCAACGGCACGTGGTTCAGGGAAGAAGCCCATCCAACATGGAACATCCAGTAATTCCTTCCTGTTGTGTGTATAGGACCTATCCTAAGAAGAACGGCCCGGGTCCTGCAGTCTGGATCATTCTCTGTTCCCAAGGCCATCTGTGTTCTTTTGGCAGCTGAGAATTAACATACTGTATTCTGTCTCTTGCATAAATGTATGTTTTTAAACAAACCATACAGTGTCGTGTAGATTTATTAATTTTACTTTTGTATGTGAAGAATCACAAAGTGATAAGTGACTAGTGTGAGAGGAAACTGAATGTGGAAAAGAGGGGTCTCAACCTAAAGGTCACAGTGCTGTTCTGGCTGTGGCTCTGGCTACTCTCTGACTGTAGCAACCTCCAAATGAGATAAAGAAGTACCTGTCTGTGCTGACTCAGTCCAGCCCTCCACAGGGAAACAGAGGGGGCCATTTTGTTTGTTGTACTTTGTTTTCAAAGCAGCCTTTTACTTTTCACTTTTGGTGAAATCCTGGTCACTTTTGTAACTACTAAGATGCTGTTACAAATTAAAAGGCTCCATTAGTAATGCGATATAACTCTGCATTAACTGCATATAACTGCATTCAGTGTCATGTTTTCCACCTTAATTTACTTAATATTGGCTAAAGTAATGTTCTTACCTCATAAAATATGAATCTTGGGTATTATAACAGTCCATGGTCCTAAAGGCTGTTTTAACTTATGCCCTTTTAATCTAAGAAGGACAAAGGCTTTAAATTCATAAGTCATACATTACTTATTAACATGCATTATAAGAAACCCATATGTGTTCATATGCACTACTAGGAAGTGTTTGGAATTGGCCAGGCACACAGGAAGCACCAAGTATTGCTTGTTTATATAGTCACAGTCATTTGTCCTCATTCTGTATCTCAACATATGACTAGTTTTGTATTTTCTTGGTCATATGTTCTAAACTCCAATAATTTTTACTAGAGAGTCTCTTCCCCTTTGTTCTGTATTTCACTGAAGTGACAGGAAGGCTGTCCATCTATTTGGTCACATCATATTAAGATAAAATTTCCTAAGGCCAGCCTGCATTTTATCCCATAACTAAAAGAGCCAATAGAATATGTGAAGGATTTTCACAGAGGTCATGAATATGGCATAACAACTCCTCATGTACATGGGAACTGGGCAGTTCCTCTAGCATAGATTTTCTAGTCAAACTGATCCCAAGTATACTTAATTTTTCCCCATCCTCCTCCTATTATAAAGAACTTAGCATCACAGTATTTAATGGGCAATGGGATACAATGAAATAACAGGAAATGTGATGAAAAGCCATGTATCATGTATGCATTGTAGATTCATGACATATATATATATATATATATATATATATATATATATATATATATCATTTAAATGCTTGATCCATCAGTGATCTGATTACATGGTATTAATGTGATCTTGGAGATTTTTCTTCAGTTGTGAAGTAGGAAAAACAATTTTTGCATCTTGATAGCTTTGTAAAGAGTTAACAGCCTGATAAAGGTAATAAGCAAATACTGATATAAACATCTAAGGTAAAATATGTAATAGATACTGTCATTTATTTACTCCTTATTATAGCAAAAATACTTTCTCAAATATGTTTTATCTTTTTAGGATTTCATAACTACATTATTCACATATTTGTGCAATGTACAACTCCATACATTATTGCAAATGACTAATGGGTATCATGTGTTCATGGTTTTTGGTCTGTGAATAAATTTCAGTGAGTAGACCAGTTCATGTAAACAGACTTCACAAATAATGGGAAGTGACTTGCTGTCTTTGTAATGACATTGATAATATTACACCAAGTAAAGCTCCCTTTTACTTCTGAATATCTGTGAATATTGTCACCAACCGAATATGCTTATACTAAATGCTTAAGCATCTGTAGCAGCATGCTGCTTTAGGCCATTCTGCTGGTTAGTCTGTGAGTCTCAGCAGGGTTGTGACAGGTTCCCGCTTCATGGAGTGCAATCAATAAAATTTCCCAAGACTCTTGTTCAAAATGGCTCCACAGTGGTTTAAATGCTCAGTTGACTCTTTCTTGAAATTCTAAACAGTTTTTGAAGACTGTTCCCTGGGTACTCATTTTGAATTGGGTCTAGCAAATCACTTAGCCATTTCTGCTTACAGCTTGTCTCTTTTTATTCTCAACAGAGATAGGCAGTTCTTAAAGATCAGAGTATCAGGAAAGAGGGTTCTGAGGCCCGAAAAAAGTAATAGAATCCAGGGACAAAAGGGAGCTTAGGTCGATGATAATTTGCCTATGTACACAGCTGATGGGAATTACAGAGCAAATGTTTTGAGAACTAAATTACAGCCCTCTACCTAGGTTTAGAAGTTGCTGCAGGGTGATACTTATAAGATGCCAACAGGAGTAGCCCCAGGAAGACTTTGAACACTAAACTGGTTTTGGAATTACAAACCACAAACGTCAGGCAATGCCTTGAAGCTTGAATTTAACCAGGTTCGTTACTTGCTAAGACAAAACAGTTTGATGTTGTCTAGAACATTTTTAGGTAATGTCTCACCATCCTATGTTCAAAGTAGGTGAATTATTTAAATTTTGAATATTTTTTACAACATTCAAGGAAATGCACAAGTACTACTATGTATTTTAGGACTTTGGTATTATAAAACCTTAATCCCTTCAGTAACACTTGTCAAATGTCTAGTATCAAGGACTATATATATTCTGTTCAAATTAATCATTTTCCTTGGTTAAGTTTTTCACTTTTTAGATGGTTATTCTCTGGGATGTTTGGTAAGGCTTTCTTAAGTTTTTTCTCAAACTCTTCACTGTCCATCCCAGTTCAAATAGACAAGTACAGTCATTTATAAAATAAAGACTTCTGTTAGTGTCTTCAGTCTTACACATGCTTCTTGCCACAGATGCACACTTCTGTCTTCATCATTGATGTCATTTTGTAATGCGGATGCTGTAATATCCCAACACCATTTGTCCTTTGACAAGTGTCCTTCTTCCTCCATCATGATCATGATTTTTATAGCTTTTTTTCTCTGTTGTTCACTGTTTTTCTATTTCCAGCTTGTGTTGGGTGGCTCAGCTTTCATTGCTATCATAAGGTAGGAAGCCTATCTTTCTTGCCACTTGGTTTCAATATCCTTTGAGGGTCCCTTCTGGAGGGTTTGTATACTTACTGGTGTGAAACAAAAATTCCTGTTCTCCTTTAGCATATAGTCTTGTTGGCTGCAATCTGATCATCTGTTTTCACTGACTTCATCCTCAAGATGAGAGTTTTTATGTGTTATTCTTTGTTAATTAATAGGTTGTATTTCTGAGATGTCCAAGACAGCAGCAAGACACTGATATAAGAGATGCTGTACACTACAGATTTTTTGTTAATAATGAGAAAGTAATATTTCTTATAGAAATTCTAGCACTGTTGAAAGAACTCAACACTGTTATTGAATTCAACTTGTCCTTACAATTAAATACATGCTCAAATATTTTATATTCTTCAAGTGAGTGAATGGAACACAGATAATACACAGAAGTACCAACTCCCTGAGGCCAATTTATTCCTTTGTTTTCCTTTTGCTTGAAGATAATTACAATGACCAAGACAAAGGTTATCTCGTTTATACAAGGATTCTTCTCTATCTGTTAAATAACATGTTCCTATTAATAGGGATTATATTTTGCACAGAAATGTGGATAAAATATGAAATATGGGAACTTATTTTATAATATATTTTCTTAGATAAGAAACTTATAAAAAGATATTCCTGTCATAGAAATGTAACATAATGAGGCAGCTGCAAAGCTCTAATCTCCCATAAGACTTTCATTCAAATGTTACTGGTAGCAGCATATTATTTGGCTAAACATCGAAACTCCAAATATTATCCATATAATGAACTGCAGTTATTTTGATAAACATGGACAAGTGTTTAAAATGTTCTGGTACATTCTGACTTTCCATGCCATTAACAAATAAATCTTACTAGAAAAAAAGAAAATTGATGATTTGTAGATAAATTCTGTAAAGTGTGATTTTTGTTAAACTAAATTATAAGAGGGAGTTAAATATAACTTTTAGAAGAAATGAAAAGAATATTAGTAAACAATGCAAAATTAAATGATATTCTGTCAAAGTTGAAAGTATTTTCAAGATAGCACCAGATTCTCAGATTTCTCACTGCAAGGACTTTATTGTGATAACAGTGTTGCTCTGCAGACAAAAAGCATGTGATGTTTGCTTTAGACCAAACTACATACAGATGAGAAAGAGAAATAACGGATGTTGAAAAAATTAAAAGGAAACAGATATAATTTAACCCTCTGCTTCAAAATCAAGGTGGTCAAGTTTCAAGATAGGAGTAAACAAAGACATAACAGGGCAAATGGTGAACTTAAACAAAGGAGACCTGGATTTGTAGGCAAGAACAAGCAAGACATTTCTCTGCTTCTTTGTGAAGTCCTCAGATAGCCTTACATATGCAATGAGTCATGAAACAGATAAACAATCACCCATAAAGAGCAACTCAGCTCTGGTTCTCAGAACTCCTGTGGTGAACATGGAGGTGGGAAGGGGTTTGCTTACTTAATTAGTAGTGAATGGATTTGGCTTACATTGGCTTGTGGTTCACAAGACTGCTAGAAATTCAGTTTAATTTTAATGTAATCATAGATTTGGCACATGCTGGCCAACACTCAATGAAGGAGCTAAAGCATCAATAATGAGCATATTTGCAAATTGCTTAGTAAACTTGGCCTTTATTCTTACTGAGAAAAGCTACAGAATCACCCGAAGATTGTGGTCTAGTAGAGACTGGGTACCCTAAAACTGAAAGTGCTGTTATATATCAACCCTATGAACATACTAATCTGCCAAAGTGCCAGGATTTGATCCCAAGTGTTCTAAGAAAACAGAGAAATTAAATGAATCTAAAGAAAAGGAAAGAACAAAACAAAAGCAACAGTAAGAGCCCCTGTTGGCTGCCTTTGTCTCTTCACATGTTATGTAGTTTTCTTTTCTTTGATACATCCTGATGAAAATTTTTTTTCTAAACATAAGACTTGGCATTTAGATGTTCTTGGATTCATTATGAATTTTTTTCTTTGTTTTCAGTTCATCAATTTATGTTTTTTACTTTCATTTTAAACCAGTTTTTATGTTTTATTTTCAACTTACAATGTTTGAACAGAAGCTTTGTAATTCATCCATTTAACCATTTTGATTTTGTGTTTATATATTTTAATTACATGTATTGAGTGTCCCTGTGTATGTGCACATGTATGTGGGTACCCAGAGAGGCTGGAAGAGGATGTGAGACACTGGAGATCGAGTTACAGGTCTATGTATGTTCTGAGAACCAAGCTCCAGTCCTTTTCAAGGTCAGGAAACACTCTTAATCATGGATCCACCTCTCCAGGATCTGTTTTTCTTTGTAAGACATTGAAAATTTACAAATTTTCATCTGAGTGTTTCCTATATGCATCATTATATGAATAATGCTACATAATTTCCAACAAGAATGTTTCTGTTTGAAAAGTTTAATTTGGTGGCCATTGTTTTGTATTATAAGATTTCAATATCAGAATATTCCCATGCATAGCCTCATTTATTTCACTCTGTGTTATATTAAGTGAACTGTTCAATTTTACTTTTCATTGCAACTCAAAATTGATGTTTTATTTTTCTTTCAAATCAATATTATTGTTGCTTCATGGGCTTTGTTCTTAGGTTTCCAGAACTTTTCTATTAACCATAAATATAGAGGAAGACATCAAGCTCTATTCATTCAGTCTGAATTTCAAGGTTAGTTTCATCATTTTTTCTGAAAGAGAGGTATGTTTTGATTTCCTTTCTTCATTAGGATAAAGAGGTAGGATTAATAAATGCTTAGCTTATGGAAGTTATTTTACTCCACTTGCAATATAATATTTATGCCTGAATATTTATCAGGATTTACTGAGAATTTATTGCTGGCCTCTAAATAATTACAAAAATATTTATTTAAAACTTTATCTAAATGATAAAAAATGTCTGAGTCATTCAATTTTACCTTTTGAATTTATATAGGGAGTCATGCAACAAATATTTAATTAAAGTTAGATCATAGTTGCTATTTCTACATTATAAATCACAATTATAATATAATTTATTTCAATTAATTGGAAAGCATTGAATTAGAATTTGCTTCCCATTCTGTGATAGAGTATTATCAAACCTGTTGAATTTGTAGTAATCTTTATTCTGTGCTTTTGTATTCATCTAAATGCTCTTCTAAACTTTGTACTCTTATACATTTGAATGCAGAAAAATCAAAGCATTGAAACACATGCTCTCTCTTTCTCTCTCTGTTTAATAAGCTGAGATTAAAACAAATTGTATAAATGTAATAACTCATGAATATCAATAGATCAGACTTCTTTCTTCTAAGTAGGAAAAGCTCTATAATTTGTTGTGTATTTGCACATCAAAACCCATAACTTTGAGTATAGTAAACAAGGAATGGGAATAAATCCTGTGAATAGTTAGAGAATCAGAGGCAGAGTGAGGAATATGAGGTTTTCTGTCGTTATTAGCTCACAAGCTAATATAATATATACACAAGCTAACAGACACTGAAAATTCTTGAGGTTGGTTTTGTTTGACTTCTCTTGTAGCTTTCTGAGAATCCCCATCATGGGATTTTTAACAGTTTATGTGGAAAAGGATTATATTTTAGGGAAAGAACGCTATTTGTTCATTGTCTTGAGAACTGAAGAATACAACTCTGGCTGTTTTCAGGATTTGGGTAAGAAAAATACAAAATAAATATTTCTACATGAATGATGCATTTTAAAAAGCTTAGATGATAAGTATATCTAATTACAGGATCTGTTCATTGATTTCTTCTGAATTCTAGAATTAAGTTCAGAAAGTTGTGTATTTCAAAGAATACTTACTTTTATTACTGAATTACATCTTGTTCTTTAGTACAACCAAAGGCTTGATTTTTAGTAAGTTTCATGATGCCTCTATAATAGAAAAGAACACATAGTTCATGCTAAAAAATTCTACTAGTAATTTAACTGACTATAACAAAACTATTGGTAGATTTTTGTACTTTGCCTTTTTTTAACTACTGTGGGACAAAGAATCACACAGTTTAATGAAGCTTTATGTTGTTTATTAGAAATGCATCAGCCTGGCTAACACTATAATCAGATATATATATATATATATATATGTATATATATATATATATATCATATATAATCAGTTTATGGTCATTCACCTTGATTTTCACAGTTCCTACTTAAAATGAGGCCATGCTTTCCATTGTCACATCCTTGTCAAGCTCTTGTCAATTCCTTCTTTGAATTGAAATATGTCTAAAAGGCTCAACTTTGAATGTAGAAATTCTCTTGAGAAGTCAGCTGCAGAATCACTTACCATTTCCCTATCAATAGATGTGTTTTTTTTCCATTTTTAATTTAAATTAGAAACAAGATTGCTTTACATGTTAATCACAGTTACCCCTCCCTCCCCTCCTCCCCAGCCCCCCACTAACACCCTACCTATTCCATACCCTTTCTTCTCCCCAGAGAGGGTGAGACCCTCCATGGTGGATCTTCAGAGTCTGTCATATCCTTTGGGATAGGGCCTAGGCCCTCCCCCATGTGTCTAGGCTGAGAGAGTATTCCTCTATCTGGAATGGGCTCCCAAAGTCCATTCTTGTACTAGGGATTAATACTGATCCACTACCAGAGGCTCCATACCTCCAAACTAACCTCTTCATTCAGAGGGTCTGGATGTGCTGGTTTCTCAGCTATTAGCCTGGGGTCCATGAGGAAACCCCCTTGTTCAGGTCATCTGTTTCTGTGGGTTTCTCTAGCCTACACTTGACCCCTTTGCTCATCACTCCTCTCTCTCTGCAACTGGATTCCAGAGTTCTCCTCAGTGTTTAGCTGTGGGTATCTGCTTCTGCTTCCATCAGCAACTAGATGAAAGCTCTAGGATGGCATATAAGTCAGTCATCAATCTTGCTTTCAGAGGAGGGCATATAAGGTAGCCTCTTCACTGCATGCAATTCCACTCTTAGGCATATACCCCGAAGAAGCATATTCATACAACAAGGATATCTGTTCAACTATGTTCAAAGCAGCATTATTTGTAATAGCCAGAACCTGGAAGCAACCTAGATGCCCCTCAACTGAAGGATGGATAGAGAAAATGTGGTACATTTACACAATGGAGTACTACTCAGCAGCAACAAACAAACAAACAAAAAACAATGGAACCTTGAAATACGCAGGCAAATGAATGGAACTAGAAGAAACCATTCTAAGTGAGGTAACCCAGTCACAAAAAGACAAACATGGTATGTACTCACTCATATGTGGATTTTAGACAGAGAGCAAAGGATTACCAGCCTACATTCCACACCGCCAGAGAAACTAGGAAACAAGGAGGACCCTAAGAGAAGGTCCTGGAAGGCCCATGGTTCCCTGGAGAAGGAAAGGGACAAGATCTCCTGAGTAAATTGGCAGCCTGGTGGGAGGGGAGAGGGATCTAGGAGAAAGAGAAGGGACAAGAGGAGGAGAGGAGGACATGAGGGAGCAGGAAGGTTGAGTCTGGGGAAGAATAGAAGAGGGCAAGAAAAGAGATACCATAAAAGAAGGAGCCATTATAGGTTTAAAGAGAAATTAGGCACTAGGGAAATGTCCAGAGATCTACAAGGATGACACTAACTAACAACCTATCAATAGATGATAAGCAGAGTTTATCATGGTAAAGTTCTAGACAATTTTTACTAAAATTTCTCCCCTTAATTCCAATAAAACTGGGAGGTTTCTTAATTCCGGTATGTGTTCATATGTTCACGGATCTTGATAAATGCAAACTTTTTCTGAATTCTTTCTTTTTTACCAAAAATATTGTTTTACAGGGTCCTTGCTTTATAGACCAACTGTTTCTATGTTTTCATAGCATCGGATTCTTTGTAAGAATTTAGCGCAAATGTGGGGTGGTGGTGTAGGTGTGTATGCACTACAGCAGCCATGTGGAGGTCAGAGGACAAATTACTGGAATTGGCTCCCTCCTGAAACTGTATGAGACCTGGGGATAGAAGTCAGGCTGCCAGGCTTGCAGCAAGATTCTTTATTTCCCGAGTCCTCTTACTCAGTGTCTATGAAGGCTCAGGATCTCCTTAGAGTACTTTTAAACACTGAAATCCGAGAGTTGACTCCTCTGTTTAAGTGTTAATATATTTCCATAGGCGAATAATTTCAAAGGGAAGCCACATTACAATCACCCAGGGAGCCTTAAAGAGTCCTGAGGTCCAGGTTCCATTATAGAATAAATAAATCATCATCCTTTGGACTGAAGCTCAGGCATTAGTATTTTATAAGAGCACTCCGAGGTACTGCCAAGATTGAGAATAATGCTTAGAAGTGTAAGTAAAGAATAGAAATTTCATGTAGTAGCAAAATCAGATGATGACTAAGACCATCTATCTTGCTTCTCTCCTAAGTCTTTTTGGAAATATAAAATAAGTAGACAATGACAATGATGATGAAAAAGTATGTCAGTTCTGAAAAAGAATTAATGTCACAACTCCATATATTTTAAGGCACTTACAAAAAAGTATATAAAATTAATTAACATTGGAATCATCCAAGAGAAAATTAAAGTGTAAGACATTAGAGAGATAAGATCTCCTGAGATAATTGGGAACATGGGGGGAGGGAATAGGGAGTTAGAAGAAAGAGAAGGGGACAGAAGGACAAGAGAGAGCAGGAAGATCTAGTCAGGGGAAGAATAGAGGAGATCAAGAAAAGAGATACCATAATAGAGGGTGCCATTATAGGTGTCAAGAGAATTCTGGCACTATGGAAATGTCCAGAGATCTACAAGTTTCACCCCAACTAACAATCTAAGCAATAGTGGAAAGGCTACCTTAAATGCCCTTCCCTGATAATGAGATTGATGACTACCTTATATGCCATCTTAGAGCCTTCATCCAGTAGCTGATGGAAGCAGAAGCAGACACCTACAGCTAAACACTGGGCTGAACTCTGGAATCCAGTTGCAGAGAGGGAGGAGTGATGAGAAAAGAGGTCAAGATCAGGCTGGAGAAACCCACAAAAACAGCTGACCTGAACAAGGGGTTGCTCATGGACCCCAGACTAATAGCTGAGAAACCAGCATAGGACTGTTCCAGACCCCCTGAATGAGGATGTCAGTTTGGAGGTCTGGTTAATCTTTGAGGCCTCTGGTAGTGGATTAGTATTTATCCCTAGTACATGAAGGGACTTTGGGAACTCATTCCACATAGAGGGATGCTCTCTCAGCCTAGACACATGGGGGAGGATCTAGGCCCTGCTCCAAATGGTATGACAGACTTTTAAGATCCCCCATTGAAGTCCCCCCCCAATTAGGTAGCAGAAAGTGGATGGGATAGGGGGTCAGTGGGGGGCAGGGAAGGAGGGGAGGGAGAGGTAACTGGGATTGACATATAAATGAAGCTTGTTTCTATGTTAAAAAAGGAAAAAAGAAATTGAAGAAAGAAACTGAGTACTCAAATGGAAACTGTATCCATTCCTAGATTAGAACACTCAGTATTGTTTAAATACTAGTAGTCCCCAAAGTAACCTTTAGATTTAAAATGTTAAAGACAATACAAAAAATCAAGTTTTGTACATTATAATTAGTTTTACATAGTACCTTCTCTGTTGGGCAATATAACAAGATTGCATTTATAATAATAGAAAATGAAGTTATGGACAGAAATGGAAATGAGTGTATGGAGGCAGTTTTACGTTTGACTTAGCAAGTATAATCCTTATCAACATTCCAGTAGTTTTGTAGGAAATAGAAAAAAAGTCTTAAAGTTCATGTAGAATCACAAAGACTTAAGTAGTTAAAAAAAAAGACATCAGAGAGCTATAATCTCAAGTTAAATAAATAGAAACATGAAATGTCACATTTTTCATACATGGGATGTACAATTAATTCCTAGATTTCATTTATTAAATAATGATTCTGAGCAAACATGAAGAAAAAGGCAGGGTTTGAGCTACACCAGAACTATACTAAACACACAGAGAGAAGCAGAGAAAAAGGAGGAGATACCAACTTTAGCTACACCTGAACGATGAGTCTAGGGCGCATGGATAACTGTAGCTTTCCTTGGGATGATTCCACTAAAGACCTTGGCATGATGAGCCACAGGAAAAAGCAAACCACCAGTTTCACTTTCATTCATTATGCATGAACAAGCCATTGTTCTAGACTCCATTGCCAAATGACCATAAACAAAGTATCAGGAAATTTTTATCACATTCATAATCTGCTCTTGATAGAGGTGGTTAGGTCTTCCTTCCTGCTTTAAACTTATTCAAGATTCAAAATCACTCTTATTTAGGAATTTTATAACTGAACAAAAATCACAATAAAAACAAAAAGACAGAACTGATAAAAATTAAAATTTCTGTGTACAGAATGACTGTCTCAACCTCCCAATATCAACATTATTTTGAAATATGGCTCTGATATTCATTTTTTTTCTTTTCTAAGTCTTTCCCCCTCTTTTTCAGATATCTTGCTATTTTTATTTTTATGTATAATATTTTAACGATTATGTGTAGGACAATGCATACCTAAGTACATAGATTTTATGGCCAAGACTGAGCACATCTTTTATTTCTGCTAGATCAGTATTTCCAATCCAAACCAATTTTGTTTCTAGGACATATGTGACGATGTCTGTAGACAGTTTTGTTGTCACAAGTAGGGGGAAGGGTATTACTGACATCTTGTGGGTCTAGATCATGAATGTTACTAAGTATCCAAAAGTTGATAAGACATTTCCAACAAAGAATTACACAACCCCAAATCTTCCAGAGCTGAGGTTGAGAAACCTGCATTTACAGTGAAAATTACCACTGTCCTGAGAGAAAAGTGGATTTGGAAGTCCCCACTAGAGCAGAGAGTGGACGTGCCCAGCAACTCTGTTTTGCCCTGTCCAGTTTTATAGGAATTAGTCACAAATTCAAGTATCTTATCCAAGGTTCAATGCAAACATACTGTAGAGTGACTTATTTTCTAAATAAAAAACAGCCTGAACTAAACACTTACGCATTAGTGAAGAGGAAGGTTGTATAGATTATTTCATGAAGTCCTGTCTGTGGTTGTATAAAGTAGGAACTGATCCACCTGATTTATTAGTCTCTAGAACTGAAATCTTAAAGGATTAATCCACCCTCACACACTTACTTGGAAACAAGCAAGATCTCCACAACGGATGTTCCTTAAAAAGATACTTCACTGATGTGGGAGATGATGACTAACTCCTATAGGAGTTGGTCTTTGAGGAAAAATGACATTGATGGCCAGAGATCAAAGTATTCAGGGATATATAAAAATTATTTTTCCTTAAGAGATGTATTTTATCTTATGTGCTTGGGTGATTTTTCTGCATGTTTCTGCACCACATGAGTAGAGTGCCTGGAAAAAACCAGAAGAGGGGAGGTGCAGTTCCTGGACCTATAGTTACAGAGTGGTTAGCTGCCATATGGGTACTGAGAACCAAACACGGGTCCTCTGTAGGAACAGCAAGGTCTCTTAACCACTGAGTGACTTCTCTAGTTCCCTAAAACAGGACTTTGTTCATTTGTTTTTCCAGATCTGAAGTGCCACCGTGGTGAAGGTCTTGGTAATATGGTACAGAGTAGCACAGACTAGCTTAGGAGATTCTTTCCATTAGAATGTAACCTGGCAGGACAGGTCACACATACCCAACATCACAGGAATTTAGACTGGATTGGTCTGAGTATCCTATTAGCATAGCTCTTTTTACTACAGAGATAAGTGAAATCCAGAAACAAACAAGAGGTGAATTGTTGAAGACTTGAAAATGAGCTTCTTTGTAGGTGGAAGCACTTAGAATCAAAGCTACACTTGTTATCAGACTTTCCAGTCCTTCTTATATATATACTTCAGTATATATTGAAGTATACTGTGTGTGTGTGTGTGTGTGTGTGTGTGTGTGTGTGTGTGTGTATGTGAGTGTGTGTGATGCTAGCAATACCACCTTATACTTGCACAAATTTACACATATTCACATTACTTTAACATGCTTCATTTCCTCTAGATCTCACATTTACTTTTGTATCTGATTATTGACACAGAATAGTGAAAATCACAGAGCCTAAGTGACTTACTAAAAATCTTACATCCTTGAGTGGCAGAGTAGAATGAAAGCTTCATTGTCTCAATTCCCATTTCAGTAAATTTTGAAACAATATCCTCATATTTACTTGCCTTGGGGAAAACGGTGCAGAAGGTGAAAAACAAGTGCTGGCTGGAGGCTCCTGGCACATGATTGCATGATTTCCAGGCCATGCTGGTCCACTGCTATCTGAGTAACAGATACATTCTCTCCTTTGATGTTCTTTTATCTACAAAAAGAGGGAACTGGATTGGGTGGTATCTAAACTCTATGCTAGTTTGAATATTATAACATTAAGTCATGAGACTTGAAGAATATGTTACAAGCCACTGTCAAATAAAATAAAACTATTCAGTTATCTTAAAATGTTTTTTATATAATATTTGTAAATTTAGAACTTGTTTGTGTTCAGATTTCAAAAGAAAGGGTAAAAAAATTGACCCGCAGTTCTGGTCTGATCTTCGGTATTTTGTTTGAGACTGTCCCATGGCTCATGTCTGCTGAGACATGGTCAGAGGCTGTCGCAAGGATGAAGTTGGGCTCTGTAACCGAGTTAGTGAAATTAAACAGAAATAAATAACTTGCCTGAAAATAGGCAAAGCCTATGAGTAGACATTTCTCTATAGAATGCATACATAGACCAACAACCAAAATGAGAAGATGACCAACACCACAAATCACTGAGAAAATCTAAATCAAGCTGTAACTTCATACCCATTGGGATACTACTGCTTAAAAGGAACAACAAAATAGAAACTAAGTATTGGCACACGTAGGAAAAAAAGGGAAAACTAAGTAACATTGTATAGGGAATGTAAAAATTATATAGCCATACTAAAAAGTGTTACAGTGATTTCTCAAAAATTAAAAAAGACAATTAACTCATTATCCAGCAATTCATCTTCTGAGTATAGCCATAAAATAATTGGAGAAAAATTTTGAAGAACACCTGTGTTCTTTGAATTTAAGTGTCACACAAAGAAAAGGATGAGAAGGAGGAGGAGGAAAAGAAGTAACTAAAGGTAGGGGAGAAAAAGAAGGAGGAGGAAGAAGAGAAGGGAATAAGAAAAGAAATACATTTGGGCACATGCTATACATATATAAACCCTGAGGACTTTATGCTAAGTGAACTATGCTGATCACAAAAACAAAACTATTTGGTTTCTTTTATAAGGGTCCTCTCTATAGTGTGGTCATAAAGCTGTAGCAATTCTATCAACCAAATGATTCATTGTAATGCTTCCACTGGCTTTATGCACTTATATTTTCTTGAAAAGGGGTTTCTAGCTTTCATTGTAATGCTTTTATAAAGCGTTAGTTTTCATTGATATTAATAAGAGGATTTCACGTCATTATTGTGGGAAATACTGACACAGTAAGACAAGCAGGTTTTGGAAATTAGGCAGCCTGTACCCAATCTTGTTTCCTTCAGTCCCTGGGTCTGAAACTAGATAAACCATTTGACATCTCTAAGGCATTCTCAGGTTTGAATGGAAGTGTTAACACTGTGATGACATTGTTACGAAGAAATAAGACAACATCTACAGGGTAATTTCCCTCTGAACACAGAGTTTGCCTGACAAAATACTATTTATATTAGACATGTCAAGGTGACAGTGTTTAAGAGTTACTTAAAATATTTTTCATAACTTCACAAAAAATCTCTCATCTTAATATACTTTCTAGTTTGTTTATAGTTCTGAGGAGGTGAATGAAAAACTAATCTAGATACAAGACTCTGATATCTGTCTTGATAGAAGTAATGATAAGTAGATCATTATCAATAATGATAATAGGAACCATTGAGTAGAACTCACTAAATGAAATACTTTGGTCCTGGACTGTACCAACAGCAAATGAGAGCTATGTCAAATGTAACTCTTGACAGAGCCATTTGACTCTTTACACCCCACATGATAAGCTTCCAGGCTCCAAATACTGACAAACTTATGTGGATCTTCAGCTTGTTAAAGTCTTTGACCTTTGGTATTTTGGGAATTGCAGCCCTGTAGTTCATGTTAAGGATATGCAATAAACAAGAGAAAGCAGAACAAACTTGATGAAACATAACAAAATTTTAGGATCAAATACTATGCAGGTTCTGGATCTAAGTGAGAGACAGAAATTTTAAAGATAAATTTGGAAATACATAGTCATGAGTAGTAGCAAAATCTGAATTTTGAGCATGGAGGCAACTTAAAGATGTATTTATTCATCTAGTGAAGAAAAACAGAGTACCACTGAAACAAAAGGCTCTGTTCTACACATATTAAATCTCTGGTGAAATATCTATACACAGCAGTGGGTGGTGACATTTTATTTTTTAAGAATAAGATAAATTATTTAATAGTTTTTATTTATATAAGGCAAGTCTTGCCACAAGCAGAGAGGAAAAATGACCTTTTCTGGTTGCTCCTAATCCGTTGTTTCTATAACTCGAAAAAAGTTATTGCAGACGTTCTGCCAATAGTAATGCTAACTTCATGAATCTTTTAAATATAGGTAAGTTTTTAGGCAATAAAATATAGACATGGTTGAAAGCCTTAGGCCTTATGTACTCAAGAGAAAATTGTGCTCCATGAATTTTTAATAAACTAAACAGTGCTATTTCTTTGAAGAAATAAGGTATGCTAAATAAGAGTGACAGGAATTCCAAGGGGAAGCCCTGGAAAGAGACAATGTTTGGCATGTTCATCTTTCAATGGAGATAGTAGAGATAGTGTGGTAGCTTATTGTAAGTGGAGAGATTTTATTATATCAAAACTAAAGTGGCTTATATTTTACCTATCTTGCGTAAATTTACAACAGAATTTGTAAGTCCTAACTGCACATACTTTTAAAGGTTTAACTAATTGTTTTGCTGTTGTTTCTCTTCCTAATAGTCAAATACGGAAAATGCAGATCACAGTTAAAAGTATGGTTTTGCCTTGTATCAGATATGCTAAATTGCTATAGTCACATTATAAATGTGATTGTAAAGGTGAGATTCTAAATGGAGAAGGGACACAGATTGCAGAGAGTAGTACAAGTGGGAAAGATAAGACAGTTTTTGTCTTTTTTCATCGAATCTTTTTTCTGTGTCTACCTCCTCTGCCCTTCCTTTTCCTCCTCCTAACTTCTTCCTGCTTGTGTATTCCCTTTTGGTTAGCTGATTCTTTCAAACCCATCTCTACAGTGAATATTTTTTTTTCAGTTTAAATGTTAAAAAGCAAATTGTCCTTTTAATTTAAATGTATAATATTTGAAAGAGAGGAAAAGTGGGGGGAAGAGGAACAGTAGGAGGGAGGGGACTAAGACAGACAAACTGAGTGAAACCTTCCCAAGGACTTGCAGGAACCTGGAAAAGGGCAGGGAGGGGCGAGGAGAGGCAGGAGAAGCTGCAGAGGGGTATCTATGGCACACACTCATAAATAATCCACAAGTCTCTTAAATTATGGAATCTTGAGGGAGAAGTTGCTGTGCTAGAATCACTGCCCCTTACCTGGGAGAAAATTTACAAGTAAGAAGTTAATCTGTTATTTGTCAAAAAAGTTAAACTTAAGGCCTAAGGGGCACTCTATAGGAATGAGTCCAACTTGGAATAGTACCAACAGGTTCTGGTGACATGAGACTATGGTGTAGTTGGGGCCTGTTTACCAGAAGGGATAAGGCGATTTCAGTTTATTCATAGAGAGCTGTTAAATGACATTTATGAGTGAAACTCCAGATACCCTCTTTTTCCAGTTATTCTTTCTTGATGACTGAGATGGTCTCTCACTGATAGAGTTCTCAGAATGCAGAAGCTTCAGTACTATAACCAGTCAGCTGGTTTCCTTGATACCTAATGTGAGAGAGAAAAATTTATTTAATTTTCTAGCTCATTTAACATTTATTGAATGCCTTTAAATTTAAAGACCCTGTATGATACATGAATATATAACAGCTGATCTCCAGTGAAATGGAAAGATGGGGGATCATTGAAGGATCTGTAAAGAACACACTTCCACCTATACATCCTCTTGTAGATGTTTTCTTACTACTTATATGGTAAAGGACAGGTAACAGCAAGCTTTGGCAAATACTTTTTACTAACCCTAGTATCTAGAGGAACACTGGACACCTAGTAATATTTCAGAGTAAAGGACCATCATAAGCCACATGCCACCACCTTTAAATCTACAGAAAAGCCACCTTTGTGAGTCAGATGATATAATACTATTAGTTTGAATTTTCTATTAATTAATAATGGCTTTGACTAAATTTTTAATTTCCCTGACTCTCTATTTCTTTAACTCTGAGATGAAATGGTTAATATAGAAGATCATTGACCTTTTGTTTTTCTAAATCTTTATTTTTCTTCGTTTTGAATATAGAAACCATAAGTAGATTTTGAAAGGAGTATGGATACTATTGAACATATTTCCTGAAGGATATAGGCCTGTTGGTGCTGGCATACTCAAGAGCCCAAAGTAGGAGGATCATGTATAACTTAAGGTCACTGGAAATCAACAGATTGTTGTGGAAAACTCTGACATCTAAGCATTGAAGAAAGTGATGATTCTGTTTCTCTGTTTCAAAGGCTGGCTAGCTATTATGCTAAAGGAAAATTCCTGTCAATATTGGCAGATGAAAAAGAACTTAATAGCTGTGACTACAAGACAGGCAATGTCTACATTATTAAAGTCAAGACAATGTCTTTTTGGGAGTCAGGTAGATCAATATTCTATAACTGAACTTTTAGAGGTGCTGAAAGTGGAATGTAAGATATTATACAGAAAAATACTCTTACTAGAAATACACATGCTATAAAAATTAGACATATGTGTATATAGCTCAAGAGACTGCATTCTTGTGAATCCAAATGTCTTTGACTAATATCTCCAATTTTGCCATGTTTCATTTCATGCCTCAGCAGTGAGTGTTGTATTCCTCAGCTGAGATTAAATGGTTTAATATGAAACCATGTCCTGAAGCTGCTCTAACTACCATGGAGATCCATCACCTCATCTTTCTGTGTCTGACTTCCCTGAGAAGGGTTGGTGGGATGCCAGGTAAGAAAAGATGGGGTGAAGGCATCTAGGTGTTGAGAAACATTCTGGATCACAACCATAGCATAAACCTCTTTTATGCTTTCTGCCAGGGGAAGCAGGAAGGATATGTGATAGGTAGGGTTTTAGTTGAGGGGGGGTGGTAGGGGAGGATGGGAGGCAGAAGGGAACTGTGTTTGTCATGTAAAACAATCTTGTTTCTAATGCTTTCTGTAGTCCATGGCCTACAAACAGGATCTGTCCATAGACAAAGGAAGTAGTCACTGGATGGGCATTTTTGTTCCCTTTTTTTTTTTTTTTTTAATTTGGCATCTTGCTATCCAAGATCCCTCTGCCTTTAATAGTGTCAGATAGAGGTAACAGAGAGTTGATGGGCAAATTTTGCTATGTAGATGCTTTGAAATATGGAACTGTCACAATTTCTGGCTTGTCTTTAGAACACTCAGCTGTTCAGATGTCTAACCCATAGCAGTATATGCCATCATTTGCTTATGTAAAGTGGTATGTAAAGTGCGGGACTCTGTAGTTTTCTATCTGCTTAACTTAAAAAACTCTTCCTCATAGCACATACACATGTGATTAGGCCTTTAGAAGTTTGTTAATCAACAGATAATTATTCAGGCTATGTTTAGGGGCATTTAGAATACTCAAGTGAACAAAATTGACAGATTTCATGGCCTCCATTAGCCTTACATTTTTAGTAGAATGAGATTATAGCTAGCATAATCAGGAAATTATATGGTATATTCTCAATAAACAAGCACCATATTCATATACCTTATTTTATTATATACATTACACTGAGGGTAGCTGAACAAGCTTTCAGTGATGAATGTACACTTTTAAGGCTAATTTCCTGGTGGCCCCTCAGGTGACAATGGAATGTGACCGGCAGGTACACACAGGTTCTCAGGCAAAGGGACAGGGCTTTTCTCCTTGTTGCGCTGCCCTCTCATAAACCCAAGGATCTGTGCTATGGCTGAAGGACTTCCACACTTGTTGTATGTGAAGAGCATCTCTCCTCTGTTTTATCTGATGCCTTTATAGATCTGATGCCTCAGAGAACTTTGTGATGCTCGGCATAAGCAAATGGCCTCTCAATCCTGTACATTGGCTGAGAAGTGAAAATACATTTACACAGAATTGGTGTGCCACAGGAACCCTTTGCTGTTATTCCTAGCACACATTTCTCTTATTCCTCTTATGGGTAAAGGCAAGCTCAGGTGAGATGAGTTTGTGCTGGAAAGAAACCCTGGCTGCCCATTCCTAGGGACATCTTGACAAGAGATCAAGTAGAGAATCTTTTTGGTTTCACAAACAATACTGCCATGCACTTGAACTCACCATGGTCATCTGCTTTTCTTCAATTTCTGTATCTAAGAGAGTATTTTGAGGACCTAGAAGACCTTCTTTGCATTCACTTCTCTTAGAGTTTCTGTGAACTACTGTTTATAGAGATGGGCAGTATCAGAAAAGAGGACCTCTTGTATTTGCCAGGAAGTGCAGATTAAAACAGGGCTCATCATGCAACCATGAGTCACTTTCCATTAATTCCTATAGCCTTCTGCCACTAGATTCCTAGTGCTATTATTTATTCATCTATCTATCTATCTATCTATCTATTTATCATCTATATACCCATCTTTTATGTATCTTTCACCATCTAATTTTGTTGTTGCTCTTTTATTTTTCTGTTATTTGCTTTTCAAGACCCTCCCCCAGTGCTGAGAAACTTGTGCATGCTAGGCAAGTGATGTGCCATTAAGACACATCCCATTCTCTCACATTCATCAAACCTCCATTTGTCTTTGCAGTGTCTGCCAATAACAAACTGCTCCAGAGCTGTTGATAAATAATATCCTTGCTTTGCATGTCAGGCTGCCATCTAGTATTAAAACTCTCATAGGGTCTCTGCAGCTCCTGCTGTGCACATCACTTACTGCTTTGTTAAAACCTAGTGGAACTGAATACATAAGGACTAGAGGCCATGAGCAGATCATGAGGTTAGTTTAAATTATAGATCTTCTGATCCAAGCTCAACTGGGGATGGTTTACAGCAAACTGAGTTTCTGAGATCAGAAAGCAACCATGGCACAAACTTGTGGTGATATATTGTTTATGATTTATTAAAGCCAGTGGAGATCAAAATAGCAAAGTAGACATACTCATTAGCTATAGAAGCTAGGTGGTGGTGGTATACACCTAATCCCAGGACTCAGGATTAAGAGGTAGACTGATCTCTGTTAGTTCAAGGTAATACTGACAACATGAAATTGATCCAGTCCTAAAAGAAACATCTTACACAAAGGTAATCTCAGCACCTGGGATCACATGCCTTTAATCCCAACACTAGGGAGATAGAGACAGAAGTGATATGTCTGGGCAGAGAAAGGAATATAAGGAGAAGACAAGATCTGAAAGACTTTTGCCTCTGAGGATTTGTGGAGACAGGACTGTCATTTCAGCTGGATAGGGGTAAGATCTACTGGCTTGGCTGAACCCCAATCTCTGTCACTGGGTCTTTTATTTATCATGGTACAAGAGCTCTCCAAAAGTTTCAACTTTGGGGACAGGGGAGGTAGCTCAGTTGGTAAAGCACTTATTTTGCAAGCATGAAGATCTAGAGCTGATTGCTAGAACCTATGTTGAAAAACCAGACCTATTGCACAGGATTGCAATCCCAGAATTAGGAAGACAGAGACACAGCAATGAGACTCAGGAGCTTGCTACTCCAGCAGGCATGATCAGCAAAGGACAGGCTGATGAGAGACTTTATTTTGAAAACCAAAGTGAACAGCACCTGAATAACACCTGAGTTTGACAGCACTTGTAAACAAACACAAAATATGTATTTGCACACCCATCCTGCCAGCCACCACACACACTGGAAGTTCAGTCTTTGCTTTTCCGTGATTCCTGGGATCTATTTTGAGAATGGAGAATTCTTAAAGTCTATGAGCACATTCTCAGCTGGACTCAGAAAGGGTAGCTTTAGGTTTCACACTGAGCTGGTATGTGGCTCTCTTTGTTCTCTGGGTCTGATCACAGATATGTGGTTTCTTAGTTTGTACATGTACTCACCTCTTTTCAACATATAACATTATCATGGTGTTATTTTTTTTAACTCAGTGTCATGATTAGAAAATTAATCCTCTAACCAACTTTTGTTTGTTTTATTTTTGAGACAGGGTTTCTCTGTGAAACAGTTGTGGCTGTTCTGGAACTCACTTTGTAAACCAGGCTGGCCTCGAACTCACAAATATATTTGTTGTGTTTCCATGGGAGGCCTCACCCTCTCTGAGGAGTGGATGGGGGTGGATGGGGGGAAGGTTGGAACAGTGGGATGTGGGGATGGAGGGGGAACTAGGATTGGTATGTAAAATAAAAAAGATTGTTTTTTTTAAATTAATTCTTTAGTTGGCATTTGTGATTTTATGACATAAACCGACCCTTAAGACAATGTTTTTAAAGAGAAAGAAAAGTTTCTTTGGAAAACTAAACTTTGTATGATTTGAGTATACAAGTTTCAAAAAAGTTAAATAAATACAACATGTTTCTATGTGCTTATTTAAATTACAATGTTCTTAAAAATGGATTAGATTTAGTTTAAAATTGGTCTTTTTGCTGATCTTTCATTAATATGAATCTGGTGGTGTGGAATGGGCCATAAGTACTATGGTATGATAATAGAGATGCCATACTTTGAACTGGTCTTGCAGCCAAGCAAATTAAGTTGTGGAAAATAATTCAGTTACCATTTCCTCTGCCACTTTGGTACTGACACTGTTAAGGATAAGGCTGGAATCAGTTTTCTAGAACCATAGTAAACATGAGGTTAGCAAAGAGCTCCTTTCTTGGGTGAAAATTAATCTTGGCAAGAGTGAGATAAATACTGATAAGACACTAAAAGACTATAAAATCAAATACTTTATTTTTTAAAAGTTGGAAACTATTACTATAATCAGGGAAATTACATTACTATATGGCATTTTTTTTTTTTTTTTTACTTCAGAAAGTGCTTAAAACTGTCCTGAGACTGGAGGATCCTCTCCATACTACCAGAGGAGAAAGGCAAACACTGGTCCAGCTTCAAAGTGTCCTGCAGTCTACAGTGGTGACCAGCATGCATAATACGTTGGTATAATCATATCATAAACATTGTAGAATTAACCAACAAATAGCTGTTTGGATTTAAGGCCCACTCCACTAGATGAAACCCATGCCTAAAACTGCCCAGGTATCCAAGAACCTGAGACTAAATAGGCCATGGATACAGGAGAAAAGCAAATATTATTGTTCTGTTAAAGAAACATGGCAATAAATTAAGTCATAATGACATTCTGCTATACTCATCTGTCAGTGTACTCAGCCATCATGACAGAAGTTTTCTCCTGCAGTAGATGGAGACAAATACAAAGACCTATAAGTGTTCAATGCACAGAGGGTGAGAGACCTTGGAACACTCAGTCCTAAATGGGAGTCCTTCATCAAGGCCCTCCCCTCAAGACTCAGGGAACTATGAAGAAGAGGAAACAAAGATTGCAAGAGCCAGAGGGGATGGCTGATACCAAGAAAACAGTGTCTTCTAGACACAAAAGGACTGATGCAAATATGAACTCACTGAGACTGGAGCAGCATGCACCTCTACAGGTCTAAATTAGATTGGATGGGGGTCAGTCTTCAGCACTGAGATGGGGAAGTGGACTTGAACTCTCACCCCAAACAAAGAAGCAATTTCCAATTGACATCCCCTCACGAAAGAAAAAATAGTTTTTCCTAGGAAGTCTCACTGGGTATCCAAACCACATTTTAGGACAGGCCTCATGCCTAGCCAATATAAAACTAACTCAATATTATCTATTTATTTATTTATTTATTTATTTATTTATTTATTCTCATATTGTTTTGTCTGGGCAGTTTTTTTGTTGTTTGCTTTTGTTTTATTTTTGTTTTTTGGCTTAATGGCCTTTTATTTCTATATTATGGTTTCTGATTTTTTGTTTTCTCTCTCTCTCTCTCTCCCTCTCTCTCTCTCTCTCTCTCTCTCTCTCTCTCTCTCTCTGTGTGTGTGTGTGTGTGTGTGTGTGTGTGTGTGTGTGTATGCAGCACATATACATTTTCTTCGCTGTTTTCATGTGTTTGTTTGGTACTTTTTATTGTCTTTTTTTTTAATTTGCTAATTTGTTTTCTTGAGAGAAAGAGGACCCAGAGATGGATGGGTGAGAAGGTGCGGAGGATCTGGGAGGCAATGAGAGAAGAAACTCTGATAAGAATATATTTAATGAAAATACTTTATTTTCAATAAAAATAATATAATAATGAAACCCATTTTCTACAACAGATGCATTCTAAAAAAACACCTATGAGGTGAGCATAGAAGTAGATGCATTACATAATTACATAATATGTAATTACAAGCTCATATATACTATTAAAGCTCATGGATGCCAAGGAGGACTGTATAGTACGTTTTGAGACCCAACATTCTGAAAACTATAACAACAAAACAATGTAATAATTGCAAATTTAAAAGATACTTTAAAGCCTACTGTGCCACAGAATACATTGATAATAAGCAAATTTCCAACTTTGATGATTCCTTAGCAGTAAAAAGGCTTTGAGACTTGCTATAAAATAATGTGTGACATTCTCATGAAGAATCAGGAAAATAACCTTCCTAAGCACCACGTTTTTAAGTTCATTGAACTCAGTAACTCATATATACTAGGCAAGATCTCTACCACTGAGCTATCCTTTTAGCCGTTACTCTATACTTCAATGTAGCTATTTCTCATGAATTACTGAACTAGATTAAATACATCACATACTACCGTGGTGAATTGTTTCCCAGTTGGGCACTGTGGTATCTTGAAATAATCTGTGATGTGGGGAATGGTTCTATTGATTCAAAATGTTTAGTAGGAACTAAGCCTTTAGATTTCTGTAGCAATGAATACCACCATAGTACAGACTAAAAAGTGTTTTCAAAATATTGCTAGTAGTTCTTAAGAGATAGCAGCAGAAGCACTTCTCATTGTTAATCTCTATTGTAATTTGCTTCTCTGCCCAGGGGAATTAAATTGTGGAAAGCTGAAAGTCTGTTGCTTTTCCCTCCAACATGGTGCTGGCACCAGAGTCCAGAGGATAAGGTTAGAATGAGGTGTCCAATACCTTATCAAATATGGGCTTTAGTGATGTGACAACTGCTCCCTTCATGATTCTTTTCAGTAAAACTAAACTTGACAAGAAAAAGGTAAACCTGTTTAAGACAAAGGACACTACTGTGCCTTAGCAATGACTGGCACAACCAGACTCTAAAGCTACAATCAAGTGAGAGCATTAGAGGAGGAATATTCCTTTTGTAGCTCTGGGTAAAAAACAAAATTTGGTAAAGTAAGCCCAGAGGAATTCTCAAGACTTCTTACATAGTAGCAACCCTTCAGTAGGAATTGATGTTAAAAAGTTACCAACTATTGTCATTTTTTCTTTCTATTTTTGTCAGAATTCCATTGCTTGTATTATTCAGGATCTCTCAAACTATTATTGCTACAGGAATCATTTTTCTTGCTCCTACGATGAGACTCCCATTTCCTGATCTCAGTTGCTTAACAATTTAGTTGCTCATACTGACATGGCACTTCCTTTATTATGTTTTGACAAATGCATTTGCAGTTTGGGTCCCTTCTCCCATGTTGCAAGGAAAGGACATATTTGCCTACTTTTATGACAAGATTAATTGCCATCTTTATGGTTGATGCAGTAGGGTCTTGAAGGTACATGATTAATTTTCCAAATATAGATGAGCAAGTTGAGACACTGAGATGTAAGTAACTTGCACATGTTACAGATTTGGGCCATAGCTGGCATCAAAATCCAAAGTTCATGTTCTTTTTTCCTACAGTGTTACTATTTCATTGTCATCTTTGCTATGAATATAACAAGAGCCTTTCACCCACATTTATGCAATTGATATATTTAGGCAACAATTTTGCATATAGCACACAAATGCACACCCATGTGATACATTTTCATCAATGGAATGCTAATTAGTTGGTAGGCAATAGAATGACATTGAATTTTAAGGCATAAAGGGAAAAGTAGGAACTAAAAGGATCCAAAGTGTCAGTTAATATTTGGAAAGGAAATCTATTCATTATTTATTCATGTATCCATGTATCTATTCATTAATTCAACATAAGTATATTAAGCCAAGTATGTGATAATTGAAGTGTTGTTGATTGGCATAGTTCTTATTTTCATCATAGAAGCTACACAGAATGAGCTTATGAGAAAACCCAAGTGGGGTCTCAGATAGGTCATGAAACCCACCTGTTGCTTCGCAACAGGGATTCAGTCTGAGAAATGTGTAATGATGATTTTTTCATCATGTGAGCATCTTAGATTATGCATACACAAGGATGAATGGTATAGTCTACTTAAGCTACATGGCAGGATGCATATATGTATATGTGTGTAACATATGCACGTTGAATGTATGCTATAGTCTATTGCTTCTAAGGCAATAAAGAATAACACAACATGAGATTAAATGAAATGACACAATTTCACAGTGGGACAAACAAAACCTGTTTATCCCATGTAGCTGCTGTGGGTATGTTATAGCATTCTATTTTATGATAAATTTTTCTTGTATGAGTGGGAGTAAATTCTAAAATGTCAATACAAAACACAGCATAGTAAGTACATAAAGATATCATATGCCTGTTTATTATCAAGGGTTATGTGCTGTACATAATTAACACATGCTCCATATTTACAGGCAGAAACACATGATTAGTAAAGATTTTAGGATAGCCACAAGGTCACTAAGAAATAGGAAGTCATTAGCTCCTTTTTAATTTTATGAGACCATCATTGTGTCTGCATCACACTGGCAAAGCCCAATCGTACAGAGCATGAGAGGAAAATGAAGGATGGCCAAACCTTGGATGTGCTATCACTCAGGAGAAGAGGAAAAGAAATGTTCTAACAGCACTAGAGATGTATGCAGGGATAGTATTTTACTTGAATTTATATATTGTTTCCGGAATAGCCATCTCTATGATCTTTGAGAGTAGTTATATGGATTTTAAAGAGCTTCTTTAAACATGTCCTCTGTTTGTTTTGGGTTATTCTGTTATATGAAAAGAAGAAAAGAACTGTCAAGCAGAAACATCTACTTATCTTACTTGACCTTTATTTGATATCATTGGCTTTCATGGTAAGGTTAGTCCACATAACTTTATAAGAAATCTAACTTGACATAACACAATTAGAGTGAAAGAGATCATGCTTCAGGACAATGCTGCCTATACCAGAAACCTGTGAAGGATCCAAAAAGTGTGGAAAATCAAAGCAACAATTGAAAAATGGGATTATATAAAATAAAATGGATACTCATAGCAAAGCCGTCTTCAGTAAGAGAAGCCACAAGTCAGAAAACACTTGCCAACAGTTATCCTGGTTGCAGATGAATATCCAGACTATATAAGTAAATCAAAATATGTAAAAAAAGAAATCAGAAAATAATAATTGAAATAAAAATAGGTAAAATAGTGATAGACTTTCTGCAGATTTTCAGGGCTCCCTCCTCTCTTCCATATCCAATTCCCCAGTGTCATTCCTACCTCTGTAGCAGAACACCTGCTGCAGCCCCAGGCTGCCCTCACCTGCAGTGATTCATTAGATTTTACCCTTCAACCTTCCTTCCCTCTCCTCATTCCATTATCCAAGCCCCCATCACCAACTGGCATTTCCAAGGAACTTCTCAGCCACCACCTGTGACTAATTGTGATCTTACCTCTCCTTTCTCTCTTCCAAATCTCTTCCAAAGCTCTGTAGCAGACCACCAGCTGTGCCCTCCCATCTCTGCCTGGCTCCATCTCCAGAGGATCACATTCCTGTTCAACATTCCTTTCATCAACTTATCACTTTATCCAAGTCCCCAACTCCAACAGGCATTCTCTGGGAACTCAAAGACCACTCTGTCCAGGGAAGCAGGTGGCCAACTGTACCCCAGAAGCCATGGACTATAACCTGAAAAACCTATGACACATGCCTCTTAAGGTAGCTAGACAAGGCCAACTGCATAATTCCTTGCAGGTGTCCTATCTCCAGTATATGCTAGGCCAATGGTGGCCAAAAGCCTATGGGAGTAATGAGCCAATACCAGATTTGACTTAAGGGTCACTCTACCAGATGGAACCCATACCTGGCACTGCTTGGGTGGCCAGGAATCTGACATTAGATGGCTCAGAGACCTAGAATAAAACCAAATATTACTGTTGTACTAAAAGAACTTAGCAATCTACTATACTCTTAGATCAGTGCCTTCTCAGTCACCATCATAAAAGCTTCCTCCTATAGCAGATGGAGACTCATATCCAGACAATCTGCTGAGAGTGAGAGACCTTGTAACACTCATCCCTAAGTGGAATGTCTCTATCAATTACCTCCCCTTAGGGCACAGGGAACCCTGTAGAAGGGGAAGCAGGAAGAATGTAGGAGCCATAGGGGTTGGAGGACACTAAAGAAACATGTCCTTCTAAATCAACAGGATTGTTGCACATAGGAACTCAAAGAGACTGAGGCAGCATTCACAGGGCCTGCATGGGTCTGCACCTGTTGGTGTTCTAGAGCTGAAAGGAGAAGTAGACACACGATCCCATCTCTGACCCAGAAGCTCTCTCTAGTTGAGAGCCACTTACAAATTAAAATTAAGTTTTATCCAAGGGTGTTTCACTAGGGAAACTGCTCTTCCTTGTAGATCTCATGCTAGCAGCAGATGGATGACAGAAACTGAACTCAGTGGCATCTTTAAAGGTTCCTTGTCTCATAAGGTTGTATCATGGGCTTTAAAAACTTTTATCACATTTTTAATTTTTAATTTTATTTATCCATATTTTTTCTCTTTTCACCCCACATGTCCTTTGGGTATACATTATGGCTTCCAGTTTAATGTTTTATGGGATTCTTGAATGTAAAATGAGTGTGTCTCTGCATCTATATGTGTATCTTGTCCTTTTTCTGGGGCCCTTTCTCTTCTGTTTGTCTGCTTTGTCCTATTCCTGTGTTAGTTTTTGTTTTATATTATACTTATATTAATTTTTATTTAATTTTAATATTATATCTTAGAAGCCTGTTTGTTTTTTAATGAGACAAAAGTCAGGGCGGATGCAAATAGAAGGGGAAGTGGGGAGGACATAGGAATTGTAGAGGGAGGAAAAACCATAAACAGGATATATTGTATGAGGAAAATATATTTTCAATAAAAGGAAAAAAATAAAAAAAACAAAAATAGGCAGATAGACATCTCTCAAATGAAAAAAATACTAATAGCCAACAAGATTACAAAAATGCTTTATATCATTATATATGAAGTCAATACAAGTCAGATCTGTAATGGATATGGTCATCTCTCAGAACTGGATGTGATAAAAATTGATAGTAATAAGCACTGGAGGAGGATGTGAAGATAAAAGAATAAATACCTCCTATTGAATAGGAATATAAGTTAGAACATCCATTAGCTACCAAAGCAAACTGTGGCAGTTCCTCAAAATGTGAAAAATAAAGGTACAGTTTGATCCAGGTTTTATAATCCTAAGTACACATCAAAAGAATAAGAGATATCTTTGTGCCTGTGTTCATTGTATTTCTAGTCTCAATAACCATTTTAGTTACTGTTCTATTGCCGAGAGGAGACACCATGACCCAGGACAACTTATAAAGGGAGGCATTTAATTGGGAGCTTGCTTATAGTTTCAAAGGATCAGTCCTTTATCGTCATGGTTGGGGGACTGGGATGGCAGGCAGGCAGGCAAGTGCTAGAGAAGTAGCTCTGAGCTCAAGTCTGATCCACAAGTTGGAAGCAAAGAGAAAGAGACAGAGATAGAGATAGAGAGACACAGAAAGAAAGACAGACTGAGAGGAGAGAGAGAGAGACAGAGACAGAGACAGACAGACAGAGAAGAGAGAGAGAGAGAGAGAGAGAGAGAGAGAGAGAGAGAGAGAGAGAGAGAGAGAGAGAGAACACCAGTCATGGGTTTTTGAAACTTCAAAGTCCACCTCCAATGACACACCTGCTCCAACACTGTCACACATCTTACTCATTCTGGGGGCCAAGCATTTAAATATATGAGCCTATTCCAACTACCATAATAACTAAGACTAGTTATTAAATCAGCCTAGGCACCCATCAGCTACCTGGGAGAAGAATAATGAAATACTGGCACATGCATACAATGGAGTGTTATTCATCCTTAAAGAAAATATTCATAGCAACATGGATTGAATTGGAAGTCATTGTGTCTAACAAAATAAGTTAGATACAGAATAAATGTTCTCTTTTACATGTTGAACCTAAAATAAGTTGACTTTAAAATTAGTGGTTATCAGGGTAGGGATGGACAGTGGAAAGTGAGTGAAACACTGTAGCTGACTGGTCCTTGCTTATGTGTTTGTGGAAATTCCATACTAAGCCTATTAAAATATAATTACAACAACATGTTAATATTTTAAAAGGAAACATTTGAGTTATTATTTAGTCTATTATTTAAGAGATCTGTAGAAATGAAATTCACTTTCTGATATGTTATTTTAGGAATTATTTGGACAAATGGGAAGAATTTATAGCTTATAAAGCAAAGAGTCACTGGTTGTTGTGGTGTGCTATTAAAACAGGCTGCAACATAGAATACATAAGAGAACTTTATTGCAATGCTATGAAAAACAGCTCAAATAACTAATAGCTAATATTTTTATTAGTCCTAAGTATTTTGAAGGTTTATATGTATATGCCAACATCAAGCCAATGAGGCAATTATGATTGACTTACTTTGGCCTGGGATTTTATAACAAAGTACAACCAGCAAATCACATTATCTTTTTCAGTGACACATTAATGCTGTTTATTCAATTATCCATAAGTTAAAGAGAATAGTGGAACATCTGCAAAATTTGTAATTTAAAATGTCTCATGCACTTATAAAATTATCCTTTGAAAATGATGGCATGTCAAGTAAGAAGCTATTGTGGCTATCTCTGAGTGGATAGGTAGTTATCACGGGAAGATGATGTAATTTACTGTTACTACTGGAAGCCAGAATATAATTATCAATAAAGTTAGGTGATGCTCCTCCTTTTAGTAGTGGAGTCCAGGGGACAAATCTGTTCTCTGGTTCTCACATTGGAGTGCTCCATGGGTCAGACTCTTCAGTTATGCATCACTTTCTGCAAGCAATGGTGTCAGAAAATCAACATGTATTTTGTAGGGTAAGGCACTGGCTTTGTCTGAACCCGAACTTTGAGCTTTACTGATCTCTTTTGCCTCATAGAAGATGTAAAAGGAAGTCTAGATGGGGGATGGTAGAAGTGAGAGGACAGAAAGCAGATGTTTCAATGACATGGTTTTCTCAGAAGATTGGGGAGCCTTTCTAACCATGGGTGGATGGGTGGAGGGCTCAGTTTATTCTGAGTCAACTTGCTAAGATCAATTTTTAGAAGTGAATTTCCCCCAGGTCTCATGGTTTGGTTAATGCAAATGAGACCTCACCTCGTTATTGCAAACAGTCCAGTTTTTTATTACTAAAACATTCCAGGTGGTGGTGACTACCCCCTGCTGACTACCACAAAGGGTCTATAGCCTCTACAAAGTGCTTCCCATGTAAGCATTCCCAGGACTCCCTGAATAGGTTCTATATGTGGTCTCCAACAGGGAAACTCTGCTTGCTACCAACCAAGCTGTACTTGGTTCTTTCAGTATGCTCGCTAGCCTCCACGTTTGCAAGCTGCCTGTTACAAGAGAGGTCACTTTCCTGAGGCTATTAACACATTACAACCAACTTGATTGTCTAAAATCACAAAAAAATTTCTTTATAATTTTGCAGAAGTGTGAAAGGATGGCTAAACCTAAACTCAGGGTGTTGGCAGGGACAGTTCCTTCTGGAGTTCTGAGGGGAAGCTGTTGCTTTGTCTTTTACAGTTGAGGTTACACTCACACCTGTGCTCTCAGCCCCTTCCTCCATCTTCAGTGTGGATCACTTCCACCTCTGCTTTCATTATTGCATTGTCAAAGGTTTTCCTGATTGTAATATTTTTACTTTTATCATTTGAAGATGCTTTTGGTCATATAGATCCTTTTGGAAAAGCTGGGTCATCTCCCCAACTCAAGAAACCGAACTAAGCCACACCTGCAGAGAATCTTTGCTATTTAATATAATATTTTAAGATAAATTTCAGTTCCTAGGGGTTACAATGTAGAATTGTTTGAAGGGCTGTTAATCAACATACTGCAAGGCTGTCTGCCAGATAATGAGGGTGCTGACCTATCAGTACAAATTAGCACTTGCCAGAAGACTTACAATGTATAAAAACTCTAGAGGTGAACTGACAGATAAAGAGACATGATACACACACACACACACACACACACACACACACACACACACACACACACACACACACACACACACACACACACACACACACAGAGAGAGAGAGAGAGAGAGAGAGAGAGAGAGAGAGAGAGAGAGAGAGAAAGAGAGAGAGAGAGAGAGGGCAACACTCTCTCTCACTATGAGAACTTCAGCTGCTACTTTTGTTCCTCTAAGCAAGAACCCTGATGTTGTCACAGGATCAGGCTGGGATTTATCTCTATCTACTAGAGAGTATTTCTACATTGGACAGTCCCAAATAAAACTTTCTCCTTTTTGGCTCTCTGTTCTGTAGGAGATTCCAATTACATATGGGTACAGCCAATCTTTCAGTATTTACATACCCAAATCTTAGGCCAGCCAGTGACTTTCAGATTTAATTCACTAATTCAAGAATCCATCAATCTATCTCAATCTATTCCTGAAAAAGCCAATGTTAAGTGAAAAGCCATGCCATTACATTAAGCATAGTGCTGTGAAACTTAATGGAATAAATCCTGATGTCTTTCATCCCAGCAAACTAATTCTTCAGTTATAGACAGCATATGACACTCACAGCCTTCTTATTTATTCACAATGTATGAAGAGACAGTCCTGTAGCTGGAACGGAATTGGATGCACAGAAGGAAGTCCTTGCAAAAGGGCAAAGAGCACTGTAAGGATAATGCTTATAAGTCTTCAGCAAAGCACATTGAACTCCAATCTAAAAAAAAAAAAGTTTTCCATATTTTGCTCATGTTACGATAAATCTTTCCGCCAAAAACAATAGTTATGTATATTAATTAATTAATCATGATTAATTTGGTTGGTGTGCCTACTGAGCCTGTGGTAGGATCATTTAATTAGTACATGTGGAACCCAAATGTAGTAAACAATCATGTCTGAACCCTAAAGTTTAATGTTACTTCTTATATTTATTTATATGATACAATTTTATTTTAGGAGAAAACTGGCCATATTAAGATACATCAAAAATTTTCAAAAATCAATACTTTGTTGTTACATGGAAAATGCTACATCTCCTGAATACTTATGCCAAGTCACTGTATGAAGAAGTCTAAATTCATTAACCCCTCACTTATACCAAGATCAGCAAATCAAGACAATGGATATAAAAATCCTGCAAGAAACTGTGTGCTCTTCAGTTAGAGAAATCAGAAAACACAAACACTAAAGAGAAACAAGTGAAAACATTCTGTTCACAGGGAGATACTGCTGAATAATTTATTTTAACTCAATGTGATTTTTAAACTTTGTAATATTACAAATAGAAACATTTGTAACATATCTTTATGGCATTGGTGTGTTTCAACACTAAGCTACAATAAAACTCTGGGTACTGCTGACACCCATCAAATTTAAAGATATCTCATAGAGTGAGGAATCCGAATCATTCTGTCACTTAAGTTGTATTTTTTGTTTTTAATTATTTATTTATATTTTAAGCCGTATTTCTAATTGTAACTATCATGCCATCATTTTTCCATCCCAGACCTAACTATTCTTCTAACAAACACCTCAGCAGTGATAAAGACATTCTAGACTTTGAGCAGAATGGGACCTCAATGCTTAAATGCATTTACTCACATTATTACTGGGGAAGTGGTGCCTGGGTTAGTGATCTGGGAGTGATTGCTATCTTGGCTTTCAACTTGATAGGCCAGGGAAGAGGGAACCTCAACTGAGAAAGTGATCCCTGGTCTATTTTTCTGCACTTCTCTGCCACCTATGCCTGGCTGGAATCCTGGTCTCTTCTTTCAGCAATCTATACTAATGGAAGAAAGAGACATAGAGCTCTTGTTGCCTCAGCTTCCCACTCTTCACCTCCCATGTTGATAGCCACCCCTTCCCTCTACACCACACTTTTCATGTCTTCTTTTCCCACTGAACTGTTTATTACTCTGTATACAGAACTCCTGATCTTAAGGGTGGCAAACTGGGTACTCTAAAAATGGCTTTTTGGAAGACCAGAGATTACATAGCTTTGTTACTCATGGATAACTTTTAAAGTAAAAAGAAAATACTTAATAAAAAGTAACAAGCTTATGGAGCAGAAATGAAAACATAATACAGGAAAAGAAAGACTTTACAAAGGAATCTGGGATGTGTAAGGGCTCAAGGTAGATGGGCAAGTGTTTACCTGAGTCCAAATAGAAAACCAAACACTGCTGGACAACTTCTGTTCTTAAACCTGATGTGCATACTGTATGTTTAATCCAATGTTGGACCTGGTAACTGAATCTTCACATTTAGAGTATCACACTGGCACTATGTTTTTACTTTTTTTTCTATTTTAGTTTAGTTTCTTTAATGTTACTGACAATCAATGTAGCTAAATTTAAATTGGCATACTTTCCATTACCTTTCCTGAAAGGTCTCCAAAAATATTTTTCTAAACTGTCTCAATACTATTTTAAATCTGTTCTCTGGACACAGATACTAACTTAACTTTTAATAAAACATGATATCAAAAGTTATCTGGGACTCGAGAACAAATACACAGCATTTGTTACATTTTATTTAAAACAGATGACAAAATGAATTTTTTTCTCTTTTCTTCTTGTTTTTAATCTTGAAAAATCTCACACAGCTTGAACCCCATGATTGGAACATTTTAAAGCTTTCTGGTTATAATGAAATGACTTGAGCTCTCTTTAGATGGTATTAAAAATTTAAATATTTTTATATGGTTTCTGAGTTTTCAGAATAAAACTCTGCTGTGATTTTGTTCTTTTTCCTGAAAGAGACTAATCTACTCGTCTCATTTCTGGTAATTTTCACTTGGCTAGTGTGTTCTAACTAGGGACAACCTATCACCAACAGCAGAATGCCGCAGTAAGATAAATGGCCTTGAACAATGTAAATTGAAGGAATATAGAAAGTCTGACATCTTAAACTAATTTCTGGGAAAAGAAATATGACTAAAGTATTTCATGGTCCAAAACAGCATCAATTCGTAGAAAATTAGTAGAAGAACCATCTGTGCTGAGGAGGATAATACTGTTTGGCTTTTATGATGGTGTAGGTGAGCAATTCAGAGTCATTTTAAGATTATTGGCCAATCTAGGCTTTTACTTTTTTTTTCTCCCTGACATTAACTTTGCTGGAGAATGCAATTATTTGCATGGACTTCTCAGTTGCCTAGTGTAACATTAAAAACTAGCTATTCTGAGATTCAATCATGGGTACATTAAAAGTGTTTCCCCTGATTCCTGCCATATCTTCTGATACATTGTGTTTGGGAAGGGCCCTTGATGCTGAATGCTGAGCTTTCTCTGGCCTAGGCCCTTGGTTTCTTAACCTCCTGTTTCTAAAGCCCTCATTTGCTTCACTTTTCTTTGTTGCTGTTTTTTTCCCTGTCACCTTCTGTAGGAAAGGTCGTTGCTGACTATATTCAGTGGCTCTTGTTGCCATGGTGAGGAAAATAGCACAATTCTACAGTTAATATAGAGTATCAGGGTGAGGAGAACATTTCCTCCAAGCTTACATGATTTCCACTTCATTGCAGTGGTGCTCGGGAGCACTGATGGGCCTGCAGTAGCAAAATCTTATGTTAGATGTAGTTCAAATGCCATGCTATTCATCAGAATCCATTGCTTCCCTTTGAGGAATTATTTAAAATGCTTGCGTCAGAAGAACATTTTGAAGGGGGTTTCATACAGTCATTTCCCCTAAAGTTAAAAGAAACTGACATTCTGTAAATTTCCATCTTCAAACTTGTACATTCACAGAAAAAATGGTGTTGCAAAGAACCTAATCCAATTTCTGAAAAAAAATATATAAATGGTGTTTTTTCTAAAGGAAAATGTCTTCATTTAGCTGTCTTATCCAGGCTCTATATTTCAGTATTACAACAGGCAATGTATATGCCCTTTCTCTCTATCTATTATGCTTTTCTGTACTCAGGCCTCCTATTTACCAGCTTCCGTTCACTTGCACATCAAGCAATTCAGAAGAGCAAGTGTGCCAAGAATTTTTACAGACAGAGGCTGGGGAAAAGCTGATGTTACCGATGGAGCTCAGAGTTCTTTGCCACATGATGTTTCTTTCAGGTGAAACACTGAAAACGGGCAATGTAGTTCAAAATACCACAGTTTTAAAATGCCACCATCTTTCACCAAAATGGAAGCAAATGAAATACCTTCTTATGAGATAGGCTCTTTTGATGAACCCCAGGCTAGCCTCTTACTATCCTTCCATCCCAGGCTCTCAAGTGCCACCTCACCTGGCCACAATGCTTTCTTTGAGTGCATTTTCTACTTACACGTGTGAATTTAGTGTGACAAAATTCTATGAGCCTTCACATGTTTCAGTAACTACTAAAAATATTGTTAAAAGCCCTAGACTGAAGTACTGATATTTGAAAATAGCAAATATCCAACTTTAAACTTAAACTTCCTACTAGGAGTCCAGGTCTTTTGTGAACACCAAGATTGTCAGGACTGCAAATAAAGTACAATGAAAGGTTGACGTGACCCATGCTGGAGTTTGAATGTCATGGAAAAAAGTTTCTTGTAACAGTAACAGAAGGGAGAGAGTCCAATGCATGCAAGGGGTTCTTCTTCGGAAAGGAGGCTGCCTTCCAAAATGATAGTAGAGTTCTGACAAGAAGTTGTTTTAAAGCTGACATTAAGATGGATGTATGGGAGAAGAAGTAATAATGGAAGTGGATCCTGATGTATACTTTCTACAATTCATCTTCTACAACCCTTAAGTCAGTCAGAGGGGTTGGCAAAATGTGCACCTTCATTTTATTTTATTTACAATTAAAGAAAGAATAGAAATCTTTTTATTAGGTTCTGTGATTATATTTTATTTATTATCTAACAAATAAAACTTGATTGAAGACCAGAGTGCAAAGCTAGCCACACTAGTTAGCAATAGAGGCCAGGCAATGGTGACGTACACCTTTAATCCCAGCAATCAGGAGATTGAGGCAGAGGGATCTCTGTTAGTTCAAGGCCACCCTGGGTTACACAAAATGGATACAGGCTAAAAGAAAAACAGAGCTCACATGGGGTAATTCCCAGCATTTGGGATGATGTACCTTTAATCCCACAAGTTATATGACTGTGCAGACAGAGGAATATAAGACATGAGGAGACAGGAACGCAAGGAGTCTGAGGAGCAGTATAGTCTGGGTATGCAATGTGAGGACAGGATCCGACTTTGGTCTGAGCATTGGTAGAGGTGAGTGGCTGGCTGCTTCTCTTCTTTTGGTCTTCAGCTTTACCCCAATATCTGTCTCTGGGTTTTATTATTAAGACCAACTAGAATTTATTTATTTAGTAAATTCTAGTTGTAAATTTAATAATAAAACGTCTTAGAAAAAGCACTTGTAGTTTTATTCATTCTGTAGGATCTCAGGCTTATCTGTTAAGAAAAAGGAGTCTTTGGAAGAGGCAAATTACAAAATGGGGGGGGTAACTTGTTTTTTATGAAAAAGTCTTTGACTACAGAATTTTATTTTCTCAGGTGGTTGTTGTAATTATGTGTCCACTCCTATTAGAATCCCATAACATCATATTTATTTAATTATAGCATGCTGCCTGCTTCCATTTTGTAGATGGTCACAGCACTTGAATCTCTTAAATAAAGATCTGACCATGTTATTAAGTCATATCAAAGTCAGTTAGGGGGTGGACTAAGAGATTGGAGAAGGGGAAGGTGGGAGATTCCTCCTTAATTGCATGAAGTCTGAATGTTGAACACAAACTGATCAAGCAAGCACATGAGAGGCTGCTACAAAGGAGATACAGCCCTGCCCAGCTCAATCCAGACACTTTGCAAATGAATGAGCCCAAGGTTTCACTGGGCCTGAGCAGATGGAAGAAGGCCATTCTTAGACTCTGTGTCTGAAGTCTGGGGATTTCACTGATTTCTCAGGACCATAGGCTTCTTAATGATTTTTTTCATAAACAGACTATAATCCAATAAAAATAGAACAACATCTTTATTTTCTTTTGACTCTCTATGAGTTACCATGTGAAGTCACACTCCAAAATAAATAGAAACAGAACCATACCGCAGATTTCAAAACTACCTTCTAAGAGATTTTATACTAATGAACCCTTTGCTCTCTATTATTTGTTTCATTGAGAAATGTTTGTGTGTAGATACTATTTAGTATGCATCATGTGGCAAAATGGTCATGCTTTGCTATGTTTGTTTTTACATTTTCATCATTAACATAAAAAATTAAAAGTCAAATGTTTAGACAAAATAATCCAGAAAAATTTCCCAGGCTTCAAAGCACTCATACTTTTTTTCAAATGCTCCCAATCCTTGGAGCTTGGAGTGCTGTATGGCCGAATGGATTCAGTTAACACCAGGGTACACCTTACAGTAAGGTCCTGAGTGCATCCCACTTACATGCCAATGTAGCAAAGGAAGAGAAACGCTACAAGAAAGAAGTCCCCTTGCCTCCATTGAATCCAATATGCTCAATCACATCAGTAGCATTTATTAACATTCTGTTTTCCATAACATCCTAGAGTCCATGGAAAAGTAGAGCAAGTTCTCTTCTACTGTGCTGGCTCATCAGTCAAAGAAATGAGCAGGGCACTGAGTAGAGACCAAGTTCTGGAGTGCCTAAGAGAAGGAAAGACTCGAGAGAAAGAAAAAAATTCCTTTGCCAGAGAGAGCTCAGCCAGGTAGTTACTTGGAGCAAAATCAAGTACAGTAGAAAATGTTTATATGTAGGTGTGCCCTGAAGACAACAGAAACCTACCTACCTCCTATCTGTCTACCTTCTACCCATCCTTCCTTCCTCTTTCTCCTTCCTCCTTCTCCTACTTCCTTCCTCTTTCTCCTTCTCTCTTCTTCCTTCCATCCTTTCTTCTTATTTTTCTCCCCACTCCCTTTTTCCCTCCCTCCCACAGTTCCCCTTTACCTCCTCTCTTTTTCTCCATACACCCTTCCTTTCTTTGACAGACTCATAGAGGGAGCTATGAACTTGATACTTATGAGATATTTTTTAAGAGAAAGTTTGTGAATTAGGAGCTTGTTTTCAGATTTTCTATGTTTGAAAATATCTTTATATTTAACTTTGTATTTAAACAACAATTAAACTGGAAATAAAATTCTGGATTCTAAGTAAATTTTAATTAAATCCATATATATGTTACTTCAGTGTTGTCGGTGGGAAATCTGAAACCAGTTTCTTTGTTTTTGATGATATCTTTTATATGGGTAATCTTCTCATTAGTGCATGGAAGTTCGTGCATAGACATGGGTTTAATTATGAGTTTCTTACATGAGTATGATATACTTGGATGGCATTGTCCTTCTCTCTGTCTCCCAGTTTCTCTCCCTTTGTCTTCTTTATTTGCTCTAATATCATTCCATCCGCTGTCATGTCTTTTGGAATTCATATCTTTATCTTGTTTTGTTTTGAGACAGGGTTTCACTTTATTGCCCTGGCTGGCCTGGAACTTACTTTGTAGACCAAGATGGTCTGAAACTCAGAAATCTGCCTCTGCTTCTGAGTGCTGGGCCTAAAACCTGTGCCACCAAGGCCAGCACCAGCTTAATTTGTTTGACATAATGATTTTTAGTTCCATCCATTTTCTTATAAGAGGTATCATTCCATTCTTCTTGGCTCAATAATACTTCACTTCATGTATGTGTATGTGTGGATCATACTTTCTTATCTAGTGATCTATTGACAGAAAACTCAGATGATTCTGTAAGATGGTCATTGGGAATAGTCATATGAACAATTTGGAGACTCAGGTGTCTTAATCATATGCTGGCTTGGATTCCTTCTGCTATATACTGAGGAGTAGTAGGTCACATGATATCTCTAGTTTTAGATATTTTACAGAACCTTCCTACTCATTTCCAAAGGGACTGAATAATTTATGTTCCCAGTAGTTATGTATAAGAGCTCTTTTTCCTTCATGTAGCTGTGTATAAGGGCTCCTTTCCCTATGTGTCTTCACCAGCACTCCTTGTATGTTGTATTGAAAATTGTGTTTCACCCCTTCTTCTTATAGCGTGTCCCATCTTTAACTATTGAGACAGGTATCACCAAGTTCTTCAGACTGCCTTAACCTCACTTGGTAGCCCAGGCAGGCCTTAAATTGTGTCAGTCTCCTGCATCTGTCTTCTAATAAGTTGGGGGTTAGAGGTTTGCCCTCCCAGGCCCAGCTATCTTTTATCTTCCCAAGGTATAGAATATCTGTAGAGTTTCTATTTTGATTTCCTTGGTAAATAAAGATGTTTAATATTTTAATTATTAGCTCTGTGATTCTTCATATTTGTTCCTCTTAATTTCATTACAGGTTGCTTTAGCTATCTGGTGGGTCTTTTATGCTTTCATATTAATTTTAGAGTTGTATTTTGCAGTTACCTAAAGAATGTCATAAGTACTTGAATAAAGATTGCAATAATTTGTAATTGTTTTTTGCCATGTGAATATTTTCTCAATATTAACTCACCCAGACTGTGAACAGGAAGGGACTTTCCATACTCTGCTGCATTCGTCAGTGTTTCATGGTTGTAGTTATCATCGAAGAGGTCTTTCTCTTCTGTGTAGCTTCATTTCTTGGACTTAACTTTAGGTTGGTTTAGTTGGCTGCTTGGTTTGTATAAGGGGACTATTTTAGTGGATGGCTTTCCTGCTTTTCTTCTCAGTGTTTTGTTTTTGTGTACTGAAAACCCTGCGACTTTTGTTCATAGATTTTGCAGGCTGGGTTTCTAAGTTGGATCCACCTGTTTGTGTGGGGGCCTCAGAATCTTCTCAGGAAGAACATTCGCTGATAGGCATCATTTGACTTCTTTCTTTCTTTCTTGTTTCTGCCATATTATTTTTGTCTTCCTTTGTAGAATTGGCTAAAATTTCAAGCATTTCTTTGGATGAGTGATGAAAGTAGTCACTCTTTCTTACCCCTGGTTCTAGAGAGTGTCTTCAGTTTTCCTCAACTCTAATGATGCTTGTTCCTGATTTATCTTGAACAGAGTTAATTATGTAGAGTGTGTTCCCTCTGTTACTGGTTTATTCAGCACTTTATAGTGGTGACATGTTGAATTTTGTCTAAATCAAACAATCTTGTGACTTTTTTCTTCAATTCTTTGTATAATGTTACAACTACAGATTCATATATATCAAACCATCCTTGAATCTCTATAATGAGACAAATTAGATCATATTGTCTGACATTTTAATGTGTTGCTAAATTCTGTTTGTAGGCACATTATTGAGAAAATTTTGCCCCAATCTTTACCAAAAAAATGTGCTCCTCTGTTGCACATCTTTTAAATTTAAAGGTTTTTCAATTTCCAAATCTTGTATTTTACTTTGAATAGTCTTACTGTTTGTCTTATTCACTATCTTCAAAGAAATTTAGAAATACATAAAAGGATAATAAGCATCTAATATAATTTTCAAAATCATTAATAATAAAAAATTGAAATTAAAATTTAGATTGTCTTGTTTTTACACAGTTGTTAGCCCATATCTTTCAATTTTTCAATACCATGTGTTGGTGAAAATGAAGGTGATTGTAGCTCAAAGCACTCCAGGAGGACGTGTAGCCTGTGTGGTCTCCTAGAGAGCAGTGTGACACTAAGTAAATGGAGTCATCATGCATGTCCACATGATCTCACAGCTCTATGTTTAGCTGCATACCTCCCCATACTTTTAAGAGATGCCTGTTGATAAATATATACACACATGAGAGAATCCAGAGCAGATTGTAGGGTATTTGCAGAGAAGAATACCTAGTGGTCAAATTGATTTCACACTTCTAGGATACAAAACATATACATTGAACTAATCACTATAGTTATTAGAGTAGATATGTCTGAGAGAAAGCAAATATTATACCCTAAAATCAAATTGCAAATTGTCCATACATACCTCCCACACTAATTCACACACACACTTTTTTCAATTACTGTCATCATCTTTCCTTCTCATTCATTTTAACTTCAAACAAAAAAAAAACAAAAAAAAAACAAAAAAAAAAAAGAAAAGAAAAGAAAACAAGGTTGTAGGCACCGCAGGTTGGAATGCATTCCTTTGGAAGACTGTCCAGTCAGATGCACCCTGAGTTGTCTTTATGGACTTTATTTGGGACTTCATTTGGAAAGAAAGCAGACTGTCAAATGGGAAGATGTCAACAAGGAAGAGAGGAGAGCCAAATGCTATGCCCTCTGCCTCTGCATACCCGTATGCTCTGTGTGTTGTTCTGATAGCCTGTCTACAGCTTGACTAGCTTGGAGTTCAGGTAATGGTGGCAATCCTGACATTCTCTGTTGGAGTTTAGAGAGATGTAAGACGTCCAGTTAATGTCTTATTTCCTTTATGTTGATCAGTCTTTAATACATGTGCTGAATCAGAAAACATAAATAAAGATAATTTTTTAAAATGTATCCCTTGAACCATCAAAAAAAAAAAAAAACCAAAACCTCAGATTATATTTTTAGTACACTTTCCTTCATATTGGTTTTCAAAGCACACTGCTGTCTTGATTTCTTCCATTTCTTGTTTCTTTGCATGATTGTTATTATTATTGTTGTTGTTGTTTGAGAAAGGTTCTTGTGCCTCAGGCTGGCCTGAAACTGACTATTTAGTTGAAGATGACTTTGAATTCTTGATCTTCTTATCTCTCCCTCCCATGACCTGGTATTATAAGTATGTGTCACCACACAGCTTTCCATTATATTATGTTAATCCATTAGCTTATATTAAGGCTGTTTGGCTTCTAAAATAATAGTAAAAGAGTTACTGTATTATGCTTTGAAAATAGGTAGGTTCCAGGTAAGATGACTAACTTCCCAAGTATGTTGAGAATTGCCCAGTCGTTTCAAGAGTCACATTCGAAACTCAATGCAACAGTTTCTGTTGTCACATGGTGGTTTATGACCAGCATAATGCAGCAAGTGTCACTTGTGAGAGGTCAGAAGCAACTGACTTCTGTTTTAAGTGTGATCCCATGCTCCCTCTTCTGGATCACTGCTCTCTCTGTGGGAACACAACTGTGGTGGAGAGCAAACCTTAGGACAGGCAGGTGGGGCAAGAATCAAAACTTCTGGACTTCAGCTGTGTGAGCAAGCTTGGAAACCTGCTCCCATCTGATTTAAGGCACAGGCTCTCAACCAATGGGTCATAATCACTTTGGGTGGTCAAACGACACTTTCACAGGGGTCCTTTAAGATCTTGTACATCAGATATTTACATTACAATTCATAAGGCCACTACAACATGAGGAACTGTATGTATTAGAGGGTCACAGCATTAGGAAGGTTGAGAACTACTGGTCTAAGCTAACTCTGGCCCCAGATGACAGGCTGCAATTTCCCAGAAATTTTGGACTGAAAGCCTCAAAACCCACTGTCAGGTTCCAGACCAAAAGAAATGCTGATACTAATAAAGACCGTTATTTGTATCAAAATTATATGTTCCAAATGACCAATTTTTAGTTAATTTGTAACATGGCAATATACCCAAACAATTGATTTCTAAGTGAGCATCACAGGAATACTTTTGAACACAGTGTAAGCATAGCTGCATCACTGTTTCTGCTACCAAGGGACATAAGTGATGTAGATCCATATTCATTCTGATAAAATTAAGTAAAATGCAATTTATGCAATATAAACTATGAAATACAAGAAGCAATGAGTTATATTGGATAGAGTTATATTAGATAGAGCTCCAGAAGAAGTAATTTGTACACAAAGTCCTACAAGACCTTAACATCCATAACACCACACACTTAGTAAGAAATATTTAAAAAGGCTTAGAAAAATCTAGTCCTTAAAATTTAAAAGTGGTTCATAATTCATTATTTAAGTATTGAGTTTGAATAAGGAAGTAGAAGATAGAAAGGTAAAGCATATCAAAATCAATGAAAACCTATATCCTTCCAAATACCAAGAAGTAATACAAATTCTGTTCTGTGCAACTGAGGTCTTCACATGCTCCAATAGAGTAAATAAAGTGGAACTCATTATTACAACTTCACTATAACTTTGAAAACATCTAATAAAAGATGATAAAATTAAATCAACCCTTGGTAGGCATTAAACTAACAATTACCATACCAGCAAATGGCTTATAGGAATGAAGACAATTCATTAGGAAATAAGGAATATAATTGAATTAACTCAATGTAGCCTTAGGAAATATTGCTATTATATATTAGGTTATAAGAGAAAACACATAACAATCAAACAGTATGCATTCAGTAGAAATAAAGACTTCATTATTTATTAATTAATTTGCCTAATAAAGTTATGGTTATATATAAAAAATTCATGTGATAGTGGTATTTTCTAAAAATTATTCATAAGAAAGAATATGCTTAATTTTGATATATAAACATGTATATATTAGTATATAAGTCTGAATTTTGATTTCAATAAATTGATACCTCATAACAATTCCCTTTAAATAAGCAAATGTGATGAGGACATGATGAAGAGTTTGTGTTATTGGTGCTTTTCAACAGCAGAGACTAGTTATTACTAGAGAGCTAAGGCAAAGCAAGGATGCATTTAAATAGTTCATAGAAGACAAAGTTGATGTTATTTTCATATAATAATTCATTTTCAACTCAAGAGGATAACAATGAAGAGCTATTAATTCTAATAAGTTAAGTAAACAGAAAAAGAGCTGCCCTGATACAGGCAATAGACAGTTTGAAATTAAATTGGAGAAATGAGTAGCTCATTAAAGTAAGTACTAACAATAACAATAAAGTCATTGACATTATACAATAAAACTACATACATAAATAGGTAATAGCACTAAGAAGAAAAATGAAAAACAGCATGAATGTAAATCACATGTCTTTACTGAAGGACATATAACAAATTTAAAGGAGGAATTTTATACTATAGTTTTAGAGGGAATGTTAATGTAAGAATGTAGCTCTCCCCAAGTTATTATAGGTTATGCATGCCTTCAAAAATCAGAATGAGGGCCCTGCTCAGAGACATCTGACACCAGGGATCTGCTCACTGGATCTGAATTCTGCAGTTGGTTCCATCACACCCGGACACTGCTGAGGGCCTGGTAACAGTTCTGCCTCCATCTACTGACCCAGGTAGGCCAGGGCCTGTTTCTGGTTCTGGTTCAGCCACCCTGCTCAGAGACATCTGATGCCGGGGTCTACTCACTGGATCCGAACTCGGCAGTGGTATCCAACACATCTGGACACTGCCGAGGCCCCGTAACAATGCCATTACAATCCATCCATTACAATAGGACAGACATCAGAGAATTGGATCTGTTTGCATCTACCAGAAGGGAACCTTGGTCCCATACCCACCAGGAGAGGAAGAGACTCCTGCTACACACAACAGAAGAAAGCATGGGAAGAGGACAATGTAAAAGCACATTCAACAACAGAAAAGCCAATATGACACCAGTGGAGACTAGGAACCATACACCAGCAAGACCTGAACATCCCAATGCAGAAGAAGCAGAAGATAAATGACCTTAAACACATCTTTATGAAAATAATCAACAACCTCAAAGAGGACATGAGAAAATCCCTTAAAGAAATGGAAGAAGTCCTTCCCCTTCTACCAACCTGACCCCTACAGAGCCCCATTTACCCTAATCTCTTTGGGACTGAGCTGCTTGGAGTAGATCCACCCAGCCAGGGGGGAGCTACCTGAGTCTGGAAGCACCTCACTCTTCCATCCCACTCTGCCGACCTGACCCCTAACCCCTAACTCCTTCGGAGTGAGGAGACTACCAGGAGAGGCAAGACCCTCCAGAGCTGCGGACATTGAAGTCCTGGCACACACACACCACCGGGTCATGAGAGGAGATAGACACCACCTGCACACACTGGAAGAAGATATGGGAAGAAGACAGAATAAGAACTCACTCAACAATAAAAAGACCAATATGACACCACCAGAATCTAGGGACTCCACACCAGCAAGATCTGAAAAGCACAACACAAAAGATGAAGAAGGATGGACCTCAAAAATTATCTCAAGAAGATTATAGAAACCTTTAAAAAGTAAACAAGAAAATCCCTTAAAGAAATAGAAGAAAAAGCAAGCAAAAAATTACATGAAATGGAGGAAAAGACAAACCAAAAAATTCAGGAAATAAACAAATCTCTTAAAGAATCTAAAGAAACCCAAGAAAACAAACAAACAAACAAACAAGCGAAGGAAGCACTCGAAACAGTTCAAGGCTTGAAAGCTGAAATAGACACAATAAAGAAAACACAGAATAAGGCAATGCTGGAAATGGAAAGGATGGATAAACAATCAGGAACTAAAGATGTGAGTATAATCAATAGATTTCAAGAGATGGAAGAGAGAATCTCAGTTGTTGAGACTCGCTAGAGGATATACATTCACTGACCAAAGAAAATCTCAAGTCCAACAAATCCCTAACACAAAATATCCAGGAAATATGGGACACCGTGAAAAGATCAAACCTAAGAATAATAAGTATAGAAGAAGGTGAAGAAACACTACTCAAAGGTACAGAAAACATATTCAAAAAAATCATAGAAGAAAATTTCCCCAACCTACAGAAGGATATGCCTATGAAAGTACAAGAAGCTTACAGAACACCAAACAGACTGGACCACAAAAAGAAGCATCCCCCCACACACCTAATAATCAAAACACCAAATCTATAGAATAAAGAGAAAATATTAAAAGCAGCAAAGGAAAAAGGTCTAGTAACATATAAAGGTAGACCTATCAGAATCACACCTGACTTCTCAATGGAAACTCTGAAAGCCAGAAGGTCTTGGATACATATCCTACAAGCAATAAGGGAGCATGGATGTCAACCCAGAATACTGTACCCAGCAAAACTTTCAATCACTATAGATGGAAAAAACAAGATATACCATGACAAAAAAAGATTTAAACAATACATATCCACAAATCCAGCACAACAGAAGGTTCTGGAAAAAACTCCAACCCAACCAACATAACTACACTCACAAAAACATAGGCAATAGATAATCCAATTTTACCAAACATGAAACAGGAGGGCAAAATCTACATATAATGACACCACCAACAATAAATCCAAAACAAACAAGAACCAACAATCAATGGAAATTAATATCCCTAAATGTCAATGGTCTTAACTTACCCCCCAAAAGATATAGGTTAACAGAATGGATACTAAGACAGAATCCATCTTTCTGCTGTTACAAGAAACACAGCTCAACTTCAAAGACAGGTGTTACCTCATATTAAAAGGATGGGAAAAGATTTTCCAATCAAATGGGCCCAAGAAATAAGCTGGTGTAGCAATTCTAAAAATCTAACAAATTAGACTTCAAACTAAAATCAATCAAAAGAGATGAAGAAGAGCATTTCATACTCATCACAGGAAAAGTCCATCAAGATGAAGTCTCAATCCTGAACATCTAGCCCCAAATACGAAGGCAGCCACATATGTAAAAGAAACATTGCAAAAGCACAACCCACACATAAAACCACACACAGTTATAGTAGGAGACTTCAACAACCCCTTTCACCACTAGACAGGACCACCAGACAGAAACTTAACAAAGAAACAAAGGATCTGAAAGAAGTTATGACCCAACTGGTTTTAACAAATATCTATAGAACATTCCATCCAAACTCAAAAGAATATACCTTCTTCTCAGCGCCACATGGAACCTTCTCTAAAATTGAACACATATTTGGAAGCAAAGCAAACCTCCACAGATACAAAAGAATTGAAATAACCCCCTGTATCTTATCAGATCACCACGCTTTAAAGCTGGAATTCAATAGCAATACAAATTGCAGAAAACATATAAGCTCCTGGAAATGAATAACACCCAATTGCACCATTCCTGGGTTGAGGAAGAAATAAAAAAAGGAATTAAAGACTTCCTAGAATTTAATGAGAATGTAGACACAACATACTCAAACTTATGGGACACTCTGAAAGCAGTGCTAAGAGGAAAGTTCATAGCACTAAGTGCCCACATGAAGAAAGTGGAGAAAAGTCACACTAGAGAATTGACAGAACAACTGAATGCTTTAGAGTAAAAGAAGCAAACTCACCAAGGAGGAGTAGACACCAGGAAATAATCAAACTGTAGGCTGAAATCAATAAAGTAAAAACTAGGAAAACATTACAAAGAATCAATGAAACAAAGAGCTGGTTCTTTGAGAAGATCAACAAGATAGACAATCTCTATCCAAACTAACCAAAACTCAGAGAGAGACCATTCTAATTAACAAAATCAGAAATGAAAAGGAGGATATAACAGTGGACACAGAGGAAATCCAGGTCATACTTTAAAAACCTGTACTCCACAGAATTCAAAAATCTAAAGGAAATGGACAGTTTTATGGATAGATATCACTTACCAAAATTAAACCAAGAACAGATAAGCAATTTAAATCAACCTATTATCACTAATGAAATAGAAGCAGTCATCAAAAGCCTCCCAACCAAAAAAAGCCCAGGACCAGATGACGTCACTGCATAACTCTACCAGAAATTCAAACAAGAGCTAATACCACTACTCCTCAAACTGTTAAGCACAATAGAAGCAGAAGGGACATTGCCAAACTCTTTTTACCTGGCTACAATCACTTTGATACCCAAGCCACACAAAGATACAACTAAGAAAGAGAACTATAGACCAATATCCCTCATGAACATCGATACAAAAATACTCAATAAAATACTGGCGAATCGAATCCAAGAACACATCAAAGAAATCATCCACCATGATCAAGTAGGCTTCATCCCAGGGATGCAAGGATTGTTCAACATATGAAAATCCATCAATGTAATCCATCATATAAACAAACTGAAAAAGAAAAACCACATGATCATCTCATCAGATGCTGAAAAGGCCTTTGACAAAATCCAACATCCCTTCATGACAAAGATCTTGGAGAGAACAGGAATAACAGGAAGATATCTAAACAAGATAAATGCAATATACACCAAACCAAAAGCAAACATCAAACTAAATGGAGAGAAACTCAAAGTGATTCCTCTAAAATCAGGAACAAGACAAGGCTGTCCACTCTCTCCGTATCTCTTCTATAGTGTACTTGAAGTTCTGGCTAGAGCAATAAGACAACAAAAGGAGGTCAAAGGGATACAAATTGAAAAGGGGATCAAATAGGAAAGGAAGAAGCCAAACTTTCACTATTTGCAGACGACAAGATAGTCTACATTAGTGACCAGAAAAACTCTACCAGGGAAATCCTACAGCTGATAAACATCTTCAGCAAAGTAGCAGGATACAAAATTAACTAAAAAAATCAGTAGCCCTCTTTATACAGATGATAAACCCAATGAGAAATAATCAGGGAAACATCACCTTTCACAATATCCACAAGCAACATAAAATATCTTGGGGTAATACTAACCAAAACAGTGAAAGACCTGTACTGTAAGAACTTTGAGACTTTAAAAAAAGAAATTAAAGAAGATACCAGAAAATGGAAAGATCACCCATGCTCTTGGATAGGTAGAATCACCATAGTAAAAATGGCAATTTTGCCAAAAGTAATCTACAGATTCAACGCAATCCCCTTCAAAATCCCAACACAGTTCTTCACAGACATTGAAAGAACAATACTCAACTTTATATGGAAAAATAAAAAACCCAGGATAGCCAAAAAACTCTGTACAATAAAGGATCATCTGGAGGCATCACCATCCCTGACTTCAAGCTCTATTATAGGGCCATAGTTCTGAAAACAGTTTGGTATTTGCACAAAAATAGACAGAAAGAACAAAAGAATCGAATTGAAAACCGTGATATTAACCCACACACCTATGGACATCTTATTTTTGACAAAGATGCTAAATCTATACAATGGAAAAAGATAGCACCTTCAACAAATGGTGCTGGCACAACTGGATTCGGACATGCAGAAGAATCTAGATAGATCCATATCTGTTACCATGCCCAAAAACTTAAGTACAAATGGATCAAAGATATCACAATAAATCCAGCCACACTGAATCTTCTAGAAGAGAAAGTGGGAGTTACCCTTGAACAAATTGGCACAGGAGACAGCTTCCTGAACATTATGCCAGTAGCACAGGCACTGAAGTCTGCAATTAATAAATGGGACCTCCTGAAATTGAGACGCTTATGGAAGGCAAAGGACACAGTCAGTAAGACAAAACGCCCACCCACAGAATGGGAAAAGATCTTCACCTCATCTGACAAAGGGCTGATTTCCAAAATATACAAGGATCTCAAGAAGCTAGCCACCAAAACACCAAACAATGAAATTGAAAAGTGGGGTGCAGAACTAAATAGAGAATTCTCAACAGAGGAATCTGAAATGGCTAAAAAACACTTAAGAAAGTGCTCAAAATCCTTGGCCATCAGAGAAATGCAACTCAAAACAACTGTGAGATACCACCTCACACCTGTCAGAATGGCTAAAATCAAAAATACCAATAACAATCTATGCTGGAGAGGATGTGGAGAAAAAGGAACACTCTTCCATTGCTGGTGGGAGTGCAAACTTGTAAGAACACTCTGGAAATCAGTATGGCGGTTGCTCAGAAAAATGGGAATCAGTCTACCTCAAGATCCAACGATTCCTCTGTTGGGTATATACCCAATTAACGTGCGTTCATACAAGGACATATGTTCATACATATTCATAGCAGCATTGTTTGTAATAGCCAGAACCTGGAAGCAACCCAGATGCCTATCAACCAAAGAATGGATAGAGAAAATGTAGTACATTTATACAATGGAGTACTACTCATCAAAAAAAAGCAATGGAATCTTGAAATTCGCAGACAAATGGATGGAACTAGAAGAAAACACACTGAGTGAGGTAATCCAGTCACAAAAAGACAAACATGGCATGTACTCACTCATATATGAATTTTAGACATAGAGCAAAGGATTACCAGCCGATAATCCTCTTCACCAAGGAAACAAGGAAACAAGGACTCTAAGGGAAAAAAAACCTCAACAGGTACAAAAAATTGAAATAACCCCCTCCCTGTATCTTATCAGACCACCATGCTTTAAAGTTAGAATTCAATAACAACATGAATTACCAAAAACCTACAAACTCATGGAAATTAAGTAACACCCAATTGCACAATTCCTGGGTCAAGGAAGAAATAAAAAAAGGAATTAAAGATTTCCTAGAATTCAATGAGAATGCGGACACAACATACCCAAACCTATCGGACTTAGAAAGCAATGCTAATAGGAAAGTTTATAGTGCTAAGTGCCCACATAAAGAAACAAGAGAGTAATCACACTACAGAATTAACAGCACAACTGAAAGCTTTAGAGCACAAAGAAGCCAATACACCTCGGAGGAGCAGAGGCCAGGAATTAATCAAATTTAGGGCCGAAATCAATAAAATGGAAACTAGGAGAACAATACAAAGAATCAATACAATGAAGAGTTGGTTCTTCAAGAAAATCAACAAGATAGACAAACCTTTATCCAAACTTACCAAATAGCAGGGAGTGAACACACAAATTAATAAAATCAGGAATGAAAGGAGGAACATAACAACAAACCCAGAGGAAATCCAGAAAATCATCAGGTCATACCTCGAAAACCTATATTCCTCAAAATTTGAAAATCTAAAGGAAATGGACAATTTTCTGGACAGATTTCACTTACCAAAATTAAATCAAAAAAGATAAGTAAATTAAATAGACCTATAACACCTAATGAAATAGAAGCAGTCATCAGAACTCTCCCAACCAAAAAAGCCCAGGGCCAAATGGCTTCAGTGCAGAATTCTACCAGAAATTCAAGGAAAAGCTAATACAAATTCCGCTCAAAGTATTCCACATGATAGAAGCAGAAGGGCAATTGTCAAACTCTTTTTATGAGGCTTGAATAACCTTGATACCCAAGACACACAAAGGAACAACTAAGAAAGAGAACTACAGACCAAAATCCCTCATGAACATTGATGCAAAAATTCTCAATAAAATACTGGCAAATCGAATCCAAGAACACATCAAAGAAATCATCCATCATGATTAAGTAGGCTTCATCCCAGGGATGCAAGGATGGTTCAACATACAAAAATCCATCAATGTAATCCATCATATAAACAGACTGAGGATTAAAAAACACATGATCATCTCACTAGATGCTGAAAAAGCCTTTGACAAAATCAAACACCCCTTCATGATAAAGTTCTTGGAGAAATCAGGGATAACAGGAACATACCTCAACATAATAAAAGGAATATACAGTAAGCCAACAGCCAACATCAAATTAAATGGAGAATAACTCAATGCAATTCCTCTAAAATTGGCGACAAGACATGTCTGTCTGCTCTCTCCATACCTCTTCAATATTGTCCATGAAGTTCTACCTAGAGCAATAAGTCAACAAAAGGAGAGCAAGCGAATTCAAATCAGAAAGGAAGAAGTCAAACTCTCACTATTTGCAGATGATAGGATAGTCTATATAAGTGACCCGAAAAACTCTACCAGGGAACTCCTACAGCTGATAAACATCTTCAGCAATGTGGCAGGATATAAGATTAACTCAAAAAAAATCTGTAGCTCTACTATTTACTGATGACACATTGGTGGAGAAAGAAATCAGAGAAACATCACCCTTTACAATTGCCACAAACATCATAAAATACCTTGGGGTAACACTAACCAAAAAAGTGAAAGACCTGTACCATAAGAATTTTGAGTCTCTAAAGAAAGGAATTAAAGAAGATACCAAAAAATGGAAAGATCTCCCATGCTCTTGGATAGGTAGAATGAACATAGTAAAAATGGCAATTTGCCAAAAGCAATCTACAGATTCAATGCAATCCCCTTCAAAATCCCAACACAATTCTTCACAGACCTTGAAACAACAATTCTCAACTTTATATGGAGAAACAAAAGACCCAGGATAGCCAAAACAACCCTGTACAATAGAGGAACTTCTGGAGGCATCACAATCCCTGACTTCAAGCTCTATTACAGAGCTATAGTCCTGAAAACAGCTTGGTATTGGTACAAAAATAGACAGGTAGTCCAATGGAATAGAGTTGAAAACCCTGATATTAACCCACACACCTACAAACACCTGAATTTTGACAATCTAAATTTATACAATGTAATAAAGAAAACATCTTCAACAAATGGTGCTGGCATAACTGGATGCAGGCATGTAGAAGACTGCAGATAGATCCAAGTCTGTCACCATGCACAAAACTTAAGTCAAAATGGATCAAAGATCTCAACATAAATCCAGCCACATTGAACCTATTGGAAGACAAACTGGGAAACGCCCTTGAATTAATTGGTACAGGAGACTGGTTCCTGAACATTACACCAGTAGCACAGACACTGAGACAACAATTGACAAATGGGACCTCCTCAAACTGAGAACCTTTTGTAAGGCAAAATACACAGTCAGCACGACAAAACAGCAGCCCACAGACTGGGAAAAGATATTCACCAACCTCAAATCTGACAGAGGGCTGATCTCCAAAATATACCAAGAACTCAATAAGCTAGTCACCAAAATACCAAACAATCCAATTAAAAAGTGGGGTACATAACTAAATAGACAATTCTCAATAGAGGAATCTAAAATGGCTGAAAGACACATAAGAAAGTGTTCAACATCCTTTGCCATCAGGGAAATGCAAATCAAAATTACTCTGAGGTACCATCTTACTCCTGTCAGAATGGCCAAAATCAAAAACACCAATGACAGTTTATGCTGGAGAGGATGTGGAGAAAGGGGAATACTTCTCCTCTGCTGGTGGGAGTGCCAACTTGTTCAGCCTCATTGGAAATCAGAATGGCGACTCCTCAGGAAAATGGGAATCAGTCTACCACAAGATCCAGCAATTCCACTCTTGGGCATATACCCAAAATAAGCACATTCATACAACAAGAACATCTGTTCAATGTTTATTGCACTACTATTTGTAATAGCCAGAAACTGGAAGCAACTTAGATGCCTATCAACCAAAGAATGGATAGAGAAAACGTGGTTTATTTACACAATGGAGTACTACTCAGAGGAAAAAAATCATGCAATCTTGAAATTTGCAGGTAAATGGATGGAACTAGAAGAAACCATTCTGAGAGAGGTAACCCAATCACAAAAAGACAATCATGATATGCACTCACTTGTATATGGATTTTAAACATAAAGGATTTCTAGCCTACAATCCCACTGCCAGAGAAGCTAGTAAACAAGGAGGACCCTAAGAGAGACATACATGGTCCCCTGGAGAAGGGGATAGGGTCAAGATCCCCTGAGCAAATTGAGAGCACGGGAAGAGGGGGGAGGGAGCTAGGAGAATAAGAAGGGAAGAAGAGGAGGGATACAGAGGACATGAGGGAGCAGAAAGCTTGAGTCAGTGGAAGAATAGAAGATAACAAGAATGGTGATACCATAATAGAGGGAGACATTTTAGGTTTTCAGAGAAATCAGGCACTTTGGAAATGTCTGGGGATCTACAAAGAAGACACCAGCTAGCCATCTAAGCAACAGAGGAGAGGCTACCTTAAATGTCCTCCCCAGATAATGAGATTGATAACTGACTTATATACCACCCAATAGCCCTCATCCAGCAGCTGGTGGAAGTAGAAGCAGACACGCACAACTAATCACTGAACTGAACTGGAATCCAGATGCAGAGAAGGATGAGTGAAGACCAAAGGGGTCCAGACCAGGCTGGTGAAACCCACAGAAACAGCTGACCTGAACATCGGGAAACTCTTGCTCCCCAGACTGATAGCTGGGATACCAGCATGGGACTGATCCAGACCCCAGGATCATGGATTTCATTTAGGAAACTTCGGAAATCTACGGGACCTCCTAAAGTAGTTTAGTACTTATCCCTAGCATAGGTGTGGATTTGGGGAGCCTATTACACGTAGAGGTATACTCCCTGAGCCAAGACACACGGGGTGGGCCTAGGCCCTACTGAAAAGGATATGATATATTCTAATGACACTCTATGGAAGGCCTCACCATCCAGGGGGAGCAGAAAGGATATGTGATAGATAGGGTTTTAGTTGGGGGTGTGTGATAGGGGAGGTCGGGATGGAAAAGTGAACTGGGATTGTCATGTAAAACAATCTTGTTTCTAATTCAAATAAAAAAAATCTGAAAAATATCAGAACGAAATAGTTTCATAATGGAATTTTATAGAATATATTAAAAGAGAATGCAAGTAAATAAGAAAGAAAAAGACTTAAGGACAGTAGAGAAAGTCTTAAGGAAATAATGGTAGTAAGTAGAGGTAGCTAGTCTTCTTTTGGGAAATATCAAAGGTGCTGTCATCTGTGAAGGATCAGCCAGATAAAGAAATGGTATTGTGTGGTGATATCTTTCCTGTACAAATAAAGCATGTCTGGGGGTCAGAGAATGGAGCTTGCCACTAGCTAGTCATAGATGTCTGGAGGTCTGTATAGACAGACCTAAAGTGACATAGCTGGGCAGAAGCAGGATATAAGCAGGAAGAAACAGGAAATTGCTCTCTTCTATGCTGAGATGCTTAGGAGGTGTGCTGTGGCTTGCTCCTTCTCTCTGATCTCTCAGCATTTTCTTCTATATCTGACTCAGGCCTTTTATTATTTAGACCAATTAAAAAACTCCTTTTACAGTACGGAACAGAAAGTGTAATGTGGGCTCTTAAGAATAAATTTTTAGTTAGTAATGAAGCCAATTTCAAACAAGTAGGAAAAGAAAAACCAACCCGCTTGTAAAGTTGTTTTGAACTATTTTAGGAATGTGGGTATGCTACTTAAAACAACTCCAATTTTTGTCGGTGAAAAAACAGCAAGGTGTAAAAGCCTTCTTATAGATGGAAAACTCAGAAAATGGTAAAGGCTATGAATCAATTTTTTATTTGTATTCAGCACATATAATACCCGAATCTACAACACATTAAAAACTCTAATAAATTATTCAGAAAACTCAAAAGAAAAGTATTCCCAATGTGATTTCTGTTGGGTTAAGCAAATGTGAACACATTTCAGAAAAGCACATGGGCATACATATTTACATTGGAAATAAGAGAAATGCAGGTTAAGTCTTTCAAAAGATAGACAGTGATTTATATTGTTAAATGTTCCAAAAATATGCATAAGTATTAGGGCAATTAGCAGTATTTTGAAGTATTTGAATTGGCAGCATGATAGTATAAATGACCCCACTCTGAGTATTTTCAGCATTGACATTTGCAGAAAATGATCTCATAAGATTAAAACTGCATGTCCACAAGGATGTGTACACAGTGGTATTTCTTTTTTTTTCTCCATTCATTTATTTAGCTCATAAATAAAGTCAGGCACAATTATGATACACAATACAGTATGTTCACAATGGCATGGGTAAATTAAACCAATTAACATGTTATATCACACATACTCATCATTTTTGTTTTGAGAACACTTAAAGTATACTATCTCACAACTTTTAAAATATAGCATATTGTTATCAACCATATTTGTCATGCTCTCAGTATATCTCAAGACTTCAGAGAGTCCATGCCTCTTGTCCAACTGCAGCTTTATATCCTTAACCAATCATTTCCCCATTGTTAAAAGACCCACATTGAAGCCTAATAGCCATAATTCTGCTCTTTGATCCCATTTCTAGGTTACACATAAAATTGAAATTGTGTGACATTTGTCTTCCAGTGTGTCACTTTTTTTTTTGGCAAGCATATAACTTTACTACTTACTAAAGATGAAATCAAATTTGCATGCACAGGTGAGCACTCACTGAAACACCTTGGATTCATCACATATTTGAGTTTCAATTAGCATATATATATATTTATATACAAAGAGCAATAATTGCAATATGTCATGCGTCACAGTGGTACTTTCTATAACACTTGTTTGCTGCAGGGAAAAATAACACTCTCATTGCCCAGCCACAAGGAGTGGACTTAATGAATTAGCTGTCATTGAGAAGGGAGAATCATGTGACCAGAGTTTCACTGTTTAGTGAAAATGTATGTTGTGAGAATATTCTTGTTTAAAATTAAACTGTTAATATTTACATGTGTGTAAAATGTTAACTGGTAGCAGATGCAGAGATCTACAAATAACCAGTAGGCCAAACTACTGGAGTACAATAGAAGTTGAGGGAGGAGCAATAATATGAACAAAGGAGTCAAGACTATGATGGGGAAACCTACAGAAACAGCTGACCTGAGCTGGTGAGACATCACTGACCCAGGTCTGACAAATGGCGAGCCTGCATAAGACCAAACTAGACTCCCTTAATATAGGTGACAATGGTGTGACTGGGACAATATTTGAGGCTGCTGGCCTTGGGTACAAGACCTAACACTAATGCACAAACTGACTTAGTAGAGCCCATTCTATATGGAGAGATACTTTGCTCAGCCTAGACACAGGGATGTGGGGGTGGAGAGGTGCCTTGGTCCTGCCTTAATGAGATGATGGGACAGACTTAGTAGAATTCCTGGGGGAGGCCTTACCTTCCCTGTGGAGCAGATGGGAGGTTGGGGAGGCTAAAGTGGAGGGATTGGGAGTAGAGGAAGGAGGGGTAACTGGGATTGGAATATAAAAAATAAATATTAATAATAAACAATTCAGGACCTCTTATTCGTCAATTATTATCACACAGATATAAAAATACAGTCTCCTGAGTTCATTTAGTGTCACTGACTTGAAAAAAAAAGTTAACTGGCTATCTATCTTCCCAAATTAGAAGGTACTAATTACCGGCCATTGGATAAAGAATGTGGGGACAAGGGCTAGTTAACATGGGTGATGGGCTGGAAATTAAGTTAACAATTAAAAAGAGAAAGAAAAGAGAAAACAAATAAAAACATAGTTTATTTTACTACGATATATAGATTTGGGTGACTGAAAATGTTATTAAGATGTGTTTATGCTAATCTCTGTCTACTTATAGAATGAATGCAGTCAATCTGGGATTACCATCATGATCAATCAAATGATGTAATACCTGCAAAAGGCCCACCAGGTACTTGGCAAAGGATAACCCAGAGATTTGCAAATATTGTTTCTATTTTAAAATTTTATTGTGTATTTCTGTTAACCTACAGCAAATGTTTTTGACTAAGAGTGTACATTTTTTGCCAAGGTCGCAGTACAGTTCCATAACCCTTACTGTCAACTGTCCTGTTCAAACTATGTCATCTATTTCTCCCACTACAACAATGTTCAAGATCCTCTGGAAGCTGGTTGGAACCCTGTCTCACATATTATATGAAAAAACATCTATCCCTAATTCCTTTCTGCCACTGCCTTAGTTATCTTTGTACTAGGAAGACAAGTATGTCACCTCATCTCTGTCTCCAATGTTCTGAATCACTTCCTTGGGCTCAGTGTTTGCCTCACATGTATGAGGCTCTGGGTGATTGCCAGCACCATACTAATTGCATCTTGTTAACCTGATTTTCCAATCAGTAGATCTGACACATGGTTTTCTTCCATGGTTTTGTAGTCTCTGCTGAACAATATCATTGCACCTTTCTCATAGAATGCATGGATGATACTGTAAGGTCTTCTGAAGACAAATAAGCAGTTATTAAAATGTTGTGTCTCCAGATGAAAAATACGTCTTTGTGATTATAATCTAATTTATGTTTTTGTTTGTTTCATTGCTTTATTGTTGACTATCTTATTTGGCCTTATTTTTTATAACTTGCAATTTGATATTAAATAATGTCATATATTCTCATCCTCCTTCCTGTTTTATTAAAATCATTAGGATATTACTTTCCAACTATTGCTACACATTAAAACTGTTTCAAAAAGATATAAATGATTGAATGATAATTGTGGGGCTTTATGATTTTGAGTTAAAAGTTTCAATATAATTGTTTATTTTATTATCTGCTCATCTGTCTGATTGTGATAGAGATCAGTTCTGGGCAGCTGGTGCCAGGCTAAGCTGATGCTAAGAAATCAGCACAGAATTGCTTTTCATCTCCATTCACTGAAAGGCTACCTCCATTCTCCCCACAGAGAAACACCATAGTGTCTGTTAGCTTTAGGCACCCACTGCATTCAAGCACAGCTATCCTGTCTCTGACTCAGTTATTTCTGTGCCCTGAGGTTACATGGTGTTGCTAATTAATAGATCCTTAGTGCTGGAAATAGCTTTAAGAGTTTAATATTCTCCTGTGAGACTGGTACAAATAAGCTGGTTCTCCTATATACAAAGAGGGCAGGGTCTGGGAGTGAGAAAGGATGTAGCATATGGGACACAGTTGATTGCTTCATGCACAAACACCAGTGGCTATATTGAAACAATCTCTTGACTAGAGTAATTACCATTCTAATATTTACTCTATGTCTTTCTATTTCCTAACAACTTCCAAATTTCCCCTTGAGAAAAAAAAAAAAAAACCTTGCTACAGCTCAACATAAGAGATTCACTAACCATCAAAATTCTCTTTGCACTAAAGCAGTCAGCTTGGGGATAAGCCAGAAGCAAGGCACAAAACAAATAGTCACAGGCTTCTCCTGGCCCTATTGACTGCTTCAGGCTGCAGCCATCAGATAGATCAGCATAAGGACAAAACATCCAGGTACAAAACCACAGAACAAGCATGGGTACGGAAAAAAAAATCAAACAACTGACAATGGAAGCCCATATTGAACTATATTTAACACTGTTTATGCCTTAATTTTTCAGTAAGATGGGACAATATATTTCTTTTTGATTTGTAATATTGAGTTTGTTTTTCTCTCTTGCATAACTGAAATCATAGGGGACAAACTTAACTGAGGCTGTATTACATTATATAGCATGGAAGCCACACATTGTTATTTAAATCAGGGAGAATAACTAAAATTAAAAATTTGTTTCCACTAGGCAAATTCTGAGTGAGTGTATTCAAGTAGTAACTGACTTATGAGAAGTTCAGGTCTAAAATATTTGTTTATAAGATAGTCCATTGAGGAGAGATCTTCAGTAATTCACCCATAGTCATACTGTTGTTAATTGGCAGAACTATTATTTAAACACCTGTTTAAAATACCTAGAGAAATGTTCTTTATATACATTAGGCCATTCCATATGACTACTACAATGGCAGCACCTGCTTGTTTTAATTATCTAATGTAGTGGAACCATTTGTGTCAAGTGATATTTGGGCTCTTTGGATACTTTACAAATAAATGGTTCCTAAGACAAGTGAACATGAATTCTTGGAAAGAAGTTATGACTACCAAGACCAATTGATCAGAACCTCAGTTTTCTAAAGGATTTGGAATGTGGCATAGGCCACAAAGAAATTCTTATGATGAGCCTTTAGCTTGCCTAATAGCCATTTATTGCCCTCTGTACATCTTTATGACATTAGGTAAAACATTTGGAGTATACACATGTACTCCCAAGCATCAATGGTTAAGAACTGTTAGCAACTAAGACCCATAGCAGTTTCCCCCACTTTGCTGTGACCAGCACACCTTATATTTCCACCAAATGTATTTGTAAATGTGCCATTTTATGAATTTCTGCTCAAGTGTTCTGTTACTATAAAACATTCATAAAATTGCTACCTCATTGGAGCATGGTATTTGGGGAGACCAAATTTGTGTTTTCAGGCCATAGTTATTCATTTTTGCCATCAGGATTAAAACATCTCTTTAAATCCTTTGAAGTAGAGCAGTTTGTTTTGTAGACAGACACATCCTTTCCAGGCCCCATTGCCTTATTTATGCCAGGCAAATCCTTATCTACACTTATTTAAACCAGAAGTTCCAGTATTTTTCTTGCCAGTATTTGTATTTATTCACAAGTTTTTTTCTAATATCCTCACTGTTTCTGCTTGACTTTATCTCAAGATTCTTCAGGGATTTCCTTTCCCTTTTGGATCTACTAAATGTCTATTTTTGCCTTTTAAAAAATTTCACATGCCTGCACATCCAGAAGCGTTCCCCTAGGTATCTGAGCTCTCTTCTTGACAGAAACAGTGGCATAAACAGAAAAAATAGTCCAAACTCCTTCATGCATGTCTGAAATGAATTTGACAAAGCTTTCTAATACCTGAAGCCCACTGGCCATTTAAAAATCCATTTCTTCATTGGCAGTAAAATGATTTCTTCTTGATTTTTTTTAAAAGCAAATAGCCAACTACACATTTGAAGTGCTTGCCTGTTATCAGCTTCTGAAATAATTGCACTATGTTTCTCCAGGAAGACAAATAGATCCACTTCTTTTTGAAGATTGTGCCCCTAATGGATGTTTTATAATATTGTTGGAAATAATATTGGACATAAGTGAAGTAAAGACTTTGTTTGCAGCATTACTAGTTTCTGGTCATGTTAAACAATGGATAATATATTTTAATTTCGAATCACCAAAACCCATGATGTTTTTATTTTAAGAGTGGTCAACTTGAGTGCTTTTAAATAAATATGAAATTTGGACATGTATGTTTTGTCAAAACTACTTTCCTAAATCAATTTATTGTGTAAATTATCTACACATTCTACTAATTTGTATGCATGCAAATTTACAATTTAATAGAAGGGAAGAGATTTTGTATTATGGCACAGAATACTAGGAATTGATGTTCAAATATAATAGGTGAAATTAATTCTGGGCTTTGCTGGGCTCGGCTATTTTGGTATCATTGGTAAGCTTTGTCATTGTAAATGGTGCTTCTATCACACAGAGCTCAATTAAGCTTAATTAGCAGAAAAGACTTGACACCCATGATTAATAACTCAACAGCTATGCTGATGCACTTAGGTTCTTTAACCAGGTGTGATTTGCTAGACTAATTAAAGCAATAGACTTTTTTAATCCAATGAATTTACTCAGCAGGAATAATCTGTGAGCTTTAGTATTATTTAAAATGGTAGCATCATTTAGTTTTGGATAATGTCTACCTGCCAGTGTATTATTGGAATGAAATGGTTGCAAAGACATTTCCAGAATCATTGACACTATAGTCTATCACTTCCTACATCTTGTGTTGCTAACCTCAAACATCTTTTTATTCTTGTAGTTGACTATTTTTATTTAAAAAATGAACACCAATAAAAGGCTAAGAAAAGGATGCATTTGTGTATGGTTTTGTTTGTTTGGTTTGGTTTAGTTTCAGCCATACAACCATGCAGGAATATTCAATTAATTCTTGGGAACCAGAACTGCCCTGGGCAATGTTTGCTGTCATAGCATGTAGATGATTCTGTTTACATTGAAGACATGTTTTAGAGACATTGCTTTACTCTGGGATCATGTTTTCTTCTGTTCTAGATCCAAATGGCTTCAGAGTTATCAATGAAGTATTCAACCTCATGCACTTGTAGATCTGGTCTGCATAGTGAAAATAACATTCTGGAAATCAGAAGATTTGGGTCTTAGAGTTGTGAATCGTGGGCAATTCTCCTTTGCAAAAAATAGAAAGTACTCTACTTGCTTTGTTTCTCACTTTTGCTTACAACATACAGCAGTGCTTAGCACATTGCATATGCTAAATGATTATTGAGTGAAGGACACAAAGTAATTATAATGGTTTGTGTGGTCCTACTATGGGGATGATGGTGCAACCATAATTCATAGTGAAACAACTCTTCCTTCAGAACATTTTATTGATTATATATACTGATGAACAGCAGACCTATCTTATGGAATTCAAGGAATAACTGCATCATATGTACAGAAAAATGTTTGTAAAGTTGAAAGAACAATATTAGTGCTAGTTAATACTAGGGAACCCAAATGAATCTACTTCTTGATCATTCTATATTATTTCCTAACATTTGGAGACATCGGTGGAAGCTATTTTGCTAAAGAAAGATACTTAGAGATGATAGTTTGTGGGAGCAGATGCTTGGAAGACTAAAAATGCAAATACAATGGTGACAAATTTACTTTGTCGTATTCACATGAAAACATTTGTTCACTGAGAAAATCTGTGCAAGAGTTTCCAGCTTCAACACTTAAATGTATATACTGCAAATAAATGTTTGGTTGGCATGAGAAGGTGTCAAAAACACTTCAACAAGTTTAAATGCCATTTCTACTACTAATGTTCCTAGCAAGAATCATCCACTTATAACAATTAAGAAACAAATGTCAAGAAGTCTGGCTTATGTCTCTCAGCAGTGAAGGTCCTTACTTGTGACTCCATTCTGTTGCAGTCCAGATCTTTTACTTGAATTATGGACTTTAGATTTACCTCATTAGCAAAATCTTTCCTCAGTCCCTTTTGCTGATGACCCCTTGCCATTCTCTAAGCTGTGCCACACTTGATGACCCAGAACAGAGCTTTATAGAAGGATCCAAACTATTTGTGTGAAGTAATTGGTATGTGGTTTCCATGTCATTTGAAGTACTAGCTCTTTACATGTCACCTTTTCTATTTATTTTCTTTAGCTAAATTAAATGCTTCAAAAGCAGAAGTCATTTCTCATATAGTTATGTTGTCCCTCTCAAGTTGTGGCAAGGGTTTTTTGTTGTAGGTACCAAATAATACATGTTGATTTTGAGTGCTCAAATGCATAGAATGTGAAAGCTAAAAAAGATCAGGCAGGCCCATCGTTGGTGGCACATGCCTTTAATCCAGCACTCGGGAGGCAGAGGCAGGTGGATCTCTGTGAGTTCGAGGCCAGCCTGGTCTTCAGAGCCAGTGCCAGGATAGGCTCCAAAGCTACACAGAGAAACCCTATCTCAAACACCAAAAAAAAAAAAAAAAATCAGGCAGTTACTTATCATGTTCAATATTCTGAGTCGAAAATGCCTCCCAGAAAAATATGGTATCAACAACTCAACAGTCTCCATTACATTTTGCGGATCTGGCTGCTTATATGACTCCTTAGTATCTATGGCCTTTTGTAGATATGAAGCTAGATTGAGACCCTGACGTACATGGTCCAGGGCACTTCAGTGAAAGCCCAAGACAAGACCACAGCTATCACGGGGCTTTTTGAGAAGCACTTTATCCACATATATTGTTCACACCATCACATATTGTTTATAGTGGACCAAATATATGTATTTTGTCATGCTAACCGACCAAAGAATTTTCATGGGAAGACAAAATTATGTAATATTCACGTCAGTAATAATAATAACTTCACCAAGAGGTTAACAAGAATGAAAACATTTAGCGTGGAACTCTAAAAGTATCATAACCAAGTGTGATCATTAATTCAGTATGGAACATTCCCTAACCATGTTTAGAAACAGAAGGAAGAGCCTAACAAATCCAAAAAAAAAAAAAAAAGGTTTCTAAGCTATAGGTTTGTCTCTTCTCTGATTGCTCAATAATCAACTTATGCTTACTGGGTGGAGACAATGAAAATCAGGGGAAGAGTGGGTGCAGGCATGCATAAGAAAAAGGGAGATAGAGAAAGGGAGAGTGACAGAAGAGAAACCAAAACTAGCCTCATTTAAACACAGGGGCTTGTGAATAAACCTTGGTGTCTATTTCACATATAGGAAAAATCTTGCCATGATTTCATTTTATCGTTTACATAATTCCATTGTTTAGATTGGTTTGATGTTTATATTCTCTCTCAATGCACAATAATTTTATATGATCTCTTAATTATTATAATAGACTATTTGTTTACATTGAAAAATCCTTATTAATTCATTTATCTAAGGGAAACAGAAAATTTGTCATTTAAAAATTAAATAAGTGCTACCTTCAGGCAATGCCGAGCAAGCAATGCAGGTTTTATCTGTCCATTACTGTGTTAGACAGAAGTGTCTTTATCTGATCATCACTATGATTTTATTCAGAGAAAGGATAAATAAGGTCATACAGCAGCGACCCCATTAATGTGCTTAAAAAGTGGGAAGACAGAAATGAATACTGTAAAATGGAAAAAATACATTAAGTGAAAAAGAAATGTGTAAATAGAAGTGAAACTGTTTTAGAATTCTATTTTTAGCAAAAGAGTCTTTAGTGCAGTAAAGTGGTAAGTAACACAACCCTGCAGAGAACATATCATCTTGATGGAGTCGAAAGGAATCCATGCAAGCTGAATCTGTCCTAAGAAGAGGGGAGCAAATGCAGGCAGTTGGCTCTGGTTCAGTAGACTTTTCAAACACTGGGAACTTGTAGGCTACAGGTCACCTATTTTTCTAAACTTTGCTTTTCATGCACAAGGTGATGCATTTTCCTAAGAGCTTCACTATGCTCTGCCCAATGACCCAGCTTTATCTTTCTTAATAGCATTTATCACCACTTGACATATATTTATTCACTCCGTGTTCAAATTTCCTCACTTTATCTCAGTAAGGCAAAAGTTAACTCCTGTGTCCCTTGTGCCTAGATCCACGTCTGACACATTTAAATGGCTGCATTTGTAGAGAATACATGCATTTGGTCCTGATAGGCCCTTCCTCTGATTCTATTTTTTAATAATGTTTATTGTATTATAATCAACAATGTTGAATTATATATATACTATTAAAATGTATGACATTAAATATAGTATTATGTTTGGAAATATAAAATATATATATCTATAACTGTCTTCGTATAAGAAATTATTCTGAGCTTTGGGCTCACTTGGGTGCTTCCTGGGGTGGGCTTGACATTGCCTAACTTGGAGCTAGACTGATTACTATAGATATAAAGTTCTCTAGGAGTCTGAAGGGATCACTAGATATTTAATATATTTAGATTATTATATGCATAATGTCCACTTAAATGTTGGAAAAATTTTGCTAATCTTTTAAATTAGGAGATTCAGAATGATGAAACATTTTACATATGAGAAAAGTCAACAAATTGTTCTCAACCATTCAGCAGACTTCCTTAAAATGCATGCATATTGCCTACATATGAAAAAGTACATAGGTACATATACAAACTGAGGAATGTGATTTCCTGAAGTTATCTTAAGATGAAATCTCTTTAGTGGAAATCTTTCATAAGTGATTAATTTTTTGGCACTGACATTTTAGCCTAAAGAAAAACAATTTCATAAAGCACCCATTACCAAGCAAATATAAGTGGATGATGGAACCCAGACATCCACTCAATTCATATTTTCTATCCTCTCCAGGCCATGAGCCTCAGTGTCCCACAGAGGCACTGTAAAGCCCCACAACCAAGTCTACAAACTACTTGATGCGATACATAAGTGCCATCATTGTCTTCATGTTTATTTCATTTTTTATTACCTCCTTATATCACCTCAATTGTACTTATCAAATGCTTAAAATGCCTGCCCCGAAGTGGAACCAGTATTTATTCCTAGTGCATGAAACAGGCTTTTTGGAGCCCATTCCCTATGGAGGGATACTTTCTCACCCTAGATACCAGGGGGAGTGCCTCAGTCCTGCCCCAAATAATGTGACAGACTGTGATGATCCCCATGGGAGGCCTCACCCTCTCTGAGGAGTGGATGGGTGGTGGGATAGGGAAATGGTGGGGGGAGTGGAAGGACCAGAGGGAGAGGGAACTGGGATTGGTATACAAAATAAGATTGTTTTAATTTAAGTAAAAAATTAATAAAGAATTTAAATAATTAAAAAGTCTGGCCTGTACTGCATTGGAATTCATCCATGATGTCTGCTTCATGAAAGAAGTCACATCCTATGGTTTGCATCATTCTTAGCTTTCTTATTCCTTCAGGTGCATATAGTATGAAAACCCTTGAGTTTCCCTACTTCCCTGGCCACTTCTATTTGCACACTGCTTCCTGGGGATTGGTGCCCATTGCTGAATAAAGCATACAAACAAGGCAATCCACTCCTATCTACTTTTCTGAATTTATAATATAGCAGCAATATCTTTTGTGAAATTCTGTGTTCAAGATCTCCTGTCCATTGTGAACACTGTTCTAATAAGTAATAGACACACCTGTTCATCAGGTGGGTTTAGATAAAACTGTTTGTACTCTTCTGTATGGCTAGTTTCAGACTGTTATGAATTGTTTGTCTCAGTTTCTGCCAATGAGTAGATGATAAAATCACTCTGCTTAATGGTTTGGCAATTTAAAAATTTTGGGGAAAGTCCAAGTAAGAGATGAAAGGTCTGCTTGTAGAAACTTCCTAGAGAGGATGAAAAACCTAAATAAACATTCTAGTTTCAGCTCTATTCTTTGATTTTAAAAATCACTAATTTTATGGGTCACATGATGAGCAATGTATTCTCAGTCTCTCCTTATCTTTGCTATAGATGATACCTTGCACTGAATCTGTGAAACATGTTGTCTTCCCTGTTTCTGGTGACTCCATGTTTCACTGTCATCTTTGCTTTGCTGTGAAAGATGCTGCATTTGAACACTGGCAGTGGAGCCAGTGTTATATGTATGATTAACAAATATTCTATTTCTCCTGTACAAAAGAGGTTCTTTGAATATTAATCAATAATCACAAAGTTAGTTAGTCCTAGGAAAAGATCATCCTAATCAATGAGTCTTCTTTAGAGATTTAGAAGTTAAGACACCAGATAGTCAAAAGCTACAACCCTGTGTCATAAATGCAAGACAATCCCAAATTCCTAAATACCCTGGCAACTGTGTGTGTTACCTGGCTTCCTCTAAGTCTCCACATTAGTAAAGCTTTCTCCTTCAACTCCTAAACAAGACAGTCTTTTAGAAGATAACCTCTACCTTCTTTGGTTTGATAGCTTTCCAAATAAATGTTTTACTTTTCCCAACATTGACTCAACTGAATTTCAAGGGGGAGTAACAAATGTGAGTTTGATATACTTCCCTGTATGTTAATAGTTGCTAGAAATATGAACATTTCTGTTGTTCATTTAATTATGAATCATTTTTTTGTTTTTGTTTTTTTTTTTGAGACAGGGTTTTTCTGTATAATGGTCTTGGCTGTTCTGGAACTCACTTTGTAGGCCAGGCTGAGCCTGAACTCACAGAGATCAGCCTGCCCTGGCTCCTGAGTGTTAGGATTAAAGGAGTGTGCCACCATGCCAGATATAATTATGAATCAAAATGTATCTAATTTTGCCATTACCAATTGTTGTTCAAGTTCAGATAAATAGATATATTTTCAAGTTGAAATAGTGGTACTCTTTAGTTATTGTCTTCTTCTTATTTCAACTCTGATATTAGTAGCCAAAACAAACATGGAAAATACCATTCACATGTGTGAGTTCTCGGCTGTGTTCTAATAAACATTTTTCTTTATGTAATATGTAGAAAACCATGTTTTAAAAAAGTCTATTGAAGAATTTTGCTTAGGATTGATGTCATCTGCATCATCTCATTTTTCATGAAATACTTGTTTATGTTATGGTTGTTGCTTGGTAACAATGGAATTAATTCCAGTGTCATTATTTTTACCACGAAGAATTCAGAATTCAAATGTATTTTTTTACTCTTTACATTTTTCTTCAGGGTTATATTTTATATTCATGGAAAACAGGCAATGCTTTTTTACCCTAGAGCGATAAAAATCCTCCAGGTTGGAGGGCCTAGGCCCTACTCCAAATGATATGACAGAGTCTGAAGATCCCTCATGGAAGGCCTCACCCTCCCTGAGGAGCAGAAAGGGTATGGAATAGAGTGTTGGGGGGGACAGGGGAGAAGAGGAGGGAGAGGGAAGTGGGATTGACATGTAAAACAAGCTTGATTCTAATTTAAATACAAAAATGGAAGAGAAAAAACTTCCCCAGGTTATCTCATGTGACCAAGAATAGAGTAAAAAGGGATTCTTAAGACACAGGAAAAATCATCAGAAATAGCAGAATATCAGCAAAGCACCAGGTTGTGATTTCTTTGCTCACCCTTTATTTCTTTCCAATCTCAAGACAGATTCTATAAAGAATAAAACCTTTGAATGAAGACCACCACCAGAGAATTTGTTTGTGACTAACCTATAGATTGGGTCTTAAGGGTCAAAGACAATGACTTAACTCTGTTGTACAAAGGCTGATCTCTAACTGTCCTCTCAGTAAAATTCTGCTTCCCGTCTCATGGCTTTCACACAGGGAAAATCTCATAGGCTTCAACTTTTTCCTTTGTTACTCTTGTTCTCTCAAGGGACCATCTGTCAGGTTACAATTGTAATGCTTAGATTTCCAAGGCAAGTTGTCTCTGAGAAGTATTTTATTTTATTTATATATTTGGGCATTTGACATAGCTTTAGCTGGTCTGGCACTGATTTATGTAAATAGAGGTGAACATGAACCCTTGTTCCTCTTGCTTCCATTCCGGTAGTATTGGGATAACAGGATTCTGCTGTCACACTTATCTTCTGAAAATTATTTGGATAGAAACATTAATACAGGTACTTTTTTCTTACCTTGCAGAATTACACTTAAAACTCCACATTTTACATTCTAAAACCAAACAGCTAAGAATACATTTTAACTATCCTTTAGTATGTCAAAGAAGACAGTTTGGGATGATAGAAAAAGGCTTGAAGCTATGAAATGGCAAGGTGGAAGTAATTAATTGCTTTCTACAATAGGCACCTCTATAAAGGTGCATGTGTTGGCTCACATATGGCTGAATACATACAGAAGATGACAACTGTCTCATCTGGATGCCTAGCAAAAGTGCAGGCCTGAAATTCTTCTGGAACCTGACTTGGGAGATGAGTTATTTTGATTCACAACTATCATATTAAATTCATTCATTTTAAATAAAGCATCTGGAAAAAGTAATTGCTTTCATTGCCCCCCCCACAATTTCTTATTTTAGAGTTGAGAATTTGATATGCTATCATTTATTGTTATAGAAAACTTTAGAAGAGGTTGAAGTTGGAAAGATCTTGGCTTTTTTTATCTTCTCATAGAAGGACATTGATTGACAGTCAAATAAGCACAGCTCAGAAGCACTCCAGTAATAAGATGTGCCTTATTCTCCTAGGAGCAGGTCGATATCCAATGATATGATAGCTAAAAGTGTATTGTGGTCCCATCCAAAGCTGTGATGCTGCTATTTGAGGTACTACTTCCAACACAGTCCACACCTATGTGGGTGTCATAGGCAATGACTGGATGTGACTCCTGATGTTTAAATGCCCTTCCTTGTTAAATGTACTTTAAGCTGGAAATAAATCATTCACCTTATTGTAAAGACTAAGGTGCCAGTACTCATTCCTACATGTGTATAAAAATGAAGGGTTAATACATTGTGGTTTTGATATTCCCTCTACTTTATAGTTTTTTTTTCTACATGATCATGGCTAAAAAGAAAAGATATTTGGCTCATCATTATTTGGGAAGAAAGTGGGTCACTTTCCCCAAGGTATGTCACCTACATCATTAATTTTCACCAAAACGTATTTAAGATTCACCACAAAGAACCTATGGTGTTGCTATCTTTCTTAGGGATAGCCCACTCCAAAGGATGTGTATTTTGATTTGTTAAATGTCTTCTGCTTAAAAGATCTTGCATCTCTACTGAAGTCATTCCTTCAACAGGACCAGAATGGAAGAGAAAACCTCACCCAATGCATTATGTGGTTATTCAACAAGAAGAAATCTCACAGTTCCTTTGCCCCAAGATTCCTAGCATAAAAAGGGAAAGAAAAAAATGATTCCATTTGAACTATGTTTAAATAGCAACAAGTTAAACTTTTGGTCTAGGCTGTCTCATGCATCTCTGGTAACAATAAAGAGAGAATTGACTTCTGAGTAAATTGTGAAATAGCAAGCCCCAACTTTTCCGTATTCTAAGCTAAGTTTGTCAGAATTAGCAGGCTCTTCTGGGGTATTTGGAAGACTATTAAATTTTCCTCTCTTTTGTTTTCTTTTGTCTGAAATAAAGGGTGTTCTTTTATTTATTTATTTATTTATTTATTTATTTATTTATTTATTTATTGGTTTTTCAAGACAGGGTTTCTCTATGGCTTTGGAAGCTATTCTGGAACTCGCTCTTGTAGACTAGGCTGGCCTCATACTCACAGAGATCTGCTTGCCTCTGCCTCCCGAGTGCTGGGATTAAAGGTGTGAGCCACCACCACCGGCTCCTTGATCTTTTAAATTTAATTAATTAATTAATTAGTTTTTATAAAGGATGTTCTTATATGTCACTTTGGAAATGAGACATGGCTGTTTACAATATCTCCTGTTCTGGCAAGTTACAGGCTTACATGGAGTCTAAAACAGTAAGCTTCCACTTCTGGGGAGTTGTTGCAGACAAACCTCACAGTATAGGAAACAGAGGAGGGGGCTGTGGCTCTGCTCTTTTGCTTCTGAGCTGTGAGGTCTTTGAAGAACACTGCATTTCTCTAACCCAGAGTTCTCATTTAAAACAAGATGAGCAGACCAGAACAATTGAAAAGTGTCTTAAGGCCTAACCACTGTACAATTATCCAGAGAAATGCAAAATGAGAAAAATGTTCTCACTTTATTCTGCTTCTATGTGCTCAACAGGTAGAAGAAGGAAGTTGTTCATTATTGGAAAAAGGACTTGAGTCTATACAAATACCTTTTCCCAATTATACAAATAGATTTTCAACTCTTTTCTCTTGATCCTGTATTTATCTTGTCTTATTTTCCATAATTAAAGTCATACCATCATGTTTATTTTCTAAAACAATTTTTCAGTATTTTCAGTTGTTTTGTGTTCATTGGATGTCTTGTATAGAATGGCTTTCATATTTGTCAAGATATACAGAATGTTGATATGACCTGAGACATATAGATTGAAAACTGAAATAATAGTAAGCATGGGATGAATACATTGACCAAAGCAAGGAAAAACTAGAAGTTCTGTGGATTAGATTCTGGTTAAGTTCACTTAGAAGCTTTCTTTAGTTTTCTGGATTTTTTTTTTTTTTGGTTGTTGTTTGTTTTTGAGAAAACAATGGATGTACTGAAATCTGCTCTGAAAGATGGATTTTATGGCCACCATAAAATATAATGTATATCATTGTGAAAAGGAGATATAAATGAACAGTTTAAAAATTTCTTTAATCTCTAATTTAGTTACCTGTAAGATAAAAAACAATACTGCTACCTACTTTGTAAGCTTGTTATAAGGACTAAATACACATTAGATGTAGTCTTCTATCTGCTGTGCATTATGCATTAATGACTTAGCATCACTAGCTGAACTTGATGCTGATTGCTGTAGTTGCTATATATATATCAATTTTGAATCACATTGTTGAAAGAGAATTCTTATCTTTATATTGTAAGTACAAAAATATTGAGAACTAGAGAAATTGAGCTATTGTCAGTAACATCTTACAACACAATGTGGACAAGGTATATGCATCAGCTCTACAAGGCCTTAAGCATGGGATTTTTTTTTCTGCTCTATCTCTATTATGCTATTTCTCCGTGGACTATAATTTGAATGCAGAGATATTGAATTGCTTAAGTTTACAACTCTTGAGTTGAGAATTTTACATGGTGGAATCCTATTATTGCTTTTTAAGTTTAGAAACTATAGTTTATTTAGATTTTAAAATCGACTGAATTTGTTTCAGTGCTGTTCTCAGTGTGGTACAGTGACTATCAGATTTCAAAGCAATTCCCTGCGTGGATCTCCTTCCACTATCCAGTGTTTGGTCATTGCCATTCCACTTGCGACCCAAATCACTTAGCCTCATTTAGATATATCTCTTCCTTCTTTGTAATACTGTTTTTGATCTTTATTTTAAAACAATTTGTTACTTACCACATTAACTTCAAAAGAATTAAATCACCTCCAAAAGGGTCATTACTCATTGACTATAACGAAACAAAACAAAATAAAACAAAACAAACACACAAAGAAGACAAGCTTGAAAGCTTGTCTAGGTGAATGCTTTGTAATAAATATTTAATATTTCCTTCTTCCCTTTTTATTTTCTGCCCCTATTGGGTTTGAATTAAAACCATCAAATTGTTGAATTTAAATGCTCTAATTTAGTGATTTAGTATATATATTGAAAATGTAAATGATTTCAACAAGTATTTATTGAATACCTCCTTAAAGAAGTATTTATTATCTTACTGAGAATGCAAATCATAAAAACACACAAAATAAACTACCATAGCTAGTGATCTCTTGGTAGTCTGGTTCTGCAATGATTCCTTCTTTGCCTTGATTTGGTTTTTCTCCCATACTTGGTGTTCTGTTAGACATCTGATATCTCACCAACAGCATTTTAAAAGCTCTTATTTTTAAATTAAAATAATTACATCATTTCCCTGATTCTCTTTTTTCCCTCTCCAATTCCTTCTACTACCTCCCAAACTAGCTCCCTCTCAAATTCATGAACTTTTGTTTTGAACTTTTGGGATATATCCATAAACCACCAAAGTCCTGCCCTGGGGCACTTCCATTTTTATTGGAGGGTGGCAAAGGGGGGTAGACTAAGGGCAAATGTGATGTTGGTATGTGGTGTTAGAGGCAAGGAGGAAAGGAGAAGCAGGTGCATATCAGACGGTTATGATAGGCTTCATTCAAATGTTTTTCTATTTCAAAATTTGAAGGTGATTGTAAAATTATCCATATGGTATCTGGAAGGCAAGGTTCTCAGGAATTAAAAGAATTAGCTGTAGCAAGGCTGGTGGGTTGAGATGTCACAGGGAAGCCAGTGTAGCTGAATCAGGGTAAGCAAGATATAGAGAACCCCATTCAAAAGCAGAGAGGAAAAGGTTGACAATGCTGGCCTCCTTACCCACCTGGGAAATTATTTCTCGTTCTGAGTTTCCTGGAAGGCATTGTTGTGCTGTTCACAAAGATGAGGATTGATCGGATTCATTTTTCATGCAGTTCTCCTGACTGCTGCATTGAGAGTGAAATGAAGGAACAGGTCTGGAGGCAAGAGGTGATGAAACAAGTGGTGGCCAGTGACGGTGGTGTTTAAGACACCCCACCTTCCTTCAAAGTTAATTTCAATCATTCGTTTAGAAGCCAACCTCTTGGTGTCTGTCTTTCTTGCAGTCACATTCCTGAGTCTATGGCTTAAGAGTAGACACACAGTAAATGTTTCATAAGTGTTCTGGCTAGTCTTGGTTGTCGACTCCTTCACACGTGGAATTAATTAAAACCACAAAGTGGAAGGGAACCCCTGTCCAGTGTTTTTTCCCTTAATTTGAAGTGGGAAGATTTACTTCTAATTCAGATTTTAGAGGTAGGAAGTCATACCTTTAATCTGGATCTTGAGGTAGGAAGATACAAGTTTAATCCAGATCTTATGAGCTGGAAAATCTTACCTCTCGTCTGGGCCACACCTTCTGCTGCCAGTCTATGTAAGGATATGAAAGAAGGAAGCTTTTGCTATTTTGCTGCTTGCTCTTGTCACACTAGCAGTCCATTCCTTCACTGGCATTAGATGCTACTTCTTCAGGATTCTAGCACACAGTGAAGACAGCCAAGACATCCCTTCTCATCGACTAAACAACTACTGGCTTCTTGGACTTTTCACTTATAGGTAGTCATTATTGGACTAGCTGGGCTATAGCCTTTAAATCACTTTAATAAATCCCCTCTCTAGAGAGATTCATTCTATAAGTTTTGTTACTCTGAAGATCCCTGACAGATACAATAAGTTATTTTTATGTGAATGGGTTATTAGAAATGATATTAGCTACTTTTTACCTTCTTGTGATCTCACACTTTTATCCCTTTTGCTCATGCCATCAACATGGCCCTATAGCATCTCTTGAACTTACTGATGAAGAAATTGAGGTATAGGTAGTTGTACATATTATCCAAGCCCAGCCAGGGCAGAGTTGAAATGAGAATCTGAGCAGACTAATTTCAAAGTATCTGCTCCTAGCATTACAATGCTGCCTTGAAGAAGCATAAATCATAATTCACTATGATTTAGGGCTTCATGCATGTGAGGTTCTGTACTTGGCATCTGATCATTTCATAGCTGAGAAACATGATGGGCTAGGTGTATATGACAATAAGATAAAATGTATTTTCTTTGTGAAATTGAATCACCTATATTAAGAAAATCTAAAATGGCCCATAAAAAAGAATTAAATTGCTAGTGATAGCAATCAAAATTGTGCCCTTTGTTTGCCTTCAGTTCTGGGATATGCTGGAACTAAACTGTTTCCTGAGTAATTTGTCTAAAGCACTAAAGTGGCTTTCTGGCGAAGTAAGATAAAACATCTCCTACATATTTTATTTGAATGCATAGGATTGTTACATTTAAACTTAGTAGTGCTGTAGTTTTTCCAACTTAGTTGGCTATGCCTATTTTGAGCTGTGTGACTGAAGAATCCAATTATACACCTCAGGGAAAGGGCACCCAGAATAGCTAAGGAAGGGCTTTATTTAGAAATATGGAACTACACATTATTACCTTGAAAATGAAAAAAAAATACCACAGGCCTGAGGGTTAATGAACCATTGCAAAACTTAGTGAATGCTATACATGACAAAATGGGGGGGCACATGAAAGAGGGATGGGAAAGTTAGCATTGCTGTTTCTGGGTGTTTAAAATTGTATAAAATTAAAGAACAAGAGATAATGCAGACATAGTTAACACAGAGCACCTCAGCAGGAGCAGTGATGTTCCACACATGCTGAGTACTTTGATGTCACAGTCTGCCATCATCTGCCCAGTGTCCAGAGTCCAGTGACTTTCATGATCCCTAAAAAGAAAGCATTTGCTCAAAGCTAATGGATACCCAGCACAAAGAGACATGCAGAGTGTTTGAGAATTTTGATATATTTAAAAAATTAAATACATGTGTAAGATACCTTGTGCCATCATTTAAATGCAACCCTGAAAATATGTCTGGAGAACACATTGCTGCTCATTGCTTTGTCATGTCTGAGTTACATGGGAGAAATGATTAACTTAGAATACTTTTCTGTGTTGTTTTCCATCCTCCCAAATGACTCAGCAAAACAGTAATCAAATACCATATATTTTGAGCATACCAGAACAAAGCAAGTCTTACTTAAGAAGCCCACCAGTGACAATGATCTGGAGCTTTCAAATCACACAGCACTCATGAAAATGGACCTGAGAACCATTGCTACCTAGAAATTATGAAAAGTGATTTTCACAGACTACCCGATTTAAGGCTTTCTTCAAGAGAAAATGTCTTCAGCAGTTTTTAGATATAGCTTTAATAGCTGATAGCAGCACACAAATATTCCTCAGTATGTGTTCTGTAATAAAAACTATTCAAAGTTGTGGATGGAGAAATTTGAGCATGATCCAGTATTGAATTATGGCAGGGGGAGAGGAACCTGTTTGTAAATGTAGCTGGCAGGAAGAACCTTATTTCAGTCATTATGTTCTCACTAAGGTATTAATGCCCCGTGAGGGAATAAGGTAGGGAAGAGAACACTAGCTCTAAGTCGATGACCTTTGAGGTTAAATGATAGGAAAGTCAAGCAGTAAGAGCAGGGTGAATTAGGATGGAGATGGAGAATCTGGGATCTGAGGAGATTACCACACACTGCTCTGTGATGCAGAAAGGCCTTTAACAGATACATTTACAGACTGATGTGAGGAGATTTGTATTTTGTTAGATCACTCAGCTTTGAATGTATTGTAATGTAGAGTCACAGCTTACTGATGGCAAGAAGTGGGAAGACAGAAACAAGGATAATTTGCTGAGTTTGCGTACTCTGCATTGAAATGAGTACCAAGACCAAGAGTTGCTGCTACCTTAGTGGCAGAGACTAGGAATTCAGTTTCAGTCTGACTCTTGGGATGTCAGTCAGACTTTAAAATGTAAATCTAGAAGGACATCTTAAGTTTGGATTTTATTATAGAACTACAGGTAGAAATCAGGGATCATAAGACAAATATATTATGTATGTATGTATGTATGTATGTATGTGGTAGTACTCTAGGCACTGTACACACTAGATAAGTGCTATCCTACTGAAATACATGGTCAGCTTCTAAAAAGATTTTAATGCTTTAATACAGGCAGAAATTTCTCCAGGAAGTGAATTCATTAGGATGTAAGTTTGTAAGTCTGAGTACTTGATGTTTAGAAAATGGGAAGGAAATGTGAGTCTGAGGCAGGTAATAAAATAGGAGAAAAGCGAAGAAAATATCTGTGGGTATCAATGACTGTTATGATTACCTATTGCTACATAAATATAAACACTTAGAGCAACAGTTGTCAGCCTGTGGGTCATGATGCCTTTGGGAGCTGAATGACACTTTCATAGGGGTCAACCAAGACTGTCCTGCATATCAGATATTAATGTTATGATTAATAACAGTAGCAACATTACAGTTATGGAGTAGCAACGATATAATTTTATGGTTGGGGGTCACCAGAACATGGGGAACTGTATTAAAGTGTCACAGCATTAGGACTAAGGTTATGGAACAACAGCCATTTTATAAGTTTATAATGCTATGAGTTATCTATCCAAGCAGCAGAGTGTAGAATTTGTTGTTAGGTCTGTGATCTTACCTGTAATGTCTTACAGATGAGGTATTGGTTTTCTTCCTAGCCTTTCAACATGCTAGTCTCAAATCCCTCATAGCATGCTGATATCATAGAAAAAATCTTGTAGGATTGATTAGGAATCCAAAAGACTAAAGAGAAAATTGCTATCTCCCTGCTGTTAAGCTAAAATTGGCACAGATTCCCTCCCCCTCCACCTGGTGGACAGAAAGCATCATGTTCAGTCCATGTGTAATGGCAGGGAAATAGACACCTCCTAACTTTTTGTCTTACCAAAACAAGGAATAATTTCCTATTAACAATATGATCACCTTTAAAATAGAAATATAGATAAAGCAATCATAAGGACAAAAAGTAGCATCTTGGAAGGATTATGAGAGATTGGATGAAAAGACCTATGTTGAACACTGAAGACTGGATTTTATAACTGGAGAAGCAGGATCAGCAGGTGTAAAGCTCAAGTCTCATGTGCCAGAAGAGTGCAGCAGAAAAGTGTTCAGTAGACACTGGGTGTCATTGAGGTTCATATTTAAAACTCCATCTACCACCGACAAGGATGAGCAGAAAGGAAGAAGTTATAACCTATGTAAAACCTTAGGAAAGGGAAGATTTGAATGGATTTAACAAGCTTGAGATACTGGTTATAAGACGTGAAGTACAACAGACAGTTAGGAATAAATTTCAGTGGCCAACTCTTGTAGACAAGAGGGGCATCAGTTGACTGGTGGTCCCACTGGATAACAGGCAATTTATAAGTTCTGAGGATGTAAAATTTTTCTTGGATAACAGGCCTATTCAGTTGTTCACCAAACCTTTATAAGATGGCTGGCATTGAACAAGACATTAGAGAAACAAAAATTAATGGTGTTCCTGTTCTAGCAAGACTCATGTTATTGGGAGTCTGCTTCTTCCTTGCTGGTTTTAGGAAGCCTGGGGAATGTCTCAGAGACCCCCAGAACGTTCTGAGAAGACAGACAAGAGTGCATACATGTCTGATCTGAAGAAGCATCTGGTACATTTCCCCTTACTCGCCTTCACAGTTTTCATCTAAGACTTATAGCCTAGACATTCTGTGCTAATCCAGATGACAGACAACTTCATAACTGAGCTTTCATTCCATGTCTTTCAGCTGTATTTATTTATAAATGGTTTTCTGATTTAATGCTATTCTCTGAGCAATCAAACACTATCTAGCAAAGATAATATTACTTTTATTTCTCATAAATTAAAGAACATGTTAACCCTTACAAAGTTTTATTCAGCTAATCTTGCCTCCAGTTGTATTTACTATATAAAGTACTGGGACCAGTTTTAAATCCATGCTGTATTTGATGGCCTCAGTGGACATAGAAGATCCATGACTGTTAGTGCAACTAAATCCTACTTGTTCAGTTGCTGCTATTAGGGTTCCTGTTACAGAAACCAGAGAAGGATTTGATACTCACTGTTTGGTACTTGAACAACCTAGAGACAATTTGTTAATTTCTCTGAGTTCCTTCTATTTTAAAGGGGGGACTGACAGAGGGAATAACACTTAGCCACAATACATGAGATGTCAGGGCTAAGATGCAATACCAGAGTAGAAACAGGCCTAGCCTTACTTGCTTACAATCTGTTTTCTGCGTGGGCTGAATTGTGCCATTCTCTCCAGTTCATGCTGAAGGTCCATCATCCAAAATGACTGCATCTTGACAAAAATGTGTCTGCTCTAGCAGCAGACAGCTTTATCTGCTCTTCTTTCTAAACTCAGATCAAACAGCTGAATTCCTTTCAAAATGTACAGTTTCTCGGAGAGGATCTGTACTGTGTTGTTGTCTACTATTTTAAAATATACCTTTCAGTTAATTACTTCCCTAGGTTGGCATGCTCAAATGGTTGTACCCTAGGTCTCTCTGCTCAAAGTACTGTGACTGAAAGCCCCTTATATACTTCCTCTCTTCTTTACGTTCACCTTTGCTCTACTGTTAGTCGTTCTCAGAATTTAACCCTCTTCCTAGCTTCTTGGCTTCCACATTTTTATATGTCAAACAAAAAAGAACTAAAGAGTCAAAGCTATGATACATGTGTGAGAAAGAGCATGTAGTAGTTATACTTCTGTGTCTGGGTGGCTTCACTCAGCTTAATTTTTTCCAGATCTATCCATTTCCCTGAAAACTTCATAGTTGCATTTATTTTCAGAGTTGAGTAATACCCCATTATGTATATGTACCATCTTTTCATTATCTGTGAATCAGTATGTGGGCATCTGGATTGATTTTAATGGCAAACTTTTTGATGGAGAATCAAAGCTATACCATTTCCAGTGATATAGTGTTATTAAGCAGCAGAGATGTGATGAGGATAGTACTGTGTGTAGTTTTGTAAGAAGCAGCTCAGTGTTCTGAATATTCGCATACCTTTCTAGGACTCTTCTCCAGGTACACATACCAAAAATAAATGACAGAGATAGGAGAACTTGTTCCAGATCATCTATGACTGTATAATATTAAATTTACCACCTTCAAACCTATTTCCTAGATTTAATGTCAATATTTTCAGTTATTTTTTTCTCCTTTTAATGGCTAACATGTAAAGTAAGAGGATTTTGAAACTTAATCATACTATTGCTCTATATCTGCTATCATAATCTGTGAGTCTGCGATAATTTATCCCCTCTTCTTTTTTTTGCTTTTATTGTTTATTATCTTTCTTTTTTCATCTTTTTTATTTGAATTAGAAACAAGATTGTTTTACGTGTCACTCCCAGTTCCCACTCCCTCCCCTCCTCCCCTACCACCGGCCCCCAACTAAAACCCTACCTATCACATATCCTTTCTGCTCCCCAGGGAGGGTGAGGCCTTCCATAGGGGTCATCAGAGTCTATCATATCCTTTGGGATAGGGCCTAGGCCCATCCCCGTGTGTCTTGGCTCTATGTGCTTATCCGTCTTATAATGATAACATTAATCGGTTTCCCTTTTTAATTTTACTAAAATATTGGCAATAATATATGAAAGTGAGGACTTTTTCTTTCTTTCAATGTGATCTCTATTTATTTAACTAAAAGACCAACTTGTATCTGGGCACACTGCAAAACCTACACTCCCTAGGTGATGTTGATAGTAGGTGTGACCATGTGACGTCAATCTTGCCAATGAAAGGGAAGCAAACCTCCTGTGGTACTTCAGAATAGCATCCTTGATGGGAAGAGGCAGACTTGACCTCTTACTTCTACATTACTCTTATCTTGAGTGAAATACAAAAGCTGGGACATCAAACCAAGTGATGACATAGGCTGTCTGCAACAGAGTTTATACACCTGACTAATGTGGAGTGGCCACATGCTCCTACTTACCTGCCATTTAGATTTTCATTCTCTTTCTCTCTGCTAATGAGAAACAATTGTCTTATTTAAGATACAACTTAGTATGTCTTTTTTTTTATCTCAAATTACTCTCAATGTCCATTCTTTTGTGGCTTGTATTTCTCAGCTGCTTTCCCCTGGCTACCGTACTTTATCTTCCAGGATAACACTGGACAACAATGCTCACAGCTATCCTCCATCTTTTATATTTAACGATAGTGGAGATTAGCCAGTCTTTGTTAAATATGGTATTTTCTACAGAGTTATTGTAATTACCTTATTAAGAGAATATCTCTTACTAGTCAATTTTAATTATAACAGAGAAATAAGCATTCAGTACAAGCATATAACATGTAATAAAGCTGATTGCATACAAGATTTTAAAGACCATTGCTCTTTCAAAACAGTTCTAAAATATAACTGGAACATTTATAATAAAAAGGATAATCCATGCATTCACTTCACAAAATAAATCATACTATAACAGAAAAATTATCACAACAGATTCATATCAGAGAATTCCCAATTCTGCTTCCCAAATTATATATTTTGTGTGTTGCCAGAAATTACTAATGACTGAAGAAATAAGCTTTTATTCTTCATGAAAAAATAATTTGCCTCATTCAAATTTTAACTATAACTTTCTGTACTTTGCTTTGAGAACGATGGTTTGAAAACTGAACACAACTAACAAAGCAAATAACAAACAATATAATGGCCACAAAGAAGGGGCTGTCTTTCTTTTATAGGAAAAACAAATTTACTAAAGATGTTCAGAAAAAAATGAGTAGAGAGCTAGGAGATGGATCAACTTTCAAAGGTACTGGCTATCAAACTTGACTGTGTAAGTTTGACCTCTTGAGCTCACATTGTGCAGAGAGAGAACCAAGTCCTGAAAATCATCATTAAGCCTCCTGTCTTGCAGCATGGCAAGTGTGCATGCACGTTTGTGTGTGTGTGTGTGTGTGTGTGTGTGTGTGTGTGTGTGTGTGTGTGTGTGTGTGTGTACATAAATCAACAGAGATAGAGTATCAAATCCTCAAAAGATGAATTAACAGAAGAATATTTTTATTTCATCTTTCCAAAATGTTAACCTTGTATTGGTAGGAAGAACTACCATTAATTCCATTTCAGGAGCCAAATACACATTAAGTGTTTTATATGAATCCTAACCTTTGCTTTTTATGTTGTACACAAAACACTGCCATCTCTCCTAAAAATCCGACAAGGCATCGGATCCCATAGGTCTTTTCTGCAATAACTTGAACACATCTGAAGCTGTGACCATATGTGCTGGAGTTCCAGCTACAACATTCATCTGATGACAGGGACAAGATAAGATTGAGCTATTAAATTTAGATTTTTAATTATTTCATCATTTCTCCAATTAGAAGCTTAAAGTTCCACATTTTATTACACAGAACACTTTTAGTAGTGATCATGCTGAAATGGTCAGCTTGCCAGAACAACAACGGTACAAATATTTACTTTTGCCTTTGAATATATATAACACCATGAGATAGGGGGTTTCAAGTCAGCTTAATTTTTCTGTGCTGGGTTCATGCTTTGCATCTCATGATGTAATTTCTTTGATAATAGCTTCAAGGAACCAGATGGCAAATGGGTGAATGAAGACTCCAGTTGGGATCATAATTACTGAGATACGTAAAGTGCCTGAGATTAGTTGGTACAGTGGGCTTCTCCTTCTCCAACCAACATAGCTGAACCCTCCCAATAGCACTAATACAAATGATGATCTTCTCCATAATTACATTGGAACAAAACACATATTTCAGGGAGAATTGTCAGGGTATTTTTGTTTTTTAATGAAATATTTAAAATAATCTTATTTCCACCACTAAAAAAAATAGGTTTACAGGAAAATGTGCATATAATTTTGAAATGATATTCCAATAATTATTTTATTAGTTATTTGAGAACTCATACAATATGTTTTGATAGTATTTACCCATGCTTGAACTTCCCCTAGATGTACTCCCTCCCTTTAATAGCCACCCAACTTTGTGTTTTGTCCTTTCTACCTACCGGGTGCAATTAGGGCAGCCCATACATTCTGGGATACATGGTCTTCCACTGGACTGTGGTCAATTTACCAATCCCAAGATTATCGGGAACTTGTCTTAATCATCCAAGGATGAAAAGAAGAATTTATGATAGGTGAGTCTGATTTAGGAAATAGGAAAAGCCATTTGACTCATTTACTGATAACTATCTAATTGCATACAAAACTGCAGATGACCTTTCACTCTCAAAATGGTAATTCCATGCTGTTTCATGTAATATTATTAGCTAATAGGTTTCAAGTGCTAAGAGGTTTATATAATAATTTAATCTGCAAAGGAATGGACTATAGTGGATACAGAAATTCTTCTGCTTTTATAAATTGCCAAAATTAGGCAAAGATAAAGGTTCTGAGATGTTCTTCAAGCCACACATCTAGTAATTCTTTAGATATTTTTTTAGTAAGAATTTTGGTATTCTTGAACTAAATAGAGAATTCTCAATTGAGAGATCTAAAATGGCTGGAAGACACTTAAGAAAGTGCTCAACATAATTAGCCTTCAGGGAAGTGCAAATAAAAACAAATCTGAGATACCATCTTATACCAGCCAGAATGACTAAAATCAAAAACACCAATGACAATCTATGCTGGAGAGGATGTGGAGAAAGGGGAACACTCCTCCATTGCTGGTGGGGGTGCCAACTTGCGCAGCCACTTTGGAAATCAGTATGGTGCAGGAAAATAGTAATCAGTCTACCACAAGATCCAGCAGTTCCTCTCTTAGACATATGCCCAAAGGATGCACATTCATACAAGGACATATGTTCAACTATGTTCATAGCAGTGCTGTTTGTAATAGCCAAAAAATGGAAGCAACCTAGATGTCCCTCAACCAAAGAATGGATGGAGAAAATGTGGTACATTTACACAATGAAGTATTACTCAGATGAAAAAAAAATGAAATCTTGATATGTGCAGGCAAATGGATGGAATTGGAAGAAACCATCCTGAGGTAACTCAGTCACAGAAAGAAAAGCATGGTATGTACTCCCTCACATATATTTGGATATTAAACATAGAGCAAAGAACTACCAGCTTACAATCCACACCACCAGAGAAACTACGAAACAAGGAGGACCCTAAGAGAGAATGCGTGGTCTCTTAAAGAAGGGCAAAGGGAGAACTCCTGAGCAAATTGGGAGCATGGGGCAGGGGCAGGGGTAGAAGGGAGGGAGGTTGGAAAAAGAGAAGGGGAGAAGAAGAGGGGGGACTAGAACAAGAGGGATCAGGAAGACTGTGTTAGGGGAGGAATAGAGGAGAGCAAGAAAAGAGATACCTTAATAGAGGGAGCCAGTATAGGTTTAAAGAGAAATATGGCACTAGGGAAATGTTCAGAGATCCACAAGGATGACCCCAGCTAAGAATCAAGGCAGTAGTGGAGAGGCTGCCTTTGATGCCCTTCCCCTATAATGAGATTGATGACTACCTTAATTGCCATCCTAGAGCTTTCATCCAGTACCTGATGGAAGCACAAGCAGGCACCTACAGCTAAGCTGAAATCCATTTGTAGAGAGAGAGGAGAGATGAGCAAAGGAGTCCAGACTGTGCTGGAGAAACCCACAGAAACAGCTGACCTGACCTAAGGAGAACACAGGGACCCCAGTTGTAAAGCTGGGGAACCAACATTGGACCAAACCAAGCCCTCTGTGTGTGGGTGCCTGTAAGGAGGCCTGTGTAGTCTATGGGACCTCTAACAGTGGAACCAGTATTTATCCCTAGTGCACAAACGGACTTTGGATGCCCATTTCCTATGGATGGATACTATTTAAGCCCAAATACATGGGAGAGGTCATAGGCCTGTCACAAATGATGTGACAGACTTTGATATTTCCCCCATGGAAGGCCTCACTATTGATACTCTCCAAGTATCAATAGTGATACTTGGGGTGTGTGGGGGTGGGTCGGTAGGGGACATGGAGGATGGGAGGGAAAGGGAATGGGGAGTGATGTGTGAAATAAGGTTGTTCCTAGATTAAAAAATAAAAACAAAACAAAAAAGAATTTTACTATTTAAAATTCAGCATATGAAATGATGTTTTCATTATAACATTTTCATACAGATACACTATTGCACAATGCATTTATTAGTTCTTACCAACAACCCTCCTGGGGTGTCCCTTTTGATTTCACATCACATACACATGATATTGGATCTACAGTTTTCCTATGAGAGAAAGTGTAAAATATTTTGTCTTTTTCCACATCCATTATCTTCTCTTTTCCATTTCCCTCCTTGTAGAAATTTTTATTCACTCTCATATTTCCCTTCTAATTTCATGCCTTATATATGTATGCATTTATACATAAACCTGGAGTCTACATTTGCAAGAAAATGTGAAATATACTTTTCTGAGACTGGCTCACTTCCTCCCATTTTCCTGCAAATTATGTAATTGCCCTCCTTATAGTTGGACAAAGCTCCCTTGTGTGCAAACACTGTCTCTTCTTTACCCATGTATCTGTGGATGGATAGCATTTGGTTTGCAGTTTTTTGGGTTCTTGACTAGCTTCTTTTAAGCATAATACCCAAAGGCAGTGCATCTGGATTGTACACCAATTCAAGCATTAGCTTTGGAAGAAACTACACTTACTTCCATAGTGATTTCTATACGAGGTGTATAAGGATTCCTCTTTCTCTGCATCTTTGCCTGCATTTGTTTGCATTTGTCAGAATGGCTGCAGAGAGATGTTATCTTAATTTACTTTTAATTTGTATTTCCCTGATGGCTGATTTCAAATGTTCAATAGCCATCTGTGTGTTTTCTTTTGTGAACTGTCTATACAGGTCATTAGTCCATTTCCTGATTTGATGTTTTTTTGTAATGTTTAGTTTTTGAGTTATTTGTAGGTTCCAGCTATTTATCACCTGGAAGAATGAATGGATGGAAAGATTCCCCCCTTTTTATAATCACTTTTGATGTGCAGAACCTTTTAAATTTATTTAGAATCTGTATGCCAGAGTTTTGTTACATGTGTATATAAATTTAATATTTACTTATGTAAATGAGATCCTTTTTAAACGGATTTTCCAACTTATTAACCTCTTGGATTTTACACTTTAAGACTATTCCAGGTCATCTGCAGGCACATGACTTGAAATAAAGTATTTGGAATGGCCTCACAGGGCTTGTAATTAGCCAAAGTTCTTACTTTGCGGTTGATCAGGTCAGCCTTCTGTGACATTTAAGTGCAACTTTTGAGTGGATGAATACAAACTAATATTTATGCATGATTTTAGTACATTTGTTTACTTTTGCATGTGCATTTGCATGCAGAGGTCAGAGTTACTTCTCCCCTTCCACCACCTGGGTTTTAGAAGCTCGGGTTGTTAGGCTTGGAAGCAAGATCTTTACTGATTAGCCATCTTGTTTGCTCCCTTAAGTGTATTTTTAAGATACATAGAATCTTTACATTATTATTAATTTATTTAAGTGATAAAACAATAACTTTTTGGAAGGCATAGATTGAGCAAATTGAAACCAATAACTCTAAAATATCCTACAACTAAATATTAAGTGCATATATGGAGTGTCCGGTTCATGTTTACATGCACATATTCACAACTATATTTTCCAACCACCTACTTCTCACTTGGCTTAAATAGCCCACTTGACTGAAGCATGACCATATGATGTGAGCTGTGTTGTGAAACCTACTTTTTAATGTAAAGTAAACTTTATCTTACATTATACTGTGTTACTTTCTAACATTCTCTAGAGTAGACAAAATACATAAGCCCTCTCTGGGATTTTATTTTATTTTATTTTTACAGAGTTATGAATATTTCACACAAACCCTCAGGATCTCTGAGCTATTCTGTAACCTTTGAGTTTCCTTAATTAAATCATACTAGAATTAGAGGTTTGAGGACATTATGGGAGATAGGGGTTGATAGTGAAAGACTTACCAATACACAGAAATGTTTTATCTGGTCTTCCTGTTAAAATATGCATTTCAAAATATATACATTACCAGAGCTTTCAATGGAGAGCAGCCTGGATCTACTAGGTACTGTGCACAAATGATTCTTCACCATCACATCTTGTCCTTATTGATTGCTATAACCATGGGCACACACTGCACCTTTGTTGCTATCATGTTGGCTTGAAATGATGTCAGAGGCTTTCTGATTGGAAAATTCAGTCATCTCTACTCTGATTTCTCTGGGTGGTTATACTTAAGAGATGCTGTGAGACTTGACCTTCTTCTGGATGTGAGGCATAGGGTCCAACTCATTTTAGCTCTGTCACTTCAACCTTTAGGATACCCAGGTGGACATAAACAGGGACTCTCTGACTACCATATAACTCTTTGACTCCCTCCCCTCATCATTTACATAGCAAGTTTCCCAAGGTCTCAGGATTAGTTTTGAAAAAAAAAAAAGGCTTGAATAACCCATGCATTTTTCTCATCTTCTTTTATGTATCTTCTCTGTATCCTTGACCTTTTTGTATTCAAAAGTCAAGATTTTACTTGACCCAATATCATTTCTCCCACATCATCCATTCCCAGTGGGACGTTGAGTACTGTGTGTCCTATTGCTTCTTACCACTTGACTAGGCAGGACAATTAAAAGCACAGAAAGAAAACAGTGGGTGCTCTGTCAAAACAGTTCTGCAATGCATGCAGCTTATTCTAGTTGTTTCCATTATAGTTTTAATCTTTGTTAATCAATGCTGCAGCAAAAATAATTCTGGTCAATTAAAACTAATCCTTTTAGTATTTGGAAGGCATTAAAGTAGTGCATTTAAAAGCTTTCAGCCTTCTCCCACCTGCAGTCACAACCACACAGTACTGAAGACAGATTTCCTGTATGTGACCAAGTTGTTTTTCATCTTACGTTTCTGGGATACAAAAGTAAAAAGTATTTGTAATTAGTATGTCGGTAACTCTGGCTGTGCAGATGCCTAACACTACAAATATATTTAATTTTTTATTAATCAGTGACTTTAATAACTTAAATTTGGCCCTGTAATTTGCTGTGATCTGAATGAGTACCCTTCTAAATTAATAAGAACTTATTCAGCAGTAGAATAAAATGTCAAAAAATATCTGTAAACATTTATTTCATTGGTCAAAAGTATTTTTAGTTTGAAGTTTTAGAGTTCTTCAGATAGTTGTCTGGGAATTTAGAAAATCCAGCTAAAAATTATCTAATCAAAAGAGAGTGTAAAAGGTGATGCGTATTTTTATGTGGCTTTTGAAATCAGTTACTCAAATCGTTGGTACGTTCTTACTCCTTTCCATCCAAGCAGAGAATAGAGGCAAATAAATTATTCATAAATTCTGATAACAGTATTTATTCAAGAGGATTGTGGTGAGAGTTAATTGGGAAAGTTCACTATCAGAAAGACGTAAGAAACTTGCTGGCATAGAAAGTGAGCCCATCACACTGGGGAATCCTTCGAAGGCAGAGGGGGAGCAGGTGCCACCAGGTACAGAGATTTAACAGGAAGGGAAGGTTCTTCAGAGAGCACAGGGAAAGCAAGCTCGGTGCTGAGAGGCACATACAGAGGACTTGAGCATAAGCAAAGACCTACAGCTCAGGGCTACAACCAGCTTCTGAGTAGAAATGGACAGGGGAGAACAGCTTACAGAGGCAAAGGCAGGATAAAGGAAAGCAAACTTAGGTGGTATTACAGGGAAAGAAGGAAAGCCCCAAGGTAAAAGAGGACTATGGAGTGAATGACAGGTCCGCTGCTCCCTTCCCTATGCAGATCCAGAAGCAGACCCAGAGCCTGACCATGCTGGAATTCGTGTTGCTGGAATTCGTGAAGAATTAATGATCGAAATAAATTAGATGTGGTATTTCAATAATTAATGACTACTGTATAATTATAATGCACAAGTATTCTTGAATACACATTTATCGTTCTTAAAAGTTCTATTTAAAAATTCTGATAGCTGCTTTTTTGTTAACCATTGGCAATAGGAAAAGTAATGGAGGAAGAGTATCTAAATCAAAATAAAAGTTGAGGAAAAGGAGGGCTGATCAAAATCAAGAAAAATCTAATCATAGAAGTTGTATAAATATACTTTCACATACTGTTTTCCACATCTTATGAACAACCTGAGATTAATCTGAGTCATTTAAAATGATTAAACATATTACATATTAACTTACTGTTTTGAAGTCATTCATAAGTACATTAATGGTAATCACTTTTGAGGCTATATGTGAGCCGCACCAATTAAGTGGATCTGTCTGGGGAACCTGTGGAGAATGGTGAGTTGAGGACCACACACCATGCAGAAAGTGTAGGTTCTCTCAGCTTTTCTCTCTTTGTATGAGCCTTTTTTCTCCTCCCTTCACATTGTACAATCTGGGATTCCCCTCTGATATCAGAACTTTATATTTAATATTTTCCTTTCCAAAATAGCATGCTAAAGAAACAAAAGAAAAACTGGCAGCTAAGCCTGTTGAATCACAACCTTGATATTTAAAAGAAGAGTTTAATTTGGGTTTCCCTTTTGTAGCTACTTGTTAGCACTTCCGACCCACCTGACAGAGTGTGATTGATCTTGTGGCTTCTTTTACTTTGGGTTTCTGTCAGGAGGACAGAATTATAATTACCCTATCAGCAGAGAACTGATATGGGTTCTTGCCATGCAGGCAAGCTCTGCCCTGTTTGTCACCGGCTTGGTCCTCATCACCTCATTTAGATTATAATGGGCTTATGAGTTTGTGTGGACATTAAGTTTTCTTAAATATGTATTAATCACTTGTTTATTCATTGGCCTCTGAATGAGGTCTGGCGGTAGGCCCAGAGCTGTGCATGAGGTGTTGTTTTACCACTGTGAAGTTGTCATTCTAAAGCCAGTTACAGACCGAGAAAAAGAAAGACAAATATGATACGTAATTTCACACCATAACTTCAGTATTATGTTTCACAAGCACAATGTCTTTGGTTTTATTGCACTACTACAGTAAATAAATAAATAGATGAAATGTTCTAAATTGTGTTGTAAGACATCCAAACTCTTATTAAAACTTCTATTGAATTCTCTTAGACAGAAACAAAGGCATTGTAGGTTACATGGGAAGTTTTCTGGCTCCTGTTTTACTTCCATTTTTTCCTTTCTCTGGTGTGACTCATCAGCTACTCCACATTCTCACATCAAATCTGCTAGTTTGACCTGCATCAGCTCATTTGTTCCTCTTTTCTCTGGAAAGTTAAGTCCCCTGGCATCACTGTCCTGATGTCTTGAGACACTCACTCTGAGCTTCTCTGAAGGTGGGTCAAGGGGCCTTTCTTTTCATTCCTTCTCTCTGCCTATCACCTGCTCCCTGTAACAGCAGCTTCGACAGCACTCACCACAGGAGCAAGGCCATATTGGCCTTAAAGGCTGAGACTGAGAGGAAAGCTTGAAGACTCATATATTATTAATACCTGTCAACACTCATTTTTCATCAAGAACCTGAAAATTATCTAGAGATCAATCAGATTAACTTAAATTTAAACTGTAAATACCAAAATATCAACTGAGAGGATAGTGTCTGCAGAAACATTTTCTCATGAATATTTTTATTCATGCCAAAACATTTTGAAAATCAAATTGATATTTTACAGCATTAACTGTAAAAAACAATACTTAGGTGTGAAAAGTTTGAGTTCTCTGCTGATAGGGTAATTATAATTCTAGAGAACCTATACCTCTAATTCTGAGTGTTTTAATTCTTCATTTCCTAATGATCTTATTTAGAGATTTTTTTCTTGTTTTAAAGTCTTATTTTTCTTTATTTGAAATTTTATTTAAATCAATTTGTCTATCACAAAATAATTGTTACCACGTTATTTAAATAATATTTTCTTTCTTTATTTTGAGACACAGTCTTACTATGCAGTCCTGATTGTTCCTGAACTTGAGATGTCTAGACCAGGCTGGCTTTTAACTCTGAGATCCACCTCCCTCTGCTTGTGAGTGCTGGAAGTAAAGGCAGGTGTTACAGTGTTGGGGCCAATTAGCTTTTTAAAGTACAAATATAATTCTTTCCTTTAAAAGTTTTAAAAAGCTACACTTCAATAAGGCATACGTTTCTGAAACCATGCAAAAGGACTGTTCGAGAAGTCTGAATGTTTCAATGATTCATGCAATCACACTTTTTATTCTTCATAATATACTCAAAACTGCTTACTGAACTCTAAATTTAGTACTGTAATTGTGCCTTTTAAACCTCTTATCTGTTTAGAATAAAAGTAGTTATTTGAGTCAGATTTTGCTCTTTTTTGTACTTTCACTTTTATTCAAAGATGCAGCCCATTATGAGCTTGCTAAGTTTTGTTCCATAGGAACATGCCTGAGAAAGGTCATATTGACACAGCGAGCCTTGAAAACATTGGTGAATCCCATTCCCCTATCTGAGCTAAGGGTGATGCTACAGGTAACAGTTGTTTACAGCCACCTGCAGATTCCTTCACAGGTTCACCCCTCCTGCCAGACTCCAAAGGCCAACCACAGGGGGTCCAGATACATCAGCCAGCCCATGCCCCAGCTCTGAGGACACCAACCAGCAACCTGCCTTCTCCACTTCCTCAAGAAACAGATGCCTGAGGTCCCCAGGATGGCAGCTAACCAAATGATCTTTCCCTCATACCTCTCATTGAGTGTGACCATACTGACTCCCGACTTCCCCCTCCCCACCCCGATCCATGCCCACAGGAAGTAGCCAGAGTGAACCTGCACCCCTATACCCAAGGAGTTTGGGATGCTTAGGTGGAAGCCCCATCTCTCTCTCTCCCCAGACCCTTCTCCCTCAGGAAGCTCTTCAAGCAGCAGCCCCTCCCTTCAGAAAGCCCGCCAAGTGTCAGCCCTTTCCAGGGGCTGGTCAAGACCAAGTCTAGAGGCCACTTAAGACACAGCCACCATACCTGCCACATGCTCTCAAGTTGTCTCCCTTGCCTTCCCTGGAGCCATTTGGGAGGTGCTTTGCCATGCTCAAATTAAACCTGGATTTATTTAAAACAAAACAAAAAAATGAACTGTTTTGTTAAAAATAGTTTACTATAAAAAATCTAATAAAAATATAATTACCAGAAACATCATAGAGCTAAAATACTGATTTTATTATGTTTTCTTTTACACTGTTTCTATTTCTGTAACACAGAAATTAGTTGTCATTGAATAATCAGAATCATATATTGTGTGGCCTTTGACATCAGGCTCGCACACTTAGAATTTTGTCATTGGCCTTTCCTAAATCAATATAACTTAAAGCATTAGTTTGGAAATATTATAAGAGATCTGGAAAATGAGGCTGAAAATGTGCTCCCAAGTTATGTAAAGGAAGAAAATAGACACAGTCAAATTACAGGGAGAGGGAAGATTTCCCTCAGTGGGTGTTTGACTGAGAAGTTGTGATGTTTAAGTGTGTGTCTGGGTTTTAGGAATACAGGCAATTGGAAGAACATTTGTGAGTGTTGTCGAGGATGTTTCTGGATGGCAGCTTTTGGATCTGGACGAGTGAAGCAAACTGCCATCTTTACAATGGATGACTATAGGTGGAATTTCTCTGTGTCTTGGCAGCTGCTTCCAAATAACCATTCAGAGGCTTAATGTTAATTATAAATTCTAGGTTGATAACTCAGGCTGGTTACTAACTGTTATATTTTAAATTAACCCATATTTTTTATCTACTCTCAGACATATGGCTGTACCTTTTTTCAACAAGGCATGTTCATTTTGCTTTTCTCTGGACTCCCCATACTCTGCCCTTCTTCCTCCCAGTGTCCTTTGTCTGGCTGTCCAGCCTTTGCCTCCTGCCTAGCTACTGGCCAGTCAGCTCTTTTATTAAATCAATCAGAAGGTACCTTCGTGTAAACACATCTCGACAGTGCATGAAAAGATTATTCTGTAACAGGTGACCTCATGCAATCAACTGCAGACAAAATAGAAGGGAAAATAGTAGCACTGCACTCTTGGAGAACTGAACATGGATACGCTTTTCTGACCTTAGACTCAACCCAAACATTGGCCCTTCTTGGAACTAAGCGTATTACTTCTCCCACTCCCACTTTGTCTGATGGCTTTTTGGGTTACAGACCTCAGACTTGAACTAGAACCGTACAAAGAAATCTCATGTGTCCTCATTTGCTGTTGGGACCCTTAGTATTTTTCAGTTCAAAGACTGGATGACTATATAAGCATGTGCTCCCACACATACACACACACACACACACACACACACACACACACACAGAGAGAGAGAGAGAGAGAGAGAGAGAGAGAGAGAGAGAGTTTTCATTTTACTGAAAGACCTCAATTAATTAAAAAACACACTTGTAAATGAAAAATAAAAAAAGGAATGAGTTAACTATGCATCAAGGCAGTAGGTACAAATGTTCATAGAGGAAAGCAAGGTCTATCTGCCTGAATAAAAGAAAGAAAAAAGTCAAGGGTATCAGAAAAACAGCAGTAGATAGTCAAAGGTAGAGACAGAGGAAGGGATGCAGAAGACACAACCTGCTTGAAAATGGCTCTCCTGAAATTGGTAATGCCATCATTTTATTCTCTCTACCACCAGTATATGACTGTGCTCTTTCCTGGGCTAACAGAAAGAGTATGGCGGTTTTAAGTGCTGTATGAGAAAAGAGGTCCAATATTATCGCATGAAAGATGTGTCAGGCAATTCTTTGAAAGATGTTGAGTTTTTTTCCAAACCACTGTACTGAGCCGTCAGGCAGAGAACAGGATAGCAAGCTCACAGTTTGAGGTTTAAGAGTTGAATTAATCAAGTTTTCTGGGGAAAACGGAAATTAGATTCAAGGAATTGGATTACAAGATCATGGGGCTGAGAAGTCTGAAACCTATTTCCTACAAGCTGGGATGCCAGGATGGCCTGTAGTGTAGTGAAGTTTGTATCTTCCACTCTTAGAACCAGAGGAAAGGGCGTGCAAATGCCACTAAGAGCAGCGGTCTGGTGCCTCTGGTCAAGCAGCTGAGCATCCATGCTCCTAACTTACTCAGTCTTCTTTTCTATTGAGGTCTTTAATTGATTAGGTGAGGTCCACCCACATCAAGAAGAACAATCTTCGTCCTTGAATCCCCACTTCGCCTTCTAAGTTCATCCAGAAATATCTCAGACACACAATTAGCCAATAATGGGGATTCCATTGCATAGTGAAACTGACACAAAAAATTACTATCACTATAGGAGTTAAGCCAAAATTAATTAGAAATTCAATGGATCTCACAAACCTCTGAAATATACCCCGATGAGGCATCTCATTCATTTGAATCTTGTCAGGAGAAGAAATTTACAATTGAAAGATCTGTAATGAGTAGACATAGTATCCTACTGACTAACATTTTACTAATGTATATTAGCATTCTCTGGCTTTAGAGAAAGGCCAAATTCCTTGGGAAGAAGTAGGGAACAATGATAAAGTACAGAAGCACCAGAACTCCAAGTGAGCATATTAACTTTTATGTCTAAGAGCAAGAAAAGTAGATAAGGGAATAACAAATAGAAAAGCTTCAAAATTTCTCAAGGAACCAGTCATCTCGAGTGTTGTGAGCTCACTGAGATATTTGTGGTCAGTGTTTGCTTCTTGTGTTACACACAAGGTTTGTTTCACTCAGTTAGCACCACACTTCCTGTTAATGGAGAACATAATCTGTGAGTATTCATTCATTGCTCAATCATAAGTGGGTCCCCACATTGCAAGCATTTTTTAAAAAATCACATCTAATATTCATAAATCAATTCTAATCATAGCTAACATAATTTTCATGAAAGACAAAAAGTATAATTTATTCAAGAAAATATAGTTATTTCACAATGAAGTAAAAGTGATAGCTTGTTCAAAAGGGGAAAAAGTCTCTGAATTGCTTTGTAATGACAGAGTTTATTTGCTGCACCATTGGTCTAATGATATAAAGGGCACCTTGCTTCAGAACCACTTTTGAATAATCTGTTACTCTTTGTCATATCTAATGAAAGGTGAAAATATGGCTTTAAAAAGGCACCATGTCACAAATGAAAGACCAGAAGTAAAAGACCTAAAACTGAACATAGAAATCTTTAACTTTAGAGCTTCCAAAATTGTTTAAACCTTTTGTTAATTTTATGTTTGATATTCTCTATAGTTGATACTTTTCATATTTGATACCACTGAATAATAGTATTCTTTAAAATTTTGTAATAATGAGGTTTTGAGACTGACAAAAATTAAAATTTTAATGCAAAACAGCAATTTCTGAATTTCTTCTCTTAAATTGTGAATACAGCATTCTCTTTTATAAATTTAAAATATATTCCATTCAAGTACACCAGCATTTATCGTGAATGTAGCATGTGCCTTTCACTAAGCAAGATCTGGTATCAGAAGGCAGGATGCAATTCCTTCCCTCATCTCAAGGGCTTTTTCTCTGTCTTTCTGATGTGTTAAAAGGCAAGTTGTTGAACACAATGAAAAAAGAAAGAAGAAAAATGATTAAAAGAGAGAGAAGATTCAAACAGCAAATATGTTGTGAATGTGACTCATTTGGAAACTTGACAGAAAGAAGGTCTTGCACTAATTTGAAAAAACGAACTGTGTTTTCCACTGCCAAGTTACATTATAGACCTGAAGGAGCAAACTGAATGCGATCATCAGTTTTGTTTGTGCTAAAAAAAAATTAAAGCAAGTTTCTTACTTATGTGATCCTTAAACATAGTGATTTAATGAACAGAACTAAACTCCAAGCAGCTTACACTCTATTGTAGAGTTCCAAAAATGTTTACACTGTATCATTACAATCCATTCATAGGATAGCTTGCTAAGAGAACTGGCAATGACAGAGAACTAAAAAATGATGATACTGCAGATGGAATCCCAGTATCATACAGTATGTGTCCAGCATCCTTCATTGTAACTATTCATACAGAAATCAAGGATACTGCTGCTTATGCTTGAAGAAGAAGGTGGTGTAAAGTTCTTGTTTCTTAATGATTTAAGTTGCTGTTGCTAAAGAGTTCTCCTCTTTTCTTATTTTTGCTTCTTGCTGAGAATTGTAGCATCTGTCTCTAGGAATATAATATTTCATTTCTTAGATACTGCCCCTGAGTCAAAATATATTAGAAAAATACATTTAGAAGAGAAGACATACTTCTGCTCTGTTTGAAGACTTTCAGTATGTGATTAATTGGACCCATTTTTGAGCCTCTGATGTCTCACATAACAGAGCTGATTTTACCATGGCAACCAGGAAAGAGGGAGAGAAGGGGATGGATGAATGGAGTGAGGAATGGAGAGAGTAAGAGAAAAGTACCAGATGCAGTCCTCAAAGACAGTCTCCCAAGATCTCACTCCAGTTTACAAATTCTTACCTCCTAAGTTTCTATCATCTCAACATACACTACCAAATTATAAATACATCACTTTCACGAAGCCCATTATTTGTCAAGCAAGCCTTGTCACATGGGAGAGAAGAGTACAGCATCAAATGTGGTAATGGAGTAAAAACTCTTGCACCTACCATCTATTTTAGGAAATCAGACAATTGAAGGGGCACAAACCCCCATGGGACCACTGTCCTGAAGTTGCTATAATATTTTCTTTTATTATGTTGTCAATACCATGCATCATACATATAAGTAGTGGTTTGATTGCCATTACTATAGCATTGCAAAGTTTTCAAGCATGGGGTATTTTTTCTTTTTTGCTCTCATGATACATGGATGTCCTTTGTAAATTCCATTTTAAAAACAGTGTTTTTAGGAAAATGTTCACAAAGTGATTTAATGTTGGGAACATAATTGCTCTATGACATCCAAAACTAGTACAGTTTTACTTCACTCTCAGACTCAACATTACATAATATCCCTGGAAACTCACAAGAATACATTTTCCTTTAATGTGGCTTAGTGTTTCTTTAAACATAAGCTAAGAAGTCTTCATGACTTTAATTATATATTTCTAAAGCATAATTACTTATGAAAAGAAACAATGCCAGTTTAGAAGCAATATTTGAAGCCACATCAAAGGTCATAGAAGAAAAATACTTACTTTTTTGTGGTTAAGTGACAGAAGTTTATTTTTCATTTCCCCACCTGACACCTCACCTACTGAGACTCTGCCCCAATATCCCTGAGATAAGTGTGCTTGTCATGTCTTTTGGAAGCCTAGCTCCCAACAGTTGTTTGTGTCTATATACACCTTTCAAATGCTTTGTCAAGGGCATAACTGTGAGAGCTTTTCCTCCCAAGCTTGCCATTTATTCAAGCACACAAGGTCAATGATGTCCACACTCTTGTTTAATCTGAATACACAGAAAAAGTGCACATTATTCCTCCGCAGCATCTTCAAGGGATGCTTATATGGCATGGCATGATAATTTCCACTATTTGTTTCATACCTAAAATCTCTATGAGAAACAGGAAATCAGAATTGTCACTCATTCTCTCTCTCTCTCTCTCTCTCTCTCTCTCTCTCTCTCTCTCTCTCTCTCTCTCTCCCTCCCTCTGTTTCACTTGTGTGTCCTCATTCAAATAGAGGTAATCAAATGTATATGCTCAAGATGATTTTAAATAAAAATATAACTTGATAATCATGAAATCTGTTTTTAAAAGCAGTGTCTAACAGGGGCTGCACAGATATTTCAGCAATTAGGAGCACCACCTGCTCTTCCAAAGGACCCGGATTCATTTTGAAGCACTCACATGGCGGTGGTTCACAACCATTTCTTAATCCAGTCCTAGTAGATCTGATATTCTCTTCTGGCATCTTTAGGCATCAGACATGCATATGGTACATAGATATACATGCAAGCAAAACATTCATGCATATAAAAAATAAAATAAATTTTGAAGCCATGGATGATAATGTCATAGAGGTAGATGTTTACTTTATGTCATGTTTAAAATACAAAGGATTAACAGAGACTGTTAATGCATGGACTGACATGTAGGACTGGCTAAACAGGAGAGATGGGCTCTGGAAGACACTGGTAAGTTCTTCTTGTACATCATGTTTTGTAAGAGAATAATATGAATTCATTGGATACTTAATATTTGGTATGAACCCATAAAACAAAAACAATAGAATCTTACATAATATGCTTGCTTTATAATATTATTATAATTCACCTATAATTTAATTTAATTATCAAGTACATGACAACCTCCATTCTTTCACTGGAGATAGAAGGGGTGTTCAGTGTTCTGGCAGGGAGAATAGGGAGAATCCAATATATGGCAGAAAATCTTCATAGGTGATACAAACACTTAGGAAATCCTCCCTCCCTCCCTGCTTCCCTCCCTCCTTTCCTCCCTTCCTCCCTCCCTTCCCCCTCCCTCCCTCTCCCCCCTCTCTCTCTCTCACTGTGTGTGTGTGTGTGTGTGTGTGTGTGTATGACACACAAAGACAACTAAGAAAAATGGAAGGTTCATGATGAGAAAACACTGCTCTAAGGAAGAAGTGCTTATCATGATGCTATTTTTTAAGGACAATGTTTATGGCTTTTACCTATCTAGATCCTTGCTATGAGATATTATTACTCTACTAGAGATCAAGAGGTTTATTTAAAGACTGTTTTTACATGCACCCTATTTTAACATCTGTTTACCAACTTGTCAACTGTAAGTCTCAAATTGCATAATCCAAGACTTTTCAGTTTAGAATTTCATAATGTATGGTGAAAAGAAACACACCTCTGCATGTCTTACTGTGATTCATTTTAACCAGTTACTTTAAGGCATCCACTGTGCTTTGCTTATCTCCCCTGGTAGACTGTCAGCTCTGTGAAGAAAGAAGTACATCTAAGTCCATATTACTACACTAACTATCTCAAGCAACATTTCTAGGAGAGTGTTTCATACAAGTCATTTCGTTTAATGAGTTAGCCAAAAGAAGTTTCTAAGATGAACGCTAACATCACCACAGATATTAGTATCTCATATTTCTTATGAGTATTTTTACATTGCATCTTAACTCTTTGGGTGATAGGTTCTTTTTTCTTTTGACTCACAATGTCCATTCTTCTTTAAAATTGAGAAGTTGGGAAACCTCCTAAGAAACTGGGAAAATCATATCTGATCTTTCCCAGGTTATGGATAAAGTTAGCACTGAGCATCAAGATGTATGCATTATTTGTGCTAGGCTCTTCATTTTTCTGTATCATTAGGAGGGTGGTTCCTTTTATACCAAGCAGAAGAGAAGACTTCAGGAGGAGAGAGACTCCTTAACCAATCAGATCATGCTGATGGACCTATACTGGAAACATCTACTCTGGTGTATAGTATAATGAGAGGTCTGGGCAACTCACAGCAGAGATCTGTAAATAGAAGCAGGTAAAGTCATGAGTAATTAATAAGAACAGTGTTACCTTTAGAAAAAGTACTGTGTGCTTCAGTTTCATCTTATTTTAAGTAATTATGTTAATTTTGAGAGCTAAGAATGAACATTTATTTGTTTATTTTTTATAAAATAAACGCAAGTCATTTTAAGTACTTACAGGGCTGTGCTTTGAGATTGAAAACTGCTTTCTACAGTGAGTTATTTTTCAGGTGAGAAGAAGCAATATAAAAATACATGTTTCTGGAGATAATTTTGTGATAAGAAATTCTCAACACTATTATAAGTATAAATTCATTAATTAATTTAACAAACAGCTACCAAAATATTCCTAGGCAGTGGGAATGGGAAAGCACATTGAATAATTTCCTTTATTAAGGAGAATCGAGCAAATACATGGGCAGCAGGTAGTAGTTTACATGTTGGAGATATAAGCCATCAGTGTGAAGTACAGGGAAGACAATACTGAATAGAGAGAGGGAAGATTTGGTGCCAAGGTCCATATCATGAAGTGTGGAAGTCCAATACTTCAAAGGGATTTTAAAGAGACAATGTTACACTAAGTTTACAGGGTTCTCTGGCTTTTGTAACTAGAGTTGTGCTTTGTGGCAAGCAGAGATACATATTAGGAAACTGTAACATCAGGGCAGTAGGAACAGAGACCAATGGAGCAAGAATGGAGATTGGGGAATTGGTACAATTTAAGATGTGTTCCAAGGATGTTGAGTGTGGGGATAAGAAAAAGGCTTGACCAAGGATGATTCTATATTTTTCTCCTTGAAACAGGTGGATGGGGCTGACACTGCACAAACAGAGGAAGATGCAGGACTGGGTTCCAAGGAATAAACAAGAGGTTGTTTGGTTTTATATATGATCAATATGAAATGCTTATTCAAAAGGAATGTGAATGTCCAGTTCAATAGTCAAAAGGTAAAGGGAGTCTAAAGTCCAAAGAAAGAGGCATCCAGGTTGAAGAGAAGACCTTGGTATTGTCAAATATTGATGAAATTCAAATTCATAGGAGTGTGAGATTGGACAAGATGACACAGTACTTGGGGAATGGGAAAAAATTAGAGCATCGGAGCAGAACTGTTGTATTGATTTCCCATCAGGGTACCAGAGAGAAGTGATTAAGAACATGAAATTTGGGGCCAAGGTGCTTGTATTTAAATTAGACTTTCAGGATGAATTGTTTTTTAGTCCTTGAAGAAGTAAGAACATTATAATTTCTTACACATTTTTGCAAGATGAAAATGACAATCTACTCATATTTTTTTGGTGTAACTGTCAATCTGTGTCAGTTATTGTTCTTGACATCATCTCCCTCATCATTGCTATGTAATAATATTTAATAAAGGAAGTGATAATAAATGTACTAATAATCTCAAGACCCCCCCAAATTAGTTATTCAAATTTTCATAATCATCCCAGTCACAGGTTTCTTTCTGCCCCCTCTTGTCTTCTATAATTCAGGACATGAGTTGCTTATGCTAATCATATGATCTGCAGTTCTTTGTGTGTTGAATTTCTCTTCTCAATGAGTGCATTTTAATATCATAAAAAGCTTTGGAGTTTAAATGGATCATGCTACATGAACAATTCTGGATACGCTCTAGAAACTTACTGTCCTAAGGATCTGTGAGATAATTTAAAGGAAAAAATTCAAGAGGCATGACAGCTAACCAGTCAAAGAGAGGGAGGAGAGAGTATATCAACAAAGGAAGTCAAGATCATGAAGGGGAAATCTACAGAGACAGCTAAACCAAGCTTGTGGGAACTCATAAACACTGGATGGACATCTGGGGAGCCTCCATGGAGCCAAACTAGGTCTCTGCATGTGGGAAACAGTTGTGAAGTTTGGTGGATCTGACATACCCCTGGCAGTGGGGCCAGGATCTATCCCTGATGCATGAGCTAGCTTGTTGTAGCCTATTCCCTATGGTGGGATGCCATGCCCAGCCTTAATGCAGTGGGGAAGGACTTGGCCCTGCCTCAAGTTAATATGGTGTGTTTTGTTGACTACCCTCTGGGGCACTTACTCTTTGGGAGGAGTAGATGGGAGGTGGACTTGGGGGGATGTGGGGGGTGTAGGAGGAGGGTGGGAGGGAGAATGAAAAGTGAAAGTTGGAATGAAAAGTGAAATAAAAAATATCCTGAGTAAGAGAGTAAGGATCCTAAAGTGATTATTCATGTGGACAAGCAGCCAGTGCAGAAGAGGCAAGGAAAACTCTCATGAATGGGAGATGCAGCAAAGTAATTGATATCAAGAAAACACTGAGTTTGACCTAGGAAGAGCTGTTTGTTTCTACTGAGGAGATAAATGACATAGCTGCATTAATTAGGGAAATTATCAAGAACATTGTGGTATCAAAATTAAAATCCAGTTATTTCCATTTGTGTTGGTTTCATTAAAATTCAGTATTACTAATTATCACACATTGTGAAATCTAAGCAAAGCAGGCAATGAACCTCAAAAATCCAATGCCTTGTGTTCCTATTTTAGCAAAAGTGCCTTAAAGATAAAGAGAGACAAAGTTTTAGAAATCACAAATGTATCTCAAAAATCTATTTTTTCCTCTTCAACTTTTCAGAAATTTATACCTAAGAATATAGGTATTTTAAAATTAACCTACATCATCCCCCCCAAAGAATATAGGTATTTTAAAGTTACAGGCAAACAAAAACAAAAACAAAACAAAAAAACCCAAAGAATTCAGTATCTCCTCATCTGTTTTGGAGTGATCATTAATAAGTTTATTTTGGGTCATAATAAATCCATATCTAGTTGTAATGATTTATAACTGAAAAGTTATTGCAGACAGATACTTTTTTCCTAGAACTATCTAAAAAAAAAAAAAAACACTGCAAAAATTCAGGGCAATGTATTGACCTGGTATCTGAGGAATCATGAGGGTTCCATGGATGAACTTCATTCATTTTAGTTCGTCTGTCACCTCTTTGAAGCTGAAGGAACATTGTACGTTTAGGCTTCTCTAGACTATCGGAATATTAATAGTTCTAAAATGTAGTCTTGAAAGCTTGTCAGTAAGATGGTCCTACTGTCTAGGTGCCTCTGACTGCAATTATTTTCTTGAAAAATAATATGACTATGTGTTTTCATGGTTATAGTTAACCTCATTAAAGATTTTTCCTTCTAGTGCCTTCTATAGGACTGGATTTGTAGATAAATATTGTCTAAATTTGGCTTTATTATGGATATCTTATTTTCTTCACCTCTTGTGATTGAAAGTTTTTCTGGGTATAGTAGTCTGGGCTGGTGTCTGTGATCTTGTAGGGTCTACAGCACATCTCTCCATGCCCTTCTGGATTTTATAGTCTCCATTGAGAAGTTGAGTATAATTCTCAAAGGTCTGCCTTTATGTTATTATGTTATTCTCCCTTGCAGCCTTTAATATTCTCTTTGTTTTGTATATGTAGTGTTTTAATTATTATATGCTAAGGGGACTTCCTTTTCTGGAGCACTCTATTTGGTGTTCTTGTACTTTATAGGCATCTCCATCTTCAGGTTAGAAAATTTTTCTTTTGTGATTTTGTTGAAAATATTTTCTGTGCCTTTAACCTGTGTTTCTTCTCCTTCCTCTATTCCTATTATTCTTAGACCTGGTGTTTTCATAGTGTCCCAGATATCCTGGGATACATTCACAAGATTTTTAGATTTAACCTTTTCTTTGACTGATGTATCCACTTCTTCTATCATATCTTCATTTCCTGAGATTCTCTATTCCATCTCTTGTATTATATTGCCTCTGTAACTCTTGTTCAAATTTCTAATTTTTTTCATTTCCAGAATTCACTCAGTTTGGATTTTCTTTACTGATTTTCCTTTGGCCTTGAGCAGTATTATTCATTTCCTCCAACTTTTTCTGTTTTCCTGGACTTTAAAAAAAGGAATTTACCTATTCTCTCCAATTATTTGTATGGTTTTTCCTGGATTTCTTTAAGGAATTTATTCTTTACTCTTTAAGGACCTCTATAATGTTCATAAGATGGTTTTTTTAGGTTACTTTCTTATGCTTTTGGTATGTGGGAATATGCAGGGCCTTTTTTTGGTAGGCCTTCTGTGCTCCGGTGGAGACATGCAACCCTGAGTGTCATTGCTTGTATTTTCATACTGGTGTCTAGGGATCTGGGTTTGGGACAATTATAGATCTAGGTGTAGTTTATCTGGCTTTGTCTTTGTTGTGAATGCTTTGTTCATTGGTTTCTGCTTCCTCTACATTTTGAGAGAATATGATAGCTGTGTGTTGTCTGATAGGATATTTTCTGTGAACCTGATAGGTGTGGCTACTGGATTAGAAATTTTGCTTCAGCACTGGGGATGAGACTAGGGAGTTGGATCTGGAGGAGCAGAAGGAGGGAAGAAGATCTACAGTTTGCATTCTTTGCTTCCCTAGCAGGAGTGATCAGCGGGTTAGAAGGGATTGCCTGCTCCTCTTGGGGCATGGAATAAAGCAACAAGTGGGGGTTAGGAATTAGAGGATTAAGGCTGTGAAATTCACAGGAGTTGTGGGGAGAAGTTAGGAAGGCTTCAGCAGGTTCTGCTTCAGAGCTAGAGGCCAGCAAAATCAAAAGAAGAGAAACACACACACACGCACGCACGCACGCACGCACGCACGCACGCACGCACACTCGCACCACCAACAACAACAATGAAAAAACAGGAATCAATCATCTTTGGTTATTGATCTCTCTTAGTATCAATGGCCTCAATTTCCCAGTTAAAAAGAAAGACTAACAAAATGGATGTGAAAAAAAGATCTATGCAAGAAACACACACAAACATCAACAATAGATATTTTCTTAGGGTAAACAGATGGAGAATGATATTCCAAGCAAATGAACCTAAGAAACAAGCTCTAGTAACCATTTTAATATATAATAAAGTAGACCATGCAAAACCTAGCTAGAAGAGGGAAGGACACTACACATTCAAAGAAAAAAATAAGTAGACCAAGATGGCATTTCAATTTTTAACTTCTATGCTCCAAATAAAATGCCATCTATGTTTCTATAACAAACACTACTATAGTTTAAATCACTTATAGAGCCCAATACAATGGTGATGGGAGGCTTCAATAACCCACTATCACGAGTAGACTGATCATGAAGATAAAAACTAAACAGAAATGTTGGGAGTTAAAGAACATCATAAACCAAAGGGACCTAGAAGATACTTACAGACAATTTCACTGAAACACAGAAGAATATACCATCATCTCTCCATCTCATAGAACTTTCTCAAATTGACCACATACTTTATCACAAAGCAGTTGAACCCAGGACCTCACCCACACTTGGAGTAATTGTTTTGTGAATTAAGTGCACATGTTTGGTGCCTATATGTTTAGAATTATAATGTTCTCTTGATCAGAAGGAAGTGACATACTTTACCTGATTAGTTTTGAAGTCTATTTTATCATATATCAGAATATTGAAATCTGTTTGCTTTCTGGTCTCCATTTGCTTGGAATATTTTTCCATTCTTTCACTTTTTTATAATACTTTTTATTTTATTTTATTTATTATGTATACAGCATTCTACTTCCATGTATATCTGCACTCTAGAAAAGGGCACCAGATCTCATAACAGATGGTTGTGAGCCACCATGTGGTTGCTGTGAATTGAACTCAGGACCTCTGGAAGAACAGTCAGTACTCTTAACCTCTGAGCAATCTCTCCAGCCCTCTTTGAGGGGATGTCTATCCTTAGAAGTAAAGTGTTTTTCTTGTAGACAGCAACAATGATGGATCTTATTTTCTAATCCAATTCATTACCTAGTGTCTTTTGACTGGGGAATAAGACTACTGACATCCAGATTTATTATTGAGAGCTATATGGTACTTTATGTCACTTTATAAATTTTGTGGCATTTTTCCTTAGTACTATTTTATATAACAGCCATCCTAGCATCTCTGATTTTTTTCTCTGTACTGTCTTACATTTGTTTCTCCTTCACATTAGTTAGAAATATTCTTTCTAGTATTGTCTGTAGGACAGACTTGGTGTTCATTAATTCCATTAGCCTGATTTTATCATAGGAAGTATTCTTTTCTTTATCAACTATGATACATAATTTCATTCTCTTCAAAACATATTTTTAAACATATTTGAACCATGACTTTCTGTTGAAGTATGAAGAGAACAGAGACTCCATTTACATAATTAGTCAATATTTTTTCTGCTGCATTTTCATTGGTTTGCTAATTTTCCCATTATTAGTCTTGCTCAGTTCTCTCCATAATGTCTTACATGAAATAAATCAATAGACAAGACATTACATAAGCCTAATTACAAAATAAGACTTGGCATTGATATCTTTAAATTTTTTCTTTTATTTTTAAAACTCATAAATATATTTACTCTGTGTTATTTTGTAGTCTAAATAACAAGAGAGAAGAATGAGCATTATCAGATTACTTCTGCACACATATATCAGGCATTTACAGGTAAGTACACAGGCAAGTATTTAAAGAATAAATCTAATCCGGAGGTAGACCTCTGGTACAGCAATGAGACTTTATCAATTTATAACAACCATCCATCATTTTCACTTGTTCTATATCTGGTGTCAGAAGCGGGATATTGGAAACCCACACCCCATTTGGGACAGGCTGGAACTTCTCTGAAGTTCTTCCTCCCTTAAATGTAGCATGGCTTGCTGACTGTGCCTTATAGAAGCTTCTGTTTCAGGAGGTCCCATTTATTAATGGATTTTACACACAGAGCAAAGGATCCACACCACCAGAGAAGCTAGGAAACAAGGAGGACTCTAAGAGAGACATACATGGTCCCCCTGGGAAGGGGAAATGGACAAGATCTCCTAAGCAAACTGGGAGCATGGGGGAAGGGAGAGGGAGCTAGGAGAATGAGAAAGGGAGAATCAGAGGGGTCAGGAAGGTTGTGTAGGGGGAAGAATAGAGGAGAATAACACAAGAGATACCATCAGAGAGGGAGCCATTATAGGTTTAAAGAGAAACCAGGCACTAGGGAAATGTCCAGAGATCTACAAGGATGACACCAACAGTGGAGAGGCTACTTTAAATGCCTATCCCTGATAATGAGATTGATAACTAACTTATATGCCATCCTATAGCCTTCATCCAGCAGCTGATGGAAGTAGAAGCAGATACTCACAGCTAAACACTGAACTGAACTGGAACCCAGTTGCAGAGAAGGAGGAGTGATGAGCAAAGGGGTCAAGACTAGGCTGGTGAAACCCACAGAAACAGCTGACCTGAACAAGTGGGAGCTCTTGGTCCCCAGACTGATCAATGGGAAACCAGCATGGAACTGATCTAGACCCCAGGAATGTGGGTGTCAGTGAGGAGACCTGGGAAATCTATGGGGCCTCTTATCCCTAGTGTAGAAATGGACTTTGGGATCCCATTCTACATAGAGGGATACTCGCTCAGCCTAGACATACGGGGGAGGGTCTAGACCCTATCCCAAAGGATATGACAGACGCTGAAGACCCCCCATGGATAGCCTCTTCCTCCCTGGGGAGCAGAAATGGTATGGGATAGGTTGGGTGTTAGTGGGGGGCAGGGAAGGAGGGGAGGGAGAGGGAACTGGGATTGACATGTAAAACAATCTTGTTTCTAATTTAAATTTTAAAAATGGAGAAAAAATGTAGCATGGCACAAGGTTTCCTCATATTGCCCCTTTATTAGTTAACTTTACACACTGCATGACAAAATACCCTATCAGCAGAATTTTAAGAGAGGAAAGGTTATTTTGCCTCATACTTTGAGACTATAGTCTCCCATGGTGAAGAAAGCATGGTGGCACAAGCAGATTTCACTATGGCAACTGTAGTATAAGGTAGCCTGTTGCCCTGTGTTCATGGTCAGGATGTAAACAAAAAGACAACAGTGGTGTTCTGTTCATGTTTTCCTTTTTTATTCTGTTTGGGACCATTGAATGTCATCACTTGCATTCAAAATGATTCTCCCTAGCTCAGTTAAACCTATCTGAAAATGCAGGTATAACCAGAAGTTTGTCTCCTAGGGGATTCTAAATTCTATCAAGTTGCTAATCAAGATTAATTGTCAGAGCTTCCAAATAAAGCTGATAGACAGGCACCAGCACTCAGGTTACCACTGACAACCACAGAATTTTAGATCACTGTCTTAACCAATAACTGGACTGTAACACATCTTGAATCGTAACAAGCAGTTTCATTAGGATGAGTAGTCTTATTAAAATGCTTTCCTGTGAGAGCTTGATGTTTCCAGGGCAATTCAGTTTGTTCTGAGCAACATTCTATATGAGTCTGTGTCCTCCTTTTCTTTAAAAGGGGCTTGAGATTTGAAAATGTTTCTCGTATAACTGAAAAGCATCATTCTCAAGAACTTGAAAGTCACTCTCTTGAAATATGTTCATGTGGAGCTAGGGATGGCTCAGTAGGTAAAGCACCTGCCTTTCAAGTGTAAGGACGTGAGTTTGAATTCCCAGAATGCACCTTAATCTCAATCATTCTGTGAGATGAGAGGCAGAGACGGGAGTACCCTCAGATGTCCATAGTGCAGCTAGTTTGGCATACATATCAACAAAAGAGAAACCTGTTTCAGTCAAGGTAGAAGGGAATTCCAATACCCAGGGCTGTCCCCTGGCTTCCAAATGCGTGCTGTGTGATATGAACACCCACTCTTACACAAACAAAATGTGCATAAGGAAGCATACATCACTCAGGTGTACATACATTGGAATTTTTAAAAGAGAAAGAAATGTAATTGCCAGGAATTATTAGAATTCCCAGTCTGTCTCTGTGGGAGGATAAAATTGCAGCTTTTATACCTTCCAGCTAGCAAACACAGTGGCCTGATTGCAAACACAGTGGCCTGAATGTAAGTACAGTGGTACAGTGATTCAACTGAGTTTAAACTCACACCTTTCCCAGTCCTCCCTTTATAACACCCAATAAGTCAGGTGGTGGTGGTGCTCATTTGGTGCTTTAATCCCAACACTCGGGAGGCAGAAGCAGGTGCATCTCTCTGAGTTTGAGTCCAGCCTGGTCCACAGAGTGAGTGCCAAGATAGGCTCCAAAGCTACATAGAGAAACCCTGTCTCGAAAAACAAAAACAACAACAAAAACAAAAAACCAACAACCCTCCCTCCCCCAAAAAAACTACCCAATAAACTCTATGCAAATTGGAATTAAGTCAGATCCTTATCTGATGATACATGAGTAGCTATTGATTTTGTTGTTTTAAGTACTGTTAGACTTTATGATTTTTTGTTTTGTTTTGTTTGAACAATGTAAGTAAATAATCACTTTGAGTCTTAACCAGAAATTTTGTGTTTATGGTCAGGATAAATTAAACATCTATATGAATTGTTTCAATCTTACTCTATCCAAGCAAAAAGACCATTGATCTTTTATGCTGTACTCTATTTGGCCTATGAAGAATCCCATTGCTAATATTGCAGAAAAAAACATTAATTTTGATCAGGTATAGATTACCACTGAAAATTACCCATTACTTAACCATAAAATAATTGTCTACAAACCACTAGTGACTACAGAAAATTGCAAAATGTTTACTGCTTAAAATGTGATTCAGATAGATCACTGTGAGACCAAAACAAGAAAGAAGCAATAAAATAAAGATGTTTACATTTTTAAAAAAGTTCCATTTAACCCACATGTCAAAAAGAAGCTAGAAAAGATTTTAAAATGCTGCCTACTTTGATGAATAATGTCAGAGTTTATGGAATGTGATTAAGAATATAGTTAGAGAGTTTTAACTATAATGATTTACAAAGAAAAGAGGAAGTGTAATGAGTTAATGTCTAACAACAATGCCAAGAAAAAAGAACCAAATACTCTCTACAAGTATAAAAAAAAAGAAATAGCAGTGCAGAAATCACTTAAATGGAAAGTTAAAATGAGTAAGCAATAAATCTAAAAGTCATGTTGGAAAATAATTGACAATTATGATAGTTAGAAGTACTCATCAAGGAAAAGAGAAGAAAAATTTTAATACCAAAGAGGAGTATATTTATAAATGTGTCCAGTCCAACTTGAATGCTGTCTATATAGACTTTAGATCATTAAATCAATTATTTAAAATCTCTCTCAAAGGTAGTCTTTAATAAATGTTACTGATTTTATATGAACAGAACCTTCCAGTAAGAGAAAGAGTACAATTTCATACAGTTCTTTTACAAACTGGGTATAATCATGATACATAAACTGCACATGGACAATGGAACATAAGAATATAATAATCTATATTGTGAGTTTGTGACCTTAACTAGAATAAAATAATCTTTTAAGAGCTGAAACTTTGTAGAGAGAAAGTCATGATGGAGAACCAGTCCCAAATATGGAACTTCACAATGCAAGAGTGGTCCATTAAGCATCTTCCATAGTTGGACAGCTTCCTCATCTTCTCTGACTTGTTTGTCCTTGGTAAAGAGAAAAAGCTGTCTGCTGTGGATTGACAGTCACATTCCACAAGAAAAACTCCACCCCAAGGTCCAGTTTAATGACTCAGAGGCCCCTTCAATCACCACCACTACCTCTTAGCATCACTCCATTCCAGTCAAAAACTGAGTGGTGGATGGAATGGCAGCAGGGCCATTCAAAATTAACCACCACCAGTTGCCACAGAACTGTTGCCCTTGCCAAGCCTCTGCCTAAAATTGAACAATTGATCAAGCAAAGCTGTCCTTTACGTGACAGGAAGTACATGGCAAGAGTTACATGGCAGGGCACCCTAACCAAATCAGATAGCATAAAAATAATCCCTACCACAGCTCATTGTTTTATGCAGGTGGTTCTCATAGCATCATGCCCACTACACTCTTGCAGTCTATTCAATAAACTTACCATTGCGCCTGCTCTTGTCTAATTCTTTCACCAGTATACAAATGTCACCAGATTTGGTAGCCCACACAAATAGGGACTTTGTCTCTTTTCTTCCATTTTTTCTTACCGATGTAGACTTATAGGTACCTGAAGGTTTCTAGCTGGAGAAATCTTGCTGTGACCAGAAAGTCTCTCAGCTCTGGTGTATTCATGCCACCACACTGAAAGAATGGTCCATCCTTCTCTCTGAACTTTGGCCCTTTGTCTGGCAATCCTGGGAAGGAAACATCTCCTTCAACTTGACATCAACTCTCTCCTTATTATATAACTGTGGCCAGTTCTCACTTGCTGTCTATAATCTCCCTAACATCCCCCTCAGGCTTCTATTTGAAGCCTAATTCTACATAAAATGCTTCATCTGTTGACCTATGTTTTACTTCACTGGGATACTCTCAATGTTTAGGTTAGGTCTGAGATGAAAATTTTCTATCTACAATGAGTCCATGCTGATTAAATGTAATTACACTGCATTTTCATTCTGTGTCTTTCTAGATGGAATTGTTAAATTTGTGTAAATGTTCATATGTCATTTTTGTATGCTGGTTTAGCTGTTATCTTGTATCCACAAAAGAGAGACTTCTTAAAGTCTAAATAATAAGCCATAGTTAAGTCTTTCAAATCCTTGTTAGTTCAACAAGTCTTTGAAAACAAATGTTCTCAAAGTTTGATAAAATAAAACAGGTGATATTAGGTTATTTTAATCTATTATAAATTTAAATTCTCAAGTTTGCTTTATTATATTTTTTATCCTATATCTTTTAGTTGTGTCTCCTTGGCTCATCAAACTATATGCTTCTGTATGCTACCTTTTGATATGAAGTGTTTATTTTATAATCAAGGAGTTCCATCATTTAGACATTGTGACAAGACATTGTAATATACAAAGTTTAGGCTAGAGTAGTATAAATCAGTTTTTAAAATGAATCTTACAATGTTTGAAGTAAATTTATAACTTTGTATTCAGCAGAGTTAACAATACAAATATTTTTGGGTAGAGTAGCCTCAGCTGCACAGGCTACAAGTTGGGCACATCTAGATGATCAAGTTGCCCCCACAAAAGAGTTTGATTCAGATTGCCATATAGTTAAGCAAACATACATGAAAACTTAATTGAACTATATAGAATAATAAGTAAATGTAAGTTAGTAATTAGTCACCTATTACTGTTGAACTTGTAGTCACATTAGGTATGTTTTCAAGGTCAAAAAGAAATATATTTTATTTTTGGTTGTGAGTCTAGCCTTTAACGGCTGAGCTATCCCTCCAGCCCCAGAAATATATTTTAGACAGACAGGTTATCCTTCACACACCTCAGAGATCTACAGAATACAGCATTCAAAATGTTTTAATAAAATACTTTTTTATGACAATGAAATGAGACAAGTCTACTCCTGGCAACACCAATCTACATCAGAGAAGATGATGGACATCAAAGAAATTACACAGTTTACTTTGGCAAAAGTAAGCCATTGGGCAAGAGAGTGTCCTTGAATTGAATGCTGACAGTATGCTGTCCAAAATGGACAAGCAGGACTCCAAAGAGAGTGACTGAAAAACCTTGCCAAGACAAGGCAGGAGAGTCCTTCAAAATTCTACTATACAGAAAAGTCTGTCAGAGATGCTAGACCTAAAGGCCAAAGATGTGTGCCCCAACATTGCATAGGAACCTTGAGTGACTGTCCAAGCATCCAGATGTTTCTGTCATTTCTCACATTTTTTGGAAGTGCCTGTTTGTACTTCCTGTTTACTAAGATAATAATATTTCCTTCTTGGGTCTCTGAGGGAATTGAAGACTAAATAGTTATAATTATAGTTTGCATTGCTTACCAGACTCAGAAAAGAAACTCACTAAAGAGGTGAAATTGCAAAATGTTGAGAGAAATTAAAAGATACTTTGATAATGCAAATTTGAATAGAAAGAAAATTAGGTACAAGACTTTGAACTCACCAAGATAGGATAGATAATGAAGTATTTTCTCTGAAGTTGTCAAAGGCAAATGGGCCAGATATTTATTCTGTGTTTGTCAAATGCAAATGTACTAGACATTGTTGACAAACTTATTGCCTATATATTGCATAACTGATTGGACTTTTTGTACATAGTTTTTATGTAAGTTGTAGCCTTTAAAAAATTTTTAGAATTAAATTAGAAACAACCTTATTTTATATTCAATCCCAGTTCCCTCTCCCTCGGATCCTCCTACTGCCCCCATCAGACCCCCATCCCATCTCTCTTCTGCTTCATAGAAAGGGTGAGGCCTTCCGTGGGGGATCATCAAAGACTGTCACGTCATTTGGGGGCAAGGTCTAGGCCCTCCCCCATGTGTCTAGGCAGAGAATATTCCTCTATAGGAAACGGGCTCCCAATGAACATTCTTACACTAGGGATAAATACTGTTCCACTAACAGAGGCCCCATACACTGCCCAGTCTCTTAAAGAACACACACATTTAGGGGGCCTGAATCTGTCCTATCGTGTTTTCCAAGCTGTCAGTCTGGGGTCCATGAGCTCCCCCTGTTCAGGTCAACTGTTTTTGTGGGTTTCTCCAGCCTGATCTTGACCCCTTTGCTCATCGCTCCTCCCTCTCTATAACTGGATTCCAGGACTTCGGGTCAGTGCTTAGGGAAGGGTCTGTTCTTGTTTCAATCAGCTAGTGGATGAAGGCTGTAGGATGGCATATAAGGTAGTCATCAATCTCATTAGGGGAAGTGCATTTAGGATAGCCTCTTTACTATCACTTAGAATTTTAGTTGGGGTAATCCTTGTATATCTCTGGACATTTCCACAGTGCCAGTTTTATCTTTAAACCTATAATGGCTCCCTCTATTAAGGATTTCTATTTTCTTGCTTTCCTCTATTCTTTCCCTGATCCAGTCTTCCTGGACCCCCATGTCTTCCTCCACACTCCTCTTCTCCCCTTCTCTTTCTCTTAATTCCTTTTCAGTTCCCCCTATGTTCCCAATTTGCACATGAGCACTTGCCTCTTTCTGATTCTCCTTGGACCAGGTATGACTCTCTTAGGGTCCTCCATGTTTCCTAGCTTCTTTGGAGGTGTGGGTTGTAGGCTGGTAATCCTCTGCTCTGGGTTTAATATCAATATATGAGTGAGTACATACCATATTTGTCTTTTTGTGACTGGGTTACCTCACTCGGGATGGTTTCTTCTAGTTCCATCCATTTGCCTATGAATTTCAAATTCCATTTTTTTCCTGCGGAGTAATACCATTGTGTACCACATTTTCTTTATTCATTCTCCAGTTGGGGGGCATCCAGGCTGCTTCCAGGTTCCTCCTATTGCAAATAATGCTGCTATGAACATAGTTGACAGATGTCCTTGTCATATGAATGTGCATCCTTTGGGTATATTCCTAAGAGTGGATCTTGAGGTAGACCAATTACCATTTTCCTAAGGAACTGCCATACTGATTTCCAAAGTAGTTGTACAAGTTTGCCCTCCCACCAGCAGTGGAGGAGTATTCCCCTTTCTTCATATCCTCTCCAGCATAAACTGTCCTTGGTGTTTTGGATTTTAGTCATTCTGACAGGTGCAAGAATGTATATCAGAGTTGTTTTGATTTGCATTTCCCTGATGGCTAATGATGCTGAGCACTTTCTTATGTGTCTTTCAGCCATTTTAGATTCCTATATGGAGAATTCTCTATTTAGTTCATCACACTATTTAATTGGATTGTTTGGTGTTTGGTAACAAACTTCTTGAATTCTTTGTAAATTTTGGAAATCAGCACTCTGTCTGATGAGGTGTTGAGATCTTCTCCCATTCCATGGGCTGCCATTTTATTCTGTTGGCTGTGTCCTTGGTCTTACCTAAATTTCTCATTTTCAGGGGTCCCATTTATTAACTGTCTATCTCAGTGTCTGTGCTACTGGTGTTATGTTCAGAAAGTAGTCTCCTGTACCAATTCATTCCAGGGTACCTCCACTTTCCCTTCTAAGAGGTTCAGTGTGGCTGGATTTATGTTGAGGTCTTTGATCCATATGGACTTAAGTTTTGTACATGGTGATCTATCTGGGTCTATCTGCAATCTTCATGCCAACATCCAGTTATGGCAGCATTATTTGCTGAAGATGCTTTCTTTTTTCCATTGTATTATTTTAGCTTCTTTGTCAAAAATCAGGTGTTCATAGGTGTGTGGGTTCATATAAGGGTTTTCAATTCAATTCCATTGGCCTACCTGTCTATTGTTGTGCCAATACAAAGCTATTTTCAGGACTGTAGCTCTACAATAGAGCTTTAAGTCAGGGATGGTGATGCCTCCAGAAGTTCCTTTATTGTACAGAGTTGTTTTTGCTATCCTGTGTCTTTTGTTTTTCCATATAAAATTGAGTATTGTTCTTTCAACATCTGTGAAGAATTGTGTTGGGATTTTGATGGAGATTGCATTGAATATGTAGATTGCTTTTGGCAAGATTGCCATTTTTACTATGTTTATTCTACCCATCCAAGAGTATGGGAGATCTTTCCATTTTCTGGTATCTTCTTTAATTTCTTTCTTTAAAGACTCAAAGTTCTTGTGATACAGGTCTTTCACTTGTTTTGGTTAGCATTATTCCAATGTATTTTATGTGAAGGGTGATGTTTCTCTGATTTCTTTCTCATTAGATTTATCATCTGTATATATTAAGGCTACTTATTTCTTTTAGTTAGCCTTGTATCCTGCCACATTGCTGTAGGATTTCCCTGGCAGAATTATTCCGGGTCACTTATATAAGCTATCATACGATCTGCAAATAGTTAAAATTTGACTTCTTCCTTTCCAATTTGTATCCCCTTGATCTCCTTTTGTTGTGTTATTGCTCTAGCTAGTACTTCAACTACAATATTCAAGAGATATGGAGACAGTGGACATCCTTGTCTTGTTCCTTATTTTAGGGGAATCATGCTGATTTTCTCTCCATTTCATTCTAAGTTGGCTGTTGGTTTGCTGTATACTGCTTTTATTATGTTTAGGTATGTTCCTGTTATCCTAGATCTCTCCAAAATCTTTATCATACATGGCTGTTTGTTTTTGTCAAAGGCCTTTTCAGCTTCTAGTGAGATGATCATGTGGTGTTTCTTTTTCAGTTTGTTTATATGGTGGGTTGCATTGATGGATTTTCATATATTGAACTACCCCTCCATCTCTGGATAAATCCTACTTGATCATGATGGATGATTTCTCTGATATATTTTTGGATTCTGTTTGCCAGTATTTAATTGAGTATTTTTACATCAATGTTCATGAGGGGGATTTGTCTTTAATTATCTTTTTCAGCTGTGTCTCTTTGTGGCTTGGGTACCAAAGTAATTATAGCCTCATAGAAAGAGTGTGGCAATGATCCTTCTGCTTCTATTGTGGGACACAGTTTGAGGAGTATTGGGATTAGATGTTCTTTGAAGTTCTGGTAGAATTCTGCACTGAAGCCATCTGGCACTGGCTGTTTTTGGTTGGGAGACTTTCAATGACTGTTTCTACTTCATTAGGAGTTATACATCTGTTTAAATTGCTTATCTGTTCTTGATTTAATTTTGGTAAGTAATACGTATCCAGAAAATTTTCCATTTCCTTTAAATTTTCAAATTTTGGAGAACTCCCTCGTTCCAGATCTCTTCTTGGACCTATAGTGGCTCCCTCTCTCCAGAGACCTACAAGGATGACACGATCTGACAATCCAGGCAATGGTGGAGAGGGTAACCTAAAAGCCCTTCTCCTAAAATGAGATTGATGACTACTCTTTATGCCATCCTAGAGCCCTCATCCAGTGGCTGATGGAAGTAGAGACAGACATCCACAGAAATACACTGAGCTGAAATCTGGAATTTAGTTGAAGAGAGGGAGGAATGAAGATCGAAGGTGTCTGTACCAGGTTGGAGAAAACCACAGAAACAGTTGGCCTGAACAAGGGAGAGCACATCGACCCCTGATCCTGTCTGGGAGGCCAGTACCAGACTGATCCAGACCCCTGAACATGGATGTCAATAAGGAGGCCTCTGCACTCCAAGGAGCTCTGGTAATGGATTAGTATTTTTCCCTGGTATAAGAAGGGACTTTAAGAGCCCATCCCACGTGAAGGGATACACTCTGGCCCTGGACACATGGGGAAAGGCCCAGGCCCAGCACAGGAAGATTTGGTGGACTTTGCAGAGCCCCCATTGAGGGCCCTACCCTGCCTGGGGAGTGGTGGGTGGATGGGGTGGGGGTAGGGGGGTGGGGGAGGAGGGATGGGGGTGAGGAGAGGGAGAGGGAGAAGGGACTTACATGTGAAACAAGCTTGTTCCCTAACTTGAACTAATAAAAAAATTAAAAAATATTTTAAATTTTTTGGAGTTTATGTTTTCAAAGTATGACCTGATGATTCTCTGGATTTCTTTAGTCTTTGTTATGTCCCCCTTTTCATTTCTGATTTTGTTAATTTTCATGTTCACTCTCTGTCTTTTGGTTAGTTTGGATAAAGGTTTGTCTATCTTGTTCATTATCTTGAAGAACCAACTCTTTGTTGAAACAAAGGAACTAACAGAAATTATGACCCAGTTGGGTTTAACAGACATCTATAGAACATTCCATCCAAACATAAAAGGATATACCTTCTCAGCACCACATGGAACCCTCTCTAAAATCGACCACATACTTGGCAACATAGCAAACTTCAACAGATACAAAAAAATTGGAATAACACCCTATATCTTATCTGATCACCATGGTTTAAAGTTAGAATTCAACAACAACACAAAATGCCAAAACCCTACAAACTCATAGAATTTGAAGAATGTATAATTGTACCATTCCTGGATTGAGAAAGAAATTAAAACTTCCTAGATTGCAATGAGAATGTAGACACAACATATCCAAACTTACATGTAGGGGAAGCTGTAGCCACGCCTACATAGGGGCTGGCTACAGGTGTGCCTGACCATGCTTGTGAGGGCATGGTCAGAGTGAAGTAGTGTGACTGCCTTTGCGCTTTCGGTTTCTCTTTGCTTCTTGCTGTACAGACCACTACCACGCCGGCTGGCTAGGTTGCTCTGTAAGTAAGGCTTTTCCCTATTAAATACCCTTATATTTCTACCTGACTCCGTATTGGTAATTTCCCACTATTCTTACAGCATAATATTTTCTCCCTTTTTTAATTTAAATTAGAAACAAGCTTGTTTTACATGTCAATCCCAGTTCCCTCTCCCTCCCAATACATATGCCAGATATAAATTTTGGCTGGCTTGATCTTCTATAAGTCTTGTGCAGGAATCTATAGTTACTTTTGTGAGTGTGGTAGTCATCCCATGCCCATAAAAAATTATTTTACAGCTCTTTTCATCCATTGGCTCTCATGTTCTTCTTGCCTTCACTGTTGCAGTGACTAGACACCATAACTAAGGCAACTCATAGAAGAAAACATTTAATTATGGCTTGCTCACAGTTTCAGTGGCTTAGTCTATTATCATCATGGCAGGGAGCATGACAGCAGGTGAGAGAGAGATTCTGGGCCTAGCATGGACTTTCAAAACCCCAAAGCTCACCCCCAGTGCTACATATCTTCCAACAAGGCCAACAAAGCAACACCTTAAAGAGTGAATCACCAATAAGGGGCCAGGTATAGAAATTAGGATATTTATTAGGGAGTGCCTAACTTACTCAGAGCAACCTAGCCAGTTGATATGGAATGAGGTAAGTAGAGCAAATCGATGAAGAAAGGGGAGAAGGGGCTACCATATGCATGCCCCTCACACTTAAAACATTTGTCACATCACCCTGACTATGCCCTATCTGGCATGGCCAGGCATACCTGTAACCAGCCCTGAGCAGGCGTGGTTAGGGTGTCCCCTACAACACCTCCTAATACTACTAAAACATTTCACCAACTAAGGACTAGTCATTCAAATATATGAGACAATGAGTGCCATTCTTATTCAAACCATAATAGAGCCTTACCATTTAGGTATGTGGTAAACCCTGTGTAACAACCATAGCCTGTGTAGTTTGGGAGGCCTCTGGACACACATTGACCAATAATTCCTAGGAAGGTATTCTATGCCTTGTACTGAAATTTTCATTTAATAACCCATGTAGTTTGGGAGTGACATTTTATAGCCACACAGTGAAACGTAACAACCAGTGGTTTTTCATGAGGGATTTTTCATACATTTTTAGTGTTGGTTAAGCCACTCACTACTCACACTCTTTCCTATCACCCTACCCCACATGCTTGTTTAATTCTTCAGCCATCAATATTCCCTCCTCTTCTTTCAACCACGTGTTCTACTCTCCCTTCAATCATATTTTTGTTGTGGGACAGTAGGGTTTCATGTGGCTTTTCTTCTCCTTCCTTCCTTCCTTCCTTCCTTCCTTCCTTCCTTCCTTCCTTCCTTCCTTCCTTCCTTCCTTCATCCCCTACCCTCTCTCTTTCTCTTGATTTTTTGAGACAAGGTTTCTCTGTGTAATAGACCTGGCTGTCCTGGAACTCACTTTGTAGACAAGGTTGGCCTTGAACCTCCCAGATATCCACCTGCCTCTGTTTTCTGAGGGTTGGAAATAAAGGCAAATGTGATCAGACTTGGATCTCACGTGGCTTTTCATATACTAGTCCCTGTGTCAACCTTCTGCTCCATCCCCTGGTTTACCTTATGTCCCTCTTGCCTCCCTGTTTAAGCCTCTCCATTCTCAGTATTTCTCATCCTTAATTTCTTTTTACCTATATTTCCCTGTTAACTTTCCCTTTCCCTTTCCATTCCCCATGCTCCATGGGGGAGTCTTTGACTTGTGCCCCATTTTAAACACATGAAGTACATGGCAGAAAAAGAAACATGAAGCATGTGTCTTCTGGGGAGAAAGTATAACTTTTCTCAGTTCCATCCTTTATCACGATATTTCCTTTTCTTTACAGCTGTATAGTATCCCATTGCATACATGTATCACATTTTCCTTATCCACTCATCAAGTGATGCATATCAACTTTGATTGCATTTCATAGCTATTATGAACAGTGTAGCATGAACATGGATACACAAGTACCTCTGTATTAAGATAAATAGAAAAATCCAGCCAGTAAATTCCAAGGAGTGTTTCAGCTGGGTCCCATGGCATCTCCATTTCTGCCTCACAGAGAAGCCTGGAGCCTGATTTCCAAAGAGAATGCACTCCCACCAACCATTTGTAGTGGTTTTCCCTTTGCCACATCCATGCCAAAATTTGGTTATTTTTGCATTCTAATCATGGCTATTTTAAATTGAGGTGAGATAGAATATGAAATAGATTTGATTTGCATTTCCCCAGTGGCTAAGAATGGTGAGCACCTTTTAACTTGGTTCCTATCTATTTACATTTTATATTTTGAGAATTTTCTGTTCAGCTCTGTAGTCCATTTTTAAAATGCAGTTGTATATTTTCTTAATGCTCAGGTTTGGTGTAGCTATTTGTATATTCTAGAAGCTAATATTCTGTCGGATAACTGCAAGGATTTTCTCCTACTCTGTGAGCTGCAATAAGCTTGCTCTACCTTTCTCTTGCTGTACAGTTGCTGTTTGCTTTTAAGTGTCTCCTTTGTTAATTTGAGATTTCCTTCCCTGTGCTGCTGAACTCTTGTTTTAAATAAATTTTTATTTGAATTAGAAACAATATTATTTTACATACCAATTCCAGTTCCCTCCCTCCTGTCCTCCCATGCCCCCCACTAACCTCCCATCCCACCCCTCATCCATTCCTGAGGGATGGTAAGGCCTCCCATGGGTGATCATCAAAGTCTGTCACATCATTAGGGGAAGCACCTAGGCCCTCCTCTCTGTATCTAGGCTGAGAGAGTATCCCTCCATAGGAAATGGGCTCCCAAAGCCCATTTGTGCACTAAGGATAAGTACTGGTTCCACTGACAGAGTCTCCCATAGACTTCCCAGGCCTTCCAAATGACACCATCATTCAGGAGTCCTGGTTCAGTCCTATGCTGGTTCCACTGCTGTCCTGGGGTCAGTGAGTTCCCACTTGCACAGGTGAGGTGTTTCTGTGTATTTCCCCAGCATGGTGTTGACCCCTTTTCTCATCACTCCTCCCTCTCTGGAACTGGATTCCAGGAGTTTGGCTCAGTGCTTAGCTGTGGATCTCTGCTTCTGCTTCCATAAGCTATTGGGTGAAGGTTCTGAGATGACATTTAAGGTAGTCATCAATCTCATGTGCTGCTGAACTCTTATTCAGAAAATCTTTACTTGTGTGTGTAAATTAAAGCCTGATCCCCACTTTTCCTCTGTCACTTTTTTGGGGTATCAGGTCTTACATTGAAATCTCAGATACATTTGTAGTTATATCTGTGCACAATGAAAGATAAGAATATGGGTTCATTTTCCTGCATTTTGAAATCTAATTTTCCAAGCAACATTTGTAGAAGATGCTGTCATTTTTCAAACTTACACAAATGTACTATAGTACCATGTACTATAACCTGAAATGGAGTATGTTGATACCTGATGCAGTATTTTTGTTATGGTTGTTCAGAATTGCTTAGGCTATCCTTGGATTTTTGTGACTATTTGTAAATTTATCTACTATTTTTCTCTGTCTGTGAAAAAAATGCCTCTGGAATTTTGATAGGGATTGCATTAGCTCTGTAGATTGATGTTGATAGGTTGTTTATTTTCACAATGTTAATTATTTCAATCTTTGAACACGGAATGTCTTTTCATGTTCTAATGTCTTCCTTAGTATTTTTATTCAATGTCTTAAAATTTTCAGTGTAAGGCCTTGAATTTATTTGTTTAAATTTATTGCTGAACACACACACACGTGTGTGTGTGTGTGTGTGTGTGTGTGTGTGTGCCCATTGTGTGTGGGATTGTTTCCTTGATTTATCTTTTAGTATGTTTGCCATTGGTATATATGAAGGCTACTAATTGTTGTTTGTTCATTTCACATCCCCTCCCCCAGTATTTGGAGATTGGGTTTCTCTGTGTAATAGCCCTGGATGTTCTGAACTTGCTTTGTAGCAGGCTAGCCTCGAACTTCAGAGATCCACTTAACTCTGCCTCCCCAGAGCTGGGATTAAAGGTGTGTACCACCACACCTGGTTTGTATGTTCTTTTTCTATCCTGCCAATTTGCTAAATAATAAGCCCTCAGAGAGCTTTGGTAGAATCTTTAGGATCTCAAATGTATAGATGAGATGATTCTATATGATTACTTATCTGAAAAAACATACTGTTTAGTGTTAGATGGTTAATATAAAGTTTATTTTTTTCTGTTTCAAGAACTTGGGTTTTATTAACAAGCTGATATGCTCTTGTGACATTTCTAAGAATTGGCTTAAAAACATAGGTTTTATGTTTACCAGGATAATTATCATATTTCCTACTTAGTTTGTTAGGTTCTAACTTCTTTGAAAACAGATTAATGTTTATTTTAAAATATGATTTTTTGTCAAGCATATGCTACTTAGCAGCAAAATTTCCAGCCACTATATATTCTTCAAAACTAAGGTAGCTGGGTTTTTCTGGGTGTTCAACAGCTATACTTAGAACTCAAGGTTAGTGAGAACAAAGGTGTTAAAAGGATGATGAATATTTATTCTTCAGCCTTAGGTCAGCCATGTCCCAGGTGTTGATCTGACATCTCTAAAAGGTCCCTACAACTCTAGCAAGTCACCTGTCCTCTGATCTGAGTGTCCACAAAGACCTAATGTTGGACACTAACTACTACAGTTTACAAAGAAGGATTATTGCTGAGAAAATATCTTTAATGCTTATAATAGCCAGTTAAACCTTGACTTGACTCACCTTAGCAGACAGCTAAATGAGAATTAAAAGAACAGAAGTGTTCATTTAAATAGCTGCCAAAGAATAAGATATAAGCCTTGACTGACCTTCACAATAACACAAAGATTAATTTTGGCCACCTACAAAAAGTAAAATATTAAACATATTACTAAGTACATTTCTGTCAGCCTCAATCTGTGTCCTTATTCCAACTGGTTTTATGTGGAAGACCTTGGTTCATTAAAGACATACAAATGCAGTTTTTAGTACCCAACTTTATTTAACTTATAAAAGGCTCTGCTAGCTCTTACAGGGTATTTCATTAGTCATCAGACTCTAGAAAATAACTAACTTGGTCCACTTGTCCAAGAACAGAATATTCTCCAGAAAATACTCAAATACAAGAAAAGCAATTAAAGACTTAAATTGTAAATTTGTAAAAGCATTCCCAGGGTCAATTTTGTATAAGTAAATCTATAAATACACAAACTGATGATATTTACACAAAAACCTTGCCTGTACCCAACTTCACAAATTCATTTTTTTTCTCCCTACTGAACTACTGGCGAATAGTGGCATTCTGGAGGAATGAAGCCATTATCTTCAGTTGTCTATTCTCCGGTGAGCCCAGTAGGCTCTAGTGAACAATTTTAAACCAATAGTCATAAAAATGGTCCCAATTCTACTCAGTGGGCAATAAAACAAACAAAAAAGATATGAATATGAGAAACAAACTTATGCAAAAGAACTGAGATCAGTGGGTGGGGGCATAGGAAAGGATGGAAAGAGAGAGTAACCAGAATTATTATGTACATGTATAAAATTGTCAAAAAATAATTTTAATAAAATTTATAGTAACACAAATACATGCCCCCTTTGTTATCATTGTTTCATAGCAAAAACAATCCAAAAATTCATCAAAAATCCCTTATGTGATAAAGAAGACTACACAATTATGTTATATTTCCATAATGGGGTACCACGCTGCAAGGAAGAGGAATAAAGTAGCTAAATACATCAATGTGGATAGACTCCATACATAATATTAATTAATACCAACTGAATACACAGTGCATTATTCATATAACATATAACATATGCATATTCAGTGATTCATAAATATACATATTATGCATAATAAAATATTAAAAGCTGATTTCAGAACAACATTTAGTTCTAGGGATGAGAAAGGTTGATATGTTCCCAGGAGGATGGGAAATGATATGTTATTATTAAATATTTAATATGTCAATAACATATTAAAATAATATGTTATTGACAATATATTAGTACATAATGAGGATGATATATCTTATATATATGTGTGTAAACACACATGAATATATATACACCTACATGTATAGGCAATTAGAAATTTGCATGTATAAAATACTAGACACAAGTATATAATCTTAAAAGCAGTTTTTAGCATTGCATATAAAACAGCCCAATATTGCAAACAGATACATTGCTATTATGAGCAACTAATGTATGAGTTAATGTAACCCTAGAAACATTTCTATGAGGTATTTTTGATTCATTACATAGAGAAATAAGATACAGGAAATGTAAATCCTGTCAAAGTTCAGAAAATGGAGGAACTTATCCTTCAGCTAAACCACTCACTTCGATACGTGAGGCTTCACCCTTATCACCAAATGACAATTACAGTAGTTCAGATTCAGGAAGTAATTATGCCAATGTACAAAATACTATTTCATTTTAACCAAAGAAAAAAACTGGAAATAGCTTGAATAGTATCTTACTAAACAAATGAAAATCTTCAATTACAGGTACTATATAGTTATCTGAAATACTATTGCAACTATGCAATTAACTATATGGGAAATATTTTTGATATATTAACTTCAAATTTCTAAAATAATAAAAATGGGTGCTGGGGGGGGGGTCTCTGCAATCTATGGCCAGCAGATTTGCAATCCATGGGAGATAACAAGCTAGTTCAGATAAATACTGACTTAGTAGGCCATGTTGGTTCAAACTTCAGGAGTCTGATGCTCAGTGGTTTATTTCAGAGATATTTGATCAAAGAACAATTTGGCAAAATTTTGGTGATAATTAACTCAATAATATGCACATAATATAACTTAGATAAATCTCCTGATGTAACAAAGTTAAGTCCAATAAAGATCAGATGTGACTACATTGAAACTCTTTGTAAAACTGCATGTGAAACCTACCATAAAGATAGGTTCCAGTGGAGGGTCCCATGTGTTCTCTGGTCCCACAGATAACCCAAAGGCTAGAATGCATGTCTGCTACCAGCCTCCAAGGAAAGGATTGCAATACCTGTTTCTTTCCATGAACAGTCCAGGTTTTCCAGGTTCCCACAGTACTTATCTGTGAGCATAAAAACCTCCATGCCTCATACAAAAAGAGTATGATCTTATTTTAAAAATAAAAAAGGAAGACTTCCAGCTTTACAGTTAATAGGACAATTAAAAACAGAAACACTTCTCATAGCATCTATCTGTGCCCATAAAATTTTTCCTGTCTGCAGTTTGGTGAAGTATCAGTCCTTCGAAGCTGATGCTCATCCACACACCACCATTTTAAAACAGCAACTGCCCATAAATCACCTTGTTAACAGTCAAGATTTTACAGCTGAGCAGCACAGTTGCCAAAATAGATTTTCTTAAAGTATCCTGATATCTTGTCATCATTTATAAATGTGTTTCTCTGGGGAAATAATTCTTAACAACTGACATGCAAATCATTTCCCTCAATTATCATATTGATAAAATGCCCAAGGAACAGTATTTAAACAGACACAAATCAGAAAAGAGCAATGGTAGAAAAGGTGAGATGTCCATCTTCTTAGATGGCACATATCAAAGACAGGCTAGACAATATTGTAAATCAAACACATAGTTTCCTATGACATTTAACACAGAAAAAAGTATTGCTGACTTTACAGTCTATACTACAAAGTACTATAGAACTGGACACAGAATCAAATTTCTCATCCCAAGATGGGGATAAAAGTTAAAATCAAACTAACATAATGACATATTGATTCTTCGAATTCCCACACATGTCTAAAAACTTGAGTAGGTAGTTACTAAGTAGTTTTCCTTCAGAAAATGGACTTTAACTCACACTCGATAAGCATAGGAATGATAAATTCATGTTCAGACACCAGGGAGAGGAGCTGTAGACCCATTTTACCCATGATCCTACACTATGCATCTTATTGTTTCCTTTTTGAAATATTTGACAGGCATCTGCAAATGGTGGTGTAAAGATGTGCTTTCTCCTAATACTTCTCACATAGAGACGGACAAATGGTTCACTTTTTGTTTGCTTATTTTTTGTGTTTTGGGGTCAGAGTCTCATGTGCTTGGTATGGTCTTGAACTTGCTGAGCATGACTTTGACCTTCTGGTCCTCCTGTCTCAGCTTCCCAAGTGCTGGGGTTATTGCTGTTTGCCACCACCCCTGGTTTTATTTGTTGACTAACCAATACACACCTATTTCCTTATAATTATTTCTAAGTCATGCTAATAAAGACATAGAAATCTTCTTACCCTAAGCCATCAAGACTCCGCTGGTTGTGTGTAGCTGAGCTCACATTAATCAAATAAAAATTTCTTGAGTTATCCTGCCAGTGCAGCTTAGGAATTACTGTTTAGAATGATAGATATTTCAACTATAAATTGGAAAAATTCTCCTGTTGGTCTGTCTGGATATTTGTCTGTAATTCTCCAGTACACCAAACCTTATCACCAGCACGAACCTGGTTTCACTCTTTGATCTGTACACTCTTTTATTGTTTTTCCAAATAGGGTAGTTTTGGTTTTGATGTTTTCTTTGAACATGCTTTATTCATTTCTATACTATAAAGTGTATTATCTCCTTTTATAAGTATAGTGTGCTTATATTATTTATTTACTTATTTTATTGTGGATTGTAGTTTATAAATTATGAAGGTAAATATTCTTCCTTTCAAAGTAATAGTACATTTTGACTTACTACAAATTACACATGAATTTTGCTCCATTTCCTAATTATTTATATATTTGCTTAGTGCTGCAAAATTGGAAAACAAGTGAATCACATTTTAAGGGATTGTATTGCATTCCAATCATTATTATTTAAACACTCTCAAATCATATACATGATAAGAAAGACAAAGAATATATGATTTTCAATGAGTTATTATTCTGTCCTTTAACTATAATTATTTAATATCAATGTATTTTTGCTGGGATGAATCATTTTCAGCCATAAATCTCCCACTGATGTCTATCAACTAACTGTGTGTGTGTGTGTGTGTGTGTGTGTGTGTGTGTGTGTGTGTGTGTGTATGTGTGTATGTGTGTGTATGAGAGATAGAAAGGGAGGAAGGAGGAAGGGAGAGAGAAATAGAGAACGAGCTATTTGTTTGGTTGAGAACAGTCTCCGGACTCATTAACCATGAGTAACTATAGCAACCTGTATGTCACATCCCACTCACTTCTGCAAAAGAAATAACAACAAAAGATTCTGAGTTAAAGCTAGCACTGGGCTAGCAGATGATGGCAAATGAGCTCTTAAATATTCCTTTAAATTCTTTGTACAATTTTCTTTTCAGTAATTGTTGTTATGGACATTTTCCTTTTCTTTTTGTTGTTTCGACGCACACTGTTTTTAGAAATCTTGCAGACTTCTTTGTTTGAGTACTGTGCTGGAGCACCATCTCTAAGCTCCCATGATAGTGATCTCAGCCTAATGCTGTTCCTTTGTTAATTAGCTAAGCTGGTGTATCTCAGCTGTCTTTATTCAAGAGAGGGCAAGAAGCTCAGAAGCTCATAGTGCTCAAAGAAAGGATGATCACAAAGCATAAACCCTCCATGTAATTCTGTTCCTCATAATTTAAAGCCCACTAAAGGGCCAGAAAATAGATGATTTTTCTCATTTTCAAGATTAACATGACATTTCCCCATCTTGCACAAGTACTGAAGCTTTCTTCTTGTTACATCACACCAGTTTACTATATAAGACATTCTTGACCAACATTCCAAAAACCCTCAAGCCACTCTTCAACACATCAGATCTGTTTTACGTCTGTACTCACTTGTGCTAGCCAAATGCCACATTTCCACAGACCTATGAGCCTGTCTGGCAGTGAGATATTAAAAGACAGCCTCTATGAACATATGTACCCACTATGTCAAGGATTCCATATTTCCTAAACTTGACTACCAATTCCTAAGATAATATTAGGCACATTAAATGTTAACTTGCCTATGCCAATTTCCATGCTGATAATATTTCCTTTGAAACAGAAAAGGGTAAAAGTAATATTGTCTGCTCTACCCACACACAATCACATTCAAGATCATCTTTGAAAACAGCCCACACTGCTGTGAAATGGTGTTTTCTATCTTTATAAGTAACCACTGATTTTTTTTTTTTACAATTTTTCTTAAAAAACAAACTAGTGAGGTTAGATTAGATATCAGAATTCCCATCTCGAAAAACAGGTATATGCCATGTTTTCGTTGCTATTTCATACAGGACATCATTACCTGGACACCATTTGCCTACAGCCTGAGATCTGAGACTCTGAAAAAACTTTAATTCTGCTTTACCACAGGGTAAACTGTCCTCTTGTATCTGATATATTGTCCTTAGATAGTCATTCTGTAAGACAACACTTTTCATCTTCAGATGTTCCCCATCAAAATGCAAATCAGACTCACAGAGCTGTGAAAAACATGCTAAAGGGCTTATTTATTAGGCAGAATCTTAAGGACTCTGGAGCTCAGGATTTCAGTACCTGTTAAGAGTACTTTGATGCGGATTCCAAAGTCTCCTGGCTTGCAGGCAAGCAAAGAGGGCTACAGCAGGGAGGAGATGAACAAGACCTGGAGCAAAACACAGAGGCAGATCGCAAGGCTTCGTAATTGTGTTCGGATTCAAACAGCATTAATGAGTCAGCTGTCATCTAAAAACGCTGCTTCTCATTCATATCTGGAGAGAAGTGCAGTTTGGTGGAAAAATAGAGCACTTGAATTCAAAAGCCCTAAACTGGAGGCACTGGACTGAAAGAGCAGCTTACATCAATGTGCAGCGTGAGTCTGGAATATTTTAAAGTCGGTCTTGTATGCACCAGTGGCAAGACTTTGGGCAAAGCCACCCATCTTGTTAGGAGCTCTACCACAACATTACAGGCAACAGCTGTGCCCATCTAAACAGGTTACTTGGGATATTGAGTACAGGAAGCAGATGTTCTGAGTGCTAGTAAAATATGAACTGGACAAGCACATTACTCCTACTCTTGCGGCTACCTACCATAGAGGAGGCCTTGGTACCTGCAACATGCTTCTCTATTTAATCTTATTCATTTAATCTGCAATCCCAGGATTCTAGCAAGGTACTTTTGAAATCTCTGTAACTGTTAAAGAAAAACACAATAATACTAAGCACACAAAGGTAATATTAAAACAAATATTAAATATTTTAAAATAACAATAAATATAAAATTAAATATTAAAAATGCAAAAATAGTATTAAAAGACAAAAGTTTTAAGCATCTTGACCACACTTTGACTTAGAGTTGAGCTTAGATATCGGGGCCAGAAAAGTCGACCTAAGACTTAAATTTTTTAAAAATAAATTGCATAGATTTATTTATTCATTTTGTTTGCATGCATGTATGCATGCATGTGTACACATGCTCTCTCTCTCTCTCTCTCTCTCTCACTCCTGTGTTGCACACAAGGACACAGATATAGATGTCACAGGATCGCTTGTAAGAGTCACTTCGTACCTAGAACTGTTTGTTCTGGGGATAAAACTCATTGTGCCAGGCTTGGTGCTAAGTGCCTTGAATTAGTTAGGGTTTCTATTGCTGTGATAAATGTCTTGACCAAAGCAACTTGAGAAGGAAAGGCTTTAATTTCATGTTACACTTCCACATCATAGTCCACCATTAAAGGAAGTTGGGACAGTCACTCAAGGCAGGGACTTGGAGGGAACATGAAGTAAAAGCCATGGAGGAGGGTTGCTTATTGGTTCACTTCCCATGGCTTGAAAGGCTGCTTTGTAAAAATTATACCCGGTACCACTAACCCAAGAGTGGCACTGCCTATAGTGAGCTGAGCCCTGCCACATCAACCATCAATCAAGAAAATATATCACAGGCTTGCCCACAGACCAATAAGGTAGGGTTATGTTTGCAATTGAGGTTCCCTTTTCTAAAATGACTCTAGCTTATATGAGGTCATCATACCTGTATCAAGCACATCAGACCAGTTTCACAGTGAGAGTTATTAATAATGTATGTTTTACATATGACATTTCCTTAATAATTACTATATTATTATTAACAAATGCTGTTCTTATGAGGAATTTATCATAGAGGCTCTATATTGAGTTTGATGAGAGGGGATAGCACGTAAACTTAATTTCCACACAAGCCTGATGACCTGAGCTGGATCCCCAAACCTACAGTGGAAGGAAATAGCTTAGTGCTGCAAGTTTTTCTCTGACCTCCATGTGCACACCATGGTATGCACCCTCTCCTCCATACATTACCCCCTCCACACCCGAACCCCTCCACACATGCTCACATGTCACACACACTACAAATAAAACCGAACAAAAGACAACTTTAACTTTCAGTGTCATCTCAATGCTTTTGGTTAATTTTACTCATGCTAAAGCTAAATACAGTAGTACCCTTGAGGTGTGGTATTGGTGGTATAGTGGTTAGCATACCTTCCTTCTAGTAATAGCCTTGCAAGTTTGTTGCAAAGCTTTAATAATCTAATCTACTCAGATTGTTTTACATAGACAATACTTCCCATAATGTTATTTGCTTTATGACTCACATGGAGGTGTTGTTAAAATGCAGTTGTGATTCAGAAAGTCTGGGTGAGATGATTCTACTAAGAAGTCTGCTTTTCTAACAAGTCTCTGGCTGCTGGTGTCACTGTCACTATGGCTGTTGCCCCTTCTGGCAACACACTGCCTTGTTTAAAGAAATTCCTGACATTTTATTGATGAAATTTGTTCTTCAGCAATTTTATACATCTATAATGCATTCTAATTGATCTCACTTTTTACTCTGTCTTGTCTTTCTCTTACTCTTGTTATCTTCCATTCTCCCCAAAAGTTCAATTTTCTGCTATCAGTTTGGGGTGATTTGGGAGCAATATGGCATATTTTTCTCCAGTTTTGACAAATGAGCTCAATAAATATCATTAGAGTGTTATGAAAGACTTCTGCCTAGACCTGGCAACCATATTACTAGAATATAACTTCTTGATTACAAATAAAAGAGTGGATATTTGCTACTATACTTACCTTTTTATTTATTCATCATTGTTCATGTTGAGGAACTGAGAACTTCTCTGCAGTTTTCCCGTAAAAGAGTAAATAATAACTTAAATAACTTTCAAGTGAGAAAAATTATGAATGAATATAATACCTACCAGTAGTCTAGGATGAAATTTTGCCATTTTTGGAAATAGTGGCCAGATGTGTTAAGCTGAAATAAGTTTGGTCTAACACTGTTGTTAACCACAGGTGCTTAAGTCTGGACCAATGTGGATACTGTAGCTAGCAAACTATATCCTGACTTAATAGCTAAACAAGTCATAGCATAAGTTCAGAGGATATGCATGTAATTCAATAACTGGCTCCTAGCCCATTGCAACAGTTAATCTTCAACCAACTATGAAGTGCCAACTCTGGCCAATCAGGAACTGTACATGGTGGTTAGACAGGGATTCTAAACAATCTTTACTCTGCAATTCTACCCCATTCCAAGACCTTAAATTTCTTCAAATTTAGCTGATTTTCTTTTAGCAAGTGTCATCAAAAGAGAACATATCAGCAGCATGCTTCCTGGTGTTTCACTCGTTTGGTCCTCCCCTTCTCAGTGAGAGAGAAGAGGGACTTTACACTATTCATTCTGTTGGAGAGGTCACAGCAACCCAGCACAGGTTGTAGGATGTCTATTATTTACAACAAAATCTCAGGGGAAATGAAAACACTTTCAGTCATTTTAAACTGGCATGTGGCCCAAGAAATCCACAGGTTTTCATTCCCCACCTCACTAAAAACCAAACATATAAATGATGTAAGAAACACATCAAAGGGGCAGGCACTTTTCTTTGGTTTGGCTGATATTTGCTCAAAATATATTTTATCAATATCTTGAAACAAAATTCAAAAGCAATAGTGGATATGATGGTCACCATCACCGCTATGGGATTTCTTCAAATAGAAATACAATAAGAAATGTCTGAGAAAAATCTAAAGATCTCTGATAGTGTTTGGAGAACTGATTTTTTAAAATCAGGTTCTAAGTGACCTGTAGTAAAGTTTGTGATGGACAGTTTTATGTCAGCCTTGACACAAACTAAGGACAACTGAGAGGAGGGAACCTCAATTAACAAAAGGCTTCCACAAGATAGGTGTATGCAAGCCTGTAGGACATTTTCTTAATTACTGATTGGTGTGAGAGGGCCAGCCCATTGTGCATGGTTCCATAGCTGGGCTGATGGTCCTGGATTCTATAAAAAAGCAGGCTGAGCACATCATGATGAGCAATCCAGAAAGCAGCACTTCTCCATGACCTCTGCATCAGTTTCTGCCCTGCTTGAGTTCCTATCCTGACTTGCTTCAATGAGGAACAATGCTGTGGAAGTATAATCCAAACAAACCCTTTTCTCCCCAACTTGACTTTGGTCATGTTGTTTCATCACAGCAACAGAAACACTAACTACGACCATGATAAATATTTAGCTTCCTCCCCCATCTTGATTTACTTTGGACAGTTGTTGAAGCCAAGGAATATATAGTCTCCATAGTTAGTAACCAACTGATTTCTTAAATACACGATTATTCATTCTTCTGTCAATATTCCAGAAAGTGTTGGGAAGGAAAAACAAGGACACACAGACATGGAGAGGTTCAGTTATTAGAAGCTGTTTTACTCTTTGTGGGGAGAATCTGCCCTCACTCCTGCAAGTGAAGGATGCTGGAGTTGACTTGGGGGCAGCATACAAGCTACTTATTTCCCCCAAATTTTACATATGTGAAAGTTTTCCTTTGCTTAAAAAATAAATGTCTTCCATTTTCATTTTGACTTGAGATTACTGTGTAATTCCCAAAACGTTTTGACCCCACACATATTTCTGCCAGTTTGCACTATGTATTTGTGAGAAGCACCATTCTCAGCCCTGATGACTTAGAAATAAACTATTGATCAGTTCTGGAAACTTTGATGCTATGTGTACCACAAATTTTAATCAAGTACGAAAAAATAAACAAGCATATCTGTTTCATTAGTGTGCATAATTGATAGAAGCATTTGCTTACTAAGGGATTATCTTAACATACATTTTAATTACTTATTTTCACTAAATGTTTGATTTGTATTTCAGTTTTGTATACATATATATCTAAGGTCACAAAAATTTTCTCAGGCCAAAAATAGTCATGAGTAGGAAAGCCCTGCTCTGAGGTAGACTCATGGGTCAGCTCATTGCAAGCACATCATTAGCTACCTAGTTATCAATTGTGTCATTTCTCTTTCACCCTCATAATAATTCACCTTAAAGAATGAGGTAGTTTTAAATAAAAATGGCCCCCAAAGGGAGTGGCACTATATTAGAATGTGTGACCTATTGGAGGAAGTGTGTCACTGTGGGGGCAGGCTTTGAGGTCTCTTTTGCTCTATCTTTCTTCAGTGTGGCAGTCAACTGGACTTTCTCTTGCTTGCAAGATGTAGCACTCAGCTCCAGCACCTGAATGCTGAATGCTGCCATGCACCCCATCATGATGATAATAGACTGAACCTCTGAAACTGTAAGGTAGTCACCCAATTAAATGTTTTCTTCATAAGAGTTGACACAGCCATGGTGCCTTTTCACAGTAATAGTAAACCCTAACCAAGATAAAAGGGAATAAACTGAGACTATGAGAATCCACATCCAATTAGTGTGAAAGATGACACCTTTGGTTCTAAGCTATGTATAGACTGTGTATATTCAGACTACAAAGCATTAGTGTCCTAGGTATATTATAGACTGGAGCTTTGAATTGGCCTTCATTTGCTCTTAGTCTTAATCTATGGTGAGTTTGCAGCAAACAAGTGTAGAAGCAAGAATGCTGCACATCCATGTGGGACAAAAATGATTGATGTGAGAAATCAGGACCACTGGAAATGGCTTACACTAAAAAGCATGTATAGAATGTTTTCTGTAAGTGACAACTGTGTGAAAGCATCGGGGAGCAACCGAGGAAGTAAGCACCTACAGAATAATTAAGTCTCTTGTCTGTGACTTTCCATGTGACTCCATTGTCTTCATCTTGTGCAATTGTACATTGATGAATGCATTCATCAATAAAACAGCCACTTACAGATCCATTATTTTTCTTTCAGAAATTAAGTAAATGCAGAATTCCAATGTGAAAATCATCTATTATACCTTTATTCAATAAATTTATCTAAATTACTAAATCTGAGATTAATTTATTAGTAAATCCTTTTAAAATTTTCATTAGTTATGAATTTATCTGCTTTTACTTTCTAGACATTCCAATTTTGAGTATATTCTTTTTGAGAAACATCTATTATTAATTCTATGTCAGAATGATAATAAATTGCACAAATAATAACTTAGACAGCTGGTTTTAATAACTAATAACTTATACTATAATCCTGTCACAGCCAGAGCAGCAGAATTGAGAAAGTGAAGAAAGATTAAAACTTGTTTTGATGACTTTAAATTTCATTCAGTTCAACATTTAGCCAATATAATAGAAGAAAAAAATAGTATGAGATTCTAGCTAGCTATATTTTAAAATATCAAGAGTAAATAGCCGAACTTTTTTGAGACTGTCCAAAATAAAATGAATATATAAAATTAATTTATAAGTCTTATTTATCATAATAAACATACCAATTTGTTGTTGCCTATCATTCTCACAGCTTCTCATTCCTGCCAACAGCACATAATTTAAACAAGAAATCCCTGAAATACGATGTCAAGCCACCACCCCACTCTTTCTGAAACAGTGCAGATATAACTGCATGTATCCCAAAGGAAGCTGTGATTTATGCTTCTTGTCTAATGAAAAAGCAGAGGTGATTGCTACAGGCAGTGGAGACTTCATTTTTCCAAATAATTCTATAGAATGTAGGAACTAAAAATGAATGTATTGTATAGTCTTTGTTCAGAAAAATGCAACTCTATGCAGAATATTTTCCTTAAGAATTTAGAAGCAATTCTGAGAGATAGAGTTGACATTATGTGGACTGTGTTAAAAATGCATTCTAAGTTTAATTTAGTACTCTTAAGCAAACATCTTAAAAATAACAGTAGTTTGGAGCCAAAAAGATGTCTGAGCAGTTAACACTCATTACTTTCCAGGGTACCTGTGTTCAGTTCTCAGTATCCACGTTGGGTTGCTCACAATCACCTATAATTTCAGCTCCAGAAGATCCAATACCCTCTTCCAGAATTTTTGGAGCTGAAATTGTATATGCATACATGTGTGTATGCCACAGGTATACAACCACACACATATCCTGACATTATTTATATAATAGTATTTTGAAAGAATACTTTCTTTAGAATGCAAAAAATAAACACACTGATTTTATTTATTTATTTATCTAGTTATTATGTAAAATATCTTGCTATTTGTACTAATAAAACCTTATATATTTAGGCAGACAAATGTCTTTTTCCATGTGACCCATCTTTTTGGTGCCTCTGAGAAGCTAACCTCATTATTAACAGTAGACAGAAGCTTAGGGTAAAATGAAAGAAAAATAGTACAAGCAGATGAAACTAGGCAATAATAAGTCACAGCTATTCTAATATCTTACTAAATGGACTTCATGTAAATATTTATGAGAAGGCATACAGAACGCTTCTTCATGCTTATCAAAGGAACAATACATCAAGAGGATAGTAGAATTTTGAACATAGACACATCAAACACAGGCATACCACATTTCATAAAACAAATACTACTTAACTTAAAAGCATAAATTAATTCCAACACTGATAGAGGGCTACTTCAATATCCCACTCTTCTCAATAGTCAGGTTATCCAAACAAGAAGCAACAGAGAAATATTGGTGTTAAATGACATAATAAGTCTAATGCCTCTAACAGTCATCTTCAGAAATCGAAACACTGATAAAGACACATTCTTATCAGCAGTTCATGGAATTGTCTCCAAAATTTACGATATGATAGGACACAAATCAACTATCAACAAACAAAAGAAAATGGAAATATTTATATTTTCTATCAAACCATAATGGAAAAAGTCTCTCAGTCAACATTCATAGAGAGTACAGACTCTAGATAAACACATGGAGACATATATATATATATATATATATATATATATATATTCAGATGATCGTTATGTTTATGTTGCTTATCAAACAAACAAAAATCAAACCAACCAAACAACCAAACAAACAAACAAACAAAAATCAGTTTCCTAGAATGGAATCAAAATTAAGTATTGTAATACAATGTCTTAGGGATACAATAAAGGCAACCACAAGAAGGACGTTTACAGCTAATCACACTGTGCAACATCAGAAAATCTGAGAGAGCTAAAATTATACTTTTTAATTTTATTAACCTTATCAATTCCTTTTGGTTTTCACCTCCTGCATCCCTACCCCACACATCTCCCCATGCCCACCCCATCCACCCTCTGCCTTTGAAACCTCCTCCACAAAGCAAAACAAAATTTAAATATAATAAACAAGCAAATCAAATAAATAAACAAAGCAGAACAAGACAGAAGAAAAAGTGAAAAAAATAATCTGGTTTTGGAAGCTGCGGTGTGGCCCTGATGAATCACACACACATTTCACCTTTCAGTCCTTTTATCTTCATTTGCAAGTGTTCACAGCCATGATTCATATGTCTGGTTCCAGGCCTCTGTTCTTTGTCATACCATCCACAATGACTTCTCACCGCTCCCCTCCAACTTCCCACCTTTGCCCTGTTTCATGAAGATCCTGCAGTTTGGGATCTATAAGTTTATCCCCTTGCCATATTCTAATGGTTCATAGATGAAGTGACTGTTGGGATGGGCCAACTGGGAGCCCTGGTCTTGGGCCTGGGTATCAACTGGACTCATCAGCCTGACAGCTTTCCCCCATTATCACACATACACCCCCCCACACAGCCACACTCATACCCCACACCCACCAGCTCTCCAGCACTGCCTAGCCAGCACACTCAACACAGCCTGCTCTATAGTCACCCAGTAGACTCAACTATGCTCATGCCATGATGGCCAGCTTCACTACCTTGCCCAGGAGAGGTGCAGGACCTACTCTCCCAACTGCCATAGGGAGCATACAAAATTGGGTTCATCTCTCTTGCCATCATATCCCCAGGATTGGCTCAACTGTGCCCTTGACAACAAGGCTAGCTGTAATGTAGTGCTCTGGGGAGTTGCTGGGTCTGCTGTCCTGTGTGCTGCAGCTGGTGTGAGGCAGGGGTAGAAATTATTAACTCAATGATGTGGGTTTGGGCCTTGGGGAAAACAAAAAATATTAAAGTATAAAACAACAGATGAGAATAAATAATCAATATCTGAGCAGAAATTAATGAAATAGAAACAGCAAACAACAATAAATACAAAGAGTCAGTAAGATGAAATTTTGGTTCTTGGAAAAGATAAACAAGAATGACAAACTCTAACAAAATTTTTCCAAAAGAAAAGAAAGGCCTATATTAAAAAGCAAAGGGAGACATTATAACAGATAACCATGAAATTCAGGGAAAAAATGTAAGTACTCACTTTAAAAGCCTCTGTTCCAGTAAATGGAGAACTCTAAAAGAAATGTACAAATTTTTGATAAATTCTATATACCAAATTTATAACAGGAAACAAATAATTTTTAACTGACCCAAAACCAGTAGCAAGATTGAAGCAGTAATAAAATGTCTTTGAATTAAATATCACCCAGTATTCAAATACTTTACTGCAGAATATCAAATAATTATAATCAGTACTACAACAGTCATTACATGAAATGGAAAAGTAAGGAAAATTTTCAAGTCTTATTTATGAACCTAGCAATACTTTGATATCAAAACCATATAAATATATACCACCAAACCAATGGAATCAAATTGAAGACTCTGATAATAATCCATATACCTATGAACACTTGATTTTTGACAAAGAAGCTAAAATTATACAATGGATAAAAGAAAAGCATCTTCACAAATGGTGCTGGCATTACTGGATGCTGACTTGTAGAAGACTGCATATTGATCCATATCTATCATCATGCACAAAGCTCAAGTCCAAATGGATCAAAGACCTCAACATAAATCCAGCCACACTGAACCTTTTAGAAGAGAAAATGGGAAGTACCCTTGAACACATTGGCACAAGAGACACCAGTAGCACAGACACTGAGATCAACAATTAATACATGGGACCTCCTGAAACTGAGAGGCTTCTGTAAGGCAAAGGACACAGTCAGTAAGACAAAACGACAGCCTACAGGATGGGGAAATATCTTCATGAACCCCACATCTGACAAAGGGCTATTCTGCAAAATACACAAAGAATTCAAGAAGCTAGTCACCAAAACACCAAAAAATCCAATTAAAAAATGAGGTACAGATCTAAATGGAGAATTCTCAAAAGAGGAATCTCAAATGGCTGAAAGACACATAAGAAACTGTTCAACATCCATCCTTAGCCATCAGGGAAATGCAAATCAAAGCAACTCTAAGATACCATCTTACTCCTGTCAGAATGGCTAAAATCAAAAACACCAATGACAGTTTATGTTGGAGAGGTTGTGGAGAAATGGAAACACTCCTCCATTGCTGGTGGGAGTGCATTCTTGTACAGTCACTTTGGAAATCAGTATGGTGGTTTCTCAGGAAAATGTGAATCAGTCTACCACAAGATCCAGTAATTCCACTCTTAGGCATATGCCCAAAGGATGTACATTCACACCACAAGGGACACCTGCTCAACTATGTTCATAGCAGCATTATTTGTAATAGCTAGAACCTGGAAGCAGCCTAGATGCCCCTCAACTGAAGAATGAATAAAGAAAATGTGCTAATTTACACAATGGAGTAGTATTCGGCAGAAAAAAAAAAAAACCAATGAAATCTTGAAATTTGCCAGCAAATGGATGGAACTAGTAGAAACCATCCTGAGTGAGCTAACCCAGACACAGAAAGACAAACATGGTATGTACTCACTCATATATGGATATTAGACATAGAGTAAAGTATTGCCAGCCTAGAATCCACACCTCCAGAGAAGCTAGGAAACAAGGAGGACCCTAAGAGAGACATACATGGACCCCTGGAAAAGGGGACAAGATCTTCTGAGTAAATTGGGGGTATCAGGGAGGAGTTATGGAGGTAGGAGAAAGGGGAAGGAGAACATGAAGGATCGGGAAGGTTAAATTGGGGGAAGAACAGAGAAGGACAGCAAGGAAAGAGATACCTTGATAGAGGGTGCTGTTAGGGGCTTAACAAGGAACCTGGCACTAGGAAAACCTTCAGGAATCTGCAAGGATGACTCCAACTGAGAATCTAAACAATAATGGAGAAGCTACCTTAAATGCCCTTCTCTTATAATAAGATTGATAACTATCTTAAATGCCATCCTAGAGTCTTTATACAGTAGCTAATGGGAGCAGAAGCAGAGATTCACAGCTAAGCACTGAGCCAAACTCTTGGAATCCAGTTCCAGAAAGGAAGGAGTGATGAGGAAATGAGTCAAGACCATGCTGGAGAAACCCACAGAAACAGCTGACCTGAGCAAGTGGGAGCTCATGGACTCCAAACTGACCGATGGGGAACCTGTATAAGACTGAACCAGGTCACCTGAATATGGGTGTCAGTTGGGGGGGTTTGGGAAGTCTATGGGGCCTCTGCCAGGGGAACCAATATTTATCATTAGTTCATGAAAGGACTTTTTGTAGCCCATTCCCTATGGAAGGATACTCTCTCAGCCTAGATGGCAGGGGCTCTGTCCTGCCCCAAATTATGTGATAGACATTGATGATCTCCCATGAGAGGCCTCATCTTCTCTGAGGAGTGGATGGGGATGGGACAGGGAGATTGTGGGGAGAATGGGAGGATGGGAGAGAGCTGAAACTGGAATTGATATGTAAAATAAGATTGTTTTTAATTTAATTAAAAACAATAAAAAGGAAAAAAGATATACCATGAACAAAACCAATAACAAAAGAAATTTAAACACAAATCTCCCTGGTGAATGAATATACCAAGATGGGGAGCCAGAGGTGTTTAGGACATCAGGAGACCCAAACCCATAGAATCTACCAGGCAGGTCTCTTGGGGGCTCACAGAGACTGAAGTAGCGATCTTGGATCAGGCACAAGTACTTGCTAGGCTCTCTGCATGTAAATTATTGTTGTAGGTTTGGTGTTTTAGGGGAACTCCTGATAGTAGAGTAGGGGTGTCTCTGACTCTTTTCTTGCTCTTAGGAACACTTTCCACCTACTGGGCACTTTGACCAGCCTTAATGTAGGGATTACTTTCTTGTCTTATTGTAATTTGCTATGATTTGTTGTGTCATGCTCAGTTGGTATCCCTGGGAGTCATGCTCCTCCTTTGTGGGGAGATGGTGGGAGACAGGGGAGAACAGCTCCGTGTGAGAGGGGTAGGAACTGAGAGGAGTGGAGGGAGCGGAATCTGTGGTCAGGATAGATTATATGGGAGAAGGATAAATAAAAATAATAAAGAAAACACTTGGAAAGCAAAGTTCAAGACAACTTTAAGAAGATAATTAATTATGATTATATTGGTTTCAGTCTAGAAGTACAGATTCAGTCTACGTAAGTCAATAAGTATTATACATCACATAAATAGGCTCAAAGAAAGAAAGCACACAAAATAAGGTTCAGTAGATGAAGACAAAGCCTTTGACAAGATTTCACACTTCATGATATATTCATGGAAAGCTTGGGTATGAAAGGAACATAACTCAAACTCAATAAAGGCAACATCAAATAGGTCTGTAGGCAGCACCATGTTGAATGATGATCACAGCATCCCCACTAAGATCAGAGCAGGATAGGTATTTGCATTCTCTCCATTCATTTTCATCACAATGCTCTGAGTCTCAGCAACAACAATAAAAAAATGGAAGGAAACAAAGGGACACAAATATGAGAATAAGAAGTCAGAACATTCCTATTTTCAGGCAATACGCCTCTGTACATAAGAAACCTGAAATACTCTATATAACAGTACTTAGATCTGATAAATACTTCCAACAAATTGGTAGAACTCAAAGCAAACACACAAAAATAGTAGCCTTCCTATATACCAACAAAACCACACTGAAACAGAAATCAGTAAAACAGTCCCATTCACAATAGCCACAAAATCATAAGATACTAAAGAATAAATCTAAGAAAATAAAAATTCTTTGCACTGGAACATGTAACACTGGTGGAAGAAACCGAGGAAGATACCAGAAGATGGAGATATTGTTTATCCTCATGGATTGAAATGACTAATATTGTGAAAATGGCTAACCTACCAAAAGCAATGTATACATTTATTACAATATACACGCTATCTCAATTAAAATTACTCAAATCCATACTTCACAGACATAAGAAAACCAATCTCAAAAATATTCTGGAGGCACTAAAAACAAGAATATTCAAAGAAACTGTAAACAGAAAGAATACCATGGAGCTATCACCCCATATGATTACAAATTATGCTATGGAACCATAGCAATAATAAAAGCAGCACAGATACTGACAAGAAAACAGAACATCTGAAAATAAAACTGTAGCTACCAGATCTTTGACCAAGATGCCAAAAAATATACATTGTATAAGTATGTGACCATTTTAAAGAAAAAAATTAAAATATTATTTGAACAGAAAATATATGAAAGAATATATTAGCATACAGCAAGTTGTGTTACAGGGGACCACCATGAGTTAATTGCATCAGAGGTATTTTCTCTCCCCATTTTGTGCATTTCTTGGGTTTCTTGCTGCCATGTTTCTGGGAGAAAAAATGTTTTCAATGTTGGGGCACCAATTACATCGTAATAAAAGGGATGAAGGATTAAGGACTTTAGCATGGCTTCAACCCAAATTCATGTTTAAAATCATAGATATGATCTATTGTACTACATTTAAGCATAATCTTTTATAAATGACTATTATAAAAAATGACTTAAGCAACATGAAACTTAACCTTTTATTAAATATAGTCCATATGCCCAGAGTAATTTTGAAGCAGAAATTGAAGAGAAATACAATGATTAGCATATTATAGGGAACTCTTTTCATATAAGGTCTTTTTGCTGTTCCTCTCTAAAAAAAAGTTCCTATTGTTGCGTTTTTTTTTTTCTCTTCAGGTTTTTCCTTTTAAGTTTCATGAATTTGTTTAATTTATTCATTGTTAGGATCCTATATTTTTATTGACTGAGAATTTGATGTATGTAATGACTATGTTTTGATCAGGTCCACCTCCCATTCCCTATATTCCAATCTCTCTCCTACCCCCTCCTCCCACTTTTATTTCCCAATTTCACATCTTCTCACTTTTAAAAACGTTAGTGTGGACATGACTCTGTGGCATGGTACTGGAGGATGGGTATCCTGTCAGGGGTGACATCCTTCTGCATAAGTATTCTTCTCTCTAAGCAGCAATGAAACTTAGTAGCATATGTTGAAAATAAATAAAATTATTAATGGGTGTAAACTAACTGTGAGTCACATGTAGAATTTGCTTGTTACAAGAAGTTCAACAGTGTGGTGGTTTCAATAGAATTAAAACAATGAAAAGAGATCATTTACCTTACCCTAATCAGACCTTACTTAGAAGCTGTTTGGGAACTGAAAAGAAAAAAGAAAAAGCAGATAGTCACAAACTGATGGAATCCTTAAAACTTTATTTGTGGAATGAATGAAGGACCTGACAGCATTTGTTAAAAGGAACAGGTCAGGTGGGAATTTGGCTATTATGCTTAAGTATCTAACAGGTATGTCATGCAGACATCATTGTGTGGCAATGAGATCATGGAAAATGGTAAGACTTGAAGTTAGAATCTCTTAGGGATGGTGTAAAATGTAATGCCCCTTCTGTAGGCCATTCTAAGCTCTGCTCTTAATTGGTCTGTATTCCTGATTCTTAAGACATCCCATTTATTAGTTCTGGAATGCCCCAGGCATTAAAATTTCAATATCCCAACAGGTACTTTCCTTTCCTTCCCCTGGTCCTTTAGTTCCATATATAGTAGATTTTTTACCTCCATGTTTTTTAACATTGTTTCTATCTTTTCCATCTGTATTTCACTGGGATCAATTACCCCAGCTCAGTAACTTTTATCAGCTCCTATGTCTGACATGATGTTGAATTCTTTCACTAATGTTTAAGTTGAGCTTGACTCCTTTAAACTTAAGATTTAAATGAAATAAGTCTTAGACTTTCCCAAAAGATGTCTTTTTAATTCTGTGTGTTTGTCTGAGAATGGGTTTGCAAATGTGAGTGCATGTACCCATGGGAGACAGAATATGAAGTCAGATCTCCTGGAGCCACAGTTACACACCCTTTACAAGTCACCCAATTTAAGTGCTTGGAACTAAATTGAAGTCTTCAAAGAACAGTATGATCCCATAACCACTGAGCCATCTCTGCAGTGCAATACTTGATTTTGTGATAGGTTACATTAAAGTTTCTATTAAAGGGTCATAGCATTAGGGAGGTTGAAAACCACTGAATTAGAAGCCACACTGATTTAAGACTATGGCAATAGTGAGCTCTCCTTTAAGGTCTATGACATCTTCAGCCATAGGTAGATGGCTAGGCTGACAGAGTCAGGAATACTTTTCTCCTATTGAACAGGCCTTAAATAACACTAGGCAGCTGATGGTTATCCCCTGCTGTGTAAGAGCCATATTGCACCACTGTGGATATCTTGCTGGGCCAGTTATTTTGTAGTTTACAGGTTTTACACGTAGGTAGCATTATTAGTTAGTTATTTGGGTGCTTCCGTAGCATCTTTGGATGAAGATCTAATCTTTAGGGAGGCAGTCTCCATGTCAATTCTAGCTTGATTCCTCCAAGTCCTGTGTCCAGAGTATATGGTATCATGAGTAATTTACCTCTTAATTTTTAAAGAGATTGTCAAGCTATTGTTTTTGATTGTATTTATTTTAAGTTATCTAAAAATAGAGTTCTGCAAACAGCTTTAATGTCATTTATAAAAACACTAGAAATCCTCAAAATAAATAAACTTAAAATTATATTCATGTATTTTTTACTCATTCAAAAAAACAAGTGTGAAGTATGCAATGTTATACTGTTGAATTATGTATGGTTTTATTTTTTGGTGCGTCTGTAGCATAGTAAATATAGTGAAATCTTTATCATATTGAGGTATGTAGTGAACTTCTGTTTGAATAAAAATGAAGTTGGCTAAAAACAATTAAGCATTTTGGAAGATTGTGAAAGCTTTGCTGTCTTTTTCTATTTTTTGGTTTATGTGCTGAGTGTTGGAGACTTTCCAGTCATAATAAAATATGTAATTTAAATTATACTAAATTATTCTCCATGAATTTACTGTAGACTTGTTTTTATAAAATCTATTAAAATGTTTGCATTTTACAGAAAGATTTAAGTACTGTCACTCCCATAAAACATTGTCTGTAGGATTCCAGTTATAAATATATAGTAGACTGTAAATTTCATTTATGTATAGATATAATAAGAATTAAGTGCTTAAAGTGCAGACAGAAATTCTATAGAGGCCAAAATATCCCTCCCCACTAATAAGAAGTGAACAGCATCAAGTAATGCTAGAAAGATAATTTATCTAGCTGGATTGAGGATGGCTCAGTGTTAAAGCACATCCTTGTACAAGTAAAGCCTTGGGTTCTACAACCAGTGATGTGAAAGAAATAAACAAATGTAATTTATGTAATGGAAACTGTTTTTCTATTACTTTTAGGTTTCTAAATAGTTCTACCTTCTTTGGGAAAAATTTGGCAGAAGTTAAAATACTAAAGATAAAGCACATATGGTTATGGTGTATGTAACTTCAATTCCAATACATTTCTTTCATTCAACACTTTATATGCTTATTAATCAAGACTCCTTCATTAGTTGGTTCTAAGGTCTATTTCAGTATAACCAAAGCACTCTGCAGAGGCCATTAACTAACACACATGACTGTCTACTACCTGCCACATTTACTAATTCCTCCCCCAGACAGCCTCAGCAATTGCCTAGTTCTCTTCCTCACATATCTCCCTATCTGCTTCCTGCACATTTATTCATAACATTCTGACACAAGTTTTCATACATGTAGGGAATACTATGCAGTCATTGACTCACAAGGTACAGTCAAAATCAGCTGACTGAAGGCCACAATAATTCCCAAGTTATAGTGGATAGGGTAAAATAGATGCTCAATTTACAATGTTCTTTCCTAAAGAAACCTTATAAAATGTCCAGGTCTTAATAGTACCACATATCTTTGTATAGAAATTTCAGTTTGGAAATGATTAAACATTTAGTAAAGTAGATAATTCTTAAGAATGGAATAAAGTAAATATCAAATCAATAAGATTTTTTACATAGTTTTTTATTCATAGAGGGGAGTCTATTCTTATAAAGGAAGACAATGATAACCATAGCTTTTACTACGATGCAATTTCTACCTGAAGAAAGCAGGTCACCAAAAGGCAAGTGACTGACCCTTGGTCAGAAGAACATGGCTGTGTTCATTGGTGATTTGAACAGTCACAGAGATAAAACAAAACAAAGCAAAGCAAAAGGTTTGGAGACCAAAACCTTCCTGGTTGGAATAGAAATGAATCTTTTAGACAGGAAGCTTCTCTGCATCCAGAGCCAGATACTGGGCCTGGGAAAAGCTGGCCACTCATCAAAGCTCAAAGTCTGGGCGCAGAGAATAGTCTATGTGACACTGAGAAGGAGTTAATTGTGTTACATCTACTGAGAGACAGTGTATATTGCAAGCTGTTCATTCTAGGAGATTCTAAAGATGAGTGAGGTGGTTTAGGGCTTTTGTTGGTTTCATTGTCTATATGGCTAAGTATTTGAATTTGCAGAAGAGTTCAAAATGAGAGACAAAGTTGGGACAAAGCAAATGAAAATTAATGCTTTCCCTAAGTTAACAGAGAAAGTGCTAAATTTAGCTGTTTACCAGCTTCCAGTGCAGCTGTGGGAAGGCATTTCCTAGTGCCATTTAATGTCACAGTTTCTGCTAGGAAAGTGTCCTGGAGTTCTGGTTTTCAGAGGCCAAGATATTTACCACTTTTCAGTAAGCAAGAAAAATAGTTCTCAGCAATGAGGCCCCAATTCAGGGGATGACACAGGGCAAAAGCAGATGTTGGAAAAGCTTTCTGGCAGCGATAGGTGAGCAGAGCTCTGGCAGGTGAGACTGTCTGACAGAGGGACATGTGTCAGGGAAAATCTGTTCTAGGCTGAGCAGCAACCTGTTACCTGCTATGGGATTTCTTCTCTACCTTCTGGTGTGTCCTTGAAGGCAAAAGTTACCTAGAACACAACAAAGTGCATATGCTGGTGTGCTTTTAAAAAGAAGAGAATTATCAAAATAAAAAGACCATAATCATGCAGCTATCATTTTTCCCAAAATGTGTGTGTCCAAGGAGAAGTTGCTTAAATGATAACTTAGTTTTTTCAGATTTGAGAAGTATGGTCTATACTCCTTGCATTTCTGGATCTATTTTGCTCATTGTTGGCAAAGTCACAGCTGGTGTTTCTACCTCAATTCCTGATTAGTTAGAGTACTGTAGACCCAGCTGTCTACCATGGCAGACTATCCTTCCTGAGATGCCCCATACATGATTTCACAGTCTTCCCAAACCTTTCAACCAAAGGTTTTTCTCCTTTGGTTGAAAATATGACTAGAAGAGACACATTGGATTCTTTTTGCTATTCACACACAGTGGGAATCATGCCAATTCAAAGACAATTGGTGGATTTCTTCTTACTGAGCAGGCCAGAGAGGTTTCAGAATGAGCTAATTCTGAGGCATGAGCCACAATAGGAAGATGAGACATTTGGATGGGGCTTGGGAACATAAATGTGATAGGATGGGCATATGAGGTAGGAAGGGTCCTTATCAAAGGTAGAGGCATCACATTCCTGGCATATAGTTAAGACAGCTGATGGGGAATGTACTGTGTATGTCTATCTTATTGATTGTTAAATAAAATACTGTTTGGCCAATGAGACAGCAAGTTAGATGGGACTAGGAGGATTCTGGGAAATGTAGTAGAGAAGTGATGATCCAGGCAGGAAGTGACATGGCAAGGAGACTCATATCTAAGTGAGGAAACAAGAAGTGGCCTCTTTTCCCCTCCACTCCTGCTCCAGTGGCACAATGTGATCCTCTGGCACAATGTGATCTACTGGCAAGGAGGGATGCCAGTAAGGCATCCGATAAGTCTTATAAAATGTATAGGTTTATGATAGTTAAAACTGAGCTAACAGATGAGGAATCCTAGTCATTGGCCAAGCAGCTTTGTACCTAATATGTCTATTATTTTGTCCATCCATGCTGCAGGCAGAACTCTGTCGGAGACTGCCTGCGTGGCAGTAGGGCTCAGGAGGCTTTGGCGGAAAGATTTATCGTAACAGAATGGTGTCAGTGAGCGGGATCATCCCATGCCCCAAGGTTCCCAGAGAAAGAGGTAAACCTGCAGCCACAGCCTGCCCTGTTGGGCCGCTGAGAGGCAGCAGAGCAACTTCCATATGCTGGTGCCATCCTGGTGCTTCTGGAGTTTAGACTTGGCACTTCTGAGATGATAAAGACAGATCCAGGTAAAGAAAAACCTCTAAAGGTTTACACTACATTTAAAAATATATGTAGGCTTGTGAGAGAAAAAGTAACAGGAGGAAATAGAGTAGCCGTTTGTGGTGGCCAATGCTGGTAGGATTTTCTGAAGGAAGCAGAGGCAGGCAGATTTCCACAGAGAAACCCTGTTTCAGAAAAAAAGAAACAAAAGGAAGTAAAAGTAGAATAGTAAAAAAGCCACCTAGAGTTGAAAACTACACAGAGAATCTGGATACTAAATGCCATACTGTTGTCTTTAAACTGTTTGATTGCCGAGGAAAGAATTACTGCTACTAAAATACATTTGATTGGAAATGCTGCTAAATTAATCCAACTTATACATTTTAAAAATGCTTTGACTTCAGAATTTAAGTCTAAGGACAGGCTACTTGAAAAAAAAGTTTTTTTCTTGTATTTCCACAGAAAATGAAATGCTGTGGATTCCTTCCAGACTAATATGGTTTGATAAAGCAAGACCCCATGAAGCTGAGACGATACAGCCTTACAGACTACAAAAACAAGACTTGGTCAGGTTTCTATGTTTTAATCATGATCCCGATGGTATATGAACATCGTCCCCAATCAGCAGGAAGCAGTTTAGAAGGAATGACGCCCAAATCCCCAAATGTTGTTTATAAATGTTTGTTTTCATTTAAATGGGCTTAGTTATAAATGATAATGAGCATAGTCAATCTCTTTTTAAAGAAAGAAAAGGGGACGAGGATATAGAAATGAATACTTTGCATTGGTATAGATTTTCATTTATTGATACAACTTTAAGGTCAACTTTGTGATATGTATATGTCTCCTCTTGTTTAGGTATTGTGTTTATACAGATCTTTTACCTATAATAGACAGAACTTATAATTAGGTTAGTTAGGTTTTCTAGATGGATAGGTATTCTTCAAACCTTTCAAAGACCTACAGAAATATGGCATTTAAATGGTTTAGGGTTTTTCTTGGCAGTGAGACACAACTGCTCCTGGCATACCAATTCCGTCAGAAAGGAGGATGGGCATTGAAGAAACTCATTATGGAGTTTGCTTTCAACATGGCAAGATTAGCCATTTGGGTAAGAAACTGCTTTTGCCTGGACTGTTTGTTTGTTATGTTATAAGCTGGACATACAGGACCCACAAGAAAGTGACTGCTAAACTTACAAAACAAGACAGTACTGAAGGGTACCTGTTAAAAGGGAGAAGTGTGCCAGATACTTCAGGCCTTTGGGCTGAAGATGGATGCCCTAACATAACAGAGAAACTTTGGGTGACTGTCCAGGTAGCAAGATGTTCTGTCAATTCTAGAGTTTATATATTATCCTTCTCTGGTCTTTGATAGAGTTGAAGACAGATAGTTATGGTTATAATTTTCTTCAGTTATTATAAAAGATAAGTTACCCTTCTTTTATTTAGACAGAAAAGAGATGATGATGGGGAATGTACTGTGTATGTCTATTTTATTGATTGTTAAATAAAATACTGTTTGGCCAATGAGACAGCAAGTTAGATGGGACTAGGAGTCAAAGAGGATTCTGGGAAATGTAGTAGAGAAGTGGTGATCCAGGCAGGAAGTGACATAGCAAGGAGATTCATATTTAAAGAAGGAGAAACAGGAAGCGGGCCTCTTTTCCTCTCCACTCCTGCTCCAGCGGCACAATGTGATCTACTGGCAAGGAGGGATGCCAGTAAGGCGTCCGATAAGATAAGTCTTATAAAATATATAGATTTATGATAATTAAGACTGAGCTAACTGATGAGGAATCCTAGTCATTGGCCAAGCAGCTTTGAACCTAATACAAGTTTCTGTGTATTCATTTGGGCCCTAACTCAGGCCAGTGGCTGGTGTAAAGCTCACACGTGGCGGTGGGTCTCAGGCGGCTTTTGGCAGAAAGATTTATCGTAACAGACAGAGCTAATTCTAACTGCATTTTCTCTTTCATTTTGTGATAAATTGGCATGTCCTGTGTCAGCTCCATTATCAGTGTAAGGGAGAATGCATTGAGACCACCTTTTCCATGGCTAGAAAGAAAAGATTACCCAAAACATGAAAGTGCCACATGGCTATTTGTTATTCACAGGTTGAGAGAATGGGACACTCAATTTCACAGACAGAAAAACCAAGAATTTGAGAGATCAAATAATTAGAAGAAACCAGACTTGTTAACAAATAATATTCAAAATTAAGTAAAAAGTAGTTAATGCCAAAAGAACATTTCTTCATGTACTAAACACTTCTCCCTCACCAACTCTATTTAGAAAGCAAGTGCTGTGCATTTCCTCAGTAATGTGACTTTTTCATCAGCTGCCAAATTTGCCCAAAGTGTGATTGCCCAAACTCAGCATAGAGATGGCTGCAGGCAGTGTCCCAGACAGTTAATAGTGTGTGCTACAAATGTCAGACTAGAAACCACTTCATTCAGCAAAAGTTAACCTATTTTTTATATTAATTAGAAAGATAATTTTACATGTCAATCCCAGGTCCCTCTCTCTCCCCCCTCTTCTGCCCCCCAACTAACACCCTACCTATCCCATACCCTTTTTGTTCCCCAGGGAGGGTGAGGCCTTCCTTAGGGGGTCTTCAGAGTCTGTTGTATCCTTTGGGATAGGGCCTAGGCCCACTCTCTTGTGTCTAGGCTCAGAGAGTGTCCCTCCATGTGGGATGGGCTCTCAAAGTCCATTCCTATGCTAGGGATAAGTACTGATTCACTACAAGGGGCCCCATATATTTCCAAGGTCTCCTCACTGACACCCACATTCATGGGGTCTGGATCAGTCCCATGCTGGTTTCCCAGCTATCAGTCTGGGAACCAAGAGCTCTCCCTTGTTCAGGTCAGCTATTTCTGTGGGTTTCATCAGCCTGGTGTGGACCCCTTTGCTCTTCAGTCCTCTTTCTCTGCAACTGGATTTCAGTTCAGTTCAAGGTTTAGCTGTGGGTGTCTGCTTCTACTTCCACCAGCTGATTGATGAAGGATATAGGATGGCATATAAGTTAGTCATCAATCTCATTATCAGGGAGGGCATTTAAGGTAGCCTCTCCTCTGTTGCTTAGATTGTTAGTTGGTGTCATCTTAAATCAAGTGGTTCCGTAACTCTTTCTCTTGATGTTTCTGCTAAGATTTTTATTCTTTAATTTTTGTTTACATAAATTCTCATCTGCTTTCCTAAGATAAAAATACACAATCACACTGAATTGAAAAGTGAAATCATTTGAAATATTACATAAGTGTTGTTATTTGAGTTGGCAAGATTAAGTGTATTGTTTGCAATGAATAGCACAAGATATGCTGTGTGTGTGTGTGTGTGTGTGTGTGTGTGATTTAGAATTATGTTGCCTTTCCATAAATAAAAATCTAATAGTCTGGTCCATGCTATCAACCAGAAACCATGTGGAAGCCCATGATCCATGCTCCCATTGACTGTAAATGGTAAGAAAGCTATATTTACATTGGTAAAAGATGACAGCATAGCCAGGCATGGTGGCGTACACCTTTTTTTTTTTCAAGTCAATCAAGATCTCATTTATTGTTTAACAGCAAAACTCTCTTAAAATAATAATAATAAAAAAATGCAGGGCGGAAAAAGCATTACCCAATAATTTTAAAGGTGTTCCTGTGATGCTTATAGTGTCCTATCCTGTCTCGGGCACGATCTGCTAGTGTGATGACTTCATCTGGTGTGACTTTGGGCAGCCAATTATTTTTCTTAGTAAACCCTTGAAGCCTTGCCTCCATAGCTTCTTCCCAGTGCCATCTTGTAATGGTCGTCAGCTTGGGCTACTCCCCCTCCTGCTGGGACATGATCTGTACTCCTCCACACTGCTAGGCTCAAGTGTGGAATTAATGCTTTAAAAAAGCATTTTATTTTCTTACATTTTATTTGGTGTGCATGTGGAGGTCAAAGGGCAGCTTTTGGGAGGTGATTCTCTCCTTCCATTTTTTCTTTTTTTTTTCAAGACAGGATTTCTCTGTGGCTTTGGAGGTTGTCCTGGAACTCACTCTGTAGACCAGGCTGTTCTCGAATTCACAGAGATCCGCCTACCTCTGACTCCCGAGTGCTGGGATTAAAGGCTTGTGCCACCAATGCCTGGCTCTCCTTCCATCTTGTTCATTCAAGATCTCTGGTGTTTGTTGCTCTGCATCTCCCAGGCTAGCTGGCCCCCAAGCTTCTGGTGATTGCTCTGTTTCTGCCTCCCATCTCACTGTAAGAGTGCTGGGCTTACCCATTTGGGTTTGGTGAATAGAGCCTGGGTCCTCTGCAAGAGCAATAAGTGCTCTGAATCACTGCACCATCTCTCTAGCCCATAGACTTTAATTACATTTATTTATTTATTTGGTTATTTAGTGGTGTGTGTGTGTGTGTGTGTGTGTAATGAAGGGACCAGCCTCCCCCCTCCCCGTGGCGTACACCTTTAATCCCAGTTCTCAGGAGGCAGAGGCAGGTAGAACTCTGTGAGTTTGAGACCAGCCTGGTCTAGAAAAGGTAGTTCCAGGACATCCTCCAAAGCCACAGTGAAACCCTGTCTGGAAAAAAAAAAAAAAAGAGATGATAGCATAATCACAGATGAGACGGAGGGACATAGAAGGCTTCTGTGACAACTCCTACCCCACCAGATGCTCCAAAAACTAATAGCCTAGACAAGAGACCATTGAAGAGGACTCTTAAAAATTGTGATAAGGATGTTGAAGTGTAGCTCTCCACAAGTGATGGCTTCTGGCAAGGGTGCTGGTCAGGAAGAAATCTGTTTTCTTTAAAGGGCTGGCCAGTGGGAGTTTGACCATGCTCCACTGAGTATATGGACAACACAAATTGGACTTGTAGGTTTTACTGTGGCTTTTTGTTTGTTTGTTTATTTGTTTTTAATCTTCTTTTGTGGGAGGGGAAGGTCACAGGGTTGGCTGGGTACATACCCGGGAGGACTAGGAAGTGAGTGTGCACAGGGTGCATGATGTGAAATTGCCAAATAATCAATAAAATACTATGTTGAAAAAAATCTCACATATGTGTGTCATTTCCATTAAATCCCTTCTTTATTACAACCAAACGAGTTGCTTTTAAATCTAAACACATTTGCTATGCAAATGAGAATGTTCTTGCTTTTTGTAAAGTATGAGGCATGGAAGACATCTGACATTATGTGCTCTGTGCTTTGAGAAATGACAATTACAATTCTCACATACTGAGATGTGCCATTAGGAAGCATAATGGTGGTGGTGTCACAGTATCATTCTTTGGCACAAATGAAGCATGTTATTGATCAAAATGAGAGTTCTTGATGATGCATTGAGTACCTTTATTTTCAGATGGGGTCAAAACAATGTAGCTTCCAAACACATCAAGTTGGATATGAAATGAGATTGTATTTTCCTATGATTTTCACACCCAAACATACTTTAAAGCAAAGATGGGTAAATATGCTTTACTTTACTTAATCTGGTTGTTGATGTACAGTTCTTTTCTGTCTGGATATTTGAATTCAGAGATTCATTGTGTCTTCTTGGTTTTTGTTGTTGTTTGTTTTTCTTTTTTGTGGCACTTACTGGAACTCAACACGATGGAAAGATTATTATCAATAATAACACCTTTCATTTTCCTTATCCCTTACTTTAAAATGGCATTTGATATGCCCTCTCTCAGAGAGTCATTATGTGAGGAAAACTTTACATCTTTTATCTCTGACCTCAAGTAAATTATTTGAATGACACCACTTCATACAGTCCTGTTTAACATAGAATAGCATCCCTCCCTCCTGGTACTTCTCTTTTCTGGGATTTCTATGAGAACTGCACCAATTTTTAAATACAAAAATGCTCTGAGCTCTTGGAGAAAGGGCAAATCATTTTTCATAAGCAATCTTTGACCTGAAAATTCCATATTGTACCATCTGCTGAGCACAAAATACAGTAAAAGGTCCAATGGGAAAGAAATGAATCACACAATGGGATATCTGCTCTACAAGCCTAATTATTCTTCCCAAAGAGACAGAAGTACCTAGAAAAGGTCATGTGTCATTTTGTAAATCATTAGACTTTCTGAAATTCAGTAAACTGAAGACTGGCAGTGCTGTCCATTCATCACTGGTCTGGAGAAGACACAACTCAGCTTCCACTCAGATGCACTCTCTTCCTTCCAAGATCACAGTCTGAGAGAGCCTGAGACCTTCTTTCACAGTCACCTTGGACACATGATGGGTAGTCTATCTGGGAAGGAAATCAACACTGCACATATGCTGTGACACAGGCACCCCATGCAGTGGGGATTCTGACAGCCCTCTTACCTCAGGCTTAGAGTTTAAGTGAAACAAGCATTGTCCTTGAATTTAGACTGTGAGGATGTCTCCCACCAGCAACCAACTGATTCTTCTGTGATAAATTCATGAATGAAAGAAGCTATAAAATAAGTAGCTGCTCAAAATTCATCCCAAAATTTATAAAAGAAGAACATGTAGTTAAAACGATTCCTGATAGGAAATACATGATTTTTATTGTTCCTATATTTTAAATAAAGAATCTATTTCTGAGCAATAATAAATTTTTCTGACTATAAATGCAGAAAATAGATTCTGTATATTTCTTTAAAAATCTAGCTCTTGTATAAAATCAATTTGGACAAGTTACGAATTTTAAAAAGCACAAGACATTATCCCAAGCTAGAAATTTTGGTTCTAGAACCTCACTAAAATAAACTCCATTTTTTAATAGAATCATTAAATGAACTGTGACCCCTCTCTGCATGGATTTCCAAGTGATAAGAAGGAAGTATCTGGTAACAGCACTGAAAAATAATGAGGTAGAGGAAGGAGTTTTCCCTTGGATAAAATTTGATGTTTGCAGACACATTTTTCAAAGAGAGTTTTGATTTTCCTTATTGTTCCTTAACTCTTACATGATATACTGATGATGTAGCTCACACTGGTGTTTCTGTATGAGCTTATAGAAGTTGTGGTAATTAGGAATCTATGCAACCTATGGCTTTGGAAATAGGAGCAATGGAGTCACTGGCCAACCATCTATAGGCTACATCTGAGACTGTGGTCTCAGACCAATGGTAATCATGAAATCCAATTCTTATGATCTTCTCTAGATTTGAAGTTGAAAAGAAATAATCTAAGTCTGCAGATTAATCAATACAAGTGCCCCTCTGTAACAATTTGCTGCTTTTTATAGACATGTTCTGAAATGTGCTACCTATAAATGAATAAATGTCCAACAGCAGTCAGGATAAATTATGTCCAATTTTATTCACACATGTCAAAAATACTTTGCATAGAAGTTATGAGGTTTACAAGAGCTATATCATATATATATATATATATATATATATATATATATATATTGTGTGTGTGTGTGTGTGTGTGTGTGTGTGTGTGTGTGTGTGTGTGTGTGCGTGCGTGTGTTCAGCTGGAGATCAGAGGCCAACATTTGTGTCTTCTCAATAGTTGTCCTTATTATTATAAGACAGGGTTTTCACTGAACATATTGCTCACCAATTCAGCTAAACTAACTGTCTATAAAGCACCAAGTATCCTACATCTTTGCCTCCTCAGCACTGGGAATTTCATTAGTATCACATCCACTATCTGATTTTTTGCACATGGGTACTGAGACTAGAACTCAGATCTTCTTGCTCATGCAGAAAGAACTTCAAAAAGTGAAGCAATTCCCCAGCCCATAATTTCATATGACTTACTTCACTTTATTCATTACCAAAGCTTTCCTTTGTGAAAAGGATTCTGCTGGAGCTCTGAATAAGGGTAGTGCATTCTATATCATCAAAAGCAAGAAATTAAATTCATTAATAAAGTTACACAAGTTAAATTATGTCAGATAAACTGAACATAAAAATGTATTTAGTTCTTTAGTTAATAACCAAATGAATGAAATGTCAAATGCAGTATACATGTATCTTCTTCAGTCTCAAAACTATCTTTTTAGTTTGTTCCACAGTGTCCAACCTTCATCATCATTTATATCATTGAAAAGTAGCAGGAATAAGAACACAATATCACTTCCTGACCAGGGATAGTCAAAGCACTTCCACACTTTCAGAAGTAAAATTCATTGATACTTATACAGTCACAGTTTAGAATCTTCCACAAGAAGACCAAAACAAAACCTAAGTCAGACTGTCATATACATGCTCACTAAAGAAAAAGAGTGATGTGCTTTTAGCATTCACTTAATTTCAGACACATTTTCACAACTGAGAAAACTGCTTTTCAATATTTATATTTTAAATTAGTAACATATACGAATAACAATAGGAAATATATTAGCCAATATAAAATAGTTAATAACTTTATGTAAGGAAGATTGTAAATAAAAATAAATAAAAGTCTTGTACTTTGTAACTCAAACCTAAATAAATCATCATATGACAGTCACAGGTGAAGCCCTACGTGGGCAAGTTCTTGTTCACTTTATCTTGATTACTGGGCAACAAATGCAATTTTAAAAATCTGAACATCTATCTCTTCAAGGTCAGCTATTAGCAGACCAAGGAAAGAGCTGAAATGATATACATGTCTAAGCTTCAGAGAAATTCCCTACAGTTAGACCATCATGGGACTTTTAGATAGAAATAACTAAGACCATGGTTGCTGGAACATCTTCATAAATAGATACAATGTCATGATTATTTGTAATGACTTTACTTTTGTTTTATTGCTTTGTATAAACTTTGAAATAGTGGATTTAATGAGACAAAATTAGTGCTCTTAGCGCTGTGCAGAAACATTTATTATTTAATAGTCTTCAATCTCAGTGCTCTGCAAGCATTTCCACTCTCATAGTCCACTATAAAATGTAGGGATGTCTTATGAATTGCATGACTTCTCCTGGTTTAGCCACTATATACCTGTCATTTTTTGTTATCTATAATGTTATATTTAAATAAAACATTCTCACTCCACTTTATAAAATAAAAGTGTTTTGTCAGGCCAACATATTAATTAATATCCTAGCCAAGTTGAGCTATTTTGATTGAAGACATTACAAAGCTAACTTAGAATTGCAGTTCATGAAGTTTTGGCAGACTCAGTCTTTGCTAGTGCAGCTTTCTTTTGCCTTTGCAGAGTTCTTCCTTTCTGTGGAGACAAATCTACCACTGTGAGGAAGGATGTTTTCCATTCTGTCTCTTTGGGTCTTTAGCTTCAGATAAAGTTAGAATAATTGGGTAGATTAATGAATGAAATTTGGAATGAATTCTGGTCCAAGTTCTTTTTATGACTTACTAACAAGATTAACTAATAGTTTGAATAATATAGAAAAAGACTCATAAGTTAAATAATAATGCATACTAAAAGCAAGATAATGAAATAAATTACTAATGGTTCTAAGTTAATAAATTCAAAGAGAATGCCCATGGAGTACTTAGGCAAAGTTTACAATCAGCAATATTCTTCTCAAAGATAAAAAAAATCTGTATTTCTACCTGAATTGTATATATGAAATCATCTATGGACAAGGATAAATGGAACACAGTATAGTACCATCTTATATTTTAGTGAGTTGACAAATACTACTCTTTAAATAACTTTTTTTTTGTGTGTGTGCTCCTTCATTTGAACAACCAAGAAAAAGATTCTTCCCTCTGTGAACATTGCCCTTCATGGATTCAATGTCTTAGCTTTTCTTTTCCTTCTTCCTTAGAATGAGCCCACTGACTTTAGGCTTTAATTTTATTTTCACTATGGAATTGTTATCATAGTCACATCTCTCTCTCTCTCTCTCTCTCTATATTATATATATATATATATATATATATATATATATATATGAATACATACATGTCCAAACTTTCTTTGTAAACATACTTTTTTCCCACTTGACAGAGTGGACAACATTGGGAGAAATATTTCAGCCCCCTAAAAATGCTTGTGATTTCAAATGCACAAAATATGTCCTTTCTGAATTTTCATGCAAATGAAATCATTATCATTCGGAACTTATTTGTGAGAGCTCATGATAAACTGAGAAAATTAGGCAGATCTGGTCAAACAGAAAGCTTAGGGGTAAAATGCTCTACTATGCCTGAGATGTAGAAAAGAAAGAGTGACATGGAGTGGGCTCCCTGAAGTGTGAAATTCAAAACAAGCAGTAGGTGAGGATTTCATGCCTGAATATCACAAGATTCTGTCCCTGTGGACAGTCATCTGAAGACGTATAAGGGTGTGTTTGATGCTTACAATAACAAGATACTACTGGTCTCACTGGTAAGAGACCTACATGCTGTGCTCTAAGTCAGGCAGTCATACCTACCAAAGAATTCTCTGAGCCAATGTAAGCATAAAAACACTACTACTAACTACTATAACAAGATAATGAAAACTCCTGAAATTAATAGACAAAATAATGCTCAAAGGCAGAAAGTGACCTAGGCCAATGGATTTGGGAACCTATACCCTGAGACTGAGCAGTGAGATAAGAATTACCTTGGCCAGAATCAGTAGTCTAGCAAATGGTGACCATTGATACCTACCCAAAGCTACATTCAGCAAGCACTTCAATGGAAACCTGAAGATGTGAACCTTCTCCTCCAGTCCACAGTTAACTTCAAAAGTCTTTTATCATAAGATGCTCCCAGAAAGATAAGGGTGGTCTTGGACTTTACAAAAATGGTAAACATGAGTCTCAACACCTCATCCCAATTCTGCAGTCACTAACTGATAGATAAGGCACAGTTCACATATCATCTCACCTCCAGTTTGTGAGTTTGCACCTTATTCTCTTGTTAACTGTGTCCTAGGGCATCATAAAAGATCCCAGCAATCCCTGTGGCTTCTGGTAATTATGAGCGAGTCATCCCTTGGTTGTTACCACCCTCAGTCCTCCACACATGTGAATGGTTGTCTATCAGTGCCTAATGAGCTTGGCCCATGTGGCTCCCAGATCAAATCCCCTGCATGTTAGTGCTTTTAGATTATATTTGGTCCCAACCTAGCTCAACAATGTGTGTCTTCCTTAATGAGATAGGCTTTATTTCTGAACCAAGGAGATTTAACTCTATCTTAGAAGAAATACTTGCTTTTAGCTTCCAAATTAATAAAGTAAATAAATACTATATCAAACTTATTTATCTTTTGATTTTCATTTTAAATATGATCCCTAATGGAAAGCTGTGGCATTTGGCATAGACTGATAACTCACTGAATCACCATGAACACTTATCCCCAGAGAAGCATGTGGTAATCTGCAGTACTAAATAATGACGAAGCTGGGTCAGGAGGATGGTTCCGGGGGGAACGTGCTTGCTGTGTGAGGATGAGGACCTGAGTTCAGATCTACAGCACTCATATAAGAGTGAGGGGAGGCAGCATGCCTTGGAAATCCCAGTGCTGGGATGGGAGGGTATAGACCCAAGTTGATCCCAGGGCCAGCAATTCAACCAAAACAAGCTCTAGGTTCCATGAAGGAGCCCATCTTAAAAAGCAAGCTCCCCATTCCTACACCAGAAGCTATCTCCAATTGGTAACCGCTCACACGTGAAAAAAATAGCCTTTTCTAACAGTCTCCCTGGATATACAATCTACTTTGAAGGGAATGTTCCATGCCCAGCTGTAGATGGCCTATATAAATGAATTCAATGGCATTTGGTGGCACCTGGGGTCGGTGGGGCAGGGTCATCTCTTAATGCTTTGTCTGGGCTTTTTTGTTTTAATTTGTTTAATGTTACAGGTCCTTTGTATATATTTTCATTTCCTGTTTTGTGTTTCTTTCAGATTCCTCTGTGTTTAAATGCACATGTCTCTGCATCGATATGTTTCTTGTTTTTGTCCTTTGGCTCCTTTACTTCTGTTTTGTCCTATTCTGTTAGAATATATTTAATGATATTATTACATATACAAACAAGTGAGAACCAACTTTGTTAAAATAAAATAGAAAATTATAGCAGTTCATGCAGATGTTATAAAGGAAGAAAGTCTGGCAATTAATAAATTAAAATTATTTTCAAGATACTGGAAAAGAACAGAAAAAGAAGAAAATAGACATAAAACCCGAAGACATGAAAATGAAAGCATTCAAAAGAAATAATTAATATACACAAAATTAATTCTTTCAAATGTCTAACAAAAAAAGGTTAAATGTCTGGAAAGATTGAGAAAAATAAGGTCAGTGACAACCAAACTCATGTCCCAGTGATGGGATACAACAAGAAAAGGCACACATTAGAATGTTAAAAACAGAAAAAGGGCTGGAGAGATGGTTCAGTTGTTAAGAACACTGGCTGTTCTTCCAATGTCCTAAGTTCAATTCCCAGCAACCACGTGGTGGCTCACAACCATCTGTAATGAGATTTAGTGCTGTCTTATGGCCTGCAGGCATACATTCAGGCAGAATACTGCATACATAATAAGTAAAATAGAATTTAATAAATTCATAACATGCATATATGTGTGTGTGTGTGTGTGTGTGTGTGTGTGTGTGTGTGTGTGTGTGTGTGTGTAAAAACACGGCTGAAGAAGAGACCTTGGATTTTGAAGGAAGCCAGACATGGGGACAGACATAAGAGGGGTTGGAGGGAAGAAAGGAAGAGAGAAATGACATTATATTTTGATTAAATAAAAATAAGTTTTGTTTTGTGTTGTTTTGTTTTTTGTTTTTTGAGACAGGGTTTCTCTGTGTAGCTTTGGAGCCTATCCTGGCACTCACTCTGGAGACCAGGCTGGCCTTGAACTCACAGAGATCCGCCTGCCTCTGCCTCCCTAGTGCTGGGATTAAAGGCATGCACCACCAAGCCCAGCATCCAAATGAGAGGGAAGGTGAGGAGGGCCTGGGAGGATCTGAGGTGAGGGAGCTGTAACTAGAATGTATTGTATGAAAAAACCTTCCACTTTCAAATAAAGACACAAGGTGGAGAATGATAAAGATGCCTGACACGTGTATTCACGGACACACACACACACACACACACACACACACACACACACACACACACACACACACACACACACCACATCACAAATGTGCATATACACATAAACACACTAATAACCATAGGGATGATAATAATATGCCTCTTGTTTTCACAATGAGTTTTTAGTTACTATTTTAGTTATTATTTGCCGATCATTGGGCTATTCTCCCTTAATGGCCTGAGATCAGTCTTGTGGAAGGAATGCTGGAGATTCAATGTGCCCTATCAGATTCCCAGTTGTCCACAAGTCCTTTATCATGGATTCTTAGCTTTCCTTCAGTTCAGACTGCAAGGAGTTGGGAAATCCTGCTCAGTTTGTGAGTGGAAGGAGCTTTCCAGCTTTCACTGGAACACTGAAATGAACACTCATGTGGGAGGGCTTGGTTGGCCCTTTCTGCTCCACTGGGTTAGCAACATGAGGCTGTGAGAGCCATTCTAAACATATGGGCAAACAGCTAGATGAATAATTCCATTCCTTCCAGACCTCATGGATACGTGGACAGTTTTACATGAAGGCGAAGATTATTTTGCCATTCCCCTTGTGTTTACGGAAAGTTTCCTGTCCTCCTGATACTAAGACATCACCACTTCTGATGCAGGGCACAGCCACAGAACCGCACACACTTATGTTTAAACAGCTTGTATGAATGCTGGTTGTGTTTTTCTCTAAAACATGTTTGCCTGTCCTGAGCTTAGAAAGAATTGTATGACTCATGCACCGACTAAGTATTTCAACCCTTTTTATGCTCACAACTCAGAAGCTAACCAACCATAATTGAAAATTGCAGGCATCTTAAATGGATCATTATCTCTCCAGAGTTAGTTTCCTCTGGGGAAGCTATTTTTACCTGAACAGTTTACTGAAATGTATTTCTTCTTTAAAAAAAAGATAACGTCCTAATCCATTATGGTTTTTAATTTCAATCTGATTTTGAGCAACAGTAAGAACAAAGATTTAACATGTTATTTCATATCGTAGTCCACAAGGTCCCCTTGCTGAAGTCCCTAAAGAGAAAATTTACATCTCCCAAGTTTTAAATCTCCCAAATGGATGAAATATAAGAGAATCTACCAATTCTAATATAAAACTTTGTTATTAACATCTTTAGGAAAAACAAACAAGACATGAAGAAGCAAAGGACAGTGATCACGGTGGCAGGGAACAAAGGAGGTGAGTTCAAGGACTGTTCCAGAAATGCCATGAGACAGGGTCGAGGGCAGGGCAGGGAAGGAGGCCCAGAGACAAGTGACGGCAGATCATGCCCATGCACACAACATTGAACTATCTGAGGAGTGGGGTTAGGAGAAGAGCAGCTACCCTATGAGGTGGGTAATCATGGAAAAACTCTAAGCTTGATATCAAAGAAACAATAGAATCTTAACGGGAAGTCCAGTTTATTCCGGAAGACACAACATCAATTGGAGAATTTTCTCAAGCCTTTGCTGAAAACAAAGAAAGAACCTCAAAAACATACACTCAGTAGTTTCAGCAAGAGATATTTAAATGGAGAGGAGAAAGAGACAGAGAGACAGAGAGACAGACAGAGAGAGAGAGAGACAGACAGAGAGAGAGAGAGAGAGAGAGAGAGAGAGAGAGAGAGAGAGAGAGAGAGAAGCTGCATTGTCAGAGGAAGTTGAGGCAACTAGTGGAGGTGGAATCAGAGATGGGCAATCATAGTCTATACTCTCAGCATTTGATCAGGATGGTGACAAGAAGCCATTGTAAAAAGACACTTGCTGAGTTTACAGCAATGTGATTCTAGGAGCTCCCTCACAGCTCACTCCATTAACCGAAAGCATGAGCCACAGGGCTCTACTCAGAGACCTCGCTTGCAGAATGCTGATAGGTAGAGGTTAAGAACTTTGAATTTCTATGACGAAGAAATCTGTCTGAGCCACCCACTGCAGTAGATAACATAGAAAGACTCTGTACTTCATCCATCCAAGGGGCTGCACAGAATCAGGCTCGGGAATGTGCACCCTCATGAGGGGCTACATAGAGACACTTTCTGTGCCTGTAGCCAGCTGAGTGGCCTCATATAGACAGACTCTGTGTTCAAATCGGTTAAGGCAGAGCCTAGATACAGGCTCTGTACCTTATCTGCCCCTCTTTTCTTCACTTTTGTGCTTCTTTTATTTAATATCTACTTTCAGTTTACTTGATGAACGTTGACTTGTCCTTTCCTCACTCTTCCGTTGTGGATTTTGTTTTTATGTCTCTGTTGAGATGCATGGGCTTAGCCTGGGAATCAAGATTTCCCTACCTCCGTCTCCCAAGTGTTAGGATAAAGGTTTTTGGTGTCAGACAGCATTTCTTTATATCTTTCACTTTCATTGTACCTTTTTCTGGAACTCCATATCATCTTACTGCACCTTCATCTATCCTTCTTTACTTTTGTGTCACCTATTTTCTATTTTATTCTAATAATAATCACTCATCTTTCTTTCCTTATTTTCTTCAGATTGGTCCATTTAGTGACTCCACATTAGTGCGTATTATATTAATTCTCCTTTATTCCCCCAAATCATCAAAGTAGAAGGGATGATCGCTTTAGACTATTTCTATATTTTATAGTGGACCCACCAGTCACTGCTGCCTTTGCAATTACTTTTCTACTCCAGAAGTTGAGCTCAAGATCAAGACTGGAGTCCTAAACATAGTCTCTGAATTTGGTCAATTAGCTACATTCCCATCCAAAGGGAAATTAGAACTCATTCATACTAATTCAACTTTAACATTCAGACCTTAAACTGAAAGAATATGGCTGAAAACTGCTTAACAAAAACCAGCATCTCAGAATCAGGACTATTATCTTGTGAACTTCATCTTGCAAGGCACAAAATAAAGAGACTCTAGTCAGCCTGGCAATGGCAAGCTTGGCTCTGGTAGGCCTTGCCCTTCTCCTCCTTTCCCCCTGCCTTTCTAAAAACCATTAGATTAAATTCCTAAAGCTAGCTACCTAGGTCTACCCCCTTATTTGGCCACTTCCTCTTCCTGAGGCTGACTACCAGTGTCTAGCTCTCAAAGTACTAAAGTCCAGCAATCAAAAGTCCCTTTTTGGTCACTTTAATTAATAAGCCCAATCAAAATTAAACACCTCATTCAAAAACAGGCTTTTCCCCTTTACCTTTATAAACTTCCATTTGCCTATGTACTAAGTGTGTCTCCTCTCTATCCAGAGGCAGTCCTTTGTCCTCCCAGGACTTTTTCCCTTGCCCATTTCTCTCCTCTTCCTTGTTCCCTTACCCTTCTCTCTTTCTATCTATCTCCTTTCTTTTCTGTTCCCTGCCCTCTGTTGTGCTGGGGCAAATAAATCCCTTTGTGCTAAGAACTTGGTCTTGCGGTATCTTGAGCTTTCAAGGACTCTACACAAAAGAACTACTGTAATCTAAAAACCCCAGAGCTATGGACCCATAGTGGTTTGAATAGGAATGGCACCCACAGACTTGTGTGTTTGAATGCTAGGCACATAGGGAGTGGTGCTATTAGATGGTGTATCCTTGTTGGAGGAAGTATGTCATTGTTGAGGAGGACTTGAGTTCCTATATGCTCAAGCTAGGCCTAGTGACACAATCACCTTCTGCTGCCTGTAGATCAAGATGTAGAATTCTCAGCTCCTTCTCCAGCACCAGTCTGCCTTGACACCACCATGCTTCTAGACATGATGATAATGAACTAAACCCCTGAAACTTTGAACCAGCACCAATTAAATGTTTTCTTTTATAAGAGTTGCCATGGTCATGGTGTCTCCTCGCAGCAACAAAACCTAAACTAAGACAGGACCTAATCTCTATTTCCTGCAGTCCCCTAATAGAAGTCCATGAAGTTTATAAGCAGGGTCATAGGAGACTTGTCACAATATCAGGTCCTCCATCTTCTCATCCCACCTACCATGCATGAAGAAAGCAGTCCCCTTCTCCACATTCTGGGGAAATTTATTCAGGGTGTGGCCTGACACAGGAGGAGCTGGAAAGACAAGCAGATGTTTGCAGAATAGATAGGTGATGTGGATAGTTTCATTCAGAGGCAATAACAGACATTCGTGTGCTAGTGTCTCATTCTCTGAACATAAACTTTTTCATATTGACCTACAGTGTTAATAACAAAAAACATTCAGTTCAGTTCTATAGCACTATCTGACTATGTTCTCTCTCTTTTATATGTCTTTTCTACAAAAACTATCCAACTAGTGGTTTTCTAGCCAAGAAAGTGTCTAACTAGGAAGATGTCCATGATGTGTTCTATCTTGGTGCTTTTCAGGTGGCTAGGCTACATGTGCAGAAGGTTAGAGTGGCTCAGAAGTGGCTTAGAGATCTGCTGACAATTTTGAATTGATTTAGAAGAAAGAAGAGCAGATTTGGTGATATATTATTTATGATCTAATAAAGCCACTGAAGATCAAAATGCAAATCCAGCCTCAAGCTATAGAGATCAAGCAATGGTGATCCCAGCAGCCACACTAGTTAGGCATAGAAGCTGGGTAGTGGTGGCACACACCTTTAATCCCCGGACTCAGGAGACAGAGGTAGATGGATCTCTCTGTGAATCCAAGACCACCCAGATCTACAAAAGATTGAATCAGTCTGAAAGAGAATTAGAGCTCATGCCTTTAATCCCAGCCCTAGAGAGGTCTATAAAAGATAGGGAGTCCAGTATCTCAGGCTGAATTCTGAGATTCTCTCCGGCCACACTGAGGAGAGGCAGCAGTCAGAGACTTGGTGAGAACTCCTGGAGACAGGATCAGCCCTTTCAGTCTGAGGTAGCAGTAAGAGTTAGTGGCTTAGCTGCTTTGCCCCTGGTTCTTTCACTTTTTGTGTGTTACAAATAAGAGAAATAAAATACTAAAGAACAGTTTTTGAAAGTTGAGATGCTTCTCCTGAAAGCAACAAAGTGTTTGGTGAGGAGGCTATTTGATAGCTGGTTCCGAATTTTGCTAGGGAAGGACAGTAGTGCATTCTTCTGTAATGCCCAGGAAAGCTCACCAGATGGAATGGAAACTTTATGGAGACAAATTTCAACTCAACATAAGAAATATATACTCAGAGGACCCTGGTTTGGTTCTCAGCATCCAGATGTTGGCCCACAATGATCTGTCAATCTAGTTCAAGGGAATCTAGTACCCTCTTCTGGCCTCTGTAGGCAACAGGAACACAGATGGTTCACACACACACACACACACACACACACACACACACACACACACACTCAAAACTAAAATTAAGAAACTTTAATTTAAAAAAGAAACATATGATGTAGTAAGTACTCAAGTATACTGCTTAAAAGGAAATAAGTCTTTCTGTGATCAAGACAATGCATTTTAACTAGAACCAAAGCAGATTATAGCTATCACCCAGTGTAAAAACTAAGAGTCGGAGGAAAAAGGGAAGAAATGAAGGAAGGAAGTAACAAAGAAAGGAAATACCAGCAATTGATTTATTTCTCCTTTTACCACAGAGATAATATACAGCCTGAATTTTTTGGACTTAAATGTTTTTACTATTGGCTTCAAAGAATCATTATTCATGCTCATTAAAGTAAGACATAATTTGCATATTTTCCAAATGATCCAAGATTCCATTGTTAAAAAAAAAAAAAAGATTGTGATCACTGCTCAATTCCTTCCAGATAATTCTTTGTCAGTTTACATAAGAGGGAAGGGGGAACAAGTTGCGGGGATCGAATCTTCTTTGCCTGTTAGCAACCTCATACACAGCCATGAAAACCCAGAGGAGATATTATCTCCCTCAGTACTGAACAGCATCTGTCATTTACCATATCAACCCTATGTGCTTCCTGAGAGTGGGGCACTCACAGTGGAGACCTATGACAATCTCCTTCACTCATGAAAATCATTTACTTAGACAATTTATCAGGATTTATAGGATAAGTGGTGGTGATTTGCTTACTGTGCAATGGAAAGAAGTACAGTTGCACACACACACACACACACACACACACACACACACACACACACACACACAATGCACTATCACAATATTGTTTCTCTTCTTTACCTTCCAAACACACGTATAGTTTTCTCAAGCTTTTTCAGGCTTACTGGTTTAAGTAATGCTAGGGTTGAGAACACAGAAATTATTCTCTGCTCTAATTTGTTTCTTTTCCAATTAAGAATAAAAACGTTTCCTTGTTAGGATTATTCCAAGGTAGTTAAGAATTTAAATCCATTGTGCTTTAATTGCAGAAATAACTATGCTAATTTGTATGACTTTTCAGGTGATATTTCACTAGGTTGGTTTAAAGAATGTAGACTTGCTGCAGCATCTACTTTTGAAAGCCTTGCTGGTTCTCGGTTCCTGTCCCTCTGGCTGTTTTAAGCATCTTGTTGGACTGAAACATAGTTTTATGTCCTATCACCTGAATCTTCTTTGAAGGTCCAAATCTTTTTCCACTAACTATATATCTTGAACTGACTTAGACAGACATAGCTACTAGTGCCTGAGAGACATTTGTGTTTCCCTTGATGAGAAGAGCAGTGCCCAGAGATGAAGGAGTGTGTTCAACGTTCTGGTTGAGAATTAGGAAAGGTTCTCCTCACACAGGAGCAAATTGTGCCTCTCTGCCTCCCGTCAAGAAGAACCATGTGGTCCACTGGGGCAGGCACTGGTTACTAAGATACCCTTCCAATCCATCTCTTCTCAACTGACAGACTTGATGACTAGCATTTGCTTCAAGGAATCTGGATCTGGCACATAGTAGTGTGGAGTTATCCTCCAAGAAGACCTGCAAGTGCAAGAAGACCTGAATAGCAGATGCTCAGAGCACCACACATCTACTCAGTTAAAGAAGAAAGCATGGTCACTAGACAAAGTCCTGAGAAAGCCTGCTACTGAGCATGTGACCTTATGGAAAGAATGATGCATTTGGTCAATGGTAGAACCATAAAAGAATATATTTTCCCCATTTAAGTTTCAAAAAGAACCTTACATATGGAGATAAAAGGGTGAAATTACATTGGTGAATAACTCTAATGTTACCTGACACTCCTAAGTTAGAGGAAGGGATGTGAAGACCACAGAACCACTATACATACATCACATACAACTGAAGGCAAGAGCTGTCCATTTAAATGATGGAAACAATTTCCAAGGAAATCTGTCTTCCACTGCTGAACATTAGTCATGCTTGTTTAAATTACTTATAAAAGTAAAGAAAAAGATATTTTTAGCTTTGAGGAATGCCCCAAACTATATTTTCTAAAATTATACTAATAGGTTAATGAACCTATATTATGTAGAAAATGTAGGTAGGGTTTCAATATGGAAACCTCAGATGGAATAAATGTTCCTTTAGAGCTTGAAATAGAAAATAAAGATGCATAGACTGTCACTTTTTTAATGCATTAAGCTCAAAATAAAGGAAAACCCTTAAGCTCCACAAATGAAGGAAGAAATTAGAGTCACAATTTCCATGTGTGGGTGAGGCTATGGTGACCTTTTGAGAATTTGGAGACTCAGTGTAAGCTAAATATCCAGTGACTGTACTTTCTGATACTGTGACATCAATGTTAACCTAGGGCCCTGGTACGTGGATGAGCATGATCAGGAAGTTACCAGCATGTAAGAGGAAGATGTGAACCTCTTGCACTGGATTTTTCTTTGGGGACCAGGGGGAGATATAAACTCCCAGGACTTCAAATGTGGGCTTGAAACATAAGACTGAGAAATGCATAAAATCACACAACACACTGAACCCTCTAGGGAACAAGAGAAAAGATGGAAATTGCTCTATTTACTATTATTTGGGAAAAAGTTTGTTCCCATAAATTTGGAAAGAAGTGTGGACTTAATAACCCCAGGTAGCAGACTAGAGAGAATAGCCAAATACCACGAGAAAGAAGTTGCAGATACAACGAATACACTCAATCATTGAAGTGATACCTGCTAGGAAAAGACCAAAAGATAAACTGGTGCAAAATAAGGAACAATACATAATTAAAAACATAACGGAAAAAGTCAACACAAAAGTTAACATGTAGTCTTAAAAATAACTGAATGCACACATGCAAGTGAGAAAGAAATACTAATTGAATAAAAAAAAATCCAAAAATGATACCTCTAGCTTGTGGTGATAGTGGCACCAATATGGTTCTAGATTTAAAAATCTTTTATATTTTAAAATAATTTTAAACTCTGAAAAGTTATGACAACAGTGGAAAGAATTCCTGTAAAGCTCACCCAATTTCATCCACTATTAGCATATTGAAAAAATATAATTACAGAAAAAAACTAACATTTTACGAAATGTGGTTGACTGACAGACCAATTTTGGAAAGTCTTAGCAATATTCCATTAGGGCTATTCTCTGTCGCTGTGCTCTGAGCCTCCATTCTCCTCCAGCCTGACAGCTCTGCAGTCTGTCTTCATTTTCATCATTCACATCTTGATACTGCTGCAGAGTACTAGCCAATTATCCTAAAACTACCAATCAAATTTGCTTTGTTTGCTGTTTAGTCATAATTAGGTTGGCTTAAAACATTTCTGATAGAATACCACAAAAATATATACTTTTTATATCATGGAAATGCAATGTATATCTTAGTACTAATAATATGAACCTCAGCCAGTTCATTCAGCTACTGTTTATCTAATTATTCGTTAAAAATAACGATTTCTTTCTAATTAGTAAATATCTTGGGGGAAGAACCTTTGATATTGATCATTCTATTGTTTCTTTTCAGGTTGTTATGTATTAATTTTAGCATTGATTGGTGTTACCTGCCATAGTTATTACCTTTTTGTTCAAATTGTGATTTTTTATTCCTCTCTTATGACTTCTACATTTATTAATTAGAATTCTGATACAAGGAAGAGCTGCACCTCTGCTGACATTTTTCTTCCAGTATTTAAAAGTATGAAATCATGGATATATGTGTTATAATTTTGAGCATAACCCAATGTCATGATGTAATATAGTGTGATTGAAAAAAGAAATAATATAATAAAACTTTGTAAAAACATTTCTAGAAGTGTGTGTCTTAAGAAATTTTAAATCCAATTAAGATGAAAATGAAGTTTAGTCATCATATTCAAGCCAAACATTTAAATTGATAGGGCAAAAATCACTAGTGACTACAGCTTGTGTGGTGCAAGCATTTCAGTAGGAACCCAGGTACTTGTTGACCCTAAGGGCACAAGCTGCCACCAAAGACCAGTAACTGATCAGGAGAAAGAGAAAACAGGTTCAGTATACAACTATGTGATTTCTAAAGGAGAAGGTAAAATCAAATAATTGACTGCAAATATAATTCTGTCGGTGTCATAATAATATATAAAGTTACTTCCTAGGTGCCTCTAAGTCACAGTAATGTCTCCATGTTTTAGGAGCATGTATATGCAAACTTAAAATCATTGAAAAATGCTATTTTCAAAATTGTTTCTTGGTGAGAGTGTTGACATTGTTATTTCAAGATCATTATATGTGAATAGAAGGACAAAAGAAATTAGTTTTAAAACTGAGACTTTTTTCAGTATAAGCAACAGCAAATACAGTATAAATTTCATATAAACCCATGAATTGCCATGAATTTCAGTTTAAAATAGCTATACAAACGTAATTAATTTATGTTAAAATATGCAATTCTGAACTCATTCTTTTACAAGCTGTTCAAACAATGAATAAACTGGTAGCAATGTATATATTTATTCCAAAGATTGAAATTTCTAAGCAGTTGAAATAGAGAACTTTAGATAAAAATGGTTTGAATGCAAAACTTGGAAGAGGAAATGAGAACAATTGTGGAAGGTTTTGTTATAATAGTTACTGAGGAAGCCATGGAATACCATTAATGTATTAATGTACCATACACAGTGAAGAACTAATTTACTTCCTCTTACCTGAGAAGATGGATAATATGGACATAAAATTGAACATATGTTCAGAATAAAGCATGAGACAAAGACTTATTTTGTGAACTTTGAAGGATGACAACAAATGAATAGATCTTTTAGAGAAATTTTAAATGACAGGGAAGAAGCAAACAGAATTTTATTTCCAGTGTATTCATGCTGTGTTATTGCAATACATGCTGCTCAGAAGGCTGAGTCAGTGCAATCACTTGGGCCTAATAGTTCAAGAGCAGCCTGGGCAGCAGAGTGAGACACCATCTCAAATATAAGCATTAAATTGGTTTTCTTTTTAAAATTATTCCTGAAAACAACCACATAGTCGGTGACTCATACTCTGTTTATGGAAATGTTGTACTGGAAAAAGAAGAACAATAGAGCTACAATTTTTCTTGAAATTCCTGTTGATTTATTGCATCTAGGAATGGCCATGTATGATTGCTAAAAGCACAGCAGTGAAGTATTTCTGATGAAAACATGTAACAACTCTATGAAGTATATTTCCCTCCCCTAAATCAAATCCTAATTTCATGCTAGTTGTATATAACTGAAATTTATAGAGAATCCAGGGAAAAATTAAACATATTAGATGGGCTCAGGATGGCCATTAATCAAATATTTAAGAAACTCTATAGGGAAAATTGATCAAGCTTCATCAACACATACTGCAAGGAATAAAATAGTTATGGGGGAGGGGGAAATGACAGGGAGAAGATGTCTGCACTGAGATTCCTAAAACATATTAATTATTTGAATTTGTGGATTTAGTATTATCTTATTTAAAAACTAAACCAAAGGAGTACTTGAAAGTAACATGAAAAATGTAAAAATGGTCTCAAATACTTGATGCTTACCACAGGTTAATTTTATATGTCATGTTTACAAATGAGATCCTCCTTTATATACATATCTACAAATCAGTAAATAACAAAATCTCTATCAACTTTTAGGCAGTAAAATAGCATCAGCCTTTATAGCAAAAATAAATGTACTAAGCAGTTGAATATTTTGTTTAGAGACCTCAGTGTGAAGAATAATGTGATGGGGTGATTCAGAATATCTTATGGAGATATGTGTGCACAAAACCTAAGAGATATTCTGTATAGAATGAGAAGCCCCCACACTATCTTACCACAAACTGCACAGTAAAATTATACAAGAAAGAAGTGATAAACTGTGTATAATTAGTGTTCAAAAACATATTACTATTAAGAAAAATGTGAGTGAAATGAAACACACATGTATAAATATATTTACCTTGACATAATGGAGGGAGACTATGATAGAAAAAGACAGTAGAAAACAGTAAAGTCATCCAAATAAAAAGAATAAATGGACTATTTCCAAATAATGAATTTGATGTATTAGACTCTGGAAATGCTAGAACACAATAGAATGATGCCTTTAAAATTCTTAGAGAAAAACAAGTGCCCACATAGAATCATTTTTTCAGAGGTAAATTGTCATTTTAAATCAAGTCCAGAATTATTTACAAATATATACAATATACAGTCAGAAGTGTTAGTGGATTATAAAACATATGCCTCAGAACAATGAAAAGCTCAAGATATAATGAACTTCTAAATGACAGATACTTGGTAAAATGTAAATGAACTTACCTACTATGTATTTAAGAGATCAGTCTTTGAATTGAGGTTAATAGGTAAGGCAAAATAAGAATAATAGCATGATTGTCATTGTGGAAGCAGCTGCTATTCATTTTTTCCTAGAATCTTTATCCTTGTCCCTTGGATCTGATCAGCCTTGTCAATTCTTTGAACATTAATATAGCTGATATTCTCATTCTAGTCATATTCTCAAAAGGCTATTCACCCATAATGGTACTTGCTACTACTGTGCCAACCGACATAATCTATCTGACAAGTTGAAAGTCCCTCTATAATTGACCCCAATGAACCAAATACTAGAAAATGGCTGAGGTTGACTGAGGCCATCCAAATCCCAGCTCGACTGCTACTCTAATTTGATGAATCCAGGTGCATAAGAGAAAAAGTTATCTGACTAGTACGATCCAGATAAATAAAAATACAATAGTGATCCACAGTCTCTTAAATAATAATAAAGGGTTATTATGTTAGGATGATACATTTGAGGGAAGTTATGAATTAATCTAAAGCTACTTCAGTGAAGAATAACAGAAGTAATTGGAGTTGAAGCTGTGGAAATGAACAAAATCTCTCTAGTTTTCAGTTATTTTGTGAAGAAAGTAACTACACAGTTAAAACATTATTTATCAATTTAGTAACTCTCAACAAAATAAAATAAAGTTCACTTCAGAGACAATAATTAGATATTACATAGTATTCAAATCAATCTAGTAAAATAATAAAAGCCATAGACTTGAGATACAGAACTGAAAAAAAAGTAAAAGTTATACTAAAACCACAAAACAGTCAATAAAACTAAAACTAAATGTAGTTAGAACACAGGAAGAGTTTAAATTTATTTCAGAATACACTTCTACCTGAAAAGTAAGTGCTACTGTGTGCTGTTTCTAAATCAAATTTCCACTTCACTAAAGAGCAAGTGAACATAAAATGACAGGTATTCTTGCACTTATAATACAAAGAATGTGAGTAAAATTTTCTTCCAAAAGAGTAATATTAAATGTTGGATAATACAACAGAAAGTTATTTTAATGTTTTATTGGCTTTAAAGAAAGTTAATGAAATTCTGAAGCTACTCTGGGGCACCTCCAAGGTGAGGAGGCAAAGGCAAAAGAAAAAAAGTTCTGCCTTGTCATCAAATCTTGACCAAAAGCAAATGGTTGATGCCAACTCAGGGAGCAACAGAATGAATCTTAGGCTGCTGTGGATTAAGCAAATGGGCGAAGTGGGACCAGATCACATGTTAGGAAGGATAGAAAAGCAGGAAGATATAAGGGTATTTAGCAAGGAGCAAAGTCTAGTAACCCCTGGAATCCAGTTTGTTTCCTGTGGAGAATCAAGAAACCTCAAGGTAACGGTAAACCCAAAATTGCCTGTAAGGATAACGGTAGTTTTTAAACAATGATTCCTTAGCACTGGCTCCCTAATCTTACATTTATATCATACATTTATTTTATTTTTACAAAATATTTTTCTCTAAACAATTTTATACAATTTATGTTAATCATATTCTTTCCTTCTGACCCCCAAATAGTCTCAGATCCTCCACACTTTCCTACACTCTCAACTTCATGTTTTCTCTATTTCTCTCTCTCAGAAGAAGCAAAAACAAATAAATAAAAAAAGAAAGTCAAAACAAACTAAAAATAATCAACAAAACCAAAAAATAACAAAATGAAGTATAAAATACACACACGCATGCACGCGCACGCACACACACACACACACACACACACACACACACACACACACACACAATGGGGTCTGTTTTCTTTTTCGCCAGCTATCCTAGGACATAGAACCTGACGTGGAATGTAGTTGATTGATCCAGCTACACTCCATTAGAGGAAAGTGATTTTTCTTTCTCAGCAAATATTTATTGCCAATAGCTTCTTTATTTCGGGTGGGACTTTCTGTCCATTTCCACTTCTCTGAAATGGGTCCCCCATACCTCAGTCCCCCCAAAGTCTCAGACTATTGCATGGCTATTGGCCAGTCTCTATAATCTTACTGTTAAATGCATATTTAATTGAAATAGAATTATATCACTTTTGTCCTCTCTGTCTTCCCTGTCTTTCTCATCCCTCACATTTACCTCCCTCCAGCCTCTACCATGTGCTGCTCTTCAGGTTGATAGCCACATTTTCTTTGATTAATATTGTGTGTGTGTGAGAGAGAGTTCATGGGTGTACATGCAGTTATATAGATACAACCAGGTGAGTCTGGTTTTATTGTTTTTGTGTATTCAGTTTCATTCCTGACCACCTTCAATTGGAATACCAATAATGGGCTCATCCTGGGGAGAGGCTAATTATTCTTCTCCCAGAGCAATTATTTGCCTGTACCTCTTTTGTAGTAGTAGGATACCATGAAAAATTTCCCCTTCCACATAAATATGTTCATGGATTTTGCCATTAAATTGGTCTTGTTTATGCAGTCATTTCCAGGAAAGACTGGCTCAGCAAAATTTCTGGTATTCTGTGTTCTACAATCTCTGCCCCCACTTTCCTCTTGAGTAGATCTTGAGTCCCCATTCCCACCACCTCATCAGCATTTGCTATCAGTTGCTTTGTTGATCTTTGCCTTTCTGACTGGGGTGAGATGAAATGTCACAGTTTTTTAAATTTGCATTTCCCTTATGACTAAGGGTGGTGAACCAAGAAATACCGTTTTGAGGTATCACTTAGCCATTATATTTTTCTATTGAGAACTCTCGGTTTAGATCCATAACCCCTGTTATAATTGGATCATTTGTTTCTTTGACTTTGTTTATTGAGTTCTTTGTGTAATTTTGATGTTAATCTTCTCTCAGATGCATAGCTGTTAAAGACTATCTCCTATTCTGGGTGTTTCTTCTTTGCTTGGCAATTTTATCGGTACAGAATGTTTTAATTTTATGAGGTCCCAGTTGGTAATTGTTCTCCTCAATCCTTAGGCAAATGGAGTCCTGTTCAGAACATCCTTTCCTATACATTTGTCTTGTAGGTACTGCCTGTACTTTGCTGTAGTAACTTTAGTGCTTATGGTTCTATTTTCATTCTTCTGTTTATGGACATTCAATTTTTCCAGCACCATTTGTTGAAGATGCTATCTTTTCTACAGTGAATGTCTTTTGTCTCTTTGTCAAATATGTGTTGTAGTTATGTGTACTCATTTTGGGTCTTTTCTTTTGTTTGATCATTCTACACAACTGTTTTTAAGACTGTACGACATAGTTTTTATTGATATAGTTCTATAACATACTATAAAGTTTGGAATAGCAATAAATACTTTTTTCTCAGAATTGTTTGAGCTATGTGTGGTCTTTTCTATTTCCATATGAGTTCTATTATTTTTTCTAATTCTGTGAAGAATGTAGTGGGTTTATTGATGGGCCCATCCCTAATTCCTAATTTTAACAGTGAATTTTTAAAATCACTTTGTAATTTTGTTGAGAAAATGCCATTCTTTAAGAGAAATATATAAACCAGCTTATATACTTTTACTGATTTTTTCTCAGTTTTTAAATTTAAATTAGAAACAAGATTGTTTTACATGGCAAGCCCAGTTTCCTCTCCCTCTCCTCCTCCCCTACTACCACCCCCAACCAAAACCCTACCTATCCCAAACATACCCTTTCTGCTCCCCCGGGGATGGTGAGGACTTCCATGGGAGAATCTTCAGAATCTAGCATATCCTTTGGGATAGGGCCTAGGCCCTCCCCGTGTGTCTAAGATGGGGGACAATCTCTCTATATGGAATGGGCTCCCAAAGTCCATTCCTATACTAGGGATAAGTACTGATCTACTACAAGAAGCCCCATAGATTCCCAAGGCCTCCTCACTGACACCCACATTCATGGGGTCTGGATCAGTTCCATGCTGGTTTCCCAGCTAGCAGTCTGGGAACCAAGAGCTACCCATTCTTTACTTAATCTTAAAATCCTGCTTAATCTTTATATCTGTATGATGGGAAAATGCTCCCATGAAATCCCAGCAATATGGTTGCCAGAGCAAGATGGCTATAACAACACCATTTGGCATGTTGATGTGAACAGGAGACATTTCACCCAATCCTATCCCTAGATGAATAGCTACAGATAGTCAATGGCTGCTGACAAAAGGGAAATCGGTTGCCTCCAAGGTCAAGCTCCCACATAGTTTGTCCCTTCTCAACAGGTCATCTCTGGAAACAGGTACATATGAGCAATGTTAAATGAACCCAATAGAACACACAAACAAACACACACACACACTGACAACAGTAGTTAAATAAGAGATCATGAATTTAAGAAAAAGAGCTGGGGAACAGAAAGAGTTTTATGGGAAGGGATGAGAGTGATAAGATACAGTGCTCTTGAATGTAGTTCTCAAAAAGGAAAATCCTTCAGTGAGAGAAAACATTTAACAGAGAGTCCACAAAACCACCATAGATATTTTTCACTTTAGTTATTAAATAAAACTATGAGAATAAAAACTATGAAAATTTTAAAAAAGGTATAAGTATACAATGAGAAAATATCACAAGATATAAAATTTTTCCAATCTTATTTGGGAGACAGGAGCATAAAACTTTTATAAATTATAAGAAAAACTTTTGTAAAAAATGTGCAAAACAGAAAATTATAGTTAAATGGAAAATTGAGTGGTCAAGAGACAGGCACTCAAGCAATAATCCCTGTCATGTCAGGTGGGATTCCAAAAGCCTGCAAAGGAAAAAAATTGCATTGACAGAGATTTCAGTCATGGAAACTAGAATGAACTGCCATATTAAAATAATTAGACAAAAAAAAAAAAACCCTGTCAATTCAGATAGCTATCTACCCTATAAATCCTGACACTTTTCAAGATTGAGAACAAAAACAAATTATTTTCACTGGGAAACAGAGGGATTTCAGTTAACATCCCTTTATAAAGTAAATGTCCTTATGGTAGTAAAGAGAGCAGAAAGAAAATTAGCCTATTAAGAGAAAATTAGATTAGAAAGGCAGACATACAAAATATAGCAATGCACTGTTTACGGGACCCTAAAAAAGACATAGGGCATAATTTCTGAAAGAAAAAAGAGGGAAAACAGCATTAGTAAACTTCTCTGGGCCATGGATGTGTTTACCATCTGACTGTAAAGACGGTTTCATAACAAGCATGCAAATCGAACCAATCAAACTCTCCTCTTTTTTTTTTTTGTTTGTTTGCTTTTTTTATTTGAATTGCAAACAAGATTGCATTACATGACAATGGGTTCCAATTAGTTGAAAGATGTTTAGAAGAAAATAAAAATGGTGGAAAATATAAGTCAAGCAAGTACTGAGAACAGCAATGATAATACTGCTTCTGGCCCTGTTGTATCAAGCACAATAGTCTCTTAGGTTCCAGTTATAGTATGTGATATAAACAACTATGACAAGTCAAGAGATTCCAGAATCTCAATTGTATCTAGATAACAAGTTGTAGATGACTCCCAATATTAAATTGTATAGTCAGATTCTTAACTAATATATAGGTATATTGGCAAATTTCCAACTATAGTGGCTCTTTCAAGATATAACTCTTAGTAATTGATATTTAAGGAGATAGGAAGTTAATGAAGAGTAAGTCAATTAGTAAGTTTGCAATTGTCAAGGAAAGGCAAATCAAAATTACACTCACATATCATCACACTTGTAAGAGCTGGTATTATCAAAAAGACAACAAGAGCTAGTGAGGATATGGAGGAAAGGGAATCCCCATGTACTTTTTATGGGAATATAAATTAGTAAATCCACAATAGAGGTTTCTCAAAAACTGAAAAAAAAAACATTATTTCCAATCAGCCTCTTCAGTACTGGGTATATATCCAAAGGAAATGAAACTGAATTCAACCCATCAAAAAGACAAATGAACTCCCATTTTCTTTATAGAACTATTCAAAAACTGGAAGCATCAGAAATATTCATAAATAAAAAATGAATAAAGAACATGTGGTGGCTATACAAGTAGCCATAAAAAAGAGAGAAATTCTATCATTTACAACAACCTGTCTGGAATTGGTGTTCATCATGTTAAATTAAATAAGCCAAAGGCAAATACCACATGATTTTACTGTTAGGTAGGGAATGTTGAGATGGCGAAGAGGAGCCAAGAACAGGAATAAGTAGCACTCAACGAAGTAAGGTTACCAATGGGGCAGAAGTTTCAATTAGATAAAAATGGGAAGTTCTGGGTGTCATTGCATAATAGGATAGTCTTATACAAAATGTACAACATTTTGACATTGTTACCAGACATTTGTCATCTACCAAGCCCATGCTTAAGAGATACACACTCTAGTTACAAAAATAGTCACAATCGCATAATATTTTAAGTAAATTTTTTACATTATGTCCAGCTCTTTTCAAAGATATCTTTGATCCTATGAGACACTTGAATTGAAGTTTGGGCACACCAGCTAAAGACTAATTATGTCCTTTTTGTTTCAAAACATAAAAAAGATAGGATTTAGAATGATTTCACTACACGTAAATGATGCTTGCAAAAACAAAAGTGTGTATCCCAATTTGAACCATAGCACAACTTATGCATGTTTTGGAGGATCATGAGATACATCATTATTATGTAAAAACTGTACATACAAATTTTCAAAATATATTTAATTTGAAATATTTTAAAAGTGAACAGATTGGAGAAAGTAGAAATCTTGGCTCCCCCCCCCCCAAATTACAGCTTGTTATTAGTAAATATTGCAAGTATGAGCCAGATATCAATTCAGTTGTTATCTGTTCTCACTGTGTCTCTATAGCATGAATAGTTGTGTGTATACTAAAACAAAGAACTGTTTTATAGAAGGAGCATGACATGAATCTGTAACGTCTGGTTTTAACAGCAGCTTGACAGGCTTTAGTCACACCAACCTTGCTTCAGATGGCATCATTTCCAACAACGTTAATAAACAGGTCTTTCTGATCACTCAAAATAGAAAGTACATGCTGAAAATTTTCTCTGCTGTTTCTTCATGGTCCCTTTCTAGGACAGCACCCACTGTTTCTTTCCTACATAATGACTACTCTTGGGAAGCACTTAAAGCATATTTAAGAATGAGGAGATGAATAAGACACTGGATGTCCGTGAAGTCCATTTTAGTCTATCATCAGATGTGGATTTTGTATTTTAATTGTTCTTGTAATATACTTGTATATTACAAGTAATTCTTCAAGTTATATACTTGTTAGTCCTCTTTTTCTTTTTGTATTTACAGGTGTTGTACCCAGAGTCTTGCACACAATAGGCAAGTGATCTACAACTGAGCTACATATCCTGTTATGTTTTTCAAATGTTTTGTAGATACCACAGATGTATACAACAATACATTCTCTTCAAAGATTATGCAGAAAGTAAACTAGACTTCTGAAAAATATAGGTAAAATATGTTGGAATGTTGTAGTCATATGGTATAGAAGTTTAGTGAATGCATAGTTTATGTATTTATGCAATTCTGGGTACTTAGCTATAGATGTGTATTTAGGGCTATATCTCTATTTAGACAAGGCTTACATAAAAAATCATCTCTATTTAAACTTGATCAGATTTTATTAAAATATACTTTGTGAGAAATGCAGACCCATGTTTTGGGAAAAAAGCCTCTCTACGTTTTTTTTTTTTTTTTCCTGTGCATGATTCTCCTTATCTGGGTTACCTCTTTTTACTTAAAGACTTCAAGTCAGTAAGCTGAGGTGACCAAAATCTAAGTATATAGCTCTGACTAATGCAGGAATTCTTTGTTATGTACCTTTTCTCATGAAAACCTTTAACTGGATTCTAAGTAACTTAATCAGACTTCTATAGCCCTTAAAATAAACCCTTCCCAACTGACTTTTTTAGTGTATTTGCAACTCCATCAGTCAGATGAAGGAAAAATCATCAATGGCTTTAGGAAGCCATTTGGTTTCCCATTCAACATCCTCTCTTTCTTAAATTCAATTCAAGCTAACAAGTCACCCTTTGTTCAGAGCTGACATACAATGAAGACAGACTCAGCATCTCAAGTCAGTAATAATTAAACTCTAATGGTTTCTCCATTTATGGTTTAGTTCCAGACACTTCTGTTCCTACGCAGATGGAGTGGAATGCTTCAAGTGAATTTATCATCTAGTTTCAAGAAGCATACCTAGGCTTTAGCTGACTGATAGGCTAGTATAATTCACTGAGTCTCTTGATGGTGAGAGTTTTATAAATTTAAGAGACCTCTTTCTACACAATTGGTAACTGAAAGTGTGTCCATCCTTCTTTCCGGACTCTCTGAGCCATCTTGTCTATTATTCATCTTAGACATAGCAGCACTGAAGAAAATTTGGTCTTCTTGTTGACTCTTTAAAGTCTTTGACTTTTTTCTTTCATGACAACATTCCGTTTTGTTGTTATAGCTTTGCTCTCACAGAGTTTGTGCTAAAGTAACATGCAGCATTATTGAGGAGATGGTAAACATTTTTAATTATTTCTTTTAATTTTTGAGGTTATTACAAACATCTTCCTAAGTTGTAATACGATGCAGATGATGCATATAAAGGCTGTCACCTTTCTGTGACACTCACACATCTCTGGATGATGTGAGTCACTGTCAGTGGAAACCATTGCTGTCCTCATAACTGTGGGGCTGAGAAGCTCATTTGCCGAGTGTAGCAGGAGTGTTCATTGGGACGTGATAGACTACCTAACATGGAAGAGAGAGCTCCAAGAGAGAGAAAAGAGTCTGCTACATGATGATGATTCTCATCGCCTAGGATAACAGATGCAGAAACCTTCGTGTGAGTTTTTCCACCCTCCCTCTGTTCCAAATGTGTTTCATTAATCACCTAGCATATTGCCTGATTTCAAATTCTTTTGCTTTCATTTTGACAGGAATGTGAGTCTGAGCATAAGGCAATGGTAGAAATAGCTTGACAGAAGTGAGTTCACAAAGAACTTGCAAGGCTATTTGTGTAGCTCCAGATTGTTTTAATTGCAATAATAATTGTATTTTTTATGCAACTACAAACAGGCATTATTAATTATGGTGACCTTGGCAACCACATCCATGTGTTATATTTTTCTCTGTCTTATAAAAATGTGGTCCTTATTTTACTCAAAATGCTTTGTGCATTGATTCCATGTTGGTCATTTACAAGCCTTTAATCATGAGGCTAGAATTTTGACTTCCTTTCCTGAAATATTTAATGGTCCAATGCCAGATTCCTCTCTTCTGTTTCATGAGAATTTCATTAAAAAGCTGAAAGAACTGGTCTTTCTGCTGTTTGGGGCATTCCAACCTAATAGAGTTAGGGTGTAATAATTCAATCAACTTTCTGGCATTTGGCCCCGACTATCCTTCAAGTAACTGCCCCAGCTTGCTACATCCACATTCTAAACTTATCCCACATACACCTTATTATTTCTTATAACAGTTTATTTTCTCTTTCCATGCTTTGATCCACAGTGATCTCACATTTGTTCTGTATTGGGTAAGATCCATGGAGACAGGCTAGGTGGTCTGAAAGGATCTTGAAACACAACAAAAAATAAGGATGGGAAGACATGTCATAGCTCACCTGCATGGTAAGGATGGTGAGTCTCAGCTTGTCACTTTCTCTCTGAAGTTCATGGGGTGGAATCTAGTGAAGTGCTATAAGAGCCAGGAATATTTTTACTTAGTGAATTAAGCATATTTCAGATATAACATCAATGTAAAGCCACATGACAGTGCATGGCCTAAGTGCAGAAAGTTGCTCATTAATAATAATCATAGCAAGTACAAGGAGGTACGTCATACTACTGCACTAAGAAGAGTAAATGTGTTTCTGGTTATAAGTATGTTTTATGTTTTGGCAGTCAGTGAAAAAAATTATGGTACCAATTCTATTGCTTTAATAAAATTATAAAAAGGAAGAATGTGGATTGAGAAATGTGATTGTCTACAACTAAGATAAGATTGGATGACAGTCTGGCAGCCAGAATAAAAAGTAAGAAAAAAGATATTATGGAGAAAAAAAAAGCAAAATTAATGACTCATAGAAGAGAGTAAGGAAGGAACAACGTAAAAGTATCTGCAATGCAGGTTGACGACTTCCTAGCAGGGAATATTGAGCACAGTCAAAGGAAGAAGGTGAATTCTGTATTTGGTTCTCTTGCTCTGGACAGCAATAGAACTAGAATGGCCATATATGCCATTCCCAATCAAATCATTTCCTCAAAATCCTGTCATGAGTTTCCATAAATAAACTTCTTATTTTCATTTCACTTTAAACTTTTAGAAGACAAATTAATGTGCTTAACATTTTGACAAATTCACCAAGGTAAACTTTTTTCTTTTCTTTCTTTCTTTTTTGTTTCGAGACAGGGCTATGGTGAAGTTTTCTGACTATTTTTTCTTTCTATCAATTTTCAACACTAATGTGTGAGATCAATACTAATATTTTTTATGGAGTTGAAACTCAAGCTCACATTTAAATTAGTTTGTCTTTGTCAGCACTTGTCTGAGAAGCTTCATACTTTCCTAAGCATATACCTGTATAATTATACAACTCTCACTTACAAACAAGAGCAACAGATTGAGAGAAATGAATCAGACTCCAAAGTCTCCATTATTACTAAATTATGGGCATGCGATCCAAATTCAGGCCAACCTACATAAGTTTTCCTTGTCTGTTCTCCAAAGATAACTCCTCAACATGAGTAGTTCTTCTGAATGTGTTGAACTGAAGTCATGAGTATCAATTACAGGACATACATATTTTCATTCTTCACTAAATTACCTATCTTTGCTTCAATATTTACAAATTCTATTAGAACTAAGCACTCTTAACTGGAGACTTAATGTGGTGAAATTAAATTTTACTAGGTTTTATACAGAAGAGGGTTTATTTGTGGTTTCCAGAAATCACCACAGAAGAGTTCACTACCACAATTATCACTAGCTGTGTCATCTGTTCCAATGTGTTATAGTCAAATCATCGGAACACAGAAAAAGACTGTTTCCTTTAATAAAACACCAACACAATCCTTCTATTTCACCTAACCTTCCTAATAAGCATGTCACACCAGCTCTGGGTACACACTTTCTCCATGACAGAGAACTGAAGTAACTGCAGCAAGTCAGAGGTGCAGAAAATGTGAATTAAGACCTGAATCTAAGCCTAGAAACTTCTTTTTTGGTCTTTATTATTATTATTTTTAAATCAGTAACAAGCTTGCTTCACATGTCAATCCCAGCTCCCTCTCCCTCCTTCCTCCCCTTCCCCCCACCAACCACGCCAAGCCCCCTCCATCCCCCCTCTGTTCACCAGGAAGGCTGAGGCCCTCCATGGAGGGTATTTCCAAAGTCTGACATATCAACCCAGGCAGGGCCTAGGCCCTCCTCCATGTGTCTAGACTGAGAGAGCATCCTTCCATGTGAAATGGGCTCCCAAAGACCATTTGTGTGCCAGGGATACTACCTGAGGCCCCATAGATTGCTGAGGCCTCCTCACTGACACCCATGTTCAGGGGATCTGGATCAGTCCCATGCTGGCCTCTCAGTCATCAGTCTGGGGTCCCTGAACTCCCCCTTGTTCAGGTCAGCTGTTTCTGTGGGTTTCACCAGCCTGGTCTTGACCCCGCTGCTCCTCCATCTCTGCAGTTAGGTTCCAAGAGTTCAGTTCAGTGTTTTGCTGTGGGTGTCTGCCTCTGCAGAATTCTCAAGAATGGCTGAAAAGACACATAAGAAAGTGCACAACATCCATCCTTAGCCATCAGGAAATGCAAATCAAAACAACTCTGAGATACCATCTCTTGTCAGAATGGCTAGAATCAAAAACACTAATGACAGTTTATGCTGGAGAGGATGTGGAGATAAGGGGACACTCCTTCACTGCTGGTGGGAGTGCCAACTTGTACAGTCACTTTGGAAATCAGTATGGTGATCTCTCAGGAAAATGGGAATCAGCCTACTACAAGATTCAGCAATTCCACTCCTAGGCATATACCCAAAATATGCACATTCATACAATAAGGACATCTGTTCAACTATGGTCATAGCAGCTTTATTTGTAGTAGCCAGAACCTGGAAGCAACCTAGATACCCCTCAACTGAAGAATGGATAGAGAAAATGTGGCACATTTACACAATGGAGTATTACTCAGCGGGGGGAAAAAAACTAAAAACTATGGAATCTTGAAATTCAAAGGCAAATGGTGGCATCAGAAGAAACCATTCTAAGCGAGGTAACCCAGTCATAAAAAGACAAACATGGTATGTACTCACTCATATATGGATTTTACACATGGATCAGGGGATTGCCAGCCTACAATCCCACTGCCAAAGAGTCTGGGAAACAGGGAGGACCTTAAGACAGACATGCATAGTACCCTGGAGAACAGGAATGTTACCGGATCTCCTGAGCAAATTGGAAGCATGGGGCAAGGGGAGAGGGAGATGAAGGAAAGAAAGGGGGAGAAGAGGAGATGAGAGGAGGACATGGGGGAGCAGGAAGCTTGAGTCAGGGGAAGAATAGAGGAGAGCAAGATAAGAGATATCATAATAGAAGGAGGCATTATAGGTTTAAAGAGAAATCTGGCACTAGGGGGATTTCTAGAGATCTACAAGGATGACACCAACTGGCAATCTAAGCAATAGTGGAGAGGCTACCTTATATACCATTGATGACTACCTTATATGCCATCCTAGAAACTTCTTTAACGCTTGATGAGATTGCTGTCAAAGATGGAGGAAGCCATTCTTTCCTAAAGCACTGTGAAGACACAGTGAAAAAATCTGTATGATTTTTTTCTTTTGGCATGTGTATGTGGTATGTATACACATAAAAATGTTTGAATGTACATGGGTGTGCATGTATGCATGTACATGTGGACATGTGAGTTTGACACTGGGTAATTTGTTGTTCTCCACTTTACTTAAATTAGAATCACTCACTGAACTAGGAATGGCCAATTATGGCTCATCTAAGCACCAATCAAAGTTTTTCTCTCAGATGATGCTAATTCATGTCAAACTGGCAATGAAAGCTAAGTAGGAGATACTACAAATATAGAAAAAAATCATTTTTTGGACATGAGTTCTGAGAATCACTTGACACACCCAATGAAATGGGAAGCAGTACTCTACACTAGAAATGGCTCAAATTTTCTGGTCATGAAGACATCACTATCTTTTATGGGTCTTATACTATACTCAAGCTGTGTTCAGCTTGGCTTGTCTTCCTCTCATACTATCCTGCTATACCAGCATCACTGCTCCTAAAGACCTCTCTATTGCTTGCATCACAAATCCACATTACCCTTGTTCTAATTCATGGGTGATCACACTTATCTTTCACCTCACAGCTCACATTTTTCAAGCTAACTATAGATGTTCAAATAATTGTGTCTACACAAAGAAAGAAACATAAGTCATAGGTTCTGAGGGTGATTTTGTGAAAACCACTAAAAGAGAAAAAAATCTAACTCCTGTTTACAAAACAAGCACATTTTCCTTTCACATCTACCTGGAATAGGTCAGTAGGAAGAAACATTCCCACATAAGGGAAATTGAATATTATTGAAAATTATCCAAAAGTGGGTCTGGAGATAGCAGCTCAGAGTTTAAAAGTATTTGTTTCTCTGGTAGAAGACTAAAGTTCAGTTCTCAGCATGCATGTCAGACAGATCACAACCTCTTGTAGCTCCAGCTCTAGGATGTACAATACCTTCTTCCAGTCTCCTTGGGTAACACACAAACATCCACACATGAGCACATGCACATCATGCACCCACACTTGCGTGCGCGCATGCGCGCGCACGCTCACACACACACACACACACACACACACACACACACACATATACACACACATGCATACACACGTATGCTTGCATGCAAACACATGAAACCTTAAATTAAAAGAAAAGAAAAGTGCTCAAAGCTTCATGATACAGCAATGCTTCCTTAACTATTGCTCCTTACTCTAATTCTTTTGGGAAGCAGGCAATGATGTTGTGCAGAAAAAAAGAAATAAGGATGCTTCAGTGTGGTCTTATAATGCCAAGAAATACCATTTGAAACACAACATGAATTCCTTCCTTGGAGAATTTTGCACAGGAAATTGCTGCTAGCTGAATTAGTTACACAGACAACATATAGTGATGTTTCCACAGTGTGTGTAGATGTAGATGGATTGCACTACTGAATACATTGCATCTATAGGTGTAGGGTCTGGAGCTAAACATGTGTATCTTGCAGTTCTCCAGGCATTACACCCTTTACCTAGGCTATAGAATCATCCACCCTTTCCTCGCAAGGCAGAATTGTATCTCAAGTCCTCATGCAAAAAAAAAAAAAAAAAATCTGCCCACTCTGCTCATTGCTTTGAGGCATTTAGTGAAGAAACATTTTTAGATTATTTGTAGAAGTATGAATGTTTGCCCTTTTCATATAACCCAGTTATGGCAACAACATACAATTTTGGAAGTAAGAGCCCTTTGTTATGTCTGGCTTTGTAATAGATTTCAAAACAAAGTACATATTGACTTCACTTTAAGCACCGAGAAGAATGTCTGCTGCTATCAGGGTGGTGCTAATTGCATGTGCTACATAAATAGTTCTGTTCAAACTAGCTTCAGATTACTAATACTTATTTTCAGCTTTTGCTAGAAAAGTCTTTTGTGTATTTAAATTGTTCCATCAAAGAAAAAATTGCTGAGAATTTCCCCCCACTCACCTCCCTGCCCTTATTAAAATTGTCCCCACTAATAAAAAAAAATAATGAGCATTAGTGAAATAATGAACAGCACCTAAACTGCCCTTTCCTAATTGCATTCTATAATTATAGGTTGCTGTACAATTAGGATCATTTTATCTTAACAATGCTGGACATATATAAGCACTTAATACCTCTCATGAGGTTAGGTAAAATGTATATTATTTCTTACTTTTCATACTATCACCAAGAAATGGGGAGGGAAAGCCTTTATAATAACAGCAAGAATTGCTACATCAGAATTCCTAGTGCATTGTCAAGAATTCTGAGTCTCTCTCATATTGCCTATTCTGTGTTTCATAAACACCAGCATCTGTTTCTAATCTCATGTGATGTAGTCAATCTATCTCTGCTTATAGCCAAGAGGAAAGATGAGCTAATGTTGCAAAGCAGAGTGCCTGCCCAGAGAAACTGTTAATTGTCAGGAAGGCAGACTGCTCTCCTGGAGACTGACAGATGAGAAGTTGGAGGGTGAGCATGCCATACCCATTACCTGCTTCTCTCAGAGTCTATTTCAGGAAAGACAAAGTCTCAAAGAGTAGTGTGTAATGCTGCAATTGCATTCATGGCTATTTGTAACTTGGACTGATTTTATTTCCATTCAAAACAGCACCATTACTATCACCAGACTGCTGTGAATCCTTTTGAATATTTTCCTAACTCTTTTGTTATCTAGATAGATTTATTATTTATTTTTTAAACCAAATTTTAAAGTGGAAACAAGATGTAGTTTCCACTTAAAAACAAAAATAGCTTGGCTAGAGTTCACTATTTTTTTTCTCTTGTGGTACATAACTAAACAATATTGTTAAGGCTTTTAATATATAATTTAACTGGTCACATGCCTTTATAACTTGAAGGTAAAAGCCTATTATTATGACTATTCATGCTGCTCAGATATCAGATACTATCTTTTATGAAAAAATGGGAAGTTTCCACTGGAACATCTGGGAGTAGATATATGAAAAGTGATGATTACAATGCCAATCACAAGAACTAAAACTGTTAGCACCAGAGCAGATAAAGATTAAAATAAAGCAGTTAAACTATAGTAAGGTAACTAGTTGCGAACAGGTTAACAAAGTCTGAGACATAGAACTAAATCCTAGAGATAAGTTGTGCATCTTAGATATCATGTACATCTCAGACCTCATGCATTTTAAATGTTTGCCTATCAAAGAATCTGATATCACATTTATCCAGGTTTGGCCTTTCTTGCACTTTTAAGAAAATTTTGATGCTCATTAGAATATTTTGAATATTCTGGTAGCTCTGTTTGACCTTTTCTATAAATTTAATACAAGCAGGGAATTTTTGTGTTCTTTTTGGGTATCTTCAATGCCTAGCAAATAGATATGATCAGAAGGCAGACATATGAAAGGATCTTAGAAAATGAGTCAATTAAACACTGTAAGACGTTATACTACTCAAATCCTCATTAGTTTTGGTAGTTCAGATCAAAGCTCCATGGTGCCACTCACAATCCAGACAGCTATATGACAAGTGCATGTGTGCATGGGACAAGGATGGAAACAGCTGACTCTAATAACCTGTTCAACTGAGAAGTGTGGGTTACAATTCAAGAACAAAAGATTAGACATATACTAACTATGGGTTGCTTTGTAGTGCTGGGAACCAAACGCAGGTTTGTTGTTGTTGTTGTTGTTGTTGTTTTTGTTTTTCCAAGACAGGGTTTCTCTGTGACTTTGGAGGCTGTCCTGGAACCAGCTGTTGTAGACCAGGCTTGTCTCAAACTCACAGAAATTCACCTACCTCTGCCTCTTGAGTGCTGGGATTAAAGGCATGCGTCACCAACACCCAGCCTCAAACTCAGGTTTTTACAGATGTTAAACAGTTGTTTACCTTAATACATCCCCAACCTCAAGGTTCTGCACAGGAGAAAAAAAACTCAGGTGCTGAGTACAGAGGTATCTCTATTTGCTGTGATGAAAACTTTAAAATTTTACTAAGCATTTAATTTTGTATTCTTAATAGAAAAATTTTGATGGATCATAGTTCTAGAGTCTGGGTGATCTTGGTTAGCTGAACTGAAAGTTAGAAATACCAAGATTACATCAAACAGAACTAAATCTATATTCTGAGCTCCTAGTCAGATGTGTCTACTACAATGACAGCTAAAGAACATTTAAAAAAAAATCTACAAGGTCAAACAATATGAAAAGACAGCATCACAGTGAGAGACAAGAACCAAGTATTGGAAGTAGAAAAGCAGATGCAGGAGTAGAGGTGACTTTTTGCTAATGAAATGAACAGGAAGTGGAATAAAAAAGAAGAAAGCTTTTGGGACTTGTAGTCACCAGACCCTTTTGAACACTGCAAGGTAAGTTGTGGATGTAAATACAGAATAGTGAATACTCCTACCTACTTCTCTAAATCCACAGAATCCACAGGATAGACTGTAGATTTTCTCTCAGGAGGCATAGATATGCGTAGTGACTGGGAGAGTTGAGAGATTGAACATTGAAAGAATACTTATCCATCAAATTTGATTCTTTCTCCATTTCCATTGCCAAAAGTAGAAAAATTAGGTTTGTATCAAGAAGAAAAGATAATAAAACATTCTAGACTTCATTCAGGGGTAAACCCAGCCAAATGTTGATATTATTAAGTTCCTCAAGTATGAAGTGGCCAGGCCCCAACTGATCAGCCATCTGTGAAAATCATCAACTACTCTGCCCATGCTCACTGAGGTTTTGACCACAACGGTTGTTCCTTTTTCTACTTCAGATTCTAAGAAACATCCCAAGGAATCTGATGAACCTTTAAAGGGGAAAACAATCAGAAAAATAAGGCAGGGAAGGGAATTCTAAGAACTCTGAATAATGTGCTAAAAGCAAAGGAGGCATGCCTTACCCAAGATGTAGGGAATTATAGAAAGAGTGCATAAGACTTGGAGGAAGAGGTGAGTGTCTGAGCTCCTGATTGGACAACACTGCTCTCTAGACCCCAGGCCACAGGGGTCACATCCCTTGCCCCAACCCAACTACAGCAGCCCCAGTGACTGGGCAGCAGCATTCTCCCCAGCCCCCAGCAATCCCCCCACTGCATCAGCTACCAAGAGAGCCACATGCCCCACCTATACCTGGAGGAAGATGTGACTATCTGAACTCCAGACTGGACAGCCCTGCTCTCTAGGCACTAGCCCCAACCTACAACTGTGGCAGATGCCAGTGGCCCACCCCATCTTCCACTGCAGTGACAGTGACCAGGCATCAGCACCCTCCCCTCCTCTCCATCTCTCTGCCACCACATTAGTGACCACCAGAGTCACAGGCCCCATCTGCACCTGGAGGAAGAGCAAGCAACAAAGTCTAGGACCCCATCTACCCCAACTAGAGGAAGAAACGAGTAGACAGCAGTATAAGAACACATTCAACAACATAAAGAGCAATATGGCAGCACCAGAAACTAGTGCTTCTACAACCGCAAAACCTGAACATCTCAATGCAGATGAAGCAGAAGAAAATGACCTTAAAATAAGTTTATGAATATGATAGAGCTCCTTAAACAGGAAACAAAAAATTCTCTTAAAGAAATGGAGGAAAAGACAAACAAAAAATAGGAAGAAATCAATAAATCCCTTAAAGAAAACCAAGAAAATCAATCAAACAAATGAAGGAAACAATACAAGACTTGAAAATTGAAATAAAATCAATAAACACACACACACACACACACACACACACACACACACACAGAAAAAGAGAGAGAGAGAGAGAGAGAGAGAGAGAGAGAGAGAGAGAGAGAGAGAGAGAGAGAATTCTGGAAATGGAAAATCTGGGTAAACGAACAGGAATTACAGATGCAAACATAACCAACAGAATGCAAGACATGGCTGAGAGAATATCAGGCATTGAAGATACCAAAGAAAAAATAAATTCACCAGTCAAAGAAAACATTAAATCCAGCAAAGTCATAACACAAAACACACAGGAAATAAGGAACACCATGAAAACACCAAACCTAAGAATAGTAGGGATAGAAGAAGAGCTAATACCAATACTCCTCAAGTTGTTTCACATGATAGAAACAGAAGGAACATTGCTGAACTCTTTTTATGGGACTACAGTTACCCTAATACCCAAACCACACAAGGACATGTCTAAGAAAGAGAATTGCAGAACAATCGCCCTCATGAATATTGACTAAAAATACGCTTAAATACTGGCAAACCGAATCCAAGAACACATCAAATAATCATCACCACAATCAAGTAGGCTACATCCCAGAGATGCAGAGATGGTTCAACATTCAAAAATCTGTCAGTGTAATCCACCATATAAATAAACTGAGAAAAAAAAAAAAAAGCTCATACACACATGGTCATCTAATTAGATGCTAAAAAAACTTGGAAAACATCCAAAAACCTTTCATGATAAAGGTCTTGGAGAGACCAGGTCGGTAATGATAAGTCTTTCCACTACCCGCTTGAATTCCGCCGAAACGTTAAGACCCCCAAAATAATACACAGAGACTTATATTAGGTACAATGCTGCTGGAAAATGACTAGGATTTCTCATTTGCTTGCTCAGTCTCAATTATCCACTACAACTATCAATCTGTATATTTTATAAAGACTTATCAGACACTGGCAGCAGGCATCTTCTCTTGCCAGGATCACATGGTAGCTCCTGATCAGAGAGCAGGAGGAAGAGAGATTTTATGCTTGTCCCTGCTTATGTTCTGAGTCTGCCTTCTATGACACTTCCTGCCTGGATCACAAGACTTCTTTACTACATTTTCCAGAATCCTCCTCGACTCCTAGTCCCACCTATCTTTCTGCCTCATTGGCTGAACAGTGCTTTAGTCAACAACCAATAGGATAAACATACACAGAAGGACATCTCCCATCAATTAGGGATACAAGGAAAATACCTAAAAGATAATAAAGGCAACATACAGCAAGCCAATAGCCAACATCAAGTTAAATGGAGGAAACTCAAGGCAATTTCACCAAAACCAGGAATAAGACAAGGCTGTCCACTGTCTCCATATCTCTTCAATATGGTACTTGAATTTGCAGCTAGAACAATAAGACAACAATAGGAGATAAAGGGGATACAAACTGGAAGGGAAGAAGTCAAACCTTCACTATTTGCAGATGATATAATATACATAAGTGACCCAAAATTTCTACCAGGGTCTACAGCTGATAAACACATTCAGTAATGTGGCAGAATATAAAATTAACTCAAAAAATCAGTAATCCTCCTATTTACAAATGATGTATGTACTGAGAAAGAAATCAGAGAAACGTCACCCTTCACAATAGTCACAAATAACATAAAATATCTTGGGGTAACTCTAACCAATCAAGGGAATGACCCCTATGACAAGAACTTCAAGTCTTTGAAGAAAGAAATTAGAGAAGATACCAGAAAATGAAAAGATCTCCCATGCTCCTGGATAGGTAGAATCAGCACAGTAAAAATGTCAATCCTACCAAAAGCAATCTACAGACTCAATGCAAATCCCATCAAAATCCCAGCACAATTCTTCACAGACCACAAAACAACAATACATAACTTCATATAAAAAGACAAAATATCCAGGATAGCCAAAACAACCCTGTACAATAAAGGAATTTCCAGAGGCATCACCATCCCTGATTTCAAGCTCTACTACAGAGCTACAGTAATAAAATCAGCTTGGTATAGGCATAAAAATAGACATGTGGATCAATGGAATCCAATTGAAGACCCTGGTAATAACCCACGCACCTGATTTTTGACAAAGAAGCCAAAATTATACAATGAAAGTAAGAAAAAGTAAGAAAGCATCTTCAACAAATCGTGCTGGCATAACTGGATGTGTACATGCAGAAGAATGCAAATAGATCCGTATCTATGCCCATGCACAAAACTGGAGTCCAAGTGGATCAAAGATCAAAGAGTTCAACATAAATCCAGTTACACTGCACCTGACAGAAGAGAAAGTGGAAAGTAGCCTGGAAGGCATTGATACAGGAGATCACTTCCTAAATATAACAGTAGTAGCAGAGACTCTGAGAGCAAACAAATGGGAGAGAGTCAACAAACAGGACCTACTGAAACTGAAAAGCTTCTGTTAGGCAGGGGCATGTTAAGTAAGACAAAACCTCAGGCCACAGAATGGAAAAAGATCTTTACAAAACCCACATCTGACAGGGGCCTGTTCTCCAAAATATATAAAGAACTCAAGAAACTAAATACCAAAATACTAATTAATCCAATTAAAAATGGGGTACAGATGTAAACAGAGAATATTCAGCCAAAGAAACTCAAATTGCCAAAAGACCTTTAAGTAATTGCTCAATATCCTTAGCTGTCAGGGAAATCAAAATAACTCTGAGATACCATCTTATACCTCTCAGAATGGCTTAGGTAAAAAATGCCAATGATAGTTTATGCTTGAGAAGATGTAGAGTAAGTGAACACCCCTCCATTGCTGATGGTAGTGCAAACTTGTATAGCCACTTTGGAAAACAGTATGGCGGTTTCTCAGAAAATTAAGAATCAGTCTACCTCAAGACCCAGCAATATCACTCTTGGGCATAAACCTCAAGGATGCACAACATACCAGAAGGGTATTTGCTCAACTATGTTCATAGCAGCATTGTTTATAATAGCCAGAACCTGGAAACAACCTAGATGCCCCTCAACCAAAGAGCAGATAAAGAAAATTTGGGACATTTAAAGTATTTCTCTGTGATACGCAATTTGAACTCACTTTACTATGAAACTTTTAAGAATTGGTGATAAGGCAAAATTTTAACAGCTGTATTTAAAGGGGCAAAACTCAAGTCTCCATTATCATATGTAAACTGCTGCTATATTTTCTTACAATAAATTTGGAAGCCAAAATGCAGGAAAATGCTATCAAAACACACAAAAAAAGTTTCCAACATAGAATTCAGTATCTAGGTCCAAATGAAAGTTAGGAGTAGAATGATTTCCCTAGAAGATGCTGTATGTCAAAACTGTATTGTCAGTGGATAGGGAATAGGAGAATCAGTGTGAAGGTGCAAGAAGGGGTTATGGAGGATAAATATAAAAATATATTTATAATATGTGAAGAAATCATTATATGCAATTTACACAAGAAATATGAAGAGTTTGGGACTCAGAAATTGTTTCAATGGCTACCTTAATTTAGCTATGTGATGTTTTTAATTTGCAAATTAATTACAAATACTTTTTATTTCAAAACATTAAATGAAAACCAGTAATCATGAGAAAAGAAAACAAAAAAATGTTACAAAAGTAGTTTTAAAGTATGGTTATGTTGTCTGTAATATATTTTAAATAAATTTGACCTATATTTTAATTTTTCATATATTTTTCAATTTTGAGTTATCTTAGCCTGTAGAATAATCCACTTTCAAATTTATTATAGCCAACACAATAAATTATAGCATTAGTATTGACACTGTAAGTAAAAACAAAAATGAAAGGAACAAAAATCAATGTTTGATCCTTTTTAGAAAAATCTATAAAAGGACATCACTACCAGAATAAAGAAGTGAACCAAGAGAAAGACACAAGATTCAGGAAACAGAAATTTCAACGATATTTGACATAAGTCTATCATCAGTCAATCAAATGTTTCCTAACTTGTCTGAGACAGTCTGCAACTACTTTGCTTCCTTTGAATACTAATGTTCTTTTAAGATCTTTTGTGGCCAAGCTTAGATATCACCATCTAATCCAACAACTCATTCACTAAACTATATTGAAATGTGTGTGACTGTAAGAGTGTGTGTGTGCATCTGCCTGTGTATGTCTGTGTATGTATGTATGTATGTATGTATGTATGTATGTATGTATGTATGTATGTATGTCTTTGTATGTCTGTGTGTGAGCATCCATTTGTGTATGATGTGTGACTGTGTATGTGCGTATCTGTGTATGTTTGTGTGGGGTGTGTGTGTGTGCGCGCTTGCGTGCGCGCATCTGTCTGTGTATGTCTTGGCATCTCTATATTTCTCTCTCTCTCCTCTCTGTCTCTCTCTGTCTCTCTCTGTCTCTCTCTGTCTCTCTCTGTCTCTCTCTCTGTGTGTGTGTGTGTGTGTGTGTGTGTGTGTGTGTGTGTGTGTGTGTGTGATCCTAATCGGTCTTATCAATAAAAACCAGGTGTCAGATATTGGGATGAAAACCTGGAAGATCAGACAACTAGGAGCAGCTGCCAGTTGCTTCTTACCTGTCCTGTTCCCCAGTCTGAAAGGGCTGAGTATCTGTCTCCACCCTACCTTGTCACTTCTTGTGTCTGTCTCCTGAGTGCTGGGGTTATCCCACAATAACAAATTCAGGAGAAATTGTGAGGACTTTTTATGACCTTTTATTCAAGACCCTACCTAGTTTTTCTATTTTTGTTGTACTGCCTACTGCTCAGGAATATCACTCCACATGTTCAGTGAGATGTGTTGTCATATACATGTGAAATTTTTGTTGACTTTTCTAAATATGGCATGATTAGGAGGTCATAGAGAATGAATTAAAACCAAAGATATTGGACCATAATATGTGGGCAGGCAGTGAGCTTTGCAATCCTTATGATAAGGATTAGGCACTTGAAGGGACACATGTTAAATTCCTTATGACTATTTTGACCTTTTTCATAGATAATTTTATTTGAACCCATCTAATTTCACAGGAGTTTTCACTGTGGTGACAGAAAAACCAAAAAGTCTGGCTCTTGATTTCCTGTACCACAGGCCATTCAGGTAAGAAGTTCTGAGTTTATTTCCATCAGCTGATTTTAACCCTCTCTATAAGTAAACTGCTTTTCTCCAGTCTCCTCTGCCTTGATGCCATATTCAATTATTTTTAAGTACTAAGTTCATTTTGACAGAACTTTTAACAGCTCCTGCAAGATGCAAGCTATGGCAGGGATTTGTACACATTAAAAGCCATTTCACATTTCATCACATTATAAAAGTAGATAAATCTTACAATAAAGATGAGAACTCACTAAAACTCAGATTCACCTGAATCCTTTTAGTTCACATGATGTTCCAAGTTTTCTTATCTATGAAACAAAAGCATTATAGCTATCTCAGAAGACTGCGGAAAACATAGAGGTATATTTCAAGCGACAGCAAGAAAGTTTGGAATCCAGTAAACAATGAAATCTTGCTGCTCTCTGGCAAGTATTACATTAGGTTTTAATGCTATACAAAGTAATGAAGGAATTCCCATGGCCTCACTAAGAACATATCTATGAATTAGAGACTGAGTGGAATACAATAAAAATTAGTAAACATCAGTACTTAAACCATTGTATTACGTAAAATACAATAGTGGTCACAATATTAGAAACAAACAGTAACTCCATGATAGTCTTAATGTGTATATTAACAAACTGCAAGGGCAGAATGGAAGAACAGACTATCCTCTTCAGGGGAAAAGGGTAATGGAGGGGGTAGTGGAAAGTTTCAAATGGGGAGCTACCTTTCAGTTGATCATCATAGAGAATCAGATGGAAACAGGAAGCGCCAGAATGTGAGAATCAAGCCACACACTTAGATGGCAGGTTGTGCACAGAAGTCAGATGACAGTCTGATGATGTAAGATGTCAGCCTCAATAGGAGAGGAAGCTGAGTCACATGTCAAACTCTCATGACTTTGATGGCAGCAGTAGGGAACCACTAACTAGTTCTGTGGGAGAAGAACAATCTTCTTAAGGCATGTGTATTCTAGGATGGAAGACTGGTTTGCAGCTTAGAGAGTGGAAAGGGTGCTGGCTAGGATGGAGTAATGAGGAGAGCTATATAGGCATGGTGGGGCAGAGCAAGGTAACAGTCACCAAAGTGAGGTCAGCGCTGGTAGAACCAGAGAGGAATGGCTGCTGAGGTACATTCAAGTGTTATTTGACAGCACATTTGGGCAGATGAGAAGAGAGAGAACATGCACCTATCTTAATCACCTATGAAAACATCATGGAGCAGGTTTTCTAGGGATATCCTTCTTTTTGTTTCATTATGGGAAAAAGAGGCAGGAGACAAGATGTTGTTGGAAAATCCATGTTGGCCTGTTTATTCCAGGAGTGCTTGCATTCTGAGTATGTTATAGCTCTGGCCCTCAGGAAATGCTTTAAGGAAACTAAATAAAAATAAATAAGTAATGGTCAATTGCAAACAAGGCAAGGAGTGGGAGATTTCATAGCTCTGGAGAAGACAGAACTATGTTCCCAGCTGGGTGACCTTTAGCAAAACACTCAGTATCACAACAAAGCAGCATCAGCAACCTGTGTGCAGGGAGATAAGATAAATAACACCTGCTCTCCCTGCCTGCCTATCAGTGAATGGAAGAACTCATCCATCTAAAAATTCCCTGTGAAAGACCTATGGGTTTACATATTATAAGCGGAGGATTGTTAGTGTAGATGCAATAGACATTTCAATTTAACAGAGATGAGAGGTAGTGATTGTCCTCCAAATATGTCTATAGGCATATTTACATCATGGAGGCATGATAATTTACCAGACACTAAATCCATCTCTCAAAGTATGTGTGCTAAATGAACTTCTTACATACAGTTGTGGAAGAATATAACAACTGAGATTATCATTGATGATATGATTAATGTGGGAGTCCCTCAGGGCTTTCACAGTACCATAATACCCAAGTCCCCACTTTTCTTATCTATGAGATAAGAAAACAATACTTGGTTCACCATAATTATGTGAAACAACATAGATAATAACACATAAAGCTGATTCTATATACATTAGCCCCCAGTCCACAAATTTATTGATTTATTTAGCAATTAAGTCACACATATCCCATGTGATAGACATCTTTCTACTATTTGATCCAATATAAATTAAGAATGGTCAGATTCTTGCCCTCATGGAGCCTATTTTAAAAAACAAAACAGTAAATGAAAAAAAATAGCAGAGTTGGATGAATCCTATGAGTTCCTTAGAGGTGCTGTGGAAGATTCATCAGTGACTTGAAGGCAGGTGATGAAGAGTTACTTTACAAAGAAGAATTGGGACAAGCTTGAAGATATGAGTCAGATTTAAGGGTATCAAGGAATTATCCACTAACACACACACACACACACACACACACACACACACACACACACACAGAGAGAGAGAGAGAGAGAGAGAGAGAGAGAGAGAGAGAGAGAGAGAGAGAGAGAGAGAGAGAGCTCCAATTCTGAGCAGAAAAGTTAAGAAGTATAATGGATCTGATGTTGTTGAAAGTTGGGAATCCTTGATCCCCAAGGAAAGGAGGACAGCATGTCAGCAGACAAGAGAGGAATGTCACAGAAGAGAAGGTCCGACCATGTGGTGCTTGTGAAACATTGAGAAGAGCTTGCATTTCACTCCTAACTCAGTGGGAAAACACTGAGAGAGTGTAAGCTACATACAGTCTGGCACAATATACCTAACACTGTCTTCTGTACAACAAGCATTAAAAAATAAAGATTATATTTGAACTTCTATAATTTATATCCAAAATCATGCAAATATACAAAGACATACATGCAAGCAAAAATAACCCATATACATAAAATAAAAATATTTTTAAACATGTCTATTATTTGGTAGATGGGGACAATTCAAACAGTGTAGGGAAACGTCCCTGCATTCTCCATTACAAGATGGCACCTGCATCCGGCAGGCACCGAATGTAAACAAGATTATTGCGCAGGCACTGGGTAATTTTCCATTCCTTGATCTCTGCCTATTCCGTGGCGTCATATGGCCTGATGAGCTGCAGCCAATCATGGGATGACACGTCCGAGGCGGCGGTTGCCAGCCTTTATTAGAGGACGGGATTCTTGGCTCGGGGTCTCCGCTCTGGTAAGCTTATGCTCTCCTCTCAAGACGCATTAAAGCTTTACTGCAGAAGGATCCGAATGCCCTGTGTGGTTCTTGCCGGCAAGACGATCGCGCGGGACAATACAGAGCAATGGAATCAAGAAATGCTCTCATATTTAAGTAATTTATAATTTATTTTGTGTGAGTGTGGCATATACCCACATACACCCATGTCCATAATGTGTGGGCCAGAGGACTGACATATCTTCCTCTGTCACTCTCTACATTATTTTCTTGAGGCAAGGTATCTCATGGAACCTGGTTGTGGTCGTTTGACTAGGTATGGTCCCCACAGTTTCACGTGTTTGAATGCTTGACCCATTGGGAGTAGCACTATTAGGAGGTATGGCCTTGTTAGAGTGGGTGTGGCCTTACTGGAGGAAATGTATCACTAGAGGGGCTATACCCAATGTGGTATACAGTCTCCTTCTGCTGCCTGCAGATCAAGGTGTAGAATGCTCAGCTCCTTCGCTATGACCATGTCTGTCTGCATGTCATCATGTTTCCCACCATGATGATAATGGACTAAACCTCCAAACTATAAGCTAGATGCAGTAAAATGTTTTCCTTTATAAGAGTTGCATTGATCATGGTGTCTCTTCACAACAATAGAAATCCTAGCTAAGACACTGATGCTCACTGTTTTTCAGCTAGATTTGAGGACATCAGGTTCTAGTGGTTCTCTCCTTTCTCTGAATACTCCCTGTGCTGGGGCTACAGGTGTGTACACAGCCACACCCCATGTTTTTCAGTGGTGTTTGGGATCCTAACCCAAATCCTCATGCTTAGATAGCAACTGTTCTTATTCACTGGGTGGTATCCCCAGGTCAGATACATATTTTTTAATAATTATAAAATTATGCCTGGATCTAGTGTACTGTATATTTTTCCTCAGTTAGATAAATGCCTTCCAAATAGTTTCTGCACTGCTTAATAACAACAACAACAACAAAACAAACTAAAAAGAAATAGCTTTTCACTGTCTGACTATGTTCTCTTATCTCTGGTTTTCTATTTTTCTTTCTAAAAAATATGAGAAAGAGGACAAATGGTAGGAGGTGAGCTTTCCTGCTGACCTGCATGAACACTAAGAGGCAAATTTCTTTGCTTGCCTATTTTGGTTACCAGCAATTTTGAAGGGACGTGAATTTGTGCCTTACAGTTCTCACTAGCGTATTTTCTGTCTAGTGTGGTCTTATCTTCAGTTCTGGCTTTGCAGTCCCTGGGCCCAGGGCAGGCTTTTGTTTGACTGGTGGAAGCTGTTCTCTGCAAATCTATACGACAACATTTTGCTTGGCTGGACTCCTTAATTCCACTCTGACTGTTTTGTCTGTCTCTATTTTCTAGTCCTTTCCTAGAGAGTCAAAGAATATAAATTATCAGGTGAAGCTGTGTTAGGACAAAGCTTTCCTTTTCTGCCATGGTCCTCCCTGTGGTTTCATTATTTCTGGATATACTCTGAGCTGTGGGTATGAATTTTTACTTTAAAAGTAAATGGGTAAAGCACTGGACTCCCAAGGTGATACAAAATAATTCTATATGATGACATTGCTAAGTTAACATGGACACATGAAGATGGAAGCAAAAAATTACAGCAATGGTGATCAGGCAAAAGACCACTCCTTTTAAATTTTCATCCAGGTATAATTGTGAAAATAATAGCCATATTATTACAGCTTTCTGACTCTCAGTGACCAGACATGTGTATTACTATTTTTTATTTTCAAAACTCATACTCAAAGAAAATTTTAATCTTGTCATGGTCAAATCTCAAGAAACTTTGCATACAAGGTCACCCACTTTGTAACCATATCAGTATTGCTCTAGTATCTAATTTCATAATATAATAGCCGCATGGGTTTAAGCATGTAGAAGCACATAACTGGAAGGCTATAAGAGGGAGAACCTACTGATCCAATGTATGTATAAGTTCCAACACACTCTCACTACCTGGTAACTACATGAGAAACATTGCAGTGGTTGCTATGATGAAAAATAAACGACATTGGAACCACTGGCTTTTACAAGTTTGAAAATTTTTATTAATTATTTAAATTGCCTTATCACACGTAGTATCTATGTAGTGACTTGTATTTGACTGAATTTTATCTATAAAATTGCCATGGGAGACAGCAGTAGCTAAAAGTTGTAGTTTGTATCTGCTTTGTATCCTTATTCATATCTTCTTGGTAATTTCAGACTTCTTGCCCCTAGCAACTACATACCCAGTCTCATCCCTGCTCAAGCTGAGGAGAAGCGTCTTTCTTTTAATTAGAGGTCTGAGATTCATATAGAATAAGAGGGTTCAGACAAGACCCCTACATCATCCTACTGAACCAACCCACTAGAGATAGGGTTCTGCCTCCATATCCAGAACCCATTATTCCAGTCCATGTCAAATTTGATCCCTTTTTAATTTCCACCAGATCCTTCTGTGTAAGTCATACCATGCATCTCGTAGTCTGTGATAGAAGATGCAAATAATTTTTTATCACAGATACCACAACTCCAAGGCAAGAGGCTTAGTAAAGGCACAGGACTGTTTTGTTTTGTCCTTTCACAGCATTACAAAATTAAGCCAATATTTAGAAAATCCTGTTTTACTTAAGCTGAACTCTGAAACAATCAGAGTATCTTGGAGTAGGGGATGAGTTTTCTATGGTCAGTGGTAGACTGAAGTCAATGTCTAAATGATATCCAGCTTGAAATGGTCTCCATGCTTTTGTTTGCCTTGGTAGCTAGCCTTTAACTCATGCCTTTGTTTGCCTTGGTAGCTAGCCTTTAACTCATTTGTGCGATCTGCCTTGTGTACATTTGAGTTTACAGATTTTTGTGCTACATATTCCAGAAGAAGGCAACTATACCTGTTCCTGTTTCCCAATCTTTCATTGTGTTATACTTACTTATGAAGCTTTGGTAGAGCAACAATCCTTAACAATAAGGAAAGCACACTCATGTCTTTCAGGGTGTTACCCATGCACTTACTGCTTAGTGACAGCAGCAAGAATTTCCACTCACTGAGGGCTTCCTGGGCTGTCTGATCATATGAGCTACTTTTCTGTTGTAGAGCTAAAGGAGTTTAAGAATAAAAAGAATTTGTTTTGGTTTACAGTTTCAGAGGGATTGACTATCATGAGGAAATGGCAAACAGACTTTTTTATTCATTTGTGTGCCACAAGTAGAGTAAGGGAACAGGAAAGGGAACAAAGATATTAAACCTTCAAGCCCCATCCACAGGGATATACTTCTTCCAGCAAGGCTCCACCTCCTAAAGGTTCCATAACCTCTCAAACAATGCCACTGATGGGAGACTATGCACCAAAGTACAGAAGCTTATGGGGAACATTTCTCATTGAAACCACTCTACTGATCTAGTACCCTTCCTTTTCTTCAATCTATTCTACCTTCATGTGGTCAACAATGCTCTATGTGTACAAACAAAAGGACAGACACAGGCTGCCATCCCAAAGTATGTGCTGAGACAACACTTACAGAATACTGTGAGACAACAGTAACAGAAGGAATGGAGTCTTAGAGGCAGGGGTAGTGGGTGTAGGTAAACACTGGGATTTGAGTTGGGCTAGAAAGACATGGGTGCTCTCTTATTTCTGCTTCTGTCCTGTGCAAGGTCACCCTTGCCAGCACATTAGCCATTCACAAGCACATAAGAACTGCAGAAATCACTCTTGTCTTCATATTTCTCCTGTTGCAACCTTTCCCATAAGATGGACTCCAGTAACCTTTCAAATCTACTTCTAAATTCCCACCCAATTAATCACCATTCTCTCTATATCCCTGGAAATATATGTATTGTTCCACTATAGCACATGCCACATTGCTAATACCCAAAATTATTATCACCAGTACTCAGTGTTGGTTCTGGATATCACATATTATAGTGTCCTGGATCCAAGTATGTAACCTGGTATTTGGTAGCAACTTGGAAATATTAAATAAATTTAAATGATTCACTAAATACATGAGAAGCAATTTATAAAAGAATTTGCCAATGTGGGATGTTTTAGATCATACAACTGGGTGGAATATATGTTATTATTAAAAATTTCTCCAGATGTAGTAGATCAAATTCACCAATAGTTACTATTGTTTCATTTAAGTAACATATTTTCATTTACTATACATACCAGCCAGTTTCCCCTCCATCCTCTCCTCCTATCCCCTTCTTTCTTCCATTTACCCTCTTCCCATACACTTCTCTTCCATCTCCATTTAGAAAGGGGCAGGCCTCCCATGGTCTTGTGCAATACCACCACCACCACCAAATTCAAAACAAACAAGAATCAACCATCAATAATCATTAATATCCCTCAATATCAATGACCTTAACTCACCTATAAAGAAACATAGGCTATCAGAATGGATACACAGGCAGAATCCATCCTTCTGTTGCCTACAAGAAACACACCTCATCTTCAAAGACAGATGCTACCTCAGAGTAAAGGACTGGGAAATGATTTTCCAATCAAATGGACCTAAAAACCAAGCTGGTATAACAATCCCAATATCTAACAAATTAGACTTCGAACTAAAATTAATCAAATGAGATGAAGAAGGGCATTTCATATTCATCTCAGGAAAAATCCATCAAGATGAAGTCTCAATTCTGACAAATCAACTCTAACAACATATAAGAAAAATCATTCACCATGATCAAGTAGGCTTCATCCCAGAGAAGCAGGTATGGTTTAACATATGAAAATTCATCAATGTTATCCACCACATAAACAAACTGAAAAAGAAAAACCATGTGCTCATCTCAGTAGATTCTGAAACAGTCTTTGACAAAATCCAACACCCCTTCATTATAAAGGTCTTGGAGAGGATAACAGAAACATACCTAAAAATACTAAAGGCAATATACAGCAAACCAACAGCCAACATCAAACTAAATGGAAACTCAATGTGATTCCTCTATAATCAGGAACAAGACAAGGCTGTCCACCCTCTTCATGTCTTCAATATTGTACTTGAAGTTCTTTCTAGAGCAATAAGACAGCAAAAGGAGATCAAGGGGATACAAATTGGAAATGAAGAAGTCAAACTTTCACTATTTGCAGATGGTATGTTACCTTACATAAGTGACCCAAACAAATCTTATCAGGGAACTCCTACAGCTAATAAACACCTTCAGCAAAGTGGCAGGATACAAGATTAATGAACATCCATGCCCTAAATACAAAGGCACCCACATTGATAAAAGAAGCATTACCAAAACTCAAATCACACATAAAACCCCACACACTTATAGTGGGAGACTTCAATGCCCCACTCTCACCACTGGACAGGACCATTAGGCGGAAACTTAACAAAGAAATAAAGAACTAACAGAAGTGATGACCCAATTGGGTTTAACAGACTTCTATAGAACATTCCATCCAAACCCAAAATAGTATACCTTCTTAGCACCACATGGAACTTTCTCTACAATTGACCACATGACCACATACTCAGGAACAAAGCAAACATCAACAGATCCAAAACAAACAAACAAACAAACAAACAAACAAAAAACTGGAAAAACCCCCTGTATCTTATCGAACAACTACACTTTAAAGTTAGAATAACAACACTAACTGCAGTATCCCAATGAACTCATGGAAATTGAACAGTACTCAGTTGCATCAAGGAAGAAATAAAGAAAGAAATAAAAGACTTCCTAGAAGTCAATGAAAATAAAGGCATAACATACCCAGACTTAATGGACACCTTGAAAGCAGAGCTAAGAGGAAAGTTCATAGCACTAACTCTCCACATAAAGAAACTGGAGAATAGCCACACTGGAAACTTAACAGCTCACCTGAAAGCTCTAGAACAAAAATCAAACTCACCCAGAAGGAGCAGATGCCAGGAAATAACCAGATTGAGGGTTGAAATCAATAAAGTAGAAACAAACGAAACAGAAAAAGAATCAACAAAACAAAGAGTTGGTTCTTTGAGAAAATCAACAATATAGACAAACCTTTATCCAAACTAACTAAAACAGAGAGAGAGAGAGAGAGAGAGAGAGAGAGAGAGAGAGAGAGAGAGAGAGAGAATGCCAATTAACAAAATCAGAAACAAAAAGGGGGACATAACAATGGAAAATGAAGAAACCTAGAGAATCATCAGGTCATACTTTGAAAATCCGTACTCCACAAAATTGGAAAATTTAAAAGAAATGGACAATTTTCTGGATAGATATCACTTAACAAAATTAAATCAACAACACATAAACAATTTAAATAGACCTTTAACCCCTAATAAAATAGAAGCAGTCATCAAAAGTTTCCCAACTAAAAGAAAGAAAGCCTAGATCTAGATGATTTCAGTGCAGAATTCTACCAGAAATTCAAAATTCAAAGAACAGCTAATACCAATACTCTCCAGAGGATCTTTTGTACTCACTATTTTAAGTGAAGAGCTTAGGCTCACAGTTGCCTGATGCAGGGTTAATTCATAAACTACCACAAATCATGGGGCAAAGCAGCAATCATCCCAAGATTTAATAGGAATTATCCTGCTTCCAGACTTCCTCACATCGATATTGGCAGAGGAAGCTTCCTATACAGGGCTTGATATACATGTGGTCCAAACCAGCTAGAGACAGTGGATAGAGAAACCAGGAGCTGAATAGAGAAGGAACATCCACTATCTTGCTAAGGAATCTGTTATACAAATGATCACAGAACCTCCCATGCAGTTATCAAGTGATAAGTTTATATAACAAAAAGATTATTCTGTGAGTTTCATATTGCTTGAGATGAATCGATAGGAATGGGTTTTGGTAATCCAAGAAGTGTGGAAACTGGCTGAAAACCAGTAACAGCACTGATAGAGCCTGCTTAGTAGTTTAATTTGTTTTAACACAATAAATATTTTGTTCCTACATGAAAATAAAAATAAAAAAGAGAAAAAGGGAGGAAAGGGGAGGAAGAGGAAAGGGAAGAGGAGGATAGGAGCTGAAGTTGCCAAGGTACATGTAGTTCTAACTTTAAAACAAATTAAAGATAATTGTTATCTGTATTTGAGTTTTATAGTATGATGTCATAGAATGCATACTGACAGAATACATACTGAGGAGAAATTCGCCACATATAATCTCCATGGTCACTCTTTTTGACAAGAATAAAACTATTTACTATGAACATACGGATGTATATGTGTACACAAACACACATACACACAGACACACACACAGACACACACACAGACACACACACAGACACACACAGACACACACACACACACACACACACACACACACACACACACACACACACACACCACACAGACAGCATTGTAGTAAAGGGTTATAAGACAGCTTACTGTGTGAAAAGAACCTTTTGTACAGAGATTTAAATAAAGGAGAAATCTGTGTCGGTGTCATCAAAATCATGGAAAGATTCAGAGATACTGAGCTAAACTAAGCTAATAAAGAGATAAGAGAGTTGGTTACAAAAATAAGTCCTGGAGCTGGTTCTGGAAGAGGAAAAGCACAAGAAAACTGAAAGATCCAAGCTTCTGTGATTTAAATGAGTACTCCCAAAACATCCAGATGTTAAAGTCTTGGGAGCTTGGACAGTGATTCCAAGAGATGGTTGAACTTTTAGAAGGCTAGGACACATGGAGGTCCTTAGGTCACTGACTCTGCAAGAGGTCCAATAGGCTGATCTTGCAGCCCTCATTGCTGACCCTGATGACGCATAGGCTTTCATCATATGTTCTTGTTGTGATGCACCACACTCACCAAATGCCTGCAGCACAGATGCCATTTGATCATGGCTAACAGTTACCATAGGTGAAATGGACATTTTATATCTATAAAGTTTCTTACCTCAGGCATTTTACTATAGTAATGGAATGCTGACTTAGTCAATTAAAAAAAAAAAACAAATAGGGATTCCAGTTAATAAGTGTGTCCCAGTGTTAATATCTTAACAATGTTAATAATTGTACTGTGGTAGCATAAGATTTTAACTTGATAGGAAGCCTTCAAGTCCTCTTTAAATCAGAAATCTAAATTCATTTTGAAAAACATGCTTAAAGGGTGAGGAAAATAACAAATAACACTTAGATCTGCAGCTGACAGTTCTAGAAAGAACTTGGGTGTGACTGTTGCTGTAAATCACTAGTCTTGTTCTATTGGGGAAAACAACTTGGCATCGAGCTGTGTGGGTGGCAGCATTCAGAAATGCTGCCAGACAGCATGCTGCATCAGCTCTGTGGGGAAACAGAGTTAACCACATCTCACGGGGGTTTCTATGATGATGAAAATATTTTTAAAAATCCCTTTGGGAAAAACAATGAAATTATCCATTATTCTGGAAGGATATCAATGATTTTTGTCCAGAGATGCATAGCTTGTGTTTCAACAGAAAGTAAGTTCTCCTTATCAATGAGCTGGAACACAAAGTTTGTTTTCCTCCCAAAAAGAAAAAAGCACATTGAAAGAGAAATTTACATTCCTAAGCATAAAATGTTATTCATGGACCTGTTTTTCTGTTCTGTGTGGTATGACTTGACCCAAGCATCCAAATCAACGCTTGTATTTTCTGCATCCTACCCTATAGTTAAGCGGGTTTATGAACAGCTTGTTCTAAAAACTGGTAAGTCTGACTCCTGGCCTCATGAGAAAATGTTCTTTGAACGACATTCTAAGCTAGTAGAAGCTTTTTCAGGCAAACTGAGATTGCAGATGAGTGAATTTTTGTAATGATAGATTACTTTAAATTTAGTCACTGACTTGAGTCTTAGCTGTGACATTGAGTCCTGAAGGCACAGCCCTAGCTGGTGATGTAGCTGACTGGTAGAGCACCTGCTTTGTTTAGGATGAGTCTCCATGCTTGCCAGCTCTCAACATAACACATAAGCACCCCACTAGGGGGAGATGGCCTTCAGGCCTGAAGAGAGCTCTCACAAGGGATCTGAATTTTCCAACACATCACTCTCCCATGCTCCATCCTCCATAAATGTGAGATGGACAATCTGTCATTGAAGCATCTCCATTTATAGTGTTTTCTTACAGCAACTGACCTGACTAATGAAAGGACAAGATGAGACAATAAACAAATATACTGAATAATAATCAATCATAAGGTATAAAATGCTTTGATCAGAAGAGAGTCAAAACACAGAAAAGAAAATAGCAAGGACTAGGCCTCGGTGATGAGTTGGAGAATTCAGAACTTCTTAGCATCCAGAAGCTAAGTTCCTGGGATCAAAGAGCATATGTGGTAGGCAGACAGTCCATTGTCATGATCTAGTGGGCAGTGCCAGATGTTAGTGAAGCAGCAGATAGGAAAAACAAAACACAAAATCCCAAGATGGATAGAAACTGAGCTGAGAATATTAGAGTCCAGTAGAGGACAAGGACAACTGGATGTTATCACATATCAGAGCCAACCCCAACAGCAACTAGACAGCCCCAGGCTATGATCAAGGTGGCAACTGGAAACAGAATGATGTTCCTGGCCATAAACTGTCCTGTGGCAGCACCTACTTCCCCAGCACTATTGTGGTTGAAGCCAGCATTCGACCTGAGCTCACCAAAACCATTCTTCCATTGCCCCCAGTTTGGAGAACTCTTTCCTTAGTCCCATTTTACACAATGTTCACCTACACACACATTCAGCCAATGGGGGCCTACCTGGCTTTAGCTAACAAAGCATGTGAGGTCTATGCAGACAAACATCTCTTAGAAGAGGAAGGGAAGGAAGTCTGCCTACAAGACTCACCAGGCAGTCTGGATTTTCATGCCTGTGACTTTTTTTAGGCAGGGAACTCCCTCTGATATTCATTGTGCAGCTTTGGAGTTGGCCTCCAGCTATAAAGCAGGAAGATTCATTTTCACCTTAGCCTCCATGATTCTATAGTTTGACTTCAGATGGGAATTTGTCTCCACAGCTGTTCCCACCCTCAAGTCTCACTGCTTGTGAGAACGTTGTCTCCAGACTTTGAGAACAGCTGCTACAGAGGCCTGTAGTAGCTGCAACACTCCAGTTCTCAGAGCCATGGACACTCCTAATCTCACCCACCTTGGATCCTTCTGCTACCAAGAGTTTAAATCTCACTGTGGCTCAGGTGTCAACATGATTTTCCCACATGAAGTTGTTAATCCTGGGTTAATAAAGTTCTCCTCATTTGTGCTTCCTTGACTGTCCACCCACTTAATACTTGGAGAGAGAAGAGAAAGACAGTAGCTTGTTTGTCTCAATAAGACAAGATCTAGCATGCACTATTGGAGTTCAGCTGTAGGCTGTCCTCAGAACCACCCTCCACCCTAACAGTGCCAAAGCCTTACCACAAAGCAGAGCCAGTGTTACCTTGGCTGCTTTATAGACAGTGTTTGCTGTAGAGGACGTATCTGTGATGATCACCAGGTCACTGTCTGGCCACAGTGCCTTTCCTACTGGCTGGTTCTCACACTTGGGTTTTAATTCCCCTTTCAAGACTGTTATTCTCATTAAAGGCAAGCATGTGAATGATAATCACCTCCACCACCACACACACCAGAGGTGAGAGAAATTAGATGATGTGTTGAGGATAAAAACTTTCTGGAACTATGAATAAACTTGTAAAATGAATTTAGAAATAAGTTGTATTTGTGATCAACATTACCGTACTATTCACCAGGGCCGCTGCACAACAAGGCTAAATAGCAATGGAAATACAGCAGAATTCATATATTTCTGGTGCTTCTCTGTCATTCCTTACAGTAGCTCCCAGAGAGGGTGGGTAAGAGTGAAGAGACAGCTGTTTTTCACTTCTAGCCATAGTCCACCAGCAATGCTGCTAGCAACAACTAGGGGTGCCTGATGTAAGGTATACAGCTCAAATAATGCCATTCAACCCGTCCAAAGTTGAACAAGGACCACAAAGGATCACAACACTGGCAAGGTACAATTACAGGGAAGAGAGGCACAGAATTTGTGTGTTCCTGTGTTCTTGTGTCTGGGTGCTTGTGTGTGTGTGTGTGTGTGTGTGTGTGTGTAAGGCAGAAGAAAATCTCAAGTGTTTTTTCCTTAGGCACCACACACCTTCCTCTTCTGACTGGGTCTCTGTCTGCCCTGAGCCTCATCAAGTAGATCAGGATACTTGGCTATCCAGCTCAAGCATCTGCCTTTATTCACCTCCCCAGTGCTGGAATAACAATCACATGCCACTAAGAACTGCTCATTGAGTTTTTTAAAATGTGGGTTCTTAGTCTCTAGCTCAGGTTCCCCTGTGAGCAATTTGCCAGCTGACCCATCTCCCAGATGCTCTATGTAGACCTCATTTTATTTTCCTGACTTGGAATGATTAATAAAGCACCTCAAAATAAGGAGCTGAAAACAACATTATTTATTTATAGCTTCCATCATATATCATGAGCATCTGGACAGGACCTTTCCTGAGTCAGGGTGGGTGATGGTAAAAGAGAAAGGAACTGGAAATTTACATTTCTGACATGTTTCCAGGTGTTATTGATTCTGTTACTTCAAGGGTCACATTTTAAAAATGCCAGCAAAATCATAGGGGTTTTGATGACTTTCATCTAAGAAGAGACTATCCTGAAAACTCTTCCCATTCCCTACTCAAGTGTTTTAGCCTCTGACTCCATCTGAACCATTAGTATCCACCTCCCTAAAAATGAAAATAGTCTTTATCATGAAAAATGTGATGCTGCTCAACCAAGCACATTAAGCAGGGAGTCAGAAACAAAACATTCTTTCCACTTGATAATTCCAATACACATGAGATAAAACTGCTGTGAGATAAAACTGTCAACATCAAAGAAGAAAATAAGAAAAAGAGAACCTTTATTTCGTTCATTGACCTGGCCTTGAATAACCCTGGTTTGAATTAGAATTGACTTAAGAATGGGGTTCACCTAAAATTTAGACCATTAAGAGGACCAGATCATGATTATTTCACGCAAAACTCTTGCATTCATCTAAAACATACAAAACACACAGAGCTGTAGGAAGCAGCACACACTCTGTCTGCATGGGTGCTCTCTTAGGAGCCATCAACATTGTGGAGTGAGACAATTCTGCCAGACAGTTCAGTTACCTTTTCTCAATATGTCATGTCTGACTTGCTCTGAGTCTGCTGATAAAATCTGCTTTTCTTCTTCCCAGAGTTCTCTCTCTTCCTGGAAGTCCTATCTATACTCTCTTGCCTAGGTATTGGCTGTCCATTTTTTTCTTAACCAATCAGAAGGCACCTTAGGCAGAGACACATCTTTACAGTGTAAATAAATACACTGCAACAGTCATTCTTCTTTATGCACATTCCATTTTATCTGATTAAGGTTTCTAGAGCTCTTTCTCCTCTCCAGCTTCTAAGTCTTCTTGGGACTGCATTATTCTTTCCCTCTACCTCACTGACTCTTGGTTTTTCACTGTTTCTTTCAATGTCAACTCATTTTCCAATCCAAGGCAACTTAACTTCTTTATTCCAATCTTTACTCTGTGTCATAACTTGGCTTTTCCTTGCACCTATGTGCAGGAAACCAAACTTTTCTCCAACTCTGGTTTTTTAAATATCTTCTCTGTTCTCCTTCCCTCTAAATGTATGCATTTGCTGAAAGGCTATTCTCAGCCTTGCCTTCTTTCCTAGATCTTGCACATAGGAGAATTTTCATAAAAGCAACATGCTTATCTCCAATGCTATACCCATTACTTTACATTCATTGTGGTGGTTTGAGTTTGGTGATTTCTTTCTAAAGGTTTATCTATGTGTGCGTGCACACATGCAATCAGGTACACGGTGGGCAGAAATCACTGTGCAGTGTCCTCCTCCATATTCTCATGTTTTCTCAGCTAGTGGCAAACTAGCAAGTCCCAGAAATTCTCCTCTCTCCATACACCTTACAAGTGTGTGGAAAAAATGTCTGGTTATCTTCTTTGTGTGTGCACATGTGCTCATGTATGTGTATCTACGTGTGTGTGTGTGTGTGTGTGTGTGTGTGTGTGTGTGTGTGTGCTGATCTTAATTTCAGTCCTCAAGATTGCCCAATAAGCACCTTTAACCACTGAGCAATCACTCCAACTTAGCTCTGAATGCTTGTATAGTTTTCTTTTCTCTTTATTACCAAGATTGATATGTGCATTCTTGGTGTGGGTACATACTAGAAAATAATGTTATAAGTATCTAACAATCTGAATATATATTTATATCTCAGGGATCCATAAGAAGCAATATACTCATTAGAAATAAGTAGATTATGCACCACACAACATGCACAAAATACAGCTATATTAACTACTGTATTTAAAAACTGGGAATAGACCTGGCATAAGAGTACCTACCTGAAATCCCCAGTACTTTGGAGGATGAATCAGGAGAATAACAAATTTGAGACCAGTGTGAGTTACAGACTGATTTCAAAGTCAGCCTGAACTGTATACTGAGATTCTCCAATAAATAAATAAATAAATAAATAACCCAAACACAAAAAACCAAAATATTGAAGCAACACTAATGCTTACAAACAGAATAAATAAATAAATAAATAAATAAATAAATAAATAAATATGCAATCTATTCTTCCAACAGAAGAACTATGTAGTAACAAAAATAAAACCTACTGAGAATAGCGACTTAAATGCATCTGAAAATGGATTGCTAAGTAAAATTAAACAAACATAAACAACTATGGGCTGCCTGATTTCATTCATGTAATGAAAGGGGGCCAATAGAAGCTCTGGTGAATTAGGTATACAACAATAGGATTCAGGGAAATTACCATACAGGTGTGTCCATTTCGTAAAATTTCACAAGCTGTGTACATAGTTGCTTGTGAATTGAGATTGAGCTTCATTCACCATTTGTTATCCTTTAATTAAGACATTTGCTCAGTGATTTCCTGGATGTATTCTCGGGGAGAATAAACCTTCAGGTGTGTTGTGATGCTGTCCTGTAGCAACAGAATCACACTTTCTAGGAACATTTCAAAGTTCTCTCAGTCGTTACTCAGAGAGGGAAATTTCTTTGTCTCTCTTGAAGAACAAATACTTAGAGGTCTGTAATTGTCACATCCTTGTTATCCTTACTAAGTATCACTGGAGAGAAGTCACAGTTATCACTTAACTGAAAGAAATCTGCAGACACTTATATTCTCCACAATATTTCCAGCCTGCATCACTCATATTTATTCTCATTTTTCATAGGATGTTGAAAGTCAAGTTCCATAAAACCTAAAATTACTTTCATGGTGTTTCAGAAAATTGACTTCTGGAGTTCAGTCTCTTATGACTTAATTTTTGCATGATTTTTCAATTTCTTAATAAAAAAACTCACTTCATCTAAGAAACTGTGAAGGTAAATTGACTTTAACCCCTCTTGTATGAATGAAACAATTGTGGTAATTATGCTAAAAATGCATTTGCTTTTAAAATGAAGTATTATTGTAAAAACATTCTTTTTTGCCTCAGCATATAGGGAAGAAAAGCAGAAATAGGGGTCAGATCTAGAGAAAGTTCATCAAAAAGACTGAACCTGATTTTGAAGGCACTGCTAGATGTAAATGAACAATATAGATGCAGCATTTAGAAAACCAAGGTGCTTTCATAGGCATATTAATTAAATTCTGTGTGTGGTTCTTTGAATGGATGTGATATACTGCCAAAGCTGCTTTGCATTTCAACATCTGTCATATATTCCAGGCTTTTGGTATTTGTCTAGGTTCTTACTCTTTTCATTTCTAAATCCACTACCTTTGTGTAATAATTTGGCACATTTGGATGACAGTTTCACACATTTGCAATGAACCTTCAGCTCACTAAGACAACTGACCAATGAGCTTGAGGAATCATCCCATCTCCGCCTCCCCAACACTTTGTGTTTGCACTCACCTTGGTGATAGGAATCTCAAGCTTGTTCTGCAGGTGCTTTACCAACAGAGTCATCTCTCCACTGTTGTTACATGAATGTCTTCACAATAAACTCGATACAAATAGTACACTGTTAAAATATCCCCAAACAGGAGCTGGAGAGATGGTGCCTTGGTTAAGAGCACTTCTTGCTATTTCAGAGGACCTGGGTTTAATTCCCAGAATGCACATGGCCACTGACAACCTCCTGGAGTTCCAGAGAGTTTTCTGCCCTCTTCTGGCTTCAATAGGCACTGCACACATGTGGTGTACAGACATACACACAGGGAAAATACCCATAAATACACACACACACACACACACACACACACACACACACACACACACTCAAAAGCAATTTACAATATTAAAACCCAGTAAAATAAAGTTTGAAGTATTTAATTTTTCAGTGATTTAACTCCAAAATGTGACAATCCTTCAAAAAAATAACCTTTTCCTGTCTTAATTTACACCTAGACCATTATTTAAACTATACAGTGGCTGTTGTATCTGAGTATATGTTGTATCTGGAGAACTATATGCATATTTTATAATACTAGTCAGAGACAATCTTAGTTTTTTATTACTGAGAAAATACATTTAAAACAGTCTCATCAGAAGCAGTGAAGGTCATCTTGGCTCATGAGTTCAGAGGCTCCAAAGCAGTCATTTGACCTGTTGCTTTGGACCTATAGCAGCACACACTGCATCACTGTGGGGATATGTAGCAGAGCCCTGGGAAACACAGACAGAAAGGAAGGAGCTAAATAAACAATGTCCTCTTCAATGACACACCCCATGTCTTACCTGCCTTCTAGTCAAATGCACCGCGTAAGGATATTCCTTCCTCCATATAGTGCCATAAGCCAGAACAAAGCCTTTAACACCTGGGCCTTGGGAATAAACTCAGATCCATGTTATAGCCATAGTCCACCACTGAAATCTGCATTGACCTGGGATGGGTTTGGCATTGTAATATTTGAAAGATACCCAACTAATTGAAATATGCAATAGGACTGAGAAACATTGCTCTAAAACTAACTATAGCAGAGCTAAAATGAGCCACTTAGGCCTCCCAATTTCTTTCACATAACATAGAAGCTTTTAAAGTTTTACTTTCCAAAATCACTATAGCAATACAAAATGCTCTTGATTTCAGGAACTTTCTTTTTTGCCAACTTGCCTGTAAAATGAAACAGAAGGCATTCTCTTAAATTAGTTTTTAACCCAGATGAAAGGATGGGTTGAGAGAACAGTGGACAGGGGCAGTACCTGGGTTAACAAGTGAATCCTCCTTCTTTGAAGTGAAACCTACAGTGCTTGCTCCTCCTCATCATCCTTTGGGCCTCAACCAAATAAGAGGGGACACAGCAGTGCATGGGGAAAGGGTTAGCAATTGTTCCTGTGGTCTGATAAGGGACTTCAGGGAATCCCCATGCCCAACTTGTACTTATTCCCACCACGGTTTATTGCTAGCTATCAGTAGTTTAAAAGCTGGCTTGGACACATTTATAAAATAAGAACTGAAGAATATAAACCAGTATTCTACTTTGAAATTTAGTACATTTGTGTATCAGAGTCATGGTCTGGAAAATTTCGGTTTATATGGCAAATTCCTTGAGATACAAATATTAATCTGAGGATTTGACTCATTGGGGACATGAGGAACTTTTCTAGATGAAGAAAATATTGATCTGGATTTCACCAGTTTGAGATGCAATGTTCAGATATGTCAGAGAAAAGAGTAAAAGGGAATGCTAGTGCCTCTAAGAGAAAACATGAAAAGGAAGAGCTTCTACTGTAAGCTGAATTTGCCAACAAATCTGGAGACTCACAAAAGAGTTGGTATGTAGTGAAGAGACTGGTCCTGTAACATCTCCAAGACTCATGGCAGCCACAGGATATCCCAGAGGGGTTCAGTGAGGATCTAGCAATGGTGGTGTACCAAAATCCAAAGGCTTTGAACAACACCAGTGACTCATTGCAATGGACATTTTCCAGTAAAAACTGATGAGATGAAGTCAAAGTAAGAAGTGTTGAAGAAGCAGGAATGAAAGAGAAGCAACAATTTTCCGGTTGTTGTGTTTTTCATTTTGGATTTTTGTTTGTTTATTGTGGTTTTGGTTTTGATTTTGTTTAATTGCTTGCTTACTTTGATTCGTTTCCTTGCATGGGGGTTGTGGAAGGAAAGATGGGAGGATATGTGGGGGACTGAGAGTTGAGCAGGATTAGAGTAGATGTTATGAACCCCCGCCAAGAGTCAATAAAGAAGTTAAAAAATAAAAAATAAACCCTGAAGAAAAAAAGTACGGAAGGACACCATTCATTGTCATCTAGACACATCCACCATTGTATAAGAAAGAAAATGGTAGCATCAGCTAGTTCAGTAGTTTGAAGGACTGAACTCAGTGAACAGACATGCTGTAGGCTACACTACCTCAATAACTCTGGGAAGGATCCATTCTACAGAGGAGAGACTATGAGGATGAGTGTCTGGGTGACATGACAAGATCTTAGACCTTAGAAATGTCTCCACTGGGGACTGGAGTTCCAGAGAAAATAGATAGGGGCTTAGGGCAGTCAGGATTCAACTTCCCTGTCAATGTGCTACTAGTAGAGGTTGAGAACATACAGAAAATGTACAGACAAACATTCTTCTCCAACAGTGTCTTCTTTGCAAACAGTCATGGTGCTAAGTGTACAATAAGATGCACACTCAACTCTCCACTTCATGTTGCTATGATTTTGTAACATCCTATTGAATATCAGCTTTCTTCTCCATGAAATGGAAAGAAAAATTAAACTTGTGTTACCAGGACACTGTAAGGTTTAAATATATGCCAAATACTCAAGATAGTGCATGCATGAAACTTATTTTATGGATAGAGACAAAAATATCACTGAATGATAGGATAGTTGATTTATAGTATATAATGTATCCTTATGAAACTGTGAGAGAGAATATATTAGTAAAACATCCATCCAGAATTGAACACAGACAGCCTGATCTTGAAGTTTCTGTACTCTTCATACATGTTCTATCTCTTAATGGGAGGGGATACAGCAGCACAAGTAGATTCTCCCAGATGCTTCATAATTTGGGGAGCAGCCAGAAATGTCAGCGATGTTTCTGTTTTGCTTTCTATTGTTATAACTGAAGATGGTTCAAAACTGACATAGTTGTCTGAATAATAAATTACTCCCCCTGAACTAATTTAGATGAATTTTTGCAGCAGATTTCCACCCCTTTGTTCCTTTCTCCCACACAAGCATAAGTGAGAATCCAGACAATGTAGTCTGAACAGCTAGTTATATCTTATTCTGGCTGTATTGAAGTGTCCTGTCACGTAATTCTTCACAATTCTGGGTCCTGTTCTCCAAGATGTGGGATGAGGAAGCAGTCTCCCAGAATTTGGACTGGTTTCTCTGGAGCATCCTTCACTTTGGGAATGTTTCCCAGAAATGTAAGTGTTTACATTTTTAAATTTGTGCGTTACTAAGTATTACATTGCTAAATGACTTTGGGAAATTCTACGCTAAACCATTTAATAATGAAATCTTACTCCTCTACAGCACATTGGCTGTCAAGAAAGAAGTATAATAGGAAATAGTTGGCAACACAACTTTACAAATGAAGTGTCTCTCATCTACTCACACTATTTTTGTCAACTTACATTTTCTTCTGAAGTCTATAGGCTCTATGCCTTTGCCCTTCTCTTTATTGACTGCTCTTGCAAACTGAAGTCAGTAACAAAAATAGTATATTATCAACTGAAACCATAGTTCATGCCAGTGGGTAATAAAATACAAACATATAAATTCAATGCAGAACTTTACACTGGGTTCCTGTTTGGAACTCAATTAATGAATCATCTTTTTAATCAACAAAAACTATTATAAAGCAAGAAGCAGAGTTTTAAAAGCATCTAAAAATAAGCTGATACCTGGTTGATTGGATAATGAACTCCTAGGAGAACTGTAATAATAAATCACACTTTTACTTTGGACCAGAGCATTAAAAAAGTGAATCTATGATTATATATGCATATGCAGTGTAACAGGCAAACACTGATCTAACAAAAACACTAATCTGTATAGAAATCCAATTTGACTCTCAACTGTCTATTCCTTTTTCAATGGGAAACTTTCCATTCATTTTTCCTCTTTCTCATCATTGTGTGTTGGACACAGGATGAGATGCCTTCAAGTTACATTGGCTGTATCTTGAATTGTCTATTTTTTTGTACCTATAGTTATATTGTGATTCTTAAGCTGTTTGATTAATTTTGCCTTTGGCACTGTAGTGGCTGTATGTTATTGGAATGAAATGTGTGTTCCTTCAGCCTGGAAGTGTGAGGACACAGGGAAAAAAAAATGTTTTCCTTTGTTTGGAAAGGAAGAATGTGAATGTTAAGTGAAGCCACCCACCCTCTTAACTGCAGTGCTGATGTATCTGCACTGGTGAATACAACTAATACCAGCTAAGAGAGGCACTGTGTCGGCTCACTTTATGTAAGAGGAACAATCAGCTAAAAATACAAGGGACTAAAACAAGGCTACCATGCTGTGCACTATTCAAATATAATGCTTTGAATGACACCTTTGCCCGAAATGTCTGAACTCTGCTCATGGAAGACATTCTCTATTGGCTCACGAATATAAATAAATGAATACTAAGACTTACTGGTTGTTTAATCAATTGTATCATTGAGTTTCTTCTATGTACTCAAGGCTCTAGTTAATAGAAGTAATATATTATATCCCCTTACTCAAGATTATCATGAAAGTAGATCAAATATGAACATACCTGTGTGGGAACATCTATACTCAGTGTACAGCTAAGGCAAATCAAGACATAGTTGGAGATCTAGACTTTTGTTCCTGGTGGGAGTATTATTTAAATTTATTTTGGTATTTTGGAAAGTTATGGTAGATGAGCATATTTTCTTGTTTTGGAACTGGCATGTATTATTATTTTAAAAGAAAGAATGCCTGAAAATGTCCTCTATAATCTAAGAAAGCACTGCCATTATTACTCATTTGTGACACGCTGATGGTTAATGTTTGCTTAAATTCTAGATTTACCTGAAAGATGTAGCACTGTGACTTGCAGTAGGTTATATTTTAACAAAAGGAACTGCAATCACTTGATGTTACTGGTTGAATTCAGTGAATAAGAAAAGAGATAAAAAGGAATTATAGTGATAAAAATTGTGGTTTACCTAATAACCCACTACTGATTTCTGCATAATAAATCCTTGTTAATATTGGGAACAAAAGGCATACTGGCAAGAATGAGAATGTGAGAGGAGGGAAGTTTACTCTTCTTGCTTTTGAACAATCAAAAAACACAATTTGTTGACTTGAAAAGCTCAAATTCATTTTAAAAATTACTGTATTGTTAAAGACTGAGATAAAGCTATTTTCACACTAAAAGGGTTAAGAAAAATATACATTGACTATGACTGTAAGCAATGCATTTATGCCTTTAAATATATTCACATCAAAATAACAACAATATTTTTCTGTCATTCAAAATAATAGCGTCAATTAACAGTATTCTTTTTACTGAGGATTGTAAAGAACTAGAAGTTTTACTTAATTATTAGACAGTTTCAGTAAGTAAACATCAGAACAGGACATTAAAAGTGAGAAGCTAAAATCAATATATAAAATGCAAACCATCATATCTATGGTTTTCAGAGATACTTTTTCTAAAGTTTCCAAAAAAACAACCCAAACAAACAAAAAAATCTATTTTTCACTTCCAACTGGCTCCCTGAGTCATCTTTGCCTCAAAGCAACATAACATCAAAATCCTTCACTGCTGAAAGACAAATATTGTCTTAATATTTGTGTTCCTTCTTTATGATCAGCAATTTGGTTATTAAAGGGATTTGGCAAATACTTTTGCTTTTCTGCAGATGCAGGGGAGCAGGCATTAATCTTCCAATGTGAATGTAAGCCAGAATAATAACTATGCTAGTTAGTAGAATGGCAAGAGGCACTGAACCACTGTGGACAAAACAAAATGTGTGAATGAGTCACTAGCTGGATAGCACAGAATGTCAATTTCCTCAGCAAGGTTCAGCAGAAAATAGAAATAATTTGAAGTAAAAAAAAAAAATGTGTTGATGTGTTGTGCTGCAAAGCCTTTGAAAAGACAGGCTTCTCTATGTGAGTGGAATATTAACAAACTCAGCATCCCAGGGATGCTAACAAGAAACACAGACACTGGTATGTGCCTGTGCCAAGCCAGCATCAGAACCAAATTGCATGGATTGTAGCTGAGCAGTTTTGATGAGCTGTCTGATGCTAGACAGGGAAAATCCATGACATTTGTTCACCGACCTTTGCCTCCTGAAACCCCCAAATCCCAGAAGACTCACTCTAACATTCTAAAAGGAGATAATCACTCAAAATTAAACTGACTTATTAGCCTCGATGAATTTATTACATAACTTACTGTTGACCTTCTTACAAAATTAATATTTGTGTAAGGGCATAGTTATTGTCAACCTATTAGAAAAGCTTTTAATGTAAGAAATAAAACAATGTTCCTTTGCTATTTCTGCAGTAATGAGTATAATACAGATCAAGTGTTGTCTTTTTCTTTTACTGGTTTTAGGAGATGTAAAATTAATTTTTATTTGCTGGATAGCAAAATTAAAACCTTACTTATATCCTTAACTTGCCAAGTCATATGTATTCCCTATAATATATTGTTTCTTCCTACTTATATGTATTTAAAGAAACTCAAAAACTCATCTATGGGATATCACAAAGACACAATGGTCTCTGCCATATTCTGAAATCAGTACAGGTGTAATTATTTAAATTTGTTTGTTTTCGTTGGAAGATTTCAATATGAGAAAGAGGCTGAAAATCACCTTTTATAGATATTTTACAATACTTTATATCAAAATAAACTCCAGTGGCTGTCTGCCATTTTGATGCTACACATTTAGAATTTACAGTCACTGTATAGACACAAACATGCAGATATCTTACTTTACTGAGGGTCACATGGTTTGTATCCAGACAGCCATGTTTATCCACATGTCTGCAGTAAGCCAATTAAAAGAGCCATATTAATAGTGAAAGTAGAAAGAAGAAATTTGCTCAATGTGATTACATTGGGAAGAGAGATGAAGGCATAAAATGACACAAATCTCTTCTGGATCCTCGACCTGAGGATAAGGTTTAAATAGAAGGCAAGAGACTTGTACATCTTAGCAGTATTTTTTATGTGTGGTCTTATCCAACATTGTCTCAGTGTCAAGTCTTTCCTGAAAGGTGAGCTGACAAGTTATAAATTTTTCATCAGTAGACAACTGTCTCCTCTGGCTTCCCCAGTGATTCAATATTTTCTTCCTCCAACAGGTGGTTCCTGGGAAAATTCTAATTTCCTGTCATTCTTCCTTTCAATAATTGATAGCTGAGGAGGACACATTGTCTCTTCAAAATATACTCCCTCATTCTGGGCAGTCTGGTTACACAGAGAAAGAGAGACACAAACACAGAGAGAATCCCCTCCTACCCCACCAATGCACACACACACACACACACACACACACACACACAAAGGCATTTGTGAATGTACAACTCATTTTTCTGAAGTACTATTATCTTTAATAATCCATAAATTCCATGAATGTTCTACTCATCAGAATTGGGTGGTCTAAAAATATACCCCCAAAACACAGGACTTGGAGGATCACATCTAGATTTGATTTGAAAAATCTTCCCCCAAGGCCTAGCTTTCACAGTACCAAAATGATGATATACAAGCTTTGGAGAGAGAGAAACAACCAACAGTCTGAACCAGCTATGAGACCTAACATCCACAATGACCAACATGGCAAGATATCCCTAAGGGTGCAACAGTGGCACTCATATTTTGGTTGTAATCAACAGATATATAATTGAGCTTCAAATTGGCACAACAGGAGGGAAATCATATCTGGTACTAGAAACTTAGCCAGTTACCCAGGATTAATCTTAGATGAGAACCTACAACCACCACTTCATTATGCTAGCATCATTTCTAATTGTGTTATAATTATTTACCCTTATACTCATAGATTGGTGCAGCTTTCAATCTTCATCAAATAAATCTCTTTGTGACAGGTAGAAATCATTATAGAAAAACACAACTGTTCAGCATGCAGAGAACAACTGATCATGGGGTGCCTACACCCAATGGATAGATCTACCTACCACACAACTCCTGCACCTAAGGCTGAGGAAACATTGTAGAAGAGGGGGAGGAAAAATTATAAACTACAAAATGTTCAGACTAAAATGGATTGACAACTGAACTTTTAAAAATATTTAAGAAAAACTAAAACAATTTCCCTCAAGCTACTCCATGAAATAAAAAAGAAAAGAACACTGTCATACTTTTATTATGACACCAGCATTATACCCACAAAAAACAGAAAATGACACATCAATAAAAATTTCCAGAGTAGTTCCCTGATGTACATGACTTTAAAAATTCTCAGTAAAACATTTTTAAACCAAATTCAATTCCACCTCATTCACCATGATCCAGTAGGCTTCATTCTAGTAATAAAAAGTAGGTTCAATAAATTAGTAAATGTAATATGCTACATTAATAAATTCAAGGACAAAAACATTACACATCATCTCAAGAGATGTAACAAAAACCTTTAAAAAGATGCAACATGAATTCATTAAAAGTCTGTGAAGAAACTAGGAATAGAAGCAACATATTTCAACAAAGTAAAGACTATAGATAAAGAAACTATATTCAGTATCATCCCAAATGGTATGAGAAAAATATGTATACTTTCTCTACTCTAATTCTGTATAGTCATTAAGTCTTAGCTCAAGCAGTAAGATGAAAGAGATAAATGAAGAAGGGAAGGGAGGAAGAAAGCAATGGAGGGAAAAAGGAAGGCAGAGAAAGAATAAAGTAAGGAAGGAAGTCAGGGAGGGAGAGAGGAAGAAAGGAAGAGAGAGGGGGAGGTAAGGAGGCAGAGAAAGAAAAAAGAAAGGAAGGCAGGGAGGGTGGGAGAAAGAAAGGAAGAGAGAGAAAGAAAGAGAGAAAGGAGCAGAAGGAAAATTAGTGTTAAAACTAACCTAAAATGTATATGGCAAGACCAAAGACTATAGAGAGTCAAAGCAAAGCTAAACAGAGAGAGCAGTGCTGGAGAGATCTTAAATTTTACTAGAGCAAAAACTTCTTCCCTCCTTCCCTCCTTCCCCTGTCTCTCTCTTTCTTTCTTTTTCTCTCTTCCTTTCTTCCTTCCTCCCTCTCTGACTTTCTTCCTTCCTTTTTTTCTTTTACTGCTTTCCTTTCTCCCTCCATTTCTTCCTTTCCTTCTTCATTTATCTCTTTCATCTTAGTGTTTGAGGTAAGACTTAAAGCACTATATAGAATCAAAGTCTGATAGTCAAACAAAAGCAAATATGCAAACTAATGGAATAGAATAGTCAAGCCATTATTGAACCCACCCAGCTATAGCGACATCAATTTTACAAAGATACTAAGAATATATATTGGAGAAAAAGTGACCTTTCAAATTGGATACCCAGACACAGAAGAATAAATTAAGATTCTTGTATCTCACCCTGAATAAAAATAATTTCAAGATGAATCAAATGTCTTAATAGAAGACCCACAACTCTGGCAGTATCCTTAAAATGTACAGGAAAAGCAAGATAGTTATAAACAAAGATGAAAATTCTAATGGCTCTGCAAACAAAACCAGGAATTGATGAATGGAATGAGGTTTATGAAATGAAAAGAGTCTTCCACAGTAAACAGTTAAATGAAGAGACAACATAAATGACAGGGGAATTATTTAGTAATTGTACTTCCAGCAAAGCATTCATATCTAGGACATATAAAGAACCAAAAAAACCCCTAACCATCAAGAAACCAGATACTTCAGTCAACAAATTAAGCATTGAAGTAAGTAGTTTTCCACAGACAAATAAACTGTGAATTAATATCTGAAAAATTGCTCAAAATCTCAGGAAAATTCAAATAAAAACTACATTGAACTTTCATCTCAGAATTGCTATCATCAAGAAAGAAATAACATGTATTGAGGGTGCATGGAGGTAAAGGACAGTTATGCAGGGCTGGCAGCAATGTATACTGGTCCAGCTGCTAATAGAATTCAGCATGGAGACTCCTCACAGAGAAACCTAAAAATAGAAATACCAACTTTACCACTTCTGGATACATACTTAAAGAACTTTAAGTCAACATACCACAGAGATAGCTGCACATCCATGTTTATTACAGTACTATTCATAATAGAAGACATGGAATTTGGTTGCTATCCTTCAATCAGATTAGTGGAAAAGAAAATATTATAATATATTATAACTTACTATATATATATATATATATATATATATATATATATCATATGCAAAATGAATACAACTTGGTGGAGATAATTATGTTAAATTAAATCAACCAGATTCATAATTCAAATATCATATTTTCTTTCATTTGTGATTGTTAGACCCTTTTATAGATAATAAAACATGTTCATAGTATATGTAGCATCGTGTGTGTGTGTGTGTGTGTGTGTGTGTGTGTGTGTGTGTGTGTGTGTGTGTGCAATAAAATCAGAAGAGAGATTAGTGGGGAAAAGAGATAAACAAGAAGGGGAAAATGGAGGAGGGACTGAAAGGAGTGTGGAAGAATTGGAATATGGTCACAACCAATGCTATACTTGAAAGAATTGTCTACGAAACTCAATACTATGTAGAGTGGGTATATTGGAATTTTTAAATGGGTAAAAATCATGATGAAATGAAAACTTGATTGATTTTTTTACTGAGTGGAATCTAGGATGGGATCTGCAAAATTATTTAAAGAAATCCAGGCAGAGTATTTGAAGGAAAAGAGAAAAAGTTAGGAAAGTCAAAACAGTAGGGAAAAAATCAAATGGATTAAAGGAAAAGACTAGTATGACTGATGCCTAAGAGTCAAATATTAAAAATGCTATAAAAAATAAAGCAGGAGTGTCACTGTGAGAAACTGTGGAGGTGGAAGTTACTCCAGAAGAGGAATAATATTATACAGCCAGTAACTAAAGAAATGTGGGGGGGCCAAATATTTTTGTTATGGAATATTTTGGGTCCCAGTCTCTAGCTGCTGTAAACAGCAGGGCAGGAAAGCTCTGGGTCACCATTGTATTGTTAAATGCCAGTAGGGCTACTATTGTTTACTATTGCCTCAGGGTAATATGCCTCCTAATTTGCATCTGTATGTGCCTAAGCATCTGAATAGGCCTTCACCAGGGCAGAGGTTCAAGAGGTATGTGAATAACTTGTGAGGATGGAAGGTTAGGAGTGAGGGGCAAGCAGCCAGAGCAGAGAGGGAACAAAGAGGGAAATGGTTCTCTCATGGTATTAGCAGGATGGTTAAGAAACACCAGAAAAGATGGCTAATAAAGAAATGACTCTAGTTCCACAACATGGAACTGAGAGCTCTCTGAAGATGACAAGATGCCTGTGTTTGATCTTTATCACCATTGGGTTGCTGGGAGCTTCCAGGTACACACACCCCCACTCAGGCCGACAGAGTCCCAACAAAAGAGAAAATAAGGGATCAGGCTTGTGCCCAAAATACAGCTGCAGATTTTTCAGCGGCCCAGAGGGCATAGACAAGCTAAGGCCAAGGTCAGCCATGGCAGCGGCCACAGTCTACCGGCCCTCATCCAGCGGCTTGGTGCCACCTCATGCAGGCGTCTGCAGCAGGCTAGACAAAATGGCTGACGGGGCGGCGGACAGCCTGCCTCCTCAGGGTAACTTACAGCCTTGAGAGATGCCACATGGCTGATGGCTAATCAATGTATATAAATGCTATTGATACAGCCAGACAGAAACTGTTTTTGAGACTTACAGAAAAGAAAGGGCAACATATTTAAGCTTAGATTTGTTCAAATTTTGGATGCTCATATTTCAATGATTGACCATAGCTATTATGTTAGAAAGTTCAATTATGGATTTTTCTTTTCAACAAACTGATCATAACCTAGGCAAAAGGAGAAATGTGAGACATATGCAAGTTATGAATGAACGGTGTGGCCACACCTGGATGTGTGATGTGATTGTGAATTTATGAATGAGGATAAATGGAAATGCCTAAATTGCCTTGGATATGATTAGAGATATTTACGTTGCCTCGGATATTGTTTAAAAAATATCAAAATTACTTTAATATGGTCAATGTCTTAACAGGTCAGTCAGTCAATGTCTTAACAGGAAAAAAATTATAATTTGAGCCCTAGGAGATAGTCAATTAAAAAGTTAGCAAAAGCCTATAGCATTAGCTTAGAGACATGAGGAATCTATGGATGATTCTGTAAAATTTGGCAGATGAGAGGATACAGGTCTTACTAAATTTTTATGGTTCAAAAAGGAAAATCTAGAAAATAAAAGTTAATACATGATTTCAAAAAGGGTTTGTGAATCCGTGAGTACTCATCCAGGAGCAGACTAAGAACTTGATAAAAAACAGCTTGCTTTCTTGCCACAAACAGAAACACAAAACTGTTTTGCCAATTTTCCCATTAGGAGAAAGGACCCATTTAGGACAGTCAGATACTAGCATAAACCAGAGTGGCAGAAGCTCCTTCACAATGCTTAAACAAGACATGGACAAAAGACTTTTTAGTTAACTTTCAAAGACTGATATTACAAACCTGGTGTTGGAACTTTGGACTTTGAGCAAGAAATAGGAAGGCTCAAGGGGCATTGAGTCCCAGGCAGGGAATAAAGAAAAGAGGGTTTAGAATTGTTCACACCCCACAGATTGTGAGAATATCTTATTGTCTTTTGATTGCTTTGTAACTCACCCTAAAGTATGTTCATGATGGAATTGTTAATGTCGGTGATGTTGCTATATGTGTTATGCAAATGTTATTAGAAACTAGAAATCAGAGTTCATTCTTATAGGAATGTAACGTGCAGTTTACAAGCCTTAGGATAGAAGTATGTTTTAGGGAGCAAACTTTAATAAGGTCTGTATCAGAGGCACTAGAGGCATTGCCACAGAGATTTTAAAAAGGCCATTTTAACTTTTACATGTCTTCATCTGCAGGAGAAGGTTTGCAACCACGAGAGCTGAGATGATATTCTCCTGGAGGTTTCTTGCTGATTCTGAACGCTTGGAGTGGGACTATGGCCCATCCCCCACTAACCTTATTTGTTTTACAGAGACTGGTTCCAGCCAAAGACGGGTATGGTTTTCCTTGCCTTCAGGGAATCCTAAGACAGAACACGCATGATGGAATGTGTGATTCCATGACGGGCACCCCTGGTAGGTTGAAGGGAGCCTCCTAAAACAGGCACAGTCATCTCTCCTGATGCAGAAGCACAGGTTTCTTTTTATTAATTTAAGAGAGAGGAATACTATTATACAGCCAGTAACTAAAGAAAAAAATGGTACTGCTTAAAGAATACCCTGGAGAAAGCTATGTAACTCACCTGGGAACACTTCAGCAAATTATCATCCTACTAAGTACATAATCATATCACAATCATCCATAATAAAATAATTGAGATTTCAATTAGTATAAAGATTTTATGCAATCTAAAACAAAATCCACACTCAAATGCATCTACAATTGATAAGGTTGTGAAAAGAATCTAGAAAGTCAAAATGGCTTTTTGAAACAAAGAAAAGCACTGGAGGATTGTTAATGCATGATTTGAGAATATCTGACTTACAGATTTTCTATAAAGCAGTATAGAAGAGACCCACATACACTGCCAATTAATTTTTCACACACACACACACACACACACACACACACACACACACACACACACACCAAACTTTTAAATGGATTATAGATCTAAAACAGCAAACTCAGAAGTAAACACAGAAGAACATCTTTACTATCTGTCCTCATTTGTTCTGTTGCTGTGATAAAACACTGATCAAAAGCAACTTGGGGAGGAAATGGTTTATTTGGCTAACCCTTACAGACCACAGTCCATGATCCAAACAAGCCAAGGCAGGAATTGAAGGCTGGAATCTAGAGGTAGGAACTGAAGACTAGGAGACCTTAGAGGAACTCTGCTTGTTGCTTTCCTTTTCTTGACTTTTAACTTTCTTTCAGAACCCAGGCCTATCTATCCTTGATATTACTGGTGATATCAGTACTTCTACATCAATTAGCAATCAAGAAAGTGTTCTACTGACATTCCACTGAGGTTCCCTCTGCCCAGGTGTGTCCAGTTACCAAATGATGATAACTATACTACTGTCTTAATTGGCCAAATCCTTCTTAGAGCACAGCCCTGCCCATGAAAAAGGAAATTTAACAAAGCACCAACCCAAACTGAAATAATCAAGAAACCCTAGTCTTTGGCCAATAGTTTCATAACTGAAAGAAAAAAAGCCCGGCTAGCTCAGTAAGTAGAGTATGAGACTCTTCGTCTCAGGGTCATGGGTTCATGCTCAACATTGGGAGCCATTTTGTTGCAATTTGTTATTTCTCCTGGCTGGGTCTCACAGCTGCCTTGCCCCAAATGAACACACAGGCACTATATTAACTATGAAATGTTGGCCGGTGACTTGGGCTTCTGATTGGCTAGCTCTGTCTTAATTATTAACACATTTCTATTAATCTAAGTATTTCCATGTGATCTTATCTTACTGGAGAAGGGTCCAGACCTCTTACCCGTTTGTGGTCTCATATGCAGTCTGACACTGACTACGTGTCCCAGAATTATCCTCATCTCTTAGACCCACTTATCTTACTGCCCTATTGGCCAACAGTGTTTTATTCATCAACCAATAAGAGGAACACATGTACAGAAGACATCCCCATCATCTGCTCCTGGAAATATATCATTAGAGGATTCATAGGTAGGCTACATACTGGGAGAAAGTATTCACAGTGTATGTCTGAGAACAATGTTTATTAAGTTTATAACTTAATAATAAAAAGAATTTCTATTTCTTAGAGATACCAAATTATATTTAAAATATTTTACAAACTATGAAGAAGGAGGATAATAAGAACTAGAAAGATGCTCAAAATCACTAGTCATTGGGAAAATGAAAAAGTAAAACCAGAATTATGTATTTATGCATGCTCACATGAATAACAAAGATTTTAAAGGTTGACATGATCAGATATTAGAGAAGATATGCAACAACAGGAATTCTTGTGGTGTTGGAAGGAGTGGAAGAAAGAATAGTTTCTCATATGTATTTGCAGCTTCTTGTAAAACAGTCAGCTGCCCAATGGTGAATACTTGGCGAAGTTCCTTCCATACTGAACACATAAAGACTTCTTCCTAGTCACTAGTTCCCAGACACTATATTATTACAATTCTTCACATTCTTCTTATATTTTATTAGGGCTGTAAATAAACATACAAAAACATATTGGAAGGTATGTGTATGTTCCATGCAAATACTGTGATATTTTAAAAGGAAGACTTGAGCATCCCAGACTTTCTTATGTCTACAGGAGTTCCTGGGAATAAAGGGCTGCATTACCATGGGATATAGAAATCTCACTCGTATATATTGCATAATATTGTGTAGATATTGCCTCTGAATTAAAATGTTCCCCTGTGGATTGGGCCACAGTAAAAGAAGGTCTAGAAAGTAAAGAACAATTCCAAGAAGCACAGGGCCCTTTCACTGGGGTTATGTAGGCTGTGAGAACTGCTGTGACTAGGAGACTTACATCAGCCTCGCTACCCACACATGTCATGCCAACTGCTCTAGGGATGTAGCTTTTGTGACTTGTCAGCCATGGGGATGTGGCTTCTTGGAGTCTCCAATGCTTCTGTATTGAAAGTTCACAGCTTCTCCAAGCTGGGGTTGGATGGAATTGTTTCTTCAATCTGTCATCAATGTCTCATATGAACAGACATTTACTGTGTCTCCTCTGGAAAAGTCAGGCAACATTCAGAAGCCATGGATATGTGTGTGTGTGTGTGTGTGTGTGTGTGTGTGTGTGTGTGTGTGTGTGTGTGTGTTTGTGTGTGTGTGTGTGTGTGTGTGTGTGTGTGTGTGTGCCTGGGATGTTTATATCAAGTTCATTCACAATAGCATTGGAATGGAAACAACCTAAATTCCCCCAGTAGGTAAATAAACACATAATTTGGCATATGCATAAAATGAAGTACTACATAGAAGCAAAAGGTAAATTTACATCACAGATAGTTTAGTTGTTATTCTTTGTCCAAACCAGCCCATGCCACTTTGCAGTGAGCAGCCACCCCCTACTGTGATCTGTAAGTTCTCAGAGTTCTTGCCTCCCTTTTGCAGTGGTAAGGAAGCTCAACTCCTCTCCACTACACAGGTCTCACAATAACTTTGAGTTGTAACTTTGTTCTCTAGTCTATTACCCTCTTGTCTAGGATCTTCCTCCATTCCAGCTAATTCAATCTAGGTCATATGGTAGGGAACTTTCTTCTCATCCTAGAAATCCTGTAAGAGTCAGAAAGTCCCTTTTCCCTCAGCCCCTTGAGGGAACTGAGGGACCTAGATTCTCCTGCCTCTCCCTTTGGAGTCCCTCACTATGCTGTAGCCATGATACTATGTTTCCTAATATTCTTACTTTAGGACCCATGTCATACTGTCTATGAGGGCTATTCTACTATTGAGCTTCTCCTTGTATGGACCTGAAGCATGCTTTTGCACCCCAGGCTCTGAGGCTCTAGTTCCTAGGAAAGCTTATCTGAAGGGCAATTTGTCTCTTTCCTTTTTTGTAACCCCCTGGCTCTTTCTAAAATGAATTCAGTATTAATAAGTGGAAATCATGGATAAAACCCTCAAACATCATCTCTTAAAAAGAAGGTGTAGACAAATGCATGTTCCCTGAAGGACTGGATTTTCATGAAGTTCTAGATAAAAGTAGAACAAAATGGCAGAAGGAAGATGCTGAGGAATTAGAGTGGGTGAAGAGTTACTACTACCAAGCACAAAACTCCTTGCTGCCTGGGTGAATATTTCTTCCTTGACTGTGGCAGGGTTGTGAGGCTGAATGCATTTGTGAAACACCACGAACACCAATAGTAAGAGCCCAAGAGCTGAAGCATCAAACATCACTCTCTATCCATAAGTAAGAGCAACTTGAATGTCTCAGCAGTGAAGATTTGTACTTCTCAAAGAGGGTAGGGTGTCCTATGGTCAGTAAACAAAGCCTTGTTTTATCAAAATGAGGTAGGACTAAGCCCCTCTTCCTTGCATCAAGACTGAGCAAGGCATCCCATCATATGGAATGGTCTCCAAAAAGCCAATTCATGCACCCGGGATAAATGCTGGTCCAACTGCCATGGACCCCATAAACAAACCAAGACACAAAACTGTCACCCACAGTCAGAAAGCCTAGTGTGATGCCATGCAAACTCCCCAGCTGTCCATCCAGAGTCCATGAGTCCATGGTTCAGCTATCTATGTGGATTTCCTCATCATGATCTTGACCACTCCTTGCTCATATAATCTATCCAACATCTGTACCATGACAGCGACAGATATTGGGGTTCCAGCTGAAGAACAGAGAAGCAAAACAGCCACTAGTTCTTACCTCTACCTCAGACCAAAATGGGTGATACTGTTTCCACAAATCCTCAGATTCAAATGCTGAGTGCATTGCTCTCCACCAAGCCTCAGATTGCAATCCTCTGAGTTAATGTCTCCTCCCACCTTATATTCCTCTCTCCTTCCAGCCATATCACCCCTGTCTCTACCTCCCTAGTGCTGGGATTAAAGGTTTACCATTCCAAATGTTGAGATTACCTTTTGTGAGCTGTTTCTCTATTAGAATGAATCAATTTCATGTAGCTCAGTGTGGCCCTGAACTAACAGAGATCCATCTGCCTCTGTGTCCCAAGTCCTTGTATTAAAGATGCATATCACTACTGCCTGGCTCCATGGCTGTGGCTAGCTTGCATTTTGATTACTAGTTGCTTTATTAGATCATAAACAATATATCACCACATCCCACTTTGATTGGAGTCCAGGAGCTCAGCCAATTGCTTGTATGTGGATGTCTGCATCTGCTTCCATCAGTTACTGGATGAAGGTTATATGGTAACAAATTATGGTAGTCACCAATCTGATTACAGGAGAAAGCCATCTCAGGCACCCTCTCCACTATTGCTTGGAGTCTTAGCTGGGGTCATCCTTGTGGATTCCATGGGATTTCCCTGGTACCAGGTTTCTCTCTAGATTTATAATGGCTCCTTCTAGTAAGATATCTCTTTTATTGTTCTCCCTCTCCATCCCTCCCCCAACTTGACCATCCTGTCCCCTCATGTTGTCACACCCATCCCCTCCCCTCTACCAACTGCCACCAGTTTTCTCAGGAGAACTTATCTATTTCCCCTCCCCAGTGTGATCCATTCCTGTCACTCTTAGGGTGCTCCTTGTTACCTAGTTTTTTGGGGATTGTGGATTGTAGTCTGATTATCCTTTGCTTTATATCTAATATCCACTTATGAGTGAGTACATAAGAGTTTGTCTTTCTGGATCTAGACTACCTCACTCAGGATGATTTTTTTTTCTAGTTCCATCCATTTGCCTGCAAATTTCATGATATCATTGTAGTTTTTTTTTTTCTGGTGATTAATACTCCACTGTGTAAATGTACTGCATTTTCCTTATCCGTTCTTTGGTTGAGGGGCATCTAGGTTGTTTTCAGGTTCTGGTTATTAACGAATAGTGCTCCTACAAGCACAGATGAGCAAGTGTCCTTGTGGTATGATTGAGCATCTTTTGGGTATATGCAGTAGACTGATTTCAAATTTTCTTAGAAACCACCATACTAATTTCCAAAATGCTATACAAATTTGTACTCCCACCGACAGTGGAGGAGTGTTCCCCTTACTCCACATCCTTTTCAATATAAGATGTCATCAATGTTTTTTATCTTAGCCATTCTGACAGGTGTAAGATGGTATCTCAGAGTCATTTTGACTTGCATTTCCCTGATGACTAATGATGTTGAGAATTTTCTTAAATGTCTTTTAGCCATTTGGGATTTCTGTTGAGAATTCTGTGTTTAGATCTGTACCCCATTTTAAAATTAGATTATTTAGTATTTTGATCACAGATCCTATTTTTAGAAACCACTTGTGTATATGTAATATTTCACTTTATTTATTAACTGATTTTTTTGGAAAAGTTGACCTGTGGAGAAATGAATTGTGGCAACATTCGGGATCTCTTTCCTCTAAGGAAATTCTAGGAAGGAGATTCTGCAATTAGATATGATCACAGACAAAGGACAAGCAGAGAGTCAAAACGACCTCAGGTAACATTGAAGGTGACATATGATCCAAATTTTTTAAGTGATGCTAGAAACGTAATTATATGATATTGCTAGAGCTGGTTAGGAATCTTGCTCCTAGCTGGCCCAAACAAGGGGGAAAAAGAATCTCTTTGAGTTAGCCTAAGGCAAGGGCTTAATTACAGAATATATCTTGTATCCCTAACTAGACTCTGAATCAGTGGAAATAGGCAGAGATGAGAGAATATTTAACAGAATTCAAAGGCAAAGGCAGGATGTGCCACTCACAAAATCCACTGAAAATAATCAAATGAATACAGTGGATTTTATATTTATCTGCTTGTCTAGTGATTTATCTTACAAAACTGTTTTCCAAATTATATTAGAGTAGTGAATTGAATGGAATGAAAACAGGGAAGGAATAAAACATTAGATCACTAATGGTTCCTTGGTGTAGGAACAAGGATCTTTGACTTTGCTCTGAGTGAGAATGTCACAGAACATTGATAGATTTCCCAAAGACTGAAACCTTCCAGAAAGAAATTACATTTGTTTGTAGGCTGTCATACCACCAATGAACATCTGATCATTTGTGGAATTCACTCTAGGTGGAAGTTTCAGTTATTCAAAATAGCCAGCTTTCTTTTTCCACTGCATTATAAAAGTAACACATGCTGTGTGATAGGTTCAACTCTATTTTCAAGTTAGAATATTCTCTGCTATGAAAACATTCCCAACATGTTCAGAATTCTATTTTGACAGTCTTGCTAGAGTATGAGAAACATATAATTGCAGGCAGCAGTGTGAAATGGAGGCCAAATTGGGGACTTTAGATTAGGGTCCCCTAAGGTTTGTCAAATATTGCACATAAACTGTAGAATATCATCTGTCCTCAGAAACAATTTTCAATATTCAACAACTTTTCTTGTAAGGTAAAAAAGAAATAGGAAGATTGATTGAATGGAAAGCTTTCTGTGCCTATTAACTGTACACATGATTTTATTGAAAACAGATTAGAAATTGTACGTTAAATGGTTGACCCAAAATGCAGTCCATCAGCCATTGCTGCTGAATTATCACCTGACTATGTCACTTGAAAATTCAGCTGAAAGTATGAGACCAAGAATTGGTATTAGTGTTGAATGAGATTAGGAACATGAACCTATTGCCTACATTTCCCATTATTCTCCAAATCTGAATAGAAGGCAGAATACAATCATGGAGAGGGAAACTGAAATATCAATTTCCACTACCCACTCACCACATCTGAAAATTGAATGCTAAGTCTTGGCAGACTAAATATTAAAAATATCATACACTATTATTGATAAGAAATACAGATGAAGGTAAGTGATTTTTGTTTCTTTCTCCAAATAAAACTAGTCAATGTCCAAGTCATCCTCCTTTCCTGGCTGCTGAGATTTTCATCAATTTCATAACATTCAAAATAAGTGTCTTAACAGCAGACTTCAAGGGTCCATGCTGTTTGGGAAGAGCTTTGGTTGCACTTACTAAGCATAAAGAACTGTGTTAGAATTCATAACTATTAAAGGAATGCAGAGAAGTTTGAATATGGCTACAGAATTTTGTGGTGATATACAGTGCCAGAGAAGCTAGTAGACAAGGAGGATCCTAAGAGAGACATACATGGTCCCCTGGAGAAGGGGAAAGGGACAAGATCCCCTGAGCAAATTGAGAACACAGGAAAGTGGGGAGGGAGCTAAGAGAATAAGAAGGGGAGAAGAGGAGGGATGTGGAGGACATCAGGGAGCAGAAAGGTTGAGTCAGGGGAAGAATAGAAGAAAGGATACATGATAGGTAGGGTTTTAATTGGGGAAGTGGTACGAGAGGACAGGAGGAAGAAGGGAATTGGGATTGGCGTGTAACACAAGATAGTTTCTAATTTAAATAAAGAAAGAGAGGAGAGAAAAAGATTAATATGGACTTAAGGTATTTCCATTATGTACCTATATAATAGCAATATATTAATTACACTGGACAAAGAGCAGAAAGAGCTGTTGAGAATTCTTTTCATGGATATTTTTCCTCCAAACTGCACATGGGCAGTGTGCAAAAACTTTGTCATGACAGTTTTTTTTCCAACTTTTTTAATTTGAATTAGAAACAGGATTGTTTTGCATGACAATCCCAGTTCCCTTCTCCCACCCGTCCTCTCCTACTGCCCCCCTAACTAAAACCCTATCTATCACATATCCTTTCTGCTCCTACTGGATGATGAGGCATTCCATAGGGTGTCATCAGTGTCTATTGTATCCTTTGGGATAGGGCCTAGGCCCACCCCCTGTGTCTTGGCTCAGGGAGTATTTCTCCACATGGAATAGGCTCCCAAAGTCCATACCTATGGTAGGGATAAGTATTGAACTTCTACAGGAGGTCCTGTACATTTCTGAGGTTTCCTCACAGAAACCCATGTTCCTGGGGTCTGGATCAGTCCCATGCTGATATCCCAGCTATAAGTCTGGGGACCAAGAGTTCCTGGATATTCAGGTCAGCTATTTCTGTGGGTTTCACCAGCCTGGTCTAGACCCCTGTGCTCTTCACTTGTCCTTCTCTGCATCTGGGTTCCAGTTCAGTTTGGTGATTAGTTGTGGGTGTCTGTTTCTATTTCCACCAGCTGCTGGATGAAGGCTATAGGATGGCATATAAGTTAGTCATCAATCTCATTATCAGGGGAAGGCATATAAGGTAGCCTCTCCTCCGTTGCTTAGATTGTAGCTGGAGTCATCTTTGTAGATATCCAGACATTTCCCCAGCGCCTGATTCTCTGTAAACCAAAAATGTCTCCCTCTATTATGATATCTCCATTCTTGTTATCATCTATTCTTCCACTGACTCAAACTTTCTGCTCCCTCATGTCCTCTGCATTCCACTTTTTCTCCCCTTCTCATTTTCCTAGCTCCCTCTCCCCTCTCCCCTCTTCCCTTGCTCCCAATTTGCTCAGCAGATCTTAACCCTCTCCCCTTCTCCAGGGGACATGTATGTTTCTCTTGGGGTCCTCCTTGTTTATTAGCTTCTTTGGCAGTGTGGATTGTAGGCTGGTAATCCTTACTCTATGTCTAGAATCCGCATGTGAATGAGTACCTACCATGTTTGTCTTTTTGAGATTGGGTTACCTTGCTCAGAATGGTTTCTTCTAGTTCCATCCATTTTCCTGCAAATTTCAAGATTCCATTGTTTTTTTCCGCTGAGTAGTACTCCATTGTGTAACTGTACCACATTTTCTCTATCCATTCTTCGGTTGAGGGGCATCTAGGCTGCTTCCAGTTTCTGGCTATTACAAATAGTGCTGCTATGAACATCGTTGAACAGATGTCCTTGTTGTATGAATGTGCTTCTTTTGGGTATATACCTAAGAGTGGAATTACTGGATCTTGTGGTAGACTGATTCTCATTTTTTTGAGGAGTCACCATAATGATTTCCAAAGTGACTGTACAAGTTGGCACTCCCACCAGCAGTGGAGAAGTGTTCCCCTTTCTCTACATCCTCTCCAACATGAACTGTCATTGGTGTTTTTTATTTTAGCCATTCTGACAGAGGTAAGATGATATCTCAGAGTTGTTTTGATTTGCATTTCCCTGATGGCTAAGGATGTTGAACACTTTCTTATGTGTCTTTCAGCCATTTTAGATTCCTCTATGGAGAATTGTCTATTTAGTCTGTACTTTTTAATTGGATTGTTTGGTGTTTTGGAGACTAGCTTCTTGAGGTCTTTGTATATGTTGGAGACCAGACCTCTGTCAGATGTGGGGTGGGTGAATATCTTTTCCCAGTCTGTCGGCTGCCTTTTGTCTTGCTGACTGTGTCTTTAGCCTTATAGAAGCTTCTCAGTTTCAGAAGGTCCCATTTATCAATTGTTGACCTCAGTGTCTGTGCTACTGATGTAATGTTCAGGAAGTGTTCTCCTGTACCAAATAATTCAAGGGTATTTCCCATTTTGTCATGTAATAGGTTCAGTGTAGCTGGATTTGAGATCTTTGATCCATTTTGACTTAAGTTTTGTGCAAGGCGATAGGCTTGGGTCTAACTGCAGTCTTCTACATGTCTGCAACCAGTTATACCAGCACTATTTGTTGAAGTTGTTCTCTTTGTTCCATTGTATAATTTGGGATTGTTTATCAAAAATCAGGTTTTCATAGGTGGGTGGGTTAATATCAGGGTTTTCAGTTCTATTCCATTGGTCTACCTGTCTAGTTTTGTGCCGATACCAAGCTGTTTTCAGGACTATAGCTCTGTAATAGAGTTTGAAGTCAGGGATTGTGATGCCTCCAGTAGTACCTTTATTGTATAGAGTTGTTTTGGCTATCCTGGGTCTTTTGTTTCTCCATATAAAGTTGAGAATTGTTTTTTCAAGGTGTGTGAAAAATTGTGTTGGGATTTTGATGGGGATTACATTGAATCTGTAGATTGCTTTTGGCAAGATTGCCATTTTTACTATGTTGATCCTACCTATCCAAGAGCATGGGAGATCTTTCCATTTTCTGGTTTTCTCCTTTAATTTCTTTCCTTGGAGACTCAAAATTCTTATGGTACAGGTCTTTCACGTTTTTGGTTAGTGTTACCCCAAGGTATTTTATGTTGTTCGTGACAATTGTAAAGGGTGATGTTTCTCTGATTTTTTCTCCACCAATGTGTCATCGGTATATAGCAGGGCTACAGATTTTTTGAGTTAATCTTTTATCCTGCCACTTTGCTGAAGGTGTTTATCACCTGTAGGAGTTCCCTGGTAGAGTTTTTGGGTCACTAATGTAGACTATCATATTGTCTGCAAATCGTGAGAGTTTGACTTCTTCCTTTCTGAGTTGTATTCCCTTGATCTCCTTTTGTTGTCTTATTGCTCTAGCTAGAGCTTCAAGGACAATACTGAAGAGGTAAGGAGAGAGTGGACAGCCTTTACTTGTCCCTGATTTTGGAGGAATTGGATCCAGTTTCTCTCCATTTAATTTGATGTTGGCTGTTGGCTTGCTGTATACTTTTATCATATTTAGGTATCTTCCTCCTATCCCTGATTTCCTCAAGACCTTTATCATGAAGGCATGTTGGATTTTGTCAAAGGCTTTTTCAGCATCTAGTGAGATGATCATGTGGTATTTCTTTCTCAGTCTGTTTATATGGTGGATTACATTGATGGATTTTCATATGTTAAACCATCTTTGCATCCCCGGGATGAAGCCTACTTGATCATGGTGGATAATTTCTCTGATGTGTTCTTGTATTCGATTTGCCAGTATTTTATTGAGAATTTTTGCATCGATGTTCATGAGGGATATTGGGTTTGTAGTTCTCTTTCTTAGTTGTGTCTTTGTGTGGCTTGGGTATCAAGGTTATTGTAGCCCCGTAAAAAGAGTTTGGCAATGTCCCTTCTGTTTCTATTGTATGGAACAATTTGAGAAGTATTGGTATTAGCAGTTCTTTGAATTTCTGGTAGAATTCTGCAGTGAATCCATCTGGCCCTGGGCTTTTTTTGGTTGGGAGACTTTTGATGACTACTTCTATTTCCTTAGAGGTTATAGGTCTGTTTAACTTGCTTATCTGTTCCTGATTCAATTTTGGTAACTTGTAACTGTCCAGAAAATTGTCCATTTCCTTTAAATTTTCAAATTTTGTGGAGTACAGGTTTTCAAAATATGACCTGAAGATTCTCTTGCTTTCCTCAGTGTCGGTTGTTATGTCCCCCTTTTCATTTCTGATTTTGTTAATTTGCATGATCTCTGCCTTTTGGTTAGTTTGGGTAACTGTTGGTCAATCTTGTTGATTTTCTTGAAGAACCAACTTTTTTGTTATATTGATTCTTTGAATTGTTTTCTTTCTTTTGACTTTATGGATTTCTGCCCTCAGTTTGATTATTTCCTGGCATCTGCTCCTCTGGGGTGAATTTTCTTCCATTTTTTCCAGAATTTTCAGCTCTGATGTCAGATCTCTGGTGTGGCTATTCTCTAGTTTCTTCATGTGAGCACTTAGAGCTATGAACTTTCCTCTGAGTACTGCTTTCAAAGTGTCCCATAAGTTTGGGTATGTTGTGTCAACATTTTCATTTAATTCTAGGTTGTCTTTAATTTCTTTCTTTATTTCTTACTTGACCCAAGTATGTTGCAATTGCTTGTTGTTCAATTTCCATGAGTTGGTAGGTTTTCTGCACTTTGATTTGTTTTTTATTTCTAGCTTTAAAGCATGGTAGTCTGATAAGACACAGGGGATTATTTGAAATTTTTGTACCTGGTGAGGTTTGCTATGTAGCCAAGAATGTGATCGATTTTTGAGAAGGTTCCATGTGATGCTGAAAAGAAGGTATATTCTTTTTTGTTTGGAAAGAAAGTTCTATAAATGTCTGTTAATCCCAATTGGGTCATAACTTCTTTTACTTCCTTTGTCTTTTTGTTAAGTTTCTGTCTGGTCCTGTACAGTGGTGAGAGTGAGGTGTTGAAGTCTCCCACTATAACTGTGTGAGGCCTTATTTGTGATTTGAGTTTTAATAATGTTTCTTTTACAAATGTGGGTGCCTTTGTATTTGGGGCATAGATATTTAGAATTGAGATTTCTTCCTGATGGATTTTTCCTGTTTTGAATATGAAATGATCTTCTTCATCTCTTTTGATTGATTTTAGTTTGAAGTCTAACTTGTTAGATACTAGGATAGCTATCCCAGCTCATTTCTTGGGTCCATTTGATTGGAGTATATTATCCCAACCCTTTACTCTGAGGTAATGTCTGTCTTTGAATTTGAGGTGTGTTTCTTGTATGCAGCAGAAGGATGGATTCTGTATTTGTATCCAATCTGTTAGACTGTGTCTTTTTATAGGCGAGTTAAGACCATTAATATTGAGGGAAATTAAGTTCCATTCAATGTTTATTCTTGTTTGTTTTTGGTTTGTTTTTAGTACTGGTATTGTATGTGGATTTACCCTGCCTTTTATTTTGTGTTTTTGTAGAGTGGGATTATCTATTGCTTATGTTTTGTGAGTGTAGTTAATTTCCTTAGGTTGGAGTTTTCCTTCCAGTATTTTCTGTAGGGCTGGGTTAGTGGTTACACATTGTTTAAATCTGGTTTTGTCGTGCAATATCTTGTTTTCTCCATTTATAGTGATTGAAAGCTTTGCTGAGTATAGTAGTCTGGGCTGGCATACGTGTTCCCTTAGAGTTGGTAGAATATCTTTCTAGGTCCTTCTAGCTTTCAGAGTTTCCATGGAGAAGTCTGGTGTAATTCCGATAGGTTTGCCTTTATATGTTATTTGACCTTTTTCCCTTGCTGCTCTTAATGTTTTTTCTTTATTCTGTGTGTTTGGTGTTTTAATTATTATGTGACGTGGGGACTTTCTTTTGTGGGCCACTCTATTTGGTGTTCTGTAGGCTTCTTGTACTTTTCATTGGCATCTGTTTCTTTAGGTTGGGAAAGTTTTCTTCTATGATTTTGTTGAATATGTTTTCTGCACCTTTGACTTGGGCTTCTTCACCTTCTTCTATACCTATTATCCTTAGATTTGGTCTTTTCACGGTGCCCCATATTTCCTGAATATTTTGTGCTATGGATTTGTTAGACTTCAGATTTTCTTTGCTTGATGAATTTATCTCCTCTAGTTTGTCTTCAGCATCTGAAATTCTGTCTTCCATCTCTTGTATTCTGTTGGTTATGCTTGCATCTGTGGTTCCTGGTTGTTTATTCAGCTTTTCCACTCCCAGAATTCCCTCAGTTTGTGTTTTATTTATTGTCTCTAATTCAGTTTTCAGTTCCTGAACTGTTTCCTCCAGCTGTTTAATTGTAATTTTTTTTTTTGGCTTTTTTGGCTTTCCTTGATTTCTTGCATCTTTTGGGTTGTCTTTTCTTCCATTTCTCTGAATGATTTTCTGATTTCCTCTCTTAGGTTTTCTATAATCTGAATGAAGTTGTTTTTAAGGTTGCTCTCTTCTGCTTCTTCTGTGTTGGGATGTTCATGTCTTGCTGGTGTAGAGTCCCTAGACTCTGGTGGTGTCATATTGGTTTTCCTGTTGTTGGATGTGTTCTTATATTGTCGTCTTCCCATCTCTGGTTCCAGTGGGTATAGTTGGTGTCACTTCCTTTCCTGGTGTTTATGGGTTCGTTGTTCTCTTCAGGTGTGTGCAATTGACTTTGATACTCTGATGGTTCTCAAGTTGGGTGCAGGCAGGTCTGAGGCACTCGTACTCCAGGTAGGTGAGAGCAGCACTGGCCCAGAGATGTCAGCAGACTCTGTTGCTTTGTCCTCAGGGGTCTAATAGTCCTGTCACAGACCCTTGGGCAGGAGTTCCCAGCATGGGCAAGCATAAGTTGGGCCCAAGGCAGGGGCTGAAGCAGCTCACCTCTGCACCCTCTGTACTCTGTGGGGTCCAGAATAGCCCAGCCTGTCATGACAGTTTTAAAGCACCATGGCAGATATATTTATTTTTTGGTTCAAATTAGTGATCTGCTTTAATCCATGTCAAATTATTGCTTCCATCCAGACTTTGATTCAGACACAAAGACTTAACAAAGCTGAATAAAACCCACTTGGGCCTCTGCCTGCCACCTGAGAAGAGAGGGAGAGACCCCACTTGCACCCACTGAAAGAAGGGATGAGAAGACAACAGAATTAGAATACACTCAACAACAGAAGGACCAAAATGACACCATCAGAATCTAGGGACTCCACAGCAGCAAGAACTGAAAAGCCCAATGCAGAGGATGAAGAAGAGATAGACCTTAAACGTTACCTTATGAAGATGATAGAGACCATTAAATAGGAAACAAAAAATTCCCTTAAAGAAATAGAAGAAAAACAAGCAAAAATTACATGAAATGGAGGAAAAACAAACCAAAAAATTCTAGAAATAAACAAATCCCTTAAAGAATCTAAAGAAAGCCAAGAAAAAAACAACCAAACATGTAAAAGAAACAATTCAAACAGTTCATGGTTTGAAAGCAGAATTAGAAATAATAAGGAAAACACAGAATGAGGGGATACTGGAAATAGAAAAGCTGGGTTAAAAAATCAGGAACCACTAATGTAAGAATAACCATTAGAATACAAGTGATGGAAGAGAGAATCTCAGGTGTTGAAGGATCACTAGAGGATATACAGTCATCAACCAAAGAAAATCTCAAATCCAACAAATCTCTAACACAAAATATTCAGGAAATATGCGACACAGTGAAAAGACAAAAGCTAAGAATAATAGGTATAGAAGAAGGTGAACAAATTCAGCTCAAAGGTACATAAAACATATTCAACAAAATCAGAATAGAACTTCCCTAACCTAAAGAAGGATATGCCTATGAAAGTACAAGAAGCTTACAGAACACCAAATAGATGGGATCAAACATACAGAATAAAGAAAAAAATATTAAGAGCATCAAAAGAAAATGTCCAAGTAACATGTAAAGGCAGACCTATCCAAATTACACCCGACTTCTCAATGGAAACTTTGAAAGCCAGAAGATCCTGGATAGATGTTCTACAAACGCTAAGGGAACATGGATGCCAGCCCAGACTACTGTATCCAGAAAAGCTTTCAATCACTATAGAAAACAAGATATTCCGTGACAAATCCAGATTTAAGCAATATATATATCCACAAATCCAGCCCTACAGAAATTACTGGAAGGAAAACTCCAACCCAACAAAGATAAGTATGCTAAAAAAATCCATAAGCAATATATAATCCCACTTTAACAAACTCCAAAAGAAAAAAGGGGAAATCCACACATAATAACACCACCAACAACAAATCCAAAACAAACAAGAATCAATAATCAATGGTCATTATCATCCCTCAATGTCAATGGTTGTAACTCACCTATAAAAAGACACAGGCTAACAGAATGGATATGAAGACAGATCCATCTGGAGAGGATGTGGAGAAAGAGGAACACTCCTCCACTGTTGGTGGGAGTGCCAACTTGTACAGCCACTTTGGAAATCAGTATGGCGACTCCTCAAGAAAATGGGAATGAGTCTACCACAAGATCCAGCAATTCCACTCCTAGGCATATACCCAAAAGAAGCACATTCATATAACAAGAACATATGTTCAACCACATTCATAGCAGCATTATTTGTAATAGCCAGAAACTGGAAGCAGCCTGGATGCCCCTCAACCAAAGAATGGATAGAGAAATTGTGGTACAATTATACAATGATGTACTACTCAGCAGAAAAAAACAATGGAATCTTGAAATTTGCAGGAAAATGCATGGAACTCGAAGAAACCATTCTGAGCGAGGTAACCCAATCACAAAAAGAAAACATGATATGTAGTCACTCATATGTGGACCTGCTTTATGATACACAGTAGTGACCATGCTTTATCAGAGCTGTTTTTAACGATGTTGCTCAGAATGGTTTCCTCCCAGATGATGACTGAGAAACTAATTAAAAAAAAATAAAAAGAAAGAAAGAAAGAAAGAAAAATATTTTATATATTCATGTTCTTGGAGGAGCTTAACAAATATATAATAATTTGTCAAAAAAAATTGTGGTAGTGGTCTTATTCTTGCCTGCTAGAATTAACACAACTATGTTTGTTGCTTTTAGCCATACCTCTGGAACCATAAGCCAAAATCAACTCCTCCATAAGTTTCTTTTGATCATGATGTTTTGTAGGGGAACCTGCAGCCACGCCTACTTAGGGGATGGCTACAGGTGTGTCTGACCATGCCTTCGAGGGTGTGGTCAGGGTGACATAGAGTGGGTGGCATTGTGTTTCTCTTTCGGTTTTACTTTTGTACTTGCTGGACAGACTGCTGCCGCACCGGCTGGCTAGGTTGCTCTGTAAGTAAGGCTTTTCCCTATTAAATACCCTTATATTTAAAAAAAAAAAAAACAAGAATCAATAATCAATGGTCATTATCACCCCTCAATGTCAATGGTTGTAACTCACCTATAAAAAGACACAGGCTAACAGAATGAATATGAAGACAGAATCCATCCTTCTGCTGTATACAAGAAACACCTCAACTTCAAAGACAGACATTATCTCATAGTAAAGGGTTGGGAAAGTTTTTCAACCAAATGGACCTAAGAAACCAGCTGGTGTAGCAATCTTAATATCTAACAAATTAGACTTCAAACTAAAATCAATCAAAAGAGATGAAGAAGGGCATTTCATACTCATCAAAGGAAAAGTCCATCAACATGAAGTTTCGATCCTGAACATCTAAGCCCCAAATACTAAGGCACCCACATTTGTAAAACAAACATTACTAAAATCAAATCACACATAAAACCTTGCACCCTGCTCTCAACACTAGATAAGACCACCAGACAGAAACTTAACAAAGAAACAAAAGAACTAACAGAAGTTACAACCCAATTGGGTTTAATAGATATCTCTAGAACATTCCATCCGAACACAAAAGAATATACCTTGTTCTCAGCACCACATGGAACCTTCTCTAAAATTGACCACATACTCAGCAACATAGCAAACCTACACAGAAACAAAAAATTTAAATAACCCCTTATCTTATCAGACAACCAAGCTTTAAAGTTAGAATTCAACAACAACACAAATTGCAGAAACCCTACAAACTCATGTGCAAGTGATCAAGCCACACAGGTTATCCCACTAGCATTTTATAGAGCAAAACTGACTTCAAGAGTCTGCCTAACTTCAAATAAAGGGAAATAAAGGAGCTGCAGGGTCAAGTCTTTCTCTTGATCACCTACAGATGCACAGGTACCACATCTCTGCTATATCTAACTAGGCAGCTTTTCAGAGCCAAGAATGCAGAGTTTTCCCTTCATAAATAGTCACAAGCACAGTATGCCCACCAACATATGTACTGAATTTACTAATGGATGACCTGCCCTTGCTTTTTCTGTTAAAGCATTTACATTAGGTATAACCTTGCCATTGTTTTATGAGACTGTTAATAACAATTATACTATAAATTAGAAAAACAGAAACTACCAGAGATCAGCAAATGTCCTAAAGTGTTAAAGCTACTTGGAGTTAGATGTGCAATTTTGAATGAGTCTTTCTGGAAATGAGACATTTTCTTTCAACTAAACAGATTCTTCTATGACACATAATTCTGTGCTCTTCGAAGGAGAAAAGCCCAGGCATTTCCTGCTGAAACTTCCAGTTCTTTCCCATAAAAAATGCTCACTAGCTGTACATCACAACCAAGTTATTAGAGCTGATTTCTTTTCAAGTCCTGGTAGGAAGGAATAGTACCAGTTTTTAATGATTCTAGAAACATATAACGCTACATGTGAGAAACAAACTATAGTCAGAAGTTTATGGGAAATAAATGGTTCTGCCATAAGCCTTGTCTTTTGCAGAAATATATATAGTTCTACAGTCCTCTGCTCTACCAGCTGAGCTATCCAAGGGAGCATATATAGTTCTAGTAATCTTATTATTCTTATTTAATTCTAATAACTATTATTTAATGATCATAATTATTACTTGATAATTATTGATATATAGAAATTTTATTTCCCTTAGACCTATACAGCTTGACAATTCTAAAGTATAATCATTTTCAAATTCCTTTATATACAAAGTGAAAGAATATATTAATCCACCTTGATTTTATGCTTGCTGATCTCTGGCAGTTTCTGTTTTTCTATTCTATAGTATAAATTATTATTAACAGTCAAGGTTTGGAATCTACAGAACAACCTGGCAAAATTTCAGGAAGTAAAAATTCAATTGTACACCCAATATGAACTTGGACTGAGTTGAGTAATAAGTCCTGATGAACTTGGGACTTTTCCTCTATTAAAGTTAATAATGATTATTTTTAGTGTTGGTAGTTTATATGTAACATTGTTGTTTTCTTACTTTCTGTCACTCTTTAAAGACCAACCATCTCTGTTGTTTGTGGTGGTGTTAGGAGAAAGGTTTAAATTGCTGTGAAAATCTTTTAAAACTATTGATACAAATAATGACCAAGAAATTGATTGTTTTAAACTATAGTTTTGAGGTTAAATGGTTTCTTTTTGAAATTTCCATTTATAATTAGAAACATCTGTTAGTATGTATTTTACTTATTTTGTTTACATGTCAATTTGTCTTTAAAACCAAATGTATGGATTTTCAGTGTATCACATGTTAATAATCATTTAGCCAGAGACCAATAACCTAATTGTAGAGATATATTGTTTATGATTTATTAAAGCTTGCCTGAGGATTCAGAAAGCAAAGTCAGCTACAGCCATAGAACCCAGGCACACACCTTTAATCACAGCAGCCAGAGCTAAGAGGTGGAGATAAGCAACTTTAATCCTAGGATTCATGATTATGAGGAAGATGGATCTCTGTGAGTCCACTCAGATCTACACAAGACTGAATCAGTCTAAAAGAGGACTATAGCTCACACCTTTAATTCCAGAACTACAGGAGTATAAAAGACAGGAGCAAGGAGGAGTAGGAGGTATTCATTCTCCAGCCACACTAAGGAGATGTTATAGTCTGAGGATTGGTGAGAGCTAATGGAGACAGGATCAGCCCATTCAGCCTGAGCTAGTGGCCGGTTGCTTTGCTTTTATGTTCTTCAGCTTCAAGTTTGAACCCCAATATCTGTCTCTGGGCTATTTATTTATTCATTATTTATTTATTTATTTATTACACTTAAAAGCCTCAAATGTTCATTATCCATGAAAAATCAATCATTTTCTTAAGAATAATCCTATCTTCTACTTACTCTGTTTGTTTGTATCCTAGATATAATTTCATTACAGTAACTAATTTGACTTAGCAATTCAATGGGGTAGTTGTAAAGGATTCCAAATGTAGGAAAAGAGCTTGTAGAAGGAATAGGAACAATTTTCTATACATTCCTTTTTAAGTTGCTATATGTATAGTTGTAGTGAGAGTAGGAGTCAATGGTCAAATAATGAGGCTATTATTCTGACATGAGAGCACATGCAGAGAGCACAGGAAATTGCATGGACTCTTACTATGGCAGTCCTCTTCATCAGCAGTGTAGCAGTGAGGAAAAGCAAAGTGGGTAATCTTGGTTCAAGCACTGGGAATACTCAGGCTGACACTTCATACTGCTGAATGAAATGGGTCAGAAGAGGGCTGAAAGAGAAAACATGCAGTGTATTTGGAAGACAAAACAAACCTCACGGATTTTCTAAGTTATGTATATGTGACACACAGGACAAATCTTTGAAGACGTCTACAATTCATAGTTTGCTCAAAAATCAAAGGCTTTTATTGTCCTGATCCCAGCTTCTACATCAAAATAAGAAGCACTCTGCTTCCTGACATGAAAGAGAGTAGCCTGGTTGCTAAAGGGGGAAGCAAGCTGTGAAGAGGGATTCAGACACAGTATTATCCTTGTCCATTGCTCATTCTGCATAGGATTTATAAATTATAGGCACTGACTTTTAAGATGAATAATTAGACAATTTTTAAGAAAATTCTTTTTTATGTACAGGGCATATTTGACAATAAAAAAGAAACTATGATAGCTTAGTATAGTAGTTTGAATAGATATGGCCCCCATAGCCTCATGTGTTTGAGGAGGTGGGGCTTTGTTGGAGTTGGTGTAGCCTTATTGGAGAAAATGTATCATTATGGTTGTGGGCTTTGAGGTTGCATATATACCCAAGCTATGTCCAGTACACAGATCACTTTCTGTTGCCTGTGGATTAAGATGTAGAACTCTCAGCTCCTTCTCCAGCACAATATCTGCCTGCATGACATCATACTTCCCACCATAATGATAATGGACTAAATCTCTAAAACTGTAAGGCAGTCCACCTAAGTATTTTCCTTTGTAAAAGAGTAGTTGTGGCCATAGTTTCTCTTTACAGCCATAGAAACCCTAACTAAGACACTTAGCTTTACAAATCAAAAGCAATAATGTAAGACTAAAGGGGAAAATGTAATGTTTTGTGTGTTCAAATGATACGTATTCTTCCATTGACACAAATGATAAAATAGTTGTCAAAATATGTATGCAAGTAGATACCAGAGTATAATTGGAATATTCTTAATACACAAAACATTCCAATTGAAAAATATCAAGATTACATCTTCAATAATCCAAATATTATGATTTACTTGAAAGAATAATGTTGAAAGAATATGTTGATTAACCATATAGGAAAAAGGGAACTCTGAATCATATATCTTGCTGATTATGTGCTGTGTACACTATGTTGCATGTATAATTCCAGAGACATGAGAATTGAAGCAATAATGAGGAGACAAACATCAAAATGCCTAGAGAGTGACTTAAAAACACCTTTGGTAGCACCAGGGTTGGAGTAGAATTTTCAGAACTGATCAAAGAAGAAATCATGGAAAAATTATATTGCAGTATGAAATTATGAGAACTGCGTAGTTTTTTTCCATTCCAGATACTCTATGGGAGAGAAAGTGGTCTTCATCAAAGGAAGGAGTCAACATAGGGAAAAGATGGCCAACATTACAAATCACCAGAAACAAGTTAAGTTAAAACCACAAAGATATGCTGTACCCTTCTACCAGAGTGGAAAAACAACAACAACAAGAGAATAAAGGACTACAGTCAATAAAAAATGGAAACTCTCCAACAATTTTGTTAGTGTGTAGGTTGAAGAACCATTTTATACACCATTTACACGTTGTTTGCCCAATAGAATATACCTAAGATTTATGGCTTTGTATACACTTAAATATTAATTCAGCCATTATCAGAAACACCAGCTTCAGAAGACACCATTCCTAAAACTTAATTCAGGTAGAAAAGCATTAATTTCTTTTAATGGAGGTCAGCAGTATTTCTTTTCAGAAACCTAAATGAAAAACTAATTGTCAAGTTGAGAAATTAACTGTTTACTTTACACAAAATGAATAATTTATTGGTCAGCTACTGATAACCTATATCCTACTTGGTAAAGACCAAAGAAACAAAGAAACAAATCCCAAGAAACATTTCTTACCTTTAACCAAGATGAAAGACACAAAGATAGAAACATAATTCCTACATATAAGTAACTTAGCGCCAAATGGGGGAGACCTCATTAAAAAAAAAACACTGAATCAGAAAGCATTAATTCGTTGTGTACTTAATAATCTCTTTTGCCAGAAAACACTATTAAAAATTTGGAAAAGACTGAAGAAATTCTTTAGTGTTTTATCAGAGAAGTGCTCAACTTAATTCTCTTGATTAGACTCTTCTAAAAGTTTATGAGGGCATTGGAATGGAGAGATGGCTTACTGTTAAGACAACTGGATGTTCTTCCAGAAGGCTGAGTTTAATTCCCAGCACTCACAAGTGGCTCATAACTGTAACTTCAGTTCCAGGCAATCCAACACTCTCTTCTGCCTCTGTGCACACTGCAGGAACATAATGTACAGAAAGACACACAGGTCAAACACGGAGAAATTATATTTTATATCTACCTAAAATTATAGTGTGCTTGCATGTGTGTGTGTGTGTGTGTGTGTGTGTGTGTGTGTGTTTAAAAGAAGTTAAGTCACTTGGGCTGACAGCTCCTCACAAGAACCATAGACTAACAAAACAAAACAAAACAAAACAAAACAAAACACAGTACTAAGCATTAGAAACCTTTGTTTGAATGTTGGTCAAGATGGTCCAAGTGACTGCCCAATTTCTTATTACATCCTAATTTTTATTCCTATACAAACACATGAGTGTAACTACCATTCTTCATCCAAGAAGCCTTACAAACCACCTACAACTAGATAAATACAGGTCAAATACTGTTGAAGGTGGGAAGTCCAGTCTCAATGGATACATCTGCATCACAGCTTCTTCATCTATGGCTCAGGGAGCATTGGGAATGGAAGAATTGTTAAGAGTCAGAATAATAGGAAATCAGCTATGATATAGTATTTTCCAGAAACAGCCACAGAAACAAGTCCAGAATAATGGCAATATCAATAGATATGCTAGATGGAAGGGGAAAATATCAGTGTGTCTCACCTCTAGACAAGTAACTCCAGACAACTAATTATTTCTGAGAGACAGACAGACAGACAGACAGACAGACAGACAGACAGACAGACAGACACACACACACACACACACACACACACACACACACACACAGAGGGGTGGGGATCATTAGGCTTTAGCAGGGATGAGTCCCCTAATTGGTTATACTACAAAGTGGTCATCTTTGAAACCATGTACGCGAAAATAATAAAAATGGACTCAGCCATTTGTATATATATATATATATATACATATATGTGTGTGTGTATATATTATATATATATATATATATATATATATATATATATATATATAATAGCTTCAAAGAAAATGAAGCTATTAACTGGAGAATTGGAAAGGGGACCTGGAAGGAGTTGAAGGGGTGAAAAAACTTGGAAAGAGCTAGAGAGAGGAAGGGAAATGAGAAAGCGGTGTAATTATACCTTAGTTTTAAATGTATAAAAACAGATTGTAGATTAATATTTTCTTAATTTCACAAGGATACAAAGACCTTTGCACAGGAAGTCTTACATGTTACCCAAGGTAATTTTCATGGAGCTTGGTCATGACATGCTGTACCAAACAAAATAATTTTTGAGGCAGGTTGTCACTATATATATTTGTGGCTGGCCTGAAATTCAATATGCAGAACATGCTGACCATGAACTCACCACACTCAGCTGGAAAATACTTTTATGTCATTGTTGAATTAAAAAAAAAAACATAGCCACTAATTACATCTAAGGATAATCATGATAACACCAAAGATTAAGTGAAAGTTAAATTCCTAAATTGTTTTAGTTTCCCTGCATACTCAGACAATAGCTTATAATTGTTGAATCTAGTGAAGAAGGAAATAGTGAATACTCAAGATACTTAGAACCTATGTTTAGATTCTCAGCTACCCAACCTGCAGTGGAGGAAGTTCCTGGATTTCAAAGGAAGTACTGCTGTTCTCCTGCATACTACATGAGGTGCATTATGTGTTTATAGTTTGGCTGTTTGGCAGCAAGTTTTTCTTCATTATGAGCGTTTTCTGATGTTTAATTTCAAGTCTCGATTGTGTTTTACACTGTTGGAAGTTCATTGTGGTTTAGGAAATAAAGGTCTAATGAAAGAGCACTTTCATAGCTTTTTATTGAGTGTAAAGGATTTGGCCCTCAAGTTATTTATAGGAAAGCTCTTTGCTTAGAACTAAACTGTATAAGATTATGCAAAGGAGGGAGAGCCTTAAGGAAGTTCACACTGGCTTAAATTCCCTTTCACTTCTCATTGTAAATGGAAAAGACAGCTCTTCTAAGGCCAACTTCATTGATACCACAGAATAATGTAATTGTTGTTAGACTGATTTTTGTAAATTTTGATATCAAATTAAAATAGAATATTAATAAATCATAAGGAATGTTATTTTCTTTTCTACAGCAAATGCAAATGTAACTTTACGTTGCAATAATAATTGCTTACATTCCATTGGGTGTTTTACTTTTTTCAGGAAAGATGTAAATAAAACAGTAAATAAACTTGAATCTCATCATATTAAAGGTCACAGAGCAAAGCTTTCCTCTATTTGAGGGTACTAGCTCCTAAATCCAAGCTGTTTTACCATTCCCTGTCCACTTTACTTGGCCAAATCACATTTCCCATAATTTCCTGCTTGACGTGTTTTCAGTTGGAAGGGTCTGGGAAACTTTTCAGAGACCCACATCATCCTCCAGCCTTTAACCCCTCTGCTCTACATGTTTCTATTTAGTTCTGGAAGGAAGAGCCTGATTTTCTTCAAGGTTACTCTGCTCTTACCTCATTCCAGTGGCAAGAATAATTGATATAGTTTTTGCTTCTTCCATATAGTGTTTTAGCTCATCATTTTAGGTCCCATTTCACACTTGGTCACTCCTATTTACACTTTTCTTTTCAACTTGTTTATTTTATTTTAGATGACAATGAAACAAAAACAGAAACAACAAAAAAGAAAAACCAGCTTTATAGAGAATTTCACCCAATAATATGAGACTAAATAAATGTATACTTATTACTGGCTAACAGGAATAATACAGTTGCCCTGAAAGAAACAAAACACCTAAATGATAAATGCCAATATAAAACATATGACACAATTAGCAAAAATAGTAGAGTTGGCCCATCAATAGCAGATGACCACTTCCACAACTGAACTCTACTCCTCCATGTTTCAGAGTTAACAAACAAGCTGAAACACCTCCAGTACCAACAGACTGAAGTAAATTCCAGTAGATCATAGATAATTAAAATAGATATGGAAAAGGATACCTATTATATACACGGGTAAAAAATTTTGAATATTTTGACCTTATTAAATTTTCTTTTTTTAAGTTAGAAACAAGATTGTTGTACATATCAGTCGCAGTTCCCTCTCCCTCCCCTCCTCCCCTGTCCCCCACTAATACCCTACCTATCCAATACCATTACTGCTCCCCAGCGAGAGTGAGGCTTTCCATGGGGGTTGTCTTCAGAGTCTGTCATATCCTTTGGGATAGAGCTGAGACCCTCCCCCATGGGAGTATCCCTCTATGTGAATTGGGCTCTCAAAGTCCATTCCTATGCTATAGATAAGTACTGATCTACTACAAGAGGCCCCATAGATTTCTGAGGCCTCCTCACTGACACCCACTTTCATGGGGTCTGGATCAGTCCCAGGATGGTTTCCCAACAATCAGTCTGGGGACCAAGAGCTCTCCCTTGTTCAGGTCAGCTGTTTCTGTGGGTTTCAGCAGCCTGGTCTGGACCCATTTGCTCATCAGTCCTTCTCTGCAACAGGATTCCAGTTCAGTTCAAGGTTCAGTTGTGAGTATCTTCTTCTACTTCTACCAGCTGCTGGATGAAGACTATAGGATGGCATCAATCTCATTATCAGGGGAGGGCATTTAAGGTAGCCTCTCCCCTGCTGCTTAGGTTGTTAGGTGGTGTCATCCTTGTACATCTCTGGACATTTCCCTAGTGCCTGATTTTGTTTTAAACCTCTACTGGCTCCCTCTCTGATGGTATCTCTTATCTTGTTCTCCTCTATTCTTCCCCCTACACATCCTTCCTGTTCCCTTATGTCCTCCTCACCCTCCCTCTTCTCCCCTTCTCATTCTCCTAGCTCCCTCTCCCCTCCCCCCATGCTCCCAATTTGCTCAGGAGATCTTCTCTCTTCACACATTTTGTAAGAACTCATTTCAAAACAAAGGAAAAAATTAATTATCCAAGATAAATAGGCAACCCAATATGAAAACAGAAGAAAATATCCCACAATACATATTTCATTTGCACAAAATTTAAAGAAAATAAAATTAATGAAATAAGATGAGACATTACATCAACAGAATATGAAGAATAATGCAGTTCTGTGTAAGTTAGTTGATGATAAAACACTGTTCCAGTTACAAAACTAATATATAAGGTAAAGGAAGCAAGAACAGGTATGGTTGAAACCTAATGGAAATCCCGAACTGTTCAAGTCACTCATCATCAGAGTAGAAGACACTGGGCATTTGAGAAACAAAGAGCTTGAGAATACTTAATGGAACACTTAAAAGTTTTTCAACAGAGTAGACAATATATGAATGTTCGAGTGGGATTCTCCCCCAAATAAAATAAAATAATTGAATTTTATTGTTACTAAGGTATTTGCAGAAGTGTGTGTGTGAGTGTGTGAGTGTGTGTGTGTGTGTGTGTGTGTGTGTGTGTGTGTGTGTGTGTGTGTGTGTGTGCACCCACCCACTCAGGCCACAGAGTTAAGATAAAGAATCTAAGAAAATATTGCAAGTAGTAAATATTCCTGATGATAGTTAACTTCCTAACAATACAATACATTATCAAGAAAGACCCCTATTTCCACCTGTTTCTGAAATAAGTAACTTTCCTGTATTTGAACTTAGTTCAAGAGTGATTTTGAATAAGCAAATTTGAATATTGGGATTATTTCCTACTGTATAAGATTTCAAAGTCCAACATTTGTTTCTGTAGTCTTTCTCATGAACATGCATTGATTTTGAAGAAAAGAAATGGTCTTATCAGACCACCATGCTTTAAAGTTAGAATTCAATAACAACAAAAATTGCAGAAAACCTACAAACTGATAGAAATTGAATAATGAGCAATTGCACCATTCCTGGGTCAAGGAAGAAATAAAAAATGAAATTAAAGACTTCCTAGAATTCAATGAGAATGAAGATACAACATACCCAAACTTATGGGACACTTTGAAAGCAGTACTAAGAGGAAAGTTCATAGTATTAAGTGCCCACATTAAGAAACTAGAGAACAGTCCACCAGAGAGTTGACATCACAACTGAAAACTCTAGAACAAATGGAAGCAAAGCCACCACAGGGTAATAATAAATGCCAGGAAATTATCAAATTGAGGGCTGAAATCATTACAGTAGAAACCAGGAAAACAATACAAAGAATCAATGGAACAAAAAGATGGTTCTTTGAGAAAATCAATGATATAGACAAACCTTTATCTATCTAAAGTTACCAAATGGCAGAGAGTGAGCATGCAAATTAACAAAATCAGAAATGAAAAAGGGGACATAACAATGGACAGTGAGGAAATCCAGAGAATCTTCAGGTCATACTTTGAAAACCTGTACTCCCCACAATTTGAAAATCTAAAGGGAATGGACAATTTTCTGGATAGATATCACTTACCAAAATTAAATCAACAACACACAAACAATTTAAAAAGACCTATAACCCCTAATGAAATAGAAGTCATCAAAAGTCTCCCAACCAAAAGAAGCCCATAGCCAGATGGTTTCAGTGCAGAATTCTGCCAGAAATTCAAAGAACACAAAGGTTATGATAGACTCTAATGACACCCTATAGAAGGTCTCACCATTCAGGGGGAGCAGAAAGGATATGTGATAGGTAGAGATTTAGTTAGGGGGATGGTAGGGGAGGAGGGGAGGGAGAGGGAACTGGTATTGTCATGTGAAACAATCTTGTTTCTAATTCAAATAAAAAATAAAAAGAAAGGACAAATAGGAAAGGAAAAAAAAGAAATTCAAAGGACAGCTAATACCAATTCTCCTCAAAGTATTCCACACAATAGAAGCAGAAGGGTCATTGCCAAACTCTTTTTATGAGGCTTCAATAACCATGGTACCCAAGCCACACAAACTCACAACAAAGAAAGCGAAGTACAGACCAATATCCCTCATGAATGTTGATGCAAAAACAATCAATAAAATACTTGCAAATCGAATCCAAGAACACGTCAGAAAAATCATCCACCATGATCAAGTATGATTCATCCCAGGGATGCACGGATGGTTCAGCATACAAAAATCCATCAGTGTAATCTGCCATATAAACAAACTGAGAAACAAAACCACACTATCATTTCACTAGATGCTGAAAAATCTTTTGACAAAATCCAACACCCCTTCATGATAAAGGCCTTGGGAGACTAGGAAATAACAGGAACATAACTAAACATAATAAAAGCAATACACAGCAAGCCAACAGCCTACATCAAACTAAATGGAGAGAAACTCAATGTGATTCCTCTAAAATCAGGAATAAGACAAGGCTGTCCACTCTCTCCACAGCTCTTCAACATTGTACTTGAATTTCTTGCTACAGCAATAAGACAACAAAAGGAAATCTAGGGGAAACAAATTGGAAAAGAAGAAGTCAAACTTTCACTATTGGCAGATGATGTAATAGTTTACATAAGTGACCTGAAAATCTCTACCACGGAACTCCTATAGCTGATAAATACCTTCAGCAAAGCGTTAGGATAAGAGATTACCTAAAAAAACTAAATCAGTACTCCTACTATATACAGATGACTAATGGGCTGAGAAAGAAATCAGAGAAACATCAACTTTTACAATTGCCACAAACAACATAAAATACCTTGGGGTAACACTAACCAAACAAGTGAAAGACCTGTATTGGAAGAACTTTTAGGTCTTTAATGAAGGAAATTAAAGAAGATACCAGAAAAATGGAAAGATTGCCCACGCTCTTGAATAGGTAGGATCAAAATAGTAAAAATGGCAATCATGACAAAAGCAATCCACAGATTTAATGCAATCCCCATCAAAATCCCAGAACAATTTTTCACAGAACTTGAAAGAAAAAATCCTCAACTTTATATGGAAAAACAAAAGACCCAGAATAATCAAATAAACCCTGTACAATAAAAAAAAATGTCTGGAGGCATCACCATCCCTGACTTCAAGCTCTATTCTAGAGCTATAGTCCTGAAAACAGCTCCGTATTGGCACTAAAATAGACAGGTAGACAAATGGAACCAAATTGAAAACCCTGATATTAACCCAAATATCTATGAAAACCTGGTTTTTGACAAAGTAGCTTAAATTATACAATGGAAAAAAGAAATCATTTTCAATAAATGGTGCTGGCATAACTGGATGCTGGCATGTAGAAGACTGCAGATACATCCATATCTATCACCACACACAAAACTTAAGTCCAAAATGGATCAAAGACCTCAACATAAATCCAGCCACACTGAACTTATTAGAAGAGAAAGTAGGTGGTGCCCTTGAACTAATTGGTGCAGGATCCTGCTTCCTGTACATAACACTAGTAGCACAGACACTGAGACTGACCATTAACAAATGGGACCTCCTGAAACTGAGAAGCTTTTGTAATGCAAAGGACACAGTCAACAAAACAAAACAGCAGCCCACAGACTGGGAAAATATATTCACCAACCCGACATCTGACACAGGGATGATTTCCAAAATATACAAATAACTCAAGAAGCTAGTCACCAAAACATCAACTTATCCCTTCAAAATGTGGGGTAAAGAACTAAAAAGAGAATTCTCAATGGAAGAATCTAAAGTGGCTTAAAGACACATAAGAAATTGCTCAACATTCTTAGCCATCAGGGAAATGTAAATCAAAACAACTCTGAGATACCATATTACTCCAGTCAGAATGGCTAAAATAAAAAACACCAATTATAGTTTATGGTGGAGAGGATGTAGAGAAACAGGAACACTTCTCCACTGCTCATACACCTATATTGGAAATCAGTATGGTGGTTCCTCAGGAAAATGGGAATCAGTCTACCACAAGATCCAGCAATTCCACTCTTAGAAGTATAGCCAAAAGATGCACATTCATACAACAAGGACATCTGTTCAACCATGTTCCTAGCAGCATTATTTGTAAAAGCCAGAACATGGAAACAACTTAGATGGCCCTCAAGTGAAGAATGGATAGAGAAAACGTGGTACATTTGCACAATGGAGTAATACTCAGCTGGGAGCAGGGGGACAATGGAATCTTGAAATTCACAGGCAAATGGATGAAACTAGAAGAAACCATCCGGAGTGAGGTAACCCAGTCATAAAAAGACAAAAAATGTTATGTACTTACTCGTATATGCATTTTAGACTTAGAACAAAGGAGTAGCAGCCGACATCCACACTGCCAGAGAATCCAGGAAACAAGGAGGATCCTAAAGAGAGACTTACATGGTCCCCTGGAGAAGGGAAAAAGGACAAGATCTCCTGAGTTTATAGGGAACATGAGAGGAGGGGAGAAGGAGTTAGAAGAAAAAGATGGGGAGAAGAGGAGAGGAAAGGATGACTGGAGAGGACAAGAAGATCAAGTCAGGGGAAGAATAGAGGAGAGCAAGAAAAAAGATCCCATAATAGAGGGAGCCATTATAGGTTTAAAGAGAAGTCTGGCACTAGGGAAATGTCCAGAGATCTACAAGTTTGGCCCCGGTTAACAATCTAAGCAATAGTGGCGAGGCTACCTTAAAAGCACTTCTCCCATAATGAGATTGATGACTTCCTTATATGCCATCCTAGAGCCTTCATCCAGTAGCTGATGGAAGCAGAAACAGACACCCACAGCTAAACACTGAGCTGAAATCTAGAATCCAGGTGCAGAGAGAGAGAGGAGTGATCAGCAAAGGGGTCAAGACCAGGCTGGGGAAACCCACAGAAACAGCTGACCTGAACAAGGGATTGCTCATGGACCCCAGACTGATAGGTGGGAAAACAGCATAGGACTGATCCAGACCCTCTGAATGAGGATGTCAGTTTGTAGATCTGGTTAATCGATGGGGCCTCTAATAGTGGAATAGTATTTATCCCTAGTACAGGAATCAACTTTGGGATTCCAATCCACATAGAGGTATACTCTCCCAGCCTAGACACAATGGGGAGGGTCTAGGCCCTGCTCCAAATGTTATGACAGACTTTTAAGATCCCCATGGAAGGCATCACCCTCCCTGGGGAGCAGAAAGGAGATACAGGGGGTAGGTGGGGGGCAGCAGAGAAGGGGACGGTGAGAAAACTTGGATTGACCATGTAAAAGAAGCCTGTTTTGAATTTAAAAATAAATAAAAAAGAAAAGAGAACATGAATCTATTTTTTGTGAACATCACTAAAGGGATGCTGTTATCAACAGTTTAGTCATATACTTCAGATAGAAACAGGAAGATTGCAGAAGGTGAAATCGCTGTAACCTGTTCTTCTTAACTGTCTGGAACTTTTCAAATATTTAAGAAGCAGGAGCTATTTAACCTCTCTTGTTCAAAAAAAGAAAACATGAAAGCTCCTGAGGTTTTGTTTTTATTTCCTTTTTTCTTTTTTCTTTTAAGGAAATTGGGTTAATGACATGGAGCAACCTTGTGTGTACACATCCAGCTTTTCCAATGATTATGTCCTACAAAGTACAGTCAAAAATCATAGGGCACTCACACTGTTCACCCTGGCACAGCCAGAAGGGAATATCATTCCTTCTTCTATTTTAACAGAAGTGATGCTTACATTACCCTTTCATCGAAATGCCTAGGAAACTGTGCCTGGGGGTATATGCCTCTAATCCCAGCACTCCGGGAACTGAGGCTGAATGATCAAAGTTTGAGCCCATTCTCGGGCTACTTTGGATGTTTTTCCAAAAACTGAAAATGGTAGCTAACTTCTCACTCTCACAGTCTAACAGCTGTGGCCACTCCATTTGTTATTTCAATATTCATACGTAGGGCTCAAATACGTTTCAATACTTATTTCCTAGCATATGCAAGGCCTTGGTTTTGGACTTAGTCCCTGTCCTCTAACCCCCTAAAAAATCTTATAAAAATAAAATTATATCACAATACATGTAGCCTTTGGTGATTGGCATTCAGAACTCAGAATAAGTATCTGAAGATGCATTCACATTATTTCACTCATCAATAGTCTTTTTTTAAAATCATGAGCAGTGTCCTATGATATAAGTAAACTAATTTTGTTGAGCCACTCAGCCATTGAACTGGGTTTTATCCAGTTTTTCACTATTATAAACAGTTGTTATAAATATTTGTTCATAGGTTTTGCATGAAGATGATTCTTTAATTTTCCTAGAACAAATGTCTGGGAGAACATTGCTGAATTCTATGTTAATTGTATGTTTAGATGTTTAAGAAAATGCTGAATAGTTTTGCGAAGTGGTTATATCATCAGACATTCCCAACAATAGTGTGTGATACTGTTTCTCCACTGAATATATTTAGTGTCTTCACTGATTTTATTTCAGCTATTTTAATTCATAATTTAATTACAAGAATCTAATATTTATATGCTATTATCATATGCCATAAATATTACATGTGACAACTCAAAGAACAGCTATTCCCCTGTTACCCTATTCCCAATTAATTACCCTATTCCCAATTACCCTAGCATCATCTGTGAACACATGTCATTTCAGAATCTCCTTGTCTTTTTCATCTTTGTGGAAAGTCACTTGGCATTTTTGTGTAGTTCTGCCTCGGGGCCTCTCTACATGGACATATTGGTCTATATGTCGCTGTCACCCACTAATGTATAGTGTTGATAATTAGAGTAGAATCTCTAGATGTTCTTTTTTCTTGTACAAATTTGCTTAAGACATACTATTTATTTTATCTCTCCATATAAATTTTATAATAATTCAATTTATAGCTATAAATAAACTCATTTGAATCTTGATGGAAAACATGCTAAATCTGATACCAATTTGAGGATATCTTTAATTTGTTGTCTATTTTTCTGTAAGTATAGTATATCTTTGCATTCATTTACTATTCCTTTTATGCTTTCATAAATATTATGCAATTTTTTGTCTGGTAAGTCCTATATACACTTTATTAGATTTATATCAATGTATTATAGATGTAGCACTTATAAATGGTATTATCTTCTGAAACTCACTGTGTGTATCATTGCTAATCTACAGAAATGTAACTGACTTATGTTATTATAGTGTAACATACAATACTGCTGACTTATTCCTTTAATTCTTTTTACTTTGATTTATAGAATTTCATGGGATTCCCTACTCATGTCTCCATATTGTATTAAAGTGCAGTTTTATTTCTCCTCTTCATGTCTGTATATTTGCTGATACTTTTGCTGCTGAGTTGCACTGGCAAGAACAAACACAACCAAATAAAAGTGCTTAGAGTGTATAATTTATTTCCATCATGTGGAAAATAAAACATTGATTCTTCTACCACTAAGTATATAGTTGTACTTGAGGATTCTATAAAGGAACAGAGATAGTAGAATGAATACACACATCCTAGGGGATTCTTGGAGAGTTGCAGGTCTTCGTTTTATATTGAGAACCAAAGAAGCTGGATTTAATATAGCCTGTGGCAGCACAATAGATTAATTTGCCACTGTAACTAAGGACAAACAGGCAAGAAACCATGATTCCCTTTTCCTTGTTCTTTCATGAGGGCTGCCACCAAAAGGCAAGGCCCATATTTGGGTTTCCTTGCTTCAAATAACCTAATCAAGAAAATCCCTCAGGCATTACTAGCAGTTTGTGTTTTAGTTGATCATAGATGTAGCCAAGTTGATAATCAAGATTAGCCATCATAGAAGTTATCTGTAAAGTTTTCATAGATTCTCTTTATCAATTGGCATAAGCATCCCTGAATTTCTGGTTTTGAGTTTTTATCATGAGTGAGTGTTGACTTTTGTCAAATACTTTTACTAGATTGATTGATACAATTAATCTAGTGAAAGTTTGTGATTTTTTTCATTTTAGCCTGTTAATGTGATGGATTAATTTCAATATTGAGGTTAATTTTCAAATATTGTAACAGATTTGGAACTCTGATATGAATTCAATTTGATAATGATTGTATAATTCTTTTTCTATGTTGCTCAGTTCTTCTTCCTACCTTCTGTTAAGGAGCTTTGTGAATATATTTATGATAAAAGTATTCTATTGTTCTCTTCCTCTATTTGGACTGCTTCTACCTAATTTTGGTGTCGGGATCACATCTGCTCCATAAAAACAATTGGAAAGTATTGCTGTGTCTTCAAATGTCTGGAAGAGATCCTGCAGAATTACTGCTATTTATTAAATATTTGGTGTAATTTTTGCCTAAAACCATCTGAACTTAGATATTTCAAAATGTTAAATTTTAAATTATAATTTTAATTTCCCCTAACGATATTCAAATTATCTGCTTTCATTGGGTAGAAAGTGAAAACTTGTGCTTTTAAATGAGTTCATTTTCAGCTGAAATTTCTCCCAGCTGTGTACCTACAGACACAGGGCTCTGTTATTCCACTGGTGGTCTCTATCTTTTCCTCTGCCTGATAATTTGATTATTTTTTCCTTCTCTTTCACCACCACAATTTCCCTGTTTGTATCCAATATCCAAAAGGATATCATTCTACAAAGTTCTGCAACCAACTTTAAAGAAAAGTAGAAAATCTACAGAATTTATATACACATGTTTGAGACATTCTATTGAACTCCAGTTTGATATTCTTACCTTTGAAGTTCATAAACTACAGGAACTAAGCCAATCTCATTCAAACGAACAATAAACATTAACATTTATTATTTATCTACCTAATTCAGGTTTATTTGGACTTTGCTCAGCCTTTGCAAGAACTTGTAGTAAAAAATAAAGTATCTTATTAATATGATCTGTGTGTGAAAGTATTGTGTATGTGTATGTGTTGTATGTGAGTGAATGTGTAAGTTGTACACAAATGTATATTTATGTTTGTGAGTGCTTAGCATTTGTGTGTGTATACATGAGAACACATTTTATATGAGTATTGTGTGAATATATGTGTATGTAGGTGTATGTGCATATGTGAACATATGTGTGTTCATGAGTATATGTATATATTGTGTAAAGAGGTATATATGTATGCATATGTGTATGAGCAGATGTCTATGTGATATCTCAATTGCTACCTTAACTAGTTTATATTTTAATTGGAGCATAACATCTCTGCGATGATACATACTGTAGCCCTAAATCATTTGAGAAGGCTATGTAATATTTCTTATCAATCATTTTAAGAATTAGGCAACCTTATTAGGCATCCAAGACTATTTCCTCATTTTGAGTCTGTAATTTGATTCTCGTGGATTGCCTATAAATTTAATATTTTGTGAGATGGAAAATCTATGAACAAAATACAGATAGCATGGATGGCTGCTTCTATATTTAGATGAGTTTAAATAATAGATTTGTGAGAGGCCTAATTTAAGACATTATACTATCATTTGAATCATAAGCAATAGTACTGTTCTTCTAATTAATCTTATTTTCTTGTATATGCCCAAATTTACTAGGATAACACTAGGATAATTATGCCACGTGGAAATACAATGAAAGAAGCAGATAGTCAACTAATATACTTATTCCTGCAATCAGTTGCCATATAATTTATGAGTATGTCTTCATGTCTAAAAATAGTGATAACATAAATCAAATGATTGAAAATAAAGTACATATATGTTTATAAAAGTATACACTTTTGGAAGTTGTTTCAGATTCTTTCATTTGAAACAGGGTGCTTAATACAGGGAGACATTTCAACTCAGTGGTAGAGTTAACACATGAAGACATGCTTATTGGTAGGGAATATTACTAAAAGGCAGAGCACTGCTTAGCATGTGCAAGGTCCTGGGTTCAGTCTCCCACATTGAATATATATGTTTCCTATAACATTTTCAGTCCTGTTTCTATTTCACCCTATGTTGGGGCCCATAGAAGTAGCTCCATTCCATATTGACTGAAGGTCAGAGAGTTCAAACATATCCTTGATCTTTCACAGTTAAGGCTTAAAACCTAAAAGTCTAAGGTGTGGCTACTGAAGGATGTTTGGTCTAAGGTATGGTTACTAGATGTCTTAATCCTCAGGGACAGATAACAAGAGGTTTGATCTAAGGTTTAGTTATTAGATGTCTTGATAATTAAGGAAGTAATTATATCTGTTGTTCCTTGTATCATTGATCAGGAAGGCCTTTTGCTTTTTCCACCCTTTATGGTTGTGGTATATAAAAACTTTGAGCAATAGACTTAGGGAAGATCCTAGTATTCACTGGATGCCTTCCTGACTCTATCTTGTCTCTTCTCTATTTCCTTCCTCAATCCACACCCCCCTTCTCAGGTACAAACCAGGCAGGTCAGAAGGTCCCAACAACCCTAATTTTTCTTTGATTTTTACATCTTTAAATACAGTCTTGCTGAAAATAATTTTCCTAAACTATTGCAAGAGTTTATATATCAAGGCTTAGTGTTTGAACACTGTCCATTACACCCTTTTTCATGTTACATCTCTTGATTGCTGAGAATAGTTGATACAGTGTCATTACAGCAGACAATGTAAATATGTTGCTATTGTTTAAAGGATAATGACAAGAAAACATTTATGCAGGGTTGGTACACAAGCAATCTTTTCTCAAATTATTTCAATCTCTCAATCTGTGGTGGTTGCATTTCTGGAGGTGAAGACTGAAGAAAAGACAATGGCTGGTTCACTGAACAAGAGAGGCTTAAAGTTGGGGTAGTATACTGGTCTGATGACACTAGAGGAGACCTATGGTTAACCAAGTTTGGAAGAATAGACATCATGGACATGATGGGGCATAAGCTCAGGAAGAGAATTTGGGGGGGGGGGACTTGCCTGTGACTAGAGCTTTGTGTGACTGTTTGCTGCGTGGCTCCACTAAAGGGCAGTCACTTTTAATGAGAAAGAGAACAAATTTACCTTTGGATCACTCAAGAAAATAAACAAAATTCAAGAAGATAGGATTTCTTTTCCTTTTTTTAAGTTGCTTTAGCATTTTGACTAATCATTTGGGAAATGTCTCATTTGATATAATTACCCCCTGTGAAGAATGCATATGGAGATGTGGGTGTAGGAGAGGGAGGGGGTACTCAGGTTGGCACGTAAAATGAAAAATAAATGTTTTTTAAATTAAAAAGTAGTCTGTGTCACCAGTGAGACTCCATTCCAGAAACCCAAATTTATATATTTTCGATATTAGCCCTCTCTCACATGTGTAGCTGTTAAAACCTTTTCCCACCTAAGGCTGCCACATTGTCCAAATTATGGTGCCTTTACCTTAGAAAGGTTTTTTTAGTTTTATGAGTTCCCATTTATTCATTGAGATCTTAGTGCCTGCACTATCATTGTTCTTTTCAGAAAGTCTTCTCTGGTGCCAATATGTTTAAGGCTATCCCATACTTTCTCATCTAGTAGGTTCAATGTATCTAGTAATATGTTGAGGTCTTTGATCCATTTGGACTTGAGTTTTTCTCAGGATGATAAATATGAATCTATTTGTATTCTTTTATATGTAGACATCCAGTTTGACCACCACCATTTCTTGAAGATGCTGGGCTTTTTTTTCCAGTGTCTATTTCTGGTTTCCTTATATAAAAAAAAAATCAGGTGTCCATTTGTGTGTGGACTTATATTTGGATCTTCAATTCAATATCATTGATCAGTGCATCTTTTTTAATGAAAATAGCATATGGATTTTATTTTTATTACTATAGCTCTGTAATACAACTTGAAATCAGGAATGGTGAGAATTCCAGCAGTTCCTTTATGCTCAGGATAGTTTTAGCTTTATTGGATTGTTTATATGAAGGCAAGAATTGTTCAGTCAAAATCTGTAAAGAATTGTGTTGGAATTTTCGTGGGTATTGCAGTGTTAATCCTACCTACCAATCTGGGAAGCATTGTGTTGTATAGCCACTATGGAAATCAATGTCATAGTTCCTCAGCAACATCTGCACAGCTCATTGAATGTAAAGGGAGATTTCACCCCTACATTCTTGTCTCCTTGATTCAATAACATACTCTGAAAGCTACAGAAAGTGAAACCTAGATACCAACCAAGCCACAAAATCCTAGACCTACAGTCTGTCCTGCCTGCCAAATGTTCTGGGGCAATGGTGGCACAGAACTTGTGGGAATGGCCAAATAGTCTCGTTTAACATGAGACCCATGCCATGAGAGGGAGCTACTTTCAGAATTCTGTTTCTTAGACCTTTCCTCACAGGTTGAAGACAAGTGGTTCTCCAGGATTCCTCCATGCATTTAGTGCTGATTGAGATTTTGAGACATCCAGCCTAATGGAATCCACAGCTACCAGATTCTCACCTTTTCCAGTATGTGGCCCTTGCTGGAATACTTGGTGAGTATTATGAAAGCCAATCTAATAATCCCCTTTGTAAAATAAATTCATTCTCATGGGGGGAGGGGAGAGGGAGCTAGGAGAATGAGAAGGGGAGAAGAGGAGGGGTGAGGAGGACATAAGGGAGCAGGAAGGTTGTGTACGGGGAAGAATAGAGGAGAGCAAAATAAGAGATACCATCAGAGAGGGAGCCAGTATAGGTTTAAAGCAAAATAAGGTACTAGAGAAATGTCCAGAGATCTACAAGGATGACACCAACTAACCATCTAAGCAGCAGTGGAAAGGCTACCTTAAATGCCCTCCTCTGATAATGAGATTGACAACTAACTTATATACCATTCTAGAGCCTTCCTCTAGCCGCTGATGGAGGTAGAAGCAGATACCCACAGCTAAAAGCTGAACTGAACTGGAATCCAGTTGCAGAGAAGAAGGAATGATGAGCAAAGGGGTCAAGACCATGCTGGTGAAACCCACAGGAACAGCTGACCTGAGCAAATGGGAGCTCTTGGTCCCCAGACGGATGACTGGGAAACCATCCTGGAACTGATCCAGACCCCATAAATGTGGGCGTCAGTGAGGCGGCCTGGAAAATCTCTGGGGCCTCTTGTAGTAGATCAGTACTTATGCCCAGCATAGGAATGGACTTTGGGATCTCATTTCACATAGAGGGATACTCCTTCAGCATAAACATACGGGGGAGGGCCTAGGCCCTATCCCGAATGATATGACAGTCTATGAAGACCCCCCCCCATGGAAGGCCTCTCTCCCTGGGTAGCAGAAATGGTATTGGATAGGTAGGGTGTTAGTGGGGGACAGGGGAGGAGGGGAGGTAGAGAGAGCAGGGAATGACATGTAAAACAATCTTGTTTCTAATTTAAATGCAAAATTAAATTAAAAATACATTCATTCTATTTGTTCTCTCCCTCTAGAGATCCCTGATTAATGGACCATTCTTGTGTTAATATGAAATGAGTCTCAGTAAATCAACATAAAGCCAACATATATATATATATATATATATATATATATATATATATATATATCGTGACATTAGTTAAATAAATGAAGGAATGAACAATAATGAACAAGCACAATTAGTTGAATAAAGTGTCACAAAGAATCTCAGGAAAGGACTGGAAAACCATAGCTTGTGGATTAAAGTTATCCCAAACTGGTAGGCTTGGGATAAATATAAATAAAGCTTTATTGGCTCATTCCTAATCTTACTATTCTTCATATTGTCTAAGAATGCTGTTGTGGTCATTGTAACAAGATTTTTTAGGAATCAAGTAAGGTGAATGTTTCTTTAAAACTCCAGTATAATTCAAATGTCTAGGAAGGGGTTACCCTATTAATACCTTCTATTTTGTTTGTAATTAGCTTAATATACTATTCTTTGTTAATGAAAACTGAGAAATGAGATTTTTCAGGTGACAAGGGCATGTGTGTGTGTGTGTGTGTGTGTGTGTGTGTGTGTGTGTGTGTGTGTGTGTGGTACTGCATGTGGAAAGAAGGCAACAGACAAGGAAGTAGGAGAAGGTATTGGAAGACTAATAAAGGGAAGAAAGAGTGAAGATAAGGTGATGAGGATGCTAGAAACAGACTTTTTATACTCTAGAACACTGCTTCAAGCTAAACCATTCTTCTGCTGTATTTTAAACAGCCTGGAAGTCATAACTCTTAGTTATGCCAACTGGAATTTTCTGAGCCATATGAGGACAAATAAGCAAAAATTCAGAAAACTGCACACTAATTAGTCAGGTCAATGGACAGTTTGTACTGATAAAATGACAGCAGTATTTTGTGCCAATTTTATAAGAAAAGGACTATGACTAAAAATATGTTCTGGAGAAAACACAGTTCTAAAAACAAGCACTTAAATTTGAAAACTTTGAAACACTGTCTTTTGAACTCTGTAACAAGTTCCTTTTCTGAACTCTGACTTCCCGCCTTCTCAAACAGTGGAAATCATAAAATGTGAACAGGTTTGGCATTTGGGGGATACTAACTGTGAATGAAAAACAGAAAGAGAGAAAGAAACAAGCATTCAGAAATGCTTACCGACAAGAATGCAACTATGCCATAGCAATGAAGTGAGGGCAACCAAGCACTTCTGTTTTCTTTGATGCATCAGAGATACTGAGTTGAAAGTCAGTTAGGACAGTAAATGCTGCTTAATATTTAAGTCTGTTTAACCTTCCATGCACTTGTAAAACACATGATGGGGATACTAACTCCAGGAAGCTCTGCAGTTAAAATTGACAACAGGAAGGCTTAACTTCAGCACTATTTTTAAAAATTATGCTTTGTATGCTAATGTGCCCTTTAATACTTTCCAATTTTCACTGACAAAAGAATACATTTGTTTTAGGGAGATGCTTAGCATAATTTGAAATCTCTCTAAAATAATTTTCCTAATTAGCTAATTTTTAAAAGATGTCCTTTTATATAATCTCCCAAAGCTAATGTTTCTCAAAAATAAAGTTAAAACAGACCAAATAAAGTATTTAGAGACATGATTCCTCTCTAGCTGTTCAAAGATCAGAGCCATATCTTCTTGTTCTGAACTCTAGAACAATATTGAAGTATGGTGGTGTCTTACATCATGTTAACATATATCAGTGCCTTGTTTGTCATCTCTTAAATAGGAGAAATTAATGGTCTCCCTTAATGTGGACTTCTAAATGAAAATTGTTTGAGGAAACATAGCAATCTATATAAAAGATTTTTTCCATTAGACAATAAAGTTACATTAAATATCTAAAATTATAAACCAAATGGCTGTATAGTAACTAAATGCAAACTTAGAACTTGAAAGATAATTTAAAAGAAATATTTAGTAATTATTTCATGAGTTTTTATTACAGTTGTTTTAAAAAACAAATTTTACAAAATAATCATTCTTTTATATTTATAATTGAAAGAAATTTATGAACTTTCTTTTTAAAATGTGTATCTGCACATTTTCATGCACCTGAAAGATGTGTGCATCTGTGATTTAGAAAACTGAGATCTGGGGACAGAAAGGTGGATCAGCAGTTAATAGCATCTTCTGTTCTTTTAGAGGAACCAAGAGCAATTCCCATTACCCAAGTCAGATGGCTGTCAACTACCTATTACTCCAACTTCAGGACATATGATATGCTCTTCTGGCCTTTGTGGGTACACACACACACACACACACACACACACACACACACACACACACACACACACACACACACAAGCACGCACGTACACATGCATGCATGCACATGTAAATAGTAAAATAAGCTGCAGGGAGGAGGGGAGGATATGGGGGATTGGGAGGTGGGTGGATTTGGTGTGCATAATATGAAATTCCTAAAGAATCAATAAAGAAATTATGTTAAATTAAGAAAAAAGAAATATAAGAGATGCTTTTGTTTTCTCAAACTATAACTGCTTAGCAGGAATAAATATTTTTAAATCCACTGTGTAGATCATAAAATATGACTATTGGGTAATAAGTCTACTAGATCTCTTGGAAATTATTGCTAATAAATGAGCCCATGCTGTTTTTAGTATTACTTTGCTAAGACATGCATATCTTTTCATTTTAATGTTAAATGCTTGGATTGCTTCACTGTATTCTCTTTCTCTCACTGTTTTTCTCTTCAGTAGAGTATCTGTAATAATATTAAACAAGCCTAGAACAAGAATTAACCCACCATCTTAGAAGACTACATCTACTAAAATCTTAGAAGATTCTGGGCTGTAAAGAAGCTGGGTGGTGGTGGCACACGCCTTAAATCCCAGCAGTCAGGAGGCAGAGGTAGCCAGATCTCTGTGAGTTTGAGGCCAGCCTGGTCTACAAAACAAGCGCCAGGATAAGCTCCAAAGCTACATAGAGAAACCCTGTCTCAGAAAACAAAAACAAAGACAAAAACAAACAAACAAAAACAAAAAACAATGGCTGTATTGGCAAATGAGGGTAGATACATTTCTTTATGAGGAATTAGTTGGTTGCTTCTTTATTTATTACTTTCTATGTTCTTGAAATGATTTTTAAAGGTGAGTTGTAAATAATGATGATTCATATTTTCAAATGGCATATTATGTATATAATATACATATGCATTGTCAAATATTCTACTTAAAAAATCTTCAATATTCTATGATCAACACTTTCTTCTGTAGAGGATAAAATAAGAGATTTTTAAAAAGGAAAACAAAGTTGAGGCAGGGTCAAGCCTCTCCCCCCACCCTATATCAAGGCCCTGCCTTACCTTGGTATGCCAGACTTTGTTGACTCCTCAAGGAAGCCTTTATGGTCTCTGAGGAGTGGATGGGGGTGGGAAGGGTGAGAGGTGGTTGGATGGGAAATGCAGAAGGATGGGGAAATGGAGTTGGCATGTAAAATGAAAAATAAATATTTTAAAAATAAAAATGGAAAACCAAAGGTCTTCCTATACACCAGTAACAAGCATGTAGACAAAGTTAATGGAAACACTCCCATTTACAATAACCTAAGGTAATTCCAGGAATAAAACTAACTAAGGAAGTGAAAGTCTTCAATGAGAATGAGATTGAGGAAGATGCTAGATGATAAAAAAAAAGATTAAAACAACCATCCTACTAAAAACAATTCACAGATTTAGTGCAAACCCAATCAAAATCCCCATGCCATTCCCACATGAATAGAAAAAAAAGTCTAAATTTCATATGGAGGCACAAATACCCAAAGTAATCCTGAGCAAAAATAACAACATTGATGTAAGTCTATATTACAGAGTTATAGCAATAAAACCAACATCACACTGGCACAGAAATAGGCATGTTGATCATGGAACCAAACAAAAAATCTAAATATGAATGTGTGTAACTATAGCCATCTCATATCTGACAAAGATGCCAAAAATGCAGAGTGGATACCAGATAATGGGTGTTTGGAAATTTGGATGTTCACATGTGGAATAACAAAATTAGATCCATATCTATTAACCTGCACAAAAATCAACTCAAAATGCAACAAAGATATCACTATGAAACGTGAACTACTGAATTTGTTAGAAGAAATGATAGGCAGTATCATATAATACATAGGCATAGGAAAGAAATTTCCAAATAGTACTTGATTTACTCAGGAACCTAGGCCAACAACTGAAATTGACTTCATAAAGCTAAAATGCTTTTGTAGAGCAAAGAAAAACATTGACAGAGTGAAAAGGAAACCCACAGAATGAGAAGGAATCTTTGCCAGCTATACATCCAAAAGAGGATGAATATCTAGACTAAACAAAGATTCAGAAAAATCAAAGAATTAAGAAAATAAAAGACCCAAGTGAAAACTGAGCTATGGATTTGAGCAGAGAGCTCTCAAATAAAGAACATAAAATAGATGATATCTTAAAAGATATTCAACATCCTTAGCAATTATGAGAATGCAAATTAAAACCACTTTGAGAATTAATCTTGTCCAAGTTAGAATGGCTAAGGTCAAGTAAACAACCGACAAAATTTGGTGGTGAGAATGTGGCAAAAGGGGACTTCTCATTCACTATGGGTGGGATTTAAGAAACACTGTGGAGAATTCTCAAAAAGATGAGGAGATATCTACCCCATGACCTACCTACATAATTCCCTGACATATGCCCAAATAACTTGATATCTTACTACATAGAAAAGATCAATGTGAGAGAAGGGACAGAGGAGCTCTAGAGAGGTGGATCGTAGGACACTGGCACTATGAATTGGAGAATGGGAGAAATGGAGACATGCTTTAACATGGGAGAGGAAGGGGACTTTTAAATAGAGAGAGAGGGTGAAAGGGCAGATAAATAATACTAAGAATGTGTTGTGTTAAAAAGCCATAGGGAAGTATACTTTAAGTTTACTTTAAAACACACATATAACATGTTTACATTGTACACATTTTGAATGCTTATAAAATAACTCTACCACATAATGTATACTATAAACTATAACTACACTAATCTCCCTCATAGAAATATGACTTCATTCACTGATATGTGCAGTGATATGTGTGTAGGAAAGTACCTCAAAATAGAATCCATTGTTATTTCTGAAATGTATAAGCTTTTCAATTTGAACATTTCATGTTTAGGCTTATTCATATTTTAATTTTTTCTTTAAAAACCAGAAACTTTAGTATACTTGACCTCAAAAACAAAACAAATCCTTAGTGACTTTATAACTTTAAATTATATTTCAGTTGTGGAGAGGGAGAAGGGTTGGGTAAAGGAGCCAAGACGGGGATGGAGAGATCTGCAGAAATAGTGGACCTGACCTACTGATAGAATGGAGACTCTAGTCATAAAGCTGGGAAAACAGCATAGGACCAAACCAAACCTTCTGAATGTGGGTACCAGCTAGGAGTCCAAGACAGTCTATGGGGTCCTCTAACAGTGGAGGTAGTCTTTATCCCTAGAGCACAAATGGACTTTGGGAGCCCATTACCTATGGAGGGATACTATTGCAGCCCAGATATAGCAAGGAGGGTCTAGACCCTCTCCCAAACAATATGATAGACTTTGAAGGTCCTTGGTAGAGGGCCTCACTATCCATGGGGAGGAGTCGGTGGGTCGGTTGGGGTGGGTTGGGTAGGGAACATGGGAGAGCGAGGGAATGGGGGGATGGATATGTAAATATGAGTAATTAAAATAATAAAATAAAAATAAATTATATTATTTATTTGCTTACTTACTTTACGTCTTTAGAACAGTTTCCCATCCCTCCTCTCCTCCTATCCCCTCTAACCCCCCTTAATCTACTTCTCCTCTGTTTCTGTTCAGAAAGGGGCAGGCCTCCCATGGACACCAACAAAGCATGGGATATCAATTTGCAGTAAGGCTAAAGCACCTTTTAATAAGACTAGGCAAGGCGATCCAGGCAAGACAATAGGCTATCAAGAGCCAGCCAAAGCATTACAGACAGCCCCTGCTTGCATTGTTAGCAGTTCCATAAGTAGACAAAGCTATACAACTCCCACATATATGTAGAGAGCCTACATTGGTCCCATTGTTAGACCCCCGGAAAACTCAGGCCTCCGGGATCTCAGCCCAGGACCATGGTCACCCCAATCACCAGGCAGATTCAAAAGCTTGATGCAAACTGCATGAGGCTTTATTGTTATTTAACGAGCTAACTCCATGTTAGCTCGGGTCTTTCACCCACCTGCCTTGGCAGATGGCTAGCAAAGACAGCTCGAAGGGGCTGCATAGAGATCTTGGAGGCAGCATAAGGGGAGTGTCTAGGGGTACGCACAGGCTCAGGATTGGTGTGCCTCCAGGTTTGGAGGGCTTGCCCTGTGTTGATTGGCCAACTGGTTGTTATGGCCCATAGGCCCTCCCAGGGTGGTTGCTATGCTCTCTACGTCATTGCTGTGCGCTTGTCCGTAAAGCACACCCAGATCTGTAAAGCATACCACCACCAGCTAACTTCTGATTGGTTCCTTGCCACAAGGCAGGACCCTAACCTCTAGTGACCAAGGCAAGGTCAGAAAAGCACGTGTTACTGTCATGGCTGCCGAAAGGGGCAGGCATCTGACCTTAGTGACTAAGACAAGGTCAGACAAATACGTGTTCGGCTGTTATGGCTACTGAAATGGGGAGCTGGTCCCTTCACCATGCAGACTTCCTGGTTATTGGTTCAGATTCTGTGAGTTCCTATGTGTCAGGTTAGTTGTTTCTGTTTTTTATTCAGTAATTATTCAGTAATAATTTAATGATTAAATGGATATCATTAAGCTATTGCATATGTTAATCAAAAAAATCTGATAATATTGGAAACTCTGTAAATACCTTCACATGTATGGCATGAAGTCACAAAGATAACGACACATATTCATAAATAAAATGAAAATAAATCTTTTACAAAATGAAAATGACTTGCAGTGAATGAAATATAATAGTAAAAGACTACAATTCACAATTGTCTTGTGTTCCAATTTTCGAGATGGTAAGGACAAGCTAGGAGCAACACTGTTTTCTAGAAAGGCTGCCTGCCATCCATGAAAGAAGGGTTGTTTTGGACAGCCCTGTGAGAACCCACACACCCAGAGAGATTTTCCACATGAACTTAAACGAGAAAAGGATACATAATGCTTACACAAAGAGACCTAGAATTGGGATGTCATGAACTCCACCCAGGCACACTCTGTAATTGCTACCTTGTAGTTCTGGGTGTGAAAAAGTATCTTCTACCTCACACTGAATAAGTTTGTCATGCCTTTTATCATATTCCCTTTGTTTTCAATGAGTGGACCTTTGAAAGGACTTGTGGCCTATTCACTTGGAAATTGATACAAATACTTATCCATTAGGTCAGGATTCTCAACTCTGATTTAAACTACAGAGGAGTTTAAAATGCTGATTACCACACCCAACTTTAGGTCAACCCAAAAAGGGCTTAGGTGATGGGGCTGGAAACTAGGTGGTTGCGTTTTCCACTCTGTGAGGTAATTTTACGTACTTCTAGGACAGAAAACAGTTCATCTCTTTAAACTGTGGACATGTGCCATTTTTGTAACTTTTAATCCAGTGCATTTTTTCGCACCTAGTATCCAAAGAAAACAGCAGAGTCAATATATATATATATATAATATTATATATATATATATATATATATATATTTCAAGTTAGGGAACAAGCTTGTTTCACATGTAAGTCCCTTCTCCCTCTCCCTCCCCTCACCCCCATCCCTCCTCCCCCACCCCCAACCTACCCCCCACCCCATCCACCCACCACTCCCCAGGCAGGGTAGGGTCCTCAACAGGGGCTCTGCAAAATCCACCAAATCTTCCTGTGCTGGGCCTGGGACCTTCCCCATGTGTCCAGGGCCAGAGTGCATCCCTTCACATGGGATGGGCTCTCAAAGTCCCTTCTTACACCAGGGAAAAATACTAATCCACTACCAGAGGCTTCCTGAAGTGCAGAGGCCTCCTTATTGGCATCCATGTTCAGGGGGCTGGATCAGTCTTGTACTGGCCTCCCAGATAGCATCTGGGGTCGATGTGCTCTCCCTTGTTCAGGCCAACTGTTTCTGTGGGTTTCTCCAACCGGGTACAGACACCTTCGATCTTCATTCCTCCCTCTCTTCAACTAAATTCCAGATTTCAGCTCAGTGTATTTCTGTGGATGTCTGTCTCTGCTTCCATCAGCCACTGGATGAGGGCTCTAGGATGGCATAAAGAGTAGTCATCAATCTCATTTTAGGGAAAGGGCTTTTAGGTTATCCTCTCCTCCATTGCCTAGATTGTCAGATCGTGTCATCCTTGTAGGTCTCTGGAGATCTCCCTTGTTCCAGATCTCTTCTCGGACCTATAGTGGCTCCCTCTAATATGGTATCTCTCATCTTTCTCTCTCTCCTCTATTCTTCCCCATACTCAATATCTCTGCTCCTCCATTTCCTCTCCTCTACTCCTCTTCTCCTGCTTTTATTGTGGCAGCATCCTCTCCCCTACCCTCATGCTCCCAATTAGCTCAGGAGTTCATGCCACTTCCCATTCCTGGGGTCTATTTATCCCTTAGAGTCAGAATGGCTAAAATCAAAAATACCAATGACAATCTATGCTGGAGAGGATGTGGAGAAGAAGGAACACTCCTCCATTGCTGGTGGGAGTGTGAACTTGTAAGATCACTCTGGAAATCAGTATGGCGGTTGCTCAGAAAAATGGGAATCAATCTACCTCAAGATCCAGCCATTCCTCTCTTGGGTATATATACCCAAATAGTGCATGTTCATACAACAAGGACATATGTTCAACCATGTTCATAGCAGCATTGTTTGTAATAGCCAGAACCTGGAAGCAACCTAGATGCCCCTCAACTGAAGAATGGATAGAGAAAATGTGGTACATTTATACAATGGAGTACTACTCAGCAGAAAAAAGCAATGGAATCTTGAAATTCGCAGGCAAATGGATGGAACTAGAAGAAACCATCCTAAGTGAGGTAACCCAGTCACAAAAAGACAAACATGGTATGTAATCACTCATATATGAATTTTAGACATAGAGCAAAGGTTTACCAGACTATAACCCTCTTCACCAAAGAAACTTAGTTATATTTTTATTTGTCTATTTTGTGCTATGGTTTGGAAGAGTGACTTCTACAAGTTAACATGTAGAGGCTTGGTCCTCCAAGTACTTTTGGGAGAGTTGAACTTTGCAAAGTGAAGCCTATCGATGGATACTTTTCTTTTTTTTTTTTTTTTTTTTGAGAGTATGAGCTTGAAGAGGATTGTGAGGACTCAGACAATTCTCTGTCTGTTTCTGTTTGAAATGCCACCATTTTTGCACAGGCACTCTTTCCTCATCATTCATTGCAATCCCATTAGGAGGTGATTTTGTCAAGTTTCAACCTTCCTCAAGCTTTTACCATGCTACTTATTCATCAATACCTCAAACTTCTGAGTTAAATATTTTTATCTTTAGGAATTAAATTAGTTATTGTTATGATTAGAGTGTGAAATGTCCACTTACAAGCTCAAGTGTTTGAGTCCCTGGGCCCCAGCTAGAGGCACTGTTTTGAAAGGTTATAGCACAAGGTGAGGACTAGCTCTTGAGGGCTCTATTTCCTGCCTACCACACAGATAGATACCTGCTGCTCTGAACTCCCTGCTGCCCTGAACATTTTTTCCCCAGGTTCCTACCATAATAGGTTGTAGAGCCTAAACTGTGACTGAAATAAATCTCTTCTCCCTTTGAGTTGCTTTAGTCAGCCATTTTGTCATGGTGATGAGTAAACTAACTAATACAGTTCCTTTGTGTGTTTTGTGATATTGACAACCAGAAGTATAAACGCCCAGCTGTGGTGGTGCTCACCTTTAGTTCCAGCACTCAGGAGGCAGAGGCAGGTAGAAGTCTGTGAGTTTTATGCCAGCCTTGTCTACAAAGCGAGTGCCAGGACAGGCTCCAAAGCTACAGAGAGAAACCCTGTCTTGACAAACAACAACAATAACAAAAACAAACAAGCACAAAACCCCACAAAACAAACAAACAAAAAACACGGAAGTATAAATCACATCCACTTACAAGTATCATTTGAAAGTTAAGTGTACTTCAATTGTTTATGTACCAATTTATGACTCTGGGGGATAAACTTAATTTCTTTTTTGTTTCAGTCCTTCTAATTAAAGGTGATAATAAAAGTAATTTAAATTGAAAATGTTTGCTCAAAGCTTACAAAATCAGTAAGAACAGATGAAATGAAAATTGTGAATCTTTTTTGAGTTTTCTGGCTTGCAACATTTATAAATATGAAAATATTAAAATTTGAAGTCACAGTAAAATTCTTGGCATGTGCTATATAGTAAAGGATCAGTAATTAAATACTTAATACTCATGTGAAATCTAAACCTCATTCAAGTTCCAGACTTGTATTAGAGTAAGACTATGTTGGCTGATCATAACATATGGCTTAACAAAAGTTTATTTTCACATATCTCAATGTCAGCAATCCCCATGATGGTGCTGGTTGGTTAGTGCCAGAGTGGCCTAAGCATGTGTAGCAACTGCAAAGCAGCATGGATTCGTCCCAGCTGTATATTAAAATCCATGAACCAGTTGGGTTGTACCACTCTTTGGCTACTAATAAGTGTAATTTTTATAAGAAAAAAGTTTTTACCCTAAAACCCCATTCTATTTTTACTTGGGATTAATTACCAAAAACTGTGTTATGCAGACCTATTCTAGTCAAAAGATGCCTGAGGTATTTACTGTTTACTTTTCCACCTTCTGTTTTGCTATTAGACAAGAAAGGAGAGTTATATATACACCAACTAAAAAAAAGTTGTCTGCTATCACCTCACCTTTCTGTGTGTTCCTCAACTTCTTCTGTCTACTCTATGAAATGTGAAGTCGAGTTAGTCAAGGCAATGGATCCTTTCATTGTTGGAGGATATTCTCTTTCCTTTCACAAGAATGACTTAATTTAGAGATCTCGGACTTTTCTCTGAAGACTCCCTTTCCCAGAAATAAATGTCACAGTCACAAATCTGTTTTCCCCATTCAGGGAAAATTTTTCTTTTCCTTCTAATGATAAGACCAATAATGTAAGATAAATTGTTAATAATTCCATATTTCATTCTACATAGAATGAGAAACTATTGGAAAAGTTTGTACAGGGTAGGTACTATGATCACAGTTTATACATTTTAAAAGCTGTGTGGAAAACAGAGGCTACAAGACAGAAAGAGAAGTTTCTTACAGGAAGCTTTCAATTCTTAAAAGAAAATTTTCTTTTGGAAAATCTATAACTCGTGTGAAAGGTGAGCATTAACACTGGAGTGGCAGCTCCTCATGTTGGAAGAGTTCTGGAGACAGAATGGATAATGTTGTTAAAATAGCAAAAGCAAATGTCTATGGGGAAGATTCTAGAATGAGAGTTGACTAGAGATTGTGGCTCAGGGAGATGAGAGCAGCCCTGGGAAAGAGCAGAAGAACTGAAGTTTGGAAGAGGGGTGTGAAAAAACTTGACCTATGCATCATGCTACTGTTTATCCATCAATACAGGAATGACTGGCATTGGCCCTTTGGGTAAATAATCCGACATGTGTGAGGCATTCTGTAATGCTTATCACAACCCTGAATAGAAGAGTATGCTAAAAATGTGATTACATTATACATTAAACATATTAAATTAGGTACATTACTTTATGCATCAAATGCAAATTAATACAATTCTCATACAAAAGGACAGAACAGCAAACTGGGTTTAAAACATTTTTTAAAGTAAATATACCAAATGTAATGTAGTCAGATCTCAGAGATGTTCAAAACAATGCTAAGCAATTTAATGGAAAATTGAGATTGGCAATAAGAATAATAAAGCTAAAACGTGAGGATACTGAACTAAATAAGACAAATATGCAACAGTATAATAAATCACATAGTTATGAAAAAATTATAATGGTTTAAGTCCATTTAAGTCCATGGATCAAATAATGTAGCAAGTATGTACCTGTTATATAAGTTTTAGAAGCAACTATAAGGAATATGAATAAAATACACTTATGTATTTCTGTCAGGAGACCTTACTATGCCTTTCCTAATCTGAACTAATCTAAAGAATAAATAACTGCTGCCACTTATCATTGAATAACATTACAAAAAACTTTGTGTTATATTGCAAAAACTGAGTTATCTGTCCATGTAGATGTTGGATAGGCAGCCTGGGATCCAGGATCTGGGCAGCTCAGTACTTGCAGACTGTTCTTCCATATCAACATCTGTTTACAAGGTGAGATGATAAGTTTGTGTCTGTTGACCTATAGAAATTAGGAAATGACATTTCTTTGGTTCTTAGGCTTGGCTCTCATTTTGTTTATTTCTGTTATAATGGATTAAATGTGGCAGGACATTAACAGAAATTATTAAGTATGATTTTACTATTACCTTATTGCTTTGTCAAGAAAATACCAAGTATATCTGGGAATTAAATGTACAACCTATATTGCCTAGCAAATGTGATGTATCAATATTGCTACATAATCCTAAGTAAACTTGAAAGTAGAGTTCATCTAGTTTTCTTGGTCTTTGGGAAAATACAGATGGTCCTCTTCATAAAATTAGGAAGAATTGTCCATATCAATGTGTAAATAGACTCTAACATTAACCTTGGTTAGAGCAAAAGCAGAGATCCCATATTACATCCAGTTACATTCTTCAGTTCTGAGGAAGATTCAAAATTGACATTGAATCACAACATCCTTAATCTTATTTAGTAACAAAAGATAAGATATTTCTTTAATAAGAGAAATTTCAATTAACAAAGCAAATTACAAGCATATGTATATATATATATATATATATATATATGTATGTATAATTGCTAGACAAATGGGTATTTCTTTTTTAATTTTTTTATTTGAATTATAAAGATTATTTTACACAATAATCCCAGTTCCCTCTCCCCCCCCCAACTAACACCCTACCTGTCTCATACCCTTTCTGCTACCCAGGGAGGGTGAGGCCTTCCATAAGGGGTCTTCAGCATCTGTCATATATTTTGGGATAGGGCCTAGGCCCACCCCCTTGTGTCTAAGCTCAGGGAGTATCCCTCCATGTGGGATGAGCTCCCAAAGTCCACTCCTATGCTAAGGGAGCATGGATGCCAAGCCAGACTACTGTACCCAGAAAAACTTTCAATCACTATAGATGGAGAAAACAACATATTCCACGACAAAACCAGATTTAAACAATATGTATCAACAAATCCAGCACTACAGAAAGTTCTGGAAGGAAAACTCCAACCCAAGGAAGAAACTACACTCACAAAAATAATAGATAATCCAATTTTACCAAACTGGGGCGGGGGGGGGAGGGGGAGGTAAAATCCACACACAATGACACCACCAACAATAAATCCAAAACAAACAAGAACAAATAATCAATGGATATCAATATCCCTCAAAGTCAATGGTCCTAACCTGCCCATAAAAGATACCGGCTAAAAGAATGGATACGAAGACAGAATCCATACTTCTGCTGTATGCAAGAAACACACCTCAACTTCAAAGACAGGTATTACCTCAGAGTAAAGGGTTGGGAAAAGATTTTCCAATCAAATAGGCCCAAGAAACAAGCTGGTGTAGAAATCATAATATCTAACAAATTAGACTTCAAACTAAAATCAATCAAAAGAGATGAAGAAAGGCATTTCATACTCATGACAGGAGAAGCCAATCAAGATGAAGTCTCAATCCTGAACATCTATGCACCAAATAGGAAGGCACCCACATTTATCAAAGAAACATTGCTAAAGCTCAAACCACAAATAAAACCACACACACTTTTAGTAGGAGACTTCCACACCCGCTTTCACCACTAGACAGGACCACCAGACAGAAACTTAACAAAGAAACAAAGAATCTAACGGAAGTTATGACCCAACTGGGTTTAACAGATATCTATAGAACATTCCATCCAAACACGAAAGAATATAACTTCTCAGTGCGACATGGAATCTTCTCTAAAATTGACCACATTGTTGGCAACAAAGCAAACCTCCACAGAAAGAAAAAAAATTGAAATAACCCCCTGTATCTTATCAGATCACCATACTTTAAAGTTAGAATTCAATAGCAATACAAATTGCAGAAAACCTACAAACTCATGGAAATTGAATAACAACCAATTGCATCATTCCTGGGTTGAGGCAGAAGTAAAAAAAAAAAAAAAAAACAGAAATAAAAGACTTCCTAGAATTTAATGAGAATGTAGACACAACATACTGAAACTTATGGGACACTCTGAAAACAGTGCTACAGGAAAGCTCAGAGCACTAAGTGCCCAAATGAAGAAACTGGAGAATAGTCACACGAGAGAATTGGCAGAACAACTGAGAGCCTTAGAGAAAAAAGAAGCAAACTCACCAGGAGGAGTAGATGCCAGGAAATAATCAAATTGAGGGCTGAAAAAAAATAAAGTAGAAAGTAGAAAAACATTACAAAGAATCAAAGAAACAAAGAGTTGGTTCGTTGAGAAGATCAACAAGATAGACAAACCTCTAATCACACTAACCAAAAGGCAGAGAGAGAGCACCCTACTTGACAAAATCAGAAATGAAAAGGGGGATATAACAACAGACACTGAGGAAATCCAAAGAATCATCAGGTCATACTATAAAAACCTGTACTCCACAAAATTAAAAAATCTAAAGGAGATGGACAATTTTCTGGATAGATATCACTTACCAAAATTAAACCAAGAACAGATAAGCAGTTTAAATCAGCCTATAACTCCTAATGAAATAGAAGCAGTCATCAAAAGCCTCCAAACCAAAAAAATCCCAGGGCCAGATGGCTTCACTGCAGAATGCTACCAGAAATTCAAACAAGAGCTAACACCAATACTCCTCAAACTGTTCCACACAATAGAAGCAGAAGGGACATTGCCAAACTCTTTTACAAGGCTACAATCACTTTGATACCCAAGCCACACAAAGATACAACTAAAAAAGAGAACTACAGACCAATATCCCTCATGAACATCTATTCAAAAATACTCAACAAAATATTGGCAAATCGAATCCAAGAACACATCAGAAAAATCATCTGCTATGATCAAGTAGGCTTCATCCCAGGGACGCAAGGATGGTTCAACATATGAAAATACATCAATGTAATCTACATATAAACAAACTGAATAAGTAAAACCACATGATCATCTCACTAGATGCTGAAAAAGCTGTTCAAAAAATCCAACATCCCTTCATGATAAAGTACAGAAATAACAGGAGCATAGCTAAACATGATAAACGCAATATACACCAAACCAACAGCCAACATCAAACTAAATGGAGAGAAAGTCAAAGCAATCCCTCTAAAATCAGGAACAAGACAAGGCTGTCCTCTCTCTCCAAATCTCTTCAATATTGTATTTGAAGTTTTAGCTAGTGCATTAAGACAAGAAAAGGAGATCAAAGTATACAAATTGGAAAGGAAGAAGTCACATTTCAACTATTTGCAAATGACATTTCCTCGGTGTACATAAGTGACCAGAAAAACTCTACTAGGGAACACCTACAGCTGATAAACACATTCAGCAAAGTAGCAGGATACAAAATTAACTCAAAAAAAAATCAGTAGCCATACTATATACAGATGATAAACACAATGAGAAAGAAATCAGAGAAACATCACCCTTCACAATATCCACAAGCAAAATAAATTATCTTGGGGTAACACTAACCAAAAAAAGTGAAAGACCTGTACAGTAAGAACCTTGAGTCTTTAAAGAAAGAAATTGATGAAGACAACAGAAAATGGAAAGATCTCCCATGCTCTTGGATAGGTAGAATCAACATAGGAAAAATGTCAATCTTGCCAAAAGCAATCTACAGATTCAATGCAATCCCCATCAAAATCCCAACACAGTTCTTCACAGACATTGAAGGAACAATACTCAACTTTGCATGGAAAAACAAAAAGACCAGGATAGCCGAAACAACCCTATACAATAAAGGATCTTCTGGAGGCATCACTATCCCTACTTCAAGCTCTATTATAGAGTCATAGTTCTGAAAACAGCTTGGATTGGCACAAAAATAGAGAGATAGATGAGTGGAATCAAATTGAAAACTCTGATATTAACCCACACACCTATGAACAACTTATTATTGACAAAGATGCTAAATCTATACAATGGTAAAAGATAGCATCTTCAACAAATGGTGCCAGCACAACTGGATTCATACATGCAGAAGATTGCAGATAGATCCATATCTGACACCATGCACAAAACTTAAGTGCAAATGGATCAAAGATCTCAACATTAATCCAGCCACACTGAATCTTCTAGAAGAGAAAGTGGGAGATACCCATGAACAAATTGGCACAGGAAACTGCTTCCTGAACATTATGCCAGTAGCACACACATTGAGGTCTGTAATTACTAATGGGACTTCCTGAAACTGAGAAGCTTCTGTAAGGCAAAGGACACAGGCAGTAAAACAAAACAGAGCTCACAAAATAGGAAAAGATCTTCACCAACCCCACATCTGACAGAGGGCTGATTTACAAAATATACAAGGAACTTGAGAAGCTACCCACCAAAATACCAAAGAATGAAATTAAAAAGTGGTGTGCATAACTAGAGAATTCTCAGCAGAGGAATGTGAAATGGCTGAAATACACTTAAGAAAGTGATCAAAATCCTTGGCCATCAGAGAAATGCAACTCAAAATAGCTCTGAAATACCATCTTACAAAAATGACTAAAATCAAAAACACCAATGACAATCTATGCTGTAGAGGATGTGGAGAAAAAGGAACACTCCTCCATTCCTGGTGGGAGTGCAAACTTGTAAGACCATTTTGGAAATCAGTATGACAGTTGCTCAGAAAAATGGGAATCAGTCTACCTCAAGATCCAGCAATTCCTCTCTTGGGCATATTCCCAAATATTGCATGTTCATGCAACAAGGACATACATATGTTCAACCATGTTCATAGCAGCATTGCTTGTAATAGCCAGAACCTGAAAGCAACCTACATGCCCCTCAACTGAATAATGGATAGAGAAAATGTAGTATATTTATACAATGGAGTACTACTCAGCAGAAGAAAGCAATGGAATCTTGAAATTCGCTGGCAAATGGATGGAACTAGAAGAAACCATCCTAAGTGAGGTAACCTAGTCACAAAAAGACAAACATGGTATGTACTCACTCATATATGATTTTAGACATAGAGCAAAACCACCCTACAATCCTCCTCACGAAAGAAACTAGAAAACAAGAAAGACTCTAAGGGAAAAAGGCATGGACCCCAGAGAATGGGGAGGAGCTGGAACTCCTGAGTTAATTGAAAGCACTAGGGTAGGAGAGAGGGAGCTGCCAGAATGAAAGGAGGAGAAGAGGAGGGGAGTGGAACAAATGGAGGAGCGGAAATGTTGAGTTGGGGAAAGAATAGAGGAGAGCAGGATGAGCGATACCATATCAGAGGGAGTCATTATAGGTCCAAGGAGAGATCTGGCCCTAGGGAGATTTCCAGATATCTATAAGGATGACTTGAACTGACAACCTAGGCAATGATGGAGAGGATAACCTAAATGCCCTTCCCCTATGATGAGACTGATGACTACTTTATATGCCATCCTAGAGCCCTCATCCAGTGACTGATGGAAGCAGAGGCAGACACCTATAGATATACACTGAACTGAACTTTGGAACCTAGTTGCAGAGAGGGAGGAATGAAGATCCAAGGGGTCAGTACCAGGCTGGTAAAACTCACAGAAACAGCTGTCCTGAACAAGTGGGATCACATGGACCCCAGACTGCTGTCTGGGAGGCCAGCACGGATTGATCCAGACCCCTGAACCTGGATGTCAATGAGGAAGCCTTTGCACTCTATTGGGTTCCTGGTATTGGTTCAGTATTTTTTCCTGGTGTAAGAAGGGAGTTTGAGAGCCCATCCCACAAGAAGGAATGCTCTCTCAGCCTGGACACATCGGGGGAGGGCTTAGGCCCGGCCTAGGATGATGTGGTGAACTTTGGGTGCCCCTATGGAGGGCCCTACCTTCCCTGGGGAATGGAGGGGGCATGAAAGGGCAAGTGTGGGGTTGGGGGAGGGGAGGGAGAGAGAGAAGGAGAAGGGATTGACATGTGAAGCAAGCTTGTTCCTAATTTGAACTAATTAAAAAAAATTAAATTTCTTAAAAGATAAAAAATAATCCTGATTTGTGCTATTTGATTTTGCTAGACAGAAAGTTAGCTCCAAGAGGGAACAGTGAAAAAAAAACTCACAAAGCAGAGGGTTAGGAGGACCTTCTTTCCCCTCCCTCTCTTACTCTCTTCACTCTTCCCTCTTATCCCTTCCTTTCCTTTCCTGCTTCTTCCCTCTTCTCTTCCTTTCCTCTCTCCCCTCCTCTCCCTCCCCCTTCTCCTTTGTTCTCCTCTCTGAGGAGCCTTGCTATTTTGTTCAGCCTGCTCCTGAATGCCTATGGCCAATGGATCCTACCATATCAAGGTCTCAGGAAGTCATGTTTTCTGTATTTCAATCCCTAAATGATAAAATGATAATAAATAAAAACATGTCCTATCAATTACACTGGTAGTATCTTTCCAATCCATGCCCAAGCACAAGTACCTTTGAGATAAAGATTGTAAATCTAAGTCTTCTCTATGTTGCAGGCATTTCTTCTACAGCTATTGCTCTAATTCCATTTTAAAAGATTTATTTTTGGTTTTTATTCATGAACATATATGTGATGGTATTGAATATGGGTGCAGGTGCCATTCAAGGCCAGAAGAGAGTGTCAGAGTTCCTGGAGCTTGGGTTGGAGGCAACTGTGAGTTTCCTGCCATGGGTGCTACAAACAGAAAGCAAGTCCTCTGACAAAAAAGCATTAACCACTGAGCCATCTTTCTAGCCTCTTATTTAATTCCTTCATATTGCTGAACTTTATTTCATTTCTTCCCTTCTTCTTAATCAAAATTTCATTACTGTTTTTGCATCAGCAGCCATTATGTAGGCAGTTATAGTAGTTAGAAATAACACTATACCTTGGGTTAATTTGTAAACTGGTATTTGAAGATTTTTATGTAGGACTCTCATTGGATTAAATTTTAAGGGGTAGAGGAAGGAGAAGCAGGGAAGAGGAGAGAGGGGTTTAACCGTGATGCTTATCTCAGAGGCTTCAGAATCTTTCTTGGGAGTTCTGGCGCTGTGATGTTTCAGCCTCATTGTTCCAAACTGTGATGATAGGGAAGCTCCTTTGTTTATTATTAAGCAGTCACTGATGTAGAAGTCAAAGATCCTCCTGCAAGGAAGTTCCATTTGGTATTTTCTAGATAGAAACATAGTTGTGCATCTGAACAAACCATCAGTTTGGAGAATGAAGGACTCTCACAGAAAGAAGACCTCAGTAGATGCATTGTACTGCTTAGACAATACACAATATTCACAATATTCAGAATGATCTCTTTTCTTGGGAAAACATACAAAATTGTTGTTATTAGGATAAGTTATATCTTCAGTCCCAAGATCACAACTTATTTTTACTATTTACTTCATAATAGCCTCTTTATCCATCAGAATCATCACATTTTTCTCAAGGTGTGTTTGGTGGAACTTTGCCTCATACATCCAATTTAGGAGGTGACCTGGATGAGGGCTGATGAAGCAGAAGAGAATGCCCTTCAAAACAATTTCATGAAAATGATAGAGGCCCTCAAAGAGGATATGAGAAAATTCCTTAAAGAAATGGAAGAAAAAACAAACCAAAAAATACAAGAAATCAACAAATCTCTTAAGGATACAATTTAAGACCTGAAAACTGAAATAAAGACAATAAAGAAAACACGAACTGAGGGAATGCTGGAAATAGAAAAGCTGGGTAAGTGTTCAGGAACTACAGATGCAAGCACAACCAACAGACAAGAGATGGAAGAGAAAATCTCAAGCATTGAAGATACATTATGAGAAATAGATTCATCGATCTAAGAAAATCTTAAGTCTAACAATGCCCTAACACAAAATATCAAGGAAATATGGGACACCGAGAAAAGACAAAGCCTAAGAATAATAGGTATAGAAGTAAGTGAAGAAACCCAACTCAATTTAGTTTGATGTTGGCTCTTGGTTTACTGTATATAGTTTTTATTATGTTCAGGTATGTTCCTGTTATCCCTGATCTCTCCAAGACCTTTATCATGAAATGGTGTTGGATTTTGTCAAAGGCTTTTTCAGCATCTAGTGAGATGATCATGTGTTATTTCTTTCTCAGTCTGTTTATATGGTGGGTTACATTGATGGATTTTTGTATGTTGAACCATCCTTGTATTCCTGAGATGAAGCCTACTTGATCATGGTGGATGATTTTTCTGATGTGTTCTTGGATTCAATTTGCCAGTATTTTATTGAGTATTTTTGCATCGATGTTCAGGAGGGATATTGGTCTGTAGTTCTCTTTCTTAGTCTCAATTAGCTATGGCCCAAATCTATGGGTTGATTTGGAAGGTTTTTTTTTCTCTGTAAACACACAAAATCTCATAATTATTCCATAACAAAATCAGCAAAGGATTTGAATCTTTAGCTATAAAATATTATACCTGCTCAGTCAGGAAAATGCCTCAGTTTTAGAAACTTCCTTACAAGTCCTAGAAATTTTGCAATATTGAAAGAACAGTATCAATATTTCATTGTGATCATCTTCACTGCAGGAGTCTATGAGAAATGTCTTCTAATTACAGCGATTTTATATCTGTCTCTCATTTGCAATGTCCATACTAATCCAACTGATCAGGCAACACTGACCAGAGATAAACATTGGAAAGCTCTGCTCAGCATCCTACAGTTGCTCCTTTATCTGATGGCCTCAACAATTAAGCACCTCAGTTTGCAAATGAAGATAAATAATAAGATGATTTTTATACTCAGAGTTGTGAGTCCAAATAGACAGTAAGTGTAATGGCTGAAAGAAATACAAAATAATTGAGACGCATAATTTTATTAGTTTGCTATTTTCTTGGAATCTTGTTCCAAATCCTATCACATTTTACTTAAAATTAAACGAATGGCAGTCTATAAACTGAAGCCAAGTGTATTTTATGTAATTGGGGTTTATCTCTCTCTCTCTCTCTCTCTCTCTCTCTCTCTCTCTCTCTCTCTCTGTCTCATACATATATATGGATGTGTGTGTGTGTGTGTGTGTATGTATGTATGTATTTCCAATGTTAGACTAGAATCAGTACATCTTGCTAGATACATACTAAAACATGAGGGAAGAAGGTAAAGTTACAATGAGAAAATAAGTGCAGGCTGCATGAAAACTCTTATGCCCCTCCTCAAGACTTATCTTTCCAAGACCACCAGCAGCAGAATCTTGACTGGGTTCAGAGTAATAACATTGCTGATTTAAAATCTTGCTCAATAGACTTTAGAGGGAAAGCCACCTAATAACCTTAGTTGAGCAGAAAGATCTAGGTGCTCAAGACCTCATGACTTATTGTAGCTTCTTAGACAGCTGAAATCCGCCATGCCTTGGACTTTTTTCCATGTGGAAAAATGCACCTCTTTAGTCAAGCCAGTATAATTGAGAAGCTACATACTTCTGACATAATTTTTTGTTCATAAATTTATATCTCTTGGTCATTCACATATTGTTTAGCATAATAAATACTTGGGAAAATCCAGCAATTTTTACAGTAATTTTAAATAATTTTAGGTAATTTAAATAAAGTTTTACAGTAATTTTAAAGCTTAAATTTTACAGTAATTACAGTAATTTTAAAACTTATTTCTTCACATTACATACAATATTTCCCAATATTCACTTTCCTCGGGGATCTCACAATGCAGTATATAAATTTAGCACTGTACAATTACAACATAATCAAAATTCACATGCTATGCCCATAGCCATAGCTGCTCTAGAATTTCATATTTCTTAGAAATCATTGCTACCAGTGAGATTTTTTATATTAATCATTACTCAAAAATTAGCACCCCAGAATTGCACCAACCTTGGTATGCCAGTGTTACTAGAAAGTGTAAGAAAACAATCTTTAAACATATCTTTCTACTTCTTCTGACTTACACAGGAGGGCTGATGGATGAAACTTTACACACACAATGATGGTTCCTGTTCCTGCATCAGTGAGGGATAGGCAAGTGATAGAAGAAGTACTCTGAAATGTATACATGCCTCATTTTGCTGTGGGAAGAGGGCTCTTGGCACTGATCAGGAACCTTGTGGAGCTACTGCATAGACCTGGGACACCCGTTAAAGAGACATGGTTGGCCAAAGTGTTGCACATGAAATAATCAACAAGATGTGTGATGGAAACCACAAGAAAAGGAAAAGAGGGGAGAAAAAGAATACATGAGTCATTTAAGGGGATTCACTGAATTTGTGTGAGGAATACTTAAGCCGCTGGCATTCTGTGAGGATCATAAACATTATTCTTACTGTAAGACCTTTTGTACAGAAAAAAATGTGAACAATGCTGAAAAAGGAAGCAATGGCATAAACAAGATATTCTTAGACAAAACACATGGCCTTAGAATCTTCAGAAGAAGGTCATGTGAGACAGTAGTGAGGTTAATTCTCAAAAGTAGGTAAGTAGACAACAGAACAATTGTCTGAAAGAGAGGTTATTACTTTTGCTAAAGATATCTCAGGTGAGACCAAAGACGACACATCAGAAATGTGAACACACCAAAGGTTTCTACCACTTATGAAGCTATTCTCAATTTATCAAGAGCACATGTGTGTGTGTGTGTGTGTGTGCTCGTAAGGTGCTTTCTGTGATAACACTACTGTAAGGCCAGTGGGGAACAAATACATGACAGGCATTATTCCTTCTAGTTTTCTAAGTGATATTAGAGCTGGTTACAGGGCTCTGAGGAACACACAGACAAGAATGCATGGTAAAATAGGGCAGAAGACAAAGACCCAGTAAAAATAGAAAATGAAATCTTGTGACAGTAAGGTCAGAAAAAATAAACTTCAGAGTACAGGAAAGATAGTGTTCCTGAAATACATAGCTATGCTGCACAAAGTTGGGAGTTTTGTGGTTAAATATAGGTACTCCTTTATCACCCTGTAATCTCCATCTGATGGGAAGAAAGCATGATCAAATCTGTATAGCTCAAATTTGTCTGATAACTGGAAGAGCATCAGGAACCTTCCTAAAATAATAACTGTAATGCACACATATAAAACTATGAATGTAAAGGAAGCACATATCTTATACCTTAAAAAGAAAGGCATGTCTTTGGAGTTTTGTGGTTATTTTATAAAAACTATACTCATAGTTGTCTTTAAATTCCTTATAAAATAATAAATATAGAAAATAAAAATTTTCTGTATTTGTCAGAACAAAATCATAGACAAAGAGAGGACTTAGAAGAAACTTCAAGCTCGGGATCCAGGGATGAGACTCACCAACCACATCAAAATCCACAGGCCACACTTCCTTTTGAACTCTCAAATCAATACTTCTACAAGCATCCAGACACTGTAGTATTTTCTTTTAACACACAATTAGTGATTAATAAATGAAGATGGTGAGTAAAACTGGGACTCTAATCTAAACTTTCTGTTCTTTAAGTTTTAAAGAACGGATGTTCACTTAGTCCTCTTCACTATGCTTCTGTTTACTCAGGAGGATATAGGCAGGGTCATATTCTTACTATGTCACTTAATATTGAAACAAACTCTCAGACAAGTCCTATCCTTTTTCAGTACACTTGAGCACTTCATCTGGCTAGGGGATACCACAAATGAGCCTCAGTTTGTCAACCAGCAGCTCTGTGTTGAGAAATAACAGCAAGACCATGGCATCTGGGTCATTGGATTCCTTTGAAACGTGTTCAGAAAGAAATAGCCTAATAACCACTTATCTGTCAATCATGTTGACATGAGCATTTCTTCTGGCATGTCTCCACTTTTCAGTCACTCCAGTGTTCCTACTTTTTTGAAGGATGTCTAGTTCATTCTGTAATCACAATTAGCTGTCTATCAATATAAGTGATCAATCCATAACCTCTGTGTCCCTCTGTTTTTTTGAAATTTGCTTTCTCATAAGATGACTCTCCATCAAGAGTCACTAGAACTAGTTTGGCTGTAAGACCTATAGCATTATCTTGAATTGTGAAATGGACATATCTACTCAATCTCCCACATCACATACAGACACAGACTTTTTCGTGATGTAAGCAACTAACAGAGACTGGCTGGATTGTACAAGGGGTTGTACAAAAGTGATTCTAGTATGCCTGCAATTTCTGACCCCCTTACATTCTGCCAAGAGTTCATGATGTTTTGCTGAGGATACTAGTCTTGGCTGAATCATTGCCTGAATCCCATGAATATTATTGGTCAGATGAAGGGCACAGCCATCCCTGGTATACAAAAGACATTCTGGAATGTTCATGGTACAGTTCCCAGCTCTGCCCAGGTTATTTTTTTCCTGGATGACAGGCACTAACAACCTTAGTAAGACAGAGTTTTATCCTTGGGGATTCTTCTCGGTCCCTGGAGCAGAGTTTGGGTGAAAAAGAATCTGTTCTGTCAGCGATACTCACATACTTTGGGAAAGTGCATATTTCCAAATTCTTTCCTCTTTCAGAACTCTCAAACTCCTCTAGGGGTACTGTTGTGTGACCAGATTACACAATTTTCACCTTTCTAATAACATATCGTTAGCTAGCACAGTTTAGGCAATGTTCTGGGTGCTTCATCTAAATCATTCCACTATGCCATAAGGCAGGAGGTATTGTGAACCACATTTTAAAATGAGGAAAGTTTCCAAAATCTCCCAAGAAAGCAACAACATCTGGGAACCAAGTGTTTAACCCAAGACTTCTTGGTGAAGTATTTCAACTGTAATAACCTTACAGAATAGGACATTACAAGGTAACAAGTATTAACTCCTAAAGTGGAAAACCTAGATTCACATTCCACCTCTGCCATTTAGTGTTCTTTAAAGATCAAATTGAAGTCCCAGTAGTTTTACTCACAAAATATTAATAAATGCAAGAGTAATGATAATGATAAAATAACAAGTTACACAATGTACATAAAATGGTTTAGCTATGAAGCATTATACCTGCTCATAAGTATATTATTATTTGGTGATAAAAAATTCTTCATTAGGTCATGTGATTTACTATTTCTCATTGTTATGGTTCTAAAATCTTTGAGCTGAACAAGTATATACTGGTTTTTAATAGAACTAAAAACCTTTGTTTCTACAAATTATTTCTTTCTCAGAGTGTACCTAAAATTCTGGTTTCTTGAATGTCTCATTGGAGGAGGATTTATATCAGCCTTTCGAGAAATCTTTTTTAAAAACTTAAAGGGCTATAATAGTGAAATTATTGACCTGAGAAGTTGTTAAAGGTAGTATTTAAATCACAGGAGACAAGAGATGTGGGTTTTAAAACAATGCATTGACAGTTTAAATTTTAAAATCTGTTTACTCTCTCTAGATGTCTTGAAATTTCTCACTTTCCTAAAATAATTCCATTAACCAAGAGCAATGCTAATGTAATTGGCTCAGACCAGTTAATTTGGAAGTTTCTCATGACTCCATTGAGCAGAAAGAAGCTTAGAGGTCAGTACCTACCTTTTAAACTAGTTTAAGTGTTTGAGACTTTGAGACTGACTAGAAATTTTTCCTTTGGTGTTTAGGGGATTCTACCTCACATACATTCATGAGTGAGTGTGTTCATGAGTGTGTGTGTGTGTGTGTGTGTGTGTGTGTGTGTGTGTGTGTGTATGTTAGTGAGTAAAGCTAGCCCAGAGCTCATAATTCTGCCTCTTCCCCAGTTCCTAGTTTACAGGGAGTATAAGTGAGAGCTACCATACATAGCTTCTCCTTCAAATTTAAGAGTATCTTTTTATTGTTTTCTAGAACATTCCCATTAAAATTGTTTTTTTAATAAAAAGGTAATGTTTCTGATAAATTTGGAATATTTCACCTTATATTTAGTGTCTTCCCCATTCAGCCTCGTTCTTTCTTAAAAAGAAAATGATGTTTTCCAGGGAGAAATGATTGCTCTCCATGAGGTTTCCAAAATTATTGCTAACTCAAAGTGGGGTTGGTAACATGCAAGGATAATTCCATCCTTGCCTGCCAAGCAGACAAACAGTTAGAAATAATGAGCAGTTCAAGGATGCACTCCATACTGCCTTGCTCCATGGGACACAGCCAGCCTCTCTAATTTGACTTCACTAGCTTTACTTCACTCCACTGCTCCTGTGTATTCTAGTGATCTCAATTGTGCAGCTTTTTCCTTCTCTTCTACTTTGGCACACTTTATTTGGGCACAAAATCACCAGTGAAAACTCTCTTGTGGGGCTCACCACCAGAACAAGTTTCCAGCCTTTGAGTTCTTCTCTAGTCTCATGCTCTGCTCTTGGAAGAGAATTGTGTTTGTTCATCAGATTGATTGTTCACTTGTGTCTTCAGCCTGCTGTAATTTATGTCTCCTTGAGTGCTAATGTGATATTAGAACAGAAGGGAAAAAAGGATACAAGCAATGTCACAGTAGAGAGAGAAAAGCAAGGTCACAGAATTTTACAGAAACACCACACACCATGCTTGCCATTTTCCTATCCAATCTAAGTTCTTCCAGCATATTGTGATTTCTGTCTCTATCAAGTGGAACTTATTTAAATAAAAGAAAAATAGTATTAAATGCCTATCAAGACAAAAAAACTATCTTCAATTTTCTCTTATTACACAGGTGATCAAGTTACAGCCATTTAAAAATTCATAATTAAGTTGTTAGCAGTCTTATCTAAAAACATAAATACTGCAATCACATTATATTGCTATGCTGATATCTTAAATTCTGCACCTCTGTTTTCATCCTTACATTGCCATGTGACTTTTTCTGATTCCCTCCCAAAAGACAGAATGCTTGTGTTCCAATTAATTCCGAAGTTGGTTGTATGACTTGCTACCAGCAGTAGGATATTAACACGTGGGAAAATAAGCACCTAAATGTCTGCCACAACCCCTAAGCCATGAAAACATCCATGTTTACTTGCTGGTGGCTGAAAACATATGAAACAGGACCACAGTAATATGGTTAAACCCACCAAGACCTTCGTAAATCAGCTAAGATTGCTCTATAAACATGTAAGCAAGGCTAGTGGAGACCACTAGAACTGCCAAGTCAACCCAGCTGTTTGCTAACCAAAGTCACATGAACATCTTATTGACAGAAAAATGATAAGTGATAGATAAATGGCTAATAGAAAAATTATAGATAATAGAGATGATAGATAGATAGGTAATGGGAGATGGATATGATAAATCATAGACAAATGATAAATAGATGATAGACAGACAGAAGACAGTTGATATGTATGGCAGACATACAGATAGTAGATGATAATTGTAGACCTTGAAGGTGTGGATGTCTGTGATTATTTTATTGGCTCAATAGATGATATATCTATGCATGTATATGCATAGATATATTAATATATTGTGAAATAAATACTGAGGGATGTGTTGGAAGGTAAAACTGTGTCTCTGATTAGTTATGTATGATATTCAAATATGTGTGAATAAATGTTACGTTAGATTTAGAAGCATTGGTGTTTCAATCATAGAAAAAGACCATTTCTCCTACAGGCACTTGACTTAAAGTCCTTTGACTAAAAGGAGTTTTTTAACTATTCAAGCTCCCTTTCATGGTTCATGTATATAAGTAAATAATCCATTCTTTGTTTTTACATTTTTGAAGTAATACATATTAATAATTTAGTTTTAAGGATTCTTTGGTTTTTATTTTTATACTAACAAATATTAAATCTGCAGCAAATTAGGAAAGATGTAACTACTTTATTTTTATTGACTTTAATATTTTAATCGTTTTAATATGATAAAACTTAAAGACTTTCATAATAAGATGATTGTTTTTTTTCTGTCAATAATAGTGTGTGGTGGTTTGCAAGAAAATTGCACCAAAAGGGAGTGGTACTATTAGGAAGTGTGACTTTGGTGGAGTAGGTGTGGCCTTATTGGAGGAAGTGTGTCATCGTGAGAGTGGGCTTTGAGGTCTCCTATGATCACAATACAGCTCAATTTTTCAGTTCACTTCCTTTGCCTACAAGATGTAGAACTCTCAGCTCCTTCTCCAGCACCATGTCGGCCTGTACTCTGCCATGTCCCACCATGAAGATAATAAACTAAAATAAACTAAACCCCTGAAACTGTAAGCCACCCCAATTAATGTTTTCATTTATAAGAGTTGCTGTGGTCATGGTTGCTGGGAGCCTGATGGGTGACCTAAGGTGTACTTGGTGTTATCTGCCCCTCCTCATAACTAGGTGTGACTGTTGAAATTAAGCATTCACTTCCCTCCTTCCGCCTAGGCCTCTATGCAAGAATGTAAAATATCTGCCCATTGCTGGGGGTTTGGAGGCAAGAACCTTGACCTGAGTAAACTCCCACTGTGGCTGCTGTTGGTATATAAGTCTTCTCCCCTTGGAAAATAAATGACATTCTCCTTGTAAGAATGACCCACTGTCTTGTCTTTATTTAGCCCTCAGATTCCCTTGCCCGAATCGTGAAATGTTGTAGCGCTGGCCGTTACTACACATGGTGTCTCTTCACAACAACAGAAACCCTAACTAAGATGTGGGATTCCGATCTGTTCAGCCAATGACCTTTGAGGCAGCAAACCCTAAGGCATAGTCTTGTCTGTGTATGTGACAGCCTAGGAGTGGAGGGAGAGGGGTCTTTCTCTACCTTTATCTATCTTTAGCTCTCTGTCTCTCTCTCACCCTCTCTCTTGCTCTCATGCTGTTGGCATGATCAAAGAGCAAGCAGTAGAGAGGCAGCTTACATTGGTGCTCTCACACCTGGGCAGAATGGCTAGAGGAAGGCAGGCAGATTAGTGGTGACATCTGCTTTGCTCTGTATTTGTGAGTTTGTCTTCTCATTGTATTCTTTAATAAATTGATTATTAGACTTTTGGGGGTCTTGCTTTACTAAGATAAACTGTTATGGTTTAAATACAAATTCCTCCTTCCCCAGAACCTGTTCTTTTTATGTTTGTTCCCTGAATGGTGGTACTGTTATTTTTTCAGCTGTAGTGGTGGCTTGGGTAGCTTCACTGGCAGAAATAGATCATGAAGCATGGACTTGAAGGCCATCATCTAGTCCCTAGATCAAATAGCACAGTGTCTTCACCACATTCTTCTACCACCATGAACTCTGCCATGTCTTCCTCACCATGATGGACTAAGCGCCTTCTTAAACAATGAGCCATAATAAATCAATCCTTCCTCGAATAAGTTAGAAATATGGCAACCCATTACTACCTAATATAAATACTAAGTCGTTAATAGGATCAATTATAAACCTAGTAATCTTTTTTTTCAAGCATGTGACTATGTTTACTTACTTGAAGAGATATAGTACAGAAAAAAACAATTAAACAAATGAACCAATGCTCAACAGCACTCCTTGTGGGGAAACCAATATACCACCACATGTTAATGACAAAAATAGAAATATAAAATGTCAAAGGACAGGGGAATGAGAGCAACTAGCATACAGTATAGAGGGTAATGCAAACTGAGAGAACTATGCTAAAAGAATAAACCTAGTAATCTTGATACCATTCAGTGTTGAACTGTTTCTGCTAACTATGCTGTATTTCCTAGCCCAGTGTGTTTCCATAGACTGAGTATGCTAAAATCATTTTAACTTGATTTTACATACTCTGAACCTGGAAATATTAATAGTCCAAAGATTATTTTTAATTGGATAATGCATTTTAATTTTCAAAAGCTGATTAAATATAGTAAGAGAGACAATGATAACTACATCTTCATAAAATTATGTGTATTTTATAAAAATCATTGAATATATTAAATGTCTTTGCATTGAAATGTATTTCTCTTTATATAGTGCTGTTGTACTCAGTGTGTTTTCAAGGGTACAAACAATTTGGGGCACTTACCTTGACTATGAAAATGTGCCACAAATCAGAAAGGCAACAAAATGGATCCTTTTCACCCCAGTTCACTCATACACACACCCATTCTCAATCAGTACATGGCCAAGCCTAGTTAAAAATTTGCATTTCTCATGTAAACTGGAAAATGGAATATAAGAACTAATTTATGTTTTACAAATTAGTTTAAATTAAACTTCGCTTTTGAAACTCAAGAAATAAGCCAACAAATATCCACAGTCAGTATTTGCTAAGGACTGCAGAATCCACCAGAGATTGCTTATCTCTTGAAGGACAACCTCATTTAGCAAAGTGATGAGGAATTGTCACCAAAGATGCATATCTTAACCTCATCTGCAAGATGATAAGAAATACTGCCTTCTGAATGTGTCAGCTGTCCTTAAGGCAGATTCTTGTGTGAAGAGCTCTTTCCCTCACATTGCAGCTTGGGGATTCTTCCCACAGCACTACAGTGTGTTAATTGTTTACTGGACACATATTCTGTGGATGGTCTGGAAGATGACCTTTTATTTAGTTTAGTTTTAATATATAGAATATATACTGGGACATTCTTCATAAATGGATCTATTTTTCCCACAAGAACTGTGGTCTCTTAAGAGCCTGCCTTGTTCTCTTGTTCCAAATACTACATATAATTAGCTCACTTTCATCTCAGAGCAAGTTAAACCAGACTAAGGCTTTTTGTAAAAAGAAAAATTTACAGTTGCACAACATCAGAGTCACAGACATCTACCAAGGTTACTAAGAAAAGCATGCCATTTCTTCACTTGCCAGTCTACTAACAATAGAACTGTGTCTTAAAGTTATCACTGGGCACTGTGCCTTCCAAGTATAGTAGTAGTTTTGCTCCTATGGCCTTGTACCCTTGTGTTGCCATGGTAAACATCTCAGCTCCTTATCACTTGCTCTAGGAATGTGCTTTTGACCAATGAGAGAAATTTCTTTATCACTTCAAGGCTCTTAAAGGAGAAGAGTTTTTGGAATAGAAGAAGAAGCATGGAAAAGTTAGAAGTAGGACAGGATTGTTAGAATAGAAACAGAACAATAAAGAGCACATGAAATAAGAGCATGACTCTCAGATAGTGTGTGAAGCTACTATAGAAATCTTTTACCCCCTCCTTTACTTCTGAGAAGCACTTCACCTTTGGGACCCTAGATAGGTGCTGCAGCAGGTCTTTAGCCCCTTCAAACATTCTACAATCTTTCTTCTTCTACACATGATAATGATGCTAGACTTCTTCTACAACAGAATAGTTGTATATAAACCCCAAAATGCAGAGCAATGCAGATTTTTAAACTTTGGGAGAACAGATTTTGAAATGTTACTCCAAAATACAGGTATTATTATTATTATTATTATTATTATTATTATTATTATTATTATTATTTTAATGGTTCCATATTGACAATAGCAGAAACATCTTTAGACGAGATGGGAGCACCACCGCAGAAGGGCCACAGCACATGGTATGTGATCCCTTCTTCCTCTGTAAAGTAGCTGTGAACCTATGTTGAATGACAAATGCTTAAGATTAGAAAAATTGATTCCTACAGAAGATGCCCTGCAGGTGACAGGAAGACTGTTGTTAGATTTATTGGTAGCAGAAGGATTAGGCTGACAAACTTAACTGAGCTGCAAGCCATTGGCTTCTACTTTACCACACTAATAAAGAACACTGACTCTGACTCTGACACTTTTCCTCCTATTGGGTTACCTTGCCCAGCCTCATATGAGGGCTTTTGTCTTGTCTTATTGTATCTTGTTTTATCCTGTTTGGCTGCTGTCTCTTGAAGGCCTGCTCTTTTCTGAAGTGGGAATGGAAAAGTAGATCTGAGGGAGAGTGTCAGTGGTGGGGAATCTGGGAGGAGTGGAGAAAGGGGGAACTGTGGTTGGGATGTATTATATGAGAGAAGGATATATTTTCAGTAAAATAAAGCTATTTCAATATTGAAAGTCATTTTACTAAGTGAGACATAGGTGCTCATTTCCTGGGCATTTACCATAGAAGTCTTTATATATGTAACTGCGGAAATGGGATTTGGTTGCGTGCCACTGAAATAGACAGTGCCCTCAAGTGGACACTGCTTTCAAAATATATCTCCTCAGTGCCTCCTCAACTAAATGGCTGCAATTCTCACAGAAATCTTATATAGATTGCAAACTATAAAGAGCAGTGTATCTTTGACACTTCTACCTGTTCTTAGGACTCTTTTCCTGCCATGGTGTTATCTCATATGACATAAGCCAGCTATAAGTGAGCCAACACTGATTGGTCTTTGTCAACAAAACTTCTGAACCCAGTCATGCACACATAATGCAGAGAACAAAATGGAGTGGCAGGCTTCACACCACCTAGGTTTGAAACATCCGATGTGGTTATTTATAAAGATAGCACTATATAAGAGACTAGAAATAAGGGACAGAATTATGGAGGTAGGCAAGTAGACAGACAGATTTAAAATCAGGAAAATACTGCCATACATTTTTGTGTTCAACACCTGATTCTAGTTCATGTATTCTGTCATTGTGCTACATTGTTCTCCTTACAAACCCAATGAAACTTTTCCTACATATATCATTCAAACTTATGGTCATGCATGTCATTCCTGTTTCTTGTTTGTCCTGATATGTGTTATCCTGTTCTACTACTGCTAGGATTATTTAGAGGAGCCCCACCCGGAATATCACATGACTGAGGAAACTGATGTTCCCCCTTGGGGTTCTTAGCCTCTTTAATAAAATAATTTAAGAATAAACTTAGAAAGAAGTTTGAGGACATTTTTATCCGATTTTAAAAGCAGAACCACAGAGTAGGCCGACTGTAAATCTCAGCAGTTTTCCAGAAGAGGATGATGGAAAAGAGGAAAAAGGAAAACCATGCTATCTGCAAGAAGCCATTATGTTCAGCAATAATCCACAAGGAACTACATGGGACAAAGACAGAAAGTCCAGAGTGTCAGGAAAAAGAGAGAAGAAAAGGAAAAATTCTATTTTTTCTGAGTATGGACTCAGTAATACAAGCAGGCTTAATCTAGCTGCAAGGCTGTGGCTCCTAAAGCAACTACACTAGGGAAGGGAAAAAGATATCATTTCATTTAAAGGATAATTATTCCTCCTTTCTTTTTAGCATGGGTTAAGATGCATCTGTTTTCCTGAGGGGTGGTCTCTTAGCCAGGCAATCCATCTGACCAATAGGAATCCACTCAGAAGAGTTAATTCTCTTCAAAGGAACAGCCCAATGTCAGGGAGATCTTGGCTAGGAAAGAAAGAAAATGAACAGAAAAATTAAACTTTCCTGAGTAAAGACTCTGGAATGGGCAATTTTAGTTTAGCCAAATGGCTATGGCTCCATAAGCAACTGTAGTCGGGGTAGATAGAGACTTCTTCAAATTTGTTTGTGGGAGGAACTCATAAAAGTTTGGAGACAGTGGCTATAAGAGAGCTCCTTTTTCTATTTGACAGGACTAGACTACTGACAGGAATTCTCAAGTAAAATTATGCTATGAGGTTTCAGGTACAAATAAGAATTCTACTTAAGAATCGAATTAAAGGCTATGCATTGAATCATGGCAAAGACTTTGTCTACCTTTTATCCTTGTCCTAAAACTGGGAAAGGCTGGACTTTGGAGTGATTCATCACCACCATTCAGATTTCCATGAGGACTGCTGACAGCTTTAACCAGGTTTCTAGTCAAAGTTGGGAGCAAAAGCAAAGCCAATGAGTGTGAAAGACTTGGGGTTATTGAGGTGGCTTACTAGATGAAGCTCCTACATGCAAGCTTGAAGACCTAAGCTCAAATGTACAAACCACACATGAAGGTAGCACCCACTTTAGTGCTCCAGGGGGAGATGGGAGTAGAGAAAGGAAAATCCCCAGAAGTTTGTAGGCCAGGCCATTACTGTACACTAGTGTTTACAGCAATGAAAACAGAGACCCTATCTAAAAAAATGAAATGCAATCCATATGATACCTCCCTCACCTGCTATGGCATGTGTGTGCATGCACTTGTGGTGTTCACATCTCTCTCTCTCTCTCTCTCTCTCTCTCTCTCTCTCTCTCTCTCTCTCTCTGTCTCTTTCTCTCTCTCTCTACACACACACACACACAAACACACACACTTGAAGAAACTGGTATTTCCAAGAAGGGAAACTTAGGTTGTGAACCAAGAAATGAGACCACTGAAGAGATTGGAATTTTCAGGAGAAGCCAAGTCATTTTCACCAAAACAGTAGAAAAGATGATGGCTGGAGAGTGTTTCGGGAATTGGGTAGGTCATCCACTATAAACTCAAGGGTATAAATGCTCAGCTCATTTGAAGGACTTACCTTTGAGAAAAGAGTTCCAGGGACTCTCTGCTTTTACACGACTGACAAATGTTTTCTCAGGTTCAGGATCCAGGTACTCAGAGGTTGTAATTCCCATGATCCACCAGGGTGTAGCGACTGATCCAGCCTTTGACATGCCTTGGCAATGTCCACGTGCTGTTGACTTTCCAGGGATTCATAGATAAGAACTTGCCTTGAACTCAGAGCACATTTTGAACTTGGATTTTTTTTAACTTGGAATTTTGAATGTTAAAATTGTTTAGACTGAGGATTCTTAAAGATGACCTAAAAGTATTTTGCATTATAAATTAGTCATGAGACTTTTGGAGCTCAGGGTAGAATGTTATAGCTAAGGGGACATATTTGAGTATCAAGTTGACAAGAGGTAGAAATCTGATGTGTCATCTTTACTGTCAACTTCAATAGACTTATCAACTAGGTTAGCAAAGCATACCTCTGTCTGTGTCTAGGGACATAAGCCTAGCCTTGAATGTGTGACACGCCCCACAATAGGATGGGAAATGAAACAGGGTAAAACATCAAGAACAAAGAAAATCTCTACTAGCATTACCATTGTCCTCTTCCCCTTTCCTCCAAGATACAAGCTGCCACCACACCTCCATACTATGATGAACTGAAACTGAACCATAATAAATCTTACCTCCTTTAAATTGAAGAAAAAGTATATTTCTGGAATCACATGGAACTATAAATGATAAAGATATTGTGCACTGTATTCAAGGAAATAAAGTTACTACAAAAATCAGTAGAAAGAAAGTCATCCTAGGAACATAGAGAGTATATGAATGGAAAAGTTGCAAACACTAAATGCAAAAAAAGACATGTGGTCAAAATGAAGTAAAACATTCTGGACACCAGAATTAAGACAAGCTTTACTATACACAGCAGCAGTGCCTCCAAGGCTTAAACCTGACAAGGGAATTCTCAGTACTCATAGGAAAAGGGGTGGGTGTAGTTATCAAACTTACTGGCAAAATAAAATGAACCCAGGTGGTAAAATTCAGCTTCTAGATTCTCTACAGTATATGACAAAGGAATGTGAGTTAGATGATAGAGGATATATACTGATGTACGGATAACTCTTTCTGCCAGCTGCCTGAGTTCCACCACCATTCTTAGGGCCCAAAAAATAACACACAGAGTCTTATATTAATTACAATGCTGCTGGCCAATGACTAGGATTTCTTATCTGGTAGCGCAGTCTTAAGTATCAACCATAACCATTAATCTATATATTTTATAAAAACTTATCTTATTGAGGACGCCAGTCTTAGCATCCTGTCTTCCTGGCAATCACATGGTGATTCCTCTCCTTATTACATTTCCCAGACTCCTCCTAGATTCCTAGCCCCTCCTATCTTGCTTTCCTATTGGCCAACAGTGCTTTATTTATAAGCCAATAAGACAAACATATACACAGAAGGACTTCCCCATCGTCTCCTCTTTTCTGTCTAAATAAAAGGAAGGGTTTTAACATTAACATAGTAAAATATATAACAAAACAGTTATCAAGTAAGAACTATAGTTACAATATTTATTTCATTAACATTTAGCAAGATTTTAAAGAAAATATTCTATCATCTATCCTACCTTTGTGAGTCTAAGATCTTAGATGTAACTTATCTTTTATAATAACTAAAGAAAACTATTATCATAACTATCTGTTTTCAACTCCATCAAAGACCACAGAAGGATAATATATAAACTCTAGATCTGACAGAGACATCTCACTACCTAGACAGTCACCCAAGGTTCCTCTGTAACGTTGGGGCATCCATCTTCAGCCTATAGGCCACAGTGTGTCTGGAAGACTTCTCTATGAAGAAGGAACCCTTCAGGACTGTCTTGTTTTGAAAGTTCAGCAGTCACTTTCCTGTAGGTCCTGCATGTCCAGTTTATACAACAACGAATAGTCCAGGCAAGAGCAGTTTCTTGCCCAAATGGCTAATCTTTCCATGTTGAAGGCAAACTCCATATTGACTTTCTTTAATGCCCATCCTCCTTTCTGTTATAAATGGTGTGCCTCACTGCCAAGAAAAACCCTAAACCATTTTAAATGCTATATATTCTGTAGGCCTTTGAAAGGTTTAAAGAATATCAAACCATCTCAAATACATCTTTGTATAACTAGAAAACCTAACTAACCTAACTGTAAGTTTTAACTATTATACATAACTATATACAATCTGTATTTAATTATGCATTACATTTTAAAAGATCTGCATAACACAATACCAAACAAGAAGAGAAATTTACATATAACAAAATTAACCTTAAATTTGTATCACTAAATGAAAATTCATACCAATGTAAAGTATTAATTTCTATATCCTATTTCCCTTTTTCCTTTAAAAAGAGATTGATTGTGGTCACTTCCATTTATAACCAACCTCATTTAAATGAAAACAAATATTTATAAACAATATTTGGGAATTTGGGCGTCATTCATTCCAAACTGCTTCCTGCTGGTTGGAGGCGATGTCCATACCAGGGGATCATGATAAAAAACAGAAATTTGGCCATGTCTTAGTTTTTGGTGTCTGTAAGGCTGTATCATCTCAGCTATTTTAGATATTGGATCACCTGGGACACTGTTTCAGGGGGTCTTGCTTCATCAAATCATATTAGTCTGGAAGGAATTCATAGTTTTCCATTTTCTGTGGAAACACAAGTGAAAACTCTTTTCTCAACTAACCTGTCCTTATATTTAACTTTATAAGTGAAAGCATTTTTAAAATATATAACTTGGATTAATATAGCAGCACCTATAATCAAATGTATTTTAGCAGCTATAGCTCTTTCCTCGGCAATCAAACAATTTAAAGACAATAGTATAACTACTGATAGTATACTGTTATACTATCCAGACTCTGTGAGTATTTTCCATCATTACCTGGCTTTTTATTATTTTATTTCTTTCACTTCCCCCCTTTTTTTTCCGAGACAGGGTTTCTCTGTGGAAATCTGCCTGCCTCTGCTTTTGGAGTGCTGGGATTAAAGGTGTGTGCCACCACTGCCTGGCTCTTCTTCCTTCCTTCCTTCCTTCCTTCCTTCCTTCCTTCCTTCCTTCCTTCCTTCCCTCCTCCCTCCCTCCCTCCCTCCCTCCCTCCCTTCTTTCTTCCTTTCTTTCTTTCTTTCTTTCTTTCTTTCTTTCTTTCTTTCTTTCTTTCTTTCATTGCTTTATCCTGTTTCTTTTCTCTTGCAATCCTACATACATTTTTAAACACACTGTAAACATTTAGAGGTTTTACTTTTTCCCTCTGATCTGTCTTTACTGTATATCTTTACCTTTTTCTGGCCATGCAGTTTCTTATCTGTTAAACAACATTGCTAAAATTAAAGTGGTGGCTGTTTTAGCCACTGTCTTTCCAAGATGGCAGGGTATGTTTACCGCCAGGACTGAGGGCTGTGCTTACCACCTTGGTCTATGCTACCATCAAGCAACATGCTGTGGTCACTGCAACTGCCAGCTGCTTGTACACACCATTGAATTGTTAGCAGGGCCTCTATAGAGCCTTTGCAGCTCAAGTCTCTGCCTGTCTCTAGCAAAACAGAGACCACCTGAGAAAATGCTGCTACCAAGTAGTCATGCTTGTCTCTGTTTTTATGCTTCTAAATTCCCTTTTTAAGCTTTTGTGAAGTTTTTACCTGGAAGTACATAAATCCATGTCCTGAAACCATTTTGTAGGGATAACTATTTCTGCCAGCTGCCTGAGTTCCACCACCACACAGGGGCCCCCAAAATAATACACAAAGTCTTCTATTAATTACAATGCTGCTGGCCAATGACTAGAATTACTTATCAGCTAGCTCAGTCTTAAGTATCAACCATAACCATTAATCTATATATTTTATAAGACTTATCTTATTGAGGACACCAATCTTAGCATCCTGTCTTCCTGGCAATCACATGGCGACTCCTTTTCTTACTACATTTCCCAGAATCATCCTGGACTCCTTGCACCACCTATCTTGCTTTCCTATTGGCCAACAGTGCTTTATTTATCAGCTAATAAGATAAACATATACACAGAAGTACTTCCCCCATCACACCGATTTTATGAAATTTAAATATTTACATATCTCTGAGGAAATCACTATTATTGGCACCTCGCATTGAACAATTGCTACATGAACTCACTGTTGCCATTTGGTTGTCTTCCCTTTATCCTGTAGCCCCATGTTTCTATCAGAGGTAGGTAATTTCTCTCCTTCTCCTAACTAATATTTCTAATATAGTTCATAGTAAAGAATTTTCAGTTTTTCTTCACAAATACTTTTATTTTACCACTACTTTTGGTGGACTTTTCATTCAAGAAGGGACTCTAACTCAGTGATTATTTTATTATAGTATTTTTAAAATGTCTGATACTTTCCATTGTCCAACTTCTTTTGTTCTCTTGAGAAGTCAATTATTGTTAATGTTGTGAGAGGTAATATATTTTTTCTTAGGCTCCTTATAATTTGGGTTTTTTAATCTTTGTCTTAAAATATTTCTACTGTGGGTTTTTGCTTGCTCACATTTCTAATATATCACAGTTCACTTTTACAGATCTTAACAAAACTTCAGTTAAAACAAAACCCCAGAATAACCAAAACAATTCTGTGCAATAAATAACCTTCTGAAGGCATCAACATACCTCACTATAAACTCTATTATAGCACTACAATAATGAAAAGAGCTTGGTATTAGCATAAAAACAGACAGGTAGACCACTGTAATCAAATTGAAGACCCTGATATTAATCGACACATCAATGAATACCTGATTTTTGACAAAGAAACTAAAATTATAAAATGGGAAAAAGGAAATATCTTCAACAAATGGTGCTGGCATAACGGGGTGTCAATATGTAGAAGAATACAAATCGATAGATGTATATCACTGTTACAAAACTCAAATGGATCAAAGACCTCAACATAAATCTAGCCACACTGAACCTCATAGAAGTGAAAGTGGGAAACAGCCTTGAACTCATTGGCACAGAAGACCACTTCCTAAATACAATACCAGTAGCACAGACTTTGAGAGCAACAATCTATAAATGGGATCTCATAAAACTGAGAGGCTTCTGTAAAAAAACACAATCAACAAGACAAATGACAGCCTACAGAATGGGAAAAGATTTTTACCAATCCCACATCTGACAGAGGACTGATCTCCAAAATATACAAAGAACTCAAGAAACCAGATATCAAAGACCAAATAATCTAATTTAAAAAATGGGGTACAGATATACACAGAACTTTCTTCTTTTCTTTTTTTTCCAGAGGAATCTCAAATGGCCAAAAGACACTTAAGAAAATGCTCAATATCCTTAGGCATATGAGAATTGCAAATCAAAACAACTCTGAGATACCATCGTACATCTGTAAGAATGGCCAAGATCAAAACCTCCAATAACAGCTTATGCTGGAGAAGATATTGAGTAAGAGGAACACTCCTACATTGCTGGTGGGAGTGCAAACTCGTATAGCCACTTTGGAAATCAATATGGATGTTTCTCAGAAAATTGGGAATCAGCCTACCTCAATTCCCAGAAATACCATTCTTGGGCATATACCCAAAGGATGTATACTCACACCACAAGGACATTTACTCAAGTATGTTCATAGCAGCATTATTCAAAATAGCCAGAACCTAGCCAGGCATTGGTGGCACACACCTTTAATCCCAGCACTTGGAAGGCAGAGGCAGGTGGATCTCTATGAGTTCGAGACCAGCCTGGTCTACAAGAGCTAGTACCAGGACAGCCTCCAAAGCCATAGGGAAACCCTGTCTCAAAAAACAAAACAAACAAAACAAAACAAAACAAAACAAAACAAGAACAACAAAAAAGCCAGAACCTGGAATCAACCTAGAGGCCCCTCAAATGAAGAATGGATACAGAAAATGTGGTACACACACAAAATTGAGTACTACTTAGTGGTAAAAAACAGTGACATCTTAAAACTCACAGGAAATGGACAGAACTAGAAAAAGCCATACTGAATGAGGTAACCTAGACCCAGAAAGACAAACATGGTATGTAGTCTCTCATAAGTGAATATTAGACATAAAGAAAAAGACAACCAGCATACAGGTCACAACCCAAGAGAACCTTGGTAACAAGGAGGACCCTAAGAGAACCATACATGGATCTTCTTAAGAAGTGGAAAAAGACAAGGTCTCCTGAGTAAATTGGGAGCACAGAGAACAGGGACAAGGTGGAAGGGGGGAGGGAAGATCGAAGGTAAGGGGGAAAGAAATGTATAGCTCAATAACAAAAAAAAAAACAGCTTTATTACTTTCACCATTTTAGAAACATTTTCAAACACATGGACTTCATTCACTGTTCCTACCACTTTCTGTCTCTCTTCTTTAGTTACACACAGACACACACACACACACACACACACACACACACACACACACACACACACACACACACTCTATAGGACTTTTTTATTCTGGCCACTTAGCATTTTTGATTTTGTGTGACTTCTTTTGCTTTCTTACCTTTCAAAGTTACATTTCTCATGGACATCATTTTTGGAGCTATAGCCATATGCTTTTTCATTTAAATAACATTTTTTCATTTATTTTACATACCAACCAGTTTCATCTCCCTGATCTCCTCAAGACCTCTCCCCTTTCCCATTCACTTCCCTCCCCATGCACTCCTTCTCCATCTCCATTCATAAAGGGAGAGGTCTCCCATGGGCTTCCACAAAGCATAGCACATCAAATTGAGGCAGGACCCAGCTCCTCCCTTTACACTGAGGCAGGAACGGGTAATCCAACAGTCCACATGCTTTTAAATATATTACATTGTTTAAGTTAAACTTTTAGTTCTATACTTTCAGTTTTTAGATCCCAGCTCTGTAGTTATTGCCTCAGCAGTCTCTATCATCTTGACTGTAGTCATTTGCATTGATTTAAAGTTTTAACTTGTCCTTTGCATTGGTCTATTTTAGCCACAAGGCAACTTCTATTGTTACTTTATCTTGGATACATTCTCTGGCATATCTACTAACTTTCTAAAGGAATTCTCCCCATTGCATACACAGACACACGGACAGACATGCATACACAGAGACTATCTATATATGGTGGGGCTCTACATGATAATCCCTTCAGAAATTATCCATCCCATTTACTGGCTCACAGGCAGAATGATGACAGATTGTCTCTTCTTTGAGATCCTCTATATTTTCTGATATTTTAGAAGTTGGATTCTATCTTCTTGTGTGTAGAACTACCAGCATATGGTAGTTATCATGGCCTCTCCTTCAGAGATAACTTTTACTGCAATTATTGTCACACCAGTGAGAAGCTGGCTGAAGTTTAATTGACTTCCATCTTTCATTTAGTTTCATGTCTCTTGCTGTGGATAGCTTACAAATCCTCAAATTTCTGGAAAGGAAGTAACCCCCAGCCCTCTTCTCTCCCCACTTAGAAGAGTTTCCCATGTCTCATTTGTCTCAAAAAATTTCAGCTGACTGCCCCACCAGGTCTGTTATTCCACCTACATTTCCTAAATCTCATCTGATGAATGAAGCTTGTGGCTTTGTTGACCTTCAGCCTTTCTCTCCACCCTTTGTTCCATCTGCCTTCAGATTTGAGACCTGACCTGAGAATAGCATGTGAATTATGGGATCTCCATAATGAGCCTTTGTGCTCTGAAGACATGGCTAATCCTCTGGTTTCAATAAAACTCTACTGTAGCTTCAAGTGGATTGTTTGTGAGTATACAATTTTATCCATATTCTGTGTCCTCAGTGGGAATCTCTAAGTTCCTTCATTAGGGCTAAAAAGAATTTTCAAATTATCATGGCAGTTTCTCAGAAAATATATCATGAAACAGATAAAACCAATGTGCCCTTTAAAGTGTCAAAGAGAGATAGAGATGGCAGCAGTGTTCTCATTATGCTTGTACCCACTGGCAGTGGCTGTGATCCTCACAATGCCATGCTGTGGTACATCAGTAGCTGTTTGATTGACAGTTTATCCTGTTCACTTTTTGTATTTTTCTCATTTAGCTATTCATCTCCACAAATATTAAAATACCTCTTGAATACTCTTCCAGTTTCATAATGTGATAATGGCTCTTTAATAGGCTTAATGGTTTATTGTCATGACATGTGCTAACAACTTAAATTTCTTGCTGATCAAAATAATACAAAAAAAAGAAAAGGAAAATCCCACCACCCTGTTGACTTTTAACATTGCTTTCCTTTAAGAGATAATTTTTCAGTGTTAACTACCATACTCTTTAATTATTCATTGTTTCATGAAAACAGTTTTTTTCTGAAAAAAGGGACGCTACAGAAGCTTCATTTTAAACTTGGGGGTATCCGTTTTAATTTTACAAAGCTTTCCCCCACATTCTTGTTACATAATCTAAATATCCAGATTCAGGACTGTTTTATGCAATTCAACACTGAAAACAAATGTCCCTAACTTTTCTTCTTTGCTGACTTAATACATATCATCATCTAGCAAATGACATGATTAACAAGGCTGTAAACATGGATCTGAAATTTCATTCATGGAAATATGTCAGTCCTTGTAAGCCTCATCAGTACTTGGACCTGTCATGTGTTGAACATTCAGGAGTTATTACTCCCCTCAAGCTCTTGCTCCCTTCAAGCAGGTTGTTTTCCTGAATATACCGTAAAACTGCAACTTCATGGAGGTTCCTATAAAATGTTAAACATACTTTTATCTACAGTCATAGAAAGTTTTTACCTAAGTAGTCCTTAATAGAAGACATTTGTTATCACCTGGTTGTAGGGGGAAATGCTGACCATGCCCATTTGGGGACTGACACAGGTGATGATGCCCACACACACTGGGGCATGTTCAGAGTGAGGTAGCAAGGCTTTAAATATGAAGGATGCATGCATGAAGCTCTCTTTTCCCTCTCTCGCCTGGCTGTACAGTACTGGCTCTGTCTCGTGAGTACTTCCTAATAAGCCATCTGTTTTCAAACTAATTCTAACTCCATTGCGATCCACATTAATTGCATTCCACATAGACATTGTTAAGATGTGATATTAATAGATTATTATAACTTCTTGTAATTCACCTTTATGATTGTTAATTATAGATAATTTACACTATTAAATTTTAATCCTCTTTTAGACTAAAAGAATTGTAGGGGGAAATGCTTACCACGCCCATTTTTATTTTTGACATAAAAACTTTTAGCTATCATTTCCAACTATAAATAAAAACATCACCCTCCCTGGGGAGCAAAAAGGATATGTGATGGGTAGGGTTTTATGGGGGGGGGTAGTAGGGGAGCAGGGGAGGGAGAGGGAGCTGGGATTGACATGTAAAACAATCTTGTTTCTAATTCAAATAAAAAAATCTGCAAAAAGAAAAAAAAACACCTTTATAAAATACCTAAGGACATATGAGGAAAAATACGTAGTAAATATTTGTAAAGATATAAAGATAATCGTAGGAATATAATGAAAGTCTTCCAGAAGTCTGAAATGAAGCACTACCTGCAAAACAGCAATGAACTGAAGTTACAAAACTGGAGTCTACTTGTTCATATCAATAAAGTCTGTAGTCGTAGCTTTCTCATGACAAAAGGAAAATAATTCACTCAAGACAGAGCTAGAAATAGATTTCAAATAAAATGAGACTCCCCTCTCCTCTTGAAGATTGGATTATGGTACCACAAATAGAGATATTGAAGCTTACATTCTAGTTCCCTCAGAATGTGATTCAACTTGGCAACAGGGCCTATAAAAACATGCTTAAGTAAAACTGAGGCTGTAAGTGTGGGACCTAGTCTAACCTGACTTGTTATTCTGTAAAACAAGGAGACTCGAACACTTAAAACAATAAGGCTTGTTCACACTAAGAAATGGTCTCATGATGACATAGTGAAAGGCAATCTATAAACACAGGAGAAAACAAATCTACCACTACTTCTGTCTTGGATTTCCTTTTTTCAGATATGTTAAAAAATAAATTGTTATTATTTAAGCATCCGTTCTGTAACATTTGTTGTGACAGCTCTAAAAAGCTAGCATGCCCCCAATAAAAGGGAGCATCCTAAGAAAAGGGGAGGCAAGAGAGACACCCACCATTAACTATAGGCAAAAAGAAGTCTGCTTGTCATGGCAAATGAAGAATACTCCATGAAACCACATGTCACAACCATAGTGCTTACCATAATTGTATGGTTGGGATTCAAATTTCCACTACCTCCCAAACCAAGAAAAATGACATAAAACTTGCAGTTTTAGCTGGGTATACATCAAGACTCTCACTGAATGACATTTAACTTAGAATGAAAAATGGTGAAGTCACATTGGTATCAACAAACTAAAAGAAAGAGAAGGACACACTCAGTTCTCTGGATGAATGAACAGTGATTCTGACAGAGCAATGCTCAGTTCCTGTATGTTGTGATTTCCATCCATTTCATGATGTGTGACTATACTTCTGGTGATTATATGTGTAACAAGTATACTAGGCTGCAGTGGGCCAAAGCAACTACAGAAGGTTGTGACATAACCCTTACAAGCCTGGAATATAATACTTCTGATTTGCATTTAGTACTGCCAAAGACAAAAAAGCTTAGAATGAAGTATCCTAGTACATGTATCTTAGGAGGCATATAAGGAAAGTACAAAGAAGATGAGAAAAGAATATTTAAATGGTTCTCAATTTCCAAAATTAATAAACAATATGCTACCTTGTCTTAGCAAAGTTACGCAGTTACCTTCTTTTGTGCCCTACTTATCCTATTTGTACAGCATGCTGTCAATAGTTGAGGTGAGGGCAGTTTTTTGCCTGGTGGCTAACTTTGTCACAGCAAAAGCAAACTCCATATGGAGGTTCTTTGATCCCCATCATCCTTTTTAAAAGTAAATTAGTGCTTTCAGGAGCAGACATGTCTCACTGTCAAGAATAGCCTTAGGTTATTAAAAAATCTTAAGTGTCATATTCTGTATGTCTCTGAAGTGTTTGAAGACCATCTGTCTATCTAAAATATATTTCTGTTTGATCTTGAAAAGGTGCTTAAGGTGTCCACAAAATTGCTCAGTTCCTGTATGTTGTTACAGGAACAAAATTGTTAGGCAACTAACTACTAACCTTTATTTCTTAATCCTAAATAGGAATAGTAACTTTTAAGGACTAGAAATTTATGTCACATTGTTAAATGAGCTTCATAGATATAATACCCTAAAAAATAGAAACATAATACAATAAAACAAAGAACCTTAAATTTTTACCAGTATACAAAAATCCATACCAATGTAAAATATTTAAAGGTAATAATTGTTTTATAGTTTAAAATTAGACTCACTAATCTATCCTTTTTCCTAACATTTCTATATTCCCTCTTTTTCTTTGCATAACAAGGTTTCTGAATCTAATTTATTTTGTTTAGCTTTTCCCCTAACAATTATCAATAACAATTTGTAACCAAACCCCCTAAATGATGATAAGCATCCGTAACTCACTGAATGACCAAAAACCACCCAATCCACCTCTTGTGAATGTGGGCATCATGTTCTCCAGACTGCTTCCTGTTGTCTGTGGGCAGCAACATTTTTAGGGGACCCTGGGAAAATTGTGATAATAGTCAACTCCTGGGAGACCTAGTTGTTTTCTGGTCTTGGTGTGATGGGAAAATGTAGGGTTTATCTGAAATCTGGCTGGAGTAGTCTGTGAGGCCAGATTATCTCAGCTAGCAGCTTTGAAGTTTTTCTGCATGCAGAATTTTGAGGAAACTGTAACAGACATGGATCAACTGGTTACTTGTCTTTATTGGTGTCTGGTTATTTTTTCCCTGAAAACACTTAAAATTTTAAAGGTAACATAACTATCTGGATTAATATAAACATGAAATGTGAAGTATGCACAAGTCAGGAGTTAAAGATAATTCTTTGTTTTATGTTTGTGTAGATAAAAGAAATCTGTTAACTTTATAAGTTTATTTGAACTGTATAACCAAACTTGATCCAAGTCATGTGAAAAGTCCTCACAATAAGTCATGAGGACTCTGTATCAAACAAATTTTATCATGTCTCATCCAATATTAGAGTTGTTCTCATGTGGAGGGATCAGTATATACATTACTTGTCCTGTAGTCTTTCTTGGCTTTTTCCCCTATGTTTGTAGCCAAGATTCTCATGAGGTCTCCCCTCACCAAATCTGATCTCCATTAACTTTGAAGGAATCCATAGCTTTTGCTTCCTATGGAAACAAAAGCAAAACCCTCTCCCAAAAAGCAACATATTTTATGATTTCCATTCTGAAGTTAAAACGTTCTTAAAATATATAGGTTAATTTAATTCAGCAGTTTCTATAGTCCAAAGTCTCTGAGCTGCTGTTGTTTACTCATCAGCATTCAAAAAACTGCAAAGTCAACAAAGCATCATACAAAATCCAGATGCCTTTTGTATTCCCATCTTTTTTTGGACATTTTTATTATCTTTTTATTGTCACATTATTTTATCTCCTATAACCAATTGGTCATCTTTTATTGATCTAATTGTGCCTTTTTAAAGACTTATTCCTCTATATGCTGTTGTGTTCATCAGTAGTGCTCACAGTAGGTCAAGTGGTCTTGATAACTTGAAGGAAACTTGTTGTATTCCCATCTTTACCTGGGCTTTTTCTTTTACATTACTTTACTCTCTCTTTAAAGACTTTATTACTTTTAAACTATTTTTCTCTATGACTATCTATGTCCATTTTTACTGTTTCTGTTTAAATATTTTTCTTGGTCTGGACCACTTTACTGTGTGCCTGTAGCCTTCTCTGACCACATGAGCTCAACAAAGTGCTAAGTAGCATCTAGGCCCTCCACAGCATGACTCTGCTTAGCACATGGCATGCTGGCAGTTGGCTCTGCCCCCTTCCTGTTCCCTTAGAACCTAGGCTCATAGTGTTGGCACCAGCAGCTCTACCAGCAGGAGCAGTGTTTACTGTGACAGCTCTGGGAAGTTTTTAGTTCCATGCTGCAGAAGTCCTTTCTACCTAGTCTCCTACTGCTGAGTAGCATGCCACATGCTGCTCATTATTCCCATTCAAGTGCTTGGTAGCAGGGCCTCTTAAAAGAACCACATACACCAAAGGCAGCAATACATCTTCACACAGTATACAAATATCTCACAATGCCTAGTGACCCTTAAGTATTCAAATAATATTTTTCTCTCATTCTTAACTTTCTAACATTTAGGATCCCAGATAGGCCTCTGAAAGTGTTGGGATATAAACAGTGCTAATTCTTACAGTTTAGATCTAAAATTGTGCTCCCAAAGTCCTCTATAGGAAGGGTTAGTTGGTACCTGGTGGGCTTGTGAATGGTGATTGGATCACTGGGACTCTAAGTCCTCAGTTGACTAACTTATAACTGAATAGACGATTAGATTGTGAGACTTGGGAAATAGGACATTGCAGGTATGACTTTTGTTGTAGGTTATCTCCAATCCCGACTCTCACCTCTCCTTGTTTCCTAGCCTTGTTCCATCCTACACTCCCCACCAGGATACTAATCTTTTGATTGTTACAGCAATATTTTACCCTTTTTAACAGAAAGGAGAATACTCAAAAATGTTACTCTCAAAATAATCATCACCGGTGTGATATGTATTCCCTTGGAGTCTTTCTTGAATAGAAGGATACCTTCCTAATTGGTAAAGGATCTCCAGACTTCTTTCTATCTAGATAGCTTGCATAATTTGCAAAAGCACATTCAGAGAATCTTAATAGAAAATAATACAAAATGATAATTGATATAATGGCAACAGGTACCACGGTTAGAATGTTGCCTTTTTTAGAAGATAAGAGGGTGCATCATGTCACATGATATAAGTTTTTAAAATAAAGGAACTGGTGACCTAAGTTCCATGTAATCAAAATTACAATTGCCTTGGCAGATATTGAGATTTAAAAAAATGGAAATTGTTTTTTTCCTTTAGCAAATCTCTTAGTACTGTTCCTATCATGAAGGTGTAAAGCCCTGTGCTGATACCGCAGTGTCCTTGACAAATACTCACCTACCTTCTTCTAGTAAGAAGTGCATTCTAGTGCCCCACTGTGGGCCTCATGTAGGTCACTGACTCATTCTCTTTCAACAGCCTTACCCCATACATGTCTCTTCTGCTGCTGCTGATGGGAGCAGTGCTTGTCACCAGCATCTTTAGAGACCAAAGCCAGTGGATATGCAATTGCTCCTTGCTTTTGTTTTGCTTGCTTACTTGCTTTTCGTTTTTTGAAATGTAAACGAATCTCAGAAAGTGAATCATATCACTCTGTATGCCAAGTTCAAATTATCATGGAAATTTAGAACAGAGGCTCAGAACTTAAATACTGAATGATAGGCAGAGAAAAACAAAAGCAATAGATCATGTAGCTTAGAAAGAAAAATATTTTTTCATATCTGAGGCCTAATAAATCCCTCTTGTCCAAAGTTAGTGTCCAGGAAGTCACTTTGAGCAACACCTACCCCTCTTTTATGTGCAGGTATTTTCAGGGCATTTTTCTTTCTGTGATAAGTGAATATAGGAAAAGGTACAACTAGAAATAAGATTCTCCTAATTAACTGTAGAAAAATGAGTAGAACTGACATACCTCTAGATTATTTTAGTTCATTTTTTCTTTGGTTCTTAAGACAGGGTTTCTCTGTACTGTTTTGGAGCCTATCCTGGAACTGGCTCTGTAGACCAGGCTGGCTTCAAACTCACAGAGAGATCCACCTGCCTCTGCCTCCTCAGTGCTGGGATTAAAATCAGGTCATCAATGTCTGGCCTCATTTTAGTTAATTTTTAGCCTTGCTAGAATTCAAGAGATGGAGACAGAATTTATGCACTCTTTTCTATTAATTTATCTCTTGTCCTAGAGTAGTTGCAACTGTTTCTTAACTGTCTTCTACTATTCAAGAACATAAAACAGTGGGTTTTCCATTAGAGTTTGTCTGTCTCTGGAGGTGCAAATTGTAGCTGTCGGCCTCTTCCAAGTGTCCAATCTCTATTTTCTGGCACCTTTGTTCAATTTCCAGTATCATAGGACTATTTTCTTTCCAAGTGCCAATAGTTTTAATAACCCCAGAAGGGTTGGTCAATTAAATAGCTTAAGAGTAAACCAAAAAGAACGATGCACATCTGCAAACACAGCTGTCGGAGGTAGAGAAATGACACCAGGGGTTCCCAGTATACCCCAGCATACACGGGAAGCTAGAGGCAGCCCTGGGCTTTATGAGACTACTTCTGAATGAGACAAAACTTACTCTGTCCTACCAGAAGTGGAAGCAAGGAGTCTGCCTTTCTCGGTCGTGAAGCCTCATTGTTTTCACATCTCAGTCTGACTGAAATAACTCTTCAAATAATCATTTTTCAAGATGCATATGTCTTGAAATACAGTATATTTTCTGAATCCAGGTGTACTCCCAATTGCCATTCTGCTCCCTTCTCACACACAAAGTACAGCACAAAGGACTAGGTAAGTCTGTTACGGCTGACATGGCACAGTCACAGGGAAGCGCACAGTAGTTTAGGGAATCTCCTCCTGGAGTATAACAATGTTACATTATATGAAATCACTAGCTAGGTGTGGTAGTGAACGCCTTTTATTCCATCACTGGGGAGGCAGAAGTAGTCAGTTCTCTGTGAGTTCTAGGCCATCCACTCCATGCTATGGAGTGAGACCAGTCTCAAAACAAACACAAAACCATAAGCTTTACTGATTCCCATGGGAAGCCTTACCCCATCTAAGTGGAGATGGAAGAGGACCCATATCAATCACTAATCAAGAAATGTCTCCAATCCGATGAAGATATTTTCTCTGTTGAGGTTTCTTCTTTCAGATAACCCTAGCTTGTGTCAAGTTGACAAAATCTGAGTAGCAAGGTACAAAACAAGGTCACTTCCTAGACTCTAAAAAGGGAAGATCTGTGGAGAGAGCTGACTACAGGTGCTCTGCAAGTTGCAAAACTGAAAAAAATGGAGCTAATCTCATTTTCTTCGCCTTCCAAGTCACTCTTATTGGCATAGCCTGGCTGGAAGGCAGTGGGTTCTGTAGGCCCTGCTATGGTCACGACAAATTACCCTCATCTGCTGTGAAAGAACTCACTCCTTTCAGGAAGATGTAGAGGGGTTCTGTTAAATCAAACATGAAAAGCCCCTGGCACTGAAGCTATGAAAACTTTACTGCAGATGAAGTAGCGAAGATCTTTAGCCTAGAGCAAAATAAATGGATAAATAAGTAAATATTAAATGAAGGCTCCTAAAAGGCATTGACTTCGTGAGGAGAGCATTTTAAAATACCTTTGGCACTCTCAGCAGGATATGAAAGAATCAGTCCTTTTGAAACAGAAACAGAAAGTTCAGAAAGATAAAATAAAGGAGGTAGGCAGAGCTAGCTACCTAATCAATAGGGAATTATTTAAAATTGAAGGCATAGAAGCACAAGCAATAACCAGGACAACTGATGTGTTAGAAAATCAATCATTTCTACTCAATGTGGAGCACTACCTAGTGCAGAAAGCCTTTATCTCCTCCCTTTGAACATAAAACCACATGTTATATTACATTGTTAAACATAATCAATAATTTGTATGTTTGAAGCCAAGTTCAAAAGTAAAAGAGAGCAATCCATAGTGCCAGAAATGAAGAAGATAGTTAGTAAACTGTGATAGGTGAAAGAAATGTGCTATAAATATTTGAATTTGTCTTCTCAAATTCATTTTCTCAAGATGCTTGTATTGGCCAGTGACCTAGTGGGAGATAGAAATCAGCTTCCTATATAAAAAGTAAATAGTTTGGGGTGGTTATATGTCCATTCACAGAGGCCATAAGGCTACTCTTGGGATTTGTGATGTGGACCCAAGTGTTTCTCATCTCCATGGTTAAGGAACAATTGAGCCTTAATAAAATAGTATACACAAGTTTGTAGATATCATATGTGAATTTGCAATTTGCCTACTATGGGAGACATAAAGTTCAGATATTACCCTAAAAACTTGGAAAGATATTCTTTCCATTTAGGCAACTTAGTCATCCTTTAAAAAGAAACTCCCACCATGAAGAGCTTGTGGTGCACATCAGCACTCATGGATAAACAGATAAACTGGTATCTGAAAGCTGGAAGAAATGGGGAAAACCTATATCTCATCAATCATTTTATATAAACTTAAGAAGATATTAGAAATTTAAAATACTCATAGATCAAAATCATATAACCCCAATTTAGTAAAATCCAATAAATAGATGTGAAAATAGAGAGCCTAGGTATAATATACAAATTCAGAATTAAGCAATGGGGTCCATTATCATTTACCACTCAAAGTTTAAGGTGTTGTGCTAAAGTAGCAAAGGAGAAAACTGATGAAAGAGTAACTATAAAGAAACCACCAGGCATATTACAGACAGGTAAATGGAATGGAAAATGTGAGCATTACTATGTAAAGGATGAGAAGATCTAATTCATTTTTATCATAGTTTTGGGATAAACTTCAGAAAAGGAGAGATTAGAAATACTTGAGAAGATAAGATATGAAAAATTTTCAGACTTGAACAAAGTATGAGTACTCAAATTAAAAACACTTGCCAAACCTTGAGTAGGATAATTTGGAAAAGAATCACCATGTAGACTAGCCATATCATGATGAAGCTTTGAAACATCAAAGACAGGAAGTAAACACTGGAAACTTAAGAGGACACAAGTTGGCTCCCAGTAATGATCATCTACCGTCAACTGAGTTCTTGTGAGCAAGAACATCCTTCCTTAGCCAACCACATGTGGCAACATCTTCTAGTAGGGAAAGGAAATACTATCATCCTTCTCTTCATTCCATTTAAAAGTAAAGATGAAAATCGCCTTATCTTCAGGTACACAATCTCAGTAACAGACTGTATGCTTACAGAAAGAACTGTTTCAAAAGAAGGGTGTAGTACCTGCAATGAAGTACACAGACTTGGCAAAATTCATTGTAGAGTATAACATTAATCTTGGTAGACATGTGAATGTAACAGTTTAATACGGTGGTTCTTAATTCAGAGTATTTTTTTCCTCTATAGAGGAAACTTGATTCAGCAAAGACTGCAGACATTTTCAGTTGGCAGTAGGGAAGACGTGTATTGCTGTTATCTAGTGGCTACCAAGCCCACTAAAATGATCAAACAGCACTCATTTCACAAAATATATAACCCAAAACATCACTATGGATAAATCCTGGTTCACATAAAGAGCACAGAAGACATAACTTCAAAAAAAAAAAAAAGGAAAGAAGTAGATATGAGAATGCTATCCACTAAAGGGATGAGCCCACAGAAAGAAGACATACAATAAAGGAACAAAGTGCTAGAAAGAAAATCACTGTCAATACTATGCAAGTGTACCTAAAAGACAAATATTATTAAATTCAATAAAAACAAATAAAATGAATCTACAGACACATTCAGGACTTAATGATATAGAAAATTTCACTGTAGAAGAATGGGTGTGTTTTACATGGGGGAGGGACTAGGCCTGGCCCAGGATGATGTGGTGGACTTTGGGGCACCCCTGTCGAGGGTCCTACCTTGCCTGGGGAGTGGAGGGTGGATAGGGGGAGGATTGGAGGGAGGGTAAGGAGAGGGAGAAGGGATTCACATGTGAAACAAGCTTGTTCCTAATTTGAACTGATAAAAAAAAAAGAAAATCAAAAAAAAAATGAATGGGTGTGTTTTATATATTTTAATCCAAGTACTCAGAAAGGGAGGCCAAAAGTACTAAGAAAAAAAGGTTTTTTTTTAAAAAAAATGCTTGTGAGTTTTGTTGTTTGAAAAGAAAAGAAAAACAAGAGAATTTTTAAGAAATGAAAAAAGCAGTTTTCAAGATCTGAGTGATAGGGACCAGATCATGACAGTCCTTCTATAAATCAGTTCAGATTATCAGTAAACTGTTCCATAGCTTGACTGGCTGCCTAATCCCTACGTGAGACAGGAGAATGTGTTTCAAGAATCCCTTGAGATGACTTGAGAGCTCCTATTCGAAGCCTGTTGGAACACAAGTAAGCTGTGCAGTGAAGTATAGCCTCAGTGCCTTCTCACTTCCAGCTGTGCACAGGCTCTTGCCTGTTTGCAGCAAAAAGGAAAGGCACAGGGCTCCCCAGAGAATTGCAGCCACTGTGCCTTGCCCCAGGAAGTTCTACCTTCAAGGAAACCTTACTCTTAATCCTTGCCTGAGTTACTACACTTGTCTGATTCTAGCAAAATAGATTATAAATCACACAGGACTTCCCATTCCTGGCTACTGAATCTGACTTCTTCTGGGAACCGATGAGTCCTGTGTTAGAGTACAGGGGCAGCTAGAGTACAAAACTGTAGCATGGCTGGTAGACCCTTGGAACCCACACAGGAGAATGCTGGAGACCTAGTGCCTCTCTCCAGATGCTATCATTCCACGTACACATTCTTCCAACGATGACAATCCAACTTTTGAAACCGGTGTTCTCATTCCCAATATTTTTAGGGACTAGAGATTGGGGGAAAATCTGTTACTTTGAAGGAAAGCAACATTTAAAGAAGATTCTGTCTACCAAAACGTATTTCAATCTATAACAATGAAAAAGAGAGTAAAATGTTTTGTCAGGCGTTTGTGAGCAGAGAAGTCTAAAGAACTTCTCAGTTTGTAACAGAGATCAAAGGACCAGCAAACTGTTATAGTGTCATAATGAGAATGTTGTAGGATGTGCGATTTCAAATTCCATCACTAAGTTACACAACACAGTGTTGGGTGCTTTGAGTAATTAGAAGAGTGTTTTTCCTACAAGTCCCCATGTGTCTGTAGTACAAACATCTGTCCAACATCTGCCCAAAGGAAAAATGCACATTTGAGGAAATTGCTTTTGTTCATAAACAACAAACCTTCTATGACAGTCTGCAGAAAAAAGAAAAAAAATAATTTCTATTTTGTTGAAATTATGTAATTGATTCCTAACATTATAAAAGAAGTATTTAAAATGCAAATTGATTCACAGTGGTCCAACTAACTGAGGCCAGCTGTGCCTAGAAAACTAGACAGCATTTGTACTGTAGCTCTTTTTGTCCTCCCCCATTCCCTCCATAGGCACTTCCCAGCAGTCAGTAAATCCAGACAGAATCCTAAGTGTCACTAAGATGCAAAAAAGTAGATAAATAAATAAATATAATTCATAATTTACAGATTTCCCCAGAGAAAATGTTCCCAAACTTCATAGAATTTAATCTATCTAAATGAAAAGTGTAGCTACTCTCTAAAACATGTTTTGGTTAATGTCCTGTGTTAACCTGTATTTTATCAGAGAAGTAGAAGTGGTTTTCAGATCTTAGAGATTTGAACTCATGATATTTTGGTGTGCTGGCACCATCTATGTGGCTGTGGATAAAGCCTAGAATCCTCAGGGAAGTCTGGAAGGAGAGAGAAGAGACTGACTTCATGGAAGGAAGAATTAACTGGGACCTAGAGGCTGAATCTGAAGTAACAGAGAAGGATGAAAATCTGCATTAGTCTCTCACCACCAACCTCTCACTTGAGTGGTTGAGATTTTCTAAATATGGAGCTGGCACATGTCAGCATGGATTAGACAAAGATGAAGGGAAAATTCAGCTCCTGCCCCGTGCTGGTCATCTGAGCAAAGACCCAAGCATGTACGTGCATGAGCTCCCAGCACTGGGCTCAACACTGTCTACCTTCCCAAGTGGCTCCTGCTGACCTCTACCTTCCAGACCTCACACACCACCTCTCTAAGATCCCACAGTATGTAGGAACTATCTTGGGCAGCTAATTCCAGGCAGCAAAGATGACACATAAGAAATGTGTCACACTACCTAGAGAACACACTCTTGCATGCTCACGGAAGTCAGTACACAATGTGCATGCTATATCAAATTAATGACAGCTTTCAAATTATTTAAAGGCCCCTTATTAAATGAATTGTATCCATATAAGACATAAAATGATTCCAACCTATGAGGTTAAAATAAAAAGCATAGAAAGAGTCATATGAAGGACACTATGGTGTTTTAAAAGCACACGTGACACAAAATTGCACTGAGAAGCTCTTTGGTGTGTTTGTCTACTCCTTAAACTCACATGCTGCACCATCTACTATTCACACTTTCCTAAGCACACAACAAGATAAATGTTATTTAAAATATCCCTGTTTTCAAGGAGCTGGTACTTGTACAAAGGTGGATTTCTTTAAGTCAAATAAGTAACACATGATAGCATAGGAGCTGACAAGTGAGTGAACACTGAGGATGACTGCAATTTTAAGTGAGAAGGCCAGGAATGTCCTCTCTACAAGGATTAGATGGGGATGAAGGGTGTCTGGCCATGTAGGCAGAGACACTGGCAAATGCAGAAGCCTTGAGACAACCATGTGTTTCTGTCAGAGGATAATGAGAAATCCATGAGAAAACTGAGGGTCAGGTTCAGCCCTCATAAGGTATGGTGCATACATTACCACCCAGGAAGAAAGGAGAGGAAGACTTCAGAACATCCAAGCAGGAATATACAGAGTGAAAATGTCACCCACCCTCCTGACCACACTGTTGAGATTAGACCCCAAAGAGACCAGGATAAAACCAATATCAATTAGGCATCTATAATGAGTACCCAAGTGAGAGGTGAAGTATGATGGGCATAGGAGATGAAGTTGAAGACGATGAGGTAGCTGAATTCTGAGTTTGTGTTAAAAGTGAAGCCTTCATAGCAGGCTTCTCTGGTGTGCTAACTCTAAGAACAGGAAGTCAAGAGTGACACTCAGCAGAACTTTTCTCCTGGGCAGCTGAGGGAAAAGAAACCATGGAAAGAGATTTAGAGATTGGAACTAGAAAAATAAGACCGATGGACATTTTTATAGAGATGTCAGTGCCCTATGTTTTGCAAACCAGGTCTTCTCACATTTAGAAGACAGACCTACTGAAAAGCCCAAGGACTGAAGAACAGCATAGTTAACAGACCAAGATGCTATATCAAGAACAATAACCAAAACACAAACATACAAAAAAAACCCACAAATTAACAAAAGAACAGGACAAAGCTTTCATTTCTACCATCAATTTTATACCTGAACTGTGGTTATCTACTGCTTGTCTTAACATAAACATAAACACTCAGGAAAAATGAAGTAGTATTTAGCTAACAAGCTTCTTGGTAATTAGCTTTTTGATTAATTTTTTAAATATGCAATTATGTAGATGCGGTTCATTTCTTTCAGGATGTGTTTCATTAAGCCTTGTGTGAAGAAGATGATTGACAAGCCTTGAAACATTATGATCCTTGTATTCTCCAGCTGTCTTCCAGGTTTGTGAATTCTAACCTTTTGGTATTCAGATACAGGAAATCAAATTTCCTGAAAACTGTTCAAGGTTGTAAAATTAAGCAGTTAAGTGAACTACAGATGCTTCATAGGATGGGCTATCCCCCTGTAAGCCCCTCCTTTACCCACCCCTCCAAACCTCTGTCCATTCAAACCTCCCTCTCCATTATTCCTCTTTCCTCTTCATATCATCCAGTCCTCTTATGGACAGATGTGATGAAACTGAAAAGCATTTTTAAAAACCACATACCTTTGCTATTTTTAATTTTATACTGTTGCTTTAAATCAATTCATAAGCAATTGCTTCCATGAATATAGAAGAATCAACTTATCTTATTTCTTTGTTCTTGGATTTACAGAAGCAAGGGACTATGAGGCTAAGCAAATCATTAAAATTCTACATGCCATCCTCTAGTGACAAGCATTCAAAAAAATAAGGAAGCTTGAATACTAAATGCCAACAATCTATGACTAAGATAGTGTCAGTTTCACGGATAAAGGTATTTTTTAATCAAGCAGTTTGTTACACTTGCATAAAAACAATTTCAACAGCAAGCCTGTGTTGTTCTTAACTGATGAAGAAACAATTGTCCTCCAGTAACTTTAATTGAAAAGAGACTTAATATATATCTCCCTCTTTCTCCCTCCTTCCTTCTCTTCCCCTCTCTGATGGCTGAATTCAATGTAGGTGGGTTTTTTTTATTCAGCTAAAAGAGGAGTTTTTACAAAGAGTGCAAGCAAAGATAGCCTGTTTGTGTGAATACCATTCTTATAAAGATACTATCTAATTTTGCTTTCATCTTGCTTTCCCGGGTCCAAACTGTCATTATCATCAATAGAAAATAGACAGATTCACAGCAATGTCTCTGACTTCTAAATTAGAATACAGACATTTTTAATGGAGTTACACTCATGTTTTTGAAAATGATAAATTAGTTATTTGTTCTTCTAGTAACTTTTTATTTTATTTTTATTTAAATTCTTTAATTACTACTCATATTTACATATCCATCACCCCATTCCCTCACCTTCCCCTCCTTCCATGTTCCCCCCCAAACCTAACCCATCCCCCAACTCCTCCCCAGGGATAGTGAGGCCCTCCACCAGGGACCTTCAAAGTCTGTCATATCATTTGGGGGAGGGCCTAGGCCCTCCTTGCTGCATCTGGGCTGCAACAGTATCCCTCCATAGGTAATGGGCTCCCAAAGTCCATTTGTACTCTAGGAATAAAGACTGGCTCCACTGTAAGAGGTCCCATAGACTGTCTTGGCCTCCTAGCTGGCACCCACATTCAGAAGGCTTGGTTCAGTCCAATGCTGTTTCCCAAGCTTTATGACTAGGGTCTCTGTGCTCTCACTAGGTCAGGTTATGTTTATTTTTGAAATTCTTAAAATGTAGTATCTCTCAGAGATACAGGTGCTCAGTGCAATGGTGTTTATGAGTCACAAAGCAGGTTGCTTGGGATGTACACTGGTTGCAAGTGAAATCTAAGTGTTTTAAACAACTTCATAAAAGAATAGACAAGGGCTGGAGAGATGGCTCAGAGGTTAAGAGCACCTACTGCTCTTCCAAGGTCCTGAGTTCAATTCCCAGCAATCACATGGTGGTTCACAACCATCCGTAATGAGATCTGGTGCCCTCTGCTGGTGTGCAGATATACATGGAAGCAGAATGTTGTATACATAATAAATAAATAAATTAATAAAATCTTTTTTTAAAAAAAGAATAGACAAAAAAGTGTGCAACACTTTTTTCATGTAAATTTTATTATGATATAATTTTACAATTATTCTATTATTTCTTTTTAAAAATAGAAACAATCTTATTTTTATCAATCCCAGTTCCCTCTCCCTACCATAATGATTATCAGAGATGTCTGCATAGGAGTTGATTATAGTGTTCTCAGTACAGTAAATCACATAATAAAACTCAGTTCATTTGCTTCTATCAATCAACTCCTATCTTTATAACAGTAAACTCAAATATAGAGATTCACTTCCTTAACTATATAATTATAATTCTGATGTCATTACAATGGTACAGTGGGAAAATAAACCAAAGATCTAGATTCCGTTCAACAATACAAATCTAGGGTTAAGGTATTTAACTAGGGTTAAGACACTAATGGAAAATGTCCTTTGTCTAGGCACTGTGTTGGGGGGACATTTATTTAACATGGCAAACTTCTGTCATTTCAATACTCTGTGGAGAAAACTGAGACTGTCTAGGAAGGTAAGTAGCTCCTCAAATATTACATAAATAAAAGTGACAGAGTTGGGATCCACCCTGGATCCCAGTCTCCAAACACAGCCATTTCTAACCAGACTGCTAAAACTCCAGGTGAATTACTGCAAAATATGTTTACCTACACCATTAATATTAATTTTAATAATATAATAATTAAAAGTCTAGTAACATTGTTTGTACAAATTTTACCTAGAGCATAAATAGATATGAGATACTCTCAGAGATTTGACACTAATTGAAAAAAAGGTAAAGAGAGAGGTAAAAAAAAATTTAGAAGGAAAGGAGAAAGGAAATACTATAGCAATATTAACCTGAAAATAAGTAGGTCAAAGCAGAAAGTAAAAAGAGGACAAAATAATTTTCTCAGGAGCCACAAGAGATGATAATTACAAAATGTGTGTATCCAGCAGTGTTTTTTCAAAATATTTGAAATATATACTAACCTTTTATTTTTTTAAAAAAAGAAATAAAACCTTTAAATATCCCCTTTCTCCTTTGACATAGCCTCTCTCTATGTAGCCCAGGCTAGCCTTCAATCCAGAATTTTCCTGCAGCAGATTCTAAAGTACATGAGTTTCAGATGTATGTTTCCATGCTGGTCTAAAATATCCTTTATAAACTATAATCAGAAACACAGAGAACTAAACTCCTCAAAGGTCTGCCCATGCAGCACTGACTCCTACAATTCCCTTTGTGCCAAGCTGCCTGGTCATAGTGATCTTACATTCTGCCAGCACAAACCACTGCAGCTTCCTCAATGTCCTGCTTTTCCTGGAAGAAACAAAGAAAGAAAGAAAAGAACAAACAAGCCCTCTTCTTAGCAATTAAGTTCAAATACCAAATTGCCTTGAAAATTCTCCGAACATGTCAGTGTAATAATATCATCTTCCTTTGTTACAGAAGTCACATAATACTCAAGGGACAACTCATGCAGTGCTCATTTTTTCCCATTTCTAAAATAAATAAATAAAAATTATGGAATGCTTCATTAACTTATATGTCATACTTACAGGGGGCATTGCTCCAATCTCAGTACATATGTTGGCACCCCCCAAAAAACACTATATCATTTTGTTCTTCTTACCATGGCTTCTGTTTTTCTATTTTCAGTCCCTAGCATACAGCCAAGAGGCAGTGGGACCAGACACATGCCAAGCCAGTAGCAATGCACAGAAGTGACACCTCAAGGGCAATAGTCAATAGTATTTGGCCCTGCATTTGGAAAGTGACAGGGCTTATTGCTATTCTTCCTCCATATCCTTTATTTGTTATATTAATTTGATCATTCACTCAAGAGTGGTTCTTACCGGGCGTTGGTGGTACACGCCTTTAATCCCAGCCCTCGGGAGGCAGAGGCAGGCAGATCTCTGTAAGTTCGAGACCAGCCTAGTCTACAAGAGCTAGTTACAGGACAGCCTCCAAAGCCACAGGGAAACCCTGTCTAAAAAAAAAAAAAAAGAAAAAAAAGAAAAAAAGAGTGGTTCTTGAATATCATGCATGTGTTAGGAAACAATGAGGTGACAATTTGGAGGCAGTTGACATTAGAGTAGAATATTCAAGGTCAGTGTCTTTGTGCTTACAGAGCACCAGAGAAACCAGGAATTTTAAGCACACAGGCATGTCTCCTCAATGGAGAAATAAATTGCCTGCATCCCACCAAGCTGGCTGGGAGGATATTGTTGACAACCTGGCAATCTTTTGCTATCTGTAGAGCTAGATCTCACCCAAATCCCCCAGAATGTTTATCCCAGACTCTCCTTCCATAGACTCTTATCTTTACCTCCCAATTAATAGAGCCCATTCCTAGGGGAGATGTCACATGTCCTTTATAGTGTACTGACTTCTGTGCTCTCTCAGTCAGAGACCACACTAGATTCTAGTCATTTAAACTATAGAACCTATCTTCATGGTCACATGTCCTCTATAAAGGAATTTCTATATAGTCACACATGAAACTTTATTGTACAACTAGAATGGGGATGATTATTGCCTGGAAACATTTATCCAAATTCTATTGTGTTAAAATATGCTTACAATAAACTGCCTGGCATCAGACTCTAGAAGTTTGATCTAGACTACGCCAGGCTAGACTATGCTTTCATTCTCACCTCTTCATAGTTTGTTTCTCTGCTTGCTATGATATTTGCAGGGACACACACACCACATGCAAAACCACCCACACTACACTTTTTCATGGTGTGTCCCTGGTACTGCCTTGAATGTTTGAAAATTTTCTATACCATCTCCCATTTAAAACAAACTAGTCCAGAATCCAGAAATTACCCTGACTCCCCCAGGCAAACAGTAGTTCAGTTTTTAAACTTCTGAAAGAATAGGCTATTCTCTTTCTACTATTTTACATCCCACTGGCCCCTGGTTCCCACCCCACCTCTCCACTGACATGTTTGCAAATAACCTCCTAACTGCTGAGTCCAAAATGGGATATTTGTCCTTCAACCACTCCCTACGCCATGTAACCCACCTTCCACGAAAGCATTCTACCACTTGATCTACATTAGTCAGTATGTACCAGCCTCCATTCTTGACCATCACTGAGTCTTTGTTTCCCTTTGCTACTTCTGAGATTTTACAAATGCATGAATTCTTTCCTTTCACTACAATCCTTTCTATGTATCATCTTGTTTTCTGGGCCAGGCTGATAATGTTCATACCTGTTCCCAGCTTTAGACTTAACCACCTGCTTGAGAATTGAGAGACCAGCAAGCAGCCTACTCTTGGCATGTGAGACACTAGATCAGTAGAGTCCCTAACACAAAGACATTCTTATTCCATATTACTTATTTCTAAACCTGATCATCCATCCACATACAAGAGATCTACAGGTCTATGCTCCCCTAATGTTACCTCCACAAAAAAGCCACATGAATCTCTAAAATCAACTGTTTAATGCATCTTTTTGGTTTTACCTGCGGGGTTCCCCTTTATCCTCAGGTTCGTTGGCCACCAGTCCATGAGGACAAAGGGGCAGAAACAACAACAGAGAGTTTTGCATGGCCTGTGAACACAATGGAAATAGCCTCCCAGGAGTCTAATTCAGTAAGACAGATCAGCTTTATTCCAGGGTATAGGGGATATATAGGTTTGGGGATGATAGCTGGGCAATCAACTAACTTCCATTAAGCAGCACTATCCTATCAGAAGGTGCCTAATACAAGTCTTAGTTATCAATCTGTGGAAGGCAGTCCTATCATAAAGCTCCTACTAAAATGTCTAATTACAATATGGACCATAGGGGGAAAGGTTCTGCGGGAAACTATGTCAAGGGTCATACTAAAAAATCTGTCAGGCATCCAGGCCTAGAGTCAGTCTCCAAATAAGGTCAAGGTAGACAACATGATGCCTTCTGCCATAGGGAGGGAGTCCTCTATATTGCTGAGATTGAAGAGGCTGCAACCTCTGAACAGTAGGGCCCCCAACAATCCACCTCCAGTTTACTTCATTGTTTCTCTGATTGTTTCTCTTCATTGTTGCTCCTGACACATCTGATTTCCTCTGTCTCTAACCTACCAAAGTCCTGTTACAAGAAAAACTCTTGTTACTTATCATTCTTTTTCTTATATTTATTTATGTATTTAAATTAGAAACAATCTTATTTTACATATCAATCCCAGTTTCCTCTCCCTCCCATCCTCCCATGCCCCCCACTGATGCCCCCCACCTCCCCGTCCCACTCCCCATTCATTTCCCAAGGAGAGTGAGACCTTCCATGGGGAATCATTAAAGTCTGTCACATCATTTGGGGCAGGGCCTAGACCCTCTCTTGTGTATTTAAGCTGAGAGAGTATCCTTCTATGTGGAATGAGCTCCCAAAATTCATTCATGCACTAGGGGTAAGTACTAGTTCCACCAGTAGAGGCCCCATAGACTGCTCAGGCCTCCTAACTGTCACCCAAGTTCAGGGGGCCTGGTTTGATCCTATTCTGGTTCCCCAGATGTCTGACTGGGGTCTATGAGCTCCCACTTGCACAGGTCAGTTATTTTGGTGGGTTTCCTCAGCACTTACCATTCTATTTTTTAACTTAATTTTATTTCATATGCATTGGAATTTTGCCTGGGTGTCTGTCTATGTAATGGTATAGGATGATCCCCTGAAAATGAAGTTCAGATAGTTGTGAGCTATCATGTGGGTGCTGATAATTCAGCCTGGGTCCTTTGTAAGAGCAGCCAGTGCTTTTAACTGCTGTGCCATGTCTTCCCACCCCTGAAAAACTCTGTTCTTACTCCTGCTTTATCTTAGACTTCCAATTCCTCTTCTTATCTCTTCATTCCTCCTTCAAATAGATTACCTAACACACAGCCACCCTAACAGTGTATCTAAAGCATATTTCTGTTCATGCCTAAAACTCTCTATGGACACTTTAGACTAGAGAGAAAAATCAAGTATTCAGGATTGTTTAGGAACCTCTCAGTTCAGTTACTTTTATGTTTTCTAAAACAAGGATATATATCAATAGAAACATTTGTATTACAAATCAGTATTTTTCACATTTATATAATTTGTATAATTGGTATCACGATGATCACTGTTCTGTTCTTTGTTTGTTTGTTTCTTAAACCACACTAACCTTGAACATTCTGTTCTGGTGTCAACTTACCTCGAAATTCTCATCTCATTGCTGTCTAACACATGCATGATATTCAATAATCACCCTTTGGAGTAAATGTTCAAATTAATATAACTCCAAAAACACAATAAAGATTCTGAAACTTTACTGTTTGAGAAAACTTGACAAGTAAGATTAAAAAGTACCAGATAGCTTAAAAGAGAGTTTGGAAAGATTATAAGGACCAGAGGTCAATCATAACTGCTGAAAAATATCTTTTAGTTCTGATATTCTGTCATTAAATTGATGAACTCATAGAAGCTGTGGTTGCATGCACAAGACTTACAAAAGATCAACCTAGTCAACACTCCATCTGGATGGAAATGGACTCACAAACCACCACTCCTAGCTGAGGGGATATGAGAAGTGATGGCTGTTGCAGGAAAAAGTAAATTTTCATCAGGGATATAGTCCTTGATAGATTCCCCATGGTCCAGGGGATGGCTCTACACCCATGTGATATGGGTAACATAAATTGGATTCAGATGGTTATAAAAAAGAAAAAGAAGAAGGAAAGGAGGAGGAGTTGGGAGGGATTCATGATGGGAGGCTCTGGGAGAAGTTGGAGGATAGGAAGTGGGTATGATAAAATACATTATATGTTGTGTATGACATTTTCAAAGTGTAAGTTAAAATATATTTTTGATTTGTCAGATAAGCTAAATAAACATAAAATACATAATCAGTGCATCAACTATCTTCAGTCGTGTAACAAATATGAGTTTGATGTGAAAGATTTTTTTCTCACATTGATTTTCTCTATGACTCCTATGTTCTTAGTGAAGCCACTCACACAATTACACTGAACTACATCAAAGTCCCAAGACACTCTCTCTCTCTCTCTCTCTCTCTCTCTCTCTCTCTCTCTCTCTCTGATACCTGACAATTAGTGCTTAAGTTTGGCTCAGTTCTTCTCCAGGAAACCCTCATCTTCAATTAATTAGACTGGCTTTCAAGGCAGCATCAAAGAGGGCAAGGAGATGTTCCATGGCCTTTGGAGACCTGTGTTCCAAAACATGCCTTGCTTAAAATCACAAGGCCAGCCCAGCCACCAGAGCTAGAACATACAATTTACTCAACAGTTATCAGCATTCCTTTTTAATACGTCTGACTCTCAACAATCATTGCCTTTGAGGATAATTCTCCTCCTCTTTTTCCCTGGTCATCTTTACTATAGCAACTGTAACCTAAAGATAAAGGAAAGTTCTTAAACATGATGAGACTCACCTTAAGAAGTAGAAAAATAAAGAGACTTAAAAACTAAAATTGAAAGCAAACCTCCATGAAGAGCTGGTGTATCTTACAATGTTTGGATCTGTGAGGTCAGACACTAGAGGCCTTTGCAGACTGTGTATGATTTCTGATCATATGGTTAAGGCTTAGAGCACCATGAGAAACATTTGGTCTTTGGAGTTACTTATTCTGTTTCTCTTTAGTCATAAAATGCAATTGCTCAGACTTAGATGATTGATATTATAATACATTAACAAAAATAAGTGATTGACCATACTCCCTTTTTATCTTGGCTTAACCTGTTCTCTAATAAATAATCATTGAAGCTAGTTAAGATATACTTTTTCCTAAGATGGATTCAGTAACAGTCTATTGCTGTTTTGATGTACATGGCTTAAATTCTCACTCTTTCTTATTCCCCTTATGTCTTTTCACTATATGGAAAGCTTGAAACAAAAGCCAGAGCACTCTTCCTTTGGAACTGGCCAACCAGCCTAGACTAATCAGTTAGTTTCACACCAAGTAAGAGAACTTACTTCAAAAAGCAAAGTACATGGAGAAACCCACAGAATCAGCTAGTGAGAGATCACTGACTCAGGTCTGACAAATGTAGAACCTGCTTAAGAATGAACTAGACTCCCTTAATATAGGTGACAATGGTACAACTGGGAAAACATATGAGGCTAATGGCAGTGGGTCCAAGATCTACCATTAATTAACAAACAAAGTGGAGTCCCTCTTTTTTTCCTTTTTAAATTTAAATTAGAAACAAGCTTGTTTTATATGTCAATTCCAGTTCCATCTCCCTCCCATCCTGACCCCAACCAACTCCCTATACAGTCCCCTTTCTGCTCTCCAGGGAAAGTGAGGCCTCCCTTGGGGGATCTTCAAAGTCTGTCATACCAATTGGGGCAGGGCCTACACCCTCCCAGTATGTCTAAACTAAAAGCATACCTTACTGTGTAGAATGGGATCCCAAAGTCCATTCATGTACTAGGGGTAAATACTGATCCACTACTAGAGTCCATATAGACTCTATACATTAACCAGACTTCCATACTGACAACCATGTTCAGGGGGTCTGGATCAGTCCTATGATGGTTTCCTAGCTATCATTCTGGGGTCCATGAGCTGCCCCTTGTTCAGGTCACTTGATTCTGTGGGTTACTCCAGCCTGGTCTTGACCCCTTCATTTTTCATTACTCCTTTGTTCATTACTCCTTCCCTCTGCAACTGGATTCAAGAGTTCAGCTCAGGGTTTAGCTGTGGTGTATGCTTCTGCTTCCATCAGCTACTGGATGAAGGCACTAGGATGGCATATAAGGCAGTCATCAATCTCATTACCAGAGAAGGGCACTTAAGGGAGCCTCTCAACTATTGCTTAGATTGTGAGTTGGGGTCAACCTTGTAGATCTTTGGACATTTCCCTAGTGCCAGGTGTCTCTTTAAACCTATAATAGCTCCCTCTCTTATTGTATCCCTTTTATTCCTTTCATCTATTCTTCCCCTGACTAAATCTTCCTGCTCCCTCATTTCTCCTCTCCCCTCTTTTTCTCTCCTTCTTTCTCCCAGCTTCCTCCCTCCCCGTGCTCCCTACTATCTCAGGAGATCTTGTCCCTTTCCCTTCTCCAGGGGATCATGTACATCTCTCTTAGGGTCCTCCTTGTTTCCTACCATCTCTGGTGGTGTGTATTGTAGTCTGGTAATCCTTTAATCTCTGTCTGAAATCCATATATGAGTGATTACATATCATGTTTGTCTTTTTGTGACTGGGCTACCTCACTCAAGATGGTTTCTTCTAGTTCCATCCATTTGTCTTCAAATTTCAAGATTCCATTGTTTCTTCCCTCTGAGTAGTACTCCATTGTGTAAATGTAGCACATTTTCTGTATCCATTCTTCAGTTGAGGGGCATCTAGGTTGCTTTTAGGTTCTGGCTATTACAAATAGTGCTGCTATGAATATGGTTGAGTAGATGTACTTCTTGAATGAATGTGCATCTTTTGGGTATATGCCTAAGAGCGGAATTGCTGGAACTTGTGGTAGACTGATTCCCATTTTTCTGACTAATCTCCAGATGGATTTCCAAAGTGGCTGTACAAGTTTGCACTCCCCTCAGCAGTGGAGGAATGTTCACCTTTATCCACATCCTCTACAGCATAAACTGTCATTGGTGGTTTTTTTTTTTTATTTTAGCCATTCTGACAGGAATAAGATGGTACCTCAGAGTTGTTTTGATTTGTATTTCCCTGGTGGCTAATTCTTAAGTGTTTTTCAGCCATTTTAGATTCCTCTGTTGAGAATTCTCTAGTTCTGTATGCCACTTTTTGATTGGATTATTTGGTGTTTTGGTGACTAGCTTCTTGAGTACTTTGTTTACTTTGGAAATCAGCTCTCTCTCAGATTTGGAGTTGGTGAATATTTTTTCCCATTGTGTGGGCTGCTGTTTTGTCTTGTTGACTGCATCCTATGCCTTACAAAAGCTTCTCAGTTTCAGGAGGTCTCATTTATTAATTGTTGATCTCTATGTCAGTGATACTTGTGTTATGTTCAGGAATTGGTCTCCTGCACCAAATTATTTTTGGATACCACCTAAATTTCTCTTCTAAGAGATTCAGTGTAGCTGGATTTATGTTGAGGTCTTTGATCCATTTGGACTTAAGTTTTGTGCATGGTGCTAGATATGGATCTATCTGCAGTGTTCTACATTCCATCATCCAGTTATGCCAGCACCATTTGTTGAAGATGCTTTGTTTTTTCCATTGTATAATTTTAGTTTAATTTTCAAAAATCAGGTGTTCATAGGTGTGTGAGTCCATACAACAGTTTTCAATTCTATTCCATTTGTCTACCTGTCTATTTTGTGCCAATACCAAGTTGTTTTCAGGATTATAGCTCTAGAATAGAGCTTGAAGTCAGGGATGGTGATGTCCCTGGAAGTTCCTTTATTGCACAGGGTTGTTTTGGTTATCCTGGTCTTTTGTTTTTTCATATAAAGTTGAGAATTGTTCTTTCAAGGCCTGTGAAGAATTGTGTTGGGATTTTTATGGGGATTTCATTGAATCTGTAGATTGCTTTTGGCAAGATTGCCATTTTTACTATGTTGATCCTACCTATCCAAGAGCATGGGACATCTTTCCATTTTCTGGTACCTTCTTTAACTTCTTTCTTTAGAGATTTAAAGTTCTTGTCATACAATATGAAAATGAATCTGGATAGATAGATAGATAGATAGATAGATAGATAGATAGATAGACAGACAGATAGATAGTTGCACTATATATACATATATATGCATCTTCAGATTCATGTATGTATGTGTGTATGTAGTATAAATTTATACTTTACACAAAGAAAGCAGTAGTGAATATTTAAACACTTTTTATTGGTTCAGTAACTGCTTATCCAGTATCTACTATGTTGCAGTATGTTCTGCTTTCCCCTATAAAAAGGTTATTTTCCCCCTGTGGTGAGTTTATATGCAGACCTAAGATTCATTCAAGCAGGTGCACCTCAGGTGGTTAATTTGCCTAACCAGAATTGAAATGAACTGATGAATGTTGAAATGAATTAATTGTCACTTAGCCAGTAATGAGTCACTTATATTCAAGCCATTCATGGCATATTAAGCTCTATTCTGGAATGCATTTCATGTGCAAGTGATTCCTTGGAGAAAACAAACTACACTGAAATTCATAGAATCTGATCATTCTGGATGATGAATAGCCTTTTCTAAACTACCAAATAAAAATTTATCATGATGGTGGAAACATAGCTGTCATAATTGAATATAATTGACAGTCATGCTCAGTGTTTTATTATAGATGGCACAGTACATCATCCAGAAGATTTTCTCATCCCATGCTATGAAACAATGTTGCCTCTTAAAATATAAAATATTTCAATCTTCTACTAATTCTGTATGGAAAACAAAGTCATATCATTGGTTCACAAATTGTCAAAGAAGGGTTTTATATTTCTGTTAGAAAGAAGAAATACAGGCTGTAGGGAGGATAGGAAAATGAAGAAATGAACTGAGATATCAGTTATATTTACACTTAGGCTCCTTGGGTACTTTGAGTAGGTTTCTGATGTGGTAAATCCAAAGTTATTAAGTCATTATAATTAATGATAATTACTAAAAGATTATACTTATCTCCATTTAATAAAAACATGAACATTTAAAAGAGAAGCCTAAATAACGCCAAAGAAATATGTGATCATATGAAAATTAAGATATTCTTAGATTTCATAAATATTGAAGCTGATTCGCTGAAATGAATCAACAGTGCAGATAAAAGTGAGTAGAGTCAAGTGTGCATCAACTGAGGAAAAGTCTGGAAATCTGACACAAGCCTCCTGGTCAGTAGTGAAGGCTTCACTGCTTCCTGGAAGCACAGAAGTTTCCTTCACCTCACCTACTTGTCAGAGTCTTTGATCAGCTCAGGTAGCTAACTATGTATTAATTTGTGTGTGTGTGTGTGTGTGTGTGTGTGTGTGTGTGTGTGTGTGTGTGTGTGTATGTGTGTGTTTGAATGCAGGTGCACAGGTGTAGGAGCTTTCCATTGGCAATGTGTAACATTAGAGGAAAACTTTCAGGAAATGGTTCTCTGCTTCCATCATGTGGGTTCCAGGAATTAAACTCAGTTTAGAAGACTTGGCAGCAAGCACTATACTATCCATCTCTCTGCCTCAACAATTGTTTAAGGAAGGCAGAGACTTACAATATCCTGTCTTTCTAAGGAAACTAACATTAAATGTGTGTACATTTTCTTTATGGATATAAAATTTAATAAAGAAAATCTACATTTATTGACATAATCTCAAACTCCCAAAACCAGTAGTTTCTTTGGAACCTAGGAACATGCTGGGTGGGGTGATGCAGACCTTTAATCACAATACTGGAGGGGCAGAAGCAGGAGGATGTCTGAGTTAAAAGTCCTCTTGGTCTAAAGAGTGAATTCCAGGACAGCCATGTCTACACAGAGAAATCTTGTCTCAAAAAACAATAAGCTATCTTTAACTTTTAAAGGGACTGGATTTCAAATGTAAGCAGAAGGAACCCTGGTCCTATTCTTTGGTCTTAATGCAGACAGCATCTTGTCAGTTTTCAACCACAAGATCATGTAGTATTATTTCAATAACTACTCCAACAACCCTGTGTACCAGGCCCCAAACTAGACTTTTGAAACACTTCTAAGAAACAAAATCACAAAGGTCCCTGAGTTAGTCTACATTCTCACAGGGGTTTTCATAGTACCCTTTCCACTCTGTAAGATAATTTCAACCTCTTCATACTGACAACCCTTTCTCAGCCAGAATAAATGATTACATCAAGTTCAATTCTTCAAAAGAATGGGGACTCAGGATATGTGCACCCCTTGGGTTTTCTGCCATGGAACCTATTTCTGCTCCCTTTCTCTCCGACTCACCAGTTAGTACCATCAGTGTCTGCAGATGGCCTAGGGCCTGAAACTATCAGCTTTGCCTTTTCATAAGGCAAAAGAAAAAAATGAATAAATCTCTTAAAGAACTTTCTTTACTGAATACTTCCTGAAGTGTTTTCCTTGGTAGAGACTAAGCCCCCTTTAACACATATACACATTATAGTGTGTCACCTTCAACCACAGACCTACCCTCTCCTATTCAGTTTCTTCTGTCTCTAATCAGCCCATTCCTACACTCTTTGCCATCTTCTTATCAATGAATTCCATCACTGTTATTCTTTCTTCTGCTTGGTTGAGTCCATTGTTGTTTTCTTTTTATTTGATTAATCATCTCTTTCATCATAAGATTTATATTTGGCTCATTTTTAACAATTTGTTTTATTAATTTTAGTTATGTGTATGAGGGTTAAGTGTATGTGAATGCTTGAGTGCAGGTGCTCATGGAGCCAGGGGTATTGGATTCCTGGGGCTGGGATTATAGACAGTTGTAAGTCACCTGATGAGGGTACTGGGATTCAAACTCCAGTTCTCTGAAAGAGCAACAAGAGCTCTTAAACACTGATGTCTCTTCATTAGAAATTCAATTTCCTTGCTGAATTCTTTTCCTGCATTTATTTGCCTGTTTGAAAAGGTTTTGAAATCCTTAACTATTTTTAAAGTTATGATTTTGTATTCTTTGTCTAGAATATAAACTATTTCCTTGCTTTGGTTTAATTTACCAAGGATATTAAGATATTAAGATTAATTGTGGCTTGCTTTTCCATAATTTTGTTTCTATTTTATAATTTACATTATATTTTATGATGGGAAAACCTGTCCCAAACCTTTTAAAAATAATTTTAGATAGGGACCCATGTAGCTCAGGTTAGCTTTAAATTTCCTATGTTGATGAGGACAGTTTTAAACTCCTAATGTTTTGGTCTTCAGCACCAATATTGAAATTACAGGTACACACCACCACACTCAATTTGTGTATCGTGCTTTTTTCATAGTTTGCTTTATGTTAAATTGGTCTTACTAGTATCTTCAGTTGAGCTTATGATCCTTACTAGACAACAATAATAGCAACAATGATTTGACACCAAACCTTCCACTATATATAGTAAAATGCTGTGCTTAACTCCAATCACATGCCCAATAAGACTAGAAAATTAAAGAGATAGAATATTAATGATAACTGTTATTTATACTTAACTAAAAATTGTAATTTAAAAATAATGGGGGAGCATCATTGATGAAATGTGAGAGCTTCCCTTATTTATGGGTATAGCAATGAGTATTTAGAAAGCATTTAGATTGATTTAGTAATGTGGTAATAGTTGGTTCTCCTCTTGGGCATATGATCTTTCCAACTATGTTCTCTTTGCTAGGTTTACAGTATCAGGCATGGATTCCCTCCACTTGAGGTGGCTTTAGGTCCAATTAGACAGATGTTGGTTGTCCCCCAAAATACAAGTGCCATTATTTCAACATTGGGATTATGGATATTTTGCTGGTTTTATCACTGCTGTATACATCCTACTTTACAACTTAGTGGGGGGCAATTAATAACTTCTCTTCTTGGCAGCTGGCATAGCACCTTCTGACAGTGAGAGATAACTCTCAGGTAGGAGGCTTCTAGGTCAGCACCAGTTTGATTTCTCCAAGTCCTGTGACCAAAGTGTGTGGTGTCATCAGCAAGAGGGGTTTACATTGATGTTCTAGCATGAAACCAAGAACAATGGTCTATATTGTTTAGGCTGTCTCTTGGTTTCTCTTACCCAATAACTTGAAGGGAAGTATCTCCTGCCACACGCTGAGTTTTTGTTAGGTATTTTATGCCTCTAGGTAGACACATTAATGCATTGTGTAGTGTAACTGCACTATGCTACACACACACACACACACACACACACACACACACACACACACACACACACACGATGTGTGAATATTTAAGTGGGTCTATAAAAATAATAGTGTTCACTCTGGCCTTTCCAAACATTTTGAGTGTTGTTTCTCTCTCTTCCTTCCCTCTCCCTCTACCCCTGTTTTTCCTCATTCCCTCTTCATAGCACCTGTGTGCCACCATCTCCTTCTCTAGAGTTCCTTCCCCCGCCTCCTCTAATGCTCCCTTTACAATTCCCTGGTTTCTGCAGTTATTGCAGATTACAAATTCATATCTAAAGATTTGGATTTAGAATACATAAATAAGAGAGAACATGTGGAGTTTGTCATTCCAGGTCTTGGTTGTGAAGTAAATATTTTTATGAAGTAAATATATAAATCAGTATAGTATTTTCAGTTTCATTAATTTATCTGGGGACTTTATGGTTACATTCTCTTTGTAGGTGAATGGAATTCCATTATAACATATTTCCATTATCCATTCATCCATTTGCAGCAGATGGACACTGGTAGAGAGACCCAGAAGTAGTCAAAATTCAGAGAAAAAAGTGACTATAGTGTTTCCAACTCTAAATAGGAAATATATAACACAATTCTATACCTAGGGATTAGAGAATATCACAAAAGAAGGCATGGAAAATGACCATGATGATTGACACATTGTAGTTTCTCTGGAAAGGACAGGAATGATGCTCCAATGGACTTTCAACAATATGGGTATGTGATCAATAACTACAAAGACATTAACAAAAGATAAGGTGCCCCCCTCCACTGGCCTGACCCCTATGAAGTAAGAAGTCTACCAGGAGAGGCAAGACCATCCAGAGATGCAGGCATTGAAGTCTTGGCCCATACAAACCACCAGGTGAAAAGAGGAGATAGAGAGACCCCACCTATACCCACAGGAAAAAGAGATGGGAATAAGACAGAATAAGAACACACTCAACAACTAAAAGACCAATATGACACCACCAGAATCTAGGGGACTCCACACCAGCAAGATCTGAAAGGCCTAAAACGAGGATGAAGAAGAGAGTGGACCTCAAAATTATTTTAGGAAGATGATAAAGAGGAAACAAGAAAATCCCTTAAAGAAATAGAAGAAAAAAGAAGCAAAAATTACATGAAATGGAGGAAAAGGCAAACCAAAAAATTCAAGAAATAAACAAATCTCTTAAAGAATCTAAAGAAAGCCAAGAATAAACAACCAAACAAATGAAGAAAGCACTTGAAACAATTCAAGTCATGAAAGCTGAAATAAAACAATAAAGAAAACACAGAATGGGGGGATGCTGGAAATAGAAAGACTGGATAAACAATCAGGAACTAAAGATGTGAGTATAACCAATAGAATTCAAGAGATGGAAGAGAGAATCTCAGTTATTGAAGACTCACTAGAGGATATACAGTCATCAACCAAAGAAAATCTCAAGTCCAACAAGTCCCTAACACAAAATATCCAGGAAATATGGGACACCATGAAAAGGCTGAACCTAAGAATAATAGGTATAGAAGAAGGTGAAGAAATACTGCTCAAAGGTAGAGAAAACATATTCAACAACACAGAAGAAAACTCCCCAAACTACAGAAGGATATGCCTATGAGAGTAAAAGAAGCTTACAGAACACCAAATAGACTGGAACACAAAAAGAAGTCTCCTCACCACATAATAATCACAATACCAAACTTACAGAATAAAGAAAAAATATTAAGAGCAGCAAAGGAAAAAGGCCAAGTAACATATAAAGGCAGACCTATCAGAATCACTCCCAACTTCTCAATGGAAACTGTGAAAGCCAGAAGGTCCTGGATAGATATCCTACAAACACTAAGGGAGCATGGATGCCAACCCAGACTACTCTACCCAGCAAAACTTTCAATCGCTATTGATGGAGAAAACAGTAACCAGACGTAACAATACATATCCACAAATCCAGACTACAGAAACTTCTGGAAGGAAAACTCCAACCCAATGAAGATAACTACACTCACAAAAACACAGGCAATAGATAGTGCATTTTTACCAAACATGAAAAGAAACAGGAGGGCGAAATCCACACACAATGACACCACTAACAATAAATCCTAAACAAACAAGAACCAACAATCAATGGGTATCAATATCCCTCAATGTCAATGATCCTAACCTGCCCATAAAAAGATACAGGCTAACAGAATGAATACAAAGACAGAATCCATCCTTCTGCTGTATACAAGAAACACACCTCAACTTTAAAGACATGTGTTACCTCAGAGTAAAGGGTTGGGAAAATATTTTCCAATAAAATGGGCCCAAAAAACAAGCTGGTGTAGCAATCCTAATATCTAACAAATCAGACTTAAAACTAAAATCAATTAAAAGAGATGAAGAAGGGCATTTCATACCCATGACAAGAAAAGTCCAACAAGATGGAGTCTCAATCCTGAACATCTATGCCCCAAATATAAAGGCACCCACATTTGTAAAAGAAAAATTACAAAAGTTCAAACCACAAATAAAACCACACACACTTATAGTAGGAGACTTCAAGGTGCACTTTTACCACTAGACAGGACCACCAGACAGAAACTTAACAAAGGATCTAACAGAAGTTATGACTTAACATTCCATCCAAACACAAAAGAATATACCTTCTTAGCACTACATGGAACCTTCTGAAAAATTGACCACTTAGATGGCAGCAAAGCAAACCTCCACAATTACAAAAGAATTGAAATAACCCCCTGTATCTTATCAGATCACTGTGCTTTAATGTTAGAATTCAACAGCAATATAAATTGCAGCAAACCCACAAACTCGTGGAAATTGAATAACACCCAATTGCACCATTCCTGGGTTGAGGAAGAAATAAAGAAAGAAATTAAAGACTTCCTGGAATTTAATGAGAATGTAGACACAACATACCCAAACTTATGAGACACTCTGAAAGCAGTGTTAAGAGGAAAGTTCATAGCACTAAGTGCCCTCATGAAGAAACTGGAGAATAGTCACACTAGAGAATTGACAGAACAACTGAAGCTTTAGAGCAAAAAGAAGCAAAGTCACCACGGAGGAGTAGACGCCAGAAAATAATCAAACTAAAGGCTGAAATCAATAAAGTAGAAACTAGGAAACCATTAAAAAGAATCAATAAAACAAAAAGTTGGTTCTTTGAGAAGATCAACAAGATAGACAAAATTCTATCCAAACTAACCAAAAGGCAGAGAGAGAGCACCCTAATTAACAAAATCAGAAACGAAAAGGTGGATATAACAACAGACACTGAGGAAATCCAGAGAATTATCAAGTCATACTTTGAAAACCTGTACTCCACAAAATTAAAAAATCTAAAGGAAATGGGCAATTTTCTGGATATATATCACTTACCAAAGTTAACGCAAAAACAGATAAGCAGTTTAAATCAAACCATAACCCCTAATAAAATAGAAGCAATCATCAAAAGCCTCCCAATGAAAAAAAGCCCAGGGACAGATGGCTTCACTGCAAAATTCAATTAGAAATTAAAACCAAGAGCTAACACCAGTACTCCTCAAATTCTTCCACACAATAGAAGCAGAAGGGACATTGCCAAACTTTTTTAGGAGGCTACAATCACTTTAATACCCAAGCCACACAAAGATACAACTAAAAAAGAGAACTACAGATGAGTATCCCTCGTGAATATCAATGCAAAAATACTCAACAAAATATTGGTGAATCGAATCCAAAAACACATCAGAAAAATCATCCACCATGATCAAGTAGGCTTTATCTCAGGGATTCAAGGATGGTTCAACATATGAAAAACCATCAATGTAATCCACCACATAAACAAACTGAAAGACAAAAACCACACAATCATCTCACTAGATGCTGAAAAAGCCTTTGAAAAAAATCCAGCATCCCTTCACGATAAAGATCTTGGAGAGAACAGGAATAACAGGAACATATCTAAACATTATAAAAGCAATATACACCAAACCAACAGCAACATCAAACTAAATGGAGAGAAACTCAAAATGATTCCTCTAAATTCAGAAACAAGACAAGGCTGACAACTCACTCCATATCTCTTCAATATTGTACTTGAAGTTCTAGCTAAAGTAGTAAGACAAGAAAAGGAGATCAAGGAGATAAAAATTGGAAAGGAAGAAGTCAAACTTTCACTATTTGCAGATGATATGATAGTCTACATAAGTGACCCAAAAAACCCTACCAGGGAACTCCTACAGCTGATAAACACCTTCAGCAAAGTATCAGGATACAAAATTAACTCGAAAAAATCAGTAGCCCTACTATATACAGATGATAAATGCAATGAGAAAGAAATCAGAGAAACATCACCCTTCACAATATCCACAAGCAAAATAAATTATCTTGGGGTAACAATAACCAAAAAAGTCAAAGACCTTTACAGAAAGAACTTTGAGTCTTTAAAGAAAGAATTTAAAGAAGATACCAGAAAATGAAACAACCTCACATGCTCTTGGATAGGTAGAATCAACAGAGTAAAAATGGCAGTCTTGCCAAAAGGAATCTGCAGATTCAACGCAATCCCCATCAAAATCCCAACACAGTTCTTCACAGACCTTGAAAGAACAATACTCAACTTTATATGGAAAAACAAAAAACCCAGGATAGCCAAAAAAACTCTGTACAATAAAGGATCTTCTGGAGGCATCACCATCCCTGACTTCAAGCTCTATTATAGAGCCATAGTTCTGAAAACAGCTTGGTATTGGCACAAAAATAGACAGACCAATGGAATCAAATTGAAAACCCTGATATTAACCCACATATGTATGAACACCTGATTTTTGACAAAGAAGTTAAATGTATACAATGGAATAAAGAAAGCATCTTCAACCAATGGTGCTTGTGCAATGGCTTCAGAGATGCAGACAATTGCATAGATAGAGCCAAAACTGTCACTTATGCACAAAACTTAAGTCCAAATGGATCAAAGATCTCAACATAAATCCAGCCACACTGAATCTTCTAGAAGAGAAAGTGGGCAGTACCTTTGAACGAATTGGCACAGGAGACTGCTTCCTGAACATTACATCAGTAGCACAGCCATTGAGATCTACAATTAATACATGGAACCCCTGAAACTTAGAAGCTTCTCTAAGGAAAAGGACACAGTTAGTAAGACAAAAACTACAGCCCACAGAATGGTAAAAAATCTTCACCAACCCCACATCTTACAGAGGGCTGCTTTCCAAAATATACAATGAACTCAAGAAGCTAGCCACCAAAACACCAAACAATGAAATTAAAACATGGAGTGCAGAACTAAATAGAGAATTCTCAACAGAGGAACGTGAAATGGCTGAAAGACATTTAAGAAATTTCTCAAAAATTTCATTCATCAGAGAGATGAAACTCAAAGCAACTCTGAGATACCATCTTACACTGGCCAGAATGGCTAAAATAAAAAACACCAATGACAGTCTATGCTGGAGAGGATGTGGAGAAAAAGGAACACTCCTCCATTGCTGTTGGGAGTGCAAACTTGTAAGACTACTTTGGAAAACAGTATCACAGTTGCTCAGAAAAATGGGAATCAGTCTACCTCAAGATCCAGCAATTCCTCTCCTGTGCAAATAACCAAATAATGCACATTAATACAACAAGGACATATATTCAACCTTGTTCAGAGCATCATTGTTTGTAATAGTCAGAACCTGGAAGCAACCTAGATGCCCCTCAACTGAAGAATGGATAGAGAAAATGTGGTACATGTATACAATGGAGTACTAACTACCCAGCAGAAGAAAGCAATGGAATCTTGAAATTTGCAGGCAAATGGATGGAACTACAAGAAACTATCCTAAGTGAGGTAACCCAGTCACAAAAAGAAAAACATGGTATGTACTCACTCATTGAATTTTAGACATAGAGCAAAGGATTACCATCCTACAGTACTCTTCACCAAAGAAAATAGGAAACAAGAAGGACTCTAAGGGAAAAATGCCTGGACCATGGAGAATGGGAAGGGATAGGATCTCCTGAGCTAAGTGGGAGCATGAGAGTAGAGGAGAGGGAGCTGGCAGAATGAGAGATGTAGAAGAGGAGGGAAGATGAGGAAATGGAGGAGCAGAAATGTTGAGTTGGGAGAAGAAAAGAGGAGAGCAGGATGAGAGATACCATATCAGAGGGAGCCATTATAGGTCTGAGGAGAGATCTGGCACTAGGGAGATTTCCAGATATCTACAAGGATGACACGAACTGACAATCTAGGCAATGGTGGAGAGGATACCCTAAATGCCCTTCCCTTATAATGAGATTGATGGCTACTTTTTATGCCACCCTAGAGCCCTCATCCAATGGCTGATGGAAGCAGAGGCAGACATCCACTGATATACACTGAAATGAACTCTAGAACCTAGTTGCAGAGAGGGAGGAATGAAGATCAAAGGGGTTGGGACCAGGCTGGTGAAACCCACAGAAACAGCTGGCCTGAACAAGGGGGAGCACATCGACCCCAGACTGCTGTCTAGGAGGCCAGCACATTACTGACCAGACCCCTGATATCAATAAAGAGGCCTCCACACTCTAGGAGGCCCCTGGTAGTGGATTAGTATTTTTCCCTGGTGTTATAAGGGACTTTGAGAGCCCATCCCATGTGAAGGGATGCTCTCTCAGCCTGTACACATGGGAGAGGGCCTAGGCCAGGTCCAGGATGATGTGCTGGACTTTGGGGAGCCTGAGTCAAGGTCCCTAACTTGTCTGGGGAGTGGAGGGAGGATGGAATGGGGAGCAGGTGGGGGCCTGGGGGAGGGTTGGGGGCAGGGGAGCGAGAGGGAGAAGGGATTGACATGTGATGCAAGCTTGTTCCTAATTTGAACTAATTAAAAAAGAGATAAGGTGATATGAATGAAGATAATTTCACAAAGGCTCCACTCCCCAGATGAAGACCTATAACCAGTCAATGGCTACTGAGGGAGGGAGATACAGTTTTGTTTGATGTTTGTTGTAACAATCAGCCTGAAGCACATATAAATAGAGCCAATACTAATAAGAATATATATTCACATATCAATACTTTGTACATTAATTTTAGAAGGGGTGGTTGCAGGGACATGGGAGGAAAATGCAAATAGACATTTTTTAAATGCATATAAATATTATTTATATTTAAATGTATTACATTTATATTTAAATGTAATATTTCAATAAATATTTAAATGTATATAAATATTAAATGCATATAAATATTCAAATAAATAAAATAGATAAAAATGAATCTGGAAAGAAAGAAAGAAAGAAAGAAAGAAAGAAAGAAAGAAAGAAAGGAAGAAAGGAAGAAAGAAAGACAAAGTAGAATGGTAGTAGAAATGTATATGTTTAAGATAAAAGAAATATAGAAAATGCAAAACAAAATAAGTGCAGAAAGAGACAGAACAATCATAGAGCATAACTGAGCAATACAAAACATTTAAAATAATCATATAAAGGAGTTTTAAATGATTGGAAAATGTTAAACAATAAAAACATTACTATAGCAGAAATAGCAGTTGCTATTTTTTCCTTGCTAAGATGCGTGTACCTTCCCTCACCTACTGAGTTATGTTTTATATTTGACTCTGGAAGAATAGCTGCTTTCTCACTTGTCTTAGTTCAAGTTTCAATTGCTGTGATAAAATCATTTGAGGAATAAAGGGTTTATTTCACTTCCACTTCCACATCATAGTCCATCATTGAAGGAAGTCATGGGAGAAACTAAAGGCTGGTACCTGGAGGCAGGAACTGAAGGAGGAGTCATGGTGGAGTGCACTTAATTGCTTGCTCACCATGGCTTGTTGAGCTTTCTTATAGCACTCAGAAACTCCCGCCCACATTGTTCACCATGGGCTAGGCATTCCCATATAATAATCAACCAAGAAATTTCCCCAAGTCTTACCCACAAGTCAACCTGGTAGAAGTATTTTCTCAACTGAGGTTGCTTTTTCCCAAAACTTACATTGACATAAAACTAGCCAGCATATCCTGGTTAGCAAGAATAAGTTGTCTGCAGGCTCCCATATGAGCAGGAATCAGCAGCAAGCTTTCCTTTTGTGCTGAAGAGGAGTACCCCAGTCTTTAGCAGAGGCACCCTCAGGTCAGTGTCACCCTGCCTGCTACCTTCTTGAGGGCTGTCCTGATTTTCACACATGGATTTCAATACCTGAAGTTCTGAGGGGTTGCATTTGTACTTGTGTATACCTTTGCAGATAGATAGCCTCAGCTCACCAGGGAGTGCATTACTCTTCCACCAGCATTCTTCTGTCTTTGCTGGGTATATTCACATGCACTGAATTTGTGTCCTAGTTGGGCCCCAGCTATTTTTCACATAGTTCCTGGAGACTTCCCTTTTAAGTTTTTGTTTGCAAAGTCAGTGTGTGTGTGTGTGTGTGTGTGTGTGTGTGTGTGTGTGTGTGTGTGTGTAATGGTGGTGGGGGGCATTTATCACCTTCCTTACAACTTCATTCAGTGCTGTAAGTTTAGTTCTTTTGTGTCCTTTATAAACCTAAGGTTCAGTATTCCTGGACTTTACCTGGTGTCTCACCACTTGTTTTTTGTGAGTTCACCACACCTTTCCAATTTTTCAGGCACTGATGAGATATTTTCTTTCATGGAGTTTGTTGTTTTGCTATTATGCTGCCATTGCCGAGAGTCTGTCGTGACTGGTACCTGCACAAGAGGTAAAACTGGATATACAGAGAGAAGAAGGACCTGTGAAGGCCAGAAAACTGAAGAGAAAAGCAGAGACTGGAGTTACCCGGCCATAATCCAAGGAACACCTGGGCTATTTATAAGCTAAAAAGGAAAGGCTTCATAGGGAACATGAACCTGCCAAAACTTTGATTTCTAACTTCCAGAATGGTGACTAGAATACTTCATTTATTGTGTTTGCTATAGCAGCTCTAAAAAACGAGTAGAAGTTCATTCAACAGCACCCACAGCAAACTAAATCAGGAGCAGACACAGTCAGGGTCTCAGCAAATGGATGGATGATGAAGCAGAAATGCTTTCTGACTGACTTTCAGTGGCCTTCTCATTTGCCCCTTATCATGACACTTGTTTCATTAACAAAATGGACATGAAGAAAAATAATGCCAATTTGGAAAAACTCCAGGTTTTGTATCTACTCATCGAGTATCAGGACTTGGTGGCTCCTTGAATGATGTTGATACAATGGATACAGATAGACTGATTCTAGCAATGGCCATTTTAAGTAGGGGATTGTACCTACTATTTACTCCTTGCCTGAAAAGTTATCTTCATAATGGATTTAACATAGGTGATTATGGAATAACTAATTCAATATTAAACAACATCCTTGCTTTGTGAAACTCAGCAAGAAATGATGAGTCTGAAAATGATTAAAAAGCAAGCTTGGAGAATGATATGTTTTCATCTGGTTTGTTTAAAGCATTAAACAGTTAGATACATTTAGTCAGTAGGTAGAAGGAAGGTATTTGCCGTCAGCTTTTGTGTGCTCAATGATTACAGAACTGCTAACGTTATTATGCCTGTTAGTTCATATGTCTCCTTGACAACCTCTTATGTATTTGCATTTCCAGTGATTTTTTTCCAATAGTCTAATTTGAAGGGTTTTAAATTACCCAAAAACGGAAAAGCCAGAGCAATCTACAAATGCTGTTTATATTGTTCTCAACGATTGTAGCTGCTTTCTTATTGTCACTCCTAAGCCGGAATCCAGATATAATCAAAGCCACTTGTTAAATAGGAATAATACCACTGTGTTATATGTATTTCACAATGTTTACACAATAGCATCGTGAAAAGATCTTGTTTCTACCAACATGCACCCATATTCTATAAGGTCAGTAAGAAGGAAAGAAAGACAAAGTAATGAGTGACTATAATACCACAGGTTTTATTTTGTAAAAATCTGGTATAAGGGATAAGATAGACAGCTAAGTATCTGCTTACAGACAAGATAAATATAGGGCAGCAAAAAGGATGGGAGAAAGACAATGTGTTTCTTTTCTGGCCATTGGTTAGCTGTTGCTAGGATTAACCATGGAATGATGAATTAAAGAATATATCAGGAGATATAGGAGAGACAGATCAGAAGCTCATAGCACTGCTGTTATTTCAAGTAACCCAGAATTAATTCCCAGCATCCCCATGGTAGCTCACAAAAACCTATAACTCCAGTTCTAGGTGACCTAATACCATTTTCTGACCTCCACAAGGACCAGGCATACACATAGTACACAGATTATACCTAGAGACTAACACTTATACACATAAAATGGAAGAAATGAAAAGAAAGTCGGGTGATTTGCAATAAACAACCCTCATGGCTGGCCAAAACTGAAAGGGGTCATTGATAGGCCATGGAAGTCAGAGGTCATCAACATAAGAAAATAAGTTTAGTTCTGAAAAACAAGTTGCTTTAGTTTCAGGAATTGTCATTGTTGATCCAAATGCAGGAGCTTTAAAAAATGAGACTCTGGCTGACATTCCTGACCTTTGCTTCTATTAAATTGGTACAGTTATCATTCTAGTAATTTTTTCAGGACAAGAGAAGCATCCTCACTGGGGGGACTTGTCAGTCTTTGGTATTGTACACTTAGGAAGAAAAGGATGTTGTAGGTGTGTCTTTTTATGGTTTCCTGGATAAAAGAACTTAGTCTCTGAGAATCAAAATGGGTTAGTCAATTTAAAAGACAAAATGGAAAGTTATATCTTTTAATGTAGGGTCTAAGAAAGCAGACAGGCTCAGCAGCGGGGTTCTGCAAACAGTTAAATGACAGATAAGAAACCATTTAGTGGAAAGTTGGGAGCTTTAGAAAACAAATGAGAGCACCAGAGTATTAGAGAAAGCAGGAAAAGTCATTGAGGGAGGAAGCCTCCCTTATTGGCTTCCAGTCCTAATGGTATCAGCAGATACATGCACGTATGCAAAGAATTAGACATATTCCATGCTATTGGTTAGAATGTTTTATTATTGAAAGAAACAATAGCTTTATAGAGTTAAAGATTCAAAGAGAACTCCTTCAGTTGGGCCTTATATAAAATACATAATCGAAATTAATGAGTAAATTTTAAAACTCAAATGCTCTGGACATCACAATACTACTATGACATGAGCACTCTGATGGGGAATGTACTTCTGTGTATGTTTAACTTATTGATTGTTGAATAAAATACTGTTTGGCCAATGGCAGCAAGTTAGGCAGGACTAAAGTCAAAGAGGATTCTGGGAAATGTAGTAGAAAAGTGGTGTTCCAGGCAGGAAGTGACATAGCAAGGAGACTCATATTTAAGAAAGGAGAAACAGGAAGTGTCCCCTTTTCCCCTCTGCTCTTCCTCCAGCAGCACATTGTGATCCACCAACAAGGGAGGACCCCAATAAGGCATCTGATAAGATAAGTCTTATAAAATATATAGATTTATGATAATTGAGACTGAGCTAGCAGATAAGAATCCTAGTCATTGGCCAAGCAGCATTGTACCTAATAGAAGTCTCTCTGTGCATTAATTGGGGCCCTAACTCTGGCGGGCAGCTGGCGTAGAGCTCACACGGGGCGGTAGGGCTTGGGCGGCTTTTGGCAGAAAGATTTATCATAACAGCACTCCATCAGTATTTCTTTCCCCATGAGTTGAAATATATTGATGCTCTCCTCAAAAGAACAAAGTTATGAAAAATGAAAGGGCACTTATTCTCTATGAAATCATTCATACTCTCCCCCCAGAACAGGGTTATAGAAGTAAAGGAGCACTTAGCCTTTATGAGATCATAATACAAACTTTAAGGAACAAAGCATTTGATTTGTGTACAACCTGTTCTTGTTGAAATTCCTTTATCAAGCCCACAAAAGTGGTTCGATATTTGGATTAGGGGACGGTGTTTGGGAATTTTGGTCAATTAGTTCATCTCTGTGGGGACTGAAAAACCCCTCTTACCCAACATCATGCTTCAAAACATTCCAAATGATGACTCTGAAGCATGGGTCTCTGAATTCTGGAAGACCACTCATTTATTATAATGTATCTGAATATCCACATGAATACTAGCATTGCCTATATTTTGAATAAGTAATCTGCCATATAAATAAATTTTCAAATGTTCATGGAATCTATTATGATTAGAATAGAATTCATTTCCAAAAAAAGTCCATTTACAATAGTTTTAAAAATAATGTTTTCACTTATCAGACTTAAAAAGCAATTACAATCACATAATTATACTAGAACATTCTAAATTTGCTTAGAATAAATAAATGTTGTGTTGAATACTTGTGTTTTAAGAATTACTTCAAAGCCGGGTGTTGGTGGTGCACGCCTTTAATACCAGCACTCAGGAGGCAGAGGGAGGCGGATCTCTGTGAGTTTGAGACCAGCCTGGTCTACAAGAGCTAGTTCCAGGACAGCCTCCAAAGTCACAGAGAAACCCTATCTTGAAAAACAAAAATAAATAAATAAATAAATAAATAAATAAATAAATAACTTCAAGCATGTAACCTTTACTCCATTTTCAGGCCAAAACTTTATAGTATTACTAAATCATTGAATATTGAAGGTAGTCCAAAAGTTTATTCTTCTAAAGTCAGAATTTACAAAAGTTAGTATGAAAATTCTCAATTGGCACAAAAACAAATGTGTTGGCCTCAAGTAAAGTCCATGAGATCTCTTCAGCTGCAGCACCAGCATTCTGTGCAGACCTAAATATCCAACATGTTTGTAAAGCTGTTGTTAAAATATACTAATTTGAATTTAGACATGTGGTATTTTCACTGTGAAAGTCTCCCAAGCCTTATGGGAAAGAGAGCTCTCTATCTCTACTTCCCTACACCCAGGACAGCTAGCTGGTCCGTCAACACAGTACAGGAAACAGGCAGATTAAGAATTATGATTTCGCTTTGGTCCTAATAAGTCAGAGAATTTGTCTACTCAAAATTCTGGTAAAACTCCAACTAAGAATCTAGGCAATAATTTGAGTACATGGGAAGAGGGGGAGGGAGCTACGAGAATGAAAAGGGAAGAAAAGGAAGGATGCAGAGGTCATGAGGGAGCAGAAAGGTTGAGTCAGTGTAGATTAGAAGAAAGGATATGTGATAGGTGGGTTTTAGTTGGGGGAGTGGTAGGGGAGGAAGGGAGGGAGAAGGGAATGGGGATTGTCATGTAATTCAATCTTGTTTCTAATTAAAATTAAAAAAAGTCAAAAAAAAAGAGAAGAATCTAGGCAATAGTGGAGAGGCTACCTTAAATGCCCTTCCCCTATAATGAGATTAATGACTACCCTAAATGCCATCCTAGAGCCTTCATCCAGTAGCTGATGAAAGCAGAAGCAGAGACCCACACCTAAGCACTGAGATGAACTCTTGATATCCAGTTGTAGAGAGGGAAGAGGAATGAGTAAAGGGGTCAAGACCATGCTGGAGAAACCCACAGAAACAGCTGACCTGTTCAAGTGAGAGCACTTGAACCCCAGTTGTAAAGCTGAGAATCCAACACTGGATCAAACCAAGCCTTCTGAATGAGGGTGCCAGTTAGAAACCCTGGGCAGTCTATGGAACCTCTGACAGTGGAGCCAGTATTTATCCCTAGTGCACAAATGGACATTGGGAGCCCATTCCCCATGGAGGGATACTCTCTCAGCACAGATAAATGAAGGAGAGCCTAGTCCCTTCCTCAAATGATATGACAGACTTTGATGATCCCCTATGGAAGACTTCATCCTCACTGGGGAGTGATTGGGGGTGATATTGGGGGTCGGTGGAGAGTACAAGAGTATGGGAGGGAGAGGGAACTTGGATTGGTATGTAAAATAAGATTTTTCTAAACTAAATTATAAAAATCTGGTAAAAGGAGGAGCTGAAGAAATGGCTTGGGAATCAATAGCACTTGCAGCTCCAGCCAAAGGTCCAGGTTCAGTTCTTAAAACCCAATTTGCAGCTCACACTGTAACTGTAGTTTCTAGGTATCTACATCAATCCCATTTCTGGCTGCCATGTATGTGGTGTGCATACATACATTCAAGTAAAACTTCAAACACATAAAATAAGATTTTAAAAAATCTTAAAACAGAGAAAATCATTTTAAAAAGAGTCACTTTAGCACATATAAAATGTAGAGAAAGTTTGCCTGTGGTATGTGTTTCCTTATCTATATTTTCTGATATGCAGGGGGCTTTAAAGTTCAGATGGACCTTTTCCATAATCTCAACCATTCAAACTTCAAAGCCAACGTACTAAGATCAAAACTTCATTCCTCTAATTTCCAAGGAAACTCAGTCATTAAATACACCATACACCACTTTCAAAATTGTATTAATCTTTGTTTTTTAAGTCAAGAAGGCTTTGTGTCTCAATCATAAAATAAAGATTACTATCTAGAATAAACATTGAACAGTATTCTCTTCTCCATCACACAGCCTGTACTAAGTTCTTGATTAAGCGGGGAAGTTAATCATGGCCTGCTGACTGGAGCCTCTTCCCAACATGAGCCTTTAAAAGCTTTCCCAAAAGACCCACCCCTTTGGCTAACCCAACTCCTTCTCATAGATCAGTTTTTGTCAAAGACATTAACCAATGGCTTCATGATTTTATAAATTTCAGAGAATTGTTCTGATTTATAAATGAAAGACACCATGTGCTCCTTAATCCAGGTGTAAGGAGATGCACATCAGCAGGCTAGATGACTTAGCAGGATGAATCTATTCATCAATATCTCTTCAAAATATCTGTGTGTGTCTCTCTCTCTGTGTGTGTGTGTGTGTGTGTGTGTGTGTGTGTGTGTGTGTGTCCCTCTCATTGTGTGTGTGTGTGTGTGTGTCTCTGTGTGTGTCTCTGTGTGTGTCTCTGTGTGTGTGTGTGTGTGTGTGTGTGTCTCTCTCTCTCTGTGTGTGTGTGTGTGTGTGTGTGTGTGTGTGTGTCCCTCTCATTGTGTGTGTATGTGTTTTTATCTTTCTCCACCCTTCTCTCATACTTCATCCCACCTCTCTCTGTTTTTAATGTCTAGGCTCCAGTTTAATAACTAACAAGGAATTGCCTTAGCACCCATAAAAACAGCAGAAAGGCACCTACTCATCAATAAGGTATGTTCCACAACAGCCTTGTTGCTAAAGAAATGGATATCATGGAGACCAGACACTGTAGAATTCAAAATGCTTCTGTATTGAAGGAACAGTACAAATAATGATTGTGAAATTCTCTTTAACAAGAAAGAAAACATAAACAATACATCATTAAAGATCTCTTTAATAAGTAAAACTTTGATTTGCTAACCTACCACAAATTTCCATTTAGCCATTACAATGTTAGCAATTATGTTTTTGCTATCTAATTCAATTTTCAATAAGATCACTAATTTCATTCATGGTGAAGTTAAAACTGAGACTGGATCTTTCTCCCCACCATCACAGCTAATACACTGATAAAGCATATAAAACATGTCTTCAGATTATGGCAGCCAGCATTACAGGACATCCACAAAGCTCTGTCAGGAAAGCAAAGCTAACAAAGAAAGCCTGACAATGGGCTTAGGGTATTTTAAGCTGGAGAGAGAGCAGCCACCTGGTGCCATATCTGAAATTGGCATTCAACTGAGTGCCAGTTAAATTCTGACCAGACAAAGGGATCTCCTTCTAACCCTCAGAGCATGCAGGAGACACCAGAAAGGCAAAGACAGAGAAGCAGACCAGTTCAAAAGAATCTGCTTTTGACTTCTTAGAGCAAAGCTTATAAATGCTGTGGCAAGAAGACAATGTCTGAAGACCAGAAATCACCCAACAAGCTAAAAGCATGTCAGGCTTTTAGAAACAAAATCTAGATCTTCACAACACCAACTTCCCCAGATCCAGAGTCCCAGCAGGTCTTTCTAGAGAAGGAAAGATGCAGAAAAGATACTCTTCAAGTGAGACAGAGTTGAGTAATTAAAGCAGAACATATATAAAAGCAAAATGCAGAGTGAATAGGATATATTTAGGAATGCATATGTATGTACAAAAACTAGTGAAAAAATGAGTCCAAGAATTTGAATAATATCAGAGAGCAAGAAAGAGTGCATGGGAAAATTTTCAGGAAGGAAAGTGAAGGGAAAAATGATTTAATTGTTCTGTAGTATCAAAAATAAAAAATATTATTTTAAAAAATAAAACTAGAAATCACAGGAGTAGTTTCATTAGCAGAGACTCTGAAAAGCAGTAATATGAAAATGTTCACAGAGATTTTAAGCAAAACATTAAAAGAATGAGCAAGAAAGAATTTCAAAAAGCAAATGTGAACTACACCAAAGATTCACATGTAAATTCTACAAGTAAAATATAACAAATTGAAAAATGCATTTAGGAAGTTGTTGATAATTAGATTCTACAAAAGAGATTAACGATGTCTAAGACTGAGCAACTGACACAGTGCAGAGAAAGAAAAGTTTAAAAATTAACTGAACCCCAAATCTGAGCAGCAATTATCTACCTAACAAAACTATAATCAGATTTCCAGAGGAAGAAGAGGAGAAGTAGGAGGGTGAAGATGAAGAAGAAAAAAGATAGGGCAGGACAAAAAATGTTTGATGCACTAACTACCCAGAAATTCAAAAATTTAACCTAAGTATAAACATCTAAGTATAAAATCTAAGACAATCACACATCAAAAACAGACCAACAAAAATGACATCTAAATCATAAGATAATCAAGTCATTGGCAATGTATAATAAAGAAGTAATCTTAGTAAAATGGTGAAGAAGAAAAGGATAACAAACACATCACAGAGGAAAATTTCGAAAGTATTTTTGACTTTGCAGCAGAAGTGAATCCAGAAAACAAAATAAAATGCTACCATGCTTAGAGCAGAATCCCATACAAAGAGATATTTAAAATCAGAAGCTAAGCAAGATATCACGATGAACAATACTAAAATACATTCTTCAGGAAATGATGGCAAATCCACAACTCAATTCGTCACACAAAAACAGACTACCAAAACAGTAAATATATGAGCAATTATAATTTGTTTTGTTCATTTTTTTAAAGTTCTTTTAAAACATATTTGATTTCTCTAGCTAAAAATAAATCTATCATATGACTCAGCATACTGCATCTTGGCATATGCCTAAAGGACTCAACATGCTACACCTCAGTCATGTTCATTGCTGCTGTATTTTCAAAAGCTAGGAAATGAAATCAACACAAATCCTTCAACTAATGAATGGGTGACAAAATGGAGTGCATATACGCAATGGAATACTATTCAGTTGTTCAAAAAGTGTGAAATTGTGATATTTGCAGGGAACTAGATGGAAATAAACAATATTGCATTGGGTATGGTAACCCAGACTGAGGAAAACAAACACCACACATTCTCTCTCTTTTGTGGTTCCTAGCACCAAATCTTCAGATGTAAGTGCATAACCTAGATTAAACACACACACACACACACAAACAAAAAAAAAACAGGAAAGTAAAAGGGGATTGTGGGTAAAGGGTGAAGCACCTCTACAGATGCTTGTAACAAGATACAAGTGGTATGACTGAAGTATTATAAAGTTTATATGTGGGAGTGAAGTAAAGGAACAAAACATAAAATAGTGCTGGAAATCCACTGCTATAGCTTTAAACTTCAAAATAAGGGCATATATTATTTATGGTAGATGATAATAAGCTGCCAATGCTTAAATTATGTAAAACAGTCTTTTTCATTAATTACAGCTAGCCTGAATGTCAAAAGGCCAATAGGCTACAGAGGTCCTATCTTGTGACACTTGTGTGTAAGTGTCTGTTTTTCCAACCCTGGGACATTCCTGAGAACTGACTCTATTTTCCCCCCAAATACAAGCATTCATTACTCTGTTTTTTATTTAAGTTAGAAACAATCTTGTTTTACATGTCAATACCAGTTACCTCTCCATCTGCTCCTCCATTGCCCCCCACCTATTCCCTATCCCATCCCTTTTCTGCTCCCCAGGGAGGGTGAGGCCTTATATGGGGGACCTTCAAAGTCTGTAACATTTTTAGCAGGACCTGGGCCCTCCCCCCATGTGTCTAGGCTGAGAGATTATCCCTCTATGTGGAATGGGTTCCCAAGTCCATTCATAGACTAGGAATAAATACTGATCCACTACCAGAGACCCCATAGACTGTCTAGGCCTCCTAACTAACACCCAGGTTCAGGGGTCTGGGTCGGTCCTATGCTTATCCCACTTTTCCTTCTGGTTGTGAAATGGCCATTTGAATCATATTTGAAGGTGGTGCTCCCACCATTGGTGTAAGACACATTAACAACCCTGACTTAAGATAAAAAGAAAGTGAACTGCCCATCCCAGTATACCTGTTTACCAAGGTTGTTTCAAACTTTGTTGGAAAACTAATTGCTTGGTTTGCTGGTTTTCTTGTTGCTTAATTTTTGGAGTCCACTTCTCAAAAGGATAAGAATACAAGTGTTCAAGAAGCATTTTCAAATTCTGTTGAGCATCTTTATCAGTTAGAGACCTGTAAATCAAACTACTTTGAGATTGCATCTCACACAGTCAGAATGGCTAAGGTCAAAGTAACAAATGACCACAAATGCTGGTGTTGATATGAAAGAAAGGGAACACTTATGGAAATGCAAATTGGTACAGCATCCATGGAAATTAGAGTGGGGATACTTCAAAACTATTTTCCCCTTATGATTCAGCTATACTACTGGTGATTCGTGAACTCACACAGGTAATAAAAACCAATTTAGTAAGGGGTGCAATGGAAAGAAAAACCTCACAAACACAGAACAAAGTAGAAGCCACTACTCATCCAGCAACTGCTGATCCCACTACACCTCTCTACCACTTGGTGTCCCACTAAGCCAAGCAGGAGCCAGAGCAAGAGAGTTTGAGAGTGCTCCCCATGCAGCTTTTCAGTTCTTATGTAGCATCAGGCCATGCCCTAAGGCTAGTACCCCAAAGCTCTTGGCAGAAAGAATTCCCACAACACCATTCATGTAATAAACACCCAAAATTCTCCATATCCTAGAGATAACTGCTCATCCAAATTCATTGCTGCTCTATTCACAATAGTCAGAAAATGGAAGTAGTCCAGATGTCCATGAACTGATGAACAGGTATTAAGCATATATTATAGTTATACAATAGAATATTATTCAGCTACCAAGAAAAGTGAAATTATGAAACACACAGGTAAATGGATGGAGTTGGAAACAATCTGAGTAAGAAATATAAATGTCCAAGAAATATAAAGACCAAGAAATATAAATGTCACATTTTTTCTCTTACCTGCATGTTAGTTTGAATCTCCAGATATAAGTGTTCCATTTGGGATGCTCATAGAGATCAGGAAACTACTTAGGGGCATTGAGGAGGAGTTTTCATGGGAAAGGGGATAGAATACACTTGTATAAAGTATTCAAAGTGCCTGATGGAACATGGGTTAAACTGGGACCAGGAGACAAGTGTCAGATAAAGACAGAGCACAGGGATAGACAAACACCATTTCAAAAAATGTATATGCATATGGAAACCCACTACTAAAAATCTTCCTGGTGTACACACACACACACACACACACACACACACACACACACACACACACACACACACTGAAAGGCTCTACTCTACACCAAGGCTACAATGCCCCTAATTAAGACACCAGAGGGTCTTGCTCAGTGTCAGGAATAAGGCGTTTCTTTTGGATTTATTGATCAGTGAGGTCATGTAGACCCTCAAACATAACATACTATTGCCATTGTGCTTGATTACTACCCAGAACTTGATGGTAGGACCCTATTACACCTTCCCTACTAGCTAGATTTTAGTGTTAGAATGTGCTATGCAAACTGCTGTAGAAAAAAAAATGTTAATCATACTAGCTGCAAACCTGTAAGCTTTAATAATGGCTAGTCTGCCAAGACATGCCCACTGGTAAAATAGTGATTTAAACCTCGTGTGAATAACCAACTACTTTTTGATTAGATTTATGTTTCACTCTGAAAGATGAAACGTATGTCAGGCACTAACATTGGACCAAGATTCTATGGCTAGACAGTTATTGTCCTTAGGGAAGAATCTACTATGATTATTGTGCTAAATGGACATAGTATTAAATCAACTCCTAATGACTTATCATTGCATTCATAGAGAACTGCATCTTTCAGGCCTCACCAGAGAAGTTTCTTTTATTGTTGTTGTTGTTGTTCTTTTTTATTTTAATTAGAAAGAAAATTATTTTACATGTCAATCCCAGGTCCCTTTCCCTGCCCTCCTCCCCTGCCCACCCCAACTAACACCCTACCTATCCCATACTCTGCTCCCAAGGGAGGGTGAGGCCTAGAAGTTTCTATGTCATGGAGCCTCTATTCTAGGTGGTGATTAAAACAGAGACCCACAACTGACAAAGGTGCAGACAAAAAGAAACAGAAGAATGCTCCTTGGTAAATGGAGTCCTTAATTGATCTAGATAATAAAAACCCAGAGTTTGATATAGAGAAAAATGCTGAGAGATCAGCGAGAAGGAGCAAGCCACCACCACACCTTACCTCCTTTGCATCTCAGCAGACAAGAGAGCTGAGTTACTATTTCTCCCTGCTTATATCCTGTTTCTGCCCAGCTACCTCACTTCCTATTTGACGATATAGACTTCCAGACCTCTATGGTTGACTAGTGGCAAGGTCCATTTTCTGACCTTCCAATAGGCTTTATTTGTACAAGCAAGATATCGCATAGCTCTTCCTTTAAAGGAACATACATACCACACCTCTCCCATCCCAAGATTCAGGGATCATTATGAAAGAGAGAATGGAAAGGATGTATGAGCCAGAGGTAGTGAATGAAGACAAGAAACCAATGTCTTCTAGACATACCAAGGAAAGTGAATATATGAACCTACAACAGTTGCAACAAATTTGTGCAAGCACAGGACAGACCAAATTACAGCATGAAAAGGGGAGTTTGGCACATGATTCCGTTCATATTCTTGCATCTGTTGGCAAATGTTAGCTGCTTGGAGAGGAAGAGACAAAAGAGCGAATTTCTCTAAGAGTGTAGTCTCTGGTAAGTCAATCATGCTCCAAGCAATGCTCCCTCCCCACTGGCATACCATAAGAGTGTTTGACAGGCACAAAGTGGACTTGGTAGGTGAAAGGGGGAAGGATGAAAAATAAATTTGGGTAGGTAAGGAAAGAATTGGGGGAGGGGATCAATATGTTCAAAATACATTTTATAAGATTCTTAAATAACTAATGAAATGTTATTCTTAGAGAACAAAAATGGATAGAGTTACTCACCTTAGAAAGAAATCTCAGTGGGATCATGAAGAATAGCAGCTATTTAGATCAGTTTAAAATTTCATAAGCTCTGGGAAACTGAAACATCTTTAGTATAACCTCAAGGCAAAATATATTTTAAAAGTTAACTGCTGGAATGCCTAACATATGGTGTATAAGGCAGAATAGATTTAGCAGGACTGGGATTTACAAGAAGTATTAGATTGTGTCTTAAGACACTTGCAATGCAATCTGTAAACTTTTAGGAGTCATGAAAGAATCTTAAATAATAAAGTGTTTGCATTTGTAAAACACAAACAGCTCTATGGATGTTTTATTTGAACATAGTAAGATTAGCACCTGCAAGAACAAATAGGAATGCTGTCACTATATTTCAGGCAAGTAACAAAAAAAGAAGGGCCAGGGCAGCTCAAAACCCTACCACCATTCATGAGATGAAGTCAGGGAGTCTTATGGAATATTAGCTATGTAAAGATGGGTTAAATTTGGTTATGCTGAAGAATATTTCTTTAACTATGCAAAGGAGTGTTGCATTTGTTTGTGCTACATTTGTTTCTCTATGTAAAGATGTGTTGCATTTGTTTTACTTTCCCTGCCTAAGGCACCTAACAGCTAATAGTCATGCATTAGAGGGTTAGGTGGAGCTCTTGGGCAGGGAGAATAAATAGGAGGAATATAGGTTCAGGAGAGAAGAAGAGAGAAAGAGAGAGAGATGCCTGGGTTCTGCCAACCAGGCAGCTTCCAGACAGACAGACAGACAAGGTAGGAAGCAGAAAAGTAGGGCATAAAGAATGAAAGAAAGGTAAAAAGCCCCGAGGAAAAATGTAGATGAGTAGAAACAGGTTAAGTGAAGTTGCAAGAGCTAGTGGGACAAACCTATTAAGCTAAGGCCAAGCATTCATAATTAATAATAAGCCTCCATGTCATGATTTGGGGCTGGCTGTCTGAGAAAGCCTGCTCCAAGGGAGAGCCACAGGAGCTAAGACACCACAACCAATAGTGTTCTGTGGTCAAGATGTGTGTGTGTGTGTGTGTGTGTGTGTGTGTGTGTGTGTGTGTGTGTGTGTGAATTTAGCACTCCACTGCTGGTCATGTTCTACCTGAACAACTATCCCCACAAAAATCTAAGCCCTGGGAAGCTTTCTTTGTATGTGCTGTCCTCATCCTGTAGGCTTCCTGCATGGGTGGGGACAGGGATCAGAGAAAACTCATCCTACCTCTTGTCCCGAAAGTCTAGTCCTCCAAATGAAGAGCCATGTACAGTTTAGACAGCACCAGTTCCAGGAAATGAGCAAGTGCTGACTGAGACATCATACAAAATAAAATTAACAGAGAGAAGGATTATTTTTAAGTTCTGAACAGAAAAGAACAAAGACAGCTGACATTATGATACATTTTATACACATTCTACATTGTTTGAGCTGAGAGCAATTGCATACAGAAAGACCAAGAATCTGTGAATTTGTCTCATATGGTGTCAGTCGAAGGGCATGTAAATCACTATGAACTGGTGTGAAGCCAAGGGAATGTAGGACATTATTCTAATCTTCTTGATTAGCACAGAGAACATCCTGGAACAAACTAAAAGGATTAGAATGGAAGTCTAGAAGTGACCTCATGAATTTTGTTTTCTTTCTAGCCAACCCCTAAAGAAATAGATTAGTAAGGAGAAATAGCACCCCTGTTTGAATATTCTAAGGTGCTATTGACCACTTGTTTTTAACTTGTGAGTTTTTTCTTTCATATGGTTAACTCTCATGATACTCTCCATTATTCCTTTTGGTGATATTTAAAAATATTTTATACAGCCATACATGTATCTACAAACTTATGCCATAATAAAAGCTCCAATGTTATATTGCTGTATAATATAGACACACACATACACTTGGATCAAAACTAGTGTTTTATCTCATGTATAAACTATAGCTTTTTGTTTTGTTTTGTTTTTTAAGACAGGATTTCTTTGTAGCTTTGGAGCCTGTCTAGACCAGGCTGGCCTTGAACTCACAGAGATTCACCTGTCTCTGCCTTTCAAGTGCTGGTATGAAAGGAGTGCCACCACCACCCAGCCATAAACTATAGCTTTTATTGTTGAATCTATAAACCTATTTGCTAATTAGAATTATGCCTGGACCTACTGACCATCACAAAAGGCCATATTTCTGTGATTAAAGTCAGGAAATCATTTTATTTAGAAGCATGATGAACATATGTGACTCAGGTTTGAGTTAAATTTGTATCTTTGAGTTTATAATTTAGTATTTTTACTTATTTTGCATCAAGAATTATCTAGTAAGCAAAATAGTCAGATTAGTACATAATAAACTTCCTAGTCTATATTTCTTTAACATTGGCCTCTCCATCCAAACAAGAGTAAGTCAGAAATTCGCCTAAGTAGCAATTGCCAAATATGGGCACAATATATACTAGACATAGTGGCAACATTTGGACCTTTACCCATAAATATAAATATTCCCTCCCCCAGAACTTCCTTTTCTTATGTAATCAATCACTTTTTTATGCAGAACACTTTTTCATGTTAGACAGTTAGACATTTAATCTTTCAGGAATCATCTTGGACTAGTGTGATTAATTTATAACTGTGTAATTATTTTAAGGAAAAACCAACATTGCTTAAAAGAGAGAGAACAAAAACATAACTTTATGACAAAATATACTTAGAATTCTGGAAAAGTTCTACTATCTACTCCTAATAGAATATAAAAACAAAATTAATTTCAAAGCAGGCCATCAGAAGAATTGCGTTTATCTATTGACTGATTTGACCACTGAAGCTAAATCATCAGCATAAAATTAACCTGTGTACAGAAACTGTACAGAATATTGCTTTTGTATTATTTTATTAAAAATGTCTTCATTAACTTTCAGAATTATTTTATGCTAGAATGCAATTCTGTGTACTTATATAAGCATGTTCCCAAAGTCATAAATAAAATAGGAAAGCAATTAGCAGAAAATTAGAAATAGACATTTATACTTCATTGTAAATTTTTAGTCTGTTGTATGTTAGTCTAGTTTTGCCTTGTGGCAAAATAATACATAATTAAACTTTACTGCTGTATAAATGTTAGCAAAATGGACTGTCCTAGTCAATCACTGCTTAGAGAAAAAGTAATCAAATCCAATTCCTCCCTCTAATGAACTCCATGCACTAATTGCTCAGGTTCTTGGGCTGGCAGACAATTTGGAGAAGTTCACAGATAAATAGCTTCTCAGTTTGTTTGGAAAGCTGCAGCGCATGTGTAAACATTAGCTGAGGGAGTAAAGGCAGTTTGTCACAAGATTCAGATGGGCCAGTAACAACAGACTGAACAATGTATGTACTTTAAGATACTTGGAAGACTCATAAGAACTTTGGCACAGTGGGGGCTTTGGTGGCACACACCTTTAATCCTAGCACTTGGGAGGCAGAGGCAGGTGGATCTTTGTGAGTTCGAGGCCAGCCTTGTCTACAGAGTGAGTGCCAGAACAGGCTCCAAAACAATGCAGAGAAACCATGTCTCAAAAAATAAATAAATAAATAAATAAATAAATAAATAAATAAATAAAGAACTTTGGCACAAGCCAAATTTGATCATCTCTATAGGCCCCTCACATAGCTAAATGGAAATGTGTTTAAAGAGAAGCTTTCTATCCTAAGCTAAGCATGCTCCTTGCTAAAGATTTGACATCTCTTGGTCCTCGGTTTTTTTACCTCTAAAGTAGAAATAGTAGTACATACAATATGTTTTTTTTTTTAATTTCAAAGAAATAAGGGTACGCAGACAAATTAAATAGACACAATAACAACACAAACTTATGTTATAATAAATAAAATTCATCTTTGATTATTTGTGGCATTTGAGAATTAGTGAATTGGTATTAAATTGCTGTTATGTCAGCTCTCTTAAGCCTTCCACTCACCTTTAAGGATTGATTTCCCTGTGTTTTTTTCCTACTGCAGATAGTAGACATTTCTTGATCTTTCATGAAAGGTTTTCATCTTTGAGTTAGCCTTTGCCCTGTCCTCCCCTCTGTAGACTCTCTTAACCATCCTCCTGTGCTCTTTCAACACTCACCCTGCTGTGCTCCTGTCCTTCCCTCTGGAGACTCTCTTCCCCATTCTTCTGGGCTCCCTCAGCACTCTTGCTGCTGTCCCTTTAGACTCCACCACTAAGGCTGCAGATAAGTGAGCAGAGTCCTAGGTTTATTCCTGTTTTAAATTCTGCTTAGCTGTTAGGATATGTACTAAAAGGAAAAAAAGATGAGGTGAGAGAAATTCAAATTGTAAGCCCCTCAAAATCCATTGTTTTGGTTTCCATTGTTTAAGACCTCTCAGGCTTAATGGTCCCTTAATTGTCACAGAGGCAACAGCTGATACTGTGCCTCTGTCACTCTATGGCTCTTCAAATGTCTTTTAAAGGTCATTGCTTCTTAGAAACCAAGAGAAACACCAGACGCTCTTTTGATCTTATTACTTAATATTTTCATACAATCATTATATTTCACAGTTGGTGTTTTCCTTGATGTAGATATTCTCACAAAATTGACTTACTTTACAATTCTATGGGTTTTAACTCATGAATGTAACACATGAATCTTCCATGGAAATCACACTTCTTCTTAGCACTTTTCAGTTTTCTCCCACCTGGATATAGAATGCTTGGTAATATAGGCTAAGGACAGTGTCCCTGTCCCATCATGAAGTTCTTTATCAGTGGAGATTAATGGCTACAGCTAAAAAGCAGAGGCAGAAGGATATCCATAACAGCTATCCTGTGCTATGCAATGACTTCCAGACCAACCTGAACCATGTAAGTCATCATGAAACCTATCTCAAAAAGAAGTCCAATTAGTGATGGTGAAGCAAGTGGGCCAGGCAGTAGTGGTGCATGCCTTTAATCCCAGCTCTCAGGAGTCAGAGTCAGATGGGTCTCTGAGTTAGAGGCCAATCTGCTCTACTGAGTGAGTTCCAGTATAGCCAGAGCTACACAGAGAGACACTGTCTCAAAAGAAGAAGGAGGAGGAGGAGGAGGAGGAGAGAAGGAGGAGGAGGAGGAGGAGGAGGAGGAGGAGAAGAAGAAGAAGAAGAAGAAGAAGAAGAAGAAGAAGAAGAAGAAGAAGAAGAAGAAGAAGAAGAAGAAGAATAGCAAAATAGTATAACTTCTTGAAGGCCTCAACATTTACTTTTAGGAAAATATTCTCTCAATGAAAGAGAGTCTATAAAATAATGAATTGATTAAGAGGCAAGGTAACTAATTCAGGCCTGAACACAAAGCCACAGTGCACCTGAGTTAGAGTTTGATAACTGCACTTCTGTCTTTAGAGGCCATGTTTCTGAGAAGTGATGTCATAATCCCTCAAGCTGCTGCTGGTAGGACTTGTCAGCCTGTGCTCAAATGTTGCTCCCAGTCTACAGGAAATCATTTCCTTTGTTTGGTGCACATAACAATAGCTGCATGCTGCTACTACTATGGCTTTTAGAAATACATCTCCAGGAAGATTCAAAACAGATAATCCCCAAATTCTATAAAATTACCTCAAAGCATAACAAGGTTTTTGTGTCCAAACAGCAACTATTAGGTATATTTACAAATAATTAAGCAAACAAAATTGAATTATACTGGAAGTTTGCTGTTTCTCTCTTTAAAAGCATGCTAGTATGTGATGGGTGCTATAAGCTACAAGAATGGTTACCCACCAGGAATAATTTATCTATTGAAAACAAGGTTCTCTTCCAAATACTAATGTGGCCACCACCAGATCTGGCCCAAATCTAGAGTGTTCTGAGAAGAAAAAGCTAATAATCACTATTGTCCAGAATTCCTGTCAGTTGAAACCCTTTAGAGGAAAGTAATCTCCATTGGTGGGATAGAAATTGCCTTCCTGGACTGGAGAAATGGCTCCGCCATTAAAGCCTAGGCTTACAACCAAATACATAAGAACTAAATACATAAGAAATTGCCTTCCACAGTGGTTAGTGTCTCCTGATACCAAGAAAGTTTAGAACCAGCTTGGAAGTGGTTAGCACAGGATGAGACAAATAATATTTGTGATTGTGTTGTGGAGAATCAACCTTTCCCAGCAAATAACCCTATCCGTTAGTCCTCTGCTCTGGGAAGTGATCTCTAGGCCCTTAGAAATTGCAGCTTTATAGGAATGTCTGCTTCAAGCCTTTGGCAAAGGCTCTGGTCCACACTGTATTAATTTTGATCTCCAGGAAGGACAACTGAAGTAAAGGAATCCATCTAGCTTCTAGGAAGGGTTGAAAATATGCTTAGCCATGCAGAGTATGCAACTGAAGCTCCATAAAGCCCAGACACAAAGGGCTTAGTGAACTTCCCTTTCTGTGATCACTGTCCCACATCAGAGCCAGAAGCAGGAGGATGCACGTGACTCCACTGGAAGGAGAGTACACCCAGAAACTGCATGTTGCCACAGCTCTTGAACTTGCAAATGTCAAGTCTCACAATTGATTTTAATCTCTAGTACAGAATAGGCATCTGGTTTGATAACATTATGTCTTCACTATACAACTCCAAATAGCTATTTATTTTAGACTATGTCAATCACTTCTAAGCTGATTTAATGTTAGCATGGGATTGAAAGATACAAGCCATCTTGGAAGGGAATCAGCATCCCATTACCACAAATATTCATTCCCCTGGACACTGTTAGTGAAGATAACACCTTTTACTAATGTTTGTGAATTCATTCAGCAAATAATTAGACCTATAAGTGACCATAGAAAACCCAAAGTTTTGATCAGGTCATCTGAATGGAGACTGATTCTGGAGAACCCAAACTGACCCCACGCTTGAAGATGGAACTTTGAAACTGTTATTTCCAGCCACCAGCATTGTCTGCCTCCAAGTGGTTTTTGGAAAGGAATTTCTGAAAAATGGGAAGATTGTATACTTGCAACATGTGGCTTATTCAATCGGCAGTCTTGTAACTCCAAATAAAAATAAGCAATTGAATTGCCTTTTGACATAAGCTAATAATGCTAAGCTTATTGGTTTTCTTTTTGTCAAATTATAACATCCAGCCATTTAGACACCAGAAAGGTTTTGTTGTTTTTAAGCCATGTTGTTCAGTTGTCCATTATTTCCTGTTGGACTATGTTTTAAATGCTGGAGGACAAGTTAAAGAATAAAAGATGGAGTTTGGGTATTTGGACATAAAACAATAAAAAATGCACCACTGAATAACATCATTGCTTTATTATTGAATTAATAGTCATCAATAAGTCAAGGACAAGATGGACTGGAGTGACTGTGAGAAGCCACCATGTAAGATGCTAGAAATCTAAGTAACTAGGAGATGGAGTAAAGAGAGGGATGGCGGCTGCAATGGCACCCAAGGAGAGTGGTGAGATAAAAGAGCAGCCAGAGTGGTAAATTAAATATACCAAGCTCTTATTATGACATGGGGATCACTCACTGAAAGTATAGTGTTACTCATAGTTTATAGTGAAGGAAGGCAAGAGTACAGTCAACTGTCAAGGAAAAGACACTATCCAAATTATACCTAGCTCTTTTCAATATAAGCTCAAACAATATACGATCCTTGGCCTGTTTTTAACTCCAACTCTTTAAAAATTGAATCCTTGGTAAGCCTATCTTAGAATTTCTGATTAGTTGGAATATTCATTAAAGATGCTTACCAATCACTCAGACTTCATCTTTCCATCCTGGAAAGAAGTAGGAGGCAACAACATGTTCAGGTCTTGCAAAGCTCAAATTTCATCAATCTCCCCATTGTCTCTGGTAGTTTCTGCATTCTGGTCAATGTCAGAAGTCAATAACCATCAAAAGTTGAATGATTATGTTCATTAAACCACTGAATCATTTTAGACATGTTTCCAGCCAAGTAATTGTGTCAGTGGGCCTATCTGTAAAATCATATAGTTCAGATTCTTTCTGGAGCTTTCCTGAGCCAAACAGATATTTGCTTTCAGCATGAAATCTTGAAGTATGAAAACTGGGTCTATTGTAATATGATTAACCACTGGGAAATATTGGAACTAGTTTACCTGACAGGATCTGTGGGAGCACAGAATAAAGCATTTTAGAGTAAAGGATCCTCACCTTGACTATGCTTACAGATTTGACTAACTGTATGTTTCCCTTCTCTTTCAAAACTCAAGCTGAAATATGAATAAATAAATGTATGTCAATAAAAATAGAAAAGAGTATATTTGCAGGCAATATACCTGTAATTACTTGAGAAAACATGTAGAAATGGAAAAGTTAGTACTTAAAAGTATGCATTTGTATTCACATAAACACACACACATACACACACACATATACCACACTAGAGGAGAGGCTCCATAGAGACAGAGACTACATCACACAGAGACAGAAGCTATCAATTTCAGAGTTCAAAGAACAGGAACATTCCCAAGGCAAATTTTCAAGGTGAGTGAACCTAACATGGCAGAAATGCCAAGTTAAAGAAACAAAACCAAAAACCATCCATTCTACCCAGAATTCTCCTCCAGTTTCTTTCTATCATTCTGGTTGTGAAGGTAGAGTTTGTCATCTCACTGCGACCTCTTTGCAGCTGGGATTCTGTGGGAATCTAACATATCTTTCTTTCTATTTGGGTCACTATGCTCATTGAATATGTATTTTTTCGAGTCACAAGACACACAAAGTGTTCCTGAGCTTTACAACCCCATATTTAATGATATCTCTCTACCTATAATTCCTTTGACAACATATTCTCTTACATTATTGAATTTAACCAGTTACCTTAGATCCCTGCTGTCATTCTAAGCTATCCTGTAAGATTTCTATATTTACTTACACTATCATTGTTACTATTATTTACTTATACTCATATTAAGTAATGGGTTCACATTTACTTCTCAATATTTCTACTGTTTGATACTTCCCATTACCAGAGTAGCTACTTGAAGATACTTTTAACCACACATTCTTTATCTCACAAGACTTATACAAAAGGAAATATTGGTTTTCCATAGAATAAGAACAGATAGAATCTTTGGGGTTTTTAAGATTAGTGCCTGTGAATCTATGTGTGTACTGGGTCTTAGTATGCTTTCCATCTCATTTATCATGTTGTTGTACCATAAGAAAAAAATATTTGAAGGATTTCACAGAATTATAAGAAAAATCACCTATATGGACCCACTCTAAATACTTGTCTTATATTTGCTTGTTTGTTTACTTATCTATGTGTGAGTATGCAAGTGGGCAGGCAGATGCCATGGCACACCTGTGGATGTTCAACACTAACTTACAGTGGTCAGTTCTCTCCTTCCCACGTGTGGTTTCTGGGGACTGAATTTAGGTTGTTAAAATTGGTAGGAAATTGCTTTACTGGATGAGCCATCTGGCCAATCCAGGACTTTATAATGTAAATCAACAATAAAGACAAGGCTTAATCTCCAAGTTTTCAAAATGACAGTTGAAAAAGTTAATCTCTCTGAGGTCAAATATCTTCAATGATTTAAATTTTATAGATGAATCTCTGCAGCTCCTGTATCTTGATCGAAGTGTGAAACCTAATTTATTTGTCTTGGCTAATTAAATTCCACCTGCAATGGCAAGTGTCACCACTGCTTGTCTCTAAATTAGAAATGTTAATTATAAGAGAATATTCAGTGTTACCATGCATGGGAAGTCGATTGCTGTAGCTGTGTTTTTGAAGGCTTGGGCCAAAGTCACTTTGAACTGACAAGTTATAATCATTCTGCCAGAATATGAATGAATGACTTTCCAAATCCATTTCAATAACCTAGCTTCTCTACCTCTACCTGAACATCTGTAAGTTTCATGACACAGACAATCATGCAATCATGTAAGATACAAGGAGATGAGAATGCATGCATGCCAGTGGTATATAAAAGAGTTACAAATAGGAGTAAATAAATTTAAATTGACAATAGCACAAAGAGGAATAAAAACCCTAACAAATATAGGAAATTCATAAGGTATTGTCTTAGTTATGGTTTCTATTGCTGTGAAGAGACACCATGACCACTGCAACTCTTATGAAGGAAAATATTTCAATAGGGATGGTTTATAGTTTCAGTGGTTTAGTACATTATTGTCATGGCAAGAAGCATGGCCGCATGCAGGTAGGCATGAAGCTGGAGAAGGAGCTGAGAGTACTGCATCTGGCTCCATAAGCAACAGGAACTAAACTGCCACACTGGGCATGGCTTGAGCATTTATGAAACCTCAAAGCCCACCTCCACAGTAACACACTTCCTCCAACAAGACCACACATACTCCAATAAGGCCACGCCTACCACTGCCCTCCCTATGGGCCAAGCATTCAAACACATGAGTCTTTGGGGGCCATACCTATTCAAAATACCACAGGTGTATATATAACATATGTATTTAATCCTAAGTGTTTTAGTTAGAATGACAAAATATATGACATAAACAACTTAGACAGGAGGACTATTTTGGTTCATGGCTTCAGAGTCTCAGGTCCTGGTCCTTTACACTAACAATTCTAGATCAGTAAGGGAGCTATACCAGGAGTAGAGGCATGAAGTAGAGACTGCTCACCACCTGGCAGAGGAAGAAACTGAGAGCCATTACAACTTCAAAGCTGTGTCTCAGATGATCTCCCTCCTCTAGCTGGGACCCCACCTCCTAACATTTTCAGAGGCTCCCCAGAAAACACCACCAGTTAAGGACCAAGTATTTTGTGTGTGAAGCTATGGGGGCATTTCCTATTCAATTCATAACACTGCAATCTGAATGAAGCAGAATGAAAATAAAACACCCACATGTTTTGAATAGATACCCTTGCTTCCTGTTCAAGAGCTGTATTCCTACATATGATGGCATAAATCAAAAGTATTAGGTAATTGAAGCTAATGAACATTGAAAAATCCATATGTTGGTTTGGAGCCTTAGCACCACACCCACCGGGAAAAGTGAGTGTTGTGTCTTCTCCTGCCCACCTCTTTGCCCCCTTCACTGGAAACTCTTGAAGAGGGCATGTAGCCCCATGCCAGCCACTGGATTCCCAGAGACCTGGGAGTAGACAAAATCATCCAGCATCTGCCACCATTGGAGCATTGGACCTACACAGGGAGAGGCAATACCAGCACCTGCTGAAAAAAGAGATGGAAAGATGACAATATAAGAACACATTCAACAACATAATGAGTAATATGATACCACCAGAGTCTAAGGGTTCTGCATCAGCAAGAATTGAGCATCCCAACACAGATGAAGCAAAAGAAAATGACCTTAAAAAAACTTTATGAAGATGATAGAGGCCCTTAGAGAGGAAATGAGAAAATCCCTTAAAGAAATGGAAGGCTGAGCATTGGTGGCACATGCCTTTAATCCCAGCATTCAGGAGGCAATGGCAGGAGTATCTCTGTGAGTTTCAAGGCCAGCCTGGTCTCCAGAGTGGCCAGGATAGGCTCCAAAGCTACACAGAGAAACCCTGTCTCGAAAAACCAAAAAAGAAAAATGGAAGAAAAGGCAAACAAAAAAATCAAAAAATGGAGGAAAAGACAAACCAAAAAGTGCAAGAAATCAACAAATCTTTTAAAGAAAGCCAAGAAAAAACAATCAGACAGGTGAAGGAAACAATTCAAATAGTTCAAGACCTGAAAACTGAAATAGAGACAATAAAGAAAGCACAATCTGAGGGAATGCTGGAAATAGAAAATCTGGGTAAACCATCAGGAACTACAGATGCAAACATAAACAACAGAATACAAGAGATGGAAGAGAGAATCTCAACTGTTGAAGATACACTAGAAGAAATAGATTCATTGACCAAAGAAAATATTAAGTCCAAAAAAATCCTTAACACAAAATAGTGAGGAAATATAGGACACCAAGAAAAGACCAAACCTAAGAATAATAGGTATAGGACTAGAGGGATGGCTCAGTCATTAAATGCTAGGCTCATAACCAAAAGAATAATAAGTATAGAAGAAGTCTAAGAAGCTCAGTTTAAAAGTGCAGAAAACTTATTCAACAAAAATCATAGAAGAAAACTTCCCCACCCTAAATAAGGACATGCCTATGAAAGTACAAGAAGCTTACAGAACACCAAATAGACTAGGCCAAAACAAAATGTGTCCTTGCCACATAATAATCAAAACACCAAACATACAGAATAAAGAAAGAATAGTAAGAGCTGCAAAAGAAAAAGACCAAGTAACATATAAAGTCAGACCTATCAAAATTACACCTGACTTCTCAGTGGAAACTCTGAAAGCCAGAAGGTCCTGAATAGATGCTCTACAAACACTAAGATTCCAAGGGTGCTGGACCAGGCTACTATACCCAGCAAAATTTTCAATAACCATAAATGGATAACACAAGATATCCCATGACAAAACCAGATTTAAACAATATATATCCACCAATCCAGCCCTACAGAAAGTACTAAAAGGAAAACTCCAACCTAAGGAAGTTAGCTACACTCATAAAAACATAGACAATAATCCCACATTACCAAAAGGCAAAGGGGGGGGCACACATACACTATCACCACCACCACCACCAAATCCAAAACTAAGAAGAATTAACTCATGCCCTTGGCCCAGAAGACTGGTAGAAAAATCAAATCAATGTCTATTACCAGTACTCTACCCAACACCATCACTCCAGCAATAAACATTTGCTTAGATTTGGTCAAGGTAGCTCGACCTATAATGAGGAGCCTGCAAGGCTCCTTCTTCCTTCCCTGTGTGTTAAGTTCTGGTGGGAACTCTTCAGATTGATGTTCAAGCCAGGTGATGGTGGTGCTCACCTTTAATAGCAGCACCTGGGAGGCAGAGGTGGCCGATCTCTGTGAGTTTGAGGCCAGCCTGGTCTACAAAGCGAGTTCCAGGCCAGCTCGGATTACAGCTTTTTCCTGTCTCTAAAACACACACACACACACACACACACACACACACACACACACACACACACACACACAGAGAGAGAGAGAGAGAGAGAGAGAGAGAGAGAGAGATGTTCTAAACTGGAAAACAAATGCTGCCAAGGAAAATTCTTTACAAGCTGTTATCAAGTCATTAGATGTGGAAAATCTCAGTCACACGCCATAAATGCCCCCCACGGGGGGGGGGAAGGGGGGAACAAATGATCAACTTGTGTTTCAACAATCTAGACAATTCTAAAAATGAGTAAAAACTGTAAATAGTCAAGCAGATGCATCCTAGAGTGCTTTTTGCATCTATATTCTCCTGAGACCTACACCCGACTAATTAGCTGAATATTAGCTCATATATGATTAAATTAAATCTAATTAGAAAGTAGTTACTATGAAATTTTTATGAACAGTATCTTTGTCTAAAATCTTTTACATTTGTGTAACTTTTCTTGAACTGTCTTCTCTTTTAAATTCATCTAGGAAATTAAGAATCTATATTTCTCTGCAGTTTCCCAGTGAGACTAGGACTTTTCCAGACACAAGCCTCAACGAAGTATACGTAAGTACCAGTGTCATGACAGATGCTAGTAGAGTAAACCGTAATATTTGACATCAAGACACTCTGACTCAGGGGACATTTAACATCTCTGTGACAGAGGTTGGCAGGTACTTGACTTTTGTCATTATGTGTACAGGAAGTAGGATATTATCTCAGTAATTATTATTTAATAGAAATTATAGGAAAGATAGTTATTCTTTTTCTCTCTTTTCATTAATTTTTGCTTTGTGCTTTGCCTGCATGGGTAGACATGCACATACTCCACATACCTGGTGCCCATGGAGGTCAGAAGAGGGCAGGGGATCCTCTAGAACTTCAGTTATACAGTGTCGTAAGCCTCCACATGGGTTCTGGGAATCAAACTCAGATTTTCTGCAAGAAAAAATAATGCTTTTAATCTCAGAGCCATCTTCCCAATCCCAAGACAGATATCCTTAAATATCTGAGGGTCTTTGATTTTGAGTAAATGGAGCTATACCCTAAGATTGTATTCATGAGAACTCTAACAGGAATGGCAGAATTGAACATTTTTTCTGTGTTTTTGTTCATTTTTTATTTAATTTTTACAAAATTATAATTTCACATGTCAATCCCTTCTCCCTCTCACCCTCCTCACCCCCAGCTCCCCAGCAGCCTCCTCCCTCCTCCCCCCTTTGCTCCCCATAAGGGGTAGGGTCCTCCATGGGGGCTCCCCAAATTCCACAACATCATCCCAGAATTGAACATTTGTACAAAGAAACTGTTCAATGTAATAATTCTGAGGTTCTGTCATATCTATTTATTATTATTAATTGAAATGACATTGAATTTGGCAAACAGATATGGATTGTAGACAGCTTTTAGACCATGTAGCCTGAGGTATGGAATAGAAGACAGTGAGAGATGATAAAGGAAGAATAATCATAAAAAATAAACAAGTAGTATCTGAGATCTAAGGAAACATACAAAACACTTGAAGGATATTTCATGTAGCAACTTATTGTAATTGAAGGTCCAATAAAAGGAACTATGAACCCAGTGGTATTGAAGCAAAATTGGAGCCAGGATGAGGAAATTAAGAAGGTTTTAGAGATGGTCTTTAATTCATAAGGGGATTACTTCCTACTGACTCCTTGTGAGTGTTTAAGATACCTAACCTAGAAAGCACCAGGGCTAAGTTGAGCCTATATAAAATATACTCAGAACATTTCATTAGCCTACAAATGGACAAAGCCACCTAATGCTAAGACTATTTTGCTATAAAATATTGACTATTATAATGAGAAGCACCATTCTGAAGCACAGGCTTCTGCATTGTTAAAAGTCCACAAAGTACGAGTCATGGACCATGCAAATAACATAAGTAGCATTTTAACTAAGTACTGAGAAAAAAAAGTAGGATGATTCTATTACAGGTTAAATAAGAGAATGGTACTATCTTCCACCTTTAAATTTTAGTCTGACACTTCTCTAAAGCTCAGCTTTGCCATCACTCTTGCCAGACAGCATCCTTATACCACTGACTGGGTCATGAATTTATGGCCCTTAGTACTTCGAAGGTTATTGGGAAATGAGCTGCTTTCAATAGTAATCTTTCTAGTCTATAATGGGATTTGGGGAAAATCTACCTGTCATGAAGGTTATTTGACTCTAAATTTATGTCCATTTATAGATGCTTAGATTACAAACTCATTCTACAAGGGTTAGTAAATGCAATCCATATATCAAATGTTATAGCTGAAGAAGTATGCAAACCATCATATAGTCCAAATGTCTTGAATTAGAAATGAGACATAGAAGAGAGCAGCAGAATTACTGAAGGTCACCCTGGGGTTATTGTAGCATTGGTGACAGGAAAACCAGGACTGTACTTGAGCAAGCTGTCCCTTTTCCATCCCTCCTGCTATCCTGGGTCTGCCTAGATTTGCTACTGGATGAAGAATTCTCGAATCACTGTGCCACCTGTCTCCATGGGAGGAGCTTTGTTTGGGTGTCTAACTAACCCTCTATTTGTAGGAATTCTTGTTAATGTATAAAGAAAGGGCTCACATCTTTCTCTGGAACTTTCCACATAAATCCAAATAACGGTTTCCCACAGTGCCCTTGTTGGCTTTCTTTCAACTATTTTCCTGTCAAAAGGAATATGCTTTATGCACAAATTAGCATCTGTCTTGTTCATGCTGAATCTGTGTAATCAGTACACTAATGGGAGAAATGACTCATAATTTTTGCCTTATGTTTTTTTTTCAATTTGATAAATTAAAAAGCAGCGCCAAATTGCAGTAATGAAGATGCAGCTGAGAAGGATGTTTAATTGCTGAAGCCTCTCAGTCTTTATGGAAGAAAAGCCACATCTGCTTCCTCTGTAAGCTCTTTGAGGAATGATGATGCCCATGGGAAAAACAACCATCCAGGAATTCATAGGAGTTTATGAACCAAACCAAACTAAACAGAAAAACCAATTGGCATATCCTTTGAAAAGAATGCTAGTTTCTCCAGTCTGTGTTGTATTTATGGATAGCTTAGATGATACTAATTTCAGGCTGTTTAATCCATTTTCTGTTTAATTAATATGCTTAAATATCAACATTCCCAAAAGTTTTCTACAAAGAAGTTTCAGCATTGTATAGTCTGATTTCTATGTTTAGGGTATATAATTATTTTTGTTATTTAATTTGGAGAAGTCATAAAATATTTATGGCATGGCATGCTAATATGCAGTACTTACATGGTAAAAGTTTCCTGGATGATGACTTAGCCTATGGCTATCATTTCAGTCACACTAATGTAAAAATTGCATTATCACTTTTATTGCTAGGTATGTGTCCCAAGTCTAGAGATAACATCCTCTGCTAGGAAGTACAGGGACTAGAAAGATAGATGGTACCTACAGAAACACTTGAAAACAACCAAGACATTAGCAAGTTCCTCTATAAATTATGTGAATGTTTCTAATTAACTATTACACAATGATTTAATATACTACACAAGACTTCAAGTTCTACATGCTAAATACACAATGTGTTCTTGAATGAACAAACTGTGTAAAGCAATTTTGGAAAGTATTTTATTTCAACCTTAGGCTCCATTATTGAGACTATGGTGTTAGAAAAAAAAGGAGATTTGAATTCTACTCTGCTCAAAACACATGAGAAAAGGGAAAGTTTGGTATAGAAGAAAAGCTGTCAAAACAAAACAAAAATAATTAAGGAATAAAAACAGGAATGCTGTGATTATTTCATAATGTTTCATAAATGATATATGGCCATTATGGAAATTGGTATGGCCATTATTCAGGAAGATGGTGGGAATAGAACTACCTCAAGATCCTGCTGTATCACTCTTGAGGATATACCCAAAGGACTCTACATCCTATTTCAACCATGTTCACTGCTGCTCTATTAATAATAACCAGAAATTGAAAATAGCACAAATGTCTATCAATAGATAAATAATATGTGGTATTTTAAACATAGTAATATTACTAAGTTCTTTAACAAAAGAATTCATGAAATTATCAGATAAATTTATGGAGCTAGAAAAAATCATCCTTAGTAAGATAACCCAGACACAAAAGACAAATATGGTATACATGCACTTATATACACTTATAGTCTGCCTTCAGTAAGCAGACTACAATCTGTAAAACCACAGAGGTTAGGTACAGAGTAAGGGTCTTGTTCAGAAGGAATGATCTCCCTAGGAAGAGAAACTGGATAGCTAGTTATAGATGGACTGGGACTAGGGGGACTAAAATTAGGGGATCAAATGCAGAGGGAGAGAGTAGAAGGGGGTAAGAGATGGAATATGAAGAAGGACAGATAAAGCAAAGGGTCACTTAAGAGGTCATATGGAAATCTAATTCTGCAAAAACTTCTTTAAATATATGCATATATGAAAGACACTTAAATTTGGAATAACCAAATAAATGGGAAACAAAGCCCCTGCTAGAAATTTCTCATCACTAAATGAAAACTCCAGTGCCAGGAATGAGTTACATCTAAACAAGGGGCACCATGGAAACTCCCAAACAACCATACTATTGCCAAGGATACTGATTACTCTTTGAAAACTTATGGTAAGGCCCTATTGCTGAAGACAACTCTTACATAACTCATTGAGCACAGAGAAATTGACCTTGTGTCTACCTAGAGCCTTCACCCATACTGACTAGTGTTAATAGTACAGGAAAGTGCTCTTCACACTACAAGAGAAGAAAGGTAAACACTATCACACCCTCAACACCTGTGATCTACAATGGTGACTTAACTGCAAAATATCTTGGTGCAATGGTGGCACAAAAGTAGAAGTAATCATCCACTCTCTGATTGGATTTAAGGCTCACTCCATGAGCTGTAACTTATGCCCAACACAACACATGTGGCCAAGAACCTGAAACTAGATAGTCCATGGATTTTGGGGTAACCAAATACTACTGTTATGCTAAAAGAATACAGCAATAAAGTGACTCCTAACAATATTTTGCTGTACCATAGATTAGTAACTTGCTCAGCCATCATCAGAGAACCTTTTTCTTGCAGTAGACAGGAACAAACACAGAGAACTACAATTAGACAATGTGCAGAGAGTGAGAGACCTTGGAACACGCAGTCCTAAATGAATGTTCACTCACTCCATCAAATCCCTGCCCTCAGGGCTCAGGAATCACTTTGAAAGAGGAGACAGAAAGATTATAAGAGCCATCAGGGATGGAAGACACCGAGGAAATAATGTCTTCCTCACACAACAGAACAGATAAACATACGAACTCACAGGTTGTTGATGGGGGAAGTCCTTCTGTGAATATGTTTGTCTTATTGGTTGATAAATAAAGCACTGTTGGCCAATAGGGAAGCAAGATAGGTGGGGCTAGGAATCAAGGAGGATTCTGGGAGATGTAGTAAAGAGGAGAGACACCATGTGATCCCAGGAAGAAGGGATGCATGCCACTGGCATCCTTGATAAGTCGTTATAAAATATATAGATTAGTGGTTATGGTTGCTACTTAAGACAGAGATAGCAAATAAGAAATCCTAGTCATTGGCCAGCAGCATTGTAACTAATATAAGACTCTGTGTGTTATTTGGGGTCCCAAACAGTGGTGGAACTCAGGCGGCTGGCATAAAGAGTTATTATTACACACAGAGACTATGGCAGCATGCACAGGGTCTGCATAGGCCAAAGCCAGATGGGGTCCCAGTTCTAACAAGGGAAGTAGACACAAGCCCCACTCCTTGTTCAAAAGGCTATCTCCAGCTGCTAACTACTCACAAAGGAAAAATTAGTTTTCTCCAATGTAGTCTCATAGGGTATACAAACCACACTTAGGAGCAGGCCCCATGCCTAGCAGCCGATTGACAACAAAAATTGAACTCAGTGGGTTTTGGCTGAGCATTTTGTTGTTATTGTTTCTTGCAGATCTTTCACTCATATATTATGGTTTCCAGTTTAGATTTTATGGGCTTTATGTACGTACGAATATGTGTGTCTCAGTATCTATATGTGTTCTTTTGCTTTTTCTTTGGCTCATTTTCTCCTTGTTTCATTTTATTATCATTAATATTACTGTTATTAATCATTATTATTTTAGATGCCCACTTGTATTGCAAGTAAAGAGAAAAAAATGGTGTGGATTCAGAAGGGTGGGGAATTGAGGAGGGTCCCGGAGGAGTTGGGGGAGGGAAGACCATAATCAGAATATACTATGTGAACAAAATCTATTTTCAATAAAATAAAAGGAAAGAAAAGAAAGGGGAGGGAACATGGTGGTTTAAGGAGAAACCCAGTATCAGCATCCTACTTTTCAGTCTGAATACTCTTAATCTTCCTCACCCTCCCATAGCAGTTCCATCCAGCTTACACTGGAGCACCTCCCTAAGTAGCCCTGCTGGCTAAGCTGGCCACCCTGTGTGTGCTGTCACATTCTCTCTGACATGCCTCCTGGGAGAACTTACTATTCAGGTTTATGCTGTCTAAGACATCTGTTTCCACTGTGATACTCTGAGTTCATGAATTCTTGCCTGCACATAGAACCACAAACATCATTTTCACCTGGAGAATAGTCACAAAAGAGGAACTATTTTAAAAAGAAAACAGAAAGAAAAAGCAGGAAGAACAACATTGAAAATTGAAACTGTAATTGTAAACTGATAACTTCAAAGGTACTATTACCAATATTTTATGCAGTCATTGAAGATTAGTCAGATTTTTGTTAAATTATTTTGTTGTTTATACTAAGAGTGGAAATGCTTTTAATATGATCTGGCTTTGCAGTTTTTAATGTTAATTGCATGCCTCATGGAAAATTCATAACTCGTAAGGTAATAAAATAAAACAAAATAGAGAAAGACATGACATCTTGATATAGACTCTGCATATGTGTGCACAGGTGCATACATGCATACTGAAGTTCATATAGCACATACATGCATGCATACACAAAGTGGTGCCTACAGGGCTGGTGAGATAGCTCAGTGGGTTAGATCATCTGCTACCAAGAATAGAAATCTTATCTTGAACTCTGAATCTCACATTGAAGGAGAAAACTGGCTCTGTTTTCTGATCCCCACATATATACAATGGCATGGATGTGCATGTATACCACAGCTGTATGTGCATTTACATACCAATAAATAAATATAAAAAGGTGGTTTCTAAAGAAAAACATGCTTAAAGACTAATAAAGCCATAGTAAGGCTTTAATCCTTAAAAGACATTATAAAAGCAATATGAAAATATTTCTTTGAGATAATTGGAAAGAACAATCAAAAGATGTCATCATTTTTGTGTTTCTTCTTTGAGCAACACATGTCACTTCCCACCCTTTCACTCATCAATACTCCCTTCAGAATTCCCAAACCTTGCTATGCTTCCAGTTCTGAGAGCAAACCATATAGTAAATTTCAAAGAGTCTCCCTGTGCCCAAGCACCATACCAGGAAGCTGGACAAATCAATAACAAACCTGAATCACTGAGACATTTAATGTTCTATCACCAGGTGATAAAATAGGAGCAACAAAAGGAGAGGTGCACTGTACCTGAGCCTGTATTTCATCCTTGGACAAAAGTACTAGAAAACATTTGGGGAAAAAGCCCATACAGAACCAGTGAGATGTTCCTTATAAGAAATAGGACCTAACTTTTGAAAGAAAGTTGCTCTGGACATATAAAACACATGAGGAGACATTCTGCTCTTGCCGTCATCCAGGATAGATCCAAGAAAGGAAAAACAATGGAGAAGGAGAAAGATCAAGTCATCTGGCTTTGTGGGGGAAAGTATATAATTGAAACAAAAATAAGTGTGATTTAACCATATAGAGAGATTTGTATGGACTGGGTTTAACTGATAATTTCATAAAGATCACTAAGGAAATTCATTGAATTGGACTGCACTCTCTATACACTAAGTACTGTGAAGTCAACAATTACCCTTAGCATAACTGTATACATGGAACTGTAAGTACTATAAAGTATGCTTTGCAGTGATATTCTAAGTCCTCACTAGCATGCAGGGTAAGTGGTTTAGTCTGGTCCAGTCAAAATGGACTTTTCTTCTTGTTCTGCGCCTCAGATTCAATTCATAAGCTCTGTCAAAAGCCTGTACTGATTACTTAATACATGACAATATTCCTTTCTTTTTAAAATTAATTTTTATGAAATTAGAAACAATCTTATTTTACATACCAATCCCAATTCCCTCTCCCTTCTGTCTTTCCATGCCCCCACCAACCCCCATCCACTCCTCAGGGATGGGGAAGCCTCCCATGGGGGATTGTCAAAGTCTGTCACGTCATTTGGGGCAGAACCTAGGCCCTCTCCCCATGTATCTAGCCTGAGAGAGTATCCCTCCACAGGGAAGGGGCTCCCAAAGCCCATTAATGCACTAGGGATAAATACTGGTTCCACTGCCAGAGGTCCCCATAGACTTCCCAGGCCCCAAATTGACACCATGTTCAGGGGACCTAGTTCAGTCTTATGCAGCTTCTCAGCTGTCAGATTGAGGTCCTTGAGCTCCCACTTGCTCAGGTCAGCTATTTCTGTGGGTTCCCCAAACATTGTCTTGACCCCTTTGCTCATAACTCCTCCCTCTCTACAACTGGATTCATATTGATTGTCATGCACAAAACTTAAGTTCAAATGGATCAAAGACCTCAACAGAAATCCAGCCACACTGAACCTCTTAGAATAGAAAGTACCCCTGAACAAATTGGCGCAGAAGACCACTTCCTGAACATAACACCAGTAGCACAGACACTGAGATTGACAATTAATAAATGGGACCTCCTGAACCTGGCAAGCTTCTGTAAGGCAAAGGACACAGTCAACAAGACAAAAGCCCACGGAATGGGAAAGATCTTCACCAACCCCACATCTGACAGAGGACTGAGCTCCAAAACATACAAAGAATTCAAGGAGCTAGTCACCAAAACATCAAATAATCCAATTAAAAAGTGGGGTATAGATCTACATAGGGAATTCTCAATAGAGAAATCCCAAATGGCTGAAAGGCATTTAAGAAATTGCACAACATCCTTAGCCATCAGGGAAATGCAAATCAAAACAACTATGGGATACCATCTTAAACCTGTCAGAATGGCAAAAATCAAAAACAGCAATGACAGTTTATGCTGGAGAGGATGTGAAGAAAGGAGAACACTCCTCCAATGCTGGTGGGAGTGCCAACTTGTACAGCCACTGTGGAAATCAGTATGGTGGTTCCTCAGGAAAATGGGAATCAGTCTACCTCAAGATCCAGCAGTTCTACTTTTAGGCATATACTCAAAGGATGCACATTCATACCACAACAACATCTGTTCAACTGTGTTCATAGCAGCACTATTTGTAATAGCCAGAACCTACGTGCACCTCAACCGAAGAATGAATAAAGAAAATGTAGTACATTTACACAATGGAGTACTACTCAGTGGAAAACAAAACAAAAGAATGAAGTCATGAAATTTGAAGGCAAATGGATGGACCTAGAAGAAACCATCCTAAGTGAGGTAACCCAGACATAGAAAGACAAACATGGTATGTACTCACTAATATGTGGATATTAGACATAGAGCAAAGGATAAACAGCCTACAATCCACACCTCCAGAGAAGCTAGGAAACAAGGAGGACCCTAAGAAACACATATGTGGACCTCTGAGAAGTGGAAAGAGACAAGATATCCTGAGTAAACTGGGAACACATGGAGAGGGGAGGGAGGGGAAAGAGGAGGGGAGAAAGGGAGTGGTGAGGAGAGCACAAGGCATCAGGAAGGTCAAGTTGGGGAGCAGTATTCCTCTCTTGATACATATGGTGCTGTAGCTCTCTTTCTCCATCATCAGATCTTCACTGTTACCCACAAGGACACAACAGTAAAAGGTTGCACCTCAGCTTCATGGCTTCATGCTATTAGAACTCCGTAGCCTGTTTATGAGCTTTAAGATAACAGTACACCTATGAGGGAACGCTGTGTTATTCCACTTTTGTTCATGCTGAAAACAGGGTGAGGTTCCCCTCTATGCAGGCAGCAAAACAGCAGATGATGATGTGCTGGTCACTATGGAAACCATCCTGCTTTGAACAACTCTCTCTTTTAAGAGGTAAAGCCTTAGTGAAAAAATGAAGAATTGAAATGTCTCTCTCTCTCTCTCTCTCTCTCTCTCTCTCTCTCTCTCTCTCTCTCTCTCTCTCCCTTCCCTACATCTTCCCCTCCTCTTCTCCCTTCCCCTCCTTCTTCCCACTCCTCTTTTTCCTTCCCTCCCTCACTCCCTCACTCCCTCTCTCTCTCTCTCCTAGATGAACGGGCTTGCTCTATCATGTATACCCAGCAGGATATACAGCCTACTCAAGCCAAAACCAATGGGCCCAGCTGGCCATGGGATAAAACCTCTTAAACTCAAAACCAAAATGAGTTTTACTTTTTAACTTGACTGTGGTGGGTATTTTATCAGAGTGATGCAAAGCTGTCACAATGTACATAATCATCATCCTTATGTTAAGCTCTCGTGATAGTTCTAGGAGAAATAAGTAGTATTTTAGACCCAGGTTATTCAAAACAATTTCTGGCTGCAGATGTAGCCATTCCTGAAGAATGAATTCCACCACACTCCTCACCCATTTCGGTCATATGTTCTTTCTGGAATGTCTCTCCTTCTTGCAGCATGACCACCACCATACACTCAACCCAGACCAAACAAACAGTCAGAGCTGAACTTTTCAGACTGTAAACCAGTGATGAGAAGAGACAAGCAAGAAGTCAACCCTGGAAACACAATAACTAGAATCCAGATTACAAGACCAACAATGGTAGACATGGGAAAAAAATTTAAAAATCCTTGGGAATAGTATGCATTTGCAAATAATACAGTTTTAGAATTTTCATTATTGTGTTCTAGAAAACAATGTCAACTAAAATTTTTGCTTTTACTTAATATATTTAATCTCTTACATTTAATTAAGTTTAATCAACAAAGGTGTTACTGAATAAAACATTTTATTAGCATATCCATGGGGTAAATAAAGTATTTTCCGTCATGAGTAGAGTTCTCTAATTTTAGCTGGAATGTAAGATAACGAAATCAAACACTTTCAAAAGAAAATGGTAAAATTAGCTACCCTCCATTGAGGGCTTAGAACTACAATTTTGATGCATTACTTAGTTTTTTTTTTCTCTAAAATCAGATATAAGGGAACAAAACAACCCTCATTTTTAAGAAGTTAAGACTGGGGCATAAAATAGAGTGAGCAAAATGTTTATGATTATGATATCTTATAGGGTAGAGTTGAACTTCACGGATCAACTGTCTCCAGAGGTCACTGTACTACCCCTGTTAAGAAGAAGATTTTACCTAGAATTGTTTGATTTCAGATCACATATAAAGAGCTAATAGTTCAGACCTTCAGATACTCAGTGTTGAGTTTTGATCTTAGGAGTGTCATTACTTTCATCTCAGTGGTAACTGGAAATCTCATGAATGCAGCTCTCAACTGGATGTGAGCATAGCAAGGCAAAATGGGACAAATAATCAATGATAGGGTGAGAAAGTGGCTTCCAGCTGGGCCTTGGCTTAGAGGAGCTTCAAGGGAGAAACTTGGAGCAACTCAACTGGCTGGTGTGTATGAGAGTGTGACTCAATCTTGATCTCAGCTTGTGGGTTCTTTTTACAGGCTACAGATTGGTGAATATAAAAAGCTGGCTCTCACTCAAGTAAAATGTTGATTGGTCCTGAGTATATATGGGCTTTCTGAGCTAGGGTTTGGGGAACTCACTCAGTTAATGTGAGCTCCTGTACTATTTGAGAATAGTCTGTGTGGGAATCTACACTACTTGTTCTGAAATTATTTAAAGGTAATCAATTATAAAATGTTAATTTTCTAGTCTGGTGATATAACTCAGTCATGGAGTACTACTTGGTTATTATGTTCAAGCATTTGCTCAATCCTCAATGCCACCTCAAAAAAATTAAAATTTAAAAGTAAAATTATGTTACATGTTTAAGAATGGTAAATCTGAAATGGTGAGACATATTTGAAACACGTTTAACTATTATAGGTAAAATAGCAAACTTCTAAAGTTCCACTTTCCTATATCCTGGAAGCCTGTCACATTGCCCTCCATGGAAAATGGGGATAACAATTGCAAATGGAATTTTGTTTTTCAGTTGTGAAACTGCTGAACATCAAATAGAGAAAGTACCTTGAATTTTTGTGGTAGAACCAGGATAATCACAAGGGCCCCTAAATACAGAAGAGGGAGGGGCAGAAAAAAGCAGAGGGATATGGTTTGAGAAAGGTTCAAGTCCCTGGCAGTTGCAGTCAAAGAGGGAGAGGGGCAAGGCCATGTGATCTTTATGACCTGCTTAAGGTAGAAAGGGTAAAGAAATATACTCTCCCCTAGAGCAAATCTAATCCATTGCTTTAGCTCAGTGAAACATCAGCAACATTTCTAACTCATAGAACTCTGAGGGAATGAACTTGTGCCGTTGTAAGCTTCTGAGCTCATGTTCATTTTTCCCATGAGCAGTAGGTCTAACAGCGGAAGACATTCCTTTGTGAAGTCACACATGTTGGATCAAGAAATAAGCAGGTGGGCACTGAGGTAAGGATGAAAAGGAACAAAGCCCTGGAACTGTACATCACTGACTAACAGTGTGAGGGCAGGGGCTTCTCATTTATTAGCAGTTCAGTTACCGGAGGGGATGTCTCAAATTTATAGGGATTAAATACAGGAAAAGCATTGTGTTGTATGACAAGACTTTTCCTGGGGAATTTCAAGACATACTTCTGTGCTCACCAATAGGAAATCCACCACAGACCAAAGTACATGGATACCACCAAATTCCAACTTAGTGAACCAATGAGTTTTATTGGAGTTACTTACAGGAATATGGGTTATAAGTTATTTACTGGAGCAGAAATCTGGTCAGCTTCAGGGACTTCCTGAAGCTATTTTGAATTGTTTACCTTCTGTCTTAAGGAGCTTCTCTGCAAAATAGAATGTTTCAATTTATATATGGAACACAGATCTAACAAATTTGATTCTGAGAGGTCATCTAGCTGATGATTAAGAGATGGAAAACCAAAAAAGCAAAACTATAATTTTTAAGATTGTTATGAAGTTCTATTTCCTGTAACAATATGATACAGAAAATATTGCAATACTGATCCCTTGAGTTACTGTAGACTATTTTATGATTAACAATGTAAAGCTATGGTGAAATAACATAAGACTTAGTGTATCCCGACATTCTAAAACTAAAATGTTGTTACTATTTTTGAATAGCTAATGAACAATTTTTTAGGCCTATGGCATTTGGGACAGTGACTTCTATCATTTAGAGTAAACCTGTTCTTTCCATCTCTTGGGTGAGTAACAGTCTAAGCAAAATGTGAGTATTTACACATTCATCACATGTAATTATGTCATGAGGTAGGAGTTGGTAATAAATTACATAAAATATGTATGATCATATCTACAATACAGAGGCTACAAGAAATTAAATGACTATATTGTCTACATACAGCCAGAGTGCAGGGTGTATTTCTCACACTCCTCATTCTGCATTGGCACTGTATGTTCCTATTTTAAGAGTAAGGAAATCAGACCAAGATAAATAACTTACTTAAGGTCAACTAGCTAAGTGGTGGCATTGATAAACTGTTTAGATTAGGAAAATCTGACTTTGAGGTGGCTTGTGGACTGGTATTGTTCACAATGTTTAAAACCTCGGAACACTGACTGAAAAAAATGTGTTTTTATTGTTCTCCATTTACATGACAGGAAGCAGAAGGCTGGTATTCTCCCCAAAACTGTACAGTTACAGTGCTGATTCTAACTTAGGCACTTAATTATAGATTCAATTGATTAGTCACTACCTAAACAAACTGCTCACTCATGGTAATTGCACATACAGTTTCCTTATAAGCCTGCTTTGTTGCTATGTTGTTTGTTTTGATACAGGGTTCATGTATCCCAGAGTGGCCTCTAACTTGTATGTAGACAAGGAAAAACCTGAACTCCTGATGTACCTGCTTAAGCCTCTCAAACATTGTATTACAGGTATGTGCCACTGTCAGTCATAAGACTATTTTAAAATGAACCTAATGTACTACCTGCCAGAGAAGCAGAGAACTTGTCATCTTTGTAGATGTGCTTAGTCGGGAAGGGCTGCTCCAGCAGAAAGAATCTGTAATCAACAAGTAATGACTGATTTCTGCATTTGTGGCAAAAATCCGAGGGCAAGAACACTCCTGCCATGATTTTAGTGGAAAGGTCTCAAGGATCAAAGCCATTTATTATATAATTTCTAAAGGTTATTCTATCAGTTATGTTCCTCATTTAAGGAAAGATGAATTTGTTTTGGCTCACACTTTGAGATGACATGAAGTCATAACAACCCAAAAGTGAAACCGCTGGTCACTTTGGGTTTGCTGTCAGGAAGCAGAGAAATCCATGCTGCTGTTAGGCTCACTTTCTCCATCCTGCTTGATCCAAGACTCTGCCCACTTATAGTGCCATCCACATCAGGCTGCATCCTCTTTCTTTATTTAGCCTTTGAGAGAGCATTCTCAAAGACACACCCAGAAGTATGCTTTATGATGATCCAAAATATAATCACATTGACAGTGAATACCAAATGCCAGTTACAAATTCTTCTATTAATTTTCTTGGTATCATATACATATTGCACAAAACCATGGCTACTTATTTAAATCATAAATTATTAAAAATTTTAACCTTTATTAAAAATAATTTAAATTTTCCATGAGCCTCTTTTTTCATTTACTTCTTAGCTTTCAAATGCCCTGCAAGCAAATACCTAGATTCTGAGAATTAAAAATTTAGTGCATTAAATGACAAATATATAAAGAAAATTTTTAAGTGAGAAATTATTTGTATACCAATTTCTCTGCTGTAGGTTACCATTATTTTCCACGATTTCCATTTCCAATCTTGTTTTAGCAAAAATGGTAATAGAACCGAAGGAAAAGTGAAGGGGTCTCTGAGTTGGTACAGAGTACATCCAGACACCAAATTCTCAGCACAAAGGAGATTTTATTATCCTGGAAGGGCAAATAGAAAAGGGCTGTCCCTATATATCAGGCCAAGATTGCACAGGTATCTCTGTAGGAGTGGTTTTTAAAGACAAAAGGTGGAAGTCTACATTAGGATGAATTGGTAACCCCTGATTGTACATGTTAATCAGTGCAGTCAAATAGTGAATTTTGATAACTGTACCTTGGTGGTCAGCCTCAGGAATGTGACAGGCATAAGGAAGTGGCCAAGTAAGGAAATGGACCTTGGTGGCTTACCCTTAAGAAAGTGGAAGTGCCTAAATAAAAGAATCTAATGGTTTAGCAAAGGAGAGGGAAGCAGGACAACGGGCAAGACCTGCCATCCCTAGGTTTGCATGTTTTCCTGTTAGAGAGCCATTCAGAAACAGTGGTCAGTTATGATTATGAGACTCTCTGTAGACTTTCAGAGTGAAGTAATCCTCAGCCTGAATGCCTGCACTTCTGTTAGAACTTGGCTGAAGATATCTCATATGTATTTCTTTCTCAGAATGCGTAGACAGCTGAGTCTTTTCCTCTGTCCTTGATGGAGAGTTTGTACTGGAAGCTGTGAAGTTTCTTCTTAACTTCTGATTTCCCATGAAATGATAACAAATATGATGATAGCAAACAGATGATAAGCCCTACAGGTGGATGTGAGTGAGGATAGGTAAATATTCATAGGGAGAACTCCATTTGGGTGAGGTTTTTGGCACACATGTTTCTATTTAATCTTCAATCTCATTTTGTAAGTGAAAATTTCAGGTTCATAGAGATATGAAGACTTGCTCATGTTTATATCAGCAGTGATCAAATCCTATCACTCTGACCCTAAATCTATCCTTAAAATTGCTCTGTGAACTCGTTATACACAATGGGTAAAATAGGTGATATTTGGAACTGGCTGTAGTAATTTAGGTTGCTGGGAATAAATATGTATTAAAATTTAGAATCTGGGGCCAGGCACAACAGCATGTACCTGAAATCATAACCACAGTACTTGGGAGGTGGAGGCAGGAGGATCAAGTATTCTAACCCTGCCTTGGCTTCATTGGAAGTTTAAGACTGGCCTGGACTAGCTTCAGACTACCCAGTCTGAAAAAATTAAAAAGAAGTAAGGACAGAAAGAAAGAAAGAAAGAAAGAAAGAAAGAAAGAAAGAAAGAAAGAAAGAAAGAAAGAAGGAAAGGAGAGAGAGAAAGAAAGAAGAAAGGAAGGAACAAACAAACGAATGAAGGAAGGAATGAAGGAAGAAAGAAAGAAGTTTGGTCTCTACTCATGACTCTTTGTGTAATATTGACTTAGTCACTGTTCCTTTAAAATGGATGAAATATCACTGGTGTTTTCAGTTTTATGAGAATATCAGGGATGTCCACTTGAAATGCTCAGCCAGGCACTTCTAGCACAGTAGCCTTCAATAAGCACTATAAAGAGGTTTGAGTCACACATTCCTTTTCATTATATGTCAAATGCACATGAAATATGCATATAGACGTCTATTTGTTCTTCTCTAAGGAGAAAATGGGCACAGAATGTTTAGTTTTCTTCCTAACGTTCCACAGTGAAAGAGGTGTGACTCAAATGCAGGCATCTGCCTGTGGAGTCTATTGCTTAATCACTACCCCCTCAAGGTGCTGCCTGTGTCAGTCTCTAGAGATGCACTCACCAGTCATCATTATAAACATGTATGCAAAGTGTCATGGAGTACCACAGAGGAGTCATGCAACCCACATCACTGCCCAGGTTTCTGACAGGGATGTAGGACAGTAGAAAACCTGTCTAACTCTCACCTACAGGGAAAGGTTTTTTGCGCTCATGATGCTTTAGTTTCATGGAAGAAGTAATCCCCAAGATTGCTGCTTCTCACAATCTACAAGGGTACAAAGGGAAAGCAGGGCTGAATTACAGCCTTAGGGATTCAACTAGTTGTTCAGGGGCTTCACAAGAAGAAACGGCCATCTTCCAAACACTGCCAAGTTGCTGTAGTTTAGGGGAATGATTACTTTGCTCACTTGTTTAACTCTTTAAACCTGAAGTTTTGTTTATTTTTCCTCACTCTCTTTAGATTCTTACCAAACTAATACAAATATAAAAAGGTTGAATGATATATAATATATATTATTATATATATATATATATAATTTTTAATTTAAATTAGAAAGAAGCTTGTTTAACATGTCAATCCCAGTTCCCTCTCCCTCCCCTCCTCCCCTGCCCCCCACTAATCTCCTATCCCATCCCCTTTCTGCTCCCCAGGGAGGGTGAGGCCTTCCATGGAGGATCATCAAAGTCTGTCATATCATTTGGAGCAGGGCATAGGCCCTCCGCTATTAAGGGAGATATGTAACCTATGAGTTAAGATATCTTTTATTAGATAAATGCCAGCCAAACACAAGCTAGAGTGTGCCAGGGGCAGCAAGGCAGGGAGGCTAGAGAGAAGGGCTCCATGTGCCTTGTCTGTCCCTTTACACCCTATCCAGCATCAATCCTACATCACCTTGACCACGTCTTGATGGACGTGGTCCAGCACACCTGTAGCCAGCTTCTATCAGGTGTGGCTTATTTTGTTCCCTACATTCCCCTGTGTGTCTAGGCTGAGAGAGTATCCCTCCATGTGGAGTGGGCTCCCAAAGTCCATTCGTGTACTAGGGATAAATAGTGATCCACTACCAGAGGCCCCATAGATTGCCTAGACCTCCAAACTGACATCTACGTTCAGGGGTTCCCAGGAGTTCAGCTCAGTGTTTAGCTGTGGGTGTCTGCTTCTGCTTCCATCAGCTACTGGATGAGGGCTCTAGGATGGCATATAAGGTAGTCATCAATCTCATTATTGTAGAAGGGCATTTAAGGTAGCCTCTCCACTATTGCTTAGATTGTTAGTTGGGGGTCATCCGATCTCTGGACATTTCCCTAGTGTCAGATTTCTCTAAATCTATAATGGCTCTTATGATATCTCTTTTCTTGTTCTCCTCTATTCTTCCCCTGATTCGATCTTCCTGCTCCCTCATATCCTCCTGTCCCCTCCTCTTCTCTGATTCTCTTTCTCCTAACTCCCTCCCCCCATGCTCCCAATTATCTCAGAAGATCTTGTCCCTTTCCTCTTCTCCAGGAGACTATATATGTCTCTCTTAGGGTCCTCCTTGTTTTCTTAGCTTTTCTGGAGGTGTGGATTGTAGGCTGGAAATCATTTGACATATTCTTATGATGAATTAAGAAATTATCTTGTCTTATACCTCAAGGCCTTGAACACAAAGAACTCAGTAAATAAATAGGAACACAAACAAGGAAACTGTGACAACATGCTTATCACTACAGATCAAAGGAAAGCTAAGTCTGGGACTACCATTTGCACCTCAGAAACACTGGTTTCAGTTCTGGCTGCATATTAAACAAGCAGGGAACTTTAAAAATTACATGCAAGTCAACGACCACAAAGAGGGGCTTCTGAATTGTTGAGACCGCAATATTCTTAACATTCTTGTAAAACCTTCTCTGTCACATAATGCACTCAGGTCCTCATGGCAATTTGCATAGTGCTCACATTCCAATTGTCAGGAAGTTTCAGTAAGAAACCATAAGAACAAAAGATACAGAAGGACATAAGGGCATGAGAAATGGATATTAAAGAGTCATAAAAGGAATGAATAAGACCATGGTTAATGTACATGTAACAAAATTCCAAATAACTAGATTTGAGTGGCATTCTCTGCTTTTTATTGTACTAGTAAAAAACAGATGGTTTTTGAAGAAAATAATACATGCAAGGTAAAGAGAGACATTTCTCATAAAAGTATTAAAACATAAGTAAAAAAAGCTTTTGTTGTATTGGCTCAATTAGGGTAAATTATTTGTTGTTACTAGGTGTTCTTAAGTTTGAAACAACAGAACAGTACTGAACTCTTCATGAAAGGAACTGAGGAGTCATTCTGAATATAAAATTTAGTTATCTGTTTGCTTAATTGTTTTAGCAACACACCTTCAAAATACTAAACCTCCTAAGATTTAAACCCACTTCCTTAAGAATAATCTCTTAGCAAAATGATCCATAAAGCATTGACACACCATCTTATAAATGATAATTTTTGGTTCTATCATTTCAGTGGTTCTGAAGGTTAATGACAGTCTTGTTATTGCTGTCCAAGTCTCATTAGGCACACATTGTCAGGAAGGTATTTGCCATCAGTGAATGCTACAGAATCAATAGTGGTAATGAGAGGCTGCTTTCTCCCAGCAAAAGAAGTAAAATATGACTGTCTTTTTTTTTTTCACATGCCTTGAGCTGGGTCTTTCTGAACCAGTTATGTGACCGGTCACCAACAGACAGGCAGAGAATTTGACAAAAAAGAACAAACTACACAGATTAATGTGATAGACGGGATGTAATAGTTTTGGCACGTTTCTAGAAAATAGAAAATGAAACTGACACATAGACAAAGTCAATGACAATGCAATAAAAGAAGGCTTGTATGAGAGGGGAGAATGAAATTTGGCAGCAAAAGTATGTCACCTGGTGCTTATTTTTAAAACCAAATTTAAAAATAGAGCCTTTAGAAAAGTAAATTCACTAAGAGTATTTGGGTTATCCCTGTGTCTAATTGCTTCACAGACCCAATGGTTTGGGTATAGGTTTGCTTTTCACCAGTTTAGAATTTCTGAGTTCTGTTCAATGATTTAAGAACATGACTCGTGAGACAAAAAAGAAAAAGAAGAGCTGGTAACTTTAAGTATTTTACCTACATGTTTATGAAGTGATAGTCTTCTCTCGTGCGGTGTTAGTTAGCAGGACTGCTTCAAGATTGAAGGTGCTATGGAGTAGGCACCATATAGTAGGTAGGGCCAGAGTCTCTGAAGGGAGGGGAGGGGAGGGGAGGGGAGGGAGGGGAGGGGAGGGGAGGGGAGGGGAGGGGAGGGAAGTATTGCTGAATATGCAACCTCAATTGCAGTGGAGTCACCAAGACACTGGAGATACCAAGATTTCAAAACACATGCCAAGGGGCAGTGGCAGGTGTGAAGTAGAGCTAGCCTGAGCCTACCAGATAAGCTGTGTGTTCTGCAGATAAGAGGGACTGATGGAGCCCTTTGGAATCAGAAGATCATCAGTGAATTCCAGATGTCAGACATTGAGTTATTTAAACTGTTGAATTTTTTATTTGATTTGATCATAACTGTGTCAAAGTTGTTCCCTCTTTGAATAGGGAATATTTAAACTTATCTTGATTATCCAAGAACCCACAATTATGAATTTTGGTGTTTTAGAAGAGATCTTTGGCTTTTAAAGTATTGTTAAATTTAAAGACTGTGGAACATTTAAAATTGTACTGGAGTCATCCTTGTAGATCTCTGGAAATCTCCCCAGTGCCAGATCTCTCCTTGGACCTATAATGGCTCCCTCTGTGACAATCTAGGCAATAATGGAGAGGCTACCCTAAATGCCCTTCCCTATAATGAGACTGATGACTACTTTATGTGCCATCCTAGAGCCCTCATCCAGTGGCTGATGGAAGCAGAGGCAGACACCCACAGCTAAACACTGAACTGAACTCTGGAACCCAGTTGCAGAGAGGGAGAAATGAAGATCAAGGGGGTACGGATCAGGCTGGCGAATCCCACAGAAACAGCTGACCTGAACAAGGGGGAGCACATGGACCCTAGACTGCTGTCTGGGAGGCCACCATGGGACTGATCCAGACTGCTGAAAGTGGATGTCAAAGAGGAGACCTCGGCACCTATGGGGCCTCTGGTAGTGGATCAGTATTTTTCCCTGGTGTAAGAAGGGGCTTTGAGCTGGGCAGTGGTGGCACACGCCTTTAATCCCAGCACTCGGAAGGCAGAGGCAGGCTAATACCTGTGAGTTTGAGGCCAGCCTGGTCTACAAGAGCTATTTCCAGGACAGCCTCCAAAGCCACAGAGAAACCTTGTTTTGAAAAACCAGAAAAAAAGGGGATTTTGAGAGCCCATCCCATGTGAAGGGATGCTCTCTGGGCCTGGACACATGGGGGAGGGCCTAGGCCTGGCCCAGGATGATGTAGAATTTGGGGAGCCCCCATGGAAGGCCCTACCCTCCATGGGGAGAGGAGGGAGGAGGGCGAAGGGGGTAGGTGGGGCATTGGGGGGAGGGGGGAGAGGGAGAAGGGATTGACATGTGAAATTATAATTTTGTAAAAATTAAAAAAAAATCAACATGGGTTTTAAGTTTTGATGAGAGAATGCAAAGACACAAAAAATCATAAGCATTAAAATATAAGGAAACAAAAAAATTGTGCTGGATTTATAGTATGACAGTACCATGAGATCTTGGGAACAAATTAGAAAGGAAGGTTATGGCTTAAGGTGATACACTTGTGTATCAGGTGGATGAAAGGTGGAGTCACTTTGTTAGCTTCAGCTGTTAACTTGACACAGCCGAAAATTATCTAAAGAATTTTCCATTGGGGGATTGCCAAAATCAAATTAGACTATGGGCATGTCTGTGCAGCATTTCTTGATTGTTAATTGATATAGGAAGTCGAAGGCCACTGTGGGTAGTGCCATCCCTAGGCAGGTGGACCTGAACCATTTAAGAAAAGTAGGTAACAAACTATAGAAATGATCCCTGAAAGTATAAGCAGGCATGGTCAGTACCTCTCTCTCTCTCTCTCTCTTTTTTTTTTTTTTTGCTTTTTTTTTTCGAGACAGGGTTTCTCTATGGCCTGTCCTGGAACTAGCTCTTGTAGATTAGGCTGGTCTCGAACTCACAGAGATTCACTTGCCTCTGCCTCCCAAGTGCTGGGACTAAAGGCGTGCGCCACCACCGCCCGGCCAGCAGTACCTCTTAATCAGCATTTTTCCCTACACTACGTCCTTAAGATAAAGTATGGGGTGCCTTCAGCCATAAGGTGTTGCCATGTAGCTACAATTAGTAACCAAGAGCAATGGCAATATCTTGTGTTATTTTGAAGACTTCTGGGGGCCTCCATGATCAGTAACTCATAGGGTGGTCTCCCATGCCTTATACTGAGGTTTTCATTTAATATTCCATTCATGTAGAGACCTTCCATATCTTTAAACTGTATTTTGAAATTATCTTGCAGTTTCAATAAGGCTTTCACATATATTTCAGTTTAGTTTAATCCCTCATGCTCCTGCCTCAACCCTTTAATCCCCAGTAGTTCCTTGTCTTCTTTCATATGTTCTACCATCTTTTCTAATTATTGTTATTATTAATTGGATTGTGAGACTGGAGGCTTCCATGCACTCTTTCTCTAGGTTAGCTTTCCCTGCTAGCTCTCCTCATAATCCCACAGCCCTTCCTGCCTAATCCATTCTGCCTTTAATACTCCACTTCTACTTTCACTTTACCTATAATCTACTCCCCTAACCCTAACTGCAAGATATCTCAAAAATAAATGTGTACAAGTTAATGATCATTCTTGAAAAAAAAATAAAGATCCTCTGGAAAACATAAAAAAAAAGAAAGAAAAGTAGGTGAATGTCAGCCTGGGAGCAAGTCAGGAAAAGAGTTCCTCCATCCATGGTCTCTGCTAATGGCTTTTGTCTTGAGTTTCTACCTTACTTCCTTCAGTGATAGGCTGTTTCCTGTAAGAGGAAAAAACTTTACTCCATAAACTGCATTTGGTTATGGTATTTATCACAGCAACAGAAAAGCAAACTAGAAAAATTATTTATGTATGTGTATACATATGGTGTATATGTACACACACATAAACACTCTCCATGGAATACACTAAGGAACATATTGCATCATGATCAGGTACATACCCACAATCCTATTCCATGTTATTTACTTAATAAAATATCAAGTAGGCAGAGAAATCAGGCACTAGGGAAATGTCTGGAGATCTACAAAGATGACACCAGATAACAATCTAAGCAACAAAGGAGAGGCTACATTAAATGCCCTCCCCTGATAATGAGATTGATGACTGACTTATATGCCACCAGATAGCCCTCATCCAGCAGCTGGTGGAAGTAGAGGCAGAGATCCACAGTTAATCACTGAACTGAACTGGAATCCAGATGCAGAGAAGGACCAGTGAAGAGCAAAGGGTTCAAACAGACCAGGATGGTGAAACCCACAGAAACATCTGACCTGAACATCGGGGAGCTCTTGGTCCCCAGACTGATAGCTGGGAAACCAGCATGGGACTGATCCAGATCCCAGGAATGTGGGTTTCAGTGAGGAAAGCTCAGAAATCTATAGGACCGCCTGTAATAGTTCAGTACTTATCCCTAGCATAGGTGTGGACTTTGGGAGCCCATTCCACATAGAGGGATACTCCCTGAGCCAAGACACATGGGGGGGAGGGGACCTAGGCCCTATCCCAAAGGATACGACAGACTCTGATGACCCCATATGGAAGGCCTCACCCTCCAGGGGAAGCAGAAAATATGATAGGCATGATTTTAGTTGGCAGGGGTGGGGGAGTTTTGTAGGGGAGAAGGGGAGGAAGAGGGAACTGGGATTGACAGGTAAAACAATCTTGTTTCTAATTCAAGCAAAAAAATAAAATATCAAGTAGGTATTAAGAGTGAGGAAATGACAATACAATATTTATTAATTAGTTCCAAAGGAGTAGATGTATTCCGTGCCTGGAAGCTGCTGTGAAAAGTAGGGCCTGGGCCCGGCCCAGGATGATGTTGTGGAATTTGGGGAGCCCCCACGGAGCGGCGGGGGGTGGCTATTGGGGGATTGGGGGAGGGGGAGGGAGAAGGGATTGACATGTGAAATTATAATTTTCTAAAAATTAAATAAAAATATCTATTCTTAATGAATTCTGTATGATGACTAGAGGGCCCCTGAAGCACTAAGAGAAGCGGTCTTTTCAAAGGGTATTAGGAGTGGGTCTTTCCAATCCAGGTCCTACCATAAAGTCAAGGCTGCTTCCATGCTCTCAATCCATCTGCCTTGTCTCCAGTGTGTGCTACTAAGCTAGGCTTTGCACTTCATGTTTACATCCAAGTTGCTTAATTACTCATTGATGGATTCACTTCAGAATTTAGGTGTTCAAAATCTATTCTTACGGACTAAATGGCATCATTCCACCTCTAGCTCTAATTCAAATATGGATATGCCACTCACAATGTGGTAATCTTTGGAAATGGGACCTTCAGAGCAAAAGTGACACTTAGATAAGGTCACAAAGGCAGAGACATCTCAGGGAGATCAGTGCCTTAAGGAGATGAGGCATCAAGAACTAGAGCTTGCCTGTAAGCCCTCCACCCCTTCCCACTGCCTTTTATCTACCCTTCTCCTTTCTCTGTCTTTCTGCCATGTGAGGACACTGTAAGAACTTTACCAAACTCTCATTGTGAACTCCGACCTGCAGCCTGCAGAAGTATGAGAAAGTACATTAAATATTTGTTGTTTAAGCACCCAGCTTGCTGTATTTTGTTACAGCAGCCCTAGGTGAGGCACCATTTTCTATAACACTGAGTTTTGCCAGACTCAACCATAGTGTCTCAGAAAGCACCTTTACTTGTTTAAGACAATGAGAAAGTTTGGTCCTGTTTTAAACATCCTAGAATCATTCTGCAAGAGCATCTTGCATCTTTCTCTGATTTGTGAACTGATAGCATCTCTCTTTCATTTTTATTCTGCTCACATATGTGCTTCATTTTTCATAAATAGGAGAAATAATTTACTTGAAATGGTAGGATTTTGTTTCAAATGCTTTTCAAAACAGAAATAATTCTTTTTATATTAGTTGTATATACAGACCAACACATTCTAATTAATATTAGAAATATTAATTACTGTATTTAAAATACAGTTTTTAATTATATTTTTTAATTTTATTTTACTGTTTTTACATTCTAACCAAAGCTTCCTCTCCCTCCTCTCTTTCCAGCCCCCTTAGTTGCCCTCCAGCCCCTCATCCTGTCCACTCCTCCTAAACTATTACTCTTCATATACTGGCAGGCATCCCATGGATATCAGCCAACCATGGTATTTCAAGCTGCAGTGAGAGCTGACACCCCAAGCAAGAGGCAATCCATCAGGAGGAATGGGTCCTAAAGTTAGGCAACATAGTCAGAGACATCCCTGGCTGTCACTACTAGAAGTACCATACAAAATCAAGTTATACAACTGTAACATATAAAGGAGGCTCCCTGTATTAAGAATAACCAATGATTCTGTTTCAATGCATGTGATAATATATTTATTTATCCTCAAGGCTATGTCAATAAGAACAGGCCATAACTTGAGCCCTGGCTTTGATAGAAATCAATTTATCTGTGCTTTCATGTAAACTAAAGGAATGATGGAGCTTACCTGACTCATGATAAACAACAAAGGTTTCAGAAGAAAGTGTTTTGAATGAGGAAATCAGGGAGATTTCCTGTCTTAGGAGATGTAGCTGGGAAGGGAAGAAGGAAGCAGAGTCTGGCAAGAGGTTCTGGAAGATTGTAAAAAGAAATGGAGCAGGTACAAATTACCCCAATATGATATCCAGAGAAAAAAACATGACCTAGAAAGTGACTGTTTTCCTGGTTTCATGCTTTCTCATCCCTGATCTGTGTCACACACAAAGCCTACTGCAAGCCACATGCCTTTGAAATCTGCTTTGTTTTGATTTTACATTTTGGTTTCTGTTTGTTTCTCAAATATAACTTTTATTGATTCTTTGTGGATTTTACATCATGAATCTTGATCTCACTCAATCCCCCATCCCTTCCCATGTGCCCTCTACCCTTTCATCTACCCCACCACCACCCAAGGATAAAACAAGGTAAAATTTTTTAAAAAAGAAAAGTTTCATTTGTGGAAGCTGTAGTGTGACACAGTGAGTCACACAGTCCCTTAGTCCATATATTATTACTTGCAAGTGTTCATTACAATCAGTTGTTGGTCTGGCTTGAGGTCTTTGCTTTTTGCTAGATCGACAATACGGAGCCCTCACTGGGGCTCGCCTTGGATGTCCTGTTGTTGTCCTGTGTCATAGAGATCCTATAACTTTGGGTCTTCAGGACCAGCCCCTTCACATACTCCAGCAGATCATAGATGGAGTGGATGATGGGATGAGCCAACTCATAGCTCTGGTTCTGGATGTAGGTTATTTCTCGGTTGGTCAGCCCACCAGCTCTTCTTCATCTTCAACACCAGGGTGAGCTCTCCAATACTGCCTCAGATAGCTCACCCCATGTAGTAAGCAGCAAAGGGCAGGGTGGATTGTCCTGTTCTCATGTCCTTGGGGTTGGTTCGCCTACACCTACACCATCAGGACCAGCTCTACTGTGTTCAGAGTGGGAACAGGATTAAAACTGTCCGTGTGTGTGTGTGTGTGTGTGTGTGTGTGTGTGTGTGTGTGTTCAGACATCATGCACACATGTAGGAAATCAGAAGACACTTGAGAGTTGGCTCTCTTCTTCTATCATGGATCCAGGGATTGATCTGGGGTCAGTTTGAGAGGCAAGTGTTTTCACAAGCTGAGTCATCTCACCACTTTCTCCCTGACTTGTTTTGGATGTTGTACTGTAAGTACTGACAAGTGCAATTAGGCAAGAATAAACAAAGACATTAGGAAGGAAAGGGAGAAATTATTATTCATAAAACTCCAAGGAAATAATAAAAGATACCAGCAAAAAGTAAGTACATTAGCAAATTTTAGGATATAAATAAATTCAATATGTAAAAATCAGTTGTATGTTTGACAACCAATAGAAAACAACTGTAAATTAAAGCTTTATACAATATTATAATAACAGCAATCATATAAAATCTTAGCAATTTATCTGTTAAATAATCAAGCTCTACATGTTAAAAACTACAAAACGCAGTTGAAAATTAAAGAGTTGAGAACAAGTAGATGAAAAAATACATGTTCATTTGGTGTAAGACTTCAAAATTCTTACCATGTGAGTTCTTCAGTTAATCTATAGACTAAGTACAGTGTTGGTCAAAATATCAGAACATTTTTGTTTCAAAAGAAAAATTTACTCTAAACTGTAGTATGATGTGATTACAGGAAATAAATAGTAAAATGAGTATTTCAAAAGTCCATAAGGAAGCAATTTAATTTTTTCATAATAAAGAAGGGATAAATATTTGTGCCTGGAAGCTGGCTCAGTTGGTAAAATGCTTGTCTTAAAGGTAGTAGGACCTGGGCTCAATAGTCTTTAGAACTATTGTTTTTAAAAAAACGCAGGGCAGGGGTAGTGTTGTATTAAGGACTAGAAACCATACTGCTGGGAAGGTAGATACAGATACCTGAGACTTGCTGATCAAGACCTTGTCTCAATAAAAAGAAAAGAGGTAGACAACTCCTGAGAAACCATACCTGACGTTGTCCTCTCAGCTCCAAACATCCATGCACCTATCACAGAAGTGCACACAAACACCTTTTCTGTAATGAGAAATATTCGGGGGAATAGTTATAGCTAATCTCACTTAAAAATTATACAATGTAGATATGTGTTCAAATATGGCATCCCTTAAATATGAAAAATTTTACATACCAGCTAAATATCTACTTAAAAATCATTAAAACTAATTTGTGAAATTTGAATGTTTTAGTATGTCAGTTAAAGTGAAAAGAAAAGTTGAAAACTAAGAAATAGAGTATGGCCAAAATTTATGACACATGTGAAAGAAATTGTCTATGAACACAATACTATTTGCAATAAATGCACAATAAAAAAAAGAAAAAAGAATCTAAAAAGCGAAGACTGGCCAAATACCAAAAAATTAAGCACTACTGTGGAAGCCCATGTTTCCACTACTAAGTACTAACCCAAGAAAAAATAACAAGGTATCCATAGAATAATAAGTATATTAAAATGCCTATAGTAGCTTCATTTGTAAAAATCTGAAACTGGCAAACAGCCCAAGTGAACATAAATATATGAATAAATTAAAGAGTTGTAAAATGTCATGTGACAGAATAAAAAGGAACAAAGTATTGATATACATAATATTACTATTACATCTTAGAATAATAACACTGAATAAAAGAATCCAGATTAAAAGAGAAAAACGAGGCTGGGTATTGGTGGCACATGCCTTTAATCCCAGCACTCAGGAGGCAGAGGCAGGCGGATCTCTGAGTTCAAAGCCAGCCTGGTCTCCAGAGCGAGTGCCAGGATAGCTACACAGAGAAACCCTGTCTCAAAAAAGAAAAAAAAAGAGAAAAATGAAAAATACTACATAATATACTAATGAATATTTAGAATAATGCAAACTAATCCAGAATATAAATGATTGTCAGAGTTGTCTTCAATGGAGACTCATTGAGCATATTAACCACACTTAACAGCAGATTCCACATCAACAGTAAACAACCAACACAAAACAAACTCAATGGTATTTTGCAGACTTTTCATCTCATATTTTATTTTATTTCATCTCATATTTCATCTCATATTTATTTTATCTCATGTTTTATTTGGACATTTTTGTCTTTCTGGTCTGTTATATGTATATTATAGTTTAAAATATTATATTTTTATGGGTTTTGTTTGTGTGTGTTCCTTATGTTTTTCTTTTATCATTCAAGTTTGTTGGATTTTTCTTTGTTTCGTATTGTTTATTAAAGAGAATGAGAAAAAAAAAGTAAGGATGTGAAGTTGGGTGGGTGGGGAAGTAGGGAGGATTTGAGAGGAGTTGGAGGATGGAAAAAACATGACCAGAATATATTTTATTAGAAAATTAATAAGAAAGGAAAAAATCATCAAAAATTAAATTAATAAAACAATTATAAAATTTTAAAAATAGGGAAAAAAGTAATTTAATATGTTTGTCAATGTTCTATTGCTGTAAAAAGATACGATGACCTCAGCAATTCTTATAAAAGAAAGTATTTAACTGGGGCTGGCTCAGAGTTTCAGATGTTTAGTCCATTATCAGAATGGCAGCACTCAGTCAGACATGCTGGAAAAACTGAAAGTTCTCCATCAGGAGCCATAAACAGCAGGAGAAAGAGAGAGTCACTGGGCCTGGCTTAGGCTCCTGAAACCTCAAAACCCACCTCTAGAGACACTCTTCCTCCAACAAGACCACACCTACTCCAATAAGGCCACACCTCCTAATCCTAAACAAGACCACTACCTGATGACTAGATATTCAAATATATGAGTCTCTGGGACCATTCCTATTTAAACAACCCCATTTGTTCAGATGATAATTTACTAATTTGATTGACATAATCACTTCACAATAAACATTTAGCAAATCATTGTACTTTACTTGTTCATATATACAAATTTGCTAGTATTTCCACAACAAAACAGGAGAATAAAAAACAATAGGTGGTATAGAAGGGGGAATGTGGAAGAGATCACAGATGGGCACAAGGAAACTTTAAACAGATTGAGGTGACTATTTCATTATACATATATATGTTTATATATATGTATATATATATCATCTGTGCCTTTAAATATTACAGTATATTTTATATCAACTATATTTTAGTGAAGCTTTTTCTTTGTTCTCTTGACTCATCCCATCCAAGTATTAGCCTTTTGACTTTGGTTTTCTTATCATATCCACCTTGAATCTCTCTCAAAAAAGACTGAAGAGCAGCAATTCATAAAAGTTTTATCTTTCATAAATGACCAGCAGGCATGCACTTGGGGTAATATGCTTACCAACTATGCCTGTATGCAGCCATGTCTTACTGATCTAAATATATGTATGTCCCACAGTAGCTGGTAAACCTACAGAAGAGTTTGTGTGTTGCCTTGGCTTTTTTAAAACAGCTCATCAAGTTAGCACTTAAAGCCACAGATGGAATTCAACTTGACCAACCCAAAACAAACCTTCCAAACTGGAAAATTTCACCAAGGTTTTACAAGGTAATTTCTACATAATTAAATTACATTTAGTAATTTTTAATTAAAAATAGATTTTTCTCTCTCATAATAAGTCCTGACCTCAGTGGCTCCTCCCTTCACTCCTCTCAGCTATCTCCCCCAAAACACACACTCGTCTCCCCGGATCCATTCTCCCTCTATTGCCCTTCAGATAAGAGCAGCTTCTGAGACACAACATCAAACACACACACAAAAATAGAATAAGACAAGGCAATAGCCCTTACAAGGCTGAACAAGGCAACCCACAGGAGGAAACGATATCCAGGAGGGAGCAAATGGTCAGAGACACAGCCAGTTAGGAGTCTCACAAAAACACCAAGATAACAGCTACAACTTATAAACAAAAGAGCTGGTTGGATGGCCATTTTTACTATGTTAACCCTACTGATCTATAAGCATGGGGGAGTCTTTCCATCCTCTAGTATCTTTTTCCATTTCTTTCTTCAAAGACTTCAAAGGTTCTAACACATAAGTCTTTCATGTGCTTGGTTACAGTTACCCCAAGACATTTTATAATATTTGAGGCATTGTTTCCATGATTTCTTCCTCAGTCCATTTGTCATTTATATGTAAGAGGGCTATGGGACTTTTTTGAGTTAATCTTCTATCCAGCCACTGTGCTTAAAGTGTCCCCTGGTGAAACTTTTCAGTTACTTATGTATTCTATCTCACCATCTACAAGTGAGAATAGTTTGACTTTTTTTCCAATATGTATCTTCAGTTGTCTTATTACTTTAGCTAAAACTTCAAACTGGGCGTTCGTGGTATACGCCTTTAATCCCAGCACTCAGGAAGCAGAGACAGGTGGATATCTGTGAGTTCCAGGCCAGCCAGGTCTACAAGAGCTAGTTCCAGGACAGCCTCCAAAGCCACAGAGAAACCCTGTCTCAAAAAAATACAAACAACAACAAAAAAAAAAAAACCTTCAAACACTGTATTTAATAAATATGAAAATAGTCAACAACCTTGTCTTGTTCCTGTTATTTTGGAATTGCTATGAATTTCTTTCCATTTAATTTGATTTTAGCTATAAACTTCCTATAAGTTGCCTTTATTATGTCTAGATATGTCCCCTGTATCCAATCCACAATCTCTCCAGAACTTTTTACTAGGAAGGGGTGTTGAATTTTGTCAAATGCCTTTTATATCTAATGAGATGCTCATGTGTTTTTTTTTCATTCAGTTTGTTTATATGATATATTAAATTTACTGATTTTTGTGTGTTAAACCATCTGTGCATCTCTGGGATAAAGCCTACTTCACAGTGAATGATCTTTTTGATGTGTTCTTGGAATAAGTTTACAAGTATTTTATTGAGCGATCTTGCATATATGTTCCTAAGGGAAATTGGTCTGTAATTCTTTGTTGATTCTTTATGTGGTTTGCATACCAGAGTAACTGTGGCCTCATAAAATGAATTGGGCAATGTCCCTTCTGTTTCTATTTTGTGGAATAATTGGAGGAGTATTGGCATTAACTCTGCTTTGAAAATCTGGTAGAATTCTGCCCTGAAACCATGTGGCCCTCAGCTTATTGTTGGTTGGGAGACTTTTAATGATTGCTTCTATTTTCTTGGAGATTATAGGTCTATTTAAGTTGCTAATGTGATCTTGATTTAACTTTGATGATTAGTAAGTATGAAGAAAATTATTTATTACTTTTAGATTTTCCAATTTGATTCAGTATATATTATGAAGTATGTCCTTATGATTTTCTGGATTTCCTCAGTATCCATTATTATGTTCCCCTCTTTCATTAGTTGACTTAATTAATTTGGATATTCTGTCTCTGTCTTTTAGATTGTATAAGGGGTTGTCTATCTTATTAATTTTCTAAAAGAACCATCTCTTTGTTTCACTGATTCTTTGTATTGTACTTTTTGTTCCTGTTTTATTGATTTCAGTCTTCACTTTAATTATTTTTTGCAGTCTACCCCTCTTAGGTGTGCTTACTTCTTTTTTTCTAGATGTCTAAGGTGTTTTGTTAAGTTTCTAGTATAAGATCTCTCCAATTTGTTTATGTATGTACTTAGTGCTTTGAACTTTTCTATTTTCTCTTAGCACTGCTTTCATTGTGTCCCATAAGTTTGGGTATGTTGTATCTTCATTTCCATGGAATTCTAGAAAGTCTTTAATTTCTTTCATTATTTATATCTTGGGCCATTTTTTTTTCATTCAGCAGAGAGTTGTTCAATGAGTTTATAAACTTTTTATAGTTTCTGTTATTGTTGATGTCCAGCTTTAATCCATGGTAGTCTCATAGGATTATGGAGTTATTTCAGTTTTCTTGTATATGTTGAGACTTGCTTTGTGTCTGAGTATGTGAACAGTTTTGGAGAAAGTTCCATGAGGTGCTGAGAAGAAGGTACATTATTTTGTGTTTGGGTGAAATGTTCTGTAGATGTCTGCTAGGTCCATTTGTTTTATAACATCTGTTAGGTCCAGTATTTCTCTATTTAGTTTTTGTCTGGATGGCCTGTCCATTAGTGAGAGTGGGATATTAAAGTCTCCCACTATCAGTGTATGAAGGTTAATGTGTGATTTAAATTGTAGTAGCGTTTCTTTTACAAAAGTGGATGCCTTGTGTTTGAGGCATAGATATTAAGAACTGAAATGTCATCTTGATGGATGCTTCCTTTGATGAGTATAAAGTGTCTTTCTCCATCTCTTTTGATTTGGTTTGATATAAAGTCTATTTTTTAGATATTAAAATGGCTACACAGGCTGGTTTCTTAAGTTCATTTGCTTGGCATATATTTTTCCAACATTTACCCTGAGGTAATCTATCCTTGATATTGAGATGTGTTTTTTGTACAGAGCAGAAGGATGGCTCCTGTTTTCAAATCAATACTGTTAGTCTGTGTCTTTCTACTGGGGAATTAGGGCCATTGATACTGAGAGAAATCAACGAACAATGTTTGTTTATTCCTAGTATGTTTGGGTGGTGATGGTGTTGCTGATGTTGTTGATGTTGTTGTTGTTGTTGGTGGTGGTGAGGTGTGTGTGTGTGTGTGTGTGTGTGTGTGTGTGTGTGTGTTTTCCCTTCTTTTGTTTTTGCTAATGTGAGATTATTTATTACATGTGTTTTCATGGGTATAGTTAACCTTAGGTTGAAGTTTTCTTCTCCCACCTTTTTTAACGCTGAATGTGGAGGTAGACATTGTTTAATTTTGGCTTTATCATGGAATATATTTTTTTCTCCATCTATGGTGATTGAATTTTTACTGGGTATAGTGGTCTGGACTGGCATCTGTGGTCTCTTAGAATCTGCAAAACATCTGTGTGGCCTTTTTTATAGTCTACATGAAAAGTCAGGTGTAATTTCTAATAGCTGTGTCTTTATATGTTACCTGGTCTTTTTTCCTTGCAGCTTTTAATATTCTTTCTTTGTTCAATATGTTTAGTGTTTTGATGATTATGTGGCAAGGGGACTCTCTTTTCTGGTCCAATCTAATTGGTATGCTTCTTGTTCCTTTTCAGGAATGTCCTTCTTTGGATTAGAAAATTTTTCTTTTATATTTTCTTGAAAATATTTTCTGATAAATTTAGAAAATACCAGAGAATGGAATCAATACTTGGATAGGTAGGATCAACATAGTAAAAATGGCAATCTTGACAAAAGCAATCTACAGATTCAAAGCAATCCCCGTCAAAATCCCAACACAATTCTTCACAGACCTTGAAAGAACAATACTCAACTTTATAAGGAGAAACAAAAGACCCAGGAGAGCCAAAACAACCCTATACAATAAAGGAATTTCTGGAGGCATCACCATCCCTGACTTCAAGCTCTATTACAGAGCTATAGTCCGGAAAACAACTTGGTATTGGCACAAAAACAGATAGACCAATGGAATAGAGTTGAAAATGCTGATATTAACCCACACACCTAGGAACACTAATTTATACAATGCAACAAAGGGAACATCTTCAACAAATGGTGCTGGCATAACTGGATGTGGACATGTAGAAGACTACAGATAGACCCAAGCCTATTGCCATGAACAAAACTTAAGTAAAAATGGATCAAAGATCTCAACATAAATGCAGCCACACTAACCCTATTAGAAGACAAAGTGGGAAATACCCTTGAACTAATTGGAACAGGAGACTGCTTCCTGAACATTACACCAGTAGCACAGACACTGAGGTCAACAATCGATAAATGGGACCTCCTAAAACTGAGAAGCTTCTGTAAAGCAAAGGACACAATCAGCAAGACAGCTCACAGATGGGGAAAAATGGCAGCCCACAGATGGGGAAAAAATTTTCACCAACCCCACTCTGACAGAGGGCTGATCTCCAAAATATACAAAGAACTCAAGAAGCTAGTCTCCAAAACACCAAACAATCCAATTTAAAAGTGGGGTACAGAACTAAATAGAAAATTCTCAATAGAGGAATCTAAAATGGCTGAAAGACACATAAGAAAGTGTTCAACATCCTTAGCCATCAGGGAAATGCAAATCAAAACAACTCTGAGATACCATCTTACTCCTGTCAGAATGGCTAAAATCAAAAACACCAATGACAGTTTATGCTGGAGAGGATGTGGAGAAAGGGGAACACTTCTCCTCTGCTGGTGGGAGTGCCAACTTGTATAGCCACCTTGGAAATCAGTATGGCGACTCCTCAAGAAAATTGGAATGAGTCTACCACAAGATCCAGCAATTCCACTCCTAGGCATATATCCAAAAGAAACACATTCATACAACAAGGACATCTGTCCAACAATGTTTATAGCAGCACTATTTGTAATAGCCAAAAACTGGAAGCAGACTAGATGCCCCTCAACTGAAGAATGGATAGAGAAAATGTGGTATTTTACACAATGGAGTAGTCCTCAGCAGAAAAACAATGGAATCTTGAAATTTGCAGGAAAATGGATTGAACTAGAAGAAACCATTCTAAGTGAGGTAAGCCAATTACAAAACGACAAACATGATATGTACTCACTCATATGTGGATTTTAGACATAGAGTAAAGGATTACCAGCCTCCAATCCACACTGCCAGAGAAACTAGTAAACAAGTAGGACCTAAAAGAGACAAACATTGTTCCCTGGAGAAGGGGAAAGGGTCATGATTCCCTGAGCAAATTGAGAGCATGGGAAGTGGGGAGGGGGTGAGCTAGGAGAATGAGAAGGGAAGAAGAGGAAGGACGCAGAGGTCATGAGGGAGTAGAAAGGTTGAGTCAGGTGAAGAATAGAAGAAATATGTATGTGATAGATAGGGTTTTAGTTGGGGGGTGGTAGGGGAGGAAGGGAGGGAGAAGGGAACTGGGATTGTCATGTAAATCAATCTTGTTTCTATTTCAAATAAGAAAACAATAAAAAAAAGAAAAGTTACAACAGATTAGTTCTTTATACCTCACACCATCTCTGCTCTTGTTGGTATGTTATATTAGTGTCATACTTTTGTCACAGCTAGTAAGTCAATATTGATACCTTGCTCAGTTAATAGATATGTCATTTATTTTCCACCCAATAGACCATGTTTCTTTTTATGTTCCAGGACTAACTCAGAGTGCATACAATATGTAGTCGTGGTTCTTTGAAACCTTCTTAGACTTCTTATATTTGGATTCTTTCATGTTTTCTCTCTTAAGCTGAACATAAAATTCCAGAGGAGGGAGCCCATTGAAGTACTGTATTTCTCATTTCATATCAAGAGGTGTAAGTCTGCCTATTTTATCTCTGGTGATACTGATGACTGAGACTGTGTTTGCCTGTCAGCTTCACTATAAAGTTACACTTCAGCCTTCCCCATACCTTCCATGGAGAAAAGTTGCTAACTAGTGCATTTGCCTTAGGGTAGAAGCCTAAGGTCCACCTCTCCAAGGAGCAGCCCCATGAATTATTTAGACTTTGCTATTCAGATTTCTTCTCTGCCTCATTTCTTAATTATTCAATCATTCTATTTGTAGAAATTTTATTGTGAAATTTTAAACATTTTATAACAAATCCAATAAATAATATCTTATTTATTTTGTCACTCAAAATTGTTCAGCCTTTTGCTACCAGAACTTCATGATTGGGTTAGCTCATATCTTTGGCATACTGTGTAGTTTTAGGATTTTTCAGCACTCTTTCTTTCTTTCCAGGATTACTGAACATTAGCAAGAGTGTCTAACCTGCAGCCCACAGAGTATATGCATTCTAGAATAGCTGTGAACAACATGTTTGTTAATGATAATATCATGCTACAATATCAAAATTTTGTGAGAAGTCTTTCTTTTTTTTTACACGTTTCTTTTTCCAACCCTAAAAGCAGCAATTTCCCCAACAAATCCTTGCTCTTTCTTAGGTAATAAAAGTCCTTTAGCTTTAAAAACCAAGCTGGGCATTGGTGGCTCATGCCTTTAATCCCAGCCCTCGGGAGGCAGAGGCAGGCGGATCTCTGTGAGTTCAAGGCCAGCCTGGTCTCCAGAGCAAGTGCCAGGATAGGCTCCAAAGCTAAACAGACAAACCCGGCCTGGAAAAAAAAAAAAGAATCTCACACATTCCTGTGGCATTTCTAAAGTTACACTGGGATATTAGGGCAGTTACCCTACCAAGGCCTTGGGTCATCAACAAAAACTGAAGTGAGTAGTGAATCCTGAATAATTTATTTTATCAAAGTTTCTACCATGTAATTCGGTTATTATCTTGAGTTTTTAAAGTCCTTGAGTAGTTTACAATCAAATCAAAGTTGAGTAGCACAAGCACTTTCAGTAAGTCAGTTAAGGTAGCTCTAATTTTCAGTTTGGGCTTCTCAACTCAGCTTTTCACTGTATACTTTATAACCTTGGGTGATGTCTCCTCTTTTTGCTATTTGCATTCCTGGCTCTAATGGCTGAGATTTTCTTTAGTAACAGAATTTAAAATATAAAAACATAGAGATTTTAAAAGTCTAATACAATCTTAGTAAGTATGGCTTAGCTTCAAATGCTTTTAAAAATTCTTACCACTCAAATATTGTAGAACAATCTTCATACAGTCTCAAGTGCCTCCCAGGAAAATACCAATGAAGCAATCAAAAGTGAAAATTTACAAACACATACTCTGAGAATTATATTTTGAAATATCTAGGTACTGTTTGTTATTGTAAAATAATTATTATAGACCTGGAGAGGTGACTCTGCAGTTTAAAATGTACACTGTTGTTCCAAGAAGATCAGAATTCAGTGCCCAGCACACAAATCGGGGATGCTCACAAGTATCCCTACCTCCATCTCCCGGATATTTGATAACCCCTTCTAGCCTATGCAGGGGTCTGCCCCCCACACACCATTAGAACAATAAAAGCATAAAGCACTTGATCATATTCACCTCCCACTCTTCCCCACTAACTCCTTCTAGATCTACTCCTCACCTCCCTAAGTCCTTCACAACTTCTTGCTTTGATTTTTGCTTTGTAAATAATTCACAAACTCTAATTTGTACTACCCATGCACTCATGGGTGTGGGAACAAATATGATTAAAAAAACACACTGTATTGAGTTCTCTAAAACTTAATAAAGTATTTAAAATAATTATAAATGTTCTATTGTAAAATATCATTTATCAAAAAAATTGACGATCCTAACTAATATTATTTTTAAATAATAAAAATTGAAATCTGGTATTACCTTGAAGCTAGATGACCATAGCTTCAGAAGATACATGGAAATATAATAACAAATTCAATGAGAAAATGAGATGAGTTCTTTTGACTGCCTTGGCTCATTATGAATGCTGTACTTTGGGCCCATAATCTGCCAGAGTTAAAAAGGACTTTAGAATTACGTAAGCCAGGTTTATAGGAAAGAAAATAACACAACAGACCATGTAAATGTCATTGGTCATAATTGGTGAATAAAATGTTTTTGCAGTGTTTGGAGACTGATATAAAAACTTTTTAATGAGGGCTATGGTTGCCAATTCAACTGACATTAAAACAATATTTAACAATCATTCATTTTTTATTAAAACTATGAACTTTCATGGAAGGTAACTCAAACTCAAAACTAAGTGTTTATTAGAAATTTATTTTAATAGATTCCTGATATATTTATCTGATACAAACTAAATTTCTCAGCCTAGGTCATTATTTTTGAGATGCTGTTTTTTATTTCCACCAATATACGACACAAAATATTTTAAAATTATTGAGACATAGTCTCGAACCATTGTTAACAATTCTCTCATGTACTCTTAGGTAAACACAATTCTGCTTCTGCTCTTTGTCTAAAGAAGGTGAGGTCAAAGAAAGCGCTCAGATCCCTCCCAGCTTGAATGGTCTATTATCCTGACCATTGTTATCTCTTCTTTTATACACTCACTCCATGTTGTATGTAAATCATATGTGTTTCCATGATGACGTGTCATCCTTCTTCATAGGCTTTGTCCTCCAACTCTGTAATATTTAAAATGGAAGCATTTTTAAAAAGACGTCTTTCTAAATAAAGAATGTGAATTCTAGGGCATGTGGCTTTGCTACTATGTGCTCTTCCCTTTTTTCTATGTTCACACTCACAAAACGCAACTGATGCGAAGCCAGTATTAATGCCAGGGCTAGGGCAGGGATTTAAGAAATTAAGAAAATGTGCATTCAATTGTATGTCTGAGGCTATCAAGTATGTTAAATCTTGAGATAACTGTTATTTCCTTCATTTAGTGTTGCCTTCTCACCATATGGTCTGTATCTGGCATTTAGTGATAGCAGGCAGTCCATTTCCTTTTCATCATTTTCTGAACAGCAGGATGTAAATAGCATGACCTAAACCAGCTGGGCATGAAGGTGTTAACTCCCTCGGTCCTAACGAATGCACACCATATGCATATGTGTAATTGGCCTTCTGTTTTTTTGCATTCTGACCTTGAATTATTTTTCTCCATTTTAAAAAGATGATATAATTTGGACTTGCATTCTTGTAATGATAGCATTATTTCTCAATCCAAAAACATAAGTTACTTATTTTTCAATATCTACCCTTCTCTCTGAGTTCATCGCTAGGAGAGAAAAATGGCTTCACATTAAATTAAGTAACATTTAGAGGAGCCATCAGTCATCAGCTGAAATTAACCTGAACATGTCTCCAATGAGAGGCAGAGCATTTAAGCATGCCAGCTGGAAGGCATTTACAGCTTCATTTTTCTGACTTCATGGAAAAATCTTTCCAGTCCACATCTGTGAAGGCTTCATAATGATTCCAGGGATGGGAGTTTTGTGTGGCACTGGGGCACCAGAACCATTTCAACCACCCTAAAGTATTAGAAATGTGACCCAAATTAAGATCAAGAACCATTTTCAGTCACACATTGCAACTCTGCCCTCTAGTTTATTACTGATTTAAAGGCTACATCTAATTTACTAAAAAGCAGCTCAGAGCATGCAGAGCCTCTTTTGTGTGGCATCTCTTCTCAATAATTCCTTCATTATGACAGTAATTTACCTTGAAATTGGAAGAGCCATGTATGTCATTGGTTCAACCCTACAACTTTATAACCAAACAGAAGTTCTCCCTGACAGTGAAGGGATTATGCAGACCTGTACACTGCCTTGCAACAACATGAGGATGAAGCCCAGGTGGTTCTCCTGTAAACACCAGGCTATTTCTGCAATTCCAATGTATCATTGTCCTTACTCTATTAAAACCACAAGCGTACACAAAATGTTCACACACTCTGTTCATATATCAAGACTTTCATGAGCCATGATTACAAGCCAAAGGTTGATGTGCAAGGCACTATAAATATACATTTGTTTTGGTTTTTGTTGCAGAATCTCAGGCTGTCCTTCAACTGGCCATCTTCCTCCTACCTCAGCCTCTGTGGTGCTGGGGTTCCTGTCGTAGACTGTCATATTCATCTTGGTATAAATATAATTTAAACAACACAAGAGACTCTTCCTTGGTCATTCGGACAGCCCCATCTTTCCTGCAGTGACTAATAGTGAGTTATGTTGTGGTATGATGGGAAGATTATCATGAAAACTGATTGTTGATGTTTTGTGTAGGAAAAAATGGTATTTAAAACTTTGACTATGTCAATATTCCAAATTAGGTCTAACTGGGCATCTATTTAGGAAAAAGAGGAAATTTATTATCAACTGTTAAAAATCGCATTCCAAAGTTTCTCACTTGTTCGAGCACTGCAGGCATCTTTCTCCTGTAGCTCAGAGCTCCCTGTGTAAACCACTCCAGAGGCATGAGAACTGCCAAGTGCCCAAAGAGTAACCTGGAACTCAGAGTATGTCATGAGTTTCTTTAACATGGAGTCAGTTCAATGTTCACATTCCACCTTGGTCATTTACTAGTCATGCAATGTGAGCAAAATGTGTCTCAATTTTGACTTCATGAAAATAAGATAATACAATTTCTAGAGTCATGATTAGGATTAAATTATAATTATAGTTATAATTCAAAGCTATCTTGTAGGGAATGCTTTTTAAAAGGCAATTCCATTTCCACTGCCAAAGAAATATGTCTACAATCCAGTCATGTGGTAATATATTACTTATGATTTATTAAAGCTTGCCTGAGGATTCAGAAAGCAAAGTCAGCCTCAAGCTATAGAGACCAGGCAGTGGTGGTACACAGCTTTAATCCAATGACTCTCAAGATTTAGAGGTAGATGGATCTCTGTTAGTTCAGGGCCCACACTGAGCTACACAAAATTGATCCAGTCCTAAAGAGAAACAGCTCACATAAAGATGATCTGAGCACTTGGGAAGAAACGTCTTTAATCCCAGGACTCATGAGAGGTGTTTAAGATAGGAACAGTGTCTCACAGCTGGCATTAATTTTCCAGCCACATTGACGATGGGAATTCATTAAGTCTCAGGATTCTCCAGCCACACTGAGGAGAGCATGGCAGTCTGGGACTTCAGTCTGAGGTTTGATGGAGCCAGGATCCTCTTTCAGTCTGAGGTAGAGGTAAGAGCTAGTGGCTGGATGCTTCATTTTTCTCTTCTTCAGCTTAAAGCTTGAACCCCAAAATCAGTCTCTGGGTCATTTATTTATTTTATTACACAGTCAGGTGATTGTTTCAGAATAATTGATCAGAAAATGTCAGGATATATGCCTTAGAAAGGCAAAAAATACATGTAGTGCTATCCTCATAACTATAAAACAAAGTATACAAAGATGAACCAAACAATCAGTGTATGGAGCATAAAAATATGCAACTAGGCCAATCAGGTGGGTGAGGTATATAAAGGGATCATTAGTGAGAATAGGCTGAAAATGGTAACAATAAGGAGGAGAAAAAAAGAGGACTAGCCTTGGACCATGGAGGAGGAAAAAAGAGGACTAGCCTTGGACAAGGGAGAGGACAGACCTACTGAGCTAGTCCATGGAATTTAAAGGGATGTTACTCTTAATCTAACTTGCAGGGGCATTCATATAGCAAACTATGAATCAAGATTGAGAATGACCTTAAAATGTTAATATACATATGTCCTTACTATTAGTATTATGCCATCCGTGTTTCAAATATTTCCTATTTTTACATTTAAATTGGAAGATATAGAGACTTTCCTGGTCCCATTTTCTTTCCAAATATAGTTATATACATATTTGTGCTAAAACATGTATGTGCATCCTTGATAGTGAATAACAGAAAAAATTCTCAAGATGTAAGTTATCCAGAAGGTAAGGGAATTTTTAAGTAATGAAATAAAAACACATTGGGACCCAAATGCCTGAAGATCACATATCAACAAAATAAAACCTAACTCATGTGTTTCAGTTAAAAGAAGCAAGACTATGATAAACCTATCAGAAATGTCCAAGTTACCTTGAATTACGTACACAGACTTTCCACCTGGATAGTACAGATGTAATGTCTACATATGTCTACATTTCTGAGACCAGCTTTTCATCTTGGCTTTATTCCTCATTCACCCTGAAATAAAAATTCTCTCCTTCAAACTGGAGCCACATATTATAAACCAGGTTTGTGGGCTGCAGAAGTTATAAATCACAGTGTTCTTAAGATCCCTAAAATGTTCATCAGTTCAATTGCTGTGTGTGTGTGTGTGTGTGTGTGTGTGTGTGTGTGTGTGTGTGTGTGTGCATGTGTGTGTGTAGGAGGTAAAGATAGTATGCTCATGTGTGCTTGCACAAATCTATGTGTCTGCATGTGCACATCTGTGTGCATGCACGCCAATACCAAAAGGCAGTCTAAGTCTGTCATTTGCCTAGGCTGACTTGGATGTCCAGAGTGACATGGAGACACACCCAACTGTCTCTGTTTCTCTAGCACTGCACTGCAATCACACACCACCACATCTCACTTCTATAGGAGTCTGCTGGTGCTTGAACTCAGGCTTCATGCTTACAAGGAAACGGCTTTCATTTCTAACAGAATATTCTCATATATACATAAATATATTTCATCAGAAATGGTGAATAATAGAAAAGAAGTATATATAATTATATGTATCATATATAATAATTATATATACATAGCTATATGTATAATTTTACTGTGAAGACAAAGACTTTTAAAACATATGGAAAAAATGAATGATGTGGAAGTCATTCAGTCCGGAACAGTTGGTCATATGCATTATTTATTTGTTGTGAAGAAAACAGGAGAAGCATTAGTTTACCTGTATTTGAGGTTGTTGTATAGGTTGCATCCTGGAAGGAAATCAAAAAGTATCTGCTAGCAATATGCCTGATACATTTGGAAAACCACCAATTTTAGCAATCCCAACCTAACCAGCTAATCCACCTAATATAAAGAAAATATTTATCCATTTGCTCACCTGACAATGATAGAACTGACAAATTAATATGGGGATTATTAAGTCCAATGATTTAACATCACTGTGAGTTGTTGCCTCATTCAGGGATGCTGAGGGTCTGTGTGGTAGAATATGAACCAGTAGACTGTAATCAAAGCTTCCAATCCTTCAATTTCATCAATAGAGTGAGGCTCAGTCACCACATCTTTGTTGAACAGTACTAGGAATGCAGTTCTTCAGTTCAATACTAGGAAATATTAAGAAAGAATGAAACAGTGTGATGAGCACCTTCCTCCTAGGATTTAGGACAGTCTTTGCTCACATTCCAGACCATACAGGCATTGGCCACAAAGTCAGCATTTCACCATATTAATTAGGAAGGCACCTTTCATTTACTTATCAATAGTGTTTTGCCTTAGGAAAACAAATGGAAGGTACAGGAATATATTTATTTGTTTGTTTATTCTTATTTATTTAGTGTGTTTTTATTTAAATTAGAAACAAGCTCCTTTTACATGTCAATCTCAGTTCCCTCCCCTCCTCCCCTTCCCTCCACCAACCCCCTATCCTATCCCCTTTCTGGGCCCCAGGGAGAGTGAGACCTTCCATGAGGGATCTTCAAAGTCAGTCTTATCATTTGGAGCAGGGACCCTCTCCCACGTGTCTAACCTGAGACAGCATCCCTCTATGTGGAGTGGGCTCCGAATGTCCATTCTTGCGCTAGGCATAAATACTGATCCACTACCAGAGACCACATAGATTAACAAGAACTCCACACTGAAATCCTTGTTCAGAAGGTCTAGAACAGTACTTTGATGGTTTCCCAGCTATCCGTCTGGGGTCTATGAGCTCCCCCTTGTTCAGGTCAGCTGTTTCTGTGGGTCTCTCCAGACTAGTCTTGACCACTTTGCTCATCACTCCTCCCTCTCTGCAACTGAATTCAAGAGTTCAGTTCAGTGGTTAGCTGTGGGTGTCTGCTTCTGCCTCCATCAGCTATTGGATGAAGGCTCTAGAATGATATATAAGGGAGTCATCAATCTCCTTATCAGGGAAGGGCATTTAAGGTAGCCTCTCCACTATTGCTTAGATTGTTAATTGGGGTCATCCATCCTTGTAGATCTCTTGGCATTTCTAGATTTCTCTTTAAACATATAAGGCTCCCTCTATTATGGTATCTCTTTCCTTGCTCTCCTCTATTCTTCCACCAACTCAATTTTCCTGCTCCCTCGTGTCCCTCTCCCATCCTTTTCTCCCCTTCTCTTTCCCCTAACTCCATCTCCCCTCCTCCTATTCTCCCAGTTAGCTCAGGAGATCTTGTCCCTTTCCCCTTCTTTGGGTGACCATATATGTCTCTCTTAGGGTTCTCTTTGTTTCCTAGCTTCTCTGGAGGTGTGGATTATAGGCTGGAAATCCTTTGCTCTATGTCTAAAATTCATATTTGAGTGAGTACATACCATGTTTGTCTTTTTGTGATTGGGTTACCTCACTCAGGATGGTTTCTTCTAGTGCCATCCATTGCCTGCAAATTCCAAGATTTCATTGTTTATTTTTTCCTGCTGAGTAGTACTCTATTGTGTAAATGTACCACATTTTCTCTATCCATTCTTCATTTGAGGGGCAACTAGGTTGCTTCTAGGTTCTGGCTATCATAAATAATGCTGCTACAAACATGGTTGAACAGATGTCCTTGTTGTATGAATCTTTTGGATATATGCCTAAGAGTAAATTGCTGGATCTTGTGGTAGACTCATTCCCATTTTCCTGAGTAATCTCCATACTGATTTCCAAAGTGGCTGTATGAGTTTGTACTGGCACCAGCAGTGGAGGAGTGTTCCCCTTTCTCTACATCCTCAACAGCATAAACTGTCATTGGTGTTTTTTATTTTAGTCATTCTGACAGGAGTAAAATGGTATCTCAGAGTTGTTTTGGTTTGCATTTTCCTGATGGCTAAGGATGTTAACACTGTCTTATGTGTCTTTCTGCCATTTTAGATTCCTCTATTGAGAATTCTCTATTTAGTTCTGTATGCCACTTTTTAATTGGATTATTTGGTGTTTTTGTGAGTAGCTTACTGAGATCTTTGCATATTTTGGAAATCATCCCTCTGTCAGATGTGGGGTTTATGAATATCTTTTCTGATTTTGTAGGCTACCATTTTGTTTGGTTGACTGTGTCCTTTGCCTTATAGAATCTTCTCAATTTCAGGAGGTCCCATTTATTAATGGTCACCCTCAATGTCTCTGCTACTGGTATGATGTTCCTGTGCCAATTTGTTCAAGGGTACCACCTACTTTCTCTTCTAATAGGTGCAGTGTGGCTGGATTTATGTTGAAGTCTTTGATCCATATGGACTTAAGTTTTGTGCATGGCAATAGATATGGATCTGTCTGCATGCCAGCATCCAGTTATGCCAGCACCATTCATTGAAGATGCTTTCTTTTTTCCATTGTATAATTTTAGCTTCTTTGTCAAAAATCAGGTGTTCACAGGTGTGTGGGTTAATGTCAGGGCTTTGAATTGGATTCCATTGGTCTATCTGTCTATTTTTGTGCCAATATCAAGCTGTTTTCAGGACTATAGCTCTGTAATAGAGCTTGAAGTCAGGGATGATGATGCCTCCTGAACTTCCTCTACTCTACAGGGTTGTTTTGGCTATCCTGGGTCTTGTTTTTCCATATGAAGTTTGGTATTGTTCTTTCAAGGTCTGTGAAGAATTGTGCTGGGATTTTGACATCCAAAAGACTTCACATTACAAGTATTGGTGAAGATGTGGAGAAATATGAGCCCTTGCATACCTTTGGGTTCAGTTGAGACATTACAGAAAAGAGCACACGGGTCCTTCTTAAGATTAAAGCATGAAGGACAGTGTGGAGCAGCAATAATTTGGTGTTCTCTGGTGTACCCAGAGGATTTCTATTTCTCTGCTGAATACAGCCAGGCCCTTGATCCAACCAGTTTTCTTCCTCTGTCACCAATGGACTTTTCTATTGTGAATCTCAGTTGGAAGTTTTTTTTTGTTCTTTTATTTCTTTCTGCCAAGGTATCTTTTTAGATATGCCTTCTCTAACTATTTTACCTTAAATGTGATTCTTGTTTACTTTTTGTCTTTTATTTTTGAGATTAAAATCTAATTACATCTTTTTTCTCCCCTTTCTTCCCATCAAACTCTCTCATATACATCTTCCTGCTATCTTTCAAATCTATGAATCTATGTCCTTTTTCCATTAATACTTATTACATGAATGTATGTATGTGTATTCTTAATCACAACCCAAAACAAAGAACCACTGACAACCAATGGATGCTGGCTGTAAGTGGGTGAAACAATCTCCTCCAGTGAAGAGACATCAATTTTTTATCCAATACAAATGGTCAGCCCTGAAAATGCATACACAAGTAAAGTTATACATACTGAAAGCTTTCCACTTTTAGTAGTTATCCATAACAGTTTCTCAAAGGAGGCCACATGGGTTCACATTCCAATTCTACTGCTAGGAACTGGGAAGTGTAAGTGAATATACCTTAATTTTCTCCACTGCAAAATGCAAGTGTCCATAACACTCTGTTTTGAAAATTAAATAATGTATGTAAACCACTTTAGAAATATATCAGCTATTATTATTACTTATCAAAATTAACCTGACCACACAGGTCATATTAGTGACACCAAAAAGCTAAAAGTAGTTTAGGGCTTGTTTTTGTGGTCAAGTGCCTAGGCAAAGATCAGATAGCCAAGTTATTTCTCATTGATTCTAAGCCACTGAGTCATATTTTTTTGTGATGCTAAACCTAGAGCCAGAACAAAGAGCAAAGGGAACCAAATTTGCTTAGGTGTCTATAATGGGATTGGTATAAAAAATTATGTGTGGATGCACTAAGGAAATGGCATACATAATTTAAACCAAGCATTAAGCTGCTCCTTTCAACAAATAAAGCAGACATTTCTTTTGGACATTTAATAGTAATGACTTCGAAAGTGACAGAGCAATTTCAAAACACTTGATTTTAATATTCATATAATGTGTGATATGTGCATATCTATGTGTCCATGTGCATACACAGAGACAAAAGGATGACATCAGTTATCATGCTTAGATTTTTACATGGGTTCTGGGGATTTGAACTTAGGACTTCATGTTTGTAGAGCAAGTGCTCTTATTCACTGAGTCATCTCCCCAGCCCTCAACTAAAGTATTATTAAGAGAACAAGGAGAAAAGGAAGCCACCGTTTCAAAAGAAAAAAGAAGAAAATTTATCATTTTGCCTTTTCTTGAAGTTCCTATTTGTGGCATTGAATTGTATCTGATCTTAAGATACATTGCCTCATTGAGCTCATCCACACAACAAGCAAGCTATTTTCATTAAGTCTAATGAGTTCTAGAGCATACCATGATTCTTGTTTCTGGTGCATTAGCAGCCATAAATTTAACTCTAACTTTTAGGGGAGAAACCTTCCCCTCAGTTAAAGTCCCAAGATTTGCACACCTTTGTCTACTATATTTTAAAGACAATCCCTAAAAGGTGATGATGTCAATACATAAGTGATGTTAATTTTACCTCTTTTGCAAAACATGTGCCCATACTTTATCACTTTCACCACTAAGGTTTTGGGATAGAACACTTGGTGTTTCATATATCTATTTCTGCATATAACTCCAAAGTTAACATAGCAACAGTCATACCAGGATTTTATAAAGTGCCTCATGAGATCTTCTACTAAAGTGATTTCACGCATAGAGGAGACCAGAAACTCTTATATGCCATGATCAATGCCTGATGCTTTTCAGCTATGTGAGCTACTTTAAAGTTTTACGGGCTTAACTTTTCACCCTGCTGCCTCCTACACTTTTCAATCATGCAAGCTTTTCTTTAGGCAACTATTAATATTTTATAGACCTCAGATACTGCATAGAGCATATATTGGGAAGTAATGCTGACAAGCATAAAGCAGCACTTCACACACACAAAATTCACCTATAAAGAGCAAGCATAAACTATGAAGCACGGGATACAGAAAAGACAGTGTGTTGGCAATGGCAAGAATATATCCAAGTGAGACTATTTACAACAGTAAATACAGTACTGCCTGAACCAACAGACTTTGGGGAATATCACACATTATAAAACCAAAAGATTTATATCAATGATAATGATGATGAAGAAGTCTCGTTGGCTGTATCACCTTCAAATAGACATGATAGTGTGGCAACCACTTCAGAACCATTCCTCTGAAAAACAAATTTTAAAGTTTTGCTATTCACGAAAATCCATGATACAAGGTAACTTGGTCCAAAATGATAAAAGAAATGTTCCTTAAAATATTATAATGATTCCTTTAGCCTGCAAAAGGTAACTTCAAGAGTCATGCTGAGCACATTTAGAAGTAAATCATGAGTAAAATTGGTTCAGAACATACTGCTTTTAATAAATGAGTTAGAGAAAAACTATGTACTCATCCATGGGTGTCATGCCAAAATATACTAGCTTGCAGAATTTGGTGCTTGTACCCTTGAACAAGAGGGTAAATCCATTCCCTCTCCTTCAGTGAAATATCTATGAAGTTACAATAGCTAGATTTGGCAAACAAAATACACAATGCCTATTGATTTTCTTCAAGATTCGCTGAAAGTTAAATCATAGCAAAGGTATCCCAATAGTCCTACTATAAGTATAGTATAAACATGTTTTTAATTGCAAGAAAGTATATCTCCAAGCTTATAGAACTAACCTTAAGGAAGATAAAACAATCAAGTATTTGGACCTTTGACATGGAAATAAGAAAATGCCCTATAAATCTCTATCATTGATAATTAGCCAAGGCTCATAAAACTGTTTTTGGTGAGACCATAAATGTAAATTTAGCTGTTATGTCTTTAGGACTCTTTGCTAGGGACCTGATGGTAACTCAGATATCATCCCAGTGACAAGAATGCACTGTCTGAATCTACACTGATAGTTGTGATGTTAAGCATTTTTCCCAAAATTCATGTTCATGGGTAGATTCAATGTTATTACTGAGTGACCTTTTTTTCTTATTTAAAAAAGATATCATCCAGTAGCTCATCAAAGCAGAAGTAGGCACCCACAGGTAAACACTGAGCCATACACCCAGAATCCAGTTTGTAGAGAGGGAGGTGGGATGAGCAAAGTAGCCAAGACTGTGCTGGAGAAACCCACAGAAGCATTTGGCCTGACCTAGTAAGAGCACAAAGACCCCAGTTGTAAAGCTTGGGAACCAGCATTGGACCAAACCAAGCCTGACTGTGGATGCCAGCAGTCTATGGGACCTCTAACAGTAAATCCAGTGTTTATCCCTAGTGCACAAATGGATGTTGGGAGCCCATTCCCTATGGATGGATACTATTGCAGCCCAGATACATGAAAGAGGGCCTAGGCCCAACCCCAACTAATGTGACAGATTTTGATGATTCCCACATGGAAGGCCTCAATATCCTTGGGGAGTGGGTGGGTGGGTTGGGAGGTGGGTAGCATGGGAGGATGGGAGGGCAAGGGAATGGGGGATTGATATGTAAAGTAAGTAAAATAAAGTTCATAAAATGTAATATGTAAAGTTCATAAAATAAAAAAATAAATTAAAAAAAAGAAAAAAATCATGAAATTTTGTCTGCACTATCCTCAGTCTCTTCCTACCCTTTTTGTCTTCTTTCCTGACATGACCCAGGAAGGCAGCTTGTAGTAAATCTTATATCCTTCATCTTGGACTTCCCGATCTTCAGAACTGTAAGCAATACCTTTATTTTCTGTATAAATTAGATGGCCTCATGTAGCTTTAATTTGCTTGGAGGAAGGCCTCCAGGTCATGAATCCCTATCCTGTGGCCCACTGCGGGAAAAGTGTGGCACTTTCTCTTCCTCCTTACAATAAGTACACTCTGGTTTCACTACATATGGAACTGCTCAGTTTATCCACTATGTCATGGTAGAGTTACTGGAGACAGGTAGACAATTTTATAATTTTAGAAATGGACTATTGACATAAGCTAAGAAATCAAAGCTTAAGTGACTGGAGTTTAAGTTGGAAGAATGACCTCAGTGCATTCCAGAGAGAAATTGAGCATAAAGGTTAATGCTTAATACTTGGCCCTTGGGTAGAAATTGTTCTTGAGCTAATTAGCCTCCACCCATGTCTCTACATTTCTTCTGAAAACACAACACAGTCATCTAACTTACCCACTAAAGTCATTGAGCTCCCACTAGCTCAGATTAGCTGTTTCTGTGGGTATCCCCAGCGTTTGTTAATATTACCACTCCTCTCTCTCTTCAACTGGACTCTGGGAGTTCTGCTCAGTGCTTAGCTGTAGATATCTGCATCTGCTTCCACCAGTTGCTGGATGAATGTTTTATGATGATAATTAAGGTGGTCATCAGACTAGGCCCTCTGAATATGGGTGACGGTTTTATGGCTTAGATGGTTTGTGGGACCACTGGCAATGGGACCAGGATTTATCCCTAGTGCTTGAACTGGCCATTTGGAGCCCATTCTCTTTAGAGGAATACCTTGCTCAGCCTAGATATACGGGGGAGAGCATTGGTCCTGCCTCAAAGTAATGTGCCAGACTTTGTTGACTCCTCATGGGAAGCACTACCCTCTCTGAAGAGTGAAGGGGTGGGAAAGTGGGGAAAAGCGGGGGAAGCATGAGGAAGGGAAGGATTTGGGAGTGGGATTGTTGTGTAAAATGAGAAAAGATGGGGCCTCCTGTAGTAGATCAGCACTTATCCCTAGCATAGGTGTGGACTTTGGGAACCCATTCCACATAGAGGGATACTCCCTGAGCCAAGACACACAGGGGTGGGCCTAGGCCCTATCCCAAAGGATATGATAGACTCTGATGACCCCCCCCCATTGAAGGCCTCACCCTCCCTGGGGAGCATAAAGGATATGTGATAGGTAGGGTTTTAGTTGGGGGAGGTAGGGAAGGAGGGGAGGGAGAGGGAACTGGGATTGACATGTAAAAGGATCTTGTTTCTAATTCAAATAAAAAAATGTGAAAATTATTCAAGAATAGTGAAAAAAAATTTTTTAAAAAGAAGTATTTCCAAAACAGAATACCAAGGTAGAATCAGAAGTAGAATTGCCTGGGAGAATGTTGAATTGCTGTGACCTGGGTAGTTGTTGGATACAGGCTGCCCTGACGGATTTCTATCTATCTAAGTTGGCCATGTTGGACTTCCAGTGGATGCCACTTCTCACACTCCCCTAGTTGCCAATGCCTGTTCCTCATCCACAGTACTCTCCTTTCTGGGCTGAGGTGGGTAAACCTAAATAGGTCTGTTGAGCTGTCTGGAAATAGAGGCCATCTATGCTTCTACCTTACACAGATTTTTTTAGGAAGAGCCACACAAAACATATTTAGTTAACATCCATTAGGGTTGAATAAATATCATGACCTCTATTCATTTCTTATTATTGAGAAGTCTTTCATTATACATTGCCTGACAGTATTTAAAAATTAATTATGAGTCAGGAATGAGTTAATAGAGGTTCCATTATCCTCTTTTTTCTTCCATATTCTCATCATTCCAGAGTCATAATTCCAAATTGAGGCCTCATTATTGAAGCAACTCATTGATATAGCAGGTCAAGCCTTCACCCATGCTATTTCCAGAACTCTATTTTTCACTTAGATTGGCAGTTCTCTTAATTAACACATTTTTTCTATTTACTACAAAAGTTCAAGGTTGGAGCTAATGCCAAGAACATGCATAGTGAATTCATAGTGAATATATCATGTTAAAAATAAATGGTTTTATGTAAGACACTGGAGAAACATCTCAAAAACACACTAGTAAATTATATTTTCCAATGATTAATAATTGATTTTCAACATGATAACCAAACTTGGTTTATGAATTCATTTAAAAACATACATTAACTTAAGGGTATGCATACATTCTGCAGTGTGTAGAAGACAACTTGAAGTAAGGAGTTTGCTTGATCTTCCCAATTTGTGTGTTCCAGACTTCAATGTTCCACTGCCAACTCTACTGGTAGAGCTCTTTCCTGCTGAACCATCTTGGCAGCCCAAGTTTACTTTCCTTGTTTATATAAACATAAAGATCAGTAGATTAGCATGAATATTTCATTGTTAACATAAGCGGCATCAGTGAAAAAGAAGATATCTCTATTGTTATAATTATTATGAGTGCCATAAAAATTTGTAAAGACATACAGATATTTCATTTTTAGCATATACTTCCACATTATTATTATTATTATTATTATTATTATTATTATTTTAAAAAGAACTAAGCTTGTTTTATATGTCAATCTAAGTTTCCTCTCCCTCTGCTAATCCCTGCCTCCCAACAACTCCCTATACCATCATCTTTCTGCTCCAAATGGAGGGTGAGGCCTTCCATGGGTGATCTTCAAAGTATGTCATATCATTTGAAGCAGAGCCTAGAACCTCCCCCATGTGCCTAGGCTGAGAGAGTATATCTCTAAGTGGAATGGGCTCCCAAAGTCCATTCTTGTACTGGGGATAAATACTGATCCATGAACAGAGGTCCCACAGACCTCCAAACTGACATCCACATTCAGGGATCTGGAACAGTCCTATGTTGGTCCCAGCTATCATTCTGGGCTCCATGAGCTCCACCTTGTTCATGTCAGCTGTTTCTGTGGGTCTCTCCAGACTGGTCTTGACTTCTTTGCTCATCATTCCTCCCTCTCTGCAACTGGATTCCAGTTCAGTTCAGCTCAGTGCTTAGCTATGGTGTCTGCTTCTGCTTCCACCAGCTACTGGATGAAGGCACTAGGATGGCATAGAAGATAGTCATCAATCTCATTATCAGAGAAGGGCCTTTAAGTTAGCCTCTTGACTATAGCTTAGATAGTTGGTTGGGGTCATCCTTGTAGATCTCTGGACATTTCCCTAGTGCCAGATTTCTCTTTAAACATATAATGCTCCATTTATTATGGTATCTCTTTTCTTGCTCTCCTCTATTCTTCCCCTGACCCAATCTTCCTGTTCCCACACATCTTCCTCTCCCCTCCTGTCCCCCCGTTCTCTTTTTTCTAACTCCCTCTCCCCTTCCCCCATGCTCCCAATTAGCTCAGGAGATCTTATCCCTTTCACCTTTCAGGGGAACCATGTATGTATGTCTCTCTTAGGTTCCTCATGTTTCCTAGCTTCTCTGGAGGTGTGGATTGCAGGCTGGAAATCCTTTGCTCTATGTCTAAAATACATGTATGAGTGAGTACATACCATGTTTGTCTTTTTGTAACTGGGTTACCTCACTCAGGATGTTTCTTCTACTGCCATCCATTTGCCTGCGAATTCCAAGATTTCATTTTTTTTCCTGATGAGTAGTACTCTATTGTGTAAATGTACAACATTTTCTCTATCTGTTCTTCAGTTGAGGGACATCTAGGTTGCATCCAAATTCTGGCTATTACAAATAATGCTGCTATGAACATAGTTGAATAGATGTCCTTGTATAACTGTACATCTTTTGGGTATATGCCTTAGAGTGGAATTGCTGATCTTGTGGTAGACTGATTCCCATTTTCCTGAGGAATTGCCATACTGATTTCCAAAGTGGCTGTATGAGTTGGCACCCCCACCGGCAGTAGAGGAGTGTTCCCCTTTCTCCACATCCTCTTGAGCATGAATGTCATTGTTGTTTTGGATTTTTACCATTCTGACAGGAGTAAGATGGTACCTCAGAGTTGTTTTGATTTGCATTTCCCTGATGGCTACAGATGTTGAACACTTTCTTATGTGTCTTCCTGCCATTTGAGATTTCTCTATTGAGAATTCTCTATTTAGTTCTGTACCTCAATTTTTAATTGGATTATTTGGTGGTTGTGTGAGTAGCTTCTGGAGTTCTTTATATTTTTGGGAAACCAGCCCTGTGTCAGATGTGGGGTTGGTAAAGATCTTTTCCCATTCGGTGGGCTTCCCTTTGTCTTGTTGACAGTTTCTTTTGCCTTACAGAAGCATCTCAGTTTCAGGAGGTCCCATTTATTAATTGTTGATTTCAGTGTCTGTGCTACTGGTGTTATGTTCAGGAAGCAGTCTCCTGTACCAGTTTGTTCAAGGGTACTTTCCACTTTCTCTTCTAAGAGGTTCAGTGTGGCTGGATTTATTTTGAGGTCTTTGATCCATTTGGACTTAAGTTTTGTGCATGTCAATAGATATGGATCTATCTGCAATTTTCTACAGTTCAGCATTCAGTTATGCCAGCACCATTTGTTGAAGATTCTTTCTTTTTTTCCATTGTATCATTTTAGCTTCTTTGTTAAAAATCTGATATTTGTAGGTGTGTGGGCCAATATCAGGGTTTTCAATTACATTCTGTTGGTCTACCTGTCTATTTTTATACTAATACCAATTTGTTTTCAGGACATATATAGCTCTAATAAAGCTATATATAAAAACTATTTGTAATTTGAAAGACAAAACTAGCTTTTATTTCTTTCCTACCCATGAAGCTAAAGTAAAACATTAAGAGTACTATAGACTTTACTTGTCCTTAATCAATGTAAAATTTTTGGAGGAATTCAAACAGACTGTGGTTATAAACCCTGGCACCTGAGCTTTAATGGTCACCCTCAGCCTTTCTCGAAATCAAGGAAAAGTCTTTTGCAATTAATACTTTGCTGAGTCAATATTCTACCAAATCAAATTTGATTTATATGGTGTGAGTACATGAGATCATTGATAAGAATCCTTCTTAAATGCCTGAAACAATATGATAATTGGAAAATAAGAATTTGAGCTAGTTTTCATAAATTGTTTTATTTTTGTATGATGTCTCCCATTTCTGGATCCTCATATAATGCTTAATACTTAGGCTCATGGCAGCTTGATCATATATTACAATAAGCCCACAATTGGCAATGAAAAGTTGGAGAACTTAAATTCCACACCTTATAGTCACTAACCCCAATTAGCCAGGTCCTGATCAGTAACTAACTGCTTTCCTCATTTTTGCCTCTACTTCTTCTATAGTTTGGATCTTGTGAGACCCCCAAAAGTCCAGGTGCCAAAGGCATGATCCAGGTTACTACTTTTGGGAATTGCTACAACCTTTAAGAGACAGAGCCTACCAGGAGGTATTAATATTTTGAGGAGAAGTTGAAATGGAATATGGGACCTTAGTCTCTTCACTTTTCTTTTGCTTGTTGGACACAAAGTGAATAGTCTCACTCTACCTCATGGTTCTACCATATTCTACACAAACCCAAAGCAACAGGTTAGAATGGCCCTTGACTGTAACCTACTGTGAGTTAAAATAAACCTCATTTCTTACCAATTACTTCAGGTACAGGAAAAAGAAGGTGATTTACACAACTTCTAGATGACAATTATGGAGAAAGCAAGATCTACTCCCCTAGTCAATCATAGAATGCCCAGTTTAACAAAACAGCCGAAAGCTTCCCCTGCTAAGAGTTCCAAGTTGGAAAACTTTTCCTCATGTCTTCTATATTTACCACAGTTCAGTCTGCTTTTAGTTTTATGTCAAACATAAATGACAGCAGCTGATACTGTTGATAAGGGGCTTCTTAAGAAGCAGCCTTTGCTTAACTTTATTTTACCATTTTCAAAATTGCCATTTGAGAGGTCTTCGTTTACTTCTTGTGGGTAGTTAACATTCTCTAAGTAATATTCTTAGAATGTAAGGCTATTTGATCTCTATTTTATATGAATCTTGTCCTCCACAAGTCCATTATATCTCCCTGCCAAGTAAGATCCAGTTTAACAGTTTGCTAACTAAAGGAGACATTTTTCCCAAAGAATGATTTAGAGCCAGGTATGGTAATTCATGTCTGTAATCCCAGCACTTGAGAGGTAGAGGCTGGGGGTTACTGAAAGTACAAGACCAGTGTGCGGTATATAGTGATTTCCAGGCTAGCAAGGATACACATGAAAGTGTCTTAGAAAATAAGAAGATAAAAAAGAATTGAAATTCATTAATAGAGTGTTCTAGTTACAAACCCCAGTTACATCTGACTCTTTTGGTTTCACGATCTCACTAAAAAGAATCAAAATAAAGTCTTATATAAAAATCCTCTTGGTTTGTTAGTGTTTCTTACTCAATTTCAGAGTCTAATGAAATGTTGGCAAGGAAAGCAAGCAAATTAAACACTGTATACTCATGTTCCAATGAATTCTCAGAAAACTATGTGTTAAGAATTCACATTAGTCCTTATGGAAAGGGGACCAGGAGGATTGGAAATAGGGGAAGACAGGAGAGAATAGAAAGGATGGTAACATGGTTAGTGCATGATATGGTGCATTGTATGGAAATATCCCATGAAACTCACTAGACTGTATGAATCATTCATCTTAAAATACTTACTCCTCAAAATTTAAAAAAAAATGCATTATCTCTGATATATCCTTTTCTAAAGCTTAGGGAAAAAATTCTCACAAGAGTGAGAGATTTATCCAAGAAAAACAAAGGAATGTGGTATAGGAAGCAGAAGATCCAACAAAAGACAAGAGGTAATAATATCCCCAGGACTAAAGAGAAGAGCAAACACAGGCACCATGACAGAGAAGCATAGGATCCCTGGGATCTCCACAGTAGGAAAACTGTGGAAGAAGATGATCAGTGTCCAAACAACTCAACATCTTTGAGCAACAACATGTGGATGGGGTGGTAAAACTCCAACCTGGGGTCTTGTCTGGAACCACAGAGCAGAAGCCACATGGTCTAAAGGATTAAAAGCTTAACAAATTTGTGGTTCTTTCTCGAAAAACTTGCCAAAAGCATTTGAAGTTAAACCAACAATAAGCACATGATTACATGGGAAAGATGAAAATGGCTGACAAATGACTCTAGTGAAGATGAATAGTTCTATATTAAAGGAAAAAAATAATATTGTACCACATGACTCAGCAATGAATATATTTAAATACATAAATAACAGTATAAATATTTAAACTGTCTGTGCAAGCTTACTATTGGAAAAGATGATAAGAGTTTAAAAGAAAAATTAATCCCAATCTGTGACTTGCAATAGATAATGTACATGAAAAGCAATTAGAGCAACAGGTAAAAACATATTTTGAAAGTTAAGTGTCACCTAAATAATAGTCACTTCTGAATAGAAGGAGAAAGAAAAGAACTTAACTTTAGTACCACATTTAGACAGTTCTTAATCACAAATAATGTGCATATTTAACTTTGACACAATAAAACTCATGCTAAACTAAATTGTTTTGGCTTAGCATATTATGAAAATTCTTCATAAAATAACAACAATCAACTGAGAAAGTTACCATTCCCTGACAATGGGCTACCCATATGCATCTAATTTCCCTCTAACTCCTAGTTAGAAAATTACCCAATATGACTGACTCACATGATCTTTGTCTCCTAATCAAAAACAGTTGTTGTTATTATGCAATAAAGTCAAGTCCCACCATATCAGTGAGACTTATATATAATAGATATCCTCAGAATTATTTTTCTAAGAAGCTGCAGGTACATGTTTATGTTGATACTACATTGATTTTGAATAAGCTATTCTATTTATAATTTTTTAGAAAAGGAGAGAAAAAGCATACTTCTTTAGTTCATTATCTAGTGAAAGGATAAATAGAAATTTTTGTATTCATAATAGGAAAATATAAAATAGCATATAAAAATAATGTGCTATAAAGCAAGAAAAGTCTTATTCTATTTTCACACTGAACAGATTCATAGTGTTCTGCCCAACTACACTGAGTGCCAAGCTACAATCAAAGCTTTCTTGTTTCTGAAAATTACTTTGCAATATGGGATACTTTTTCTAATAATCACTGTAGCTACTGCTTTTGGGTTTGACTTTAATAAGCAAATAAAGTGCTTGCTATTAAGACTTCCTAAAAAGAAAAGGAAAGCCTGCCTGTATGTGATCAAGGCTATGGTACAAAATTGAGCTTCTTTTGTTGATGGGTATCTAACTCAAAATTCAAATTACCATCACACTTCTTTTCCCTGATTCTCCTAGCAATGATCTGTGCTTTTCATACTTCATCTAAGACTTGATTCATCAACTATGAGGTCATTTCTCTTTGGGGGCTGGAATCTCAGAATATAAGAGTGATGGAATACAATGAGTCTTGTGTTGAAACATTTTTTACAAGCACTATGGAATGCACATAATATAAAAGAAGAGATGAGCTCATGCATAAAATGTATTAGTGTGAACTGAGGTATTGAAAATTGGTATGCCCTGATGTCAAATGGAGATCTTTATCTCTCTTGACTTTGAACAGTTAAAGACTACAAGATTGAATGATCTTGTTTCAATCATCTAAAGTATGAGTTTTCTAAGTTTTAATCTATTCTCCAAAGTGATTATAATCAGAAGAAACTATAGATGAACCAGTGCCTTTTGAAGATTTATTTAGTATTATTTTCAGTGGATTTGAAAACCATGTCTGTACAATATCTAACAAAAGAATAAATTGAATTCAGTCGACCTTAAACTATTTACTACCTTACATAAAAATACAGATGAGAGTTAACAGAATGCTAAAGTCCACAGAAGATTTCTGTATTTCATTTTTATTCACTTAACTGTTTATTAACTGTTTATGACTCTCAAGGCACCATCTCACAGAAATCTGTTAAGCCAGTTTGTTGAGACCCTCCCTATCATTGGAACTTCACATTTTCCTAGTGAAAAATTACACATCTTCTTGTGCAATGGGGTAAGATTTTTACACTGACTTTGAACATACATTCTACCTCCCCAGACTGAATTCACTATTTATTGCCATTAACTTTAAATTAAAAAAAAGAAAACCACCTGAAGGCAATATACTTCTCCCAAGCACAGAGGTCCTTAAGACTCATCACATGAATCACTAACAATTTCATCATTTCAACCAAATAATCTTGAGATGCTATGTCTCCTCTCTTTGAAGAGGATTTTATTTCTTCTCTACCTCTTTGATCTTTTTCTGGTCTATAACCCATTGTTTTAGCAGATTATTTTTGTGCACCTGGAACCTGTGTGGTTCTTGGTTCCTCACTAGTTTCTAAGAATTGTCAATAATTGAACTAAATTATATATTCAGCAAATATCTATTGTTCATTCTTTGAGCAAAATACTTTGCTAGCAACAGTGAAGAAATCTTAAAAATCAAACACTTAACTTCTAGCATCTCATGGCAAAAGTACAAAATGTGCATGTGAGAGTAAATCACAAAATACTATGAACTCATAGTGACAAAGCACACAAACCATGAGCCCTGGGGTAAGAGGGAAGTCTGGAATGAGAGCAAGTGTGATGCATGGAATGAAGAATGGTTTCATGGGAAAAGTAAAAATCAATATTATTTGGGAAGCTGGGATTTGTGTGGAGAGAATGGTCCAAAAAGAGTTGAAAATAGAAGATTGCCAAACAGAAAAAGCAGCGTCAATTCTATCACTTATAGAAACCCAAGTCAAAGAGACTGACCAGAACTCAAAAGAAACAAAGGAAGAGCCATATAAACAAGATTTCATTTCCTCCTCAATCCCCTTGTTTTAAAAAAAAGAAAATTAGGTATTCAGCTTTATGGAAATTAGGGACTTCTTTTATATCACATAAATATTACAAAAAGCCAGTATTTGGCTTGAACATTGGGGTGTGTTTTAAGCCACATGATATTGATAAAAAATATTAATGACCTTTTATCCAGCTGCCTGGAGATGCTCAGTTGTGTAACACAAACATTCATCAGGAGTGGTCTTTGTAAATGAGTGATCCACTTTCAGTCAACTCCGAATAGGAAAGGATTATTAATGTTTTAATGCCTTCCAAGCCTCCTCCATTAATTTTCTTCATGAGAACATTTCCATAAAGCACTGATATATAAAAAATAAGTAACAGATGTGTTTGAAAAATATTTCAGGGAGAGGTAGCAGCATGTGCAAAGGCTCTTTGTTCAAAAGGAGAATAGCACTCCCAATGAACTGAAAGTTAGTAGCTGCCATAAAAATGACAAATGTTGTATAGTAAGGTCAAATGGGTGATCACTAGTGGCTTGGGAAAGTTATACCTTTTAGACAGCATTCAAGGAGTCTTGAGAAGTCATAGCAGAATTGTGAGTGTGAACGAGATTAAGATAAACAGAATGGAACTTCTGAGGAATATCCTGGCAATTATGAAGTTAGAGTGGAGCAGTATAAATTATCTCAAGATCTAAAACAGAAACCTAACAGAGATGCTATGGCACTTAGAACCTAGTTCTTGTGGTTGTAGAGATCCAACAAAGCGAAGAGATTCAAGAAATATCAGAAAGAAAACTGCATAAGTTGCTAAAATAGGGTGATGAAGGGGAGAGTTTATCCATGGAAACTTCCGTGTTTTTAGGCTGCAGAACTGGATATATGGTAGTCATTCAAAGCATTGTTTAATAATGAAAGGGGTAAGATTTGCAAGTAAATATTTTCTTGGCTGTGATAATGTTAAAGTATCCTTAGGACATAAAGAACAGTGGGTGGCATGTCGAATAGCTCCAAACCCTTGTGGCTAGGAAGAAAATAAGATAAATATCAGGCCTGACACTTAATAATGGAGAGATTGAAAAAAAATTGAGCTTTCTAATGTCTGAAGTCTTCTGTACCAAGATAAGGCTCTTTTTCTTAATAACATGATTGTAAAACTTAGAATGAGAGCTTCGTGTATACACATTGGGAAATAATGTGTCTCCGCTGTCCTCAAGCTGTCTGAAACTGCAGAATTGAACCAGTGTTACCGTGTAAGATTTGTAAGGCCCCTCTCCTGGGGAGAAGCAGGCCTCTGTCTTTAAAGATGCAACAATCTACAAGAAAACCAAGAGTAGTCAGAAAAAATACAGTAATAGACTTATTGTAAGAGACTCATATAATCATCTGTAAAGAGTGGTTAGGCAAGTCCAAAAGCCACAGGATAGGCCATGGTTATGAGCCCATTGGAACTAAGAGGATAGAGTGATGCTATAGTCCAAAACTTGATTTTTTTTCTGGAAATCATAAAGTCAGATGCTTCGGTGCTCCAATGGAGCCATGAGTTAATACATGGAACTTAGAACAATTCTTTCTACTTATTGCATCAGGCTCACTCACTTTATGTAGTTTGATGTTCCTCAAAACTGCAAAATCCTCTCACACCTATGATTGACTAGTGTTTGTTCAAGTAACATGACTATAGTCTGGTTATGTTAGCACATAAAACCTCCCATTACAAAGCAGAGCATATATGCTGCCTATGGGGACCTAGCCCTTCCTCCCCTCCTAGCCTCTGAGGACGGTAGCTAGAGCTAACTCACAACATATCCCTCAGGGAAAGCACTGTCAAAGATGAAAAGTTTTCTCTATCTATGTAGCTCCAGGACTAAGCATAAGGAACCAGGAATAGTTGAAAGAATCTATATAAGATCTTGAAAATGGTGAATTGAGGGGGCATTTAGAGAACAAAATAGAACCTTGGATAATATTATGGAAAATTTAACATTCTGATAGACACTCAAGATAATGCTAACACTGTGAAGCACTAATGCTCACAATACCAAAATGTGGTGGTATATTAATTATGAATTATTAAAGCTGACCTGAGGGTACAGAAAGCAAAGCCAGCCACAAGCCACACAGCCAGACAGCAGAGATAAACACCTTTAATCCCAGAAGCCATACTAGCTAGCCATGGAGCTAGGCAATGATGACACACACTTTAATTCCAGAACTCAGAAGACAGGCAGATGGATCTCTGTTAGTTCAAGGCCCTGCCAATCTATAGGATATTGATCCAGTCCTAAAAAGAAACAGCTCACACAAAGATGATCTCAGCACTTGGGATCACATGCCTTTTATCCTGCAATTAGAGAGGTATAAAAGGAAGAAGCAAAGGGTCTCACATAGGGAATTAGTCTCCAGCCACATTGAGGACCTAACAGCCCTTCAGACTAAGGTAAGAGCTAGTGGCTGGCTGCTTTGCTTTTCTTATCTTCAAATTGAAGCTTGAACCCCAGTATCAGTCTCTGGGTCTTCTATTGCAGAAAAGGTCAGGATCAGGGAAGTGCTAATTCATGCCACAGTGAGTGCTGTTTAATTCATGAGACCCACCAAGTATGACCCATGAAGCAGATAACACTTGATTTACCAAAACAATAAAAAATAAAAAAACATGGGGAGAGTGTCCAGGACTGACTCAGAGATTCATATGTGACTGTCTGCTTCATTGAATTTAGGCTTCAAGGTAGTAGATATTCTTAGAAAATTTGAAGATGAGAGGGCGCCAAATTAACTGAACCTAGGGTTCTTAAGCTGGTACAATTATTGGGAAGAGCAATAAATTCTTAGGCCCTGATGTATGAATGTTAGTATGTGGTATTCTAGGGAGAAAGTAGATGTAAACTTTATGAAATATACCATCTAATTTATATGGCCAAAAGAAATAAATATTATAATGGAGTGATGAGCCATAAAAAGCAATGACACTTTACTCAGTTTTTGTATTCAAATATCTTCATTGAACTAAATCTTACTGAGTTTTTCCTGAAAAAAGAACCTGTTAAGTTTACATAATCTCCCAAAAGCAATAACCCGACCCCCCACACACACACACACACATTTTCACCAAAGGACCTAAGACCATGGTAGACCCACATAGGAAAGAAATAACCAGGGATTGGATGAATGCTAGTAAGAGTCTAAATCAATAATGACACCAAGGAACTGCAAAACAGATCTCAAATTTCAAGTAAGAAAATGAAATACAAGGAAGCTGGTAATCAATAAATATAGTCCCATCCTACATATGGTTTATACTAGGTTCATAACCATTGTTCCACTGTATAAACATATAATAAGCATGTGTACACTGGGCAATTAGAAGAAACCCTACATTGATTCATAGACCTGTTGGGTAAGAGGTTCTGGAGTTTCCAAACCATGAGGAAACTTACAGAACTGACTCACATCCCAGACCAATATCAAAAACAAACAACATTACCACAGTGAATACTGTCAGAGAGGAGTACCACTGCCAAGAACTGATTAACACAGAGTGGCAGACCTCATCTATCATAGTTATTTTGTGATGCTTCTCTAAGCTCCAAAGCACCTTCTACATTGGATGTATAGGGCAAAGGTCCAGCAGCCACACCTTGAGAAAAATGTGATGTTTATGATGGATAAAGGAGTTACTAAGAAGTAAATAATGAAAATAAGTTGTGATTTTGAGACTGAAGGTATAACTTATCTTCATGAAATCAATTTTGCATGTTTTCCCAAGAGATCATTCTGAATATTGTGAATTCCCTTTTGAAACAAACCTGTCTAAGCAGTACAATGCATCTACTTAGATTTTTCTTCCTGTGATAGTCCTTAATTATTCCAGCTGATGGTTTCTTCAGATGCACAGCTAAGCTTCTTCCTAGAAAACACCAAATGGAACTTCCTTGCAGGAGGGTCCTTGCCTTCTACATCAGTGACTGCTTAATAGTAAACAAATGAGCTTCCGCACCATCACAGTGTGGAACAATGAGGCTGAAGCATCACAGTGCCCAAGCTCCTAAGGAAGATTGTGGAGCCTCTGAGATAAGCATCACAGTTACACCCATCTCTCCTCTTCCCTGTTCCTCCTTCCTCTACCCCTTAAAACATAATCTAATTAGAGTCCTATATAAAAGTCTTCAAATACCAGTTTACAAAATCAATCCAAAGTATAACGTTATTTCTAACTACTATAACTGCATACATAGTGGCTGCTGATGCAAAAACAGCAATGCACTTCTGATTAGGAAGAAGGAGAGAAATGAAATAAAGTTCAGCAATATGAAAGAATTAAATAAGAGGCTAGAAAGATGGCTCAGTGTTTAAGAATTAATGCTGTTTTGTCAGAGGCTTGCTCTCAGTTTGCAACACTCATGGCAGGAGGCTCACAGTTACCTCCAACCCAAGCTCCAGGAACTCTGACACTCTCTTCTAGGCTTGAAGGGCATCTGCACCAAATGCAATACCCTCACATATATGTTCATGAATAAAAACTAAAAATAAATCTTTAAAATGGAATTAGTGCAATAGATGTAGAAGAAATGACTGCAACAGAGAAGAGTTAGAGTTACAATCTTTATATCAAAGGTATTTGTGCTTGGGCATGGATTGGAAAGATACTACCAGTGTACCTGATAGAACACGCTTTTATTTATTATCATTTTATCATTTAGGGGATTGAAATACAGAAAACATGACTTCCTGAGACCTTAATATGGTAGAATCCATTGAGCATAGGCATTCAAGAGCAGGCTGGACAAAATAGCAAGGCTCCTCAGAGAGGAGGACAAAGGAGAAGGAGAAGGGAGAGGAGGGGAGAGAGGAAAGAGAGAGAAGAGGAGAGAAGCAGGGAAGGAAAGGAAGAGATAAGAGGGAAGAGTGAGGAGGGGAAGGGAGGGAGGGGAAAGGAGGTCCTCATCACCCTCTGCTTTGTGAGGTGTTTTCCACTAATTCCTCTTGGAGTTAACCTTCTGCCTAGCAGAAACAAATACTACAAATCAGAATTAATTTTTATCTTTTAAGAATTTTTTAATTTTTTACCAGGAAAGTTCTGGCTTGGTCTTAAAAGAAGAACTTCCTCAACTGAAGCAGAAAGGTGAGGGAAGATTAACTTAAAATAAGTTGAGTCATTCATAGGAAATCAAAATAACATCCAATTCCTATACAGAAGTTGACAATATCATTACCAAATGTCAGGGAACAACATGGCTGATATCAATTTTCCACTAAATCATAAATTCTTATCAAATATATTCATGATAGTCAGTCTATAATAGTGTATATTCTGGCCAATATTATCAGACAGTGCATAGTTCTCCTTACAGAGTCTCAATATAACTGTTGTTAACAAAGACTTTTTTATGTAAAAACCAGGATTGAGTCATTCCCTCAACAAATAGTGTAGTTACATTCCCTAACTAGATTGATTCTGCTTAGCTGGTCATTACATTTAAGGTTTACACACCTCAATGTCTGATCAGGTCAGCAATCCTCTGAAGAAATTTTATAAGACGTTGTTTTGTTAGGTAACCGGCCCCTTGGCTCTTTATTATTTTTAACTCAGTGACTCTGAGGTTGTGTGTGTGTGTGTGTGTGTGTGTGTGTGTGAGAGAGAGAGAGAGAGAGAGAGAGAGAGAGAGAGAGAGAGAGACAGAGACAGAGACAGAGACAGAGAGACAGAGAGACAGAGAGACAGAGACAGAGACAGAGACAGAGAGACAGAGAGACAGAGACAGAGACAGAGACAGAGAGACAGTGAGATTGAAATGTGTTGCTCTTCATCTCTTTCCTGTTACTAACCAACAGTAAAATCCTCCAGCCACCAAGAGATCTTTTGAATTTATACTGCCTTGGGAAAAGGTCTCAAAACTATGATTCTATGACAAGCATTTTCAAAGGGAATACAAGTTCCAGGGCAGAATAAGGAATGAACAAGACTGAAGTCTAAGCTAGCATTTTTAGGACACTGGAAAGGGTAAAGAGCTACCACAGGCTGACTGAGACATGGTAGGGGTGCCATAGGAAGTAGATAGTAAGCTCTTTAGGGTTGTGGTGGTAAATCAAACAGATAGATAACTGACCCTGGTTTCAACCACTGGTGAATCCACTTCTCTGTTTCAGGGCTTTATGTCACCCCAAGTGGATTTCTAAATATAAAGTATTGTCTAAAAGTTATGCTAGACGTATTTTATGTGAAATAAACTTATACTTAAGAATACCATTTCTGTTGACTTTAGAGACAAAAGGCAGTAAAATTTTAGGAAAGAAAATGCTTTGTGTGGTTATTAATCCTGTAACAGTTTATCAAATGCATTCTCTACTCTAGCAAGAGTTTAGTTTCTTTGTTAAATAAAAGACTTTTGCTTTTTCTCATTCACAGTGTAATTTAATATTAACGAATAAAACTAAACACTGTCACCACCACAAGTTACTTCTGAAGTACCTTACAGCTGGAGGTATAATACATAACTAAGTTCTTAAAATCTTTTGTCACAGATGATAGCTCTTTTCGAAAAGGGGGTAAATTTACTCTAATAACTACAGTTTCTATATTTATGATTCTCTAAATAATTAATCTGATGCATAAATAGGACACATTCCAGAAAGTCAGCTCCCATTCCATGGTAGAATTACTGAATTACTGAAAGTATGGTGGGCTTTGCAGTTGCAGCCCACAAATAGTTAGAGGAAGAGATAATTGCATGGCAATGGGGAAACACAGAGATCCTTTTCTGTGCAATTCAGCTTGGATTAGATCAAAAACAGTGACAGGAAGTTTTAAAAGAAGCCTTTCATCTGTAAGTGAATATAAATGTTCATACTTGCCTTGTTATTGAACCAAAAGCAGTAGGTGTATGGGTTGATACTCAATATTACCAGAAAAATAGCCAAAAGAAGGACAAAGGTCATTTGACCAGATTCGCTGAGGCAGTCCAGAAAAGTTAAGTATCCGTGACCTGAAATACCACTAGTCAGGGTACACAGGCAAAGCTAGGGACACTAAAATGTATATGGCTTTAATGTAGGACTAGTCCATTTGTAGTGCTGGTTCCCTACTCCCAGTTTTCTGCCCCTACATTCTGTTTTCCTCACCAGGAATTCACTTGATCCTGAAGTACATGAGAATGACTTAGATGCCTTTGTTGCAGATTGCTGGCCTGTCTGATCCTCTGCTGCATGCCCTGGGGGTGGAGGGGGGATGTTGAATTAGTATGAATGACTGAGCCATTAGCTTCTAAGGTTTGGCCTCATGTGATCCAAGATGCACCATTTTTAGTAAACTTTAGGCAATCAATAGAGTCTTCCAATGTACTCAAAACCTTCTGTAGTCTCAAAAGTTCAAATCAGTAAATACTTTTCCCAGTTTGCTTCCATTGTCCTTACAAGGCTGTCACCTGCCATCTACGCCCCCTTCCTTCATATTCCCATTGTTTCTTTTCACAAATTTATCCATCCTTACAAATTCCCTTTCCATCTTGGTCACCACAGGTATTCCTGCTTCCCCACATTTGATCATAAGTAAATTCTGGAGATCTCACCATGCCAAAGCCCTTCTCTAGGAGCTTTCACCCAAATTATTCCTAGACCTTTTTCCCTCTTCCAGACTAACTAAGGCTCTGCCTGCTCTCATACACTGAGTTGAACTCTGTTACACTGGGAAAGCTGCCAAATATTCTGCCTCCAATTCTCTGAGTGTAAAATACAGGGAGCATCACTGACCTTATGAGGTCACTCTAGTACTGAGATAAGTCAAGAACAGTGGTTGACACAGGGCCACATTGTTTATTAATAGGAACAATGATGGCAACAGTTACACTTAATTAAACACTTACTTGCTTCCAGATGCTGTGCTTTACATAACCTTGCAAGGAAGATGTTCTACGATGCTCTGGCCTGTGAGGACAGCACAGCTCTGAATGCTAGGAAATATGCCAAAGGCTGGCATATCTCTGAGACAGGGATAAGACCTTAGCATGCTACAGCCCAGGAAACAATGCGCTTTGCATTTGTTTGCTATGCATGATGGCACAATCCCCTCTATTACTACAGTCAAAGAGGAGAGAAATGACATTCATAGAATGCTTTACTTTTATATAGGCCTGAGAAGAATCAAACACACATGCACAACACACACACACACACACACACACACACACACACACACACACACACACACACACACACACACACTAAGTGGATACTTCTATAACCGAAACATTACCTGGATCAACCTGATAGAATTTGTTATGCTACAAATTGCAGAAAGGCCAGTATGTTTACTATGGAAGAATTCTGGCTTCCTGGAAGAATTCAGGATCCCTGAATCACATCGTAGCTTCAACTCCTTTCATTGATTTATTTTGTTATTTGACAATTTCATACACATATATAGTATATTCTGACTGTGTTTCCGATGCTACACTTCCATATCTGCAGCCCATAGTCAGTAATCTGCTTATCCCAACCAATCCCTTCCCAGATTTTGTTCTGTTTTGTGACCTAGGGCCTACTGTGCTACAATTGGGTTGGAAATACTGATTGAAGCCCAATAAGGTTGTCAGATGACATAAGACAATAAGCCCATGAGTGTGACTCTGGGAGTTCATTCTGTAAGGAAGAGAAGAAACAACTGAAGAAAAATCAGGGAAGTAACATCTAAGTCTGAGGAGAACAGGGAATGGACACCTGGAGAAGTCTGATAGAAACTTCGGACAAGTGTGGACTGTGCTGATCAGACAAAGAACAGGAGACAGACATCTGGAGAAGTCATTCTAAGAGAAAATACAGAATCTGGATTAGAGACTGTGAAAAGCAAGCATGAGAAAACTTCTAGAATTACAGAAATCGGGAAAACTAGGCCACAAAATTGTAAAGAAAGGTGAGCAAAAGGAGGTTCATGCAAAGCAAGAAGAACCAGGGTGCCAAACACTCCTGGAAATAAATAAGCAACAAAAAACAGCATTATGAAGCCAGAGCAGAGAACCAATGCTGCCCTAGGGGAAGTTGATTAAATAAACAGGCAGGAGGGGAAATCCTTTTACAATGAATTAGGGAGTAAGGAATACAGATATGATGAGCAGTTTGGTTTTTTTTTTTTAATTTGGAGAAAGCTAGATTTTAAAAAGATGTAGTATAGAGGTAGATTTTTAAGAGTATTTGTGCACAGAGAGGGTTTTTGAGAAAAAAATCAAAATAACCAGAGAGAGAAAAACATTGAAGCTATTTGTAGCATATATTTTCAATAAAGTGTTATAAGGCTACTCAGGCATGCAGATGAAGAGGCATGTGTATGTAGTTTGTGCTTACATCATATAAAACACACAAATGGTTATAAGACAGTATTAAACATGGATCTTTCTCTATTCTGACAGATTCCATATGCACCCAGACAGTAAGTTTTTATTTTTGTTTAGTTTTTTATTTAAATTAGAAACAATCTTATTTTATATATCAATCCCAGTTCCCTCTCCCTCTCATCCTGCTATGCCCCCCATCCCATTCCTCTTCTACTCCGTAGAAAGTGTGAGGCCTTCCATGGAGGATCATTAAATTCCATCACATCACTTTGGGCAGAGACTATGCCCTCCCCTGTGTGTCTAGGCTGAGAGTGTATCCCTCTATGGGTAATGGGCTCTTAATGTCCATTTGTACACTAGGGATAACATTGTTCCACTTCCAGAGGCCACATATACTGCCCAGGCCTCCTCACTGGCACTCATGTTAAGGGGGCCTGGTTTTGTCCTATGTATAGCCAAGAAGTTTTAATGCATCAAATCAGACATAATCACAGCTCCCAAAACTTCCAGAATTGTGATTTTTACTGCAAGAACTGTCCTTGATGTTTATTCTATATTCTAGAGGACACCAAATGGCTGGCCCAACTGGGACTAGTAATGGCTGGCAAAGGTATGATGAGAGCTAGAAACACCACAAAGAATGAAAAAGTATGCCAGATGAAAATCTAAAAGTTTTGTAGTGGTTCCAGAGCCCTCAAAGAAAACGTCAGGCTAGCTGGGAATAATTACCAGCAGACCAGTCATTGTTGAGGATAGAGCATTACAATTCAGAATAGCTCCCTGAACTCATTATAGCCAGAGAAAGCTGACAATGAATCACAGGAATTGCAGCTGAAAGACACTGTGGCAAAACGTCAGCAGTGACTTCAAGAAACTCAAGGAAAGTAAAAGGTTTTTTTCTACCAGTGGACAGTTCAAGACAACTTCATAAGAGAAGAAAGTCTCTATTGGGGGATAGAGGGTAAGTTCATGATCTTCATGGTAGGGAGCATGGTGGCAAGCAGGTGGGAAAGGTGCTGGAGTAGTATTTGAGAGCTTGCCTCATATCCACAAGTTGAAACAAGAGAGTAAGAGAATGGGCCTGGCATAGGCTCAAAGCCCATCCTTAGTGACACATGCCCTCCAGCAAGACCACATCCCTCAATTCTTCCTGAACAGTCAACTAACTGGGAACCAAACATTCAAATATATGGATCTCTGGGGGACTGTTCTCATTCAAACTACCACATGCACTGACTCACTTGTTCCTCAACTCTGAGATCATGTGTCCCAGGAACAAAAGCCTACAGAAAATATAGTTTCATAGTTTCAAACAAAAACATTATGCTTGAGATCGACAGATTTGTCCTCCTAATTTCTCACACCAGTAAAAATTAGTGGCACTATAGAGAAGTAATAAATGGAGAAGGCACCCTGAGATAGTAGAGTTTGAAGTCATCTGTCAGGCATAGAATACAGACAGACTGGGTAGAAAGTTGGAAAAATAGATACATTTGGGGGCAACATCTAGTAGTGGCAAAAAGCAAATTTCTGCTCTGGAATGTGAGCTATATTCATGACAGCTCTACTCTAGAAACAGAGAAAGAAACATGGGTAGCAGAGTTACTCACTGAAAGGAAGATAAAAAGATTTTGAGCAAATTTGCAAGGTAGCAAGAGGATTGCGAACTGAAACTGAGAAATCTTAAGCATGCTGCAGCTTTTCCTTATAATGTATAAATATTTCCTTACAGCATGTCTCAGGGGGCCGACCTCCTATCAGTAGTCACAACCTTACTAACACTGTGACCCTTTAATACAGTTCTCCATGTTGTGGTGATCCCCAACCATAAAATTATTTTCATTACTTCTTCATAACTATAATCTTGCTACAGTTTTGAATTGCAATGTAAATATCTGTGCTTTCTGATAATCTTAGGTGACACCTAGGAAAGGGTTGTGTGACCCCACAGGTTGAGAACCTAGGGTCAAGATACTACTCTTTTTCACATTATGAATGAAGTTATGGAGAAGGTTGGTTAAATTATTTTCACTGATAAACAAGATTTAGTCTGTCAGCCACAGATGGAACAGAAGAGGGGACCCTCCTTCTCAGTCCAGAGCCAAGTGTCCAAGGATGGTGACCATTATGGCAGTGTCTTTGCTGTAGCAGAAAAAGGACTGGGCCAGCTCAGCAGTGAAGCTCTAAGAGACATTTCTGCAAGGTTAGAAATAGAAGCTATTTGCCCATCAAAACTTTGAACTGACAACAAAAGCATTCCTAAGGAGACTAGGGTGAGACTTACATATTTAACATACATTGATGGGGATGTCTTCTGTATATATGTTTTTCTTATTGATTGATGAATAAAACACTATGGTCAATAGGGCAGCAAGATAGGTGTGTCTAGGAGATGAGGATTCTGAGAAGTGTAGGCAAAGAGGAGTCTCCATGTGACCCTGGGAAGAGAGAATGTGAGTCAGGTGTTCTCAGGTAAGAAAAGAACATGTAGAAATACATAGATTAGTAGTTGTGGGTTAATAAATAAGACAGAACTAGCCAATAAGAAGCCCTAATCATCAGCCAACAACTTTATAATTAATATAGCGTCTGAGTGTTCATTTGGGGCTGATGTGGCTGTGATACCAGGCTGGCAGGAAGAACCATCCATAAAAATACATATATTTTATGATCCAGTAGTTTTTCCCTTAAGAATGTACACAGCAGATATGAGTGCACATGTTACCGCCAAAGGACACAATAGTACATGGATAGCATCTCCCTATAACTAAAAACCAGAATAGAATGGATAAATTGTATTCCTTTAGCGGAATACAGGATGCAATGTTAAAATAACCATCACAGCTAGGCATCGAACAAAGTAAAACAGAAATGGAAAAGGAATTACCACACATGAGTACATTGCCATGTACATGTATAGTGTTTACAATTGGGCAAAACTAACTTTTGGTGCTTACCTCAATAAAGTAATCTGAGGAATACACAGATTGGCAGACATCTGAGATGCAGAAAGTTGATGCACCATGATTATGTTGCTAAACACAAAGTGTATATATAAACACTCCTCTAAATTTATGCTATGTTCCACTTTGTCAGGAAAGAAAATAAAAGGTGGAGTAAGAGAAGCATGGAGAAAGGAAAGAAAAAAGAAGGAAAGAGCAAGGAAAGGAAGAGAGGAGGGGAGAGTAAAGAAATGGGGAAGAAGAGAAAATTAAAGTTTATCATGTTGGTAGCCACCAGTTTCACTTATTAAGACAAAAGTAAATTAAAAATGTGTAACACTTCCAATATATTTTTTGGCAACAAGAATTTAAAATAGCATTAAATCTGTTTTCCCTCACAATTTTTTCTGAGGTTGGTGGAAGAAAAATCCAACATTAAGTATAAGTATCATTTTGATTAATATGTTATGTGAATTAGGTTCCCTCGTATTAAATGCCATGTAATCACTGTGAAGAAGACCTTGATTCTAGATGGTCTGCAGTAGATGTCAGGTATGAGATCATTAAACAGCTTCTCTGAAGTAGAGGGCTAGTTAGCAGTGGTTGAATTTCATTCAAGGTAGCCTGATGTTGGTGGCTATACTGCTGAAGGAAATAGAAAGATTCAGCCTGAGGCTTGGCAAAGAAAACATTATAGAAAGCTAAATGGACCACAGGAAACCCTAGTAGATCCAGCTCATACAAAGTAAAACATCATAGGAAAGTAAATCAGAATAAAGTCATGTTAATAGATCAGAGGCCAAAATTTGTATAAACACAGGGGGTAGTATTAATGGGGAGAAGTCAGAACTAAAGCTAAGTGGCTTGGAGGTGTAAGACAATGTAATAAAAATACTCAATAGTGGGCAACAGCTGAACACATGAATATGAAATATGTATTTTGCAAAGTTTTAGAGATCAGATGATAGAAATAGAGACCATACCTACCATGCAGTCAAGTCTGTAGGCAGAAAGTCAGAAGAAATATGTTAGAAACCCAGCTTCATAGGAGATGAATTATCACTGTGAAGGCAGGGTTCATATGTAAGTGAACCATGAAAGTCATGGAGCAAATACTGGCCAGTATATTCTGTTTAGCTTCAAAAACATTAATGGAGGCAAAACTAACACTTTTCTCATCACTCTCTCTTTTTTCCTGCTATTTTTCTATGTGTATAAAAACATAAGAAGAGTAGGAAGAGTTGGATGGTCAGTTCCTTGCAATGAAATAGACAGGATCAGGTCATATTGATACTCATTGCAAGGCTTAATTTTATGTTTAAATCATTCCTAAATTAGAACTGATATGTTATACACTTAGAATTGCTTTTATTGTGGTTTCTGTAACAATGTGATAAAGAGTCAGTAAACTGAGAACCATCAGTAAACAGAAAACTCTCATTGGGCAGTAGATTTGGCACTCCTGGATCCAAAAAAAACAAACAAACAAACAAACAAACAAAAAGAACAGGGTTTCTCTGTAGCATTGGAGCCTGCCCTGGAACTCACTCTGTAAACCAGACTGGCCTTGAATTCACAGAGATCCACCTGTCTCTACCTCCCTAATGCTGTGAATTAAAGCTGTGAATCACCAATGCCTGGTACTCCTGGATTCTTACAATTAGTTCTCCCTGGATTTGACTAACTTCAAGATGTAGGTCATGAAGATGCTATTACATCAAGCCCACACACCACTGCAGGAAATGTCACCCATCGCAATTCCTAGAGTAATCCTGCTGTTTTTTCCTGCCTTGGAAATGGATTTCCTGACAGAGGTTTAAGAATAATCTCTGAATCAGATTTGTTCCATGCTTTACTCAATATCCAAGAGTTTAGTAATTGCTTGCATTTAATTCACAGAGAAGATGTACGTGGATCTCATATAACTAGTACCTGGAGCTCCACAGTGTCACAATGGAGCTCTTTGATAAGGACCTCTTCAGACAGAATTCACTAAACTAAATTCACTAAACTAAATTCACTAACTAAATTTGTGTGGTATCTCCATCTTCTAGAAGCATCCTGAGATAGAAGTCACTAGAGTGCCACAGTGTGGTCAGTTCAAGTACTAGAAACCTTTTGAGTACAAATATCTAAATACAAAGAAGCTCCTCCCAGATCAACTGGGCTTCTGATATGCTTCTTTGGGGCATTAATTGGATGAATCAGAATCTTTGACAGTGTCTATTTTTTAAAGACTTTGTTGTCATATAGCATCATCAAACAGGAATCTGGAAACCCACACAGTCTTCAGTGATGGCCATGATCAATATGAGAAAAACCCTTAGTTTTCTATATGACTTTTATACACTTAACTATAAGATCTCACCAGTTTGTCATTTCAGTTATACAAAATTCTATGTCAAATTTCACCTATGCATGGAAACTATTGAGAAGGCATGACTACCAACCTTTCTTAAGTCATAGTACATGAGAGTAGGGAAAATCAGGGATGTCCTTCCTTGAGTTGTTCTTTATACAAATTGCCTAGGAACAGAAGGGGGCATTCCTACTACCTTGGAATGCTCTAAGTTTAGTATTAGTTCTCAGGGTTGTGGAATATGGCACAATGCTATGGGCCCTTCCAATGACAGGCTCTGCCAAAGACAGAGAAAGTTGTGTTGTCCCAGGCCTACATCAGCTATGGAGGTTCTACACTAGGGAACTACCCTTTAGCTGCCAAAACCCATCTTTGGTCTCCACGTTACTTAGAATCCTTGGAGGAACCTTTAGGAAATGCTGGAAGGGTAAAACAGGGAAAATATACACTCCGAATGACCCAAAAACTCTACAGAACAATGGTCTCTATTACCACCATTTCTTATAAACATGGCAGTTTGATATGACTCCGCTCCACAACTGGATTTTGTTTTGTAATCTGCATATTCCAAGCTTGTCAGCAGTGCCCATTTATTACTGCAAGGGAAGTTAACACCATGATCTACTCCAGAGAAGCCAGGTCTTTCTCGGGTCTCCCAACATTGCTGGAAGGTCAAGGTCAAAACCTTCCCAGGACACAGAGGATGGCTCAGTGTATAAAAGCACTTTCACACATGCTGAGGACCTGAACTCAGTCCCCATAACCCATATAAAAAGCCAATTCTGTGTCACACATCTGTGATTGTAATCCTAGCATGCCTATGGAGAGCTGGCAGGCAGAGAGAGGAGAATCTACCGGAAGCTCACAGCTTTTGGACAAGCTGTAGCAAAAGGCACAGCAGAAGAAACAAGAGTCCCTGACTCAGTAAGGCACAATGACAGAACTGACTACCTGAAAGTTATCCTCTGGTCTCCACATGAGTTCTCTCTCTTCCTCCCTCCCTCTCTCCCTCCTTCCATCCCTCCTTCCCTCCTCTCCCTCTCTGTCTCTCTGTGTGTGACTCTCTCTCACACACATACACATACATTAAAGTAATTAATTTTCTAAGCCCTGTTTAATTATTTCATCTCACCATCCTGGCAATTTTTAACATGTAACCTTCTAGTAAATATACAGGATCCAGGCACTGAGGCAAAGAGGAAACAGAGGGATATATATATATATATATATATATATATATATATATATATATATATCATATTTTGAACAAAAGAGTTGGTTCCAAAGATATACTCTAAATGGCTTCAGTGAAAAAAAATGAAACAAAGCAAAACAAAACAAACACAGCATGAAATTGCAACTCAACTGCCCCCCCTATTCTGGAGAATTCAGAGAGGGTGCTATGTGTGAGAGCAGGCCTCCGTCATGTCCTCAGACCCTGTCTCAAAAGGACAAGAAAAGTTAATGGGAGTATTCTCAGGGAAATTGAGAATCATTTGTGGGAGAAGTTTTATTGGTAAGAGAATTTGAAAGTAAACTCAGAAGGAAGCTCATGAAAAGTTTTATTGAAGTATGAGAGAAAAATAATAATATAGGTACACTGAAAATGCTGGTAGCCATTAGAATGAGGAGAGATGGGAAAATAATTTGTTTCAGTTAGCCATGGAGTTTAGTGAGAAAACCAAGAGTTTGTGGAAAGCATGTTCAGGAGTGCTGAGTTGAAGATCTGAGTTTAGAGGGTACATCATATCAGGCCGTTGTGGCCTAAGGCAAAACATAATGTTAGAAATTGAAATAAAAACAGATTATTAAGAACAGGAAAGCATGAGGCTAATGAAGTGAGGAAAAGACCAAAGCAAACAAACAACAGCAAAACCACAATATCTAGCTACATGGTGCATAGCCCTTTGTATGACCTTCATAGTCTGCCTCACTCCTGTCCCGTATTCCATATGTGCTCTATATGTTAGATGTAACACAGGTAACTCCAATCTTCCTCTGCAAATGGGCTTCTTTCATAAGTGTATTTTGATATTTCATTCCACTACCCGTTTCCTACCCTGGTGTGTGTCTGTGGGGGGGGGGAGGAGGGGGGTGTTGGGTGAGATGGATTGAAGAAAATATGTGTGAGTGCACACTTCCATTCTCACTGTGTTGTAAGGATGTTACATGAAACTAATAATAATAATAATCAGAGGTATGCCACCCATACTTTGCTTGCCATTCTGTCACTAATACTTGTGAAGAAAAAGACAGTGATGCTGGGCATTGGTGGGCACACCTTTAATCCCAGCACTTGGAAGGCAGAGGCAGGAAGATCTCTGTAAGAGTTCGAGGCCAACCTGGTCTTCAGAGCGAGTGCCAGGATAGGCTCCAAAGCTACACAGAGAAACCCTGTCTTGAAAAACAAAAAAATTAAATAAATAAAAATAATTGTTTACCACATTACCACATGTTCCAGGCTATGGAAAAATGAAGCAAAAGGCATAGGCTTCCACAGAGCTTAAAGACTAGTAAGTGACTAATAACATGCAAGAGAAGACACAATAATGGCCATAGCTGTCATTCATCAAACTAACTTCTCAACAACCTCTTGACACACTAATTTAAAAAAATGTAACCTACAAATTGTTTTCATGTGTAATGGAATGCTCATGAAAACTAAATTTAATAATTATTGAAGTTTACATGACTCCTGTGCACATATGCATTTGTTCTTTTCATTTTGCAGGGTTTTTTATTGTTTTGTTCTGTTTTTACCAATTTGAAGCCATCTGACACTTTCTCTAGCTATAAACATTTTTTTTCAGATTCTTACAAAAACATAGAGCTTAGAAGCTCTGCTCAGGGAGCCCAGTGAGTAAACACTCTCCAGATAGGTTTTGTAAATATCCAAATTTCATACCAAGGATTATGGGAAGGTCTGCTGCATACACAAAGATATCAAATTCTGCCTAACACTGCTGTTACTTACAAGGCCTCGAACCAAAGACCCTTATAACTCAGGGGCTTATCGGAACTTTCAAGGCTGTCTGTGCTTTGCAAAACAAACAAGTAAATGTCCAGCAGGTCCTTCATGGGACTCCTAGTCACCAGTGATGATTAGCGCAGCATACAGTGACATGTTACATCTGCTGAAGCATGTCTTTCTTTCATGATCGCTTGTGTTGCAACATGCAACATTGTTGGGAGAGATTTATCTTCAGAGGCTCTTTTTCAGTTTTTAGAGATTATAATTTAAGTACAACATTGCTCCCTTGTCTTTCTTCCCTCCAAGCCCTCCCCTATACCACTTCTCCACTCTTCTTCAAACTGGTAGCCTCTTTATTCATCAATTATTATTGCATGCATATATATTGCATTCATATATATTATATATTGCATACATAGGGAAGTTCACCCCTCCTTCTCCCAGCTTTCCTTGGGTGCCTATAGTTCTTTGTGGAGCGTTGAGACCTGGTAGAATTTTTCCATCCTGTTTGGAATGTTTATTGGTTTCACTCTTGTTCAGCTCACATTTGGGCAATCATGTTAGTGAGACTTTATGGCTGTAGTTTCTGGCATTATTAGAATCTCACAGCAAAGTCTCTGTTCCTCTGGCTGGTGCAGCCTTTCATCTCCTCTCCCACAACATTCCCCAAGTCTTATGTGCAGTGGTGTTTTGTAGATGTATCCACTAGGACGAGGCTCTACTTGCCAATGATAGTAGTAACTGTCTTCACAACTGCACTCAGAGAGCAAAGAGGTAGACTCAAAGGAAGAAACACAGAAAACATGAAGGGCTGCCTACCTGCTTTGAGGGAGAGAGAACACTCAATTTGGGTTTTTGTGTTTGTTTGTTTTAGAATCAAATTTGTAAGGCACATTATATTACCAGCTTTGAGACCCAGGACAACCTACTCAACATTCCTGAACCTCAGTTTGCATACCGATAAAATAGGGACATTATCAGACTTAATTCATGAAGTTGTCATCAAGAAGTACAGTGTCATCTGTGGATGCTCTACTCTAGGCCTGGCCAAGTAGAACAATTAACTTTTGCTGTTAGCACAGAAAACTGTAAAGAGGGCTGGAGAGATGGCTCAGCCATTAAAGGCTAGGCTCACAACCAAAAATAAAAGAGAACTGCAAAGAAACTGAAGTCCTTGTGGTATTGAAAAATCAAAGCAATACTTGACATTTTGCAAAGTTTGTCATTTAGATATTCCTGTATCTAAATATAGTATTTGAAGAAAATTTTGAATCATAATATAAACCTGACAATATTTTTCCAGTTAACAATTTAAAACTGTAAACAAAGAATGCAAATTTCCAAAGGTAGTGCTTCATTCCAAAGTAGCTTGACATAAAATGGATGCTGGCATTTTACAAGTGACTTAAATTTAAGAAAAGATGGAAAAAGCAAAGGCTTATCAACTCTTTATAAAGCAGAAAATGAACCTGGTTATTCAAACTACCAAGACACCAAAATAAAAGAAACATATGAGTGTTTTAATTACTAGAAATACAAGGTCATTCATTCTCAAGAGTCCTTAGGGTGGGCACTGGGCTTTTGATTGACTCCTTTGAGTTACTGTAACTGCTGGAACCTTGGCCTGGATACAACCTCAGTGCCCAGAAGGTTTTCATACCAACCAGATTTATTTCTTGGTGGCCATGCTGCAATCATGCTGTGATTCTACACTCATCATCCTGTTACACCTGTTCACTGACAGCTGTGAAAGTAATGTCTAAGAAAGGTCAATATTAAACACCAGCCCAGTCATGGGCACAGTAGGAATCACACACTCAGGATTCCTGGGACTCTGTCCATCTTTCTAGATTAATTCATGACTAAGTCAGGGACAGATCTTCCTAAGGACATGTCTGGCTCTCTCAGTCAAGCTATGTTCAAAATACCCTGGCATCATGAGACTTCAGAACTAGGAACAGGGTATCACACATCAAACATCCCTGAGAAGTGGGGTCCACATGCTCGTGGCAGGTCAGGAAAGCTGTCCAGGTGCTCATGAATGTGTCTGGTTGTGTCAGCTGCTGTATGGGTATTTTGAGAAACACATTGGGAAATCACAGCAGGAACCTGACTTTTGTGTTTTCAATGTGCTAGCTTTGTTGCAGTTGAAAACGGAAATAAAAGGGAAACAGCATCATTACACAGCAGGATTTTCAGTGTGGCTCCAGCCAGCCTTTTGCTTTTCTAGCTCTTGCCTCCCCAGCCTTGTTAAAAAACGATGTGAGCTTGGCACAACCTGAAGCAAATATGAAGCATGGATGCAACATTTTCAGGCCACTTTTACTGGGAAGTGCTTTCATCAGGATATTCTGGTTGGCTGAGAACACATGTACCTCTTATTTTGAGACACAGAACATTCTCTTGTTGATGACTTTGAGGTCTGTTTGCCTTCAGTGGGAGGTGAGGAGGGGAGGGAAATGGATTCCAATAGGAAGGCAGTTGTACCTCTAAGTCACAAATAGCTTCTAAGTTTTTGTTTTAGACTGACAAGTGTTCCCAGCTGCTAGTTCAGTTCTGTACTAGCTAAGGAATTGCTAAAATGAACAAAACATACAAGAAAAAAAAACAACAGGGAGAGAAATTCTGTCTTCAAATTTAAAAACTTCTTGTCCAAAAAAACCACTGTCTTTTTTTTTCCTTTTCAGAGAATGAGTACACTTTAATGTTTAGTTTTCCATATCACAAGGGGTAAGTTACACTACATGCTCAGGTGCAGATGGATCAATGACTGGCAAGAATTTATTTCACTTACAGGTAGAATTCTACGAAACCGTCAAGGAAGAACTATCACCAATATGCCAATATGCATCAAATCATTCTGTAAGACAGAACAGGAAGGAATACTTTCAAACTCTTTATGAAGCCAAGATTACTCTGTTCCCAAAACCAGATAAAGATCCAATTTATTTATTTATATATGTACTATATGTGTACATATATATGTACATATGATACATATATATATATATCTATATCAGTCAATCTCTCTAATTAACATAAATGCAAAAATTCTCAATAAATATTTTCAAGCCTGATTTAAGAATACATAAAGATTATTCACTGTAATCAAATAAGCTTCATCCCAGAAGGGCAGGAATGGATTAACATATGCAAATCAATGGATGCAATCTACCACATAAACAGATTAAAGGACAGAAATCACATGACCATTTCCTTAGATTCAGAAAAGGCTTTTGATAAAATCAAGCATCCTTTTATATAACAGCTCTAGAGAATCAAGAGATACAAAGGACATTATAACAATTCCTAAGCTGTACAGAACTAAACTAACAGTTAGAAATACTTGTCAGTCTAAAACAAAAACTTAAAAGCCTTCCTGCTGGGGCCTATTTCCCTCCACTCCTCACCTCCAACTGGAAGTAAACAGACTCTCAAAATCATCAATAATTCTGTTTATAATTTTAGGGTTAGTGGGGGGCATGGGAGGATGGGAAGGAGAGGGAACTGGGATTAATATGTAAAATAAGATTGTTTCTAAATCAAATAAATAAATTTTAAAAAGAAAAACTATTTTATTATCAAAATAATAAAGGCAGCAGCCAATATCATGTTAAATGGAGAAAAACTCAAAGCATTTCCACTAAATCAAGAATTATACAAGGATGCCTACTCTCATCATTCGTTTTCAGTATGGTATATAATGTCTTAACTAGAACAGTAAGTCAAGTGAGATAAGAGGATACAATTGTGGAAAGAGATCAAACTATACTTTTTGAAGATGATACGATTTTATACATGAAGCCACCCAAGGACTCCACCAAAAAAGTTCTTAGAGCTGATAAACTGAGAATAGTAGCAGACTATAAAAGTAACATCCCAAAATCAGTAGCTTTCTTACCTTATCAATGACAAACACACAAAGAAATTAATCGAGGAAACAGTTCAATTCACAATTACCTCCAAAAATTGTATGGAATAAATCCAGCAAAGGAAGTGAAAAATAAAAAACTTTAAGACATTGAAGAAAGAAATTTAAGAAGAACCAAAAAGTGTAAAGACCTCCCATGCTCATAGGCTATCAGGATTAATATGGCCATCATATCAAAAGCAATTTGTAGACTCAATACAATCCCCATCATAATTTAAACTCAATTTTTCATGTAATTTTTCCTAAAATTTTAATTGTTTTAAATGAAGTTTTTCTAAAACTTCACTTGGAAACACAAATAAACCAAAATACCCAAAACAGTTCTGGGCAATAAAAGAATAGCTGAAAGCATCACCATCCCTAATTTCAAGTTATACTACAGAGCTATGGTAATGAAAACATGGTACTGTTATAAAAACAGACACATCATCAATCAATGGAATAAAATTAAGGACCCAGATATAAGTCTACACACATATGCACATATGACCACCTGACTTTTGACAAAAAAAAAAGCCAAAAAATACACTGGAGTAATGGCAGCATCTTCAACAAATAGTGCTTATCAAACTGGGTGGCCGCATATAGAAGAAAGAAACTAGATCCTTACTTCTCACCAGGTATACAATTCAAATTCCAATAGACCTGGACATAAGAATTATACCCTAAATCTCTATTAGAGGAGAAAGTAGGGATTCCACTTGAAATTACAGGCACAGGAAAAGACTTCTGAACAGGACCCTAGTAGTCCAGACATTAAGGCCAACAACTAAGTGGGACCCCGTGAAAGTAAAATGTTTTGTACATAAAAGGACACTGCCATCTGAGTGAAGACAGCCCAGAGACTCGATGGGGGTGGGAGCATGTCTTTCTTAGCTTGTGACAACTAGTTAGTTTCTACAACATACTTTAAAAACAAAACAACAAAAATAACAATCCAATTTTAAAATGGACCAGTTGGGCTGTAGAGATTATGCAGTGCTTAAGGCCAATGGCTCTTCTTCCAGAGGACCAGGGTTGTATTCTCAGAACACATAGTGGCTCATGCATGTTTATAACTCCAGCCCCAGCAGATCTGGTGCCTGCTTTTGTCCTCCACAAGCACAAGGGATACATGTGGTGTACAGACATAAGTGCAGATAGAACACCCATGCACATTAAATAAACTTTTTAATAGGTCATTGATCTAAACAGAGTTTTCAGTAAATGGAAACAGCCTATATGTCAATCAACTAGTGAATGGATCATGAAAATATGGTACATTTACACATGGTATATTAATCAACTTTGAAGAAAAGAAATTCATAAGGAAATGGATGGCACTGGAAATAATCATCCCAACTGAGGGAACCCATACTAGAAAGATAACACCCATGTTTTCTCTCATTTCTGAATGTTAGCTTTGAATCATCAGATATGTTTAGAATACTTATAGAGGTCAGAAATTTAGTAAGGAGCTATTGTGGGAGAGGCTTTACAGGGATAAGAGATGGAACATAGTAGTATAAAAAAAAGTTATAAATGAAAAAAATGTAACAAGAAGGATTAAAGTGAGGTGGGAGAAGAAAGGGCAAGCCTTAAGAAAGAATATGGGAAGGGATAACTAACATAAGAGGGCTTTTGGAAAACCCATATGGAAATCTATCACTATAAAGCCTTCATAAAATATATGCAAATATATGCACACATGTATGTAAAGGGGGGTTTAATATAGTTACCCTACAACAGGGGTATTATACCCTAACTAGATACCTCTTGCTAACAAATAAAAACCCCAGTATCAAGAGAATATTAGTTATTTTTGACTTGTTGGCCAATGAGGAAACAAAGATCTCCCAAGAAATAGTCAGTTATTGCCAATACTCCTACTACTCTCTAGAACTTGACAGCATGATCCTGTTGCTGAGGATACCACATACTTTAATCATAGAACATGGAGACATCAAGCTGGTATTCGCCTACAAATTTCATACCTATACATTGTCATTCATGATAGAAGCATGCTATACATGCTTCCAGAGGAGGTAAACCTCAGTCTCACACAGCTGTGAACCCTGCAAACTAAAATGACTGACCTGACAACATAAGACCATTGGTACAATAATGGCATGGATGTTACAGAAGTAACCAACTACTTTTTGATTGGATCAAAGGACTGATAGATGAGATGGAAGCCATACCTGGCACTATTAAAGGGGCCAACAATATGTGTCTAGATAGGTCATAGGCTCTAAGAGAGAATCCAATGCTATTATTACTCTGCTATCTGGATGGACATAGTACTGAAAACAACTCCTAATGGCCTACTAATACAGCTATAGATCAGAATATCTGTCAATGCTTATCAAAGGAGTATCTTCTTGCAGTGTATAACAATTAACACCATTATTCCACCCTGCAAATTTTCAATATACAGAGAACAAAAGGCTATAGAATGATAAGCCCCAAATCAGATATTCATATCCCAAAGGTCAGGAATATTTGCAGAAGAGGAGGCAAAAATAATGTAAGAGCCAGAGGTAACTTCAGATACCTTCAAGGAAACAGTGCTCTCCAGAAAGAAAAAGGCAGATGCACATAAGAACTCACAGTGATTATGACAGGATTCACAAGACATGCCCAAATTCCAACCAGACAAAATCTCAGCATAGAGAGTGGGAGGGTAGATGTCTAATCCCACAATAGCTGAGGAGCTAATGGCGTTTGATAGCTTCTGGGAGAGATAGAGTCAGGTTTTTTTTTGTTGTTTTGATGATGATGATGATGATGATGATGATGATGATGATGATGATGTTGATGATGTGACCCTGATAGACTGACTACATACAAGAGTAGGCCCCAGTCCCAAGACTAGCTGAGCAAAAGAAATTGGACTTGATGGAGAAAGAAAAAAATAAAAATGGGTCCTCTCTCAGGGAGAACAGGATTGGATGGGATGATTGAGAGTGTGGGAACAGTAAGAGTTGAGGTGGGTGAACATGTTTGAATTACGTTTATGAAACTCTCAAATACTCTTTAAAATGCGTCATGAAAGTCTAGGACACCCTAATAAAACAAATGACATGGGGGTATAATGTGATATCTTGAACAAATGAATTCCTTGGCCTATCTGTGCCTTAGTTTACCTATCTGTAAAATAGGGACAGCAACACCTTACCACTACATTTATATAAGGATTACATATGATATTCAACATATATGTGTAATGGTCAAAACAAAAACACAACTCTCACCTCAAAAGTGTAAAAGGCAGTTTATTTTGAAGCTAAATGTAAGTAAATCATGGCACTAGGGGCTCAGATTTTAGTTATCCTAAACTCCATGTTCCAATGTGATCATTTGATGAAGTTTTTAGAGTAACAGAACTCAGAAGGTCATAAATCAAGACACTTCTCAAGTACATTGGTGGAAATGGATATGGGGACTCTGTTATGGGCCTCAGATACTACCCCATGGCATGCTAGGATTTTAGTTGATGGAAACTAGGGTTTTGTTAAACTAACACATTGCAAAGGATTTATCTGTTAGTCACAGAATATCAGGTCAGACAAAGAAGTGGTTATTTAGGGGGCTGAAAATAGCCAAAGATAATATGAAATTTGGCTCTAGGCTTGCAACATTCCAACACTACATAATCATTGAAGTTCAAATCAATTAATCAGCCCTGCAATGGAAGGTGAGGCTCTTTGCAGGAACTTCCCAGGACTTATAAATAGTAACACTATCAAATGTTGATTAATTACAGGCATTTTTGAGTTTGTATTTTGTTGTTTTTGAGAGGGTCTTGCTTTATTGCTCATTTTACTTGTAATCCTTCTGCATTAGTCTCTTCAGCACTGTGATTACAGATATAAATTACCATATTTAGGTACATCATGTTACTATACATATATAGTACAAACATATACTACTTGTTATACACTCTTTACTTTTCAGAATACTTGGGATCAACCCAGCCTAGGGTATGCTATGCAAGAGCCAGTCACTGAGATGCTCCTCAGGTGGTGTGTTCTCAATTTCCCTAACTCTTCCTCTAGTTATTTTATGGGTGAGCTATAGACTATTAGTCTAAATATGAATATGTTGCGTTTTATTGAGTTCACAATACACATAAAAATTAATAGATATAATGTTTGTAGTAAAGTCTTTTTTCCCATTGTAAGGTATCTGTCATTAAACTTACCAAATTGTTTGGACTCTCAGAAGAAATTGGAAGAAGTTTTCATATAGATTTATCAAGTTTTGTAACACATATTTATGTATTTTTATTTGCTGTGTGTTTAAAAACATACATTTCCCTTATATTTGGTTGGCTGTGTGTGTGGAACAACAAATGACTTTTGCATTTCAGTAGTACATCCAGATATTTTAAGGCATCCTTACCTATTACTTCTATTATGTATCAGCTGATTATTTAGTTTTCTATGTATATAATCAAACAACCTGCAAACAGTTGACATTTTTCTCTCTCCTTTATAATTTTATAGTTCACCCTTTTCTGAGCCACATTAACAAGCATTTCTAAGACATCCAAGTCATAATGATGATAACACAGTTGTAAGATTTCATGGTGAAATATAATGGTTGTCTTCATTTTCAGTTTCTGAGCAAAATAACTAACATTAATATTATTCCATTCATCATGTATTGAGCGTAAATTATGTTCTGCACTCATATGTACAATAATTTAATTAGTCCATGCATTAACTGTCTAAGAGTTTCTGTTGTTTCCATGTCACAGATGGAGAAACTGAAGCAAAGAAAGTTCATACGAAACATCCAAGGTTTAATTCTCTCCTCTCACATCAAGATGTACAAAGGCATACATCAAGACTATTGCTTTGGCCATCTCAGTACACAGTACACACTGAGGTGGAAATTTTTAGACAGACTAGAGTGTACTTGATGGTCAGGAAGCCTTTGCTTAAAGAAAGAAATAATCTGTTTTCTCAACAAACAATGGATTCTTTGGAGGATGAGAAAAGTGAGCTGCCAGTAGAAATTCTCGTGCCAAAGATTACAGCGTTGTAGGAGAGATCTCCTCAGCTTGGGATGCTTGATTGAAACTTGGAATTGGAGTCATAATGTGTTAGGAACTCCAAAGTCATCACAGTGGCTGAGAGTTCCCATGGACTCACAATCAGTCAAGATATGAGACTGGGACACAGTGCCATGGGAATTCCTGTCAGCATTGAACAGTATACTTCAGACAGCAACTAGCTAAGTCCATGCCAACATATCTAACTTCTTTCCTCAAGAAAAAAATACATGTTGTTTATATATAATATAACATCACACACACAAACATTCCTAATTTAATACTACACATCAGCCTTGACTTCCCCAGCAATGTACAAAAACAAACTGACAAACAAAACATGTTGGCCTACAATTGGGGTTAAACACAGAATTGCAATGTAAAAGTTAAGGAACAAAACTCATAACAAAGTATGTTCAATATGTATATACACAATATCATTTGGTTTACTTGTAGAAATGTTTGGGGAGGTTGAGGAACACATTGAAAATAAGAGTTCCAAATAACTCTGAATTTACCAATAAGAAAAAAACTCATGTTAGCAAAGGGGAAGATTAGTTGACTCATAACCCAGGAATGTTAACAAAGATGCAAGATTGTCCTCATTTCTGAAGCCTCTCCATCCCATAGACCTGGTTATTGTAAATCAGTAAGTAGGCAGCTACTCTTCCTTACTCATATACAGCAGGAAGCAAAGGAAATAGCACACACCAATAAAAGTCACAAAATAAATTCTTAGTGTTGATTTTTGGTTATGAGAAGCAAGTTCACTGCTAGTGTTTGATCAAAAGGAGATGTGTGGAGGGGAGTATTTTTGAGACAAGCAAAATGGGGCAATTTGATACTAATTATGAAACATGCTTGTGCTCTGTATCTCACCAGAAAAGCTAAAGGAACTTTGCTAATAATAGGCCCAGATTATTCTGTAATTTTCCAACCCTGTATAGACATCAATCTATTGCTCCTCAATGCACTTAACTCTGCCTTTGATATTACATATACAAATGCTATGGTGTATCTGAATAATTTTAAGAACAAGCTAGTTTTCTTTTTTCCATTATATTATTTCTTCTATGTCTTTATATCTTTCTTTTTCTCTTTTTTATTAGAAACAAGTTTCTTTTACATGTTTATCCCATTTCCCTTTCCTTCCCTCCTCCCCTGCCATCCACTCCCCCTCCCACCCCATTACTGCTCCCCAGGGAGGGTGAGGCCTTCCATGAGGGATCTTCAAAATCTGTCATATCATTTGGAGCAGGGCCTAGGCACTCCCCAGTGTGTCCAGACTGAGAAAGTATCCCTCTATGTGGAGAGGTCTCCCAAAGTCCAATTATATACTAGTGATAAATACTGATCCACTACCAGAGGCCCCATACATTGCCCAGACCTCCAAACTGACATCCTTGCTCAGGGGGTCTGTAACAGTCCTATGCTGGTTTCCCAGCTATCTGGGGTCCATGAGCAACCCCTTGTTCAGGTCAGCTGTCCCTGTGGATTTCTTCAGTCTTTTACTGACCCCTTAAAGTAGGTGGTATCCTTGAACAAATTGCTATAGGAGACCACTTCCCGAACATCACACCAGTAGCACAGACACTGAGATCGACAATTAATAAATGGGACCTCCTGAAACTGAGAAACTTTTATAAGGCAAAGGACACAGTCAACGAAACAAAACAGCAGCCCACAGAATGGGAAAAGATATTCACCAACCCCACATCTGACAGAGGTCTGATTTCTAAAATATACAAAGAACTCAAGAAGCTAGTCTCCAAAACACCAAACAATCCAATTAAAAAGTTGGGTACAGAACTCAATAGAGAATTCTCAGTGCAGGAATATAAAATGGCTGAAAGACACATAAGAAAGTGCTCAGCATCCTTAGTCATCAGGGAAATGCAAATCAAAACAATTCTGAGGTACCATCTTACTCCTGTCAGAATGACTAAAATCAAAAACACCAATGATAGCTTATGCTGGAGAGGATGTGGAGAAAGGGGAACACTCCTCCACTGCTGATGGTGGTGCGAACTCATACAGCCACTTTGGAAATCAGTATGGCGAGTCCTCAGGAAAATGGGAATCAGTCTACCACAAGATCCAGCAATTCCACTCTTAGCCATACACCCAAAAGATACATGATCATACACCAAGGACATCTGCTCAACCACGTTCATAGCAGGACTATTTGTAATAGCCAGGACCTGGAAGCAACCTAGATGCCCCTCAACTGAAGAATGGGTGGAGAAAATGTGGTACATTTACATAGTGGAGTACTACTCAACAGAAAAAAACAATGGAACTTGAAATTCACAGGCAAATGGATGGAACTAGAAAAAATCATCCTGAGTAAAGTAACCCAGTCACAAAAAGACAAACATGGTATGTACTCACTCATATATGGATTTTAGACATAGAGCAAAGGAGTACCAGCCTACAATCCACACTGCCAGAGAAGCTAGGAAATGAGGAAGACCCTAAGAGAGACATACATGGTCCCCTGGAGAGGGAGAAAAGGACAAGATCTTCTGAGGTAATTGGGAGCATGGGGAGAGGGGAGAGGGAGCTAGAAGAAAAAGAGTGGGAGAAGAGGAGGGGAGAGGAGGATGTGAGAGCAGGAAGATTTAGTCAGGGGAAGAATTGAGGAGAGCAAGAAAAGAGATACCAAAATAGAGGGAGCCATTATAGGTTTAAAGAGAATTCTGGCCCTAGGGAAATGTCCAGAGATCTACAAAGATGACCCCAACTAACAATGTAAGCAGTGGTTGAGAGGCTCCCTTAAATGCCCTTCTCTGATAATGAGATTGATGACTACCTTATATGCCTTCCTAGAGTCTTCATCCAGTAGCTGATGGAAGCAGAGGCAGACACCCAGAGCTAAACACTGAACTGAACTCTAGCTTTCATTTAAAATAGAATTGTGTTCCATTTCCATACATTTTAGAGTCACTTCTGCTCAAAATGTTTATAATATGCTGCTTCCTGAAGTAATAAATGGAATATTCGTTAGCTAACTTTTTTACTATTAGTCTATTAGTATCCTTTATCAGTAATTTTCATAGTTATTTTAATCCTGAAACACTTTATTTTCAAACAAAACCTGATGAAGCATGCCTGTGACCCCAGGATTCGAGGCCCAAGCAGAAAGTTCACAGGTTCAAGGCAAGCTTGATCTGCACAGCAATATCCTGTCAAAAAGAATGGGAAGGAGAAAGAGGTGGTGGGGAGGGAGGGATGGATGGAAGAAGGCAGGAAGGGAGAGAGGGTGTCAAATAGAGAATCTAATTTATGGAAAACAAATAAAAGGTGGAATTGCTTTGATTCATCATCTTCTGATGATACTTAGATGTTATTTGTGGAGGAGCTAAGCAAGCTTTTAAGTTTGCTAGTTTGAAGCAAGGAAATCAGAACCTTAGCCATCAAGTGACCAGAACTGAGTCTATTTGTCTCAAGGAGGAGGGATCACACCATAGCCTTTAGTAAGACAGCTGCTTCCTACTGAACTTTCCCACACAGGGTTCAGTTCTCAGTAACAACTTTCAACCTTCCCACAGCTGTGAAATCCAAGTCTCCGTCCTGAATAGAAGTCTACAAAGCACCAGAGTGACCTCTCCCTCCGCCTCATTCTAACGGCATTCCAATTGTGTTAGAAATACTAGGCATTTATTCTGCTTCTTAGCGATGAACTAGCAGAGGAACCATGTCGTGAATAGGGATCAACAGAGGTACTGTAAAGATCCCTAGCTGACAAAGAATGAAAGACTAGGAAAATGAACATTTTGCACCCCCCCACACACACACACACATAAAAACTTGCTTTAGACCAGTGATTCTCAACCTTCCTGTGACCCTGCAGTATAGGTCCTCATGTTGTGGTGACCCCCAACCATAAAACTACTTTGTTGCTACTTCATAACTGTAATTTTGCTACTATTATGAGTCTTAGTGTAAACATCAGGTCTGCAGAACATGTGATATGCAACCCGCCAAAGGGGTCATGACCTACAGGTTGAGAACCACTGTAGAAAATACTCATGAGTAGAAATATGCTAGAGAGAATGCTGAACCAAACCTTCACAGTGAAAACATCAGAGCTGATTGCTCTGAACTAACAAGAAACTGCTGCATGATAGGAGAAGCTCTGTAGAAGCCAGAGTTTCATCCACACATACTTCATGGGGGTGAGTGGACCACCTTCTTCAATACCTTCTTATTACAGGGGGGCGAGGAAAGCTTAAGAGACACAATAAACATAAATATGTGGGAGCTACCTTATATAGCTTGAACAGTTTAACTACTTTTTAAGGGGGAATAACTTTTAAGAAAATTAAGAAAAGTTAAACATGGAAATATTAGGGGCTATTCAATAATTAAATTTTCTATTTGTGGGGGTTGAGGCAGGGTTTCTCTGTGACTTTGGGGGCTGTCCTGGAACTCGCTTTGTAGACCAGGCTGGTCTTGAACTCACAGAGATCTGCCTGCTTCTGCCTCCTAAGTGCTGGGATTAAAGGCATGCGCCACCACCACCCAGCTTTTTTTGTTGTGACTATAGAAAAATATAAGCATTTTTGACATGCATGCTAATATATTAAAGGATAACACAACATAATGCTTTCTATTTATTTAAAATTCCTCCAGGCGAAGATAAGAAAGGGCAAAAACGAAATGGCAGAGGTGAGAAAACAGAAAAAAAATATTCATACATATTGGCAACAGGTAAAGCTACATAGTAGGTATAGAGGTACACAGAAATGTTATTTCTACATTTATGTGTTTAATTTTTTACAAAATACTTTTTGAATATGTATTTTCTAGGTTTCATAATACTATTCTTGCCCACAGGATATGAGTCTTTAGGTTATAAATATTGTGTGTAGTACATATGTGCACAATTACCATTATAATACATTTTAAATTTATTCATAATTAAATAAGGAATAAGTGGCAACTGGGAGTTGTCAATACATAAAGAAGAAAGGACTGTTCATTGTTCCCTCTGTTCCTATCTACACTTGGGTTAAGACTCAGTGATGCTAACACTGTGTAAATGCACAGCCGATGACTGAAGGCTACATTTCCACTACTGAAATATTACTAGTCTATTTCTGAAGAACATATTATGTCTAAGTTCTTGCTCCCAGATGAAACTGTGTGGCTTCATTAAAATTCTGGCCCAATCTATATTTTAACTAAAAGTCTCACAAATATGTGCAGAATAATATTGAACCTTCACAGCTCACTCATTGCATGCCAATTTTTAAGAATGAATCTTGTTATACACTTGAGCTAGTTTCTGCACATCTAGTGGAATAGTTAAATTGTGCATAGGAGGTAAGTTATATCTGAACTTTTTGAACTTAGATAAAATGTAGTGGAGATGACTAGAAATATCATTGGCATCAAGTTTGAAAAGAGAATGAAAGATGATGGGACCAGAACATTGGGATTTACTAAGACCAAGCAGGAGGAAAGTGTCACTATTCTGAGCATTTCACTTGGGGATTGTGATCTGTAGGCAGGGGTTTTCTATTGTCTAAGTTTTTACTATAATAAGATGACCTGAGCTCTTAATAGCCTTCCCAAACTATGACTCCTTTGTCAGATCCCATTCTGTCCCTGTCTTGATGTTGTTTCCACTCTGAGCACAAATTGTCACTTGATACCATTTTTCTTCAGTTCTAGGTTTTGGGGTTTTGTTTCAGTTATATTATTTAGGATGGCCACGAAGTCCTAGTGAATGAAATTTTATAGAATTAACCTTAATTACATTGAGGTGAGAGGCACCGTTGAAGTCTGTATTAGTCATGCTCCTGACTACAAGCAACAAAAACCAACACCACCTATTCCAAGCATAATAGTATGGTAATTTACTACAGGATGTTAAATACCTCATCAAACACTGGGATTGGTGAAGACAAAGTTTGTGGTTAGACAGGCAAGGACCATGTCTACTCCCCAGCTTCAGTATACTGAATATGCTCTATGCAGAAAATCTGTCAGCTGTTTTTCACTCTCAGGACTCATTCTTGCTCTGACTAACACCATAGTTGGGGGGTCGGGGGGTGTCTTTACTTTCCAGTTATAATTTAGGGACTTTGGTGAAAGAAGAAAGGGGTGACAACTGGGGATGACATTTGTCTGCATTTTCAATTTCTGTGGTGAGATGTAAACAGCATTTATATGGAAAAGCTATCAAGTACTAGGAAGATAAGTAAAAGAAAGCATAATTACCTAATAGAAAATATATAATACATGTTATATAATGCTCACAAAAGAAACAAGTAAGTTTTTCATTTATTTCTGGGTAGAATTCTTGAACCTTCATGATACATTTATTTGGTTGCTAGAGAAAAAGCTGATCTTGGTGGTAATAGCTGCTATTGAGAAATAAATTCTCATCTACTGCATAAAGTCTACACTGAGTAAGTTCTAATTCAATTTTTTTATTATTTGAGAATTCCATACATGTATAATATGTATTGAGCAAATCCATCCTAAATTCCTTTCTCTTCTATTTCTCCCCTATTCTCAATGTCATTTTTTAATCCTCAGTGCTCTTTTTAAATCTTATTGAGTCCACTCAGTGCTGCCTGTTTGTACCATACAGTTGTGGGATTATATATTAGAGCACAAGAAATCTCTCAGTGGCCATATTCCTAGGGAAAACTTAACTTTTCCCAGCAGCCATTAGTAGCCAATAATTTCTCAGATAGAAGTGGGACTTCATATGTTCCTTTTCAACCCATGCTGGGATTTTGTCAGTACTCTTAACCACTGAGCCATCTCTCCAGCCCCTCATGCTGAGATTTTGTCTGGCTTTGTCTTGTACCATTCTTATGCATGTCATCACAGCCATTGCACAGGTCATTGTGCAATGTCCCTCTCATGTGCAGAAAATAATGTTTCACTGAAGATGTCTAGTACTACCACATTCCTTTTTCCTGATGACTCCTGAACTTCATGGGATGGGGGTGTGATCCCATTTAAAGCTGAACAACCTATGGTCTCTTGTTCTCTATATGTTAACAAGTAGTGCTTCTCTCTAATAATCACATACTTCAAAAATAAGCTTCTGTGAGGAGGGGTGAGAGATGCACTAACCTATGAATATAAAGATGAGCACTTGGATGATAGTTATAGAGTATGTGTATTTACCAGAAAAGTCTTAGGTTCTCTCTTAGAGGTTATGACTGCTTTCATGGGTTTCTGTCCCAGTTAATGATAGCAGGCATGAGATTAATATTACATTATGGGTCATAAATACAATCAGGAAGGGATTCTGTAAATTCAGGAAAATTTATGTCACTACTACACCAGTGGGCATATCTTTCCAGGTCAGTTCCTATTGTAGCACACAGGTTTCAGAGATGGGAAATACTGTTGCTTTCTCTTCTCCTCTGGCAGTATACATGAAACTTGCCAACTCTATGAAAGAAACAAATACATAGACATGGTGTATATATAATACTTGTATATCATAATGAATTTTGCTTGTAGATGCAAGCTTACAATGAAGAGTCATTGTATAAATGACCTGTTTCCCTATGAATTTTATGTTCATAAAATCACCAATAATCATCATTTTAATGGAAGGACATTGCAAACAAAATCTGCTGTAGATCCACCAACTGTACATGGCTGCAATTGCTACTTGAATGTGGCTGTGGGATCTTTTAAATACAATTTTATTTGGCTGTGGCATTTTTTAAAAAATCAAAATTCATTATAAGGATGTTGAAGGAATGCTTTTCATTGTGAAGTTTAGCAATACTGCCAACCTTTCTTGTTTGGCCATATAAATATAAAATGCATAATCTAATAAGGAGTTGGAAAAATGCCACTTTTAGCCCTCATTGCTGGCAGTCTATGCAAAACCATCTGATTTTAATTCCTCCACTTGATTTACCTCATGGCTTAAAAATTCATCCCAGCAATGAGAAGTAAATATGAAACAAGTAGAGTGTTAACTTCTGAGACTTGCCAGAAATTCAGACATGGTCAGTTCAGTGTAAAAGTCAAGATAAGAATTATCCTTATTCCTCACCACAAATGTACTATGTCCTTGATATAAAAAATAGAAACCCACTTTCCTCTATGGGGATTTTTTTTAAAAGCTTGATTTCAGAAATAAACACACATTTCAAGTGGGAAAGTAAAAATTTGATAATAGCTTCATTTTCTTATTCCTGATTCTATAGTGCAGTTACCAATTTTGCCACCAATACAAATTGGAAAAAAATTAGGACAAAATATTGGTATTTACTTCTCACTGACTTAGAAAAATACTATTTCCAGAAAGAATTTAATGCATTTTATTTAATCAATGATTATAAATATTTTGCACCTAAAGTAAGCTTGAAAAATTATATTCAAAAGAGACTGATAATTCTTTATAAGCAACATATATGTACTCAGGTATTAATAAGAACTATGTCAGATTCCCTGTCTATTATAATGAAGAAAATGTAGTAAAATTTATTGAATCTTGGTAGAAAAAAATGAAGAATAAATTTAGCCACTATTAAGAGTGAATCATCAGGCTGGAGAGATGGCTCAGAGGTTAAGAGCACTGACTCCTCTTCCAGAGGTCCTGAGTTCAATTCCCAGAAACCATATGGTGGCTCACAACCATCCCTTATATGATCTGGTGCAGATATACCTTCTGATGTGCAGATATACCTGGAAGCAGAATGTTATATACATAATAAATAAATAAAATCTTAAAAGAATAAAAAATAGAGTGAATCATCAGAAACAAAATTAAAATAAAAAAATGTAGCTTGTCACAAATACAAGATTGGAAAGGTAAAAAGTATTTCAACATGGTAGAAGAGACTGAGAAATGAAATATTTTCATAGCTATAGTTGTCTCAATAGGGTTATGCTTTATTCTTTCAGTCATTTATATTCTGTAACCTAAATACATGAAATATTTTCCAGCCCTCACACACCCTAATTTTGTATTTGGCAAAGTATTAAATAATCAGAATTTCTGTTTCCCCACTGTTTCAGAATTAGAAATAACAGAAGGTGGCTTGTTTCTGAGCAAGACAAACATCAAATGAAGTAATTCAAATTGTAAAATGTACCACTGTCTTTTCAGGAGACCCAAGTGTGTCTCACACTCACTGATCTCAATCATTGCTCACTATGAAAGCTTCTACTTTACCCAAATTTAAATAATAGAAAGCTCATTGTGGTTAGAACCCAGTAAAGACAACAGATATCTACTGAAATCACTGACTGTGTCATTAATTTTTTAAGTCAGGGTGATATTGACCTCCTGTAGTTGATGGTATTCCAAGGTTGGGCCTTTTATACCATTTCCCGCAGAGTGGAAGTTGGAGAAGACTCAGTATGAAACTTGGCTGAAAACTGCCCATGACTACCAGGCTATCCAGTATATTCCCTGCATACATACAGGACTAGTGGCTGGACATGAATCACTACCACTTAGCAGCCTGTAGACAATCCAAGAAAAATAACAAAATACAAAGAATGACAATAGGGGAACTCCTGTCCAGGGGTCTTCAGGCAGATTGAATGATCCCCTGAGGACCAAACAACCCAGAGTCTGCTGACCTCTCTATAAGAGTTCCACACTCACCTACCTGGAGAGTGAGTGCCTAGAACCCACCTGCACCCACCTTGAGACCAATCAGAGTATGGGACCCTCTTGCACCCACCGGAGCAGAACCTTGGACCCATACACAACAGGAAAGGAAGACACACAACCTGCATACTGGAAGAAGAGATGGGAAGACAACAATATAAGAACACATCCAACAAGAGGAAAACCAATATGACACTACCAGAGTCTAGGGACTCTATACCAGCAAGACCTGAACATCCCAACACAGATGAAGCAGAAGAGAGAAACCTTAAAAACAACTTCATGCAGACAATAGAGACCCTTAAGAGAGGAAATGAGAAAATCCTTCAAAGAAATGGAAGAAAACACAAACCAAAAGATGTAAGAAATCAAGGAAAGCCAAATAAATACAATTAAACAGCTGAAGGAAACAGTTCAAGACCTGGAAAGTAAAATAGAGACAATAAAGAAAACACAAACTGAGGGAATTCTGGGAGTGGAAAAGCTGAGTAAACAATCAGAAACCAGAGATGCAAACATAACCAACCGAATACAAAGATGGAAGACAGAATCTCAGACACTGAAGATAAACTAGAGGAAATAAATTCATCAAGCAAAGAAAACCTTAACTCCAACAAATCCTTAACACAAACTATCCAGGAAATATGGGACACCATGAAAAGACCAAACGTAAGGTTAATAGGTATAGAAGAAGGTGAAGAAACACAACTCAAAGGTGCAGAAAACATATTGAACAAAATCATAGAAAAAAACTTTCCCAACCTAAAGAAAGATATGGCAATTAAAGTACAAGGAGCCTATAGAACACCAAATAGAGTGGACCACAAAAGAAAGTCCCCTTGTCACATAATAATTAAAACTCCAAACATACAGAATAAAGAAAGAATACTTAGAGCAGCAAAGGAAAAAGGCCAAGTAACATATAAAGGCAAACCTATCAGAATTACACCTGACTTCTCCATGAAAACTCTGAAAGCCAGAAGGACCTGGATACATATTCTACCAACTCTAAGAGAACAAATATGCCAGCCCAGACTACTATACCCAGAAATGCTTTCAATTACTATAAATGGAGAAAACAAGAAATTCCACAACAAAATCAGATTTAAACAATGTGTAAACACTAATCCAACCCTACAGAAAGTACAGGAAGAAAAACTCCAGCCTAAGGAAATTAACTACACCAACAAAACATAGGCAATATATAATCCCACTTTACCAAAATACAAAAGAAAAAGCAGGGTAAACCCACATACAATATCACTACCAACAACAATTCAAAAACAAACAAGATTAAGCACTCAAGGGTCCTTAATTTCCCTCAATATTAATGTTCTTAACTCACCTATAAAAAGACACAGGTTAACAGAGTAGATACGAAGACAGAATCCATCCATCGGCTGCATACAAGAAACACACCTCAAATTCAAATACAGACAGAGTAAAGGGTTGGGATAAGATATCCCAATCAAATGGACCCAAGAAACGAACGGGGTAGCTATCCTAGTACATAACAAATTAGACTTCAAACTAAAATCAATCAAAAGAGACGAAGGTCATTTCATATTCATCACAGGAAAAATCCATCAGAAAGAAGTCAAATTCTAAACATCTATGCCCCAAATACAAAAGCACCAACATTCCTAAAAGAAACATTATTAAAATTCAAATCATAAATAAGACCTCACACAGTTATAGTGGGAGACTTCAACACCCGACTCTCACCACAGAACAGGACCACCAGACAGAAACTTAACAAAGAGACAAAGGAACTAACAGAAGTTATGGGCCCATTGGGATTCACAAACATCTATAGAACTTTCTATCCAAACACAAAAGAATATACCTTCTTTTCAGCACCACATGGAACCTCCTCTAAAATCGACCACATACTTGGCAACATAGGAAACCTCAATAGGTACAAAAAAATTGGAATAACCCCCTGTCTTCTTATCAGAACACCATGTGATGGGGAATGTACTTCTGTGTATGTTCATCTTACTGATTGTTGAATAAAGTACTGTTTGGCCAATGAGGCAGCAAGTTAGACAGGACTAGGAGTCAAAGAGGATTCTAGGAAATGTAGTAAAAAAGTGATGATACAGGCAGGAAATGACATAGCAGGGAGACTCATACATAAACAAGGAAAGAAGGAAGTGGGCCCTCTCTTCCTCCAGATTCTAGATGTGATCCACCAGCAAGGGAGGATGCCAATGGAAGGTATCTGATAAGATGAGTCTTATAAAATATATAGATTTATGATAAATAAGACTGAGCTAACAGATGAAAATGCTAGTCATTGGCCAAGCAGCATTTGTACATAATAGAAGTATCTGTGTACTATTTGGAGCCCTAACTCGGCGGGCAGAACTCAGGCAGCTGGCAGAGACTGCCCACGTGGCGTAGGGCTTGGGCGGCTTTTGGCAGAAAGATTTATCATAACAACCATGCTTTAAATTTAGAATTCAAAATCAACACAAATTGCAGAAAACCTACCGACTCATGGAAATTGAATAACAGGAAATTGTACCATTCCTGGGTCAAGGAAGAAATAAAGAAAGAAATTAAAGACTTCCTAGAATTCAAAGAAAGACACGACATACCCAAAATTATGGGATACTGTGAAAGCAGTACTAAGAGGAAAGTTCATAGCTCTAAGTGCTCATATGAAGAAACTAGAGAATACTCACACCAGAGAGTTGACAGCACAGCTGAAAGATCTAGAACAAATGGAAACAAATTCACCCCAGAGGAGTAGATGCCAGGAAATAATCAAAATGAGGGCAGAAATCAATAAAGTCAAAACAAAGAAAACAATTCAAAGAATCAATGTAACAAAGAGGTGGTTCTTTGAGAAAATCAACAAGATAGACAAATCTTTATCCAAACTAGCCAAAAGGCAGACAGAGAACATGCAAATTAACAAAATCAGAAGTGAAAAGGGCAACATGACAATGGAAACAGGAAATTCAGTGAATCTTCAGGTCATACTTTGAAAACCTGTACTCCACAAAATTTGAAAATTTAAAGGAAATGGACAATTTTCTGGACAGATACCACTTACCAAAATTGAATCAAGAACAACTTAAACAGACCTATAACCTCTAATGAAATAGAAGCAGTCATCAAAAGTCTCCCAACCAAAAGAAGCAGAGGGCCAGATGGCTTCAGTGCAGAATTCTACCAGAAATTCAAAGAAGAGCTAATACCAATACTCCTCAAATTGTTCCACAAAATAGAAGGACAAGGTTCATTGCCAAACCCTTTTTATGAGGCTACTATTACCTTGGCACCCAAGCCACACAAAAACACAACTAAAAAAGAGAACTATAGACCAATATCCATGATGAACATAGATGCAAAAATACTCAATAAAATACTGGCAAACTGAATCCAAGAACATATCAGAAAAATCATCCACTATGATCAAGTAGGCTTCATCCCTAGGATGCAGGGTTGGTTCAACATTTGAAAATCTATCAATGTAATCCACCATATAAACCAACTGAAGAAGAAAAAAACACATGATCATCTCATTAGATTCTGAAAAGGACTTTGACAAAATCCAACACCCATTCATTATAAAGGTCCTGGAGAGATCAGGAATAACAGGAACATGCCTGAAAATAATAAAAACAATATACAGTAAGCCCATAGCCAACATCAAACTAAATGGAGAGAAACTCAAATTTATTCCTCTAAAATCAGGAACAAGACAAGGCTGTCCACTCTCTCCATATCTCTTCAATATTGTTCTTGAAGTTCTACTTAGAGCAGTAAGACAACAAAAGAAGATCAAGGGGACAGAAATTGGAAAGGAAGAAGTCAAGCTTTCACTGTTTGCAGATGATATGATAGTCTACATACGTGAACCGAAAAACTCTACCAGGGAACTCCTACAGCTGATAAACACCTTCAGCAAAGTGGCAGGATACAAGATTAACTTAAAAAATAAAAATCATTAGCCCTACTATATACGGATGATAAATGTACTGAGAAAGAAATAAGAGAAGCATCACCCTTTACAATTGCCACAAACAACAGAAAATACCTTGGGGTAAGGCTAAGTGAAAGACCTGTATCATAAGAATTTTGAGTATTCAAAGAAATAAATTAAAGAAGATACCAAAAATAGAAGGATCTCCCATGTTCTTGGATAGGTAGGATCAACATAGTAAAAATGGCAATCTTGCCAAAAGCAATCTACAGATTCAATGCAATCCCCATCAAAATCCCAACACAATTCTTCACAGACCTTGAAAAAACAATTCTCAACTTTATATGGAAAAACAAAAGACCTAGGATAGCCAAAACAATCCTGTACAATAAAAGAACTTCTGGAGGCATCACCATCCCTGATTTCAAGCCCTATTATAGAGCTATACTCCTGAAAACAGCTTGGTATTGGAACAAAAATAGACAGGTAGACCAATGAAATCAAATTGAAAACCCTCATATTAACCCACATACCTATGAACACCTGATTTTTGACAAAGAAGCTAAATTTATACAACGGAAAAAAAGAAAGCATCTTCAAGAAACAGTGCTGGCATAACGGGATTCAGACATGTAGAAGATTGCAGATGTATCCATGTCTATCGCCATGCACTAAACTTAAGTCCAAATGTATCGAAGACCTGAACATAAATTCAGCTACACTGAACCTCCTAGAATAGAAGGTAGGTGGCATCCTTAAACAAATTGGTACAGGAGACCACTTTCTGAACATAACACCAGTAGCTCAAACATTGAGATCAACAATTAATAAATGGGACCTCCTGAAACTGAGAAGCTTCTGTAAAGCAAAGGACACAGTCAGCAAGACTAAACAACAGCCCACAGAATGGGAAAAGTTATTCACCAACCCCACATCTAACAGAGGGATGATCACCAAAATATACAATGAACTCAAGAAGCTAGCCACCAAAACACCAAACAACACAATTAATAGATCGAGTGCAGAACTAAATAGAGAATTCTCAACAAAGGAATCCAAAATTGCTGAAAGACACTTGCGAAAGTGCTCAACATTCTTCGCCATCAGTGAAATGCAAATCAAAACCACTCTGAGATACCATCTTACTCCTGTCAGAATGGCTAAAATCAATAACACCAAAGACAATCTATACTGGAGAGGATGTAGAGAAAGAGGAACTCTCCTCCATTGCTAGTGGGAGTGCAAACTTGTAAAACCCCTTTGGAAATCAGTATGGCGGTTTCTCAGGAAAATGAGAATCAGTCTACCTCAAGATCCAACAACCCTCTCTTGGGCATATACCCAAAGAATGCACACTCATACAATAAGGACATATGTTCAACTATGTTCATAGCGGCATTATTTGTAATAGCCCGAACCTGGAAACAACCTAGATGTCCCTCAACTGAAGAATGGATAGAGAAAATGTGGTATATTTACACAATGGAGTACTACTCAGTGGAAAAAAACAATGGAATCTTGAAATTTGCAAGCAAATGGAAGGAACTAGAAGAACATTACCTCTCAGAGAGGTAACCCAATCACAAAAAGATAAACATAGTATGTACTCGCTCATTTTTTATTTTTAGACATAGACCAAATGATCACTAGTCTACATTCCACACTGCCAGAGGATCCAGGAAACAAGGAGGACCCCAAGAGAAGATTGCATAGTTCCTCAAAGAAGGGGATGGGGACAAGAACCCCTGATCAAATTGTAGCCCGGGGGCAGGGAGGAGAGTCTTCATCCAGTTGCTGTTCGAAGCAGAAACAGACACCCATAGCTAAGCACTGAACTTTACTACTAGAATTCAGTTGTGGAGAAGGAGGAGGGTTGAGCAAAGGAGCCAAGACAGGGATGCAGAGACCTGCAGAAACAGTGGACCCGACCTACTGATAGAATGGAGACCCTAGTCATAAAGCTGGGGAAACAGCATTAGACCAAACCAAGCCCTCTGAATGTGGGTTCCAGCTAAGAGCCCAAGACAGTCCTCTAACAGTGGAGCCAGTCTTTATCCCTAGAATACAAACGGACTTTGGGAGCCAATTCCCTATGGAGGGATATTATTTCAGTCCAGATACAGCAAGGAGGGTCTAGACATTCCCACAAACAATATGACAGACTTTGAAGGTCCTTGGTAGAGGGCCTCACTATCCCTGGGGAGGAGTTGGGGGGGTGGGTTGGGGTGGGCTGGGGTGGGTTGGGTGGGGAACATAGGAGGAGGGAAGGGTGAGGGAATGGGGGAATAGATATGTAAATATGAGTAATAAAAATGATAAAAAAATTTTAAAAAAGAAGAGGAAATAGGAAATACCCTTAAAAGAATTGGTACAGGAGACCACTTCCTGAACATAACACCAGTAGCACAGACACTGAGATCCACAATTAATAAATGGGACCTCCTGAAACTGAGAAACTTTTATAAGGCAAAGGACACAGTCAACAAGACAAAATAACAGCCCACAGAATGGGAAAAGATATTCACCATCCCCACATCTGAAAGAGGGCTGATACCCAAAATTCACAAAGAACTCAAGAAGCTAGTCTCCAAAACAACAAACAATCCAATTAAAAAATGGAGTACAGAACTAAATAGACAATTCTCAATAGAATAATCTAAAATGGCTGAAAGACACATAAGAAAATGTTCAACATCCTTAGCCATCAGGGAAATGCAAATCAAAACAACTATGAGATACCATCTTACTCCTGTAAGAATGGCTAAAATCGAAAACACGAATGACAGTTTATGCTGGAGAGGATTTGGAGAAAAGGGAACACTCCTCCACTGCTGGTGGGAGTGCCAACTCATACAGCGACTTTGGAAATCAGTATGGCGATTCCTCAGGAAAATGGGAATCAGTCTACCACAAGATATAGCAATTCCACTCTTAGGCATATACCCAAAAGAAGCACATTCATACAACAAGGACATATGTTCAACGATGTTCATCACAGCATTATTTGTAATAGTCAGAACCTGGAAGCAACCTAGATGCCCCTCAACTGAAGAATGGATAGAGAAAATGTGGCACATTTACACAATGGAGTACTACTCAGCAGGGGCGGCGAACAATGGAATCTTGAAATTCGCAGGCAAATGGATGGAACTAGAAGAAACCATTCTGAATGAGGTAACCCAATCACAAAAAGACAAACATGGTATGTACTCACTCATATGTGGATTTTAGACATAGAGTAAAGGATTACTAGCCTACAATCCACACTGCCAGAGAAGCTAGTAAACAAGGAGGACCCTAAGAGAGACATAAGTGGTCCCCTGGAGAAGGGGAAAGGGACAAGATCTCCTGAGCAAATTGGAAGCATGGGGATAGGGGAGAGAGAACTAGGATAATGAGAAGGGGAGAAGAGGAGGGGTGAGGAATTCATGGTGAGGAGGGAGGTTGAGTTCGGGGAAGAACAGAACAGAGCAAGACAAAAGAAAATATATTAGAGGGAGACATTATAGGTTTAAAGAGAAATCAGGCACTAGGGAAAGGTCTGGAGAGCTACAAAGATGACACCAACTAACAATCTAAGCAACAGAGGAGAGTCTACCTTAAATGCCCTCTCAAGATAATGAGATTAATGACTCATTCTATAGCCTACATCCAATAGCTGGCTGGAAGTAGAAGCAGCCACCCACAGCTAAACCTTGAAGTGAACTGAAATCCAGTTGCAGAGAAGGAGGACTGATGAACAAAGGGGTCCAGACCAGGCTGGTGAAACCCACAGAAACAGCTGACCTGAACAAGGGAGAGCTCTTGGTCCTCAGACTGATAGCTGGGAAACCAGCATGGGACTAATCCAGATTCCCTGAATGTAGGTGTCATTGAGGAGACCTTGGAAATCTATGGGGCCTCTTGTAGTGGATCAGTACTTATCCCTAGCAAAGGAGTAGACTTTGGGAGCTTGTCCCACATGGAGGGATACTGCTGAGCCTAGACACAAGAGGGTTGGCCTAGGCCCTATCCCAAAGAATTTGACAGACTTTAAAGACCCCTATGGAAGGCCTCACCCTCCCTGGGGAGCAGAAAGGGTATGGGATAGGTATGGTGTTAGTTGGTGGGGCAGAGGAGGAGGGGAGAGAGTGGGACCTGGGATTGACATGTAAAATAATTTTATTTCTAATTAAAATTGAAAAAAAATAAAAAAAAACAAAAAACAAAGAATGACAATATTCCTTTTTCATTTATCCTTCTTTCCTGTATTCAACAAGTATTTGAGTATCACCTGGCCAAGATAAAAAAATACATAAACTCTTGATATTTATAGCTTTGGTGCCTAACTCATACTAGATATGGGGAATACCTCTGATGTGTCATAGACACTATAGCAAAAACTTCTTCCAACCTAAGCAAGAGGAAGCTGGACATAAGTAAGCAATTAGACTATAGAGTATTTCAGTATAGGGTGTAGGGAAAGGTGTATGAGCAGAAAAAAAACGTGAACAGCCCAGGTTTAAACATGAAGAAAAGCCTCCTGGGACAGTAATCCTTGAAAGGTCAGAAGCAGAAGAGTGTGCTGTGCACTGTGTAAGTTCAATATGGCAGACTACATAGTATAAAATAGGATGGAGCTGCATGGTGATGAAGCCTGAAAAGAAAACCAGCGAAAGTTATACTGAAGCTTTTGGAATTTCTTCCAAAGGGAGAATAATAGAACTATAGATGTTTGTAACAAGAAGTATGACTTTATAAAATCTTTGGTGGTTACTCTAGAGACATTGTGAGGAATTACTTTGTAGGGAACAAACCAAGACAGGAAAGCAAACAAAACAAAACACAAACAAAAAACCTAAAATGGGCACAGATCTGAGGAGTAGGGACAAAACAGATGTAGTGGCATGTGGTGAGTGGCCAACGGTTGGAAAAAGTGGAAAATTATAATTCTCTTTGAGTTCTTTTCAGATGAGTCAGGTGATGTCACTTAAACCCCACAGTGGCTCTCACCCTTAAGCATGTTGACTCTTCTCATTGCTGTCTTCGTAAGCCTGAGGGAATCTATAGCCAAGACCAGTACACCTCTCACTCCACACTCAATGCCTGCTACAGCTCACTCTCCCACATGCAACAAGGTTGGCATCACTCAGATAATCCCAGCATAATCTTGCCTTTCAGCTCACTCTCCTACAGGCAACAAGGTTGCCATCACTCAGATAATCCCAGCATAATCTTGCTTTACAGGGTTTACTCTTTCTGTTGCTTTGCCCAGGGAAGGATGAAGTCCACACTTTGGACTGCATCAAGTTTTAGTTTGTCACCCTCTGTTATGAGCCCTCCCTGACTGTGTCACTATTATTTCAAAGTCCTCGAGAGGGCTTCCAGCGAAACATACAAACGTTTATTTTCGAACATTCCCATCTTGGAAGAAGTCCTAGCAGCCAGGGATTTTTTTCTTTACTTTGTTCATCATGGTATCCCAGCTCCTAGGACACTATGAGTAATATTTACTGAGTGAATTAAGAAAAGAACCCCATGTCTATATAACTTTACCAGTAAGTCAGATGTGGGTTTGAATCACTGAGAGATTAAATATAAAGGACATCCAGAAGCCAGCAGCAGCACTGCTCTGTTCTATATGCTGTCCAACAAGTGACATACACTATGAACATTGTCTGTTTTGGAGTCTTTTTGAGGTTTAATAGAACACATATACAAGCCAGAAAGAATTCTCAAGTAGCCACAAGCTGAAACAGAAGGTACTTCACTCAACCTTTTAATCCAGCAAGAATTAACACCCATTTTCAAAATCATAAAGCAACTTTTTTCTCCATTGTTTAAAGTAGAAACTAGATTTTTTTACAAGTCAATCCCAGTTACCTCGCCCTCTCCTCCTTCCCTGAACCCCATTATCCCATACCCTTTCTGCTCCACAGGGAAGGTGAGACCTTCCATGTGGCATCTTCAGAATCTATCATGTCCTTTGGAGCAGGGCCTAGGCTGTCAGTCATGTGTCTAGTCTGAAAGAGTATCCCTCTATTTGGAATGGGTTCCCAAGGTCCACTAGTATGCTAAGGATAAATTGTGATCTACTACCAGAGGCCCCATAGATTCCCGAGGCCTCCTCACTGACACCCATGTCCAGGGGTCTGGATCAGTCCTATGCTGCTTTCCCAATAATCAGTCTGGGGTCCATGAGCTCCCCCTTATTCAGTCATCTGTTGCTGGGGGTTTCACCAGCCTGGTCTTGACCCCTTTGCTTATCACTCCTCCTTCTCTGCAATTGGATCACAGTTCAGGTAAGTGTTTAGCTGCAGGTGTCTGCTTTTACTTCCATCAGCTGCTGAATGAGGGCTCTAGGATGACATATAAGATAGCCATCAATCTAATTATCTGGGAAGGGCATTTAAGGTAACCTCTCCACTGTTGCTTAGATTGTTAGTTGGCGGTCATCCTTGTAGATATCTGGAAATTTTCCTAGTCAGATTTCTCTTTAAACCTATATTGGCTCCCTCTATTATATCTTTTATCTTGCTCTCCTCTATTCTTCCCCAGACTCAACCTTCCTGCTCCATCATGTCCTCCTCTCCCCTTCTCATTCTCCTAGCCCCCTCTACCCTTCCCCCATGCTCCCAAATTGCTCGGGAGATCTTGTCCCTTTCCCCTTCTCCAGGGAAGAATGTATGTCTCTCTTAGGGTCCTCCTTGTTTACTAGCTACTCTGGAAGTGTGGATTGTAGGCTGGTAATACTTTGCTCTATGTCTAAAATCCATATATGAGTGAGTATAAAAACCATGTTTGTCATTTGTGATTGGGTTATCTCAGGATGGTTTCTTCTAGTTTCATCCATTTGCCTGCAAATTCCAAGATTCCATAGGGCTGTTTGTTTGTTTGTTTGTTTTTTCCACTGAGTAGTACTCCCTTGTATAAATGTACCACATTTTCTCTATCTATTCTTCAGTTGAGGGGCATCTAGGTTGCTTCCAGGTTCTGGCTATTACAAATAATGCCTCTATGAACATAGCTGAACATATAACCTTGCTGTATGAATGGGCATCTTTCCGGTATATGCCTAAGAGTAGAATTGCTGGATCTTGTGGTAGACTGATTGCCATTTTCCTGAGGAATCGCCATACTGATTTCCAAAGTGGCTGTATGAGTTCGCACCACCATCAGCAGTGGAGGAGTGTTCCCCTTTCTCTACATCCTCTCCAGCATAAACTGTCTTTGGTGTTTTTTTTTTTTTTATTTTAGCCATTCTGACGGGAGTAAGATGGTATCTCAGAGTTGTTTTGATTTGCATTTCCCTAATGGCTAAGAATATTGAGCACTGTCTTATGTGCCTTTCATCCATTTTATATTCTTCTTTCAGCCATTTTACATTCCTCTATTGAGAATTCCCTATTGAATTCTGTACCCCACTTTTTAATTGGTTTATTTGGTGTTTGGAAACTAGCTTCTTGAGTTCTTTGTAAATTTTGGAAACTGACCCTCTGTCAGATGTGGAGTTGGTGAATAACTTTTCCCATTCTGTGGGCTGCCATTTTGACTTGTTGACTGTGTCCTTTGCCTTACAGAAGTTTCTCAGTTTCTCAGGAGGCCCCATTTATTAATTGTCAATCTCAGTGTCAGTGGTACTGGTGTTATGTTCAAGAAGCTATCTTCTGTACCAATTTGTTCAGGGGTATGCCCACTTTCTCTTCTAATAGGCTCAGTATGGATGGATTTATGTTGAGGTCTTTGATACATTTGGACTTAAGTTTTTTGCATGGTGATAAATATGGATGTATCTGAAATCTTCTCCATGCAAGCATCCAGCTATGCTAGCACCATATGTTGAAGATGCTTACATTTTTCCATTGTATAATTTTAGCATCTTTGTCAAAAATCAGGTGTTCATATGTATGTGGGTTAATATCAGGGTTTTCAATTCAATTCCATTGGTCTATCTGTCTATTTTGTGCTAATACCAAGTTGTTTACAGGACTATAACTCTATAATAGATCTTAATGTCAGGGATGGTGATGTCTCCACAAGTTGCTGTATTGTACAGAGTGGTTTTGGCTATCCTAGGTCTTTTGTTTCTCCATATAAAGTTGAGTATTGTTCTTCCAAGGTCTGTGAAGAATTGTGCTGGTATTTTGATGGGGATTGCATCGAATCTGTAGATCGCTTTTGGCAAGTTTGCCATTTTTACCATGTTGATCCTACATATCCAAGAGCACTGGAGATCTTTCCATTTCCTGGTATCTTCTTTAATTTATTTCTTTAAAGACTCGAAGTTCTTATTATACAGGTCTTTCACTTGTTTGGTTAGCATTACCCCAAGATATTTTATGTTGTTTGTGGCAATTGTAAAGAGTGATGTTTCTCTGATTTCATTCTCAGCCTCTTTATTATCTGTATGTAGTAGGGCTACTAATATTTTTGAGTTAATCTTGTATCCTGCCACTTTGCTGAAGGTATTTATCAGCCATAGGAGTTCCATTGTAGAGTTTTTGGAGTCACTTATGTGGACTATCATATCATCTGCAAATAGTGAAAGTTTGACTTCTTTCTTTCTAATTTGTATCCCCTTGATCTCCTTTTGTTGCCTTATTGCTCTAGCTAGAACTTCAAGTACAATATTGAATGATATGGAGAGAGTGGACAGCCTTGTCTTGCTCCTGATTTTAGAGGAATCCCATTGAATTTCTCTCCATTTAGTTTTATGTTTGCTGTTGGTTTACTATATATTGCTTTTATTGTGTTCAGGTATGTTCCTGTTATTCCTGATCTCTCAATAACCTTTATCTTTAAATGATGTTGGATTTTGTCAAAGGCTCTTTCAGCATCTAGTGTGATGATCGTGTGGATTTTCTTTTTCAGTTTGTTTATATGGTAGTATACATTCATAGATATTCATATGTTGAACCATACATGCATCTCTGGCATGAAGCCTACTTGATCATGGTGGATGATTTCTCTGATGTGTTCTTGCATTCGATTTGCCAGTATTTTATGGAGTATTTTTGCATCAATGATCATGAGGGATATTGGTCTGTAGTTCTCATTCTTAGTTGTGTTTTTGTGTGGCTTGGGTAACAAGGTAATTATAGCCTTGTAAAAAGAGTTTGGCAATGAAACTTCTGTTTCTATTGCATGGAACAATTTGAGGAGTATTGGTATTAGCTCTTGTTTGAATTTCTGGTAGAATTCTGCACTGAAGCCATCTGGCCCTGGGCTTTTTTTTTGGTTGGGAGACTTTTGATGAGTGCTTCTATTTCATTAGGGGTTAGAGGTCTCTTTCAGTTGCTTATCTGTTCTTGATTCAATTTTGGTAAGTCCATTTCCTTTAAATCTTCAAATTTTGTGGAGTACAGATTTTCAAAGTGTAACCTGAAGATACTCTGAATTTCCTCAGTGTCAGTTGTTATGCCCCCCTTTTCACTTCTGATTTTGTTAATTTGCATGTTCTTTCTCTGCCTTTTGGTTAGTTTGGATAAAGGTTTGTCTATCTTGTTGATTTTCTCAAAGAACCACTTCTTTGTTTCATTGATTCTTTGTATTGTTTTCTTTGTTTTGACTTTATTGATTTCTGCCCTCAGTTTGATTATTTCCTGGCATCTATTCCTCTCAGGTAAGCTTGCTTCTATTTGTTCTAAAGCTTTCAGCTGTGATGTAATCTCTCTGGTGGACTATTCTCCAGTTTCTTCATGTGAGCACTTAGTACTATGAACTTTGCTCTTAGTACTGCTTTCAAAGTATCCCATAAGTTTGGGTATGTTGTGTCTTCATTTTCATTGAAATCTAGGAAGTCTTTACTTTCTTACTTGATCCAGGAATCATGCAATTGCGCATTGTTCAATTTCCATGAGTTTGTAGGGTTTCTGCAGTTGAGGTGTTCTGAAATTCTAATGTTAAAGCATGGTGGTCTGATAAGATACAGGGGGTTATTCCAATTTTTTTGTTCCTGTTGAGGTTTGCTATGTTGCCAAGTATATGGTCGATTTTAGAGAAGGTTACATGTGGTGCTAAAAAGAAGGTATATTCTTTTGTGTTTAACAGAATATTCTATAGATGCCTGTTAATCCCAATTGGTTCATAACTTCTGTTAGTTCCTTTGTCTCTTTGTTAAGTTTCTGTCTGGTGGTCCTATATAGTGGTGAGAGTGGGGTGTTGAAGTCTGCCACTATAACTGTGTGAGGTCTTATGTGTGATTTGAGTTTTAGTAATGTTTCTTTAATTAATGTGGGTGCCTTTGTGTTTTGGGCATAGATGTTCAGAATTGAGACTTCATCTTGATGGATTTCTCCTGTGATGAATATGAAATGACCTTCTTCATCTCTTTTAATTGCTTTTAGTTTGAAGTCTAATTTATTAGATACTAGGATAACTATACCTGCTTGTTTCTTGGGTCCATTTGATTGGAAAATCTTTTCCCAACCCTTAACTCTGAGGTACAGTCTGTCTTTGAAGTTGAGGTGTGTTTCTTGTATGCATCAGAAGGATTGATTCTGTCTTCGTATCCATTCTGTTATCCTGTGTCTTTTTATAGACAAGTTAAGACCATTAATATTGATAGAAATTAAGGATCATTGAGTGTTAATTCTTGTTTGTTTTTGATTTGGTGGTGGTGGTGGTGGTATTGTGTGTGGATTTACCCAGGTTTTTCTTTTGGCTGTTGGCAAAGTGGGATTATCTATTACTTATGATTTGTGAGTGTAGTTAACTTCCTTAGATTGGAGTTTTCCTTCCAGTACTTTCTATAGGGCTGGATTAGTGGATATGTATTGTTTAAATCTATTTTTGTTGTGGAATGTCTTGTTTTCTCCATCTATAGTGATTGACAGCTTTGCTGGGTATAGTAGTCTGGGCTGGCATCTATGGTCTGTTAGTGTTTGTGGAATATCTATTTATCCCTAGCACACAAATGGACTTTGGGAGCCTATTCCACATGAAGGGATGCTCTCTCACTCTGGACATATGGGGGAGGGCCTAGGCTCTGCCTGTGATGATATGACAGAGTTTGGAAATCCCCCATGGGTGGCCTCACCCTCCCTTGGTAACAGAAGTGGGTGGGGGCTTGGGGGATTGTGCGGGGCAGGGCAGGAGAGGAGGGAGAGGAAGTTGGGATTGACATGTGAAGCAAGTTTGTTACTAATTAAAAAAAAAAAACATATCTATCTAGGACCTTCTGGTTTCCATGGAGAAGTCAGTTGTAATTCTGATAGGTTTGCCTTTATATGTTACTTGGCCTTTTTACTTTGCTGCTCTTAATATCCTTTCTGTATGTGTGGTGTTTTAATTATTATGTGACAAGGGGACTTTCTTTTCTGGTCCACTCTATTTGGTGTTCTGTAGGCTTCTTGTACTTTCATTGGCATGTATTTCTTTAGGTTGGGAAAGTTTTCTTCTATGATTTTGTTGAATATGTTTTCTGCACCTTTGAGTTGGGTTTCTTCATCTTCTTCTAGACCTATTATTCTTGGGTTTGGCCTTTTCACAGTGTCTCATATTTCCTAGATATTTTGTGTTAGGGATTTGTTGGACTTCATATTTTCTTTTGTCAATGAATCTATTTCTCCTAGTGTATCTTCAATGTCTGAAATTCTCTCTTCAATCTCTTGTATTCTGTTGGTTATGCTTGCATCTGTAGTTCCTGATCATCTACCCATCTTTTCTAATTCTAGCATTCCCTCAGACTATTTTTTATTGTCTCTATTTCAGCTTTCAAACATTGCACTGTTTGAATTGTTTCTTACAATTTTTGTTTTGTCTTTTCTTAAATTTCTTTTAAGGATTTTCTCATTTCCTCTCTTAGGATCTCTATCATCTCCATGAAGTTGTTTTTAAGGTTGTTCTCATCTGCTTCATCTGTGTTGGGATGTTCAGGTCTTGCTGCCACAGAGTCCCTAGACTGTGGTGGTGACATATTGATTATTTTGTTGTTTAATATTTGCTTATATTATCGTCTTCAAATACCTTCTTCCAGTGGGTGCACGTGGGCTCTCTTCCTCTCCTCTGCCCTGAGTAGGGGTGCAGGAGTAGTGATCTCAGCAGACTCAAGGTTGCTTGGTCCACTGGTGGTAGTCGATCTGCCTGCAGATCCCAGGTCTGGAGTTCCCAAAAGTTATAAATCAACTTTCATATAAAAGGATTGTGGAAAATAAAAGAGATTGCATAGCATAGAAAAATAAGGTGTTTTTAAATTTGGAGTTAATTGATTGATTTTTACCTCTTGGACAATTTTAAAATCCCAGTCAATTCTGAATAGTTATTGTTTTGTTGTGAATATTTTTATAGATCTTAACTTCAAAACTTTAGCATGAATCAGTAACAACTGGAAAGAAGTTTTACACACACACACACACACACACACACACACACACACACACACTCTGCATTTCTTAATGCTGCTAGCCCAGGTACTATACATTAAGAATGGCTGTCCACAAAATTTTCATCTACCAGTGTGTGATATATTTGGCCATCTCAGATGGTCTTTTCTTACTCCCAACTCTTAGATTTTTGTTTAAATTAAAGATAAAGAAGAAGAGGAGGAAGGTGCAAGATGAGATGCAGGATGAGACATATTAGATATATTAACCAGTTTATTATAGGCCCAGCAGAGTAGAGAGACTAAATGAGAAGAGAAACAGGGTTGATGGCTGACTGCCATAGCCGGTCACCATAGAGAGAGTGTATGTAAATGGGCAGGGTCTGTCTTTTAAAGGGGTCCTCTACACCTTCGTGCAGACTTAGTTCCCATGGAACCCTGGGCTGACCAGAGTACTGCCTGTTCCATCAGCTAACAGGGGCAGGCCAGCATAATGCCTGAACCTTTCAATCCCACCTTTACTTATTATTTTTAAAAAAAGGTGGGGTGTTGGACATGGCAGAATAAGGGCGTCGAATTCTCAAGACTGCTTCCTGCTGACATGGGGGGCATTGGCTATCTTTAGGGGACCTGAGAAGGTAGGGTGCTGCTATATCCTGGGCTAGTTGGTTGTTTCACAGTCCAGGCTGTCTGGAACTCCCTGGCGCCTCTTAGACCTGGCAAGATGTTAGCATAGCAGAAGACAAGGTTAAGTTTAGAAAAAAAAAAATTTTTTTTCCCTGTCACTTTAGGGGAAGATTGTAAAATGAGGGATGGTTTCCCGAGGAGTCCAAATATGAGGGAAGGGAGTTCTGGGACCAGGGAAAGATTGAATATATGGAGTGAATCTGACCTGTTTTTTGGATCCAATTCAGCTCCAAGAATCCTTAGAGTTTGTGGAAACATAAGTATTAGATACATTAGCGGCATATTTATGTTAGAAACAACTTGACTGAAAGCATTAACATTTTAAAATTGACAGATATTTTTAGGACAATGAAAAGCATCTTAATGTTGACCTTGTAGTTATGATCGCATAGTGGTATTGTAGAACTTTACTGACTATGAACAATAGCATGAGAAATAGAGAAATCGGGAACATATTTCATTCTTTTTAATGTCTCAACTCACTTTATCATCACTTAAGCCTTATTATCCCCAGACCTTCATAACTTTAATTCATATACCTTACATTACCATCTTAGACCTTCCATTTTCAGACCTTTATACCTTCCATTCTCAGACCTTCATAACTTGCATTTATCCATCATGCTAGACCTTTCCATCCTCAGACCTTTGTCTTAGACCTTCCATCCTCAGACCTTTATACCATACATTCCCAGACCTTTATATGCCTTACACTTTCCTATCTTCACATAGATAAACCCTAAAATGCCTGTTCCTAAAATCTGTTTTGCTTTATGCTGGCAAGACTACCAGTCATCAAAAGCATCAGAGTTCTTGAGAAGCATAAGATTTTACCTGAATTAATGATTAAAGAATAACAGAGACTTGCCAGCTGGCTGCATGGACAGCCCATCCCCAAGGTCTTCCATGCATAGTAGTGGGCTGCAGGACACCTGCCTTCTTGCTGATAGCATGTGACCTGTGGATTACACACTACAGGAAGGCTTGTCTACTGTTGGCCCAAGCAACATGGAGAAAATCGATTCCACTGTCCTTTTGTCCACGGTCTGGAGTACTTTGTAGCAGTTGAGGTGAAGGGTAGGGTTGCTCAGTGACTAGCGTTGTCACTGACTCGAGATGAAGTTTCTTCAGTGCCCATCAGTCTTGGAGGAAATGGGGTGGGGCCAGCAGCTGGCCTGAGTCTCTGTTATAAAAGGCTTTAAACAAAACATTTTAAATGCCATGTTCTCTAGCTCTCTGAGCATTTAAGGGCTGTCTGTCTGTTTAGTATATCAACAGTCAAAAATTTGCCTTTAGTTAGAGAAAAATTCCCTTTTTGTAATAAAAAAAGCTGTACCTTTGTAAATGGCTTACAGGATGAACTGAGTGGTATAAATATTTTGTTAATTTGAAATAGACCTTTGTGATTTTAAACTTTCATCATCATTTAAAGATACATGTGTTACAGTAAATCTTTCTGCCAAAAGCCGCCGAGTCCCACTGCCACATGTGAGCTTTACGCCAGCTGCCCGCCTGAGTAGGGCCCAAATGAATACACAGAAATTTGTATTAGGTATAATGCTGCTTGGCCAATGACTAGGATTCTCATCTGTTAGCTCAGTCTTAACTATCATAAACCTATATATTTTATAAGACTTATCTTATCGGACACTTTATTGGCATCCCTACTTGCATGTGGATCACATTGTGCCGCTGGAGCAGGAGCAGAGGGGAAAAGAGGGACACTTCCTGTTTCTCCTTCTTTAAATATGAGTCTCCTTGTTATGTCACTTCCTGCCTGGATCACCATTTATCTACTACATTTCCCAGAATCCTCTTTGACTCCTAGCCCTAACTTGCTGTCTCATTGGCCAAACAGTATTTTATTCAATAATCAATAAGATAAACATACACAGTACATTCCCCATCATACATGAGTTAAGTTTAAGTTGTAGAGACTTAGCTTATATTTTAAATATAGTTAAATTAGACCTTTATGACTTTACATGTGTGCCATCATTTAAAGATACATAGCAATTTAGAAATATGAGATATAGAACAGTTTAATTTAATTTGTATATAGTTAGATAGGTATAAAGTTAAATTACAGGTACAGAGACAAGCTGGACAGGATAACAATAAAAGGAGGAACCAGAATGCAATCTCTGATCTGTAAATTGTAGCAAACAGACAGGAGATTTAAAGGGACAGAGAAGACTTAAACAGAGGGCCCTGGAAAGACACAGTATTCTGTAGAAAAGCCATGAGCAACAAAGCCAATGAAAGAAGAAATGACAGACCAAAAATAAATAAATAAATAAATAAATAAATAAATAAATAGCAAAAAGATCTGGCAGCCAGGTTTGCTGGCACAGGCCGCTGGAGTGGGCATGCCTACAGGTAGGTCACATGGCCAAGATGGTGGTGCCCATAAGCCACTATTTTGTCTGTTTACCTGCCTGTTGGCTACAAACAGAAAGGTTCCTCTATGCATTTCCCCTGGGTGAGGCAAATGAAAAAACCGGCAAAAAGCTCCTCTCCTCTCTGGATGCCCATCAGCCCATGGGAGTTGCCAGGGGCCTGGCCCAAAGGGGACACAGCTGTCCCAAAACCAAAAAGGAGCCAGCGGTTTGAACCTAAAAAGCAAAAATGCACCACTCCTGGAGAGGTATCCCAAACCTGACCCACAGGAAATTCAAGGGATATCTTCCGGGATTGTAGGGAACAGGCAGATGAGTGGGTTCCAATGATGCTTAATTGGAAAAGCAGCGAGTTGAAGAAGTATACAGAGTCCCAGAATCTCAGGTCAATGCAGGCAGGAGGAAGAGCCAAGGAAAACTGACATGGAAAGTGGATTGAGTTCAGATTTTAGGATCCCCGAAATTTCCCGTGCCCCTGGCAGGAGAGGTTACAGAGAAAGCCTATCCTGCCAGCAAGTTGCAAGAGCACTTACCTAAGAGCCTAAACCAAGTTGGGCGCCAATGTTAAATTTTTGCTTCAATTAAAAATAAAGAAGAAAAGAGGTTGATGATTGAGTATTTGCATACAGAATCAAAACTGCTGCAAAATTAATTCAGAGTGTCTCTTAAATTCTTTTATTTAATGTGCTTTGGTTCTGATACTTGCCATATACTGGATAATCTATCCTCCTTTTGTTTCAAATATTGTTTTTCTATTATTATTTCTGTTAATAGGACAGGATTGGTGCTGTTTGCTGCCAGTCAATGCCTCACAACATGTGGATTATCTCTTCTCATAAAATTCTTTGTTTTCTTCTAAAGGTAATAATAACCCATCTTAAATTTCATTTAGTTTCTATGGCCTATATTTATTGTAATAGAATTTCCAACTGACTATTGATATTTTGGAAGTGATCAAATATATGAAATGATCAAACATTTCTCTTTCTTTTGCCTGGAGTTACCATCTCACCTTTCAGCCCCTGTGCTTGTTATACAGCTGTCTCAGTACTTCCTACCTCTTCCTGTATTAGTTCTCCTGGCACCTAAGGCCATGGTGCTCTGTTCTGTGACTCATGTTTCTCCATTAAAGCATTCTGCTGTTGCTTTTCCAGGGAGCAAACTTCAGGAACTGCTCATTGGAGCACTGTAGAGGCATGTCCCTGGACAGTAACACGGAGCCACATGTGGAAACACTGGAGAAGCTTGTCCCTGGAGAGTAACACGGAGCCACATGTGGAAAGACCCATGTAAGGTTTAGTTCTCCACCCAAAGCCTCCTCTGAGCAACCTATTCTAACAAAACCTGCAGAATTCAAAGCTTTATTGGTTAGGCTGATGACTAATTTAGATTATAAAAATTTAAACCTTTTAAATATAATCCATATAGTTGCAGACATTTATTAAGCCAATAGCACATATGAAAACCTTCCTATAATCCCAAACTCTATTTTTATAAATTAAAATATTTTCAAAGAAAACAGAAGAGGATAAATTACCATGAATTCTCCAGACAAAAGGTTAGAATTTAGTGTGTAGGTCTGACTTTATCTATTGCAATATAAAAGAATGAGAAAATTACATAATTCACTCTAATTATGCTTTATTAACTATTGAAATTTTCCTGGTAGTGGGTGAAAGCCTGAAAGCAATGTCTTAGCTTCCCCACTGACACCAGCATGACAACCTGGAAATTATGTACCAGCAGCACAAGGGGTGGAAGCAGACTCATCAAAAGGGTCCATCTCATGAAAGATATTACCTTCTGGAGCTTGCTTTTTCTCTCCATGAGCTCTAATATTCTTGCAAAATCTGAAGCATGAGTGCTTAAAACTAAGACAAACAGCTCTGTCTAGTGGCGAGGTTTATCATTGCACCCCAAGTCATGAATAGTTTATTTTTAATGTTTAAAACTTAGCAAACAAGGCTGATAGGAAATAGCTATTGTATCCCCTCCTCATTGGACACAATGGATAAGCACTTAAAACTATCACTGATATTTTCTCCATTTGGGACATTTTTTTGGTGTAATTAAGAGAGAGAGAGAAAAGGAGAGAGGGGGTGAAACCCTCTTCAGTGGTGTCATTTAAAAGGAAATGCAAAAGCATTTGAAAAATTTGCAGTTTCAAACAAATGTTAATCTGTGCCCAGCTTCAGCCAGCCTTTCTTCCTTACTTGTCACTTCTTCCACCAGTAAGAAAACTCAAGAATTCAGCTGTAAGTCAAAACTATAGTATTCTTCACAGGGCAAATAAAACCACCCAATGGCCACTGGGGTCCCTGGCTTTAACAGCAGTTTCACAAGGCTCTCCGGAATGTGCTTAGAGTACTGTGTGTCCAAAGCTAAGAATGGAAGCATTTTCCTCCAGCTCCACCTTGAAGCACTCCAATGTACCTCCGCCTCTGGTCTGTGAACCTGTAACCCAAAGGGGTGTGGCTTCAGGCAGAGAGAAGGGGAAAGAGGAAGACATAAGGCATGGTCTCCTTGCATGGATCTTTCTGGTGAGTCAGAGGATCCGGTAGGAAGGGCAAGGAAACGCTCCTGCAGTTCTTTGTATTTTTCTGTGTAATTGTTCCCCAGTAAACACCTATTTATCATTTATCTTGAGTCTAGTAAAATAACTACATCCTCACCTTCACTCCAAAACTCAGCAGTCATTTTGCCCACAAAGAATAGAGCATCGAGACAAACTGTCTTCCACAAAATACTACTTAAGAAGGGTGGCAGCCAGTCTAAAAAACCAGGGCCTATTAGATTTCTGGCTAAATCAGAGGGGAAGGATACTTGCACATTGAATCAAAATCTATTGGCAGGGAAAATAGGATGAGAATCGCTTTTCCTTTTCAATCTTGTGATTGAACCCTGGGCCTTCCATGTACTAGTCCAGATGTTCTACCAACAAACCAAGGATCACACAGGCTACTCTATAACAGTAAAAAGATGGTAAGTGTCTGGTTGCATCCAAAAAAATCAAGTTTTGCTAAAGATAGTAGTCAAAGGGATACTTAATTTAGTGAAATTGTTACTTAAATATTAATATATTCCAGGAGTATTTCAGTGCAGAAGAACATTTTCTTTTGAAAAATAAATGGACAGCATATTTGAAGACAAAATTGATGTAGAGAAAAATATAGAAAATGTTTTGTTTTGTTTTTGTTCTTATAAGCCATATAATGAAAGATTATATAAACAGGACTGCTAAGACATAAAATATATCCTTGAAGATTTCACCTCTGTGGAGAAGCTGGGGGAGTGATATTCTTTTGTAAGTAATTAAAATTGTGCAGATTATGAAGACAAGTAAACTAGAGGAAGAAAAGGAAAATGCAACATTTTTCTTTTCTTATTTAAATTTTTTGGAGTGAACATCATATATGCGTGTCCATGTCATCTTGGCCTCTCTCTCTCATCTATCAAATTCTTCCCATGTCCACACTCCCTAATTCATGATCTCCTCTTTATTATTGCCCACATATATATATGTGGGGGGTGAAATGTGTATATGTAACAATAATATATATATATATATGTAAATATATGTGTATATACTCACAAATATACAACCTACTGAGTCTGTTTAGTGTTGCTCATATGTATATGTGTTCATGGTTGATCACTGGAGATTGAACAACTTCCTTGGGGGGTTGTTCTTAGAGGAAACTAATTCTCACTCTCACAGTAACATTAACTATAGCTTTTTATGCAGTTATGGGACCTTGCAGAATTTCCCCATCTATGTTAGAATGTTTGTATTCCGACAACCTTGCTGTTGAGAGTTCATGGGTATATTTTTCCAGTCTTGTCTAGGGGCACTATCTAGCAGCAGACACCCTGTACCTCTGGCTTTTACACTATTTTTGCCCCCTCTTCCTTGATTTAACCTGCCAGGATGGCTTGCCGAGGTTTAGACAGATTTTTAAAGCACATTTTAGAAGAAATTAATTTTTAGATGTGTCAAAAGGGTAAGTTGGTGAGGAAAATGTATGGTGTGAGATCCAAGAAGTCATTTTAGAATCCCAAAGATGGCAGTGTTAAAACGATGTCAATTTCATAGTTACACTGAGTCAGGGAGGAAGAGACATGCTCTTTCTAATTTTCCTCCATCTTAGTAGTCTGCAGCTTATAAAAATGGTTACTTTGTCATAGAAGCAACAGTCCCAGAGCTCTGGGCAACTTGAATGTGATTTAGTGGCATAATCAAACAGAACCTGCCACAAAGCTAACATGACCCTGATTTAATGGTATGCATAATCATAGCAGCACTACACAGCAATTGGGAATAAATGACAAATGATTACTTAGGTGGATGAAATTAGCACTGCTTTTACAAACTGCATTTCTAGTGTCAATGAAAGAGAAGAGTAACAAGATAGGCTACAAAGATGCTTTCACATTTATCTAGAAGGGAAAATACTAGCTGTTGGTCTCCCTGGTTCTCTTAGAATATTTTAGTACTAAGGAGTGAAATTAAAAAAAAAAAAAAAACATAATGCCAGGTTTGGTGGTTCCTGTCTGTAACCCTGAGACATGAAAGGAATGGGGCAAGTAGACAAAGACCTTGAAACCAGTTTGAGCAGGGGGTAAGGAAGGAAGGATGAGGCATGAGGAAAAGGGATGATTAAGTGGTTGCAAAGACACCAAAGACCAACCTCATAGCTCATGTTGACTTTGTTTATTTTTCTCATCTCAAAAATTTAAGAATATTAAAGGAAATTAATATTTCCCATAGCATAAATGATAGAACCTTCCAGCTATCAGACTTGCAGAATTAAATCTAAATTTTTCAAAGCCACCCAGAGGATAACCCTAGATTTGAGCACTGTCCCCTGCATGTTGCCACTATCAAGGTAAGTCCTAAACATGAATGGACTCAGTAGCATGTGACAAGGAAATCCCTACACTCCCTACTGCTGCCATCTCTAATGCCACATAAAGTCCCATATTCTCTCTGCCATGGTCATTTCTTCCCATTGCCCACTAAGCAGCTGTGGATGATAACATTGCTGGATACTCAGGTGTAAACAGAGTAAAAGCTGGACTCCAAATATTCAAGAAGAATGTTGCCAGAGAGGAGAAAGATGGCCCAGGCATATAGATAAGAAAGAAAAGACAAAATGCCACTTGGTTCAATGATTTGCTCAATGATAGTTCTGTGCATTAAGGAGTCAGAAAATAAAGAAAACAAAAAATTTGAAAGAAGACTTTTAAAAATCCAAACAGTAATTGTACAGTAACTGTCCAATCTTGGATAAGTTACTTACCCTAAGTTTTAATTTCCTTATCTAAAAATATTAAATATAATACCTACTTAATCCTCAAAAAGTATACTAATTAATATGCAGAGTGTTTATCATATGACTCCATCAAAGGATCAGCCACAGTTGAGATTGTCCCTTCTTATGGAGACTTTGGGGTGAGAGCTGGTCATAAGACACAACTTGTACCCATTTTATATTTTGACTTTAAATTCAATACTAGTACATCCTTAGTAGTTCAATCATTGCATGTGTGGTTTAAATAAAAATACTTCACATGAAGAAAAACAAGGTTGTAAAGGCTAGTTTTTGTAAGCATCAATGTTGCTCCAACCCACTTTCCAACCTAAGAAACCCAATTTTATCTAAAAAGCCATGTGTGTCTGCTGTGCACAGGTGCTCATTAACAGCTGTGCTTTCCTCTCCTGCACCTCCTATCATCTCAGAAGCCCAAAGAAAGGTTTGTATCTGGGCTTCCACAGGCTTCTGTCTCTACCTTCCTGTCTGAAACTCAGAGAAAAGAATAGAAAGTTAAGCAGCTCTGAGAAAGTTCTCAATCAGAGGTATTTTGCAATGTCTAGCACCGTGTTTTTCCTCACATGACTAGGGAAGCAGGACATGAGATAGTGGTGTCTAGTGCGCAGAGGCCAGGGCTGCTGCTAAACATTCTCATACGCATGAAATAGCTCCACTGCAAAGCGTCAGCCCTTCAAACCTGTGCACCATGCTGAGGCAGCGAACCCTGGTCTCATCATGACCCACGGCAGCAGAGCCCCAAGCTGACTGATCTGTACAGGAGGGTTTTATTCTCTGACAGACTGTTGGCATCCTGCGCTTTAACAACCTAAATTTAAACATGGACCATACGAAAGCTAGTTCAAAGTCTTTCCTCAATTCTTACTGTGTTCAAAAATGAAAGCCTAGCTTTTAAGTAGGTTTAAACCAGAGCCTTACTAAATAGTCAGAGGTGTAACTCTTCAGCCAGTGTTTTATATCTCCCTGCAGAGTACAAAAATGCTGTAAACTAATCTTCTATGCTCTAAAGGTGATGGTTGACAGTATTCAAAGTGTAAGTCTTCGGCAAAGAGCTGGGAAATATGAAAATATAAAGTTTAGAACAAATGCTTGTTGGGAAGACACATCCTAAAATCTCATCATATGATTAATGTCTTTTCTCTTCAGCCAAGATGTGAGCTGTGACATTGCACAAGATGGGTTGCTGAGGAATACACAATCTTCAGTCTGCTTCCCGCTTTGTCTCCCAGACTCATCTTTTTCAGCAGACTTACATTATCTGCCGCTATGGAAAAATCTCATGGCATTCTGAGCTCAGAACCACCAGTTTCAATCAGTCCCGAGTAGACTGAGAGATGTTTTAGAAACAAGGAGGAGAAAGATGAAAATTAACAGGGTTGCACCAAATGTAAATAGGTGTCCCCCTTTATGCAAATGGCAAAGTCCCTGTCTTAGTTAGGGGTTCTACTGCTGAGACAAAACACCACGATCAAAAGCAGGTTGGGGAGAAAATGGTGTATTCAGCTTACACTTCCACATTGCTGTTCATCACCCAAGGAAGTCAGCACAGGAACTCAAATGGCAAGATCCTGGAGCCAGGAGCTGATGCAGAGGCTATGGAGGTGTACTGATTACTGGCTTGCTTCACATGGCTTGCTTAGCCTGCTTTCAAGGGGCTCAACCCTGGACAAGGCTACCTCTCCTTTTCACTGCAGTTACCTATAGTCCTGTCTAGGGGTAAGACTCCATGAAATTTTCCAGTTTTTACATTAACATGTGCTTTGCTATTGCCTTTGTTGTGGTCTTGTTCATGCAGCCATTTCTAGGAGATACTGTTTCACAGTAGGCTTCCTGGCATCCTGACACTTGCCTCCTCCTCTCACACGGTGATCTCTGAGCCATATATTTAGGAGCTGTGATGCAGATGTACACATCGTTGTTGGGCTCCCTATGATCCATTGACATCTGCTTTGTGTCCAGTGATCGTTTTCTGTGGTGGTCGCAATGTGCTGTAAAGAGAGGCTTCTTGGGGGAGGAGTGGTAGCTTATCTGTGAGTACAGCAAAAGATATATAAGGTTGTAAGGAATAATCTGCTCTAGCTACTCCTGACTACTCTTCAAGGACAACAACCCAGTCATGGAGCCAACTTCAGCCATTCTCCATGACTCCCTCACTCTTTTGTCTCTCATGTTTTCAAGATCAGTACAAAGTGGATGTCACATTCGGTTACCAACTTAACATCCAGCCTTGGCCTCCTTTAACTAGAGATTCTATATGCTGACATTTTTCCCCCAATGAGTCACCAAAGAGTTTGTTCATCTCTATGATGCTGATCTCTTATTAATCACAATTGCTTTCCCAGCTCCCAATAACCAGCATCTGTTGTTTCAGTGAAGTGTAAAAGGTTTCACTTCAATAGCGCAGGTGCCTTTGAATCACAGCTAATTCTTCATTACCATCCACAGATTGTTGACCAAAATATGACACAAATGGCTTCTATCCAAGTTATTAGTAGATTCCTTGTTCCCCTCTAAAATCTCATTAGCTTGGCTTCCCCTGATCACATTTCTCTCAGCATTACTGTCTTCCCAACTCTCACTAGAATAGCTTGTTAAGCTCTGCTTACAGCATCAAAAGGTTTTCCTAGCTCAAAGTTCCAAAATCTTCTACATGACTACCATAAACAAAAGAACTAAAGGCCACATGATCACATGTACCCCAGCCATGTCCCACTCTCAGTATAAGTTTCCATATTAGTTAATTTTCTGTTGATGTGATAAAAAAAAATACTCTGACCAAAAGTAACCTGAGGAGGAAAGGGTTTATTTGGATTACACTTGTGGATCACTATCAGTGAGGAAAGTCAGGGCAGGAACCCAAGGAGGGACTGCAGCAGAAACCATAGAGAAACACTGCTTACTAGATCACTTGACTAGTTGTTTTATACATCCCAGACCCTCCTATCTGGAGACTGTAACCACTCAGATATAAGCCACTCCTCAGTTGGGGTTCCCACTTGCCAGGGGACTCTGTGTCAAGGCAACAATAAAAACTACCCAGGACTAGGGAGGCAAAGAGATACTATAATTAAGAGAAATTCAAATGGTCAATGTGTGTGAAGATATACTCAACTTCACCAGCTACCAAGGAAATGAAATAAAATAGCATACCATTCTCAATGTACCACATAAGATGTTTCTGTTACTTCTAAACAGAAGCAATTAAGTCTGTCATGGACCTCTAACTCCAGCTGTAGCTTGGCTCTGGTGACTTAAAGCAGTGTGTGAACCATAGGCTGGAAGCAGACTGCAATGCTGAGCTCTGATGGATGACAATTCCATGAGATTTGTTGAATGCATATTGGGTTAGGCCCAATGAAAACTATATTAAGCCATTGTGATTAGTTACCAACAGGCATGGCCTTTTTTTAAACACAAGACTTGGGTTTCATTTGTAGTTAACTGTCCATCTACATGTGAAAGCAATACTCCAGAAACTACCAAATCAAATATTTCTGAGATGTCATGGATGTACTGGTATCAATCTTATATGGAGGCTTTGTGGTGATGAAGTCTTTGTGCATTTGTGTGTGTGTGTGTGTGTGTGTGTGTGTGTGTGTGTGTGTGTGTGTGTGTCTGTATGTTTCTCTCTGTGTGTGTGTGTTTGTGCATGTGTCTGTATTTGTGTCTGCGGTGTGTGTGTGTGTGTGTGTGTGTGTGTGTGTGTGTGTGTGTGTGTGTGTGTGTTCTCCAGTGGCTATCATTCTTCCTCTTCTTATGAAGACACCAGTTATTCTAGGGCATGGTCCCATCTTTATGCTGCCATGTATCACCACTTGCTTTATTAAAGGTTCTATCTAATTACAACCCCCTTTATGAGTCTGTTGAGTTTAGAATTTGAGAAAGGGACTTGCCTCAATCAAAATAATTGGCATGCTATCTTATCTCCAATATGAGAGAAAAATTAAATATCTGTGCACAGTGTAAGCATTTAAGTTTAAGAAAAGAAAAAATCAGAAGCAACCTATTCAAAATTGGAATGAAAAAAGGACAGTCATGAGGTAGCCTGGGATATAACCTATGAAGATAAATAGCCAACTACAATTGCTTATATAGAGGAAAATAACATGGGACAAATTAGAGATACATGCTAAAATTGATGACATATTATTTGTGTGGAAGACATAAGTAGAAAGTATTCTCATAAATAAGCTAGTGTGTTGCTAGAATAATTATTTATTCTGCTCTTAGATTAACACTAACATTACATCTCCCAACACATTTTTGATATTCATTCACTCTCAGATTTTAATATACCATTAATAGTTCTGACTTGGGTGATGATAAATACAATTTTTATTAAAATTTTTCCATACAATATATTTTGATCGTGTTTTTTCTTCTCTCCAACTCTTTCCAGAGCCTCTATTCCCTCCTACTCATCCAACTTTATATTTATTTTATCTATCTCTCTCTTTCCAAAAACCTACAAGATACACTAAACACATAAATAAAATAAACAAGCAAAAGACTGATAAGACAAAAATACTGTCCCCCCAAAACAAAATGTGACAAAAAGTCTATAAAATTACCACTGAATTTGTTTTGTGTTTGCCAACTATTCCTGGGCATCGGGTCTGCCCTGCACAAAGTATAGTTAATATACCAAGTCAAACTCCATTGGAAACAAAACTAATTTTCTTTTGTCAGAGGCTACAATTTGCACATAAACTCTTGGTTAGTGGTGGGATGCTATATCTACTTCATCCTTTCAGTGTTGGCACCCCATCTAACTTGGGCCTGTGAAAGTCTTGTGTGTGCTGCCACAATCTCTGTGAATTCATTCAAATGCCTGTAAATGCTTTTTTACTTAGAAGACACTGCTTCTTTGGAGTCATTTATCACCTCTTAATGTTACAATCTTTCTGCCTTCTCTTCTGCATAGATCCCTGAGCCTTGAGAGGAGGGATTTGATTTTTTTAAAAAAAAAAATCCCATTTAGAACAAGTGCTCCAAAGTCTCTCAATATCTACACATTGTTTAGTGTCTCTGTTAATTCCCACCGACTGCAAGAAATCTGATGAGAATTGAATGAAGCACTACTATATGTGTATAGAAGTAGAACACTAGGAATCCTTTTCTTGTTATGTTGCTTTAGCAGAACAATTGTATTAGATTTTTCTCTATGCCCATAGCCTATCTAGTCTCATGTTATTGGTATAGCAGTGTCATATAGGCTGCCTCATTGAGTTGGCCTTCAATTCAATCATAAAGTTGCCAGTTGCCCCAATGTCTATTCTTGCTTGTCACCTTGATTACACCTGGAATTAATTAAAACCCAATGAAGGGCACACTTGTGAGGGATTTCTGTTTAATTTGAAGTGGGAAGATCTACTTCTAATCCAGATCTTTGAGGTAATACAGGTTTTTGATACTAGAAGTGGTTCTACAGTAACAGAGGTTTTTGGGCAACAGAATCTTTTAATTTTCTGGAATAAGCTTTTCAATTTGCCAACACCTACAGTGACCAAAGCCTCTCCAGTTACTGAAGCCTCTCTTGAAAGTTTGGGGGGCACTAAAAGTCTTTCCAAGTCCTTCTTTAAATTTACAAATTTAAAGAGATAAATTATTTAATTATCCTGATTCACCCATTGTGGGAAAGAACAGATTTTGTGACTCTGTATTTAAAACTTCTAAGAGTTTTCGGAAAAATAAGGAAAATGATGGTGCTAGTCAGTTGCTCTCAGCATCTCTGCATAAATTGACAAAGGATAGGAATGAGCTCAGTGAAAAAATTAAGCAACTTGTAGCATCCCAGAATATGTGAAGGACAATGAACTCAGTGATAAAACTGACTGGCTCCAGATGTTCCTACATAGACTAAAGGTTTCTAAGTATACCCTAGAAGAGACTCTTCTTTCCCAAAGCCACAGAGCTCAAGTTCTAGAAATTCATACTGAAGCCTTCATAAGGTTGGGTGGATTACAGTGGAAATTCAAGTCCCAGCCTGGGAAGGTGCTGGCAGTTAAAGTAATGGCATTAATTGAGAAACAATGGGATCTTGTGCTTGGGATAGGGAAATTTGGGAGTACCCTATTTGAAAGACCCCCGAAGAGGTACTTTTGTAGAGGGAGACTCACACACCCAGGAATCAGCGAGGCCACGAACTGGATGCAAAAAAACAAGAGGCTTTATTGGAGACGCGGGTACCCGGGGCGACTTAGCCTTTGTGTGGCTAAGCGCGCCGAGCCAAGGGAAAGGGGTCCTTATATAGGGAAAAAGGCGCAAGCTAGGAGCAGGGATTCTATTTGATGGTTCAAATGAGGCACAGAGCCATTCCAGATCAGCATATTCTCAAGGTCTGGTGTCTGGTACAACAGACTTGATTCCTCCCTCCGCGCCCAGGTGGCTGACCTTGGGGGCGGAGACCTTGGGACGGAGTGTTTCTCAACGGGGGGGGCATGGGGGCGAGGGGTGCCCTTTCCCTGCTCGGCCCCAGCCCCGGCGCGGTGCCAGGGCAGCCCCGCCTGGGTGAACCGGCTTGGGAGGGAAAACGGCAGCCGGGGGAAGTGGAGGCCGGCGGGGGCAGGGACGGCAGGATAAAGGGGAAGCAGGGCGGCTCTGCGGCAGCTCGCCCGCGCTGCACTCTCCAGCCCCTGGCGGTATCCTGGCTCTGCCCTGCTCCAGAGAGAACACCCAGCATCAGCATAGGCGGGGGGAGACAGAGAGGCAGCGGGCCTTTCATTCCCCCATTTCTCTTGTGACTGAATGGAATCTTTCATTCAGAGGTCTCTGGTTAAGTCTTTCTATAAGCTTGGCCATGCTGTCTCTAACTATTCCTGTATGGTCTGTATAAAAGCAGCATTCTTCCTTGAGGGCAGCACATAGCCCCCCTTCCTGTAAAAATAATAAATCTAATCCTCGTCTGTTCTGCAGGACTACCTCAGAGAGTGATGTTAAGGATTTCTCGAGTGCACTGACTGACTCTTTTAGGACCTGGATATCTGTGTACATGGCTTGCTGTAGAAGTTTAAAATGATTAATTCCCTGTAAGGCAATGGTTCCGGTCCCTATGCCGGCTGCTATGCCCCCCACTGTTATCCCTCCTAATAATAGGGCCACGGTAAAGGATATTGGCTCCCTCTTATATTGGGTTGATTTCCCTAGTACGCTGTAAACATATTCAGGTTGGTGGTATGTGACTTTGGGCCAAAGTTCTATCAATATACAAAAGTCAATGGTGGTGTTGAGAACAGTGGTAGAGACACAGGGAGTCAGCCCAGTACTGCAAGCCCAATAAGTTCCATAAGGGGCAACAAGGTATCGGCTGTCCTGAGATAATGGCTCTGTTTGGTTACATAACTCTTGATATGAGGGATGAACCCTGCCTATGCATAGCCCCTTTCCTGAGACCTCAGACAATGTGAGCTTGTGCTGCATGGCAGTTTCACAACTGGTAGGCGCTGAGGTCTGGTGACGCCGGACCCAGACAGTGTCCCCGATCTGGTAGGAATAGGGAATGGTAGGATGGTCCCTCTGGTCTTTATAAGTTTTTTTAAAAGGTGTGAGCCCATATGGCCTAGGGGTATGCTAGGGGGAGTAGGAGGACCCAGTCTCTAGTGTCCCCATCAGGGAGTGATAGGTACTGGCATCCCCACGCAAGGGAGTTCCCTTTGACTTAGCATCTCAACCAGGGAGAATGGACGGCGAAATTCTTTTCCAAACTGCTTCCTGCTGACTTTGGGACGAAGTTAGGGACCCCAGAAGGTTGAAATGCTAGTCAAAAGCAAAAAGGAATTTAGGCAACGGGGAATCCATCAGGGGCTTCTGGTTAGCAGACACTGTTGCAGAGATAGGGGGTGTCCATATCAGCAGACTAGTTCACATCCATAGCAAGTCTAGGGTTCGCAGTCTACTTAGAACAGTCTGAAGTCAGCAACTGGTACTCAGATGTCTGTCAGAAGCAGAAACCTGTTTAAGACATATTTAAACTAGGAACAGAGGTTAAAACTTATTTATAGAAGCCCACAGTGCAGAAAAAGCAGATATCTGGATATCTGTTCAAACAGCAAGAACATATTTATAACTTTGAGTCCTAGCAAAAACTACAGATTTGGGCTATAAGCATGTACATTTTTCTTCTGTCCAGAGAGCTAGGTATGGATTGGACAGGGGTGCCTTTGGCCTGATGAAAAGCCCTTTAAGTTTGTACTTAGATGACAACCAAAATAAACTTAAAAACCTTGAGCTTGTGCCTGAACAGTAGATAGTCATTATTTTATCAGCTAACATACTGACTAGTCTATAGTGGATCTGACTGTCTGATGCTGTCAAGCTGACAACCAGTAATATTTCAGAGATCTGAGAAGGGTATATTTTATCCGAATCTACTAAAAAGGACAGAAGCCAGTCAGAAGCAAGTCCATATACAGTTAGCCAAACCCAAGTTTCTCCATTACCGTTGGAGGCAGCTGTCTCAAAGAACAGCAATCTTCGCCAGGCCTATATTGTGAGAGGTTTTATTTTCTCTCTGTGGAAGAGGGACATGGAAAAGACTGACCTTGTTTTGTCTAGGCAAAGGGGTACAATCAATTTTCCAGCGTCCAGCAGCTTTGTCCACAGTCTCGGCCAGGTTCTGGCAGGCGGCAGGTTTCATATCTGAGCATCTGCTCATTGGTCCAGGTGCAGGAACTGAGGTGCCTGTAATCTTCGGGTCATTGTCAGGATCTGGCAGTCTGTCTGACATTATAAACTTTAAAGATAACAATTTAAATGCCATATTCTGAAGATCTCTGAAGCATTAGAGGTCTGTTTGTCTGTTTTAATTACTTGCCTTAAGCACACATTAAGTATACAGGTGGCTAGGTAAGGTCTTATTTCTGTAAATAATTTTTAGTCTGACTGTAACTGGTTTTAACTTAGTAAGATGTTTGAAACAGCACAGCTACCTTATATTCCTTAAACAGTAGCTTAACTTCTTTCTTAGGCAGGGTTTTTCTGTGACTTTGGAGCCTGTCCTGGAATTCGATCTGCCGGACCAGGCAGGCCTTGAACCCATAAAGATCTATCTGCCTCTTATTCCCGAGTGGTGGGATTGAAGGCATGTGTCACCAATGTTCTAAACTTAAGGTGTGTGCTACCAACATCCTGAGCTTAAAGGTGTGTGTTATCAACATCCTAAACTTATTTCTAAAATATAAACTGTAATATCTTATAATAGATCAGCATCTTTCATAAAACAAAAACTTTACATTGTCAGGCTTTGCTCAAAAATAATTTTAAATTGAAGCTCTTTAAGTATAAATATTAATAAAAACAAACATTAAAAAAAACTGGTTTTAAAAAGAAATTTAAATTCCCTTAAGGTCTTTCTGTAATATATAGAAGCATTAACATTGTAAATCTCAATTGAAAAACTTGTTTCTAAGATGGTACCTCTAATTTCCATGCGGTCATCTTTAGTCAAGATGGCGGTTTAAGTATTCCTTTTTTTAATTTTAGCAAAATGGCGACCAGTCAAGTCATATGAACATTTTAAAACAAGTATATATAAAACAGAATTAGCTTAATATGGTTAAAATTTTAGACATGAGAAACCATAGCACAGTTTACATTTTTCTCTGACTTATAATAACCTTTTTTCTGACTTTTAACAACTTTCCTCTGACCTTTTACAACTTGCTTTGACCCTCCATAACTTTCTGTAACAATCTTCTCTGCTATGACTTGCTTGCTTTAATTTTCTATAACCTTTTAGTTCATTTCTCTGACTCTCTTAGACATTCTTAGACAAGTTTCCTTTTTCCTTTCCCTCTTTATTATTTAAGTCTCCTATATTTTTTTTCATTTCTCAGTTAACATCAAAATTTTATCAAAGTCTTTTTTACAGTTCTTAATAACTTTAAGGCCGTTTAGATGTCCGGAACAGGCCAGATAAGTTTATACGCTCGAGCTGAGGAACAAAGAGTAATTCATTTGCGTTTATGCACACCAATTATAAAACAAAGGCCAAACAACACAGAACACAGAACAGGTTTTCGCAGCGCAGTTTCAACAGAGAGTCGAAAGGAAGAATTGAGAGGGCGGGGGTCGAAGAAGGGGGCCCTCCTTCTTCGTCCCCAGTAAAGATTGCAAATCCCTCAAGCCGAGGGCCTTCTCCAAAGAGACTGGGAAGATGTCCAGTCATAGATCTAAGTTCAAAGTACAAATCCCTCACACTGAGGGCTTCCCAAGTTCAAAATACAAATCCCTCACCCCGAGGGCTTCAAACGCTACCAGGACGTCTCCTGGAGCTGCGGTCCGGAGTCCGAACTCGTCAGTTCCTCTCGGCACCGCCAAATACAAATGTACACAGCTGTATACTACAAACGCAAGCGCAATTCACAAGACAGACTCAGACCAGACAAGACAAAACAGCGGATCCGCACAACACTTACCTCCCAGACGTGGGTCGGTGGTCCCTGGGCGGGTCTCGATCCCGGACCGAGCCCCCAAATGAAAGACCCCCGAAGAGGTACTTTTGTAGAGGGAGACTCACACACCCAGGAATCAGCGAGGCCACGAACTGGATGCAAAAAAACAAGAGGCTTTATTGGAGACGCGGGTACCCGGGGCGACTTAGCCTTTGTGTGGCTAAGCGCGCCGAGCCAAGGGAAAGGGGTCCTTATATAGGGAAAAAGGCGCAAGCTAGGAGCAGGGATTCTATTTGATGGTTCAAATGAGGCACAGAGCCATTCCAGATCAGCATATTCTCAAGGTCTGGTGTCTGGTACAACAGACTTGATTCCTCCCTCCGCGCCCAGGTGGCTGACCTTGGGGGCGGAGACCTTGGGACGGAGTGTTTCTCAACGGGGGGGGCATGGGGGCGAGGGGTGCCCTTTCCCTGCTCGGCCCCAGCCCCGGCGCGGTGCCAGGGCAGCCCCGCCTGGGTGAACCGGCTTGGGAGGGAAAACGGCAGCCGGGGGAAGTGGAGGCCGGCGGGGGCAGGGACGGCAGGATAAAGGGGAAGCAGGGCGGCTCTGCGGCAGCTCGCCCGCGCTGCACTCTCCAGCCCCTGGCGGTATCCTGGCTCTGCCCTGCTCCAGAGAGAACACCCAGCATCAGCATAGGCGGGGGGAGACAGAGAGGCAATGGAGTACTACTCAGTGGAAAAAAAGCAATGGGATCTTGAAATTTGCAGGCAAATGGATGGAACTAGAAGAAACCACTCTGAGCAAGGTAACCAGTCACAAAAAAGACAAGCATGGTATGTACTCACACATATATGAATTTTAGACATAGAGCAAAGGATTACCAGCCTACAATCCACACCCCTGGATAAGCTAGGAAACAAGAAGAACTCTAAGACATACATGGTAAGGGGAAAGGAACAATATTTCCTGAGCAAATTGGGAGCATGGAGGAAGGGGAGAGGGAGCTAGGAGAATGAAAAGGGGAGAAGAGGAAGAGTGAGGAGGACATGAGGGAGCAGGAAGGTTGAGACGGGGGAAGAATAGAGGAGAACAAGATAAGAGATACCATAATAGAGGGAATCATTATATGTTTAAAGAAAAATCAGGCACTAGGGAAGTGTCTGGAGAACTACAAAGATGACACCAACTAACAATCTAAGCAACAGAGGAGAGGCTACCTTAAATGCCTTCCCCTGATAATGAGATTGATGACTAACTTATATGTCATCCTACAGCCTTCATCCAGCAGCTGGTGGAAGTAGAAGCAGATACCCACAGCTAAACACTGAACTAAACTGGAATCCAGTTGCAGAGGAGGAGTGATGAGCAAAAGGGTCCAGACCAAGCTGGTGAAACCCACAGAAATAGCTGACCTGAACAATGGAGAGCTCTTGGTCCCCAGACTGATAGCTGGGAAAACAGCATGGGATTGTTCCAGACCCCCTGAATGTGGGTGTCAGTGAGGAGACCTCAGAAATCTATGGGGCCCCTTGTAGTGGATCGGTACTTATCCCTAGCATAGAAATGGACTTTGGGAGCCCATCCCACATGGAGATTGCTTCTTCTTAATACCATTCCATGACAAGATTGCAAGAACTTTGCCTTCTCAACACCTAAAATGAACAACTCAGTACCAAGTGATAGATGTGAGTGGAAGGAACCCCCTCAAGACATGGCTAACACCTCATTATTTGTTAGAAACTCTACCCCATGCATTAAAGCCCCCTATTAAATCAGTTCTCCACATATATCATTACATGGATGATCTATTAATATGGCAAGGCAAAAAAACAGGATCAAAAACTAACCTTAGAGAATCTTAATCAGAAAGCCACATAGGCAGTAAAAGAAAGAGGCTTTATGATAGCAGATGATAAGATCCAACTTGTCCCCACCCCCACCACATTTCTGGGGACAGAGATTACTCTAGCCAGCTACACCTGTTATTGACTTCCCAAAACCATTAACCCTAAATATCCTCCAAAGCTTCTTAGGCAATGTTAATTGACAGGGACTTGGCTCCCCATACTGTCCAGCCAAATGCAGCCTCTATTTAACTCACTTAAGGGTGACAAAGACCCCTTCTCTCCCGCTCCTTGAAACCAGCAGCCAAGGAAGCCACATTAAAAATACCTCTCTGGATTGATATGACCCACAAAAACCAATACAGGTCTTTATATTCAACTCCTCTCCTACAGTAGTGAAAGCCTTATACCAATCTCAGGGGATCCTAGAATTGCTCCATACACCAATAGGGGGAGCTCCTCGATTATTAACTGAGATCATGCTTTATTCACTATAATAAGGACAGAAAGAGAGTGCACCTTACAAATTATAGGCAAAGAACTTGATATGTTTGTTTTACCCCTCCCACTCCCAGACATCCATGGCTTCTAAGAAACCACACTTCTTTTGCTAACAGCCTCATGAGCTTCTCAGGAAAAATAGACAACCTCTACCTCAAGGATAAATTTCTGGCAACCATAGCACTCCTCCCCACTTATTCTCTCCACTGCTTTCAAAGATGAGAGGGTAAAAAAGGGGCCACATATACAATATGATCAAGGAGACGATGATGATACTGTGTACCATCCTTTCTTCCTCCCAGACAAACCCCCCCCATTCAAGAAACTGTATGTCATCTTCCTGGTTCTAACATACCTCAAAGAATCATTCAATCTATATATTCAGACAGCATTTATGCAGTTAACCTGCTCCCGTAGCTAGCCCACTCTTATGTCAAGCTTGATGGTAATCCTTTCTCCTCACAACTAATAAAAGTGTCAAATATACTCCAAACAAGAACATGTCCTATTTTTATCATCCATATATGGTCACACTCATATCTCCCTGGATTCCTCTCTGATGGCAATGCCTTAGGCAACAAGATTACCACAACCAGGGCCTTTCACTATGTCACCCCTCACTGCTAAAGAATTTCATCAGCTGAGCCATATCAACTTGATGGAGCTACAATTTACATACCCTAATGCCCCCATAAAACACCTTAAACGTCTTCTCAAAACTCGCTCCTCTCGTGCCTCCCTAATCAACATTCCTGCTATACAACAATTGGGCACAAATCACAGAGGCCTTAAAGCCAATGACCTCTAGCAAATTAATGTCACCTTTCTTCAATCATTTGGTAGACAGAAATTTGAATTTGTCACTATTGACACTTACTCCATTTCACCTGGACTATGGAACAAAGTAATGAAAACTCAAAGAAACTAACCACTTGCTCTCCACCTTTACTATTATGGGGACCCCTCCCCAGATCAAAACTGATAATGGACCAGCCTTTAAAGCCATCAATTTAAAAAGTTTTGCAAGACTCTGAAAATAGTCCACCACACTGGCATCTCTCACAATCCTCAGGGCCAAGCTGCTGTCATTGAAAGAAAACACCGAACATTCAAAAAAAAAAAAAAAAAAAACAGTCAAACAAGCACAGGGCTCCCTACCTCCAAACATTCAGTTAAATCTGGTACTATTCACACTCAATGTGCTGAATGCTTATGCTACCCAGGACAAACTCCCTGTCTGTCACTGGAACCACCCACCACGAGCACCACCCATTCATTCTGGTCCAATGGAAGGACCCACTTGGAAGTGGGTGTTGGAAGGGGCCCGACTCCTGCTAACAACTGGAAGAGAATTTGCTTGTGTCATCCCACAGGATTAACCTCACCCTGTCTGGGCACCACCCCGAAAAATCTGACACAACCCCTCCAGTCAAAAAGATGGCACACTTGTCAATCACAAAAAAGACAAAGAGGAAGTGATGCAGAAACTCAATGGCTCATGACCAGAATACCTGAGGGGACATACATCCCCTTATTGATACAGCCTGATGCAGCTGCCTGCACCAATCTTCCCTTTCCATTATTCTCATGGCTGCTTTTTCATGCTCTGCCCAGTTCCCCTAATATTCTCCAATGGCATTTGTTAGGGAGGCATACCAAGGTCACAACATCATTATAGGCTCTGCGGACTGTCATATTGATTTCCAAAGTGGCACTACTTCTAATCTGGATCTTTGAATTAAGAAGATACACTGTTAATCTCTGATCTTTAATCCAGACCTAATCTGGGCCACATAATCTGCTGTCCACTTCTGGATGGTGCCTAAAATTTATGCAAAACCATCAGCAAACCAGGGCCTAGTCTTCTCTTCTGTGGAGTCTTCCTTTCCTCATGGTTCATTGGCCACTAGTCTGCAAGGACAAAGGGAGCAGAGTAGTGTATGGGATTTGTACAGCTATGAGTATGATAGAAATACCCTTCCAGGGATGCACTCTTGGCCTGGACACATGGGGGAGGGCCTAAGCCCGACCCAGGATGATGTGGTGGACTTTGAGGAGCCCCATCGAGGGCTCTACCCTGCCTGGGGAGTGGAGGGTGAATGGGGTGGGAGGCAGGTGGGGCATTGGGGGGGAGGGTTTGGGAGGAGGGGAGGGAGAAGGGATTGACATGTGAAGCAAGCTTGTTCTTAATTTGAACTAAAAATAATAATAATAATAAAATAAAATAAGGAAATACCCATCCAGGAATCAGCTTCAGTGAGACAGTTCAACTTTATTCCAAAGTGAGGGGAATATATAGGACAATGTCAGCACCTGGAATATTACCTAATAGGTGCTCATAGTATGTTTCATTTGGTGGAATTGGGGCAGAGAAGGGAGAGAACATTCTGGCATCCTTCAAGTGGGCAGGAAAATGACAATCAGTCTACGACAAGATCCAGCAATTCCACTCTTAGGTGTATACTCAAAAGATGCACATTCATACAAGGACATTTGTTCAACCATGTTCATAGCAGCATTATTTGTAATAGCCAGAACTGGGAAGTGACCTAGACGCAAAAAAAGAGATACCATAATAGAGGGAGCCATTATAGGTTTAAAGATAATTCTGACAATAGGGAAATGTCCAGAGAGCTACAACTTTGACCCCATCTAACAATCTAAGCAATAGTTGAGAGTCTACCTTAAACTCCCTTCTCCAAGAATGAGATTGGTGACTACCTTATATGCCATCCTACAGCCTTCATCCAATAGCTGATGGAAGCAGAAGCAGACACCCACAGCTAAACAGTGAGATGAACTCTGGAATCCAGTTGCAGAGAGGGAGGAGTCAAGAGCAAAGAGGTCAAGACCAGGCTGGAGAAATCCACAGAAACAGCTGAACTGAACAAGCGGTTGCTCATGAAACCCAGACTGATAGCTGGGAAACCAGCATAGCACTGATCCAGACCTCCTGAATGATGATGTCAGTTTGGAGGTCTGGACAATCTATGGGGCCTTTGGTAGGGGATCAGTATTTATCCATAGTATAGTAATGGACTTAGGGAGCCCACTCTACATTCAGGGATGCTCTCTCAGCCTAGACACATCAGGGAAGGTCTAGGCCCTGCCCCAAATGATATGACAGACTTTGAAGATCCCCATGGAAAGCCTCACCCTCCCTGGGGAGCAGAAAGGGTTTGAGGTAGGGGGTGAGGGGTAGAGGAGGAGAGGAGGGAGAGGGAACTGGGATTGAAATGTAAAGGATGCTTCCTTCTAATTTAAAATTGGTCTAATTACAATTATAAAAATAAAAAAGAAAGATTAATGAGTTTCAATTAAAAAAACAATAATCAAGGATTTTAAAACTTTTATAAAAAAGGAAGTAATCTTTCCACTTCAAATTAGGCATAAATTCATCACAGGTGTGCTCTCCATTTTGGGGTTCTAATTAATTCCAGATGTAATCTTTTGCTCTTTGCTAACTAATCTATTCCTTCATTGGTATTAGTGCCTACCTCTTTAGGATTCCAGCATATACTGAAGACTACCTGAATCATTCAGCCTCATGGACTGAGAAAGTCCTGGATTCTTGTACTTTCTGTTCATAACCAGCCATTGTTGGATTAGCAGGACTACAGCCTGTAAATCACTATAATAAATTGTCTTTCTTTCTATATATAGAGAGATTCATTGTATAGTTTCTATTACTCTAGAGAGAACCCTGACTAATACAGCTAATTCCATAACCTTTGTGCCAAAACACCACACCAGTGTATCTTTCAGGCAGGTCTCTGTTGTAGAATACAGGGTTAGTATCTGGGTAGCATGCAGAGTACCTTCTGACTCTGTGAACATAAGTCAGTAGGGGTAAAGCATCTATATAGGTACCAGCTTTATTTTTCCAAGCTTGATAACATAAGTAAGTGTTGTCATCAGTAATAGAGCCTTTCCATCAGGTTGTGCAGAGTAACCACTTGCTTTGGCAATAGCCTGTGATATTGGGGGTTGGGGGTTCCATGGAAGCCTTTTGGCAATGAAACAAGAAGATGTAACCTATTCCTGACATTGGGGGTGGTTATGTGGTTTCATAGGTTTCATAGGGGCATTGTCTCTGTATAATTTGGTGACTCTATTTAGTCTATTTAGATTGTGTGTGTGTGTGTGTGTGTGTGTGTGTGTGTGTGTGTGTGTGTGTGTGTATCTTCTTCGGGAGTAAGTTTCTAATTTAAAAGTGGTGTGCATAACTAATCAAATAGTTAAAAAAGATGAAACACAAATTGCAGAAAAACACTTAAATGCTCAGCATCCTTTACCACCACGGAAATATGAAATAGAACTACTTTGAGATTTCCTCCTACCCCAGTCAGAATGGCCAAGATCAATAAAATGAATGACAGAAACTGCTGGCAAGAATACAAGGAAGACAGTACTCATTGTTAATGTGAGTGAAAACTGAAACAGCTACTAGAAAAATCAGGGTGGCCATTTCTCAAGGAGCTGGGAATAGATCTACATCAAAATCCAGGTATATCACTCTTGTGCATATCCCCAAATGGCTCTAAATCCTACTACAGAGGTACTTGCTGTGGTGTTTTGTGTCAGAATGGCTCCAAAGGTTCATATGTTTGAATGCTTGGTCCCAATTACAAACCTGTTTGGGAAAGATTAGGAGATTCAGCTTTGTTGGAGGAGGTGTGTCACTCAGGTTGTGCTTTGTGGTTTCAAAAGTCTGTGCCAGATCCAGTCAGTCTCTCTTCCTCTTCCTCTCCCTTTCCCTCTCCCTGTCCCTCTTCCCCCTCTCTCTGCTGCCTGCATATCTGAGTTTAAAGTTCTCAGCTACTGCTCCAATGCTGTGTCTGTCTGCTTCCCATCATGATGCTCATGGACCAACTCTCTAAAACTGTAAGCAAGCCCAAAATTAAATCTTAACTAAGACACTTGTTCATAAATTTTCATTGCTGATCTATTTATAATTGCCTGAAATTGGAAATGGTCTAGATGTCCATCAATCAACAAACTGATAAGGAAAAAATGTGGTACATTTACATAATCGAATCTTATTCAGCTGTTAAAAAAATGAAATTTTTGGGTAAATTGATGGAGCTAGAAAAAAGAATTGTACTGAATGAGGTAATCTAGATCCAAAAAGACAAATACTGCGCATCTTTTCTTATATATGGATATTAGCTCTAAATCTTTTTATATGTTTGATACAATCTGAATAGCTAATGGTTAGGCACTTAGTAAGGGACTGGGAATGGGGAGGATCTTAAAAGGAAAGGAAAATAGAACATAGTGTTCTGGGGAGATAAAAGGAAAACTAAAATAGGACTATTAAACAGGAAGGAGGATGGAAGAGAATAGTAAAAGAAGGATAACCAACACTAAATACCATTTGAGAAACTCTATAGAAACCTACTATTAATTTTTAAAGGAAGTTCTAAACAGAAGACTGAAAAGCGCTGGGTGGTAGTGGTGCACACCCTTAAACCCAGCACTCAGGAGGCAGAGGCAGGTCTCTTTGAGTTCAAGACCAGCCTTGTCTACAAAAGCTAGTCCCAGGTCAGCCACCAAGCCACAGAGAAACCCTGTCTCTAAAAAAAAAAATTTTTTAAAAAAGAAAGAAACTGGTTACAGGTTCTTCAGGTTCATGATATTTCTCCAAACAATACTAGATTCTACATCTTTTCAAAACATTTTTTCTTTATTGCTTGTGAAGGTCACAAATGACAAAATAGCTAAGATTTATGATTTTCATGATTTATATGCCATGAAATTTTTGCTGTCTGTGAAATGACTATTTTTGAAATAGTGAATAATTCTTGGTAAAGTTCTGAACAGAAATGTGTAATTGTCACCAAATTAATATGATGACTAAATTCCTAGAACACTCATTTAATAAGAACACCTTGTGAAAAATACTTAGTATTAATTTATGGCATGTAGTCTTCATTTAGATTATTTGAAATAGTTGTTTGACATAAGTAACACTCTGTCTGAAAGTCAGAAAGTCGTTCAGATGTGAGAAGTCATTCTGAACACTGCCTTATGAGGTGGTCCTGGACATTGTAGGAAATGACCCATGTGTTTCGTCTATGCCTATTACATACTGACTCTCCTACAATAATCAAAATAACTATGGTCAATTTTAAAAACACCCCCTGGGGGCAGTATAGCCATGCTAAGAGCCACAGTTGCAGCTCCAGTGTGAAATCTAAATCCATACAGAATTTCTTCATTATTCCTACCACAGAGCATGTTTGGTATCTTTTTTTATCTCTCTCAACTGAACTTACATCTCAGGCCTGAGTTCATGCTAACATACCACACACTTAATGCGGATTTATCATTCTGAATAATAAGGACATCTGGTCAGGATGGTATATGATTTCACCTGGAAGACCTCTTTTCCTCCCCTTAACTCTACCTCAAAATCACAAAGATATAGTGCAAAATTTTGAAAATATAAACTCATTCTCATAAACAAATAGCTCTAGAGAGAAGAAAATCATAGCAAAAATACAAGGATACAGGCTAGGAACTTTGAAAATAGGTACAGAACCTTCACCTCTACATGGCAGCAGAGGGAGAGGTAGCAATCATTATGGGCAAACAAAGACAGGCCGGCAGTATCAAGCCTGGATGTCCTGCCCTAAAGTTTCTGCTCCCATTAACCAATGTCAGTCCATTGTCTCTGTTGCAGCCTCTCAACACACAGTCCCTACAGCAGACAGCAAATACAATTACATTTCATCAAACTTCTTAATGATTTTCTGTATTTTTTCAGTCTTGATCCATCAATGAAAGATTTTCTTTGAATGGAAGTAATTCTGCAGTAACACCAACACAGGAAGGGAAGTTGGGAATGAATACACAGGTAATTCCTGTGTAAGACAGGCTCACAAACTAGAATTCTAAAGTTAGGATAACAAGTTGAGAAAAAAAACAATATTTTTCATGACATCTTCTTCCTTAATCATTATTTTACATACATACGTGAATTGATATATAAATACAGCCAGGTGGTGGTGGTACACACTTTTAATCCTAGCACTCAGGAGGCAGAAGCAGGCAGATCTCTGATTTTTTTAGGCCAACCTGGCCTACAGGGTAAGTTCCAGGACACCCAGGATGAGTCTATTTTGAGTCTTTTTGATGTTGCTTATATTTATATGTGTTTAGGGCTGACCATTTCATATTGGATGTATCCTATTAGAGGCCTCATTCCTGGATAAGTATCTCCTTTCAGCAGCCATTAATTGCTTGAAGTTTTTCATCTAGAGGTGAAGCTGAGACTCTTGCTGTTCTCTCATTCACAATGGCATATCAACTGGTATTGTCATTTTGCAGTCTTGTTCAGGCAACTATGCTGAGATTTCATGGGTACACATCCTTATCATAAATAGAGAATACTATCTAGAAGCAGACATAGCCCTCTGGCTCTTACAATCTTTCTCCCTCCTCTTCCATGTTTCTTGAGGCTTAAGTGTACAAGTTGTATTTTAAATATCAACTGAGATTGGACACCCTGTGGTCAATTATTTTCTGCATTGTGACCAGTTATGGATTTCTGTAATGGTCTTCATCTTCTGAAAAAGAAGCCTGTTTAATGAGGGATGAGAGCTACACCAGTATCAGAAGATTTGAAGCTACATTTCACCAGTTAGAGAGCAAACTGTCAGGTAAGCAAATGAGTTGACACACAAACCTCCATTCCAGGAAAGTTGTTGGGTAAAAGACATCAATATCCCTATCTTCAGATTCCACAAGCCGTCTCCCAATATTAATCTGTAACACATTTTATAGTACTCTTGTAGGCATCTGAGTTAGAATCTGTAGGCAGCCAACTGTGCTTGTTTTTATAAAGACCTAAGTAATAGTTTGAGGACATTCTTGAAAAACTCAAAGCTAGCCCTGCTGTATTTGTGTCATGGTCTCCAGATGATCACACTGGCCCTAAGTGCCCATTTATGGTCTAAATGAACAAAAGAAGAACTAGAAAGCACTATAAAGCTAAAAATATCCATGTTCTTGTGCTTTCATATGACAGTTACCACATTGTTCCCCAAGAAGACTTGCTGAGATAAAAACTAGTGTGTCCAGAGGAACTGAGGGCTACCACAAAAAGAGCAGAAAAAAAAATACCAAGGTTCAGCAAAACCCCAGTCATAGACTGAGGTTCAAGGGCAGAGTAAAAATCCAAGGGTAGAAGGGGAGTGAGTAGCCAGAACATAGAGAAATGCAAACAGACCAAAATCTACTTTGAGGGGCAGAATGTGGAATCCAAGGCCATTAAGCATCAGTAGGTTTCACAGATTTTAACTGAGGTTTTGTTGCTGTAGCTGATGCTGTTGTTAGTTCTTTACAAGTTTCATACAACTATTTTATTCACACACACACACACACACACACACACACACACACACCAAAAACTTCCAATTCACTTCTTTCTTTAGCCAATTTTATGTCACATTTTTTCTTAAATCTTTCAAGACAAATATGTGTTGCCCAAATATCCATGGGTGTGTGTTGTCTTACTGGAGAGTAGCCAACTTATCAAGAGCTACACTCTTAGAGAAAACTCTCTTTCCCTTACCCAGCAGGTAACAATTGTCAATAGCTTTATGGCTAAGTGTGGGACTATGTGCTCAACTCCTCTTGCCATGTGGGATTTGGCCTGACATACCCTTGAACATGATTTTACATGCTGTTGCAACCACTGTGAGTACATGAGTACAGTTGTCTGGGTTGTTCAGAAGATAAAGCTTCCTTGCATGCATTTATTGTCTCTGACTCTAATACTCATTTTGCCCCCTCTTCCACAATAATTGCTGAGCCTTGAGAGGTGGGTTGCATTATCTATGTACTCTACAAGGCCGAAAATTGCACATTTCCTGTACCTTGGCCAGTTGTGTGGGGGGGGGTTCTGTGTTAGTCATTATCTACTGCAAATAAAATCTCAAATGAGGAATGAAAGATCCATTGGTCCATGGGAATAATGATAAGTCATTAGGGGTAGGTTTAATCCTATGTCTATTCAACACCATCATAGTAATAAGTAATATAATCTTCCCTAGGGCCTATGATCTGCCTAGCCACAAGTTCTTTTTTTGTTTGTTTTTTGCTTCAAGTTTTGGTTTTTTCTTTATTTTTTGTTTTCTCCATTTTTTATTTGAATTAGAAACAAGATTGTTTTACATGTCATTCTCAGTTCTCCCCCTTCCTCCCCTGCTCACCCAACTAACACCCTATGTATCCCATACCTTTTCTGCACCCCAGTGGAGAGAGGCCTTCCATAGGGGGGTCTTCAGAATCTGTCTACCCTTTGGGATAGGGCCTAGGCCCACCCCCATGTATCTAGGCTGAGGGAGTATCCCTCTATGTGGAATGGGCTCCCAAAGTCCATCCCTATGCTAGGGATAAGTACTGATCCACTACAAGAAGGCCCATAGATTTCCAAGGTCTCCTCACTGACACCCACATTCATGGAGTCTAGAACAGTCCCATGCTGATTTCCTAGCTATCACTCTGGGGACCAAGAGCTCCCCATTGTTCAGGTCAGCTGTTTCTTTGGGTTTCACCAGCCCTGTCTGAAATCCTTTGCTCATTACTCCTCCTTCTCTGCAACTGGATTCCAGTTCAGTTCATTGTTTTGATGTGGGTGTCTGCTTCTACTTGTACCAGCTGCTGGATGAAGGCTATAGGATGGCATATAAGGTAGTCATCAATCTCATTATCAGGGGAAGGCATTTAAGGTAGCCTCTCCACTGTTGCTTAGATGGTTAGCTAGTGGCATTTCCCTAGTGCCTGATTTCTCTTTAAACCTATGTCTCCCTCTATTATGGTATCTCTTATCTTGTTCTCCTCTATTCTTCCCCCGACTCAATCTTCCCGCTCCTTTATGTCCTCCTCACCCCTCCTCTACTCCCCTTCTCATTCTCCCAGCTCCCTCTCCCCTCCCTCCATGATTCCAATTTGCTCAGAAGATCTTGTCCCTTTCCCCTTCTCCGGAGGAACATGCATGTCTTAAAGTCCTTCTTGTTTCCTAGCTTCTCTGGCAGTGCGGATTGTAGGCTGGTAATCCTTTGCTCTATGTCTAAAATCCATATATGAGTGAGTACATATTATGTTTGTCTTTTTGTGACTGGGTTACCTCACTCAGAATGGTTTCTTCTAGTTCCATCCATTTGCGTGTGAATTTCAAGATTCCATTTTTTTTTTCCGCTGAGTAGTACTCCATTGTGTAAATGTACATTTTTCTCTATCCATTCATCAGTTGAGGGGCATCTAGGATGCTTCCAGGTTCTGGTTATTACAAATAATGCTGTTATGAACATCGCTGAACAGATGTCCTTGTTGTATGATTGTGCTTCTTTTGGGTATATGCCTAGGAGTGGAATTGCTGGATCTTGTGGTAGACTGATTCCCATTTTCCTGAGGAATCATCATACTGATTTCCAAAGCCACAGGTTCTTAATCTAATAATGATATCAGGTTTGGGTTTTATCATGTCCCTTTTCCCTTCTCCGGAGGAACATGTATGTCTTAGAGTTTTTTTACATACATCCAATCAGAAAGTGTTTGCTTCCATGGAGTTCATGCCACCATTCCTCAGTAGGCATGTTTTTCCAAGCCAGTCATTCTTGTAGCTCACAGGATTCACATCTGGATATGACTGATAATTACTTTGCTCCTCCAGTGTCTCTCATACTGACATCTAGCACTATAAAAGTTAGTCAGTAGGGATGAAGCTTCAAAGTCAGTACCAGCATGATTTCTCCATGTTCTATGAGTCAAGCATGTAGTATATTCAGCAATAGACCAATAACTCCTGAAAGAGTAACACTACAGGATAATCTTTTTGTACACTATTAAGATGTGTCTCTGCCTATGGTGGCAGATTTGTTTAATAAAGAGCTGACTGACTAATAACTATGCAAGAGAGGATATTTGGGACTTCCAGAGAGAGGGGGGGTGATAGGGGATGTCCCTCTGTATAAATGTGTCTCTTATTGGTTGATGAATAAAACACTGATTGCCCAGTAGCCAGGCAGGAAGAAGTATAGGCAGGACTAGGAGATGAGGAGAATTCTGGGGAGAGGAGGCAAAGAAAAGCAGGCAACCATGTAGCGACTGGGGAGACAGAACATGCTGGGAGTCCTCTGTTAAGATAAGGCCATGTAGAAATACATAGGTCAATGGTTATGGGCTAATACTTAAGAGAGAGTTAGCCAGTAAGAAGCCTGAGCCATCAGCCAACAGTCTATAATTAATATAAATCTTTGTGTGTTTATTTGGGAGTGAAGAGAGGCAGGATCAGGTGGAAAGGAAACTTTGTCTACATAGGGGAACTGGGGGAAGAATCAGAGATGCAAGGGATTCGCCAGCAAGTCATGGAGGAAGTCAAATATGCAGTATGAAGGAGAGGTGATGAGCCACATGGCAGAATATAGATTAACATAAATTGGTTAATTTAAGGTATAAGAGCTAGTTTGGAACAAGTCTAGGCTTAAGCCAAGCTTTCATAATCAATAAAAAGTCTCCATGTCATTATTTGGGAGCTGGTGGTCCAAAAGAAAGTCTGATTTAGCACCCAATGTGGGCCATGTATTTCCATATATGGCCTGAGAAAGCTGGGGAAAAAGTTCCAAACACAGATCTGGACACAGCTTCCTAGTCACCTCAGTCTTTCATGCAGTCCTGAGCTTGAAGCATAAAGAGGTTTGACTCCTTTAAAAGGCCCTGCTGTGTACCCAAGCATTTGAGCAGCCTCTGCACTACTTGGAACTGGATAAAAATGCCTGCAGTACCTGAGGACATGTGGCTAGGCTCTCTCAAAAAATCAAACAGCTGCTGTTGACCAGAACCAGTGGGTGAACCTGCTGGGCTAACCCTAGGGGATGTGGAACCAGCCACCAGCAACATGTACTCAGTAGAGCCTCACAGAAAGTACCCTGGTCATTTAAGGCTTGGCTCATGTGGTCAGAGACCTGAGAAAAATTCAGATCCAGACTGAGAAAAGATTCTGAATGTGTGCAGAATGCTTGAAAATGTGCTTAGATGCTGAAGAAGGAAAAGTGGGTATAGACAATCATAATAACTAAATAAATAGTATAAAAATAATAAAGTCTTTAAAGAGAAAATAAAGTAATATAAAAAGAATAAGCCACGTAAGGATGGGAAATACTCAGGGCATCTGGATCCTGTATGATGCTTTTGTTAACTTTGAATTTTTTTAAATGCTGATGAGTGAAGGGCAAACTCTACTGAGAGACATTAGATTTAGGAAAAATTGCTAAATTAAACCAGTCTATATATTTTAAGGATATATTAACTTCAGAGAGGAAGTCATGAAATGTGTTGCATTGAGAGAGAGTTTTTGTTTTTGTGTCCACAGGAAATGAAAAGCTATGGATTTCCTCAAATTAGTAAAGATCATATTTCACCAGGAGAGATCTGAAAATTGTGGCTACAGACATGAAGGAAGAAACCACAAAAAACTACAATAGATATGACATATATGCTGATTTCTTGAATAGCTCTGAGACTGGATGAGGCATGATGCATTTTGTTGGCTAGGGTCCTCATAATTTACTATTACATGCCATCCTTTCATATTACATGGATGAAATTTTGTATTACAGCTTGGTGATGCAGTCCAAATGCATTTATAAAGTTGACAGGTGCCTTTTACCTGCTCAAATATAGAGCAGAAAATCATCATTAGCTGATTTGTGCACACCAGATATTCTATACTTGTGTTAATGCAGATATATGTTACCTTGAAAATTTGGATGTGGGGGCTGGAGAGATGGCTCAGAGGTTAAGAGCACTGGCTGTTCTTCCACAGATCCTGAGTTCAATTATCAGCAACCACATGATGACACACAGCCATCTATAATGAGATCTGGTACCCTCTTCTTGTCTGCAGGGATACACCGAGACAGAACAATGTATACATAATAAATAAATCTTTAAAAACACGTTTGTGAGTTTTCAGGAAATAAAGGGACCAGACACCAAAAAAGACAAGTAGTGTGGTAATCCAGCCTCTCAGACTGCCTCTGTTACAGTTCCCTCAAAAGTCTGCATCCTGGACAACTTCAAAGCTGCTAGCTGAGATGATTCAGCCTCACAGACTACTTCAGCCAAAACTTCAAATAAGCCTTTAATTTCCCATCCCACAGAGATGGACAACAAATGATAGATCTACTTCTCCAAGGACTTGACAACTATCTCAATATTCTCTTCACCTCTAAAGGTGCTGTCACCCCCAGACAAGAGGAAGCAGTCTAGAGAACATGAGAACCACATTTCCAAGAGGTGGGATGGGTGATTTTTGGCTATTCAATGGGTTATGGATTATTGTCATCACTGGACTGGGGGTGGGGAAGTGATTGCAAGTCATTACATAGTCAAAAGGGGGAGGGGGAATCTGAGCAAAGAATGTTAGATTCAGAGATCTCCTTCTGAAAAGAAAATAGTGGATAATTAGAAATTATATATCTTAAAAAGTAGATTATTGAATCTGCTTTTAAACTAAAAAGCAACTACTAATTTAAATATTTTAAATTGGTATGGATTTTTGTATGTTGATACAAATTTAAGGTTATTTTTGTTATATCATACTGTAAGATATCGTATCTATACAACTCATTTAAAATTGAAATGTAAAGTCCTAGTCCTTAAAAGCTATTATTACAAGTTGTTTAGGATAATTAAGAACTGCAGGTTAGAAGTCATCAATGAAAATCAAACTTTTAGTCATGTTAGGTATGTTTTCAAAGTTAAACATAATTTTAGATAGATGGTCTTCAAGCATTTCAGAGATCAACAGAATATGGCATTTAAGATGTTTTAATAACATAAGGCTTTTCATGACAGTGAGATTTGTCTTCTCCTGACAGCATCAATCTTCTTCAAAAAAAGGATGATGGGCATCAAAAAAAATCCATATGATGTTTGCCTTCAGTGTGACAAAGTTAGCCACTGGGCAAGAAACTATCCTTGCCTCAACTGCTGACAGTATGCTGTACACATTGGACAAGCTGGACACAAAGGAAGCTGACTGTCGAACTTTGCCAAGACAAGGTAGACCAATTCTTCAAAATTCCTGCTTTGCGGAAAAGTCCATCATCTATTCTAGGACTATAGGCCAGAGATTGATGGTCATAGTTGCAAAGGAATCTTAGGGGACTGTGCAGGAAGCCAGTTGTCTCTATCACTTCTATAGTTTTGGAAGTTGCTTGCTTTATTTACACTGCCTGTTTACTCAGGTGTTATTTTAGCCTTCTTGGGTCTCTGAAGGGGTTTAAGACTAGACAGTGTATCATTTTCTTTATTACCAAACTCAGAAAAGAAACTTGTAAAATAAGATATATAAAGTTTATAAGGTTGAGACACATAAATGCTTAAGTTATGTATCTAAGCAAATGTTTTGGGTGTAAACAGATACTTTCAGACTGGTAATACAAGTTACAACAGAAAATGGTTTAGATATAAAACTTTGGATTCATCAAGATAGGACAGATAATAGAGTATTTTCTCTGAATTTCTCCAAATACTAATGGACTGGACTTTGTGAATAGAATTCTTACCTGATAATTTTTTTCTGATATCGTTCTTGTTGTACTTATTTTTACAATGTTAAAGTTAAACCCTTTCCTTTTTTTAGACAAAAGGGGAAATGTGGTATAATTTTTTGTACACTGTAAAGATGTGTCTCTGTGTGATTGGTTTAATAAGGATCTGAACAGCCGATAGTTAGGCAGTAGGGGATGGGTGGGACTTTTGGGGAGGGGAACTAGGGGAAGAATAGGAGGTACGAGGAATTTGCCAGAGAGATGTGGAGGGAGTTGGATATGCAGTATGGAAGAGAGGTGATGAGACATGTGGTAGAACATAAATTAATATGAACTGTTTAAGTTATAAGAGCTAGTTGGGAACAAGCCTAAGTTAAAGTCAAGCTTTCACAATTAATAAAAAGTCTCTGTGTCATTTATTTGGGAGCTGATGGTCCAAAAGAAAGTCCAACTACAGTAACTCATATCTAGCACTGAACCTTTTATTTGTTAGCCTCTGGCCAATGTTACCTTTTACAGGGTAACTAGATTGTGACTCTCTGCATGTGTGCATTCATATATGCATGTGTGTACATGTGTGTATACGTGTGTGTGTGTGTGTGTGTGTGAGAGAGAGAGAGAGAGAGAGAGAGAGAGAGAGAGAGAGAGAGATGGGGGCATGTATGCTCTTACAAGTACATTTTCCGGTCTTTTCTGAAAGGTATTCAGTTTTATTTATATCCCCCACAGTCCCTTCTCTTATCTGTCCTCTGCTCACCCTAGTATATACCTTCCTGTTCACTCTCTTTCAGCTCTTCCTGTTAGTGCATTCTACTTTCTCTCCCTGGAAAACCCCTGAAATAAGAATCAAAGCATAACCCAACTTATAGAATTGGGCACATAGTTTTTTTTAAAAAAAAAAAAAGTGGAAAGAGGAACCTTCTGGAAACAATAAGCCAAAGACTGAGTTGGGGTGGGGTTGGCAGGGTGTCCTGGCCCAAGAGCCTAGAAATTAACGCAGAATTCATCATTTCCAGTTTGTAATGATGTGATTCACTCAAGGAAGGACATGAGTTGAGTTGAAGTTTTCAAAGTCACACAGAGAAGTATACTGATGATACAAAGTTTAGTTTGGCTCACTGATCAACCAACCATCTGGAACTTTATCCTATTCTATTTACTTCTGTAATGCATACCACTACTCCTTTTCTTTCTGATACTCTTCATTTCCTACTTGTCTTAGTTAGACTTCCTATTGCTGTGATGAAACACCATGACCAAAACCACAACTTGGGCAGGAAAGTATTTAGTTCACTCACATTTCCATCTAACAGTTCATTATCAAAAGCAGTGAGAGCAGGAGCTCACACAAGGCAGGAACCTGGAGGCAGGAGCTGATGCAGAGGTCATGGAGGAATGCTGCTTACTGACTTGCTTCTCATGGCTTGCTCAGTCTGCTTTCTTAGAAAACCCAGTACCACCCAGCCCAGGGGTGGAACTACCCATAATAGACCTGGCTCTCCCCCATCAGTCAGTGATAAGTACATGTCTTACAGGTCTTACAGGCTTGACTTCAGCTGAGATGAGTGGAGGTATTTTCTCAATTGAGATTCCCTCCTCTCTGAAGACTATAGCTGTGACAAGTTGACATGAAAATAACCAGCACATACCTTTTTTTTCATTCTGTTTATTCTTCTAGTGTTATGATTTGCATGGCATTTTAAAGTTACAAATCTCATTATCATCTCTAATGTTCTTTTTGTGCTTATAAACTGTATTTTACAAATGTAATTTATTTTTTCTGGTCACACAGAAACAACACACTACGTTCTATGATAATTATCAAAAGTATAATTTATAGAAACCCAAAGAGAGGTTATTTCTAAAAAATTGGCTGAAATTTCACACAAAATATTTCTACGATTTATAGCAGAAATTGATAGTTATAAGTTTCCCAAAGAAATCTTTGGGAACTACCAACTTAGTGTGAAGATGTGAAAACACAAGTTAAATATGACATCTATCTGAGAAATACCACAATGTAAAGCTGTAAATCTGTTTCTGTCCCCTTTGCTAACATACTTGCCTGGAGATCACTTACCTTGTGCTCTGACATTCAACATGCCAAGGTTACTCAATAATGTCCCCTTTGAATATCATTATTTCAGAAAAAGAAATAGGACAAAGAGAAAGAAAAGGAGGAAAGAGGAAGAAAAACAAAATCAAAAACTTATACAATTGCCCTCTGTGCCTTTTTTCTTATTCTTTAGGTCTAGTGTTTGAGGTTTAATTAATAGAAGAAAATATATTGAATATTCTCATAAACTTCTGAGCCACTAGTTAATTATCAAAAAAACAAGGGGGCAAAATTTAGTATATTTCACCCATTTCTTCTTAGTACCTTGAATCAGGAATCTTAGAACAGTGACATAGCAGTATAGTTTGATGTACATATAACTGAATTTATACACAGGTAAATGGATACCTTAATTGTGTATCTTTTGGCTAACAGAAAATAAAATCCTGGAAAGTTGGGAGGGGATTAAAAAAAAACAACTAGCAATCTAAAAATTCAAAAGATTAAAGGAAAGCTATAGAATAAGGCTTAAAAAGATGGGGGCCTCAGGAACTCCAAAGTTCTTAGTAGTAAAAATTAATATTTCTCCAGAGTTTTAATAGCAAGAATAAATCTGTCTCAATTGGCTTTTCAGAGAGCATCTGATGCCTAAGCAAAAGGATTCTGCCTATCTCACAAGGAAAGCCAAAGTCTGTATGAGAAGTATGAACGAATGTTGGAAGTGTCAATAATGCTCCCCGTAATGATAAAATTACAAAGTCTAAAGTTCTATTTCCTGTGTAGACCAAGACATCAATGAAGAGAAGCAATACTATAGAGTACTTCAGGTCAAAACAGAGTTTGCATTTGTTCAACAGCTAACTCTTTCATCCCTCTCAATATAAAAGACAGGAAGTAAAGAACAGTCACAGCTAAGTGTCTAGAGACACAAGTGGTCTCTAGAAAGCAAAAGGATAAGAGCTGAGAATCTTGAATTGTTTTCCTTTGGAAGAAAAACAGTATTTTGTAAAACTTTCCTCCTTTGAACACAAAATAATGCTAATTTCCACACAGGAATGTTAAGTATTGTTACGTTCTATGATTGAAAAGATCATGTCACCATTTAGGGACCTTTAGCTTTCAAAATCACAAGCTAAACTTAGAAGTGGGTTACCTTTTATAAATTGAAGTTATTGCATGTCATTAAACTGATGAGATAATGAAAGGCAGAGATTAGGACAATTATAATCATTAAATATTCTTATGGATCTAAATCAGTATTTTTCATATAACAACAGAAAATGTAAGTATGATCATTTATTGAATGCCAAGACAATTAATCATGTCAAAGATAATGATTTTAATGACAAAATATGAATATGACCTTTCATTTATTCAGAAACTGTTGGCATTTTCAAAAGAAAGGATTTAGAAAACACCGTGCTTAATTATACTTCAAGAAATCATTTGAATTTGTTTCTCTCAAAGATAAACACACCTAAATGCAATAATACAAAGGATTAAATGTCCTTATGCAGCAACATTTAAATATTCCACCAAATAGACATTAACACTTGAAGCTGTGCTGCAGATAGACCTAACTTTGCACATGAAATCCTGTCCCTCACTACAGCATAATTGGAAATTCTGATTCATCTGATTTTACATTTAAGCCAGAGAAGTCTCTCTGAAGGTCTGTTACCAGGGACTGTGTAAAGCAAATACATGCCAAAGAAGGCAAAGTGAGATAAAACTTGGACAAGGCCTCAATAGCAATAACTCAAAGATGGCACTGAAGAAATTTTGCCTCAATAATATTCAAGCCTATGAATACAATGAACAGTAACATCTGTGGCATGCTATCTTATATGATAAAGGAATTTTACAAAGATAAAGTTGCCAAATCAGGTGACTGAGTTAATGATATGTTGGTGGGCATCACATATCCACACAAATTGAAAAGTAGAGAGTATTGTCTGTCTGGTGGAAAAAGAGGAAGTCAGAACTATTCAAAGCAAGAAGAACTTGATGCATAGCTTCAAGGTTTAAAAGTAGAGAAAACATCTTATAGACAACAGCTTGGGAGAGACCACTAAGGGAAAGGACAGTCACTCCAGTCACAATGACCCTGCCAACAACCAGGATGATCATGAAAACCAGCCATACCCCATGTCCCAAGTAAGAGCCCAGTGTGACCGTTTCTGTGCTTTGGCCTGTGAGACCTACACAGAGGACCCACTGGAATCCTCCAGGGTCTACATGGCTATGAGATATTGAACTGCTATTGCTTTGATTTGCTAAACTTGTAGTAGCTTATTATTTGACACCTGTATGTGGCCTGGAATCAAAGTAGCATTCACCAAGGAGAGCATGAAACTCCTTTCAGTTGGAGTCTCAGCCCAAGAGAATCTCTGGAGTCATGTCGAAGTCCTGGGGCACAAAGAAACCCTTATTTACTGACACATATTCAGTTAGGTAGAAATTCTGGAACTATATATAAAAACAGAATTTTGAGAAAGTATTCTTTTACCCAGCCTTCTTTTTTACCCAAGAACATACTTTGATTTACAGCAACTTTGCAGAGAATATTTAGTAGCCAACTGGGTACTAATCATTGACTTTTTCGCTCCTAACCCTAGAGACAGAGAGGGAGGGAGGGAGAAAGAGGTGAAAAAGAGAAAGACTATACAAAAAAAGAAAAAGGTTCATTTGCTAGTTTCCATGGTGTCAAGTCTCACTTTGTGGCTCACTTCAAGATACCACCAGGATTTCTAAAAAGCTAACAAGCCAATGCAGGCTGTTTTCAGGAATCCAACTGAGGAAAAGTGGTTTTGAGTCAATGAAATTGAATAATTCAGTGTCAACATCTTCTTGATCTGATTCTGCATTGATAATACAGTGTTTATAAGATATGTACTCTCTCATATTTTTCATACTTGATTATCTTTTCACTTAGAAAGAAGAATCATCCATCATCTGACAGAGGATTCCATTTGTTTTTAACTATCAAAACTTAGAGAGGGAGAGTGGAATATAATTGTACAAAAAATTCAACCACAGAGCAGTAAGTAACTGCAGAGTGAAAACAGACATTAAATAGTTGAAGGGCTCCTTTGAAGGTGGAGCCTATAGATGGTAATTAGGTCTCCAAGCTGGTGTTTTAGTGTAAGGAACAGAATGGCTACGGTTTGCATGTTCTGCTCAGCTCTGAGAAGAGCTGTTCAAGCTGTATCTCAGAAATTCAATGTGAATGTCATACGGAAGTTCTTCCTCCTAAAGCAAACAATAGTCTTTACAAAAGTGAGATGTGAGAGATCTTTCAGCCACAGTCCCAGCCTCAGTGACTGCAAAAGACTTTGTATGGTTTTCAAATAGAAAAATTAATCTTTTGATAATTTCTTCCAACCTAAAAATGGTCTCCTTTTAGCTGGGAAACTAGAGTGTGTGAAACTTCATTTTGTTCCCAAGTTACTGTACCATTTAACTGCTGTTCGAATCTTTGAAATAAGATATGAATATCTGGGGTTAGAGAGATGGCTCGTCAGTTAAGAGTACTGGCTCTTCTTCCAGATGTACCAGATTCAATTCTACGTGGCAGCTTACAACTGTCTGTAACTCCTGTTCCTGGGCATCCAACCCCCCACACAGATATACATGCAGGCAAAACACAAATGCACATAAAATAAATTTTATAAAGATTCTTTCCTCTAAAATATGGTATCATTTTCTAAACACTGATGAATTTGCCTCATTCAGTTTTGTACACTATACCAACGGAACACATACACATGCAAGAAAACTATATTCACTATAGTTATTGTTACTTGAGTTGTTAGTGTGAAAGACCTGCAGCCCTAATGAGTGACATTCAACCTATCTTCAATAGAAGTTTGTCTCTTTAAATAAAGATGGATAGTAGTAAAAAATCACTGTTTGTAGTTATTCATTGTTATTATTATAAAATCACTATTATTATTCAAATCATTCATTGTTCCCTCATTGGGAAGAACAAAGACTTGCCATTCCAAAGTTCATCTTCAGAGTCCTTGACTTGAGATAAATTTAAATGAAAGTCAAAAAGTAAAACAAGCAAAAAGGTGTGCAAAAATGAGCAGTCCTAATTAAAGTGTGGTCCATCAGTGCCTGGACTCCAGCCTCTCCTGAAAGATGGTCTGACAACTATTTGACATCTTTTCCTGTTAAACAAATCCCTGTTATGGCAGGTATAAGGCTTGTCTTTTTCTTCTCCCAGCACAAGAACTCTGGGAAAATTCCTATTTTTGTGAACTGGAGTTTCAACAATTTGATGACAAAAAGAAGGTCACAAGTGTCTTTCTTTAGAATCTCTCTGTTTCTACCAAAATGGTTGCATTATGATAATATACATATGTATATATTATATATTATAAAATAATTAAAAAATAATTATTTAAATGTACAAGAAAATACATAATTTTACAATTCTTTTAGCAAATGTATAAGAAAAACTGTCACAAGCCTGCCACTATACACAATATGTCTTTAATAAAGGCAATTCTGTCTAAAGATAACTCTGTTGTAAGGAAAGGAAGCATCAAGTTCACAGCTCTCAGAATATATTGTCAGGATACAAATGAATTTTGAAGACTAACTAATTTAGTTCCATTATTACAAATAAGGAGGTCTGATACAAAAAAAGGAAAAATCATCTATACTGTCCCCCAAACCCTTGCCTGTAGTATGATGTACCAATCTCTTCCCAATGTGACTCGGTGCATTTTCTTACTATACTGACATGAACATGGATGAATACAGAGATGTATGACATATGGACATTATAATGACATTTCACTAAAGTATTTACTTAATAAATTTGAAAATCAACCCTTCTTTATAACTTAGGAAAAATTTCTGAATGAACAGTCATTAGTATAAAACTATCTAGCAATCTAATCGTGACCTACAGAGTCTTGAAGTATATGTAATGCCAGCCAAAGAACCACGATTTTCAGAGCAAGTGCCCTGAGAAGCACTGAGACCAAAGAATTTGAGTCCTTTACAGGAGAGTGTTAAGACATGACCAGAAAAAAAAGAACCTTATATAACCAAAATACCATTGTGTTCATTTGCAGCAGTTGGTAATTGAGTAATGCTCTTGGAGGCTATTAAGCAGCTAATGTTTCCTGCAGATTTACACATACCTTCTTGGATAGAAGGAGAGGATCACAAAATTCATTTTTTAGAAAAAGTGAGAAAATTTAATGAGAAAGAAGAAGAAGATTTAAGAGACATTTTGGGGGAGTTGTAGAAGCACTAAACCATCACCCCATGAGAGGAAACTCTTTTAATGCAGTTGCCATCAAGTTACTCTGAGATTTGATGGATGCAGTCTTTCTGGATTGTCATCCTTGCTGGGACAGGCTTTATAGTAATCCAGCCATCTGACTCATCTGTGCTCCTGAAATAACCCAGAACTCATTGGTTCACCAAATGAGATTAGATAGAATTCTTTCATTAATCCGTGGTCTGGGATGCTTTCATGCTTCTTCCTCATGTACTCAAAGAAGTTACAGTGCACAAGTACTTCCTTTTGTTCCCACACCTCAAATCCTCTGTGATGTGACTACATTGCTTTTACAATAGGACAGTCAGAAAATATGTTGATTCACATCTGCAAAATTTTAGAGTGTAGACAATGAAAGCAATATTAGGGGAGAGAGATATTTTAAAGTTTTAAATAAATATCAAGGAGAAAGATCAGTAGTTAGCACTGAGGCATTTACACATCCACAAAAAAAAAATCGTGATTTCACATGGTCATTTGAAGAAGAGCTGAAGGCCAGTCCTCCCTAGTCATGATCCAGGAGACTTATCTCCATTGTGGTGTGCTTGTCAAAGAGCTCATTCCTGGGCTGATGGTGGAGTGGAGCTCAGTGATAGAGTACTTCTTTAATACACGTGGGCTCCAGACTAAATGTCCAGTATCACACTACATACACACACACACACACACACACACACACACACACACACACACACACACACACACACACACCACAAGGCAGTCACATCTCAACAGGCAGAGAAAGCTTAATTACTTGCATATTGCCTAGTTAAGTTTCTGTAAAACAGAGAAAAAGATTGGTTTCCTTTCCATGCACTTATCAAAACATCACAGTCATTGGGCCTTATTTTCTCTTTGCCTTTCCAGTTCTCTCTTATCCAGTACCCACTAGACTCCTTGGCAAAATCAAGGGAAAAAGGAAAAAAGAAAAAGTTAGTAGAGGACTTTTTTTCACTCCTGAGTTTTTGTTCTGGGTATGTCTATGTATCTGAGTGTATGTGAATGTGTGTGTGTGTGTGTGTGTGTGTGTGTGTGTGTGTGTGTGTGTATGAGTGTCTGTGTGTACTGGTGTGTCAGTCTGTGAAAGAGTGTAAGCATGTGTGCATGAGTGTGGAGTGAGTTGTTTGTATGCTAGTGTGGGGGACGGTAAGTGTGTGTGAGTGCATGTGGGTAAGGTTGTAAAAGAGTGTGTGTGTGTGTGTGTGTGTGTGTGTGTGTGTGTGTGTAAGAATGTATGTATATGAATGTGAGTGTGTATATGTGTGTAAGAGTGGGTGCATGACTGTGGTGGTATGAGTATGTGACTGGGGAGTATATTTGAGTTTATGAGTGTATGTGTCTGAGTATTGTGAGAGTATGTGTAAGTATGTGTGGGTATGTACACATAACTGTGGTGGGCATGAGTATGTGCATGTGGGATGATAAGTGTATACGGCTGCATGTATGGATGTGCCTTCTACCTTCCTACGCATATGAGAGTATGTATGGGTGAGTGTGTATACGTGTATGTGAGAATATGTGAGTGTGTGTATATGAATGTGAAGGTGTGTGCATGAGCATGGGAGTATGAGTGTGTGGAAGTGTATATGCAATGTATCTGAGTATATGTATATGTGTATGCATGTGTGAGAGAATATGTGTGTAAGAATGAGTGTGTGTGAATGTGTGTATGGGTAAAAGTGTGAGAGTGATTGTGTATGAGTGTGTTTGGGTGTGTGAGTATGAGTGAGTATGTATGTGAATGTGTATGAATATGTTTGTGAGAGTGTATGTATGAGACTGTGTATATATGAGCATGGGGGTGTGAACACATTAATTTGTGTGAGTGTGTGGGGGTGGATATGTGTTAATGTATGTGAGTGTATGACGACTATATATAGATGAGTGTGTTGTCTAAGTGTGTGTATCTGTGTGAAAGTGTTATGAATATGAGTGTGTATGTGAGTGTACAAAGGTGTGTAAATATGTTTGTGTGAGTTTATGTATGAATGGGTGAATGTGTGTATTGATGTGTGTGTGCGTGTGTGTGTGTGTGTGTGTGTGTGTGTGTGTGTATGAGTGTGTGTGTTTGCCACGGTGCTTGCTCATGCCATTGCACATATGTGGAAAGTCACTTACCAGTATAAGACTTAGAATGTGGCACTAGGTAAATGTCCAAAGATCTACAAGGATGACCCCAACTAAGAATCTAAGTAATAGGGGAGAGGCTACCTTAAATGCACTTCCCTGATAATGAGATTGATGACTACCTTATATGCCATCCTAGAGCCTTCATCCAGTAGGTGATGGAAGCAGAAGCAGACACCCACAGCTAAGCACTTAGTTGAACTCCTGAAATCCAGTTTCAGAGAGGGAGGTGTGATGAGCAAAGGGGTCAAGACCATGCTGGGGAAACACACAGAAACAGCTGACCTGAACAAGTTTGTGGTCTCCAGATTGACAGCTGTGAAACCAGCATAGGACCGAGCCAGGCCCCCTGAATGTGGTTGACAGTTAGAAGGCCTGGACAGTCTATGGGGCCTCTGGTCATGGATCAGTATTTATCCCTAGTGTATGAATGGACTTTGGGAACCCATTCCCCATAGAGGGATACTATCTCAGCCTGGACACACAGGGGAAGGCCTAGGCCCTGCCCCAAATGATGTGACAGACTTCGATGATCCCTCATAGAAGGCCTCACCCTCCCTGGGCAGAAGAAATGGGGGGGGGGTCGGTTGAGGGTATGAGAGGATGAGAGGGAGATGGAACCGGAATTGATATGTAAAATATGATTGTTTCTAATTTTAAAAAAATGACTTAAATGTAGTAGTGTGCTGGTCTAACCAAGTGGCAGTAGTAGATTGCTTTTAAATGTTCATGACCTCATTATTCCTAGGAAGGTGGTGAGTTCCCAGTACCAGGCATGATTTCCCTCCTGTTAGTGGATCTTAAGTCCAATGAGGCAGTTGTTGGCAGCCACCAAGATGGCTTGCCACTTCTTTCACCTTGATGCACACTTGCATGTTAGTAATTGTGGTTTATAGCTGTTGAAGCTGGGTAGAACTGTTTAATTGTTTCCCTGTATTAACAGCTTTCACTGAATTGCCATGGAAGCTAGACTGCAGGAAAAAGGCTTTCAGGAAAAAAAAAAAAAAAAAAAAAAAAAAAAAAAAAAAGGCTTTCAGGTGAGATCCAGCCAGAGTCCTCTGAGTCTTGTGTCCTGAGTATGTTGTGTTGGATTACATCTAATTGAGTCATTGGCCAAAGGTGTCACACAGGCCAAACACAGGCTGTTGCCTAGACCATAGGTTTCTCTCCACAAACTGACAGTAAGACCTCATGGCTGAAGACAACATTTACACAGCAGAAGGAGATATCAAGCCAGTGCCTACACAGAGCCTTCACCCCTACATTCCAGCATCTTTAGTACAGGAAAGTATTCTGCACTCTAAAAATAGAAATGTAGACACCAAGCCACTCACAAAACCTTTAGCTACAATGGTGAAAACTTTGAGATACCGATCCGTTAAAAGATTTGGCAAACAAAGGACCACCATGCCCTACCTAGGGTGCTGTGCCGCAGCAACCTAGCCAGATATCTGCGACTCCGACCTTGTACATAACTGTAAAGCCCTAAACTTATGATCTATATAGAAAAAGCCTTTAGTCTAGTTTGAACTTGCTTTGAGGTGAAAGTGAGCTAATTGTGTGCTATTAGTATGAGCAAGAGAACAAAGCAGGCTTTTAACTGTCTATAGACCTCAAGGGACAAATAGATCCAGCTATGAAACATGTTCCAGTACATTTTCTATGTACCAAAATTATACAGTAATGAAAAATCATCTCCCTGACTACTCACAGATACAGTAAATGGACTATTTTCATGAGATAGACACACAGACAGTGGATAAACACCTAAAGCTATTCTGAGGGGACAAATGAAGTTCTTCAGGAAGAAATGAAGTGACTCATGAGAGAAATCACAGACAGGAGCACCTGATTTCCACAGCCAGGAACACCATGGCCTTTACAGGTGGGACTCCCTATCAGAGAATCACTCCTCTGGCAGCTCTCAGTAGCAGAATATCATTAGGAGTCATTTTATCACTGTTTTTTTTTACTTCAACAAGGGGGTTACAAGCCACAGGTTGAAAATCACTGCATTAGGGTAATGGTTAAGAACTGAACTGTCACTTCTACTTGCTGGGAGAGGGAAAATCAGTTTCCTCCAGTGGAATGACACTTAGTATAATAAACACTCCAGGACACACCTCATGTTCAGGATTGATTGGCCAACATATAATGGACTCCACAGTTTTTGAGTGTGCTATTATTTGGTTACAGTTTGGTGGTTGTTTGAAGGGGGACAGGGCTTTATTTTGCTTTCTTGGTTTGTTATGTTGGGTTTTTATTTTTTAAGAAAGAACTTAAAGTTTGGTATTATGTTTTGTTATCTCTTAAAAGCCTATTCTTTTCTAACGAGAGACAGGAAGGGAGTAGATCTGAAAGGAGGTGGGGAGGAACTGGGATGAGAAGAGGGAGGGACGACTGTAATCCGGATATATTGCATGAGAAAAAAATCTATTTTCAATAAAAGGGGAAAAATAAAAACAGTCAAGAAAAGAAGCTGTGAAAAGGAAGGCAGCTTCAGAGATAGCTGTATAATCTGCATTAACTACCTCGTTTAATTAGCCAGCTTGCATAAAACCCTACTGTTGGATACATTTTTTTTTTTTTGGTTTACTATCAACCTTCTTTTAAGGCACACAAAGAATTTTGGCATCACATTTAACTTAAACTATTTACATACTAAAATGTAATTGTGGAAAGTTCCAGAGAAAATAGACAACATTTTATTGGAGGGATATGAAAGAGGAACAATAAAAGGATATACAGAGGAAAAACCAGTTATCAGTTATCATTGACCAAGAAAGACAAGGGTGAAGGCCGTACCTGTGACCCAAGGCAGGCACAGCAAACAAACTTAAATGGGCTGAATAGAAGCAGCAGTCATGAAACAGAGAAAGGGAGCCCTGGGGTATAACAGAGGCTTCCTAGGCTCCTGGAGCCAACTTGGAAGTTCAGGTGCAAAAGGTCACAGCTAAAATCTTCTACAAGTCAGTGGCTTTAGGTTCTTCTTTCAGCAACTGGGAGAATGACATTTATGAACCTCAGAAAGTGAATTTTAGAAAGGAAATGGTTTCATGTCCATAGGTGAGCACTTAAGAGAGGAAGCAGAGCGTTTTGTATCAAGAGTGGCTCCCAGGAAGCAGGTGGTTGACAAAATGCTAGTTTAGGGGATGTTTACAGAGCTATGGCAGAAAGTGGGCAGAAGCACTGGAAAGTGAGTTGGTCAGTCCAGTCAGCCCACCCACAAGGAATGCAGGTGCCTCTCAGTATGGATCATGTCTCACATGTGGCTTTCAGGCAGGGTGTTCATCTAGGTGCATAAAAGGAAAGAGATAAGTAGAAGCCAAAACATGAACTAGAGATCGCTTCCAGCATTCATTCACTCTGACTAGGACAAAAACCAAACATATTTCCTGCTTCTGGCCAAAGACAAGAGTCAGATTTGAAGATTTGCCTTTAATTGCTTGACTAATCTCCATCTCCTGTTCTCTTAAGTAGAGACGTGACATACAAAAGACATTTTTGTCCCATTTCTGTTTTTTCTCCAGTGTGTGTTTTTCTTCACTGCTAGCCAAGATGAATCAATTCTTAGGGAAAGCAAACTTCAAGGCTATACTGTCCAACCTGACTGGTTGCAGTAACATAGTGCATAGCAGGGTAGAGTCCAATGATAAAATTTCAGGGTTGGATACTGAGCTAGTGAAATATAATGATCATATCAAGAAAATGAGTGAGGGTCCTACCAAGGTTAATGCCATGACACTGAGAGTAAAGGAACTGAAGAAGGCTTAGAAACAAGTGTTAAGTTAACCAGATTGTGGATTTACAGAACCAATTGGAACATATGATGGAAGATGCAAATGGAAGCCAAGAAATGCCGGGTGGCAGCTAGGGCACACCCAGAATTAGATGAAAATGGCCTAGAAGCAGAGTTGAATGCACTGGGCTATGAGCTTCTGGCTGATGAAGAACAGTTTTTACTTGGATGAAGCACCAGCAATTCCAGGCAGTGTTTCCACTGACACAAGAAACAAGGATGGAGTGCCGATGGATGAATTTGGACAGCTGCAGAACCATCCTTAGTAGACTAATAAGGTACTTAGTATACTAGTACCTTATGAAAAATAAATATGTATACTGGGACTTGAATATATTTCCAAATTTGCTGAAGGGATTTGGGTTTCTTTCCTTTCTTTAAAGGAAAAGCTAATCACATTGCTTCTGTGTTGATATTTTTCCATTAAGAAGTCACTGCTGTGGGAAGCTTTCTTTTACTAAAATTTGATTGTTTTTCTCTTAAGAAACAGAGAAGGGGAGAAGAGCATATGGCAGGAGAACATGAGGGATCAGGAAGACTGAGCTGGGGGAAGAATAGAGGAGAGCAAGAAAAGAGAAATCCTAATAGAGGGAGCCACTATAGGTTTAAAGAGAAATCTGGCACTAAGGAAATGTCCGGAGATCCAAAAGGATGATGCCAACTAAGAATCTAAGCAATAGTGGAGAGGTACCTTAAATACCCTTCCCCTGCAATGAAATTGATGACTACCTTAAATGCCATCAAAGAGCCTTCACCCAGTAGGTAATGGAAGCAGAAGCAGACACCCAAAGCTAAGCAAGCACTGAGATGAATTCCTGGAATCCAATTGTAGAGAGGGAGGAGTGATGAGCAAAGGGGTCAAGACCATTATGGAGAGACCCACAGAAATAGGTGATCTGACCAAGTGAGAGCACATGGACCGCAGTCGTAAAGCTGGAGAACCAGCATAGGACCAAACCAAGCCCTCTGAATGTGGGTGCCAGTTAGGAGGCCTGTGCAGTCTATGAGACCCCTGACAGTGGAACCAGTATTTATCCCTTGTTACGATAAATCTTTCTGCCAAAAGCCTCCTGAGCCCCACCACCACGTGTGAGCTTTACGCCAGCAGCCTGCCTGAGTTAGTCCCAAATGAATACACAGAAACTTGTATTAGGTTCAAAGATGCTTGGCCAATGACTAGGATTCCTCATCTGTTAGCTCAGTCTTAATCATCATAAATCTATATATTTTATAAGGCTTATCTTATCGGACACCTTATTGGCGTCCCTCCTTGCCGGTGGCTCACATCCTGCCGCTGGGGGAGGAACAGGGATAAAAGGGCCCTTCCTGTTTCTCCTTCGCTTAAATATGAGTCTCCTTGCTATGTCACTTCCTGCCTGGATCACCACTTATCTACTACATTTCCCAGAATCCTCTTTGACTCCGAGTCCCGTCTAACTTGCTGTCTCATTGGACAAACAGTATTTTATTTAACAATCAATAAGATAAACATACACAGTACATTCCCCATCAATCCCTAGTGCACAAATGGACTTTGGGAGCCCATTCCTCCATGGAGGGATACTCTTTCAGCCCAGATACACGGAGGAGGGCCTAGGCCTCCCCCAAATGATGTGACAGACTTTGAGGATCCCCCATGGAAGGCCTCACCCTCCTTGGGGAGTGGATAGGGGGTGAGGGTGGGGTTAGTGGGGGACTTGGGAGACTTAGAGGGAGAAGGAACCAGGATTGATATGTAAAACAACATTGTTTCCAAATTAAATAAATATTTTTTTAAAAGAAAGACTAACTTAAAAGTTAGTGAAATTAACAAGTGGGCAGAAGCTGGGTATGGAACAGGGCTATCCCCTGGAGAGAAGGATTCTGTTCCAGTTCACTGGTTGCTTGATTGGCTTTTTGGTGTTTTTCTGGAATCATTAACAAGGTATTAATAAATACACTTTTTGGAGAGTTATGAACCCCCAGGACCCCAAAATATAAATTTAACTTAGTCTGTTAAATCCCTGAAAGAAATAACTTAGAGAAACAAAAGGGGTGCATTATAAGAAAGTAAACAGGTATTGTACATGTGATGGTCCAGTCAATTAGCCTGTTATTCACATGGTAGTGAGTTAAATCTGATCTATGTCCCCATAATTCTCAATGATACCATTGCCAGGAGGTAGCACTCTGATGTTGAGCTGAGCCTTGGGCAGAACATAATTTGGAAGCATGGATCATTTTATGAGTTTATAAAGGCTAAGAAACAGAAATGCAAGAGAAACCTCAGGGAAACATGAATCTTACATGATTTTCTGAAGATCCAGTAGGAACTTCAAAAATGGTTTGGATACCAGGCCACTGATGCTTAACACTGGAGTTAAACACTAAGCTGAGAGGGCTTCTCTTTAATTTCTATTCACTAAAAAAATTTTCCATGGAAGAAAAAGAAGGGAGGACAGCTAGAGAGTGAGCTATTGGATGAGATGCCTGAGGCATGTGGAAGAAGGCAGAAGACAGGTCTACATGAGGGAGTGAACAGGATGACACTGGGTTACATTCCCCAAGCTAATCCAGTGCTACTAAGTCTTAAATCAGATTGTTCTTAAAGAACATAAGAATTTGTATCTCACGATGATTTAGCAAAACCCACTGGGCCTCATGTTCTAGGCCCTCTGTTTTAGACAAATTATATATTCCTGTTTGTCTCCAGTTGTTTACAGAAGAGTACGCTGAATTAGGTCACTAATTCGCATCACCCACTGTAGTTCCTCTTCATTAGAACCAGCCATAAAGATTCTTTCTGTGAAAAGTTTTGTTGTTGGATATTGCGCTGTATTAGATTGCAGAGATTACATCATCTCCCAGAAGGTGGCAGGCCCCTCATCCTTCCAGCTGGCATGAAGACACCAAAACACTCTCAAATTGGCCTGGCATTAATCAATAGTAGCCCAGTCTATCATTTCACTTGTGCCACAATTCTTGGCTTTTAAAACATGAACTTGATTTACCCTTCTTCCAAGTACTGGTCTGTTGTTACCTAAGACTGGGCAAGCAGGTACTAATTACAAGCGATTTTATTGCCTTTGGAGAAGAACCCTTCAAAGAGCTCCAATTTTTCTAACATCAGACTATAATAGGCCTAGGAGCTATTTCGGACTAAGCCTCTCTGTTTCAATGAAGATCAGAAAATTATTCATCCAAAGCCACACGCTTCAGTAATGGTAGAGAGGCCAACTCTTTTGTAGCCTTCTGTTCCCCCCAGTTTTCATATAATGTGCTAGAAAAATTCGGTTGAACTCAGGGGAAGGACGATGTCCTGGTCCAAACCAGCACGGATTTTTTTAAGTGAAATTCCAAGAGCCCACTCCAAGTAGTTTGATCAACCATTAATAGAGCTTAGTTCTATATTATTTTAAGTTTCCAGGCAATTTTTATGTGGAAGCAATTCAAAAATCACTACTTCCATACATCTTTCTCCCCCTATGTGTTCCTGGTGTATACCTACTGTCCTAGGTCTAAGTATTAGTGGAAAACTCTATAATTTTTCCTGGTACGTATGACAAACAGCATCCTACCTTTAATTTGTCTAATTTAAGGGTGTTGGAATAGCAGCCATGATGTCAAATACAAAATTCTTCCAAAATATTTTTTAATTGCAGTCTGATCATAGTGTTTTTTTAAAAAAAGTAAAAATAAGAAGCTAACCTACATTTTTTCTGGAATTTTCCCCTTAAGAAACAGATCTTTCCATTTCTGTGTCCATACTGGCTTTTGGCTGCCTAGGTTTAACAGAATGATATAGCCAAGTCATGAAAGGTTTTTGGAAAGCCTGTTTTTCTGTGACCTGCCTAAATGTAACCTCATGAGTTCCCTCTTTCCCAGGCCAAGAGCAGGCAATTTATTGATGCTGGCTACAAAAACAGTGAGGAGAAGAGGGCTGGTGAGATGGTTCAATATGTAAGACTGATTGCCCCAAACCCTGCAGTCTGAAGTCTGTCACCAGAATGCACATGACAGGAGAGAGCAGACCCCCCACAAGTAGTCCTCCGACCTCCGCAAAACACCCTCCAAATAAACAAGTAAATGTAAACCAAAAAACATAAATAAAACCACCAAAAATTATAAAGAAAAATGACTATATAAAAAAAATCTAGAAAACGTATGTAATAAAAGGATTGCCATATGTATTTACAAAATCTTCATTCTACTTGTTGCTGCTCCTAATTTAAGTTAGGACATTTTCAGCTTCAAATAACACAAAAACAATTCAAGTAGCAGGTAAAAAAGTCAATATGTAGATTTATGAAACTATGAAGAAGAGGAGTGGTACCAATATCAAGCACAAATAAATCTGTGACCATCAAGATCCCTGCTGTCAGGTTCTGCCTCATTCTCCCTCAGAAGCAGACTCTAGTTACACCATGTGGAGGACAGTTGCCAGTGACCCTGGATTCATATCCTTTCCCTCAGGTGACCACAGAAATAACAGTCAAATTTCCATCTTATGCCTACAGAAATGGCCCAAGAAGACTAATTTCCTGGGTTATGTCATTAAGCTACCTTTGAACCCATGTGGTAGAGGCACCTAGGAGCCAAGAAAAAATAAACAAAAAAAAATCAATGTCTTTGAATGTAAGGAACTTCCACCACATCCTTCCTGAAACTCTCTTTTTACCTAGCTTGGTGAGCTTTCCCAGACACTTTGATGGACAAAGAGGCCACCATGTAGTTTAGTCTCTGCCAAAATATTTCTGTGAGACCTTGCTATATTATCTTAGTGACTTTCCCTTCCTCCAAACCCAGGCAATTTTTAGAATCCTACCTTAAGGTTTCAAAACAACCAATAAAATTAAGTGTTAATTTAAAAGGGAGACAGAATCAAAATTCATATAAATCCCCCACTTTACTGTACTCCCTGGACAATGATTTGAACAGGAGTTCAGATGAGACTGACAACGTAATTAACAGCAGTTTTTCTGAAGAAGTCTCTCCTTGATCAGAATCCCACAATACCCATCTCTGTTTAAGGAACACGCTGGGAGTGGGGAGGGGGCGGTGAGCTTGTGGAAATGGGTGCTCCTGCATCTTAGTTCTACTCAGCAATATTGGGAAATAGATGTGTGATATTTCTGTTGTTTGTGTTTGGCCAATAGCCAGGCAGGAAGGATAGGCAGGGCTACAAAAGGAAGGAGTGAGGAGAGAGGGGGAGGCCCGAGACACAATGCTACCAAAGGAGTAACATGCCAGATTACATGGCCTGGTGGCAATACATAGATTAATAGAAATGGATTAATAAGTAAGACAGAGTTAGCCAATAAGAAGCCCTATCCATCTGCCAAAAACTTCATAATTAATTTAGTGTCCGTGCATTTATTTGGGACAAAATGGCAGTGGGACCAGGCAGCTAAGAAACTCTGCCTTCCTTATCCTTACTGGGGAGTGAATGGGGTTGGGATGGGGTGGTCGGTGGGGGGCAGGAGAGAATGGAAGGGGGAGGGAACTGGGATTGACATGTAAAATAAGATTCTCTCTAGAAGGATGCAGAAGTCATTAGGGAGCAGAAAGATTGAGTCAGGTGAAGAATAGAAGAAAGGGTATGGAATAGGTAGGGTTTTAGTTGGGAGGGGTGCTACGGGAGGACAGGAGGGAGAAGGGAACTGGGATTGTCATGTAAAACAATCTTGTTTCTAATTCAAAAAAATGATTTAAAAAAAAAGATTCTCTCTAAACCAAGTTAAAAAAAATTCACCTTTATACATGTACACACACACACACACACACGTGTAATTTATGCTCTCAACTAGTCCTGGTATTAATCAGTAATTGTCTGGTCTGTCATTTCACTTGTGCCTCAATTCTTGCTTTCAAAGCATGAACTTGATTTACCCTTCTTCCAAGTATTAGCCTGTCATTACCTAAGACTGAGGCAAACAGGTTCCAATTTTCAGAGTTTTTAGCTCCTTGGGAGAAGAACACATGCATATATATTACATGATGCTAGTGGAGAGGCACAGAAGATTTTGGAAATTTCAAACAGTATCTAGCCCGCAGTTATGCCTCCATCCTCACAAACTCTCAAAAAAGCCGATAGTTCCATTCCTGTAGCTTAGTAGAAGAAACATCACAACATATGTGAGGGAAAACTTGCTTATCTTTAAATTGAGGGTATGCTAGGTGAAAATTTGAACACTTATACATTCTCCCAAATCCATCACTGAGCATGGAGAGTGGCCTGCTTCCATTCTAGCACTGCTGCAACTCCATTGGGAAGTTGCCACTAGAAGCACAGTGACATGCCGACAAGAGAGAGAGATGCAGATCTCGGTTACACTCTGATCAGCCTCTGAACACAGATGGAGGAGCGTTAAATTACACAGGAAGTAGAGACAAGAATGAAAACCAGACTTAAGATGTTCTTACCCTTCCCTGACCCTCAGAAAACAAAATCTTTGCAAGCAATACTTTAATGCTCTATATCCAAGTATCAAGTGGAATCAAGGATGTGTGAATTAGTCCAGGCCTAAAGAAAACAGGTCAAAGAAAAGGAGGCGTGAGATGTACAAGTTAATGCTCTTTCTGATCCACTTCAGAATTTATTTCTTAGCTCCAAGTTGGGACCACATTCAAATGTAAAAGACATACTGACTGAATACAGCTGGTGAGCATTTGAATACCAAGAGTGCAAAAGCATGAAGCACAATTCCATGCACTCCCTCAACTGTAGTCTCTAGTTGCTATCAAATGATTGAATATATTAATTCTATTCCAGGAATGGACTTACAGTACTTTGTAAATGCGAATGAACATGTCCTTGGCTTACACAGGGGAGAAAAGAGGAATGAAAAGGAACTCTTTCCCAGACCTGGGTAAGATCTGTGATGGAGCTTAGAAACCAGGTGAAGGGGATATTTACTGACTGGACAACACATTACCAATGTCAAGTGACAAGACTGTTCTTCTGAGCTCGATTAGTAAGTCTTCATTTCTGGTCTTCATTGTAACATGTCAATCTTTAGGTCAATGTTTTCCCAGGTTTGAAGTGTTCTTGTAAATTACACATTGCTAGGTATCATTCTTGCTATCATAACGCTGCTAGACCAAGGACCTACCCAGGAATCTTACACTTCACACAACACACACAGTGAGATACTGGAGGCTTCCCTTCTGATAACAAGAAAGATGAGAATATTTATTGTCACTTCGTCTACTCAGCATCCTGTTAGTTGAACTAGCCAGTTCATGAGGAAGGGAGAAAAAATAAAAAGGTTAAACCTGATGAATTCAATTACATTAAAATGATAAACTTTTAAATCAAAAATACTATTGGTTGTAGCAAGATGCCTCGGTAGGAAAGGGTTCCAACAGTAAATCCTGATGACCTGAGTTCAATCACCATCATCCAAATGGTGGAAGGAGAGGGATGACTCCTGCAAACTGTCCTGTGACTTATTATACACACCACACACACACACACACACACACACACACACACACACACACACACACACACCAGAAAGAAAGAGAGAATTTTTTTAAATATCATCAAGGATACACTACCAGCACCAGGTTCTAAGGGGGAAGAGATAACTGGATCCCAGGTCTCTCATATACATCTCTGCCTTCAGCCATCATCAGGCCCTAACAGGTATGCAGTTCTCAGACTACCTCTTATGTACACTTTTGCACTTACCCTATCTAGGTCCATGAGAAGTCTCTAGATGTCCTGTCCCCACTGCAACTTTACCAGTACACACCTCTGCTGCTGTGTGTGCTCCTTGACTAGAGAAGGGATTAGATATAATTCAGTCATACCGGGGCATACACTCTTTAAATGCTGACTCATTTAGTTAAGGGTTTGGGCATGGACAACCCCACTGGGCACTCCTCCAACACCCTGTAAACCCTGGCTCTTTAGATCAGAGAAAGGGCAAAACAAGATATAGGCTTCCTAAACAGAGCTCAGATCATTCAAGAAACAAGGTCAAATGGGACTTCATAAAGTTAAAAGGTTTGTGTGCAGCAAAACAAATTGGCAATCAAGAGAAGAGGCAGCCTACAGACTGGGAGAAAACCTTTGATAGTTATAAACCAGAAATTATGGCTTTCAGGTCATGTAAATCGGAAAGCGACAATATCGTATACTACAAAGAGTTCATTGTACACAACTCTCCCTCATGAGAAGCACACGTGTTGTTCGTGTGTACTGCCCCTTTTCTGTGTGTTACTCTGTCTAAGTACTTAATGGACTGTCTAACTCTAATTCACTCTCACTAGTCCTAAAATTCACTTGTGATGAAGCCATCCAGTTTCTCCTAGGTATCCATCAGTGGGAAAGAATTCCTCAGGCCACTGAAGACAGTGCAGGACTGCTCTGCTTCCACTACCGACATTTTCTTTGGTGATCTACCTGAGTATATCACCTGTGAGGTTGTCTTGACTGCCACTTGCCTCCCTAGCCTTACTCTTCTCATTTCTCTAGTCTTTGTTTTCTTGTCAGAACCTCACCTTGTTTTAATTTTTTTATTATTGTTAGTGTGTGTGTGTGTGTGTGTGTGTGTGTGTGTGTGTGTGTGTGTTGCCTGCATGCATGTCTGGGTACCAGGTGTATGTCTGATGTCCATGGAGGCAGAGAATGCCATTAAATCCCTGGAACTGTAGTTACAGACAACTGTGAGCCACCATGTAGGTGCTGGGAATCAAAGCTCAGTCCCCTGGACGAGAAGCTGGAACCAATTGTTTGGTTGATAAGAACTACCTTATCTCTTGAAGTACTAAGACTTTCTGCTTGTCCCACCCCCCCCCCTTTACAATACAGGCATTTGTGTAAAGCCTGTATGTGTATAAGAAACCTGGCCACTGTCTCCCCCTCACCTGGGCAGCATAATAGAGCCAGCCCTATTGGTGGAGGTTTGGGTGAGCCAGACCTGAAGCTATGAACATGTAAGAGCTGTTGTTACTACTCCTCCACCATGTGGTGGTGTGGGTGGGGGAGAGAAATCCCCTTACCCCTTACTGCCTGCAACAGAGAGAGCTGACCCTCTCCCTTGCCAACTGCAGCCCTCAAGAAAGCAGGCCCTGCACCTCGCCTAGACAGCACAGCAGAGAGGGCTTTGTGCCCAGAGGTATGAATGACACAGTCCCATGTTGTGAGCAGGGGTAGAGGTGTGGAGAGAGAGGAATGGGGCTCTCTTCTCAGTATCAAGCAGGAGTGAGCTGGAGGTTCCAGACAAACAGGTTCCTTGTTGATTTAGCCACTCTTTGTTTCTAACTACGTCTTTAAAACCATGATAAGTACTTCCAAGATGGCATACTCAGAACTAGTCTCAAAGCATGCCTGTGCTTTGAGTCTGCTGCAGTAATAAATATAATGACCAAAAGCAAGTTGGGAAGGAGGGGATTTATTTCATCCCACAAGTTACAGCCCAGCATCTAGAGATATCAGAGCAATAACAAAAGGCAAGAGCTTGAAGAAGAAACCATAGAGGAAATCTGCTTACTGATTTGTTCCTAGATTCATTTCAGCTACCTTTCATATATAGGCCAGGCTCAATTGCCAAGGGGTGATAACATTCACTGTGGGCTGGACCCTCCTACACAAATGTGCAATCAAGAAAATGCCCCAAAGACATGAAAGCATTTGTTCAGTTGAGGTTCTCTCTTTCCAGGAACATCAGGTTGAGAACTAAGGTTATCCAATACAGCCTGAAAAAAAGTAGTCACCAGAGCTCCAGGAATGCACAATGCCTGGGAAATTATTACATTGGGTAGGTTACTGGTATCTAACCTAAAGAGAAGAACCCAAAGGAAAATTTAAAGTCCCAGAATTTCTAAAGGGGAACCTAAAGAAGAGTTAAACATTTCTAATTTTAAGGGAAGCTCAAAATAGAGACTATCCCTGATTTTATCTTAGTCACAATTTTATGATCTTGGGGACAATTTATAACATCATGCCTCTAACCAAAGCAAAAGATACAATTTAGAATTTTTTTTTTAAACTAATTGCTGTTTCGGTTTCTGGCCTTACAATGAATGAGGGGTGGCTCCACATTCAATAGGCTTCAAGAAGGCTAATATAATATCCAACTAATTCCCTAACAATGAGAGAAGATGTTTTGGTGATGTATTTGTTTTTGACTAATCTATATTCCTGTGAGTAAGCCTATTTTCTTCTGACAGAATCATTTATTTAGTCTGTTATTGGTACCCTATCTGCGGTGAATAGACATGTGTTCACGTCTTCCTAGGACACTGCACACATTGTCAGGAGTGTAAGTATTTCCACCTTTCCAGGATCTGTTGCTGCTGTTGAGAAGCCTACTGATGATCTAAGTCTCTCTCTCTCTCTCTCTCTCTCTCTCTCTCTCTCTCTCTCTCTCTCTCTCTGTGTGTGTGTGTGTGTGTGTGTGTGTTTCTCTCTGTGTGTGTCTCTCTCTCCCTCTCTGTCTCTCTCTCTTCCTCCCTCTGTCCCCCCCAATCCTCACTCCCCCCTCACCTTAATGCCTTCTCTGAGATGAACTGAAAGCATTGGAATAGTCAAGAGATCCCTGTTTGTCCCTCTCTTGCCAGGTAAGTGATAAGAGGGCAGAGTCATTGCCACTGTAATGGGAAACAGATAAAGGAATTGGAAATGTCTCTCTGGTATCTAATAAGCTCTGAGGTCTGATGTTAATAGTGTGTGCATGTGTGTACACAGTCCTCTGTTGGTTAGTTTTTAACTGGCAGCCTGACACAGCCAAAAAACACCTGAGAGAAAAGTCTTAATTGAAGAATTGTCTATATCTGGTCAGCCTGTGGACATATCCACAGGCTTTGTTGAATGGTCTTTATTGTTGATTGCTGTGGGAAGACTCCTCTCACTGTGCCAGTGCATGGGGTCCTGAACTGTGTAAGAGAAGAGAAAGCAAACAAAGATGGATGCATTTATGACTCTTGTCTCTTGACTGTGGATGTATTGTGACTAGCTGTTAAGTTCCCGGCTTAACTGCCCACAGTGATAGATTATAGCCAGGGATTCTAAGACAAAGGAAACCTTCCTTCCATTATGATGCTTTCGTCAGGGAATTTTATCACAGTCACAGAAATATAAACCAAAACAAGTCCTAATTTAATTGAAGAAATGTTTAGGGTGACACCCTTTCTACTCCCTGGCTTGTCATTCATCAGTCTGTGCTGTGTGGGTGCTGCCATGCAGATAGGGCTGTTCACAAGTCCCAGGTGCAGATTGATGCTCTGTTTTAAAAATGGGATCAAAATCTGCTACTAAAATGGATTGCCCCCAACCCCATGATGTAGAGGAAGGGTGTTGGAGGATTTGGAGGTGTGAATAATGATATAGTTAAAATACATCTATACATAAGTGATTAATAATAATAAAGAAAATAATAGTATCTCTTGGGGCAAGGTACAGTCTGAAAGCAAATCACTGTTTTACAAACTGTGGAGTAGCTTAGGGCAGATCTGAAACTAAGAAAGGCATTTCCATGTCCTCCAAGAGGAATTACGAAGCTCACGCCTTCAGCACAGTGGTGAGTAGACTAGGCCATCTTTTCCAATTAAGGACTCTGCTGTTTCATGATGAAGAAAAAGCTTCTTAGTTGTTCAAGAGGACTAGAAATGATGGGTTTGTCTGTAGATATTTGAGTTTGGCAACTGACTTCAACTAATTATTTCCTTAAATGTTGCAAGATGGTTGTGGTGGCCTGAGAGAAAATGGTCCCCAAAGGGACCACTATTAGGAGGTGTGGCCTTGTTGTAAGAAGTGTGTCACTGTGGAAGCTGGCCCCGAGTTCTCTCTTTCTCATGCTTCCCTCAGTGTGACAGTCATTCAACTTGCTGATGCCTGCAAGATATAGGGCTCTCAGCTCCAGCACCTCCTCTGCCTGCATGCCACCATGTTTCCCTGTTAGGATCATAATGGAATGAACCTCTGAACCTTAAGTGATCAGCCCCAATTAAAAGTTACTATAGTCATGATGTCTCTTCACAGCAATAAAAGCCCAAACTAAGACAGCAGTTGATACAGTAAGCTCATTAATCATACTTTGCTACTTTCAACGAGAACCGATTATATTAATTGATTGGTATATAATTCTATATAATTGCTGACAGTTAATTGTGTTTTCCTAACAGTATTTCTCTTCAGTATAGTAAAACTCAGTATTTGGAATGAAACACAGTCTTACTCATTACACCAGAAATGAATTCCTGAAACGAAGAATTAGAGAAACCTCACAAATCCAGCCCTCTAAAGGAAGTTACATCTTTGTCACAAACCTCACTCAGGATATTCAGAAACCATGATTTGAAAAGCAGAAACAAAATACTTGCAAAGACTATGGTCCATTTGTCAGAACATTTCCACATACACGCTGTAATTTGCCCCCTCTGCATAATAAAAGGTATTTACATATGTTTGGCAGAAGTAAACTCTGTATTAATAGGTTCTTTTTTCTGTATTTTCCCTTCTTTCTTTCCAAGAAGGCAGACAGGCTCTTTTTAATATCTTTCCCTCCATGTGGTAGCCATTGCCAGACCACATAAAAACCATAAATATACTTAAATGGGAAACTCAGATAAGGAGCTCTCCCCAAACTACCAAAGCAACAATTTTAAGCCCTGGAATGCAAATTTTTGGTATGGTTCACATGGCCTTCTAGAAAAGAGGAAGTGTCCTTCTACAGCAATACATTCTTGTGCTGATGTAACTAGGAATGTAGAAGACAGTGAGCCTGACTCCAATGTGATGGATAGTCCTATGTATGGGTTCCCAACATCCTGAGGTCTGGGATTCTTTTATCAGACAGAAGGGATGTAGGGAAGGGTTGTACCTACTTACTGTGTCCATGTCTTCTTGAATTTATGTTCTCCTCTGAAACAGAGTTAGCAGTAAACAGTCTTACAATTCTTACCCATTCTCAAGCATGAACTAGCCTCCATTATCGAGTATCAAAGTTTAGGAATATCTGCAGGGCCAAGAACCAAAGTGATGGGAGATGTCTTTCTGTATATATGTTTCTCTTATTAGTTGGTGAATAAAACACTGATTGGTCAGGCAGAAAGTATAGGCAGGGCTAGGAGATGAAGAGAATTCTGAGAAACATAGGCAGACGGAGTCGTCATGTAGAATCTGGGAAGAAAGGATACACCAGGTGTTCTCCGGCAAGATAAGACCACATGAAAATACATAGATTAGTAGAAATGGATTAATTATTAAGACAGAGCTAGCTAATAAGAAGCCCAAGCTACCAGCGAACAGCTTTATAACAAATATAGAGTCTGTGTGCTTTATTTGGGGTCAAACAGCTGTGGGAAGCTCCAGCAGCACCAAAGACCCTGTTCAAAGGTAATCTGGGAAAGTCAATGCTATGTTCTTGTCTTGGGGTGTCTTTAAGAACACACATGTGAATCTGTGTTTTCCTTGACAAGTAGACAGTGAAGGAAGGGGGTAAGAATTCTATAAAACCTTTATCCCACTCCTAGGCAAAGCCTCGGGGATGTGGCAAGTTTACAGAGGGGTTTTGTTCTACAGGTTACATCAAAATACAAAATTACTGAGTTTTAAGTCTGTGTTTGCTACTGCCATTAGCAGCCACTGAGGTCAATTAGAGGTTGAGATTTTCTGCATTTTCCAAGTACAGATGTACTCTGGATTCCTATGTGATCTCAGAGGGATAGAGTTGCCATGGGGATTAATACTGCATTTCCCATCTTAGAATAGTGAAATCAGGTTAGGGCTTAAATTGATTTAAAGAAAATTAAATACTAGATGATATCTCAGAGATCTATATGGTTCAATATTTATTATATATGATTCAGTTTTATAATTTACTTTTCACATTAAGAAAATTTTCTAAGAATAATTACAAAGACATATACACAACATATATATACATATATATGTATATATATATGTGCACTCATTTCCCTTATTCTATTTCTCTTTTGTGTGTGTGTGTATATGGGGTCATTACTCTCCTCTCTCTCTCTCTCTCTTTCTCTATGTGTGTATATATATATTATATATTTTTAAAGTACTTAATATAATGCATATTATATTTTTCCATGGTATCAAATTCACATTAGTGTTCCTCTGTAATTATCGACCTCATCCCTTCATTCTTCTTTTTCTTTGGAAGAAAGTCTTTGTGAGTTTGTCATTATGCATGTTATCTACCTGTCCTTCATCTCCATCTTCTTCACCTACCAAGAACCACTGAGAGCTTGATTCCCTAACCCCCCACCACTGTCCTGATCCTTGGCTGCAGTTGCTGATTCCTCCCCTGTATAGTATATTTATCTTCCCTGATTCAAAATTTTAAATGCTTAACCAATGGGGTGAAAATGTGTACACTTCTTTTGGATTAAGTTTAGTAGTAAAATGAAAGAAATAAATATTACATGGTCCATTTTAATAGCAAACAAAGGAACAAAGTATTTTCAGCATAGAGAAACAAAAATGCCTATATTCCAAAGAAAAGAAGTAGTAAAGCAAGAAGAACTGAATGTTTAAAAAAAAAGAAATGGATGAAGAGCTAATGTTGTGGAAGCAAGAGGACATGACATCAGGATGCCTTGGGAAAGAAGGGACATTTCAAAATTAGAAGAAGGAAAATTGCTAAACATATAGAGATTTGACTCAAAATACTAAGAATTATTGGGTTATATAATACCTTACCTCACTGCTCCCAATAGAGTAGAAAATACTGTCACTGACTGTGAATAAGACTAGAGTGTAGCAAACTGGGGGGATTTGAAGTAAGTGGTCTAGGATGATCTTAGGGAGTAATGCTAGTTACAAAAACAGAACAGTTAAAACAGTAATGATGACACTGTGATATAACAGTGTGATTTTCTCAATTCCTATTGTTAACTTCCATTCTCTTCCTGTGCTTCCACCTCCTTTGGTGGTCATGCCTCCAGGACTTTTCTTCTGCCCACCCCAAAATCCATTCATCTTGGTCTATCTACTGTTGTGTCTGGGCTCTTTTCCCTCTTCCTTTTCTCTCCTTTCTTCTCCTTTCCTCTCCTTTCCTGGCCTCTCCTCTCCTTTCATTTCCTTCCTTTCCTGACCACATGTCCAGCTGCATTGATTGATTTTTCTTGTCGACAAAAACTTCTCCCTTTCTTGTAATGTCTCACATTCATGTTTGTACCTTTGCTTTCTCCCACATTCGCCCCTAACCCTGTGATTTACCTTTGTTTTACTGCTTTTTTCCCTCCCAAGTCTTGTGCACCCTCTCTTTTCAGTTGAGAATTATTACTATCCAAGCATTTCTTTTCTTCTTCCATTTCATGTTCCTTAATTCAGCAGCACATCAGACCACATAGCGTTCAGATAGGCCAACTCTTGCCATCATCTCCTTCTTCCTACATTGTTTTGCTGCCTTCCTTTCCCTAGGTTTTAAATAAGAATCTCAAGCTGGGAGGGTGGTAATGTGGTGGTGAATGTTGATTGTAAAACTTTAGGAAACAGAATTGGCTGGGAAATGGGCTTCTGGGAATTATCAAGATGGGAAGAGCTGCCCACGGTGGGTGGCACCATTCCCTGTTTGGAGTCTTGGACTATATAAGGGGAGAAGAGAGCTGAGAAGCAGCATGTCCTCTTGCTCTCTTCTAACTACACATGTCATGTGACCAGCTGTCCCATGCTCCTGCTGAACTATATCTTGAGTTGTGAGCTGAAATTAACCCCTCCTTCTTTTAGTTGCTTTTGGTCAGGTGTTGTAGCACAGCAACAGGAGAAGAAACTAAGAATGGCACACATCTATAATCCTAGCGCTCAGGAGGCTGAGGCAGGAGGATCACAGATCCAGGGCCAGCCTGAGTTACATGACAAAGCCCGGTCAAAAACCAAAATGGACATTTTTAAAGCTAGTCTGCCCTTTCTTTCATAGACAAAAGTCAATTGACAACTAAGTAGTTTCTTCAGCCTTAGCCAATAAATAAATAGTTTTTGAGGTTTATTTTTTATTTTATGTATACATGTATCATTCTATGTGTGTGCATGTGTGTGGTTACCTGTAGAGAACAGAAAAGAACATCAGACATCAGACCCCCTAGAATTGGCATTACAGGCAATTGTGAGCTTCCTGATGTCTGGGGGAACTGAACTCAAATCATGAGCCATCCCTCCAGGCCCAAGAATATTTTAATCTTAGATATGTCAGTCATGAAATATGTCTTGTTATCTATGCTATGTCTTGTTATCTATGTTCCTGTGTTGCCTGAGATTTTTCTTTTTGTTTTTAGACAACCAGGAGTTTCTGTACTTTGTTTTCCTATCCCAAAGACATAGCATAATCTCTATCCTTGGTTGACTAAATATATTACTCCATCTGTCTTCTAGCACACTGTAATTCCCTCACCCCTGAAACAAAAGAAGAAAAATACAAATTCAAACTCCAACCAATTTGTGTTTGTGGATTCTTTACTAAAAGTTTCTTTCTCCATTGATCTGGTTCAAGATAAAGATAGCATAAAATTCTCTGAAAGTCCCTATTGCAAAGATGGAATGATATTCTTGACATTTCAATGGTCTTTGATTACCTTGCCCAGTACCATGTGACAGAGTCATACTGTGTCAATTCCTGGGCCCAGGCTTTAGAAACTGACAGGTTTCTAAACTATTAGGAGATCTGCTCTTGAAAACTTCAGCCATTGAAATAGAGAAATCAACTTGAGAGGTAGGGTGCCACTCCAAAGGGAAAGGGTCAACAGAACAAAGCTTCCAGGTTGCCTAATAGGGACACAGACATGCTTGGAAGCCTCCAGAGCCAACAAGGCACTAATCTACAACACTAGACAGATACAGTCAATACTATATGGAACACATGAATTGCCCACCCACATGCCTAAATTCCAAAAGGACCAATGAGTAGGATATATAAAATTATTATTGTCTGGAGATAGAGTGCTTTGGGTAAGTTATTATGCAGTAACAGACAAATCAGCAAAAATTCCATAGACCCACCCAAACACCACATGCACACAATTAGATGAACTCACTCTCCCTCAATGGCTTTGTATGTATCGTCATTCTTTTAAGATTTATTTTTATTTATCTGTATGTATGTACATCTCTATATGTGTATGACATGCATGTGTGGGTACCCAAAAGAGGCCATCAGAATAACTGGAGTAATAGACTTTTATGAGCCTCTTGACATGGGTTCTGGGAACTGAACTCTGATCCTCTGGGAAGGCAAGTGCTCTTGACCCTTGACATTTCTCCCTAACCCTGTATCACCATTTTTGCATGTGGACAAAGAAGTGATAGCACTATGGAGTCAGTACAGTCAGTTGATATAGTAGGTGTAAGAATCAGACTGTTACCACCCTCCTAACCTCCCTCCTGACACTCATCACTGTATCTCAACCCCCAACTCCAGCAGGCACCCATGTTCAACCACAGAAAACTAGGTGGGCTACCTGCATACCTATTCTCTGTATGTTTCTCTAGACTCTAAACCTCACTTTCATTCCTAGTGCTGTAACAGATCACTAACTGTAGCCTCCCCCTCCCTTGCCTCCCCATGCAACCCCCTCCCCACATCTTCTGTGGCTCACACAACCATTCCTTTCTAAACTCTCCCCCGCACCCACTGGTCACTATATCCCAGTCCCCAACAACAGCAGGCACCCCCTCTAAACTACAGGTTATGCCTGCCAGAAAACCCACTGGGCTGCCTGCAGACCTTCTCTCTTACTGTTCCTCTAGACCCAATTTCCCCAGGCTCATCCTCAGCTCCTCAAGCAGAAAACCTAAGGCAGCCTTTCCTCCATTTCTGCTCCCATCTCCTGTGGATCCCAGAGATCTTCCCCTTCTAACCTTCCTCCCCTAACTTGTTGCTTTGTTTCAAACCTCAATTCCAGCAGGCACCCCTGCTAATCCAAAGGTTTCTCCTCCCAGTGCAACAAGGTGGCTGAAGGCAGATGGACACCTCTCCTACTGCTCCTAGGATCCAGTCCCTCCAGTATCATTCTCAACCCCACAGCAGGACCTGCTGTGGTCTCCCTTCTATCTCTGACCCTATTCCCAATGGATCACAAAGATCTTCTCATCTAGCCTTCCTTCCCCCAACTCATCCCAGTATCCCAGCCTCCAACACCTGCTGGCATTCACTGGGAACATGCCAGCAGAGCAGTCTAGGAAAACAGGCAACACACAACCTCTCTGAAAATCCAGAAAGGAAATAGAAGCCAAGAAATAAAGCACCAACCCAACAAAGACAAATCCAGAAATTATCACCTAGACCTGTAATCATCCCAAAGCCAGATACCTAGATGTCAGTGTAAAAACAAAATAACAGCAATAACAGCTCTATTAGAGCCTAGCCAACCTACAAGAAAAGGCCCTGGATAGTCCAACATATCTGAAATCCAAGAAAAAGACCTTAAAATCACCTATATGAAGATGGTACAAGTCCTTAAAGAGGAAATGAATAAATCTCTCAAAGAAATCCAAGAAAACACAAGAAAATGATTGGAAGAAATGAATAAATCTCTTTAAGAAATACAAACAAACACAAATGATCAGTTGAATGAAACAGTTAAAAAAAAAACTGTTCAGAACCTGAAAATGGAAATAGAATCAACAAAGAAAACACAAACTGCAGGAATTCTGAAAATGAAAAATTTAGAAATTCAAACAGCCACAACATCAGCAAGCTTCACCAATAGAATAAAATAGATAGAAGCTATTTTCTTCTATTGGATTCTATTGGATTCTAATTCTTCTATTGGATACACAATAGAAGAAATAAGTGCATCAAAGAAAATGTTAATCCAAAATATCTCCCACATGAAACAGCCTGGAAATCCAGAACACTATGAAAAGAAAAGGCCAAACCTAAGAGTAATAGGTATAAAAGAAATATAAGAAACCATGCTCAAAGGCCCAGAAAATGTCTTCAAGAAATCACAGAAGAAAATTTTCCTAACCTGAAAAAGGAAATAGCTATAAAGGTACATGAAACAAACAAAATACCAGAAAAGTGTGTGAGACATGCAGATTGGACCAGAAAAGAAAGTCCTCCACAGGAAAAAAACAAGAATATTAAAAACTCCAAGGAAAAAAGACCAAGCAACATATAAAGGCAGACCTATTAGAATGACACCTGAGTTATCAATGGAGGCTCAAGAAGCCAGAAGGACAGACATGGATAGATGTGCTGCAGACTACAAAACATAGTAAAATTGGACATCCTACGAAAATCAATCTATGGAGTCAATGCAATCCCCATCAAAATTCCAACATAATTCTTTACAGTCCTTGATAGAAAAATTCTGAATTTCATATGGAAAGGCAAAAAAAAAAAATAGCTAAAACAATCCTGAACAATGCAAGAACTCCTATGGTGTATCACCACCCATAATTTCAAATTGCACTACAGAGCTATAGTAATAGAGTCATATTATTTGAGATAAAAACAGACACAGACATAATGACCAATAGAATGGAATTGAAAACTTAGACATAAATCCACACACCTCTGGGTACCTGAGTTTTAATAAAGAATCCAGAAATACACAATGGAAAAGGAAACCATCTTTAACAAATGGTGCTGGTTAAATTGACTTCTGCATGTTGAAGAATGCAAATATTCCATATTTATCACCCTGCAAAAAACTCAAGTCCAAGTAGATCAAAGATCTCAACATAAAGCCAGATACACTGAACCTGACAGAAAGGGTCAGTTCTCCAACACCTATACCATCAGGGCCAGCTCTACTGTTGCCTAGACACAGCATAGTGCTGTTGCTGATGAGGGACAGGAACAGCTCTCCTGCTCTAAGGACCTCAGGGCCATCTCTATGGGAACATAATTTTACCAACTCCATATCTGATAGAGGACTAATATCGAAAAGTCTACAAAGAACTCAAGAAACTATATACCAACAAAATTAAATAATCTAATTTAAACAGTGGGGTACAGATCTAAACTAGTTCTCAATAGAGAAGCTACAAATGGCTGAGAAACAAAGGAATGTTCAATATCCTTAGCCATTCATTAGGGAAATGCAAATCAGAACAACTCTGAGATGCCAACTTACACCTGTCAGAACGGCTAAGATCAATAGCACAAGTGACAGTTCATACTGTCAAGGATGTGGAGCAAAGGGAACACCCCTCCATTGCAGGTGGGAATGCAAACTTGCATAGCCACTTTGGAATCAGTATGGTGCTTCTTCAGAATCTATCTTCCTCAAGACCAGACTATAACACTCTTAGGCATATACCCTATAGACACTCCATCTTACTCCAAGACACTTGCTCAATCATGTTCATTGTGACCTTATTTATAATAGCCAGAAACTAGAAACAACCTAGATGTTCCTCAAAAGAAAAACAAAGAAAATGTGGTACATTTACACAATGGAGTATTACTCAGCTGTTTTTAAAAAATCATAAAATTTGCAGGCAAATGAATGGAACTAGGAAAAAAATTATCCTGAGTGAGGTAAATGAGACCCAGAGAAATAGACATTGCATGTATTCACCCACAAGTGGATATACTACACATACTATATTATAATTATAACTATATATCATAATCTGTAGACCCAGAGAGCTTAGGTAAAGAGGAGTAGTCTAAAGAAGATGCATGGATCTCCCTGGAAAGGGGAAGTAGAATAGATTTTACAAGTAGATGGGAGTGGGAGGAATCAGGTGGGGTAGGGAAGATGGGATAGAGGTAGAGAGTGTGCAGAGAAACAGGTGGAACTGGGTGGGCAATTGGGGGTTGTTTGGAAATCTAGAGCAGTGGAAACTTCCTGGAATCTATGAAGGTGATTATAAAGAGGACTCCTAGCATGGAAGTCTCAACTAGCCATCTCTCATGGCCAGACAAGGCTTCCAGTGGTGGGACTGTGTTGCATTCATTTGAGTTGCTGGTCAAAGAGGTTCCCAAGAAAATCCTCAAACAGCCTAGGCCAATGCTAAGACAAAGGGCTGCTCTTTACAAACTGGAAAGTGAGGCCTCATTGCCAAGGACAATATCCACACAATTCATTAAACTTGGAGAAGTGGAGCTGGTGCTTACATGGAGCCTTCACCCTATAGTCTAGTGTACACTCTCCAGGATACCAAAAGAGAAAGGTGAACCTAAATCCAGCCACAAACCTCTGACCTACAATCTATCCTGCTTGCAAGATATTCTAGAGCAATGGTGGTTGTGGTGTTTGAAAGAAAATGACCCCAAAAGGGGTGGCACTATTAGGAGGTATGCCTTATTAGAGTGGGTATGGTCTTGTTGAAGAAAGTGTGTTAATGTGGAGGCAAGCTTTGAAGTCTCATATATGCTAAAGATACTACCCAGTGTCTCAGAACACTTCCTATTGTCCCTGTTGCCTCTCAGCTACTTCCCCAGCACTGTGTCTGCCTACATGCCACTGTGTTCCACTATGATGACAATGGACTGAACCTCTGATGTGTAGGCAAGCCACCCCAATTAAATGTTTCTTCTTTATAAAAATTGCTGTGGTCACGGTACATCTTCAACAACAGAAACCCTAACTAAGGCAGAGGATGGTACCAGGGACCATGCTTTTGTTTAAAGGGATATGGACCTTGGGTTTGTGGATTAGAAAAGTGGTTGGATTCTAAGTGTTCCTTAATGGGCCATACCAGTAGGAGCATGGAAGACAGTGGTGCTAAAGGTTATTTGAACTGTTGGGGGCTCACTCAAGAGGTTTCAGAAGAGAAGAATTTTAATATGTTGTCTAAAGATCATTTCTGTGATATTTTGGTGAAGAATGTCCTTGTCCAAAGAGTGTGCCTGAGGTTAAAATGAAGAGTTTCAGATTAATTCCATGAACTAAGGAAATGTCAAAATAGTCTAGTATAGACTCTGATGCGTGGCTATTAGTGGTATCTCTAATAAATATATATAATGACAAGGACCAAGGTGAGCAAATAAAAATACAAAATGTACAGACTGAGAAAAGGGACACCAGGAAGCAGAATAGAGCTACATCCTGTGTTCAAGGAGATAAACAGATTAAGAAATGGGATAAAGAGAGTAGCAAAATCCTCAGAGTAAGACTCCAGCTATGTTGTTCTTCTGTAAAAGTTTAAAGATTAGAAAAGAAACTGGCACAATAAAACACAAACTGTAGAGAGTACATTAACCAGTTTATTACAGGGCAGGAGAGCAAGAGCGGGAGAGATGAAAGAGAGAGACAGGAAAGTTAGAGAGACAATGAGTAAGAGAAGAGAGTGTAAGTGGGCAGGGGTCTGTCTTTTAAAGGGGTCCTTTACACCTGCATGCAGACTTAGTTCCCATGGAACCCTGAGCTGATGAGGGTACTGCCTGAGTGGATTCTGCCGGGTAACTAGGACAGGCCAGCATAATGCCTGAACCTTTCAAGTTACCCAGCTAAATTTCCAACTTGTAAAAAGGAATTCAAGAAAGCTTAGAGCCAGGCATGATGCTACGTGCCTTTAATTCCAGCACTTGGGAGGCAAAAACTGGCAGATTTCTGAGTTTGAGACCAGCCAGGGCTACAGAGCAAGTTCCAGAACAGCCAAGCTTAGGCACTGATAGAAACCATGGAAAACAGAAAGCTGGTAAATATAATCCAGTGGTGGGTGGGAGCATGTTCCAACCCCAGCAAGCAGCAGAACTTGTCAGCTTCAGTCATATGGTTCTGGTTTTAGTCAAGGTTAAAAGAAAGGGTTATGGAATTTGCTTCCATGTCTAAGGAAAGCCACAGAGGTCAGGCATGTGTCAGGGATGTCGCTGAATGGAGAAGCCATTTTGTGAAGCTGTGAAGTTGAAGCCTGGCTTGCTTTGGAGACCTTAAGATGTTGAAGATGCCAGAGCTGTGGTCTACCTGCTGAGGAAAACTGCTAACAGAGTGGAACCGGGGCAAGAGACACAAGTATGTGTCAACAAAGACGAAAAGAGTTGGAGATCTGAAGAGAAGAGCATTTTGATATCAGACATGGAGGTGTAAACATTGGAGTTTTCCCAGCTAGTTTTCAATCTTGTTTTGTTCCAGTATTTCCTCACTATGCCTCTTCCCTACATTTTGGAATGGTAATGTTTATCCTGTGCCATTTTATGTTGGAAGTGTGTGATTTTCTTTTTCTTTTTCTTTTTTTTTTTTTTGATTTTAGAGGGAATTACAGTTAAGAGATTGCATGAATCTCAGAAGAGACTTTAAACATTAGACTTTTTAAATAAGTTTGGGACTGTTAGAGATTATAGGGACTTTTGAAGTTGGACTGAATGCATTTTTGCATTATGATATGTCTACAAGACTTTGGAGGCCAGGGAGTAGAATGTGGTTATTTTGAAAGAAAGTGTCCCCCCAAAGGGAGTAGCACTATTAGAAGGTGTGGCCTTTTGGGAGGAAGTGTGTCACTGTGGGGGTGGGCTTTGAGTTCTCATATATACTCAAGATACCACCTAGTGTCTTACAATACTTCTTGTTGCCTGCAAGTTGTAGGACTCTCAGCTACTGCTCCAGCACCATGTCTGCCTGCATGATGTCATGTCCCATCATGACGAAAATAGACTGAAACTGAACTGTAAGCCTCCACCTCAAAGTAAATGATTTCCTTTAAAAGAGTTGTCTGGTCATGGTGTCTCTTCACAGCAATGGAAACCCTAGAACAATGACACAGAACTTATGGGAGTAGCCAACCAATGTCTGATTTGACTTAATTACCAATCCAGGAGAAGGAACCAATACCTGACACTGCTTAGCTAAACAAGAACCAGAGACTAGATATCCCAGAGTCCTAGGTTAAAGCCAAATACAACTAATCAAAACATAAATAATCAATAAAATTTTGTTTTATGTTTTTGTTTTTTGTTTTGTTTTTTTGAGACAGGGTTTTTTTGTGTAGCTTTGTGGATCAGGCTGGCCTCCAACTCAAAGAGAACTGCCTGTCTCTGCCTCCCAAGTGCTGGGATTAAAGGTGTATACCACCACCACCAGGCAAATAATCAATAAAAGTATTCCTAATGATATTCTGCTATACTCATAGATCAGTGCCTTATGTGGCCATCTTCAGAGAGGCTTCCTCCTGTAGCAGTTAAGAATAGACACAGAGATTCACAGCAAGATATTATTTAAAAAGAAAGTCTAAAATCCCTCCCCCCAGAGCTCAGGGAATCGGGTGGAAGAGGAGGCAGAAAGATTATCAGAATCCAAGGGGATTGAGAAGACTAAGAGAAAATGATCCTCTGAATGAATTCTCATAAGAATTCACAAAGCCTAAAGCATCAAGAATAGGGCCTGGATAAGTCTGCACCAGGTCCTCTACAAATGTGTTATAGCTTAGGACTCCTAGCTGTGAGAATCAGTGGGTTTCTAATTCTTTGGCCCTAATTCTTTGGGACTTTTTTCCTTCTTTTGGGGTGCTGTGTCTAATTTGAATATAGAAGTTTTTCCTTTGTCTTATATTTTATTTAGTAATGTTTGGTTGCTACCTCTTAGAAGCATGTTCTTTTCTAATGAAAGACAGAAAGGGATCTGGATGGGAGGAGAGTGGCGAGGAACCAGAAGGAATAGAGGGATATATTGCATGAGAAGAATATTTTCAATTAAAATAAATTCTCTAGAAAAAAATCAGATTGGTATTGACCAAACCTTTGTTACTTTCCAGTTGTACAGTATACTAAAGATTTAAGAGCTTCAGATGATGTCCAAATGAGTCTGACCCATTATCCTATAGACTAAGCAGAAGAGCTCTGCTGTGATTTCCAAATGACGCTCCTGGCTTCCCCCTCAAGAGAGAAGGTAATGGAAGACCAAGAACTATATTCTCTTGACCAGAGCAATGATCCCTTTATATGTTTTGCCTATTATGTATCCAGACAGAATTTCCTTAGAGAAGCATTGCTGCTCAAAATACAATACTAAATTATATTTCTGTTCTTCAAAGCTATGATTTCAAATGACAAAAACACCGAGAAGCGTGACTTCTGCCTGAAGCTCTTCCCCACTCTCTTCATCAACCTTGGTCATCTTTCACTACTTCCCAGGCAAGACCTCACTTCCTTAGAAATGCTTCTTATGTCATTTCCAACTATTGAGCAAACTACTTACTGCTATATCTCAGCAGTTCCAAGTTGTGTATTTGTTTTTAATAGAGAGTACATCCTAGCCATATAGCAATCTTGACAAATGAATAAAAGCATTTCTCTGGAGGCTATAACAGCTGAGATACCCTGATTTTCAGGTTCTTTAGTATAATTACATACTTAAATGTTTGACTCCGACTGGACCAGAAGCTACAAAAGGAAAACCTCACTCCCATTCATTATCACAACTCTTATCCCTAAAACAAAATATATTCTTAATATTTGTGAGGATGTCTAAGTAGATTATACTTCTTGACTTATTTATTTATTTGGTTTTTTGAGACAGGCTTTCTCTGTGTAGCTTTGGAGCCTATCCTGGCACTCACTCTGAAGAGCAGGCTGGCCTCGAACTCAGAAATCTTCCTGCCTCTGCCTCTGAGTGCTGGGATTCAAGGCGTGCACCACCACTGCCCAGCATACTTCCTGTTTTATGGATGATGTTGATTAAATGTCCGAACAGAAAACAATAAAAAATAATTCTACCTTATTGTAATTAAAGCTTGCACTCCAGTGGGTACAAATCTTTTAAAAATATAATTACTTTTATTGTAGTTTATTATTTTACAAAATTACTATGCATGAAAACTCTATTTTAAAACTGCTTTAACTTAAGGAAAAGACAGTAGGGATAGTCATTGAAGGGATACTGAACTATGAAGGGTAATTCTGTGTGGAATACAAGGACTGAGGATTTGTGGCAGAGTCATGTGTAACATGACACTACATACAATTCACAGTGGAGGAAGCACCCTTACATGATAATAAAAGTGTAAGGGGGAAGTGACTCTTTATCTGATATTAATTAACAATGAAGGAAAGAGAACCAGAAATTCACAAGCCATAGTTTATTAATTGATTGGGGAAAAAGATCGCCAAGTGTTATAAAAAAAAAAAAAAACAATGGCTTGTAATGCTGTGAAAGATTACATCTCAAAGCATCATCCCTACGAAATCCTTAATAGCTTCAGAAAGAAGCATAGGTCCTTAAAAATGCAAAAGTCTTGCAGCCTCAACCTGAAGCATGTAACAAAACAGCACCACCAGTAATGAGATACTAATATTTGTCTACTAATCTACCAGAAGAAACAATTGAAATCATTCACGTAATATCCTTGACAAAATATTCTTTTGCATTCATGGCAGAAAAGCTTTAAGTAGAAAATGAAAAAAAGATGAGCTTATTTTTTATTGATCAATTACAAGAACATGTAGAGTTTGGTAACTTCACATATTTTCTTCCTAAAATGCATGAACATCTGAAAATGCTTACTTTCTCATAGTTCATTTCCTCCAAACTGTTTGTTCATCATTATCTGTATATATGCTTAGGAAAGACATGCAGAAAATGACAAATCTACTTGTCACTGAACTAGACACTTTTGCTTCAATAATAACAGAATATCAACAATTGAGTTTATTTAATCTCAAATTGTAGTATTTACTTGTAAGTGATGGATATGTTCTTGTAGATTCAATGGCAGAATGGTTAAATAATTTTAGTACTTATTTTTCTAGGAAATTCCATGTATTGCAAAGGTGAGTCAAACAGTTTTGTTGCAATCCATTTATTGATAACAGCTAGGCACAAATATACATTTCTGTGTATGATCCCTACGAAGAAATATAACTACATATCAACTGTAATTTTTATGTAAGCTTCTGTAAATTTTTATGTGACTTTGTACATAAAATTTTGTAAAATTTTATTTAATTTTTACGTCAGGTTTTATTAATCTGTTTTAGTGTCCCAATGTACCCTATAACTCTATCTAAATTCATTGTCTTTTCATGTCATGTTGTTTAGCTTTAAGTTTGTTTAACTATAAAGGGCAAAGCCTTAGAACTTAGAATCATCAAAAGGACCTGACAGAAACTAGGACAGACGTAAGTAAAACCCAAGTCATTTCAGCTAATGGAAAGGAATCAGGAAACAGATAACTGTATAATCTAGAAAGCAGTCCACACAGTGAGCAGAAACAGAACTGCTAAAGCAGAAGGGTAATTTCCCATCCAAATTCATCAATTATTTTGTTCCCAGTTTGTACAGGTGAACTTGAGGCAGGCGGATCTCTGTGAGTTCGAGACCAGCCTGGTCTACAAGAGCTAGTTCCTGGACAGCCTCCAAAGCACAGAGAAACCCTGTCTTGGAAAAACAAAAAAAAGAAATCTGTCAGGTGTTACATTCTCAATGCAGCTTAAGCTCTATTTCGATAAAGTCCTAGAAATAGGACTTCATATCTAATCTTTGTTATCTACATTACCCATGCTTCTACCACAGCTGAATACACCTCAAAGCTTCTGAGAAGGTAGGCAGGGCAACAGACTATACAGTATCACCATGGAGTTATAGCTCTTATGTAATAGGGGACTTTTCCAGGTCAGACTCAAACAGCAGATTACTTTCACATTACAAAGTAAATGAAACGAAGCCCTTAACATGACACATGTGGAACTCACTGGCGACAGATGGAGAGTATTCAAAAAGAAGCCGAAAGCTGCAGACCAGCAAGTGAAACATGACTCGACAAAGCAAGAGGGAGGAGGAAGCCAAATCAGAAATAAGTCTTTTAATTTCTGTTTCAAGAGTCAGCAATGAATTAAAAAGAAAGATGTAAATATTAACTTCAGAATTAGTTCATTATTAATGTTTTGACTTGACAGAAAATGTAATTTCCTTTAAAATAAGGGTAGTTCTTTTCATTTGTTTGTTCGTTTGTTTATTTTGTTTTGCAAGACAGGGTTTCTCTGTGTAGCCCTGGTTGTCCTGGAATTCACTCTGTAGACCAGACTGGCCTCGAACTCACAGAGCTCTGCCTGCCTCTGCCTCCTGAGTGATGTGATTAAAGGTGTGCACCACCACGTTTTAAAACATTTTCAAAGTTTTACATTTGTTGCTAAAACTTCCCAAGATAAGATTCCTCCATCAGGAGGATGTAAGGGTAGGCCAGAAGAAAGGGCAGCAAGAGGCTAACTAAAACCAAGAATGTTTGAAAAAGCCATATGGAAACCTAATATTTTATATGCATGTGCATGTATATTTAAATGCTGTGATCCTATATTGGAAATAATGCTTCTTCCAGAAGGTACAAGTTGACAAATAAAAAGTTCTGTGCTGGGTGTGGGAATATATCCCATCAATTCGTTGGTCAGAGAGGTCCCATAGAACCCCCAAAGCAACACAGACTATAGTCATTGCTCTTGGTTGCTGTGTAAGTTTGTTTCTCAATTGTGATAAAATACTTTGAGCATAAGCAACTTGGAGAGGAACATATTTATTAGGACTCAAGTGAAATGTATCAAATTAAAATTTCCCCAAACAGCCTTGATCTTCTCTAACAGGAACTCTTTCCTAGTATTTTCCCTCTAACCTATGAATGACAGTCGAAAATTCTACATTCCAGAGTCTTTTCATTCACATTCCGCCTTGGGAAATCTCTCTATCTGCTACCATTTACCCACCAACACCAACCCATCCCTACAGCAGGGCTTCTATTGCTTGCCTTACTCCTACCCAAATGCTCATGTTTTCAACTCCATAGCCTATGTGACCCTTGAAGATATTCCTAAATCAGCATTCACAAGATGCTTTAAAGGGTCCTGCCACTTCTTAGTTCCAAGTCAGAATCCTCACACAGATATGCAAAGCCTTCCTCAGCCCTATTCATTTCCTCTGTTGATAGTGCCCTTATTTCTAAGGAGATAGATGCTCGGCCTTCTCAGTTCCTCAGTAGGAAGGCTTCCTTCTTCCACTTTGGCAATGAATTCCACATCTTTTTTTTTCCAGACCACAGACCTGGAAGAAATATTTCCTTCTCCTTTCTCAACCCAACCGGCACTATCACCAAAGTGTGTCACTCCTTCAATGGTCTCATTTCTCATTTTAGATTCACTGGGGGCATTGATACCCTGAACTTCATTCTGCTTTGTGAACCATGTAAACAGAAATATGTCTACTTTTGCTTATTACTGAATTCCCAGCACTGTGCTTACGATTGGCATGCGACTAACAGACATTTGCTAAATGGGGTGGAAGACAGATAAGGTGCCTAGATAAGGAAACAAACATGTGAGTGAATGCAAAGAGTCAAAGCTAATCCTGCTGGGTCCACAGAATGGCCCAGTGGGTAGAAAGCACTTGCTGTAAAAGCCTGGCCACCGGAGTTCAATCATAGAACCCATGGAGGGGAAAGGAACCACTCCTGAAAGTTGTCCTCTCAGCACCACATCCAAACTATGGCAGACAGAGACACACACAACACCAATAATAAATAAATAACTTCTTTAAATTAAAGAACACAGCCCCGGCAATCCAAATGTCTCCATGGCCAAATGGCACCTTTGCAAACAAGTAGTCCAGGCTGAAATCCCAGCAGAGCCTGGTCCCATAACCACAAGCTGAGCAGATAGGTCAGTAGGAAGATTAAGACTTGGACTTTGAGACTAATGTTGTAACTCATTTGATGGAATGCTCTCCTGAGCTCATGTACAAAGTACTGGGATTGATCCCCAGCACTGTGTAAAACCAGATGTAGTGGGACATTCACCAGCATGATGAGGATGGAGGTAGAAAGATCAATGCTCCAATATGATCCTTGACTACTTACAAGAGACTGGGAAATGGGAGGAAAGAGGGGGACTGTACCAAAATTATGCTTCCTCGGGACAGTGATTCTACTTCCTGGAAAAATCCTTGCATCCAATTTTCAAAATGGGCATGCAGGTAAGTGTACTGTTAAAGGATAGGCTGCAATTAGTGAGCAAATAATATCTGCTCAATAAATCGAGGCTCCTTTCTCTTCTCTTTTTTCTTTAGTTAAAATCATTTATTTGTGTGTGTTTCATGTGTGTATGTGTGTGGGCACATTCCAGCTTGGGAGGTCTGTGTGGAACATCACAGTACAACAGAAGGTTGGGAATTATAATATAAAAACCAAATTTAATGGTTTCAAGATTTGCATAAACCAAGTCTTCCCAAGCAACGCCTTAGGCAAGCCCAGCCTGAAGGCATACTAGATAGAACACAAGCACTTCTGGCTGGAAAAGTGAAAGAACTCTCACTGCCTAGAGTTTAGTGCCAACTCTTGCGAGGTGAGGAACTCAAGAGAGCTGCCCAGAGGAACACGTAAGACAGTGGCTCTCAACCTTCCTAATGCTGCAGCCCTTTAGTACAGTTCCTCATGTTGTAGGGACCCCACAAACATAAAATGATTTTTCTTGATACTTCACAACTGTAATTTTTCTGTTATGGATCATAATGTAATGTAAATAGAATGGGGGTCATGACCCACAGGTTGAGAACCTCTGACTTGAGTGCTCAGAATTGACAAGGACTTTAGTGTGGAGTTCAGTTTTAGAAAGAGCTGTCCTGCAGGAATTTGCCTGTCTGTCAGCTGTAAAGACTCCAATCAGACAAGGCACACAGGAACTTGTAGAGACCAAGTAAGAGAAGCAGTACACTGGTTATGGACATGGCCGAGTGCTTTCGTTGCAGGAAAATTGTGCATTTTAATATTCCACTCACTAACTCCAAATCTGTTTCTCCCTCACTTCAAAGATGTTTTGGAGTTGTCACATAAATCCATACTATAATTCAAAATAATCTGCAAATTTGCTTTTAGAAAGAAAAGTTTTATCTTTTAACCGTAAATGAACAAAAATAACACCTTGTATCCCTCAGAGACCATGTCTCCTCCTCACCTGACTAAACTTGAGCCTATAGGTGGCGACAAGGGTGGCAGCAGCTGTAGCTTGAAAGCTAAGGTTCACCTGAGCTATTTCCAAGGAAGTTGGGAATGTTTTAAATACTGAGACAACTGGTGCTTACTGATCAGGTGACTTGTGTTTTATCTACAGAAGATACAGCAGATTGCCAGTGGCCATGTCAGAGGAGCAGCAGGTGGCAATTGAGCTTCCTGTTCAGCTCACCAGGAAGCAAGTCACTGATGGGTGAATCTCAGATAGTCAAGTCCCCCCCCACCCCCCACCCCCGCCAGGGCTTTGGCCCCAGAATGTCTCTTGCTACTGCTGTGCCTTTATGTGTTTGCTGCTGCCATTTTTCTCTGGTATCTGGCAGGGTGTGAATAGGTGTGGGAGGATTCCCACTGCCTTTAATGTAGTGTGATTATCTCGTGGAAATATCCCATCCTATTGGACATTTTTACCTGTGGATTATTATGAAGATGATTTCCTCTTAAATTGTACTGTTTAACTGATGCAATGATTATATACAATAATAGTGTTATTTTAAATAGGATTTTGATGTTTAGGGTTTTCACCAAATGTAATTGTAGTAAGGGATTATGATATAGGTTGGTTTAGTGGGAAAATTAATACAGGTAAAGGTAGGATAGAGTGTTGCCCCTGTCCCCCACTCCGGCCCCTGATAAAACAGAGGCTGCAGGAGTAGAAAATAGAAACAAGGAAGTGTCACACAGATAGAACTTAGGAGTTTCTGTTAAGGAGCTGTATACATTATGGTTTAGGTTAATGGTTAAGGAAAATAATTGAATCCCAGGAGCTAGACTAGCTCAAATTCTTTTCATCTTAATGTTGGGAGTGTTCTCAGGTTTCAGTGGGCATCATAGCTAAAACAAAGCTTTAAATAATGACAAGATTAGATTAAGATGTTTTTTGTTAATGACTTTGTGGTAGAAAATCTTGTGGAACAATTTAAAGTTTAGAAAGACATACTTTTAATAGCTGAGTGAGAGACTCATTGAGGTCAGGGAACAAAAACAATGGCAACTGGCTATTGCTGTCTGTCATACATTTCTTGCTAGGATGGGTTGCTGATCAAAGGTGATGATTAATTTCTTGTACCCATTTCTGCCCTCAGCTTTCTAATATGATTTAATAAAAAACTGTTCATGAGTGGGTGTATACCCTGAGGATTTAAAGTAGAAATGACATTGTTTCTCATATATAAAAGTTAAGATTTGTGATTCTTTTAAGATTTTTCATAAGGTTACCTTTTGAGAAAGATAATAAAATAATTAGTCATTTGTTTGTAAGTATACAATGCAGCCTGCCAGTAAAAGAACTGACTGAGGAAAAAAAATACCTCACTTGCTTATACTTCGTTAATCTATAACAAAGTTGCTGGACATAAATGTATTCGGGTTCTTGAGGATAATTTGTTTTTCACTTGCAATATGTCAAATGTTTAATAATTATGTAAGGGATATGGGAAACATGCTGATTTTTAGTTATATTCATTGTAGTCATTCACTGGAAAAACAGAATGTAACTACATTGTAATTTTTATATTGCTTAAAAGATTCTGCTGGGGCATATATGCTGTAAGGGAAAAAATAAACAAGTTAGAAGGAAATCATCAAGAAATAGTGAGAAGGAAGTTATCAGGAAGTAGTGAGAAGGGGAATTTCAGGGTAGAGAAACAGAACAAAAGAAGAGTAGAGTAGAACGGGGTCAGAAAGAATAATAAATAAAGAAGCTTTTATCCCTCCGAAAAGAAGTTTATTTTTCTCCCCAACTCTGCATCTTGTTCCCAGTCTCTTTGACCTGCAGAAGGCTGGATCCTCTGCATTAGATTCCATGGTATGTTGGATTTTGTCCACAGGTTTTGTGCAATCTTTAAAGCTTTCCTTCATGTTTTTAATAACTACAGTATTTCCACCTTGACATATCCGTTTCTCGTTCTAACTCACTGCAGCAACCCTAGTGGACACACACACCATGCATACAAAGAGGACAGGGAAAAAAGAACCAGCCCAGGGAATGCCTTCCCTGAGTCAAGACAATGCCAGAGCTCAGACTTGACTTTGCAATTTTCCAAACTTGTCTCTGTTTCCAGTGGCAACTGTGAACTCCAACCAGCAACGTGTTTCCCATTTAGATTGCACTTGCCACCAGGTTGCATAATTAGATTGGATGTGCCTAATCTCTCTTAAAACTGAAACATGAAAAGGTTTCCTTTAATACATTGAAAAAGCAGAACAATGAAAGTGTTTAGAACCAAAGCGCAGTGAATTTTTGCCACCTATTCCTGTGCCCTTCCTGATTTGGCTTCAGAGGGTACACATCAGAACTGCTGCTTGTAAGGATGTGGTTTTGGAGGAATTTGTAGCGATTGCTTCTTATAATCAGCCTGATGACAAAAGGCTATGTCCTAATATCTTGTTAATGGGGCTAGGGGATGTAAACAAAAATCATACCAAACCTTTTATGAGAATCCATGAGGCCAAAGCATGGAGTTTGTCCTGACTGAGGAAAAAAAAAGGATTCAAAATCCAACCTCTGTGAGTTTGCCACTGATGGAGGAGTTTACTGTTAGAAACAGCAATAGTGTGATCAGGAGCACTTTGCATGTCTTCTGACTGTCAAACCTATTCCTGTGTACTGACAACATCATAGGAACCTTCTTGGATGGAAATATCACCTGAGCTGAATCGTAAATCACATAAACAAAAATTCTGAAGCAGCATTCAAAGATGTCCAACAGAACTTTCTGTGTGTTTTCAGTTCTATCCTTTTGTTGGTTTACTGTTTCCAGGTAAATTTAAACGTTAGAAATATTTCTAACAGGAAGACCACTGAACATCACCTAACCTAGTATACTGATTCCTGACTTTCAAGAAGAGTAGACACTCTGGGCTTTATTGTTTGATTTTTTATTTAATTTCAAAGTCACATAAGTACATTTATTTATTTTACCAAAGATAAGGATTAAGTCATGATTGAAAATGGTCTTTCAAAGCCAGGTGGTGATGGCACACACCTTTAATCCCAGCACTAGAGAGGCAGAAGCAGGCAGATCTCTGTGAGTTCAAGGCCAGTCTGGCTTACATAGTAAGCTTCTGGGCACTCAGACCCAGTCTTGAAAAAACAAACAAAAGGAGAGAATGAGGGGGGGAGGGGAGGAAGGGAGGGAAGGAGAGAGGAGAAAGGGAAGGAAGGAACGATGAAACGAAGGAAGGAAGGAAAAGAAAATGATGTTCCACAGCTTTGCTTGCCATGTTTTTACTGTTCTCCACCATCTAGCACCTCATGTACTTCCTTTCTGTTATTTCTTCCAAGAGGCTAAGGCCTTTGCTTTCTTCAGATCCTGGCTGTTTCCCACCTGCCTCTGCCTCCCAAGTGCTAGGATTAAAGACATGTGCCACCCCACCACCATGTCTGGCCCTCAGTGTATTCTAAATAAGCCTCTTTTGAAAAAAAAAAAAAAAAACAGGAACTGAATTATTTCCATCATCAGCTGTTATTTAGGAAATCATAGTATCACTGTGAACAGGTATGCTTTATTTTAAAATCAGATTGATAGCTTTTGGGTATCATCCCAGGAGAATACCCCTCATCCCTCATTGCTGCCTTGTTTGTTCCCTTTTTCCTAACTAGACCAGCACAGTTCCTGAGCACAATCTGCTTTAAACAAGACTAACTATGGAAATACTTTGTATTTTAAATGTCCCACATAAGCATCTTTTAGTATGTGGAAGTACCATAGGAAGATGTGGAAACTGAGAGGTGGGACTTGCAGGGAGACTTTTAGGTCCGGGGCATATGTTTGAAGGGGATTATAAATCACTACTTCCGCTGGGAGGTAGTGGCGCACACCCTTAATCCCAGCACTTGGGAGGCAGAGGCAGGTGGATGTCTGTGAGTTCGAGATCAGCCTGGTCTACAAGAGCTAGTTCCAGGACAACCTCCCAAGCCACAGAGAAACCCTGTCTCAACCTCCCCCCCCTCAAAAAAAAAAAAAAGTAAGCCACTACTTCCTTCTCCAGCTTCCTAGCCATGAAGTAAAGAGGTTTCCTCTAACCATAAAGTCAACCTCAGCACAGGCCCAAAAGCACTGAGTCCATCTGATGGTAAAATAAAACCTCCTGAAAAATGAGCCCAAATAAACCTGTTACCTTGCTGCATTATCTCAAGTATCTGTTATAGTCATATAAAGCCTACTAACACATCGCCACTCCATTTTCTGCTTCTACCAGTTTGTTTTGTGTTCTAAATATAAGTGAGAATATGCAGTATTTGTCTCTGTTTGATTTATTTCACTTGTAATGTTCCCCACAGACACCCAAGGTTTCACATGACAAGATTTTTTTTTTTTTTTGATGGAATAGTACTATATTATCTATGTATTCTACAGTCTCTCCTGCCATTCCTCTAGCAATGGATATTATGGTTATGGTTCATGCCATAACTTGGCTATTGTAATAGTAGTAAAATGAAGATAGACAAGCAGACAATTCTCTAACATATCGATTTCAAATATTCCAAGTATATGCCCATTGGTAGGAATGAAGAGAATGGGGAAAAGATGAGTAAACAAGGAAGAGGCCTCAGTGTAGTAGGAGGAATTAGTATGATTTTTTAAAAATCTGTTCAGCAGGCTCTTTCCTGCTATTCCTCTGAAAGGGCACCAAGAATTTTCTTGTCTCCTCTCTTCTTCTCTCTCTGACTCTCTCTCTCTCTTCTCTTCCCCTCTCTTTCTTCCCTTTCCCACTCCCCTCCCTTCCCCCAATAAAACTTCCCACTTAAAAAAAATACGTTGAACAGGATAGTAATTACAGACAATAGTAAAGTACTGTACAATTAAATGTCTCAGAATCAACATTGAAACCTATGTCATCGAACACCAAACTTGGGAGTCAATTCCTTCAGCCTTCCATTTTTAGACATAGTGATTCCAAGAAATAAGTAAGACTTCATGCAAGAACAGGACATCTGTGTAACTCTTCCAGCCACCTTATGGGACTGAGTCATGTGAAAGCAGCATTGCAAGCATATCAGTATATTCTCCAGAAGGGTTTCGTTTGCAAATAATGAAAAGCCCAGTTTAAACTGCATTAAACATACAAAGAAAGTCTTACCTCACATATGTGACTAATCCAGAGGCAAGTTGTTGTCTCAGAATCTGGTGATTCATTAAGTGTTACTGAAGCGCCTCTTGTTTCTTAGCATTGTTTTCTGACTGGTAGCTCATACCCAGGACACGTCTCAGAGATGTCTAGGACTCCAGTCCCCCTGCTACCATGAGAAAGAGTGAGTCTGCTTCTCAGAACTGGAATTATAGAACAAAGTCTCATTGGTTTTGAAGGCCTTGACTTATCCACATATGTCTGGACCCCATAGTAATTGGCTTATGGCTATCAAGGACAACACTATCCAAACCTGAGGAATAAATATGATTTTTAGAAAGGAGGTTTGAAGGAATGGGTGGAGAGAAGAACCAACAACATGGCACATTGTCTGAGCTATTCCAGGACATTATGTCTAAGACCAACTAAACTCAGCACATGGGGATTCTATGGTGAGATCTAAACTCTTAGAAACTATTAAACATACAAATATGAAGTCCCAAAATTAAGGACGTTAGAGTTTTAGCACATACTAAGATTATCAAGCTATTTATTAAGTAAGATTCAAATATCAGAATTGACAAAACATGTTTTATCCTAATTTGTTCAAAAGGTTATGCAGCCAGTAACATAAAGTATAGACTTCTGAGTTTGGCTTAAAAGTAAAATATAGTTAACACTTGCTCCTGGCTGCTGAATAGCAGCAAGTGAATATGCTATCTTTGTTTTAAAGTGTACTTGATACATTAGCACACCTGGTGTGGCTGCTTAGTTCTTCTTGCTTATCAACGAGGATACTCACATTTTGGGTGGCATGCTTAATGTATTATTTGACATGAAATTGTTTTTACAAATTTAATATTTATGTTTTACTTACAGCATCCCCCATAACAGCATCTGTCATGTCATCTTGTAAAATTATAACCTCTCTGAAAGTATATGACTAAATATGTTCTATCTTATATACATGCACAATGAAGAATGACTTTTAAAATTTAGTTTATATAGTCTAGTACTTAATTTTAGAAAATTAAGTCAAATATTTTAAGCCATTGGTTTAAATTTGAGAGAAAAAAAATCATGTCTTTAGTGACTCGTAATTTTTGTGAAGATTTTTTATGTTAATGGGAATTATAAAGATTATCCACAACTTCATTTTCTCTTGACTCCTAGCCAACCATTTTTTCTGACAAATATTTTGGGAGTAGGGGGAGTTCTTGAATCATCACATAATGACCAAACAAATGCTTTCTTTGGGTCTCTATGCCTGATAAATGAGTTGGTTGCTGACGTAATTGTAGAGTTCAGGATCATTTGTTCCTCCTCAACACAACCCATAGATGAGTGTGCCCAGGAATGTTTGCACACTGTTTAGTTGACTCCATGGCAAAGTTATAGTAACAGAAGCTAACAGTACAAACACAGTGTGCTCTGAAGCCTTCACATATTGACACCCACACAATAACCTGGCCAACTTTCCCAAAGAAGGATTAATTAACACAAAGCTTCAGTAATTTTCCCATGTCTATTTTACATGTCAAGACTTTTCTCCTCCATATAATATTATTCTCTCATATTATAGAAAAAATGTTCCTCATCTATGCTCTTCATGAGATTCATAATTTTTTTAAATATTAGTTACTCAGAAACACTCAAAAATTGGTGATATCAATTTTTTGGCTGTCATCTCGATTACTATGGTGTAAATGGAATTCCTACATAAAACAAAGAGACTATAAGTTGGTGAAACCAACATGAGGAAAACTTAAAGAATTTACTTGGCAAGTTATAAATCAATTAACAGATTTCTTCTACTTTGGCTTTTATTAGTTGAGATATCCTATGATGGTCAATTTTGTTAACTTGACTAGGGTAAGAAACACATAGGCTGTTAATAAAAGTGTGGTTGTAAGGAATGCTCCAGAGAGAACTAACTGAAAGAGGAGAACCCCATGCACACTAAGGATGCAAGAAAAGGAAAAGTGGAAAGGCAAGATGATGTCACACATTCCCTCCTTCTGCATCCTGGTCCACCATGGAGTAAACAGAACTGCTTCTCCACATCTTCCTCACTGTGATGGATAATGTTTCTCCTTAAGTTGTTTTTGTTGTCACAGAGTCACAAAAGTAATACACTCAATACAGGTAGATGTCCCTTCCTAAATGGTTTCTTTGAGCACTTGTAGTGACAGATCTAACTAGCCTTACCTGTGGCGCTGACCATGCCCATTTGGACGTGGTCACAGGTGTGTAGTGAGCATGTGGGATTTAGTCTGGGTACAGATATACTTTGCTCTCTCTTGATTCCAGTAGGGTCACGGAGAGCACCTGGGTGTTGATCCTTGGAGCTGGAACTTGTGAGTTATCAGTTATCGGTTTCTCATGTAAGTGACTTCTCCCCAAATAAAATTAACCTATATTATCCTAGTCCCATGTATCTTAATCTGTGTGTCTACAAGCTCTCAGATTTATATATCAGAAAATCAAAGCTATAGCCCTCTCATTGTTCACTTATTTACTCCATTGATAGAATTTCTTCCCTGCTCTAATGTCACATAGCTCACTTCCTGCTTATGTATCCATACCTAATACTCAGCACCACTATGACCTTCCATTTTCTTCTTAACTACTGATCATTCTTTACCTCCTGTTTACTAACTCTAGTTATTGTAGGCAGGCCTTTCTCCCATGGCTGTACTGCATGGACACTGTTTCTTTAGGATCAGCCCAACACATGGTTGCAGATCTCCTTTTTCAAAACTCAGGTGCTAGAGAAAGAGCTAAGTCTGGCCATTATTACATGGGAGTCATTCTGCAATAACAAATGTCATCAATCTGACTGTGTGAGAGGTGTGGATTCAGCAGCCTGTTCTGGATCCATCGTAGTCCCTCAGCAGGATAATCACTTCAAAAGTTTAATTACATTGAAAACCACAGTTTATTCTCGGAATCACAGATATCAATTTTTATACTTTCCCCAGAGACCAATTTTATATATATATATGTGTGTGTGTGTGTGTGTGTGTGTGTGTGTGTGTGTGTGTGTGTGTGTGTACGTCTGAGTATATCTGAGAAGGCAGGATTGCAAGCTATATTGGAAGGTGAAGGTTTTTTTAATTTTAGAACAATTTATTTTCTGTGTATGCCTGCGTGAATGTATGTTCATCATGTGAATGCCTAGTGCCCATGAAGATCAGAAGATGCAGTTTGGATGTCCTGGACTTACTGACAGTGTGAGCCACCATGTGCGTGCTGGATTGAACCTGGGCCCTCTGCAGAAACAAGTGCTTTTAACCACTGAGCTATCTCTCCAGCCTCTGAATCTGCTTTTTGTTTGGATAACTATCACAAAAACATTAAATAGAAAAATTGAGCAGTAAATAAACAGTTCTAAAGGAGCAGACAGAGATAAGTACAAGAATGTCTATTTAATACAACAAAAAGAAGGGAAGAAAGAGAGAAAGAAAGAAAAAGAAAAAACTTGTAAAATATATCCACTTTATGGCCTTGTCATCTTAAGCTTGTCGAGATGCCTAAAGCCCCATGGAAGGGAAAACAGAAATGTTTATCTGGAGATGTCACTATGAAGTACTACTTAAAAATTAAGATAATGGAGACAGTAAAACTAAGTCATGAACACAGCCCTTCTTGACAGTCTCCACCTGCCACAACCCCTGTGTGCTGTGATGTTCAAACTAAGACTTACATATGAAGCCCACCTTATATGCACTAGACTCTGGTCCTGTTAGAGATGCTGTCCTGTAGACCACACAAGAGTTATATCCTTTTTCTTCTATCCCTAGCGCAGAGATAAGGCAATTATTTCCTTCTGGACTGTTACTTATTCAGTATTATAGAAGAGGTATGTGTAGTTCATTTGAGGATTCTCAATCTCCTAGAAAACTATGGTTGTTTTATATTAACTATCTGGTGTAGCCAGCCCCTAAGAAGGCGTCGCAGTCCCCCTACTCACTCTGACCATGCCCTCACAAGCCCTCAGGTACTCCTGTAGCCAGCCCCTAAGAAGGCGTGGCTACAGCTTCCCCTACAATCTGGTACATTCTGTAATACACATATATATGCCAATATGTAGCTGGGTTTTTTTTGTTGCTGTTTGTGAGACAGTTTTATTTCACATATGCAAAAGAAGAAATTAGAGCAGGAAGTGGGATAGAAAACTGATTTCCTTGCAAGACTCACTAACCAGGCATACCTTCCTGACAGATCAGCTTCAGGAAATGAGTGCCTGGCAGGACTCAGCCATCACCCAGAGCTGCCCCATGCCTCTGCTTTGCACCTTTCTATGTATGGTAGCTTCATTCTCTCCTGCTGTGGATGCCTTCCTTCCTCTGTGTGCCCTGGAAAGGACAGGTGGCTATGGAAGACTTCAGTCAGTTAAACTCAAAGAATCTTCTCTTGCTTGTCAGTTAATTGGCAGTCATACTAAAAAGGCACCACGTGGAGAAGCATTAGTTCCAGATGAAAAGGAAATACTGTGACCTGAATGTGAGCCAGAAAAAAAAATCAGCAGATGTCCTGATTATCAGTGCAACCCATGCTTTTGGTACCCACTCCCCATCTTCTTGACCTGCCCATATGTGCTGCTGTGTTGCATGGTTTCCAGAACACTGTTAGCAGCTTCCTACCTGTGTTCTTGAATAAAGAGCCAGAATTATATAATGCTTTAAGGTTTTCATTATTTATTGGCAATATTTTAAGCAAAGAATTATGAAATAAAGATATGAAAAGTGCCCAGGTTAAAATATCAATGAATGAACATGGAAGGTTGGGTACTTTCTAAATAGAAGAAGATTTAGAATGTCTGTAAAGAACTTGCCCCATGGCTCATGGGTTTATTTAAAGTCCATGCTCCTACAAGGTTTGGGAACAGCTTGTTCTTTTTTTATCATCATAAACATTTCATCTGCCGATTCATTTATAACGTTAAGCTGTTTTCAAATCCTTTCACCCCCTTTTAAGTGGTTTGAAAACAAATTTACCCCATGTCCCATCTGGTTAGTATAAATTATGAATCAGCCAAAGCCAGAATCATTAACATTTTTATAGTACAGGAACTAGCCTAGTATTATACAAGTGGCTGAGGTACACTAGGCAGAGTCCCTGTCCCTGTCTCTCCATCAAGCTAAATGTTCCTTCTAAAGTGTTTCTTTCTTCTATGTTTTATTAAAGAAAGTAGGGGGTGGGGTAGAGAGACTGCGGATGTAGCTCCGTTGGTAGAGTGCTTGCCTACCATGCACGAGGCCCTGGATTTGTCTAGCACAGCATAACCCCCAGTGTGGTGGCACACACCTGCAATCCTAGCATTAAAGGGCGGAGGTAAGAGGACCTCTGGTTCAAGGTCTTCCTCTGATACATAGCATGAGACACAGTTTCACAAGAGGAAAGGAAAAACATTGGTAGATAGGTGGTACAGCAGCTCATTGGTAGTGCAAACTTATTGTGCACAATGCCTGGGTTCAGTCCCTGGCATCAAATAACAACAATGATGTACAATGGAAACTGGCTCTTTCAAAACACTGTTTCCCACTCTGTTTCAGGTTCTTCAAGCTGTTCAGCAGCGATTGACAGGTGCTAGTTAAAGCAGCTCAGCATTTGGGATTACATATCTGTTCTTCTTTCTTCTTTCTTTCTTTGTTGTTTTGTTTCTGTGAGACAGGGTTTCTCTGTGTAACAGCCCTGGCTGTCCTGGAACTCACTCTGTAGACCAAACTGGCCTCAAACTCAGAAATTCATCTGCCTCTGTCTCCCAAGTGCTGGGATTAAAGGAGTGCATCACCACTGCCCAGCTCTGTTTTCTTCTTAATGGTTATATTTTCATTGAGAACAAAATGTTGAAAAAATGAGAATTAAATTTCTAATCTCAAAGATATTGTAAAGACCTTGAAAGGCATCTCTGTGTGTAAAAGACTTTTCAAGAGTATTTAAAAAAATTATAATCTCACTGCTAGAATATAAAAGTTCTCCACTAACTGCCAAAGATAAAATCTGTCTTTTACCAATGAAAATGGATTATATAACTCAGATACTTTCCAAAGTCCAGAAGTAAATACGAATGAACACCATGTGTAGATACCACTTCAGGTTAGCTGGACAGGCATTCTTGTAACTCTGATATATTTTTCACAGTTCGAACATATGTTTATTTTCTTTTTCCTAAAATTACCTTTTCATTTATCTCATGGGGGTAGGGACATCATCATGGATGTGGACATTAGGAGACAACTTTTGGGAACCAGTTTCTCCTTCCACTATGTGGTTCCCAGGTATCAAACCCACATCCTTAGGCTTGGTGGCAAGAACCTTTACCTGCTGAGCTATCCCTGTTGCCCAGTCAGGTACTTATTTTCTAAGAAACTAAAATATGTCACTGATTGGCAAACAATCTCCTTATGCTTCCTCTTAAGGAAAACATCAATGTATCTCTTGTTTCGGTGTATGAAACAGAATAGGTAAGTACTGACAGTATATTGCTATAAATTTCAACGCATGGTCTCAATGATTTTTAAAGTAAATACTCCTAATGTAGTCCTTAACTTCTAAGAACTTTTTAAATACTAACTAGCAAGGAATTGTCACTTTGCAGAGATGTGCCACTGTTTGTAGGTGCTTTTAGTTAGCTCCTTTATTTCTGGGCTAAGCCCTTGGACATACTGCTACAGTATGTATATGTCTGATGTCATATTCCTACCTATGTTATTATGTTATCAGGAGAGTATGTTAGTATTCTCTAGAAAAACTGAACTGATAGAATAAATACACACACATACACAGGACTTTTTGAGTGGCTTACAGGATGCGGTCCAACTATTCTAAAAATATTTATCTCCTGATGGAAAATACAAGAATTTACTACGTGTTTAGCCTGCGACGCTGAATGTCTCAGGTGATCTTCAGTCATAGTCTGGAATCCTAAAGAAGTAGGCTCTAGTGCCAGTGAAGGAACTTACTTGACAGGGGGAAAAAAATACACGAAAGTGAAAAGCAAGAACTTCTTTCTTTCATGCCCTTTATATAGGCGGCCACCAGATGGCATGGCCTAGATTTAAGGTGGGTCTTCCCATCTCAGATGATCCGAATTTAGGATGGGTCTTTCTACCTCAAATGATCTAATGTAGAAGAAAACCTCATAAGCGTACACAGATGTTTTCTTTTCAGTCAATTCCAAGATGTAATCAAGTTGACAGCTCCACCTGTAGTCCATTCCTTCTGCACTAATGCTGTCGCTATTTATTTTTTAAGATCTCCAGTAGCAACTGTAATAATAATAGTAATAGTAATAGTGGTGGCAGTTGATATCTGACTACTACTGGTGACTAGATGTCTCAAAGTGTTTTTTGACTCTGTTTTGATATTTTATTTTCCTGTCAATCATGTATAGTAGATTCTATTCATAGCAGTTCTGCATGGCCATTGGCTAACTCTATTGACACACAATTCAGGAGCACAAGTCACTCTTAAACTACTCATTTTGCAATTCTCATTTTGGACATTCTATGCAAGGTTTCTCTGTTGCTGATGATACTGCACACTTTCAGAAATACATATATAATCCAACTCAGGGGATGGAAATTGGCGAGTAAGTGCCTCTTCTAAGAAGCTGGGTCCACTTCACCTTCCTGCAATTCTGTCACCTTCCTCCTTACACTGCACCCTAACAAAATGTCACTGCATACATGCATGCCTCAGGCTCTGTTTGTTGCAAGCAGAGGGGGAGGTTCTGTTATATTTCCCTTTCTGTTTTTATATTTCCCTCTGTTTTCCTTACACTATCCAATACTGTCTTCAAGGGTCAGCTTACCATATTAGTAGTTTTATGTAATATCTTTATTTATTCTTTGAAAATTTCATGCATGTATATATAATATGTCTTGATAGTATTTCCACTCTAATTCCTCCTGGACACACACACACACACACACACACACACACACACACACACACACACACACACACACACACACAACAAGCCCACATGCACACACATACTCCTCCCAACTCACTCTCCTTTATATTTTCTTAATAGCCCACTGAGTTTAATTAGTATTGCATGGGTGTAAGGGTGTAGAGTCATCCAGTGGAGCATGGACATTGTACCAGGGGCTACTTCCTTAAAGAAAACTGATTCCTTCTTCCCCAGCAGCCATCAACTGTCACTAGGGGTGGGGACTCATGAGCTCCTTTCCATCCATTCTGGATTGTTGACTCTCTTGATTTTATGCTGGTTTTGTGAAGGCAAACTCAGCTGTTGTGAATTTGTAAGTACACCTGTCCTGTCACATCCAGAAAAGATTATTTTGCCACAATCCTCCCTGGTCTCTGGCTCTTCCAGTCTTTCCACCCACCCCCTTCCATCGTGTTCCCTAAATCTTGTGGGGTGGAGGGATATTGACACAGTGGTCCCGCGTATGACTGAGGATTCACAGACACTTGTTCTCTGTACTTGGACCTGTTGTGAGTCCTTGCATTATGCACAGTCCACTTCAAAAAGAAGGTTTTCTGATAAGGATGATGCTGCTCATATTTTTGTTTGCCAAAGGTAGAAAAAATGAGATTAGGATACAGGAAGGCGGAGCTAATGCTGGGTCTGGGTAAAACTAAATAGTGCTCTCTTCTTCTCACATTTTCATCTGCATTCCCATCTCTGTTCTTACTGAGATGTCAGCTCCAATTTTGGCCCAACCTCTCTTACACAGTTTGCGTCATGTAGGCAAGAGCTGCCAGCATACATTTCTCATGACCCCCACATTGACAAAGACTAGTTCCGTTCTCTAAAATTCAGTTTTGAGAATTCTCAAAAGATGACTCCAACTGTCTTAGTTTAGGGAGTGGGGAGGAGGGAAAGAAAGTAATCAGGAATTCATTGCAAGCAGAACTGCACGTTTTTCTGCATTAACTTTCTCTGATCCTAAACGGGATCATCTGGTAATTAAAAGACCATGCAGCCCAGGGGGAAATTAATGCCCACTATGTGTCCAGCATAAAGTGCCAGCTCAGAATTCTTCACAAACTTACTCTTCTTAGCCTATTTTACCATGAAGCAAGAATAATAAAGTCCATCATGGGTGAGAAAAGATTTTTTTGAGAGACTAACATGTAGTATGAATCAATCAGCCCAAAGCAATACATCCTTTGAAATTTCACATAACATACAAAAACCTTGGTATCCCTGTATATCTTTCTTAGTGAAGGAACCGGCTTCCCTTTTGGCAGCCATAACAGCCGAACACGTGCTTGCCATAAACCTGCCTTGGTCACTTAGAGGTCAGATGCCTGTCTTGTGACAAGGAACCAATCAGAAGTTAGCTGGTGGCGCTATGCTTTACGACCCTGGGTGTGCTTTACGGACAAGCGCACAGCAATGACGTAGAGAGCATAGCAACCACCCTGGGAGGGCCTATGAGCCATAACAACCAGTTGACCAATCAACACAGGGCAAGCCCTCCAAGCCTGGAAGCACACCAATCGTGAGCCTGTGCGTACCCCTAGACACTCCCCTTACGCTGCCCTATAAGATCTTTGGGGAGACCTTAGGAGCCATCTTTTTCTAGCCATCCGCCATGGCAGGTGGGTGAAAGACCGGAGCTAACATGGGGTTAGTTCGTTAAATTACAATAAAGCCTCGTGCAGTTTGCAGCAAGCTCTCGAATCCGCCTGGTGATTGGGGTGACCGCGAACCTGGCCTGAGACCCCAGATACTTGAGTTTTCGGGGGTCTAACACTTAGCAGTTGTTTGTGTATATTTTATCATCCATTTAGGCTCAAATATTCCCTAAGAAGGAGTGTCTTGTTTTTTTTCTTAGTGGTCTTAGCCCTGGTATATTACCCAGCATATTGGAGCAGGGTAAATATTTGTTAAAAGAGTGACTTCAAGTATACTCACGAAAGTGTACTGTTTTTCATTTGTGTACTGTTAGTACTTTGGGGAAATGATAAGTCATATTCTTACTTTTTCATATTCAAGCAAAAGTAAGGGTTCCTCAGTTATTTTGTGTGTGTGGGGGGGGGGAGAATTCCTCAAAATGTAGCGAAAAAGCTTCTGTAGGTAATACTGTTGAAAATAATGAGAAATATAAAGAACAAAACTCTCTTTTGCCTTAAAAATTGAATATTAACTTGTTGGTGTAGTTATTTAGGCTTCAGATATATGGCTACATAGTTAATTCCATATGTTCTCCATATGTTGAAGTAATAAACATCTTTAAAGTCCGCTCCTTTCCTTCTCCATCCCTCAGATCCATACCCATGATGCAAGCAGAGTCTCTTCATGTGTATTTAATTAGACAAAAATGGCTTGTATATTTCTGTCTATTAATTACAGCACTCTAGAATTTATAAACTATTTCCTCCTCCACCCCGTTTGCCATATTCTCACAGTATTACTTACATGATCCTGATTTAGCATAACCAGAGCAAGGAAACATTAAAATGCACAAGCAAGGGGTTTTAACCACATGAATTTTCAGGATTTTAGGTATGAAATTTTTTATTTCTCAAAATTTAAAACAACTTAAAGAACTCGTGTATTTTAAGTAAAAACTGATGGTCTTTAAAACCCAAAGAAACGTGTCTGATATGGCCTATTTTATTCTTCAGGGCTTAAAACAAGCTGGATTTGTTTGTTTGTTTGTTTGTGGTATTAGAGACTAAATCTAAGATTTGTACATGCTAAGCAAGGACTCTGTGCTGAGTTATACCTCCAGTTGGTTGAAGCATGCTTTCTTTCACTCCTGTTGAGTTCACCACAATTTCACCAGTCCTGTGTACTTGAAGGTATATAATATAATATAATATAATATAATATAATATAATATAATAAAGAACTCTCTTCACTACGAAAACTTTTAATCAAACTGTGAAGCCCGCTGCAACTCATGAGAGACACTTATGTCTCTCAATGTAACTATCAGACTTTTGAAACAATAGATCCTAAAGAATTCCTAAAGGAATTTTCCCAGGAATCTCATGCTGGGAGTAAGAAAGGAGATTTCACACAGGTCTAGCACCTTATCAGACCTCCTCACAGGATGAAACGGAAGCCCAGTGATGGGCCAATGGTGGGATGGTGGGCAGATCTCACTGCTTGCATGTACATATCCTTGCTCTCTATTTAAACTTGCATCTCACTTCAGGACCTAGAAAGCAGCAGGGATGGGGAGCAGTGCTAGATCTTTCTGTCCCAGTGTGCCCACATTGAATAAATCTCCTTTTTCTGCATTTCACTATTTAGCTGGTCCACTGGGGACTGGTGGTTGGACCCAACTTGGGGCACAGGCAGTGACCTGAGTTCAATAACTCTGCTTGTGCTACTTAGTTTTTGTTAAGTTGACACACTGGAGTCACTTGGGAAAGGGAACCTCAGCTGAGGAATTGCCTCCATTAGACTGGTTTCTGCACATGTCTGTGGGACATTTTCTTGATTCTCGATTGATGTGGGGTGGGCCCAGATTGCAGTAGGCCATGCTCCACTTGGTAGTGTGGTCCTGGCTTGTATAATATAGCTAAACGAACTATGAGCAGCAAACCAGTGATCACCATTCCACCTGCTGTAATTAGGGTTTCTATAGCTGTGATGAAACAGCATTGCCAAAAGCAGCTTGGGGAGGAAAGGGTCTGTTTGGCTTATACTTACATATCATGGTTCATCATTGAATGACGTCAGGACAGGACTCAAGCAGGGCAGGAACCTAGAGGCAATAGTTATGCAGAAGACATGGAGAGGGCAGACTTTCTCCTCAAGACTAGGTCAGCCTGCTTTCTTATAGAACCCCAGACCACCAACCTAGGAATGGCACCACCCACAGTGGGACTGCACCCAGTGCCCTATAGGCTTGACTATAGCTCAATCTTATGAAGCCTTTTCTCAATTGAGGCTCCCTCCTCTTTGATGACTCTAGTTTGTGTCAAGTTGACAAAAACAACAGCCAGCATACCTCCTCAGTCTTGTTTCCATATAACCTCCAGGTTTCTGTCTTGAGTTCCTGCTTTGGCTTCCCTTGATGATGGGTTAAAACTTGTAAGCCAAATAAATCCTTCCCTCCCCAAGTTATTTTTGGTCAGTATTTTATCACAGCAATAGGAAGAAATTAGAACACTGCTCAAAGTTGGGAATGAATGACCAGCCTCCTTTTTTCACTCTTTTATTATATCAGCCCTTTATTGTCTGTGGCAATTCAAATATTTGGTTATGGGTATCTTTGGTTATTGGACAGCTATTTCCTCTGAATTGAAATGTTCCCTCCTAGCAGGAAGAGGAAGTTCCAGAAACCCCAGTAAATGAATGCAACTTACAAGTCCCAAGAAGCTCCTGAAACTTAGGGGATTTGCAAGGCCCCTCCCTAGGGTCACAAAGGTAACAACATCAAGGAGAAGATATTTTCTCATCTACCCAGTTGCCTGCATGTTGTACAGGAAGCTTTATGGGTGCAACTTTCATGAAGTGTCATCCCGGCTGGGGTGGCATTTGCTCCTATAACTTCTCACCCATACTACCATAAGCAATCACACTAAGCAAGACTTGAATGGGATAGCTTCTGAGGTCTGTCATCAGTAACCTTTGAAACGAATAGATATTTCTTCACATCTTCTCAGGAAAAGTCACACAAGGCAACTGGCTTTCAAAAAGGGATTAACAGAACCAAAGATGAGTTGTAGACAAGTGGTTGAATAGTTCCTCCAGCTGTTTCTGGGAAATGTAACTAAAGCTGATCTATTTGAGGGTCAAATATCCAAAGGGATAACCCAGTGTAGTATAGGATGGTATGTCTCCTTGCTATAATGGTGATTGTATGCTCCCTGAGGTGGGGGATTGAACATCAAAACAAGGTTAAACTTCTTGAGAAGATGTGTCCTTGGAAAAAAATCCTGTACTTGATACCAGGTAAAATTCTGTATTAATTAGTCTTCTACTGCCGTGATAGAATAACATGTCCTAAGCAACTTATAGAAGGAAGAGTTCATTAACACTAACAGTTTCAGGGGCATTAAGAGTCCATGATGGAGCCGGGCGTTGGTGGTGCACGCCTTTAATCCCAGCACTCGGGAGGCAGAGGCAGAGGCAGAGGATCTCTGTGAGTTCGAGACCAGCCTGGTCTACAAGAACTAGTTTCAGGACAGCCTCAAAAGCCACAGAGAAACCCTGTCTCGGAAAACCAAAAAAAAAAAAAAAAAAAAAAAAAGTCCATGATGGCAGAGCAGAGGAGCAAGAAGCTAAGAGTTCACATCTTTATCTTTATCTAGTTTGTTTACGAAGAGAACAAACTAGAACAACACATGCCTTTGAAGCCTCCCTATGCCCCTTGTGAAATAGTTCCTCCAACAAGGCAATACTTCCTAAACTTATGTAAGCAGTGTGACCAACTGGAGATGAAGTAGTTAAACATAAGAGGCCATGAAGGACATTTCATCCAAACCAATACATGTGCCTCCTTGATGGATGTGATTCATCACACAAGTGTATGGATGTTCCCCAAGTTGCACATATGAAATGAGATGTCATCAGTTGTATGGCCTTTGCTTGCTGTGAGTGATAACACATGTAACTGACACTCACCTGTCTTCTGAGAAAGAACTTGTGAGGGAAAAATTACAATGGGAAAAAGATTACAGATGGTATCCTCTGTATTAGTATCTGATTGGGCAGGAAATATAAAATGGGAGGATAGAGGTTTAACTTGGTGTTTCTTACAGCTGGAAATTTTAAGAGAAAGAGAGTGAAAATTAAGTGTTCTAAGGATCCCTTTCTGGGATCCAAAAACCTGAAAGTGAAAGGAACGGTTGAATAGTGAGAAGGAACAGAATAAGGTAGACATGATATGCCCCTCAGATCTGACCTCTAATACAGAAAAAGGGAGAACTCCAAGACTCAGCATGCAAATGGAGCTCTCAATAATAACCCAGTACCAGAAACTATGAAAATCAGGTATTACTCAGCATATGAACTGTTTGAATCTGGAAAGACTTTTTAAGGAAGTAAGTTTTTAAAGCCTCTCAAAGCCTGATTCATGAGGTGGTAGAGAATGCAGGCACAGGAACAGTCTGAAGACTGTAGAAGTGGAGAAACTGAATAGCTTACCTCCACACTTGTCTTAAAGGCACAAATGTTGATATGGACTCAATAGCTGAGGCAATATTGGGGAAATCAGTTCCTGATGGACCAGTTTATATAAGCCATCACAGGCAATTTGTTTTCTCATGTAATTCTGCCCTGTCAATTCTTGTTTCAGATATCAAAATCTTTTCCAAAGTTTAAAAACATCAGTACATGCTCTGGACACTGACTGAAAACAAGCCATGATATGTGCCTTTAATAGCAAGTTTTACACAAGAAACGGCAAGTCTTTACAGACTGGCTCAGTCAGTTTTCCATTTTAAGAACTGATTAGAAAAACAGAAATTTAATTTTAAACTTACTTATATGTTGCCTGCTGTAGAATGAACAGGTACAAAATACTGCTTATTGGATCAGAGATTTGACTTTAACCCCAGATTCTGCCTGATTCAATCCTGGCAGAAAGCCAGTAACATCAAGTAAACAGGAGAATATTTGGGGAAGTAGATCAACTGATACTGTAGAGTAGATAATTAGCCAGTTTAGAATAAGGAAACTGCCAGAAAACTAATGAAAGTCATACGTTTTAAAAGTTTACTTAATTTCATTCACAGTTTTTACAGTTGCCTCCAATTCAGATGTTAGCATGAAGTACCTAGTCATAAATAGAAAGATATACCCCTTCATTTACTATCAACTCTTATGAAAGAACAGTGTTATGTATCACATCATTGCATCTGGCACAGACTATCTTCGTGTGTGTGTGTGTGTGTGTGTGTGTGTGTGTGTGTGTGTGTATGCCCCATTTGTCTCTTATTGTGTAATTTCATAATTTTTCATTATTATGTTTTGGGAAAATATTGCTACTTAACCACATTTATTTTTTTTTCTAGGACATCCAGGACTAGATAGAGAGATGCTGTCTCAAAACCCCCTAAAAAAGGAAGATAAAAGAAAAGGGGTTCTACTGATTCTTTCAAATACATCTAAAAATATATCTAATGGTAGTTCCTGAATAGGATGAGTGGTGACAGTCAAGTTTTAAAGTCTCCATAAAATGAACTTTTTTAAAGTTTCTATAGACAAATGCATTTCAATATTTCATTCAAAGGTAACTGAAAATAGTTAATGAACCTTCCTTATTGTCCCTTTGTCCAGAGGCAGTCATGACAAACAACTAACTGAGACTTCCAGGGAAAGATGATGGATTTTAGGAGCTGCCACATGATGTGGTGAGTGAGGAAAACCAGGACAACTAACAGTATTTTTAAATGCTGAAGAAAAGAAGGGGGAAAGAGATTCAAGGGGACAATTCAGCTGTACACTGCTTGCAGGAGCTAGAAGGAAGGAAGAAGGGAAGGAAGGGAGGGAGGGAGGAGAAAAAAGGCTGAGGTTAGGTGAAGTTAGGAGACAGAACACACTTAGAATCCCTGGGCAGGAGAGTAGAGATGGGTGAATCTTTGGGCTTTGCTAACCAGCCAGCCTAGCCTACTTGGCAAGTTCCAGGCCATTGAGAGACTCCCTCTCTCTGTGCCTCTGTCTCTATCGTGTGTGTGTGTGTGTGTGTGTGTGTGTGTGTGTGTGTGTGTGTGTGTATCACACACACACATAAAGTAAAAATAAAAAGTTGTGGTGTGCTTGAGGCACAGCACTGAAGGGTATGCTCTAGCCACAAACACATACACCTGAAGATACCTGTGCAATTACACACATGAACACACACACACACACACACACACACACACACACACACACACACTGGGAGAAAAAACTTTGCACAGAGCTCCAGCTATGTGGCTTCACAGGAGGGAGGCAATAACAAAAGCCTAACCCAGCAGGTGAGCTGGACAATTCTTGTGAAGGAACATTGACACACCTACCCACAAGTCACATCCACTGCTCTTGAAAGTCTGAAATCTAATTGAGGTTCTGGTGAGAACAGCGTCCCCCCCTCCCCCCCATCTCAGTTTCCTTTTTAATTTTTATATCATTTTCTAAACCTCTTCTCTAAGCATTTCATATAGGATAGAGAATGGGCCTCTGTGTGTGCATGCGTTTGTGTGCCTGTGTGTGTGTGTGTGTGTGTGTGTGTGTGTGTGTGTGTGTGTGTGTGTGTGTGTGTGTTTTCCCCCAGGGTTTTAACTTTAGAGTGGATAAGTATTAGAACTGAAGTTTCTTATTTCTCTATGTATGATAGCAAGAATGTTGGTCATCTTCCCTCTTAGTCATAATGATGCCCTTCCCATCATTCTCTCATAAATACACAAAACAGTTTTCACTTCTCCAAAATTCACTCACCTCCCTATTGCAAACAAAACTTAAAATTTACATGAATTACAGCTGTTAAAAAATAATGACATCATAAAATTTTCAGGCAAATAGATGGAACTTGAAAAATCATTGAGTGAGCTAACCCAGACCCAGAAAGATAAACATGATACATACTCACTTATAAGAGGTTATTAGTTATAAAGTAAAGGATAGTAATGCTATGGTCCACAGATCCAGAGAGACTAAGTAACAAGGAAGGCTCAAGAGGGTATGGAAGGATCTCCCTGGGAAGGGGAAATAGAAGAGATTTCACAGGTGGACTAGGGGCAGGTGGGGTTGGGAACAAGGGAGATCAACTGTGCAGGGGTGAGATACTAGGAGAAATGCCTGGAATTGGGAGACATTTCAAGAACAAGGGGAAACCTAATGCAATGGAAACTCCATGGAGTCTACAAAAGTAAGCTTAGCAAAGATTCCTACTAATGGGAGACACAGAGCCTGAATCATCCATCTTCTGTAACCAGGCAAGGCCTCAAGTAGAGGGATCGAGACTCTGACCCAGCCACAAAACCTTCGACTTCCAGTGTGTCTTGCCTGCAGAGTATTCTTTTACTTAAGCCTAGCAGAATTGTCATCAAAGAGACCAAAGAGACTTCATCCAGCAACCAATGGAAGCAGATTCAGAGTCTCACAGTGAAACATTATTGGAGATCTGGGAGTCCTGTGGAGGAGATATAGGAAGGATCAGAGGAACCAGAGTGGTCAGGAATACAACAAGAATATGGCCCACAGAATCAACTGACTGGGACTCATGAGGGCTCACAGAGATCAGGAAGCTGGTGGGGGTTTATCTTAGTGTTTCTATTGCTGTGAAGAGATTCCATGGCCACAGCAACCTTTACAAAGGAAAATAGTTAACTGGGTGGCTTACAGTTCAAAAGTAAGTCCATTATCATCATGGTGGGACATGGCAGCATATAGGCAGACATAGTGCTGCAGAAGGAGCTGAGAATTCTACATCTTTGACACACACACAACAGGAAGTAAACCGAGACACTGGTGAGATTTGAGCATATATGAGACCTCAAAGCCCTCCTCCACAGTGGTGCCCTTCCTCCAACAAGGCCACACCTTCTCCAACAAGTTCACACCCCCTAAGAGTGCCACTGCCTATGAGCTTATGGAAGCCAATTACATTCAAACTACCACAGGGTCTAACCTAGCTCCTCTGCATATATGTCATAGCTGAGTAGCTTGGTGTTATTGTGGGATTCCTAACAGTGGGAGCAGGAATTGTTGGTATCTCTTTTGCCACTTTTGGAACCCCTTTCCGCCTACTGGTTTGCCTCATCCAGCCTTGATGTGATGCTATGTTCCTAGTCTTATTGTAGCATGTTATCATGGATGGATGGATGGATGGATGGATGGATAGATATGATATGATAAACGTTAATGCTTTTATAAGAAGTAAATGAGATAATATTTGTAAAGCACTTAAAGGTATAATATACAAAATACTATTAAAAGCCTTTTTGATTATTTAAATACCTTACCCATTTTTAAGATATGAATGTAGGTTACAAATTCACAAAGTTTAAATCTACTATGCCATGGTTAAAAATATTTCCATATCCAAGATAAGATGTCAGCTTTCTAGTGCTGTGATAAAAATATCTGAAACTGTCAACTTAAAAAGTGAAAATTTTTACTTGGGCTCATGGTTTCAGATATTTAAGTCCATGGTTGTTTGGGCTTGTTGCTTTGGTCTGAGGGGCATAGAATATCCTGAAATAAGCTTGTAACAAAGGAAGTCTATTGGAGGTAAAGAAAAAAGTGGCTATTATCCTAATCTCCCCTTTAAGGGCACCTCCGCAGGAACCTAACTTGCCTTCACTAGGACCTACCTCTTAAAGGTCCTACTGTCATCTCCCAGTTGTGTCAAGGACTTGAAGAACAAGCCCTCACTACATGGGTCTTTGAGATACATTCAAGATCCAAAGTATGCCAGTGTAACTGGTAAGACTGAAGCAGGCCTGCAGGATAGGAAGAGAAGAAAGAAAACTGTAGTGGCATGGATAAAGGTTGCCATAGCTGCTACGGGTGAAGCATATTGCTGCCTCTAAACTCAGGAACTGGTGTTTCTGGATATTCCAGTTTTACCAGAGAAACCAGAAATCCAAAGCTATATAATCCTGATGTTAAAAAAAAATGTTGACAGTGAATCCAAGCTCTTTTGCAATAATTTTTATTAAAAAATCTCCGACTATCAAAATGGGTCAGTGGGTAAAGGTGTTTACCATACAAACCTGACAAACTGAGTTCCAACTTGGTAACCCAATTAAAGGCGGAAGGAGAGAAGCACTGTACAAAGTTGTTCTCTGACCACCACAGGCACACACATACACTCCCAAACAACAAACAAAGTAAAGGTTAAGACAATAAAGGATGAATAGTTCTCCCTCTCTCGGCCATCATAAATTGCCTACAGCACTTCATGTTGGAGTAGGACCTGATGAAGTTTCCCCATCCATGTTACCATGTCAACTGGTGTTGTCACTGTTCAATTCCTGTATACATGACCACATTGTTGAGATTTCACAGCTGCAGTTTCCCTGTCACATATAGAAGATACTGTTTCACAGTAGATGTCCTGGTCATTTGGCTCTTACAGTATTTCTGCTCCCTTTTCTGGTATGTTATCTGAGTCTCAGGTATAGTAGGAGTTGTGTTGGAGATGTATTAGCTGGTGTTGGGTACCCCATGGTCAGTTCTATGCATTTTGATTTCTGTAATGATCTCTGTCTGCTACAAAAAGAAGCTTCTTTGATGACAGGTGAGAACTACATTTATCTCAGGGGTTGAGAATAAGTGTCTAGAATGAAGTTAGAATCTATATTAGTTTAATCCTCTCCTCGAATGAGCTCTCTGATAGGTTATCCAATCCCAAGTGGTCAGCAGGGTAGGTGTGTGTGTGTGTTCATGAATTTGAGAGGAGTGTGAGAGGGAAAAGGGAAGTGTGTAAATGATGTAAATAAACTATTTATGTAAGAAATAAAATTAAACAAAAAATAGGTAAGTAAAATAAAATGCAACTTCTACTTTCCAGGTTGTTGTCTACGGGCAACTCATTTGAAAACAGACTTAATTAAAAGTGGCATACCCAATGGGGAATAGAACCGATCAATAGCTGAACCTATATCAAATTCATCTCTTTAGGGCTAGGAAGATAACTCAGTTGGTAAAATGCTTGCCTGGCAAGCACAAAGACCTGAGTTTGAACCCTAGAACCCACATTTAAAAGGTTAGATGCAGGATTTGCTTGGGAGAGCTGGTGATTTTCTGGAACAAAGCCTTTGTGGAGAGGTTGCTTCAGATCCAAAGACAGGGCATGCAGTGACCTATGATGATTTGCACATCAACTTCACTCAGGAAGAGTGGGCTTTTGCTGGATCCTTTCAAGAAGAGTCTCTGCAAAGATGTGATTCTTGACACCTACAGGAGCCTCATTGACATAGGCTACAGTTGGGAAGACCATAATATTGAAGAAAATTGTCCAACTTCTAGAAGACATAGAAGTACAATTAGAAGATGTGAAAGATATTTAGCATTCCCCACTTTGAATAGATTTGTTGAATGTGATACAAGTTTACAATTAATTGGTTTTCCAACTTCCTTGGAGAGGAAGACACATCACCTGTACCTACTGGAAGAAGAGATGGGAAGATGACAGTATATGAACACATCCCACAACAGAAAGACTTATATGAAACCACCAGAGTCTAGGCATTCTACACCAGCAAGACCTGAACATCCCATCAAATATGAATCAAAAGAGAATCACCTTAAAAACAACTTCATGAAAATGACAGAGACCTTCAAAGAGGATATGAGGAAATCTCTTAAAGAAATGGAAGAAAACTGTCATTGGTATTTTTGACTTTAGCCATTCCGACAGGAGTAAGGTGGTATCTCAGAGTTGTTTTGATTTGCATTTCCCTGATGGCTAAGGATGTTCAGAACTTTCTTATGTGTTTTACAGCCATTTTATATTCCTCTACTGAGAATTATCTATTTAGTTCTCTACCCCACTTTTTAATTGGATTATTTGGTGTTTTGTAAACTAGCTTCTTGAGATCTTTGTAAATTTTGGAGATCAGCCCTCTGTTGGATATGGGGTTGGTGATTAACTTTTCCCATTCTCTGAACTGCCAAAAAGAGAGAGAGAGAGAGAGAGAGAGAGAGAGAGAGAGAGAGAGAGAGAGAGAGAGAGTTAGATGCAATGGTGTTTGCTTATAATTCTAACCCAGGTGAAATGGAGAGACAGGTTAGGTAAATGGCTGGGACCCTGACAGCCTAGCCTATTTGACAAGTTCCAGGGAAATTAGAGAAACTTTTTCAAATCACAAGGTAGGTAGCAACTGAGGAATGACACTAGTTGTCTTTTTGCTTCCATGTGCACATTCACACAAAACACACACACACACACACACACACACACACACACACACACACACACACACACACCTACCTCACATCTTTCATTCCGGAGACCTCTGATATCTTTCTCTGAATATGTTCCTTAAGGATTAATGAGTTTGAGCACTTAGTGCCATGTTTTTTCAAAGCTTGCTGACTGTGCTGGTTTTGAAGCTTATGGAACTCATAAAGGTTGGGGCCTCTCTGGAGGAAGTGAGTCACTGGAGCCAGTCTTGAGGTTTATGGAGCCTAGATCCACTTCCTGGCCACCATGTGCTTCCTGACTGTACTCACAGTATAACCAGCTATGCCACACTCCCATCACCCCTGCCTTCTCTACTCTGGACAGTACCCCTTTTCAAATTGCCAAGCAAAATAAAGGCTTCCTCCATAAGCTGCATTTATCTTTAAGATGCATTTTGTCAGGCATTTGTTAAACAACAAGACGAGCAGCTAATGCTTCCCCCTTCTCCTTTGTATCTCTTATCAGTCTCTTAATGCTGTGTGTTATATTTTCTGTTGTGTTCTCGAGGCTGTAATGCTGATAGGGCCACCTTTTCTCAGATCACGATGACCTCCTTAACTCTAAAGCATTCTTCTGCTCCTAGTCCTTCAAAGCTTGTCACTCAAGGCATCAGCACTAAGTTCATCATAACCTGACATTCAATCCTGTTTCTCAACCTGTTTCCTTTTGTGCTTCTCTGGCTCCTCTGGCCAGGCAGCATCCTGGTTGCTCCATGAGCAAACTACTCTACCCTGTACAAATTAGCCATCAGTCTCAGCACTGGTTAAAGTAACCAGAAACAAATAATGCTAGAGAATAGTACCAACATTCACCTAGAAGTGCTCTCGTGAGTATTAAATGAATTAGTGCAGTTTAAAGGCCTTTAAAGACTTGAAAATACTAGGAATTTATTAATATTCTTCTAGACACCAAAGTGTCTTTAAAATGGAATAATATTCTCTTCCTCCAAAATATTAACAAGAGTAATGCATAGGAATATGTGGAGAATCTAAATCTGAATCTGAACAATCAAATAAATATGCCCATAGCTCAGAAATGGAGCCCAAATGAAAAGCTGTGAGTGTATTCATGATCACTTAGGCTCCTGGAACAAAGGCAGAAAATGACTGTGGGAAGTTTGGCTTCTGCTGGTAAATAATGACTTAAAAGGGTTAAGGCTAAAGGAATTGGAACAGACTCCCTGGATGGAATACCTTAACATCTAAAAAGAAAGGGAGCTTTTATCTTTTTTTTTTTTTAAGGGAACATTTAAGATGTTAAAAAGAGCCGGGTATCCAGCATGGTGGTGCATGCCTTTGATCCCAGCACTTGGGAAGCAGAGGCAGGCAGATCTCTGGGAGTTCAAGGCTAGCCTGCTCTACAGGACAGCCAGGACTATATAGAGACACACTGTCTCAAAAAATAACAATTAAACAAACAGAAACACTGAAGCTAAAAAGCATAAACAGAATAAGACAGAGTGAAAAGAAAAAAAGAAAAAAACCTCCGCCTCACACACATTCTTAGGACAAGCACAGTCAAAAAAGTATTGCGTCAACAGTGATGGGATCAGTATGGGCTCAGTACACCCAAAACCAAGTCCTCAGAACAGAGGAAATTTATTTGCCCAGGAGGGAAAAAGGGCAGGGAATAAGAGACAAAGATAGAGGAAAAGGGAGAAGGGGAAGGGACTAAAAAGAGGGAAAATGGGCATTTGTCCCTGCAGGGATGAAGCCCACCTCTGGATAGAGAAGAGACAGAAGTGATGCATAGGAAAATGGCAGTTTATAAAGGTACAAGGGGAAACTCCGTGTTAGTATGAGGATTTTTAATTTTAATTGGGCATGTTAATTAAGTGATTCAAAGAGGGCTTGTGGTTACGGGACTTTAATACTTTGTTTTTGTTTGTTTGTTTTTGTTTGTCAAGACAGGGTTTCTCTGTGGCTTTGGAGGCTGTCCTGGAACTAGCTCTTATAGACCTGGCTGGTCTCAAACTCACAGAGATTCACTTGCCTCTGCCTCCTGAGTGCTGAGTGCTGGGCGCCACCACAGCCAGGGACTTTAATACTTTGATAGCTGAATCTTGTTTGTCAGCCTCAGAAAAAGGAAATAGTCAAATAAGGGAATAGACCTTGAGGGCTAGCTTTAGGAATGTATTTTAGTCATTTTTTAGCAAGGCAGAGGGAATGGGGGAGAAGAACAAGGACTGCCAGAGCCATGTTTGCCATGTTTGAGCTGGCTAGAGTCCCTTCAAATAGAATGCTTATTCTTTTTCCTGGTTATGGTAAAAAGAGGAGTGATAATATTAAATATATATATATATATATATATATATATATATATATATATTCACATAGAATGAAGTACTGGGGACGATTTGCTTTATTTTAAATAAATAGAATAGTGAAAAGAGAGAAATATGAGACTGAGAAGATCCAATATAATGGAAATTCCAGACATCAGGATGAGAGAGATGGAGCAACAGCTGTAAAGTCACATTAGTGATGTTTCCACAGCTGCAGAAAAACAAGAGTCTTCCTGTAGGAAGTGATCTCAGACAGACAAACAGACAGATAATCTCCCAGCAACATCCTTGTGAAGCACATAAAAAATAAAGAAAAAGCATTAATAAAAATGTGTAGGTAGTGTTTGCAAAGACAAAGTGATAGACTTTTCCTAACAAAAAATAAAACTTAAAAGATGCAATCATAACTTACCTGTTTACAGACAATATAGAATTCTGTGCACACCTAAACTATGTTATGCACTTTTAGACCTATCAGAAAACAACTTTCTCTTATGTGATAAGACTTTTTCTAAGGAGATGCAAGACAAGAATGTTTACTCATTCACACGGGCAAGAAGCCCATGACAGACCAAAGTCCAGACACCACCAAAGTCCAACTTAGTGAATTTGTGAGTTTTATTGGGGTTACTTACATGAATATGGGTGGGGGTTTACATACAGTAGCAGCTGCCTCACCAAAGCCCACCACAGCATGGGTGACAGCTCACAAAAGCTGGGAATCTGGAGCATACTGAACAGCCTGCAGGCAGCTCAATGGGTTGGAGAGTGTCCCTTCCATGTGCCTCAGTTGGTCTAAAGCTCATCCAGGCAGCCAGGCTCATTTCTGCTGCTTTCAGGTTGCTTGGCTGGTTTCTTCCAGGCAGTTGAACTCCTTTGAGAGTCTTTCTTGCAGCTTGGCTCATCTGAGAGTGACTCTCAGTAGTCTTCAGTGTTTACTCTTGGGAGGAAGAGAGCCCAGTCAATCTGGCCAGTCTCGGGGACTTTCTGAAGTTATTTTTAGTTGTTTACCTGATGGCTTAAGACCCTTTCAATCTCAGAGAAAACTGCTACACAACACTTTCAGACTCACAAAAGTTCAGATGTTCAGATCTACTTATTACTGCCTGTCACATTCCCAAAAGGTTAAGAGCTTAACAGAACATGCAATTGATATTCAATAGTGTTTGTGGGTGTGGAATCTAGGCATGAAATAGTGTTTGCTTTTGGCTGTGATTAATATGGGGGTCAAGGGCTGGAGAGATGACTTAGTGGTTAAGATGATGGTCAAGGGAGACATCGTTTGAATGCTCATCTACTTCCTGCTCTACATACTTGTTGGCAGGAGCTACCTATGATAGTTCCTCAAATACTTTAGAGGCCATGCACTGACTTTGTCCCTCTCAACAGAATAGCACACAAGATACTATGCTTCATTAAAGGCAGCATAAGAGTCTACTCTCTACTCAGAAGCTCCCATCGCTTGGAATCTGCAATACCATATTATATAAATTATATTGACCTGAGACTCAAAGTTGTCTTAAAATTTCTAACAGTGTTTGCCATACCTTATTAATGGCTTTATTAAGCCTGAGCATGGCAAACATGGCTTGGGGAGGTCTTGCCCTCCCCCCATTTCTTCTGCCTTGCTAAACTGTTAAATACATAAAGCTAGCCACCAAGGTCTATTCCCTTATTTGGCCACTCCATTCCCCACCCCACAGACTGACCACCAAGGTCCAGTCAGCAAAGTATCAAAGTTCAGCAATCAAAAATCCCCCTTTTGGCTATCATTATTAACATGCCCAATCAAAGCAAAACAACACATCCTAACACAGTGTTTCCCTTATAAACTGTCAAGTGCCTGTGGGCCATACCAGTGTCCTCTCCACTCAGAGGTGTCCTTTGTCTCTCCAGGTACAACATATCTTCCTCCTCTCCCTTCTTCCTTTTCTCTTCTCCCTTGCCTTCAATCTCCTCTCTCTCTCTCTGTCTCTCTCTCTCTCAATTTGGTTTTGGTGTTTTGTTTTGGTTTTCAAGACAGGGTTCCTTTATATTGCCTTGTCTGTCCTGGAACTAGCTCGTCTGTACACCAGGATAGCAATGAGATCCACCTGCCTCTGCCTCCTAAATGCTAGCATTAAAGGTGTGCACCACCACTGACCAGCTGAGTCTTTGTCTCATTCCCTGCCCTTTTTCCCTCTAGGGCAAATACATCTCCTTTATGCTGACAACTTGGTCTTGGTGTGTCTTGTTCTGATTCCAGTCCTTTCACCTTATATCACAACATCCTTCAAAGACAGTCAGTCACTACCTATTAAGATATGATTGCCCTAATGTAATCCAATCTATAAGCAATACTAGATCTAAGAATTCTTTATGCTTAAATTCAATTCCCTTGGAACTACCTGAGATATAATTGGAGTTAACTGTTCTACTTGTGGCTCAATAAAGTACATCTACAAAAAAAAAGTTAATAAAGGTGGAGAAAAATGGGGCTCCAAAGAACAAGCATAAAGAACTATTTGTTTTACACCTGCTATGCCTATAAGGAAAGGTATAAGAACAGAACCCCCAAGACCAAGTTCTTAGCACAAAGGAGATTTATTTGTCCCAGAGGGACAGAGGACAGGGAATAAGAGACAAACACAAGAGATAGAGAATAAAGGAGAAGGGGAAGAAACAAGGTAGAGGGAGCAGGGGTATTTGTCCTGAGGTACAAAGGACTACCTCTAGTTAGAGTGGAGACAGATGTGGCACATAGGAAAATGATGGTTTCTAAAGATAAAGGTTAATAAAGGTAAAGGCATATAGGCAAATGGCAGTTTCTAAACCCCATGCTAAGATGAGGTGTTTAATTTTAATTGGACCTGTTTATTAGGTGAGCCAAAAGGGTTTTTGATTCCTGGACTTCAATACTTTGATAGCTGGACTTTGGTAGTTGCCTCAGGAGAAGGAAGTGGCCAAATAAGGGACCAAATCAACCTTGGAGGCCTGCTTTAGGAATGAACTCTAACAGCTTTTAGCAAGACAGAGGGAACTGGGGAGAAGGGCAAGGCCTGCCAGAGCCATGCCTGCCATGCTCTAGCTGGTCAGAGTCTTGCTTGCAAAGTAGCATTTATTTTCACACCACTGAGCAAATTCCTGAGACTGATGTAATGTTGATGCTAATCAAGCAACAGGGTGAAATGATCACTAGAGGGCACAGCTGGGGCATCCTCAGATGTATCAATACAAGGAAGTTTCTTCAATTCTATATCTAAAAGGAATACTGTTGTTTCACTTTGGAAGTACACAGCTAAAATGTGCATTTTCAAAAAGGTAAAATGCCCATCCTGTATCCTTGATACAGATCATTTGGAGTGGGAGAAAAAGAAATCAATCAGCAGATGAGGCATTATTTCGTTTCTGAATTCCAATGTAACTTACATGTTTTGTTTTATTTTCTGGTTCCTAAGTCTTATCTACTAGGTTTTAGCATGTAAAACAAAGTCATACATCTACTCATTTTAAAGTTCTGTTTCAGTGTTTTTGTTTTGTCTTTTCTACCTGCTAGCTTGCATTGCAGACACCACTTCCTTGATGGTATATTTCCATTTCTTTTAAGCTTCAACTAGTAACTAAACTTAGGAAACAATAATAATTAAAAAGAATCTCACTAGCACAGAAGATCACCACTGTGTTACTATGATTGGTAGAATTCTGAGATCTTGCTACTTTACATTGAATTTGCTATTTTCAATTAAATTTCCTGTTCTGTTAATCAAAGCAGCAAGAGTCTTCTTCAAGGCAGTTTGATACTCACAACCTGTAAGCTGTGGTGTGGAGATGGGCTGCAGACAGGTCTGGTGGCCATGCCACCTAGCTCACATTCACCACTCAGCAGCTTCTATCCCCCCTATATCTTCACTCTTTTGCATACTCCTTTCCAGGGTCCTTATCAGAAATCTCAAGAATCTTGAATATTTGAGCAACGTGAGAAAGGATAGAGAAATGTAAAGTAAAAATCAAACTCACATTTAAAAAAAATCTTTAAAATATGGATGGCAAGGTGTCTTACTGGGTAAAAGTACTTGTCTGACATCCTCTGCTCAATCCTACAAACCAAATGGTGGAAGAAGAAAACCAACTCCCTCAAGTAGTCTTCTGTTCTCCGAATATGTGCTGTGGCACAGGCAGACAGGCACAGGCACACACATGCACGCAAAATAAGTAATAAAATTTAAAAGTTTACACTCAAGCTAGAAAAAAAAAACAGAGAGATGTATCACTAACTAGTGGCTACTTAACTGACAACAACAAAAAATTATGTGTTTAACAACCTGTGTTATGAATTTCCAGAATGGTATTAATTTTAAAAGCCTGACTCACTCTCCTTTGTAAACTTGTCCACTGGTAGGCTGCACATGCTGCATAGGACAGCCCCACACCCATGTGCATATGGGCAGCATTAATTGAACTCAAGGGGTTGTGAACAACAACAAAAAGAGGGCATGAAGTTGGGAGAGGAGGTGGGGCACATAATGTGTGGTGGAGAGAGGTAGTGATGAATGGATGGATATGATGGATACACACTGTGTACATGCATAAAACTTTCAAAAACAGGGTGCTTTTTAAAGAAAAAATTGACTCATTGTCACTCCACATGTTAAAATGTGTTTGAGCCTAGTGTTGGCTGTGACATCTTTGCGAGCTCTGACAGAATGGATTAGAAGCTTTGCAAGCACTCCTCAGTGCTCTGGTATTCACATTCCTTACTTGTAAATTGTGAAAAGTCATATTGGCCACTTAGAGCTAACGTACGGATTATATTTTCTGGGGTAACATGCAGCAACTACTTAGTGGTAATGGGTACTTGCAAATATGAAAATGTGTTTGGGAATGTTTCAGTGGAGAATCTTACCACTGAGGCTCTATATCAAGTGTTCTGTTAAAAATGAGACAGAGATGAATCATTCAGAAATTGCTTACATGGATTTGTTTTCTAATGTAGATAGTAACATTAGCACCACAGGGATTCAGTTGTCTATCTGTGGTATAAACGGACAGATGCAAATAATTAGAAATACACATAGCCTTCTAAGTTTGACTGTTCAGGCTATAAATGTAGGCATATATCACATTATAACAGGATATGTTAAGAAAATGTTACTTGATCCATCATTAAGAGAACATCACAGAGTGCATTTACACAGACCTATAAGGTATTGCAATACCAGCCTATGCTATATTAGCGATCATTATATAAATCCAGTCCATTGCTAACCAAAACACAATTGCATAGTTCATGGTTGTGTACAATATTGATTAATCAACATATGGTATTGAAAGATTCTAGAGTGGTGGTGTGTATTTTGCTATGAAAGATGAAAGACACATAATTCACATTCTTAAGTATTTTGCAATCCAGAGGTCAAATCATAATGGGGACTTTTTTCTAACAAGGATCATGAATGTGTGCTTTGACTAAAACAAAGCTATGTTGAAATTCTGACTCTAACTTCTGGCTGTGTGACTCTCTAACTGCCTGTGTGTCTGTGTGTCTATGGGTCTGTATGTGTCTATTTGGAAATCCTGCTAGCTACCTAAGGTGGCCTCTTTTTCTTCCTCGTAGCTTAAAAAGTACTCCTGATTAGATACCTCTGCATACATGGAACATAGGTTATAGAAGCTTCTGTTTCTATTATTGTTGCCCAAAATTTCATTCATGGTTTGTGCATATGTATAGTATTTTACTTATTCATTATGAATTTCATAGATATGTACAATGTATTTTGAACAGATCTATCATCCATCCCTCCCTCATTTCTCCTCAGACCACCATCCAATTTCATGTCATCTTTTTTTCCCCAATAATCCCTGAGCCCAATTAGTGGTCGTGGGTGTGGGTCCATATACTAGTGCATGGAAATGTACCACTGGCCAAACCCAGTGAAAAATATGCTTCCCCTGCAGCCATCAACTGCCAACAGCTACTCAACTAGGAGCGGATGGACCCTAGGACCTGCTATTTACCCGCATGGATTTCTGATCCTTCATATGGTTCTGAATAGTTACGTCCTGTGGTAGATACCTCTCTAATCCTTTTCTTCCCGACTGGTAGCACATATTATTTCCTCAGATGACCCTCCTGTTTTTCATTCTTATGGTCCTCAGAACTCTTGACAGTCATGGAAACTTGACCCCTTTGCAGGAGCCATGTGAGTCCTAAATAAATACAATATGCGGCCATGGGTTTTTTGTTTTGTTTAAATTCATTTATTTTTATTTTATGTGTATTGGTGTTTTGCCTGCATGTATGTCTGTGTGCCACATGCACGAAGTACCAAGGCAGGCCAGAAAAAGAAGTTCCATTACTAGAACCAGAGTTATAGACAGTTACAACCCACCACATGAATGCTAGGAATAGAACCCTTGTCCACTGGAAGAGCAACCAGTTTTCTTAACTGCTAAGGCCCCAAGTCCATGTTTTTGCAAAGTATCAGTTTGCAACCGATTATTTCCATTTAGACTACATGCCAATATGCACATGTAAGTAGTGATTTTGTAATATAAGATATATTTTAAGTAACTTAGTCCAAGTAGATAAATTACGCTGAATCTAGGAATGATGTTGTCAGCTCATCCTCAAATACATATACTCAAAACCATAAGAATGTAAAATCAGTTAGGTGTTGGTGGCCCACACCTGTAATACCAGCACTGGGAAGGCAGAGGCAGATGGATATCTGTGAGTTTGAAACTAGGCTCGTCTATACTGTAAGCTCCAGAACAGCCAGGACTACAAGGAGAGACCCTGTCTCAAAACAAATAAAAAGCCAAACAAAGATGTAAAATCAGAGAAATAAATAATGTGGGAACAAGAGAATACCTATCATATAGAATTGGAAAGATCCCTTAAGACAATGAAATTTTCTAGTGTATGAAAGAACACAAAAAGGCTAGTTAACATTAAACCATGTTTGGAAACTTTTTATCAACCAGGTAACAATATATTATAAAAAGTTCTATTGCTTTCAGCACTCTCTTCTAACAGCACTTCAGATGCCTGGCATTTAACCCTTTGTATTTGCACGCACTGCTTTCCTACCCACTTCCATGTCTTGACACATTTTAATCCTATTTTTACTATCTGTAACAGCAGTTAACACTTTATAGCAAAATCTATACATAAACACTTGTGCAGAATAAATTCTGAGGAGAATAACTAAAAAAAAGAAGAGAGCATTCGCATCAAAACCTTTAGAAAGTTTAAACAAATTGCCACTTACCCGCAGCAATTGCTTTAAACACAGCAACTATAAAAGCAAACAAACAAACCATTTGTTATTTATCAGCTGTTTCACAGTAAGTTAAAATTTCCCTTACTGGACAGTAAGACCAGTAGACCACAGAGATAGCTTTTTATAAAGCCCTTCAAAACATCTCTGCATGATCTCTGACTCCCTTTTCCCTCTCATTCCTGCCCTCAGTTCACTTCTGAGTTTGTTTTGGGGTAGCTGCCAGTTTCCTCCTGTAAAAACCAACTGTGCCATCACCGAATGCATTCTCTCTGTGGGACCTTAGTAGACTCTGTGTCCTGACTGAACAGGCGTTGAGAGGGAACTTATTCCATTTTCCCAAATTATAATTATAATATTGTTTGCTTGAATGTAATAGATGAATAGACCCAGATATATCTGTAAATGCTCCATATTCTTTTCCATCCCTTCTTCTTTTTCCTTTTTTTAAAAAAAATTAAATTAGAAACAAGCTTGTTTTACATGTCAATCCCAGTTCCCATTCCCTCTCCTCCTTCCAGCTCCCCCTACCAACCCTAACCCATCCCCTTTCTGTTCCCCAGGGACGGTAAGGCTTTCCATGGGGAATCTTCAAAGTCTGTCATATCATTTGGAACAGGGTCTAGGGCCTCCCCGTGTGTCTAGGCTGAGAGAGTATCCCTCTGTGTGGAATGGGCTCCCAAAGTCCATTCGTGTACTAGGGATAAATACTGATCCACTACCAGAGGTCCCATAGTATAGCACAATTGCAGACCTGGTTCTTGTCTGTATTCTACTCCTATGCATCTGACCACAGGAAAGCACTTCTTTTAACTTCATAGTCTCATTTGGAAATAAGCCAGGTGGTTTACTCATATTAAATTTTACAGTTTGGAAAGCCAACCCAGTAAGGAAGGCCATGTAAATTGTTTGTCTGTTCAACACTGCTTGGTGATTAAGTTAGGCCTGAATTGCTGCTTGTTACATGGGTTAGGGAGATACACACAAGTGGGAGTGCAAATCATCTCTCTCCACACAAACTATGACACACTAGGGGGGAAGAAGAAAAGATATGTAGGGCAGAAGTACAATGTGACTTTAGGAAGTGTCTCTGATCGTCTAAAAGCTAGCCACTTTGATGATGAAGCTGTTGAGCCCTTCATAACATCAATCCTAGTAATGAATTAATACACCTTAGCATCATGCCCCTTCATTTGGATGCCCAGCACCCTCTGGAACAGTGCTCAGGGGAGAGATGGGACTTGTAGGACACAGATGGCTTTGCTAGAACCACACATTGTTGCTCCATAGAATATTTTTAAATCTTTGAATTACACACACTTTTTTTTTTTAAATTGGGAATTCTTCAGATTAAAATTCAAGCTTCTAGTTTCTTTTTTAAAGGCAGAGTCTCCCTCTGGCCATGTTGCACACACATTTCTCCATGGTAACATGAGACAAGCTGAGCAGCATCTGCTGCATTTTCCAAACTTCTACAGCCCTACTAAAACACTTTGCACAGGCCAGTTACCTTCAGCCCCCATGTACTTGTGAGGCTGCACTACTGTCCTAGAGGTGGTTTTTCGGCTGCCTGCCCACTATGCTCACAGGCTCAATGTTTTCCCAGGACCGACCCTGCACTCCACATGCAACAAGTGGTGCATTCTGGGAAGGACCTGAGCATAGTCAAGAGCAGCCTCCTAGACGCATTGGACTGTCAGCTACAGACGTGTATAAATACAGAAAGTGGAAAATTCATTTTCCTTCCTACTAAAGATTAAATGAATTACTGTGATTTTTTAAGTAACAAATTCTAATCCTAAACTCACAAAACATGACTAGAATAAAACTTCAATAGTCAAAAAAAGAAAACAATAGTCCAAAAGAAAAAAAAGATTATTCTAAAAAATCACAACTAATTTTCCAGGAAGAAAATTTACTCCAAGAAAAAAATTTTGTTCCTGGTCTCAGAGTGAAAGGTGCATTTTTTTTTTCAATAAAATAGGTATATTGTAGAGTTAGAAAAAATTTGAACACATGGAATAGTAACTATCAAAATTATTTTTATCTTGACTTTAAGCAAAGTTTGAGTTTTAACTTACTGAGCATAAATATTGTTTTCTAAATGTAAGCTATCTATGAGTTTGGAGAAATATATGTAGTTCTATAAGCACCATTGCAAACAAGAGCAATTCCATCAGCCTGTGCTGGACCTGCCATCTCTTGTTGAGTCAGTCCAATGCCCTGGAAACCATTGTCTTTTTTCTGTCAATATAGTTTTACCTTCACCACAGATAAATTCATATGCATTACTTGTTTCTTTTAATATAATGGTTTGAGTTTACATCTATAAGTAGTTTGCTCTACTCTATTAGTTTGCCTCTATTAGTAAATCTTTTTTTTTTTTTTTTTTGAGACAGGGTATCTTTGTGTAGCTCTGGCTGTCCTGGAACTAGCTCTTCTGTAGAACAGGATAACCTTGAACTCACAGATATTCACCTGCCTCTGCTTCCTGAGTGCTGGGATTAAAGGCGTGTGCTACCATAGACAGACAAAGTTTGAGAATTTTCATTCATAGTTTTAGTAACACACTTTCTATTTTTTGATTGAATTCTCAGAAGTGTTGTCATTAGGTCATAAGGTTTGTGTTGACTGCCAAACATCAACCATCAAAGTTTTGGTAGTTCCAGGTACTTAAAACGTTGACATGGTCAGGTTCTAGAGGTTTTAAAATGCCAATTGATGTATATCTATTTTAATTAGCATTTCTGTATAAAATACTGGTGTGCATCAATTTGTCTATGCTTATTTTCTATCTGTACAAGTTTTTTTCCTGATAAAATGCTCAAATTACATGTCTATTTCAAAATTTCTTTATATTTTGTCTGGTTTCTGTATTCTTTATTGGGTGTGTGCTTTCTGAAGATGTGTGGGAACCATCATTTATATAGATTTAAAGCAAACAACAAATTTCAAAACAAAGCAGAATTAAGTAAAACTCCATTTGCATATAGTGGAAAATAAAGACTCACAAGGTTGTTCAAGAAGCTTCTAGACATTAGAACAGGATGAAGCACTGAAGAGGGTAACAACAGATAAGAAACTTGTATTCATAACTGAACACCCTGAACTCAGAAAATATGCCATTCTTAAAGCTGAAAGGTACACAGAGTAGTGGAGGGATTAAATTGATTTGAAAAGCTTTTTTAAAAGCAGTTAAAAACAGGTCTGTTAATCCACTAAAAAAAGAGAGAGGGAGTATATTGGTCTCAAATACATCTTCCACAATTCAAAATGAACAAAGGAGCAATATTCTTATAGTTACATTTTTCAAATATTGGTCAGTTATTGAGTCATGAAATAAATTTAGGAGACTATTACAAGCATTTAAGTATAGAGGGGCAAAATAAAATTGCAATATAGATGTATGTAGCAAAAGTATATTTGAGGTGAATGTAAGTAAGTGTGCACACATACTCAGACAATGATATAATAAATTTTGGGGGCCTATAGGAATTGCTCAGTGGGTAAGGAGCTTGCTATTAAAGCATAAGGACCTGAGGTTAGATCTCCTATACTCATGTAAAAAGCTGATGTGGCAGCACTTGCCTGTAACCATAGCATGGGGGGGTGGGGAATAGGGGGGATGGAGATAGGCAGTTCTTGCTGCCCAGCCACTCTACAATGAAACATTCTGTGAGAGACCTTGTCTAAAAACATAAGGTGGAGAAAAATTGAAGAAATAACCCTATGACCTCCACATGCACGTACATAGGATGTAACCTTCCAGACACATATTTATACAAATGTATAGTGCATGTACATACATAGACACATATACACACAGAAGATATCTGTCATGGGTTGTCTTTGAGATATAATTGACCATGACAAACAAACAACAGAGTCAATCATCCAGATACTGCTTCTGAAAAGATACTCAAACAAATATTATAGTTGGTTCTAATTCTTTAAAGTATGGGATGGAAATATTATTAAGCAAAATGTAGCAAGTCCTCGTGTCAGTCACGTTTCTAGTTTCCAATAGCAAAAATGAAGTTCATTTAGCTCAGGTGTGCTAAATAAGAAAAGTATCTGTTGGATATTGTCTTAGTTAGGTTTTTTTTTTCTGTGAAAAGACACCATGACCATGGCAACTCATAAGGAAAACATTTAATTGAGGGGGCTCACTTACAGTTTCAGAGGTTCAGTCCACTATCAGCATGGAGGAGAACATGGTGGCATGGAGGCAGACATGGTGCTGGAGTTGAGAGTCCTTACCTCTTTATAGCAAGCAACAGGAAGTAGACTGTCACACTGAGGGAAGCTTGAGAAAAAGACATGTACACAGATGTACCACATATGTACATTGTGTGCTAGATTAGATTATCTAGTGCTGTGTAACTTGTTGCCTACTTACCTTGTGATTTGAAGCAGTATTGTAGCACAATGGATAGCAGCACAAAGCAGGATAAAAGCTACCCTGGGACTCCCATTGGGTGGTTGGGTAGTAGAGTCAGTTATCTTATTGTGAACACCTTTCCCTGACATACTAAACAGCATAATTTTAGTGAGTTGCAAACACCAGTGTCACACCACAGGGATTTTATCACCCAATGAGACATAGGAACACCTTCAACAGAGTGTGTATCTCTGCTTTCAGAGTGCAGCAGGGCAGGGAAGATATTCTCGTTTGATTACTCCATCTTAACCTAGAGGCTACTTCTTAGATTTGCTATTGTCTTCCTTACTGCTTTGTCTTCTTTACATCTTACTAGCCAGTTCATAATTTGGTTAAGACATTGTTTTGACTGTGATTTTTTTTGTAATTGTAATCCTTATCTATTTAAATTATTATGAGGCTTATTCTTGATGAATCCAGACTTGCGTGAACTATTCATCAAAGGAATTTCCAAAAGAACATAGACTTTTCCATTGCCATTGCCTGGTTTATTTTCCAAAACTCAAAGGTAAGCTACAAAGACTATACCTTTTGGATACAGGATTTGATGGAACCGAGCTGGGGCTGATACTAATACTATCTCAAAGTACTACACAAGTTCCCCAAAGAGAAAAGTATTCAATAGCCCTACCTAGATGTAAAGCCTATGAACCACAATAATGGCCCACGTGGCAGGATATCTCTAAGTGTAGTGCTTACTTCTTGGAAGTGGCCAGTGGTCATCTAACTAGACTTAGGGCCTACTCAATAAAAAGGGAATTCATGCTGAGTATTGTAAGCCTAGCCAATTACTCAAGGCTGGTTAGATAATGGAGCCTAGAGGGAAAACCTAATTAACACCACTCTCCTAATCCAGCATAATTTTAACTGCATTCTAAATACCTCCTTGTCCTTATACCCACAGGTAAGTGTACTTCTCATCCCTCATCAAAGAAGCCTCTGTTTTCAGCAGATGAAGACAATTACAAAAATTCACAACTAATCATTGTGTGGATAAAAACTGACCATGGGGTACCCAACCCTAAGTGATACATCTCCAACACAACCCTTATACCTAACATTTAAGGAAAATTAGGGAAGGAGGTGTGGAAAGTTTGCATGAGTCAGGGCTGTGTGCTGCAACATATCGTCTTCTGTATGTGACATGGAAGCTGCACCCATAAAATATCCACAATATGGTTGCGTAAAGACCTACACAGTGACAGCACCATGCAGATGTAAATGGTAGAGATCTCACAAGGTTCCATTCCTAGATGAAGAGCTCAGGCAATTAATGGCAGTTAAGAAAGGGAGATTCAGACTTCTCCAGGGATGAGCCTCCTGATGGGTATCCAATACCACATGGTCAGCTCTAAACATACATAAATATGAGAAATACTACATGAACTTAGCAAGCTGCATGTGTACTCACACACAGACACATACACACACACAAATATATGTGTGAATTATGTATGCATATAACAATGATAATTAAAGAAGAGCTCATGGGACTGAAGAGATGCTCATTGGTTCCAAGAATTTGCTACTCTGGCAGAGCATCAAGGTTCAGTTCCCAGCACATATGGGATAACTAAGAATTGTCCTTAACACTGGTTGCAGGAGATCTGATGCCTTCCTATAGCTTCCATGGACAATGCACACAAGGAGTATACTTCCATACATGCAGGCAAAACACTCATGCACATTAAATAAACAAACAAACAAAGAAATTTTAAAGTAAAATAGGTCATGAACTTGAGAAGAGGTTGGAAGACATAGGGGGAGTTGGAAGAAGGAAAATGAGGGGTGAAAATGATCTAAATATGGTACTCGTATATGGAATCTTCAAACAAAAAAGGAAATAAATTCAATGACTGCTTTCCAATGAAGCTTGGTTCCTAATTTTTACTGAAAAGTTTTCAGCTTAAAGAAGCAGAAGAATATCAATAGTGAAATACAAGTCTGTTATTTGTCTCACTGTGGATGAAATATAATCAGGTTTTTCAAGCTCGTGATGCCATGTTTCACCTCCAGGGTGGAGGTGAACTCTGGAACTCTGAGCCAAGATAAACCCTTCCTTTCTTAAGTTACTTCTGTCGTGGTGTTTGATCACAGCAACACTAAAGGTGACTGACACAAGGTCCTTCTTATAATAGCCATAATACCCATGGCAAAACACTCTTCTTGACCACATATATACAAGAAAACAATTAGACTATAGTAGGCCTTTCAGAGTATATTAAAAAACACCAACTTTGATGTATATTTTGGGTGACATATATAGTCAGAACAATTGGAAAATATCCGCAAACATGTGGTGAGCAAAGGGTTATTTTCCTAAATACCTGGAGTAAATATTGAATTTAAAAATCACACAAAGGATATGAACAATTAATGCATGAAATATATGTAAAAATATACTACATACCCACATACACACATCAGAGCTTTGGACAGAACTTATTCTAATTCTGTTTGTCCTGAAGTTGTGAGGCTTTTCAGTCTTTCCCCTTCAATTCCTTCAACATCACCAACTAGGCAATATCAGCATCTTTGTTCACATCAAAACACCAAAGGCTTCTTTGAAGGAATACCATGTGCCTGTGAAATGGTTCACATTATCATTTCCTCAAGAGCAATCAGGTCTAAGGTCAAGAGGATGCCTCTTATCTGCAACTTTATGGATCCTAGTGCAGAACACAGGATGAGAAGTAAAGAATGAGAAGGTATTCCTGTTGAGAACTGGTACTGAGTGCCTTGAAAATGCTTCTGGATCAATCCTTATGTGCACTTGACTAGACAATGCTGACTTTGTCATCAGTAAACATCTGCTTTGTTTTGCAGCACTGATAAGCTATATTCACAAACATCCTCCAGTTTTGTGCTCACATCCAATCTGGGCATCTGGGCATCTGGGCATCTGGGCATCGGCTCTATTTTAAAGAACAGGACACAAAATTCAGGGAGATCACTAACATTTAACATTGTGAGACTGTAACATCTTTGGCAGCCATTGGTGTGTGTGGTTTTAATTTTTGCTTCTCTTATGACTAATGAGACTGAACACTACATACATGATTTAAAGACATTTGAATTTGCTTCCATGTCCATGTGCTCTATTGTGTCCCCAAGAGTTTTGCTGCTATTCCTCCATGATTGGACTGTCTTCTTTATATGTCTCAATCCTAGTTCTTTGCCATTTATATCTGTACAAAACATTTTCTCCCATTATTTCTAAATCATGTTTTCCCATTGTTTTAATTTTTATGAAGTTATTTTATTATTTAGGAAAATAGCACATGCCTTATGGGATGGAATATATCCTAAATGGAAACACCTTAGCCATACAATTTTAAAACAATTTTGAAGTTTCTCCAACCAAAAATGGTTGAATGCTTGCTTGGAGTTAAGAATGATCTAAGATCTTACTTGGCATAGTCCTTTGTGTTCATTATCAATCATATACCCTCCAATAACATTTTTCATAATTATTGTGATAACTATATCTTCATGTAATTAGGAATTCATGTGTTTAATGATTATCATCTAAACTGTTAAACCTGTGAAACATATGTTAGGTGAATGATTACATGAATATATATATATATATATATATATATATATATATATATATATATATTGGTTTTTCGAGACAGGGTTTCTTTGTGTAGCTTTGGAGCCTTATCCTGGCACTCGCTCTGGAGACCAGGCTGGCCTTGAACTCACAGAGATCCTCCTGCCTCTGCCTCCCCACTGCTGGGATTAAAGGCGTGTGCCACCAACGCTTGGCTTACATGAATATATTTTAATGGTTTGCTTTTTGTTTTGTTTTGTTTTGTTTGTTCTTCTAGTTTCTTGAGACAGGGTTTCTCTGTGTAGCACTGGCTGTCTTGGAACTCACTCTGTAGACCAGTCTGACCTCAAACTCACAGAGATCCTCCTGCTTCTGTTTTCCAAGGTATGGAATTAAAGGCGTGCACCACCATGCCCAGCTTAATGTATTTTTAAACTTACTTTTCTCTCACATTACTTCTGGACTGCAGTTTTCTCTCCTTCCATCCCTCCAAGTCTCCCCTCCCCCATACCCATTGCTCCCCTGTTTCCCTTCAGAAAATAACAGGCCTCTGAAGGATGTCAGTCAAACACAGCATACCAGGTTATGCTTGTCTATACATAGTCATTATATTTAAATTCTCTTTAGAGATGATTTATCACCAACATAGACCCACAGTAAAATGAATAATAAACAAGTGTGCAGAGTATGTGCTCAAACACTTCTTACTCTTCTCTGGACTTCCCCTTTAATCCATCTCTTCCAGCCAGCTACCTCCTTCAGAGGTTATGTGTGTACTCAGTGCTTTAACTGTTTTGCCCTGCTGGATTCAGTTAGCCAAAAATGGCTGCAGATGGTGAAGAGAATGGCAAATAAAATGATAGCCCCTCCCAAGTTCAGAGCTGGGCCAGGGAAAGCTGGAAGGGAAGAACATTGACAAAACCTCTATCATCCAAAGGAGACACCTTATGCCGAAGCAAGCAGGCTGAGGAAGCTGGGATGCTTAAGGCAATACCTTCCAGCCAGTCACAGGCTTCCACTCTTCTGCCTCAGCCAATGTTCAGAGTGAACACTTAGGCAAAGGGCGCAGCTTCTCAGCCTCCTCCTCCCTCTTCAGAAGTAAAGTAACTGCTGATTTCTTTTTCTGTGGGGGGTGGTTGGAGGGGGTTCCAGACAGGGTTTCTCTGTGGCATTGGAGGCTGTCCTGGAACTAGCTCTTGTAGACCATTCTGGTCTCGAACTCACAGAGATCCACCTGCCTCTGCCTCCCGAGTGCTGGTATTAAAGGCATGCACCACCACCAGGTTAACTGCTGATTTCTTGTGACATTCACTCCCTCCTAGATTTCTGAGCAAATCTCTATTGCCTCATTACACAGCATTTCACCTTGGAAGGTACCATCATTCCCGTATGCTTAACCTTTCTTTCCTGTCCTCTCCCCAGTTTGACTTTGCTGAATACCAACCCTGGAGTGATTGCTTGTCCTCAGCTGTGAGCTTCTTCCTGACCCATATTCATGCTTCAGTCTCCTTCACAGGCCCAGTGGCATCTGAGATAGGTGTCCTAAGCACAGAAGCTCAGTGGCCCTGAAGGAATTGAATCAATATATGTGATACAGTTTTTTACAAATGTCCCTATACAATTCAATGCAAAATTTCTCTGAAGTAGGATTTTCTGGTTTAATGAATGGGAATACCCTATTCCTAGTCAAATCTAAATTTCACATAAACAGTAAGAGTAATTTTTAGTGTAGTACATCTGATGCAACCTTTTATCTGTATTTTGTCTGCCAAACTCACTCCAAAATCAGTTGAGCAGTTCAATTAAACAATTCCCCTAATCTGCATGTCTTTGCCCTAAAAACAAAGTTCTAATCCTTTAATGGCTTTGGTCTGTACAACAGCCCATCAGTTTCAAAACTGGGCATTTTGACTCATCTTGAATCAGTGCAGGAAGCATTTCACAGTGGTTGCTAGGTGGCAGATCTCCACTTGGGAAAACATTTTTCAAACTCGATTGTAGCTGCTGGATGATAGTGGCTTGGTAGTGAGCCTGGATGTGCACAGCATAGAAAGCTTTACTATGGTACTACCTTTTTTTTTATCCAATTAAAACTCGATGGCAAAAGAGACCTTGAAAATACATCTAAAAAGATTTTCTTTCTATCAAAACCTTGAATGCCTGATAAACAGAGAACTAAATAATCACAGGGCTCAATTTATTTCAGCATTTTTTTCTCCTGCCGGAGTTTTGAGATAGGTAAGAATAGATTTCTTCCAAACAAATCTGGGCAAGAGAAAACTTGAAAGTACCGACCAGTCTTAAGTATCCCCACATTATTCTTGATATAATTTCACCTGGAAAGTGGAATGCACACACAGAATTTGGTTTATCTTGAGTTCTTTTGCAAACAGAACTCACCACACAAAGGAGCAGTGTGGCCTATTCAGATACACCTTTGTTCAATTTACTTATCAAAGTTCACAGAACAAGAGTTGTGACTCAACATGCTGTTTCATTAATCCAGGAGAAAACTTAGAATACAAGGAAGCTCAGAAAATGAAGTGAATAGACACCGTGAAATAATCACCAAAGGAAAAATGACATTGATAATAGCATCCACAAGGAAATATCCATAAAAAGGACCAGTCCTGCTTACAGCATATTTGTGTGTGATTTCATCATTATGATTGTTTGGAGTGATCAGTCAGCAGCCAATAGAGCTAAGGTTTTCTTTATTTAGACCCACCAGTCAAGTGCAGGCCAAAGAGAGAGGGAGGGAGCTGGAACCAGCGCCAGTAGCTGGGGGAGCAGAAGAGACCATGCACCCATCTGCAGACCCCTTAAGAAGCCTTTCTACATCAGCCTAAGACTTCACCTTACCCCGCCCTCACCGGCGTGTTCTGGCACACCTGTCCGGGTACCTGGAGTGGGACTAGAGTCTCCCTACATGATTGTGTATTAAGTATAGCAGCATTACACCATACCCAAACTGTGTTCAATAAAGTATTCAAGTTTTGCCTATTTATTTATTTATTTAACTACTTTACCTACCCTGGTACCCTGTGCATAGAAGGAATAAAGCAATGGATTATGGGAAAGATAGAACTTAAAGGAACTTCACATTTTTTTCCCTTAATGTACCATATTGTGACTGCTGAGATATCCAACCTTATGGACTGAACAACTACTGGATTTTCAGCCTTTCTGTCATGAAACCATTGTGGACTACCTGGACCACAGCCTGCAAGCCAGTCTAATAAATTCTGCATATATATGTGCATAAATATGTAGGAAGTTTTCTTTTTTGCAGCAGTTGCTGGAGGCAAATAACTGGGCAAAGTGATGAAATAACTGACCGATGGAAACAGAGCCCTAAATGGAACATCTGTATCAACCCTTCCATGGCTCAGGGAACAAAGCAGAAGAGGGGGTAGAAAGAATATAAGCACTTAGGAAGCAGGTGAAGCACTGACTGGTTTAACAGTGCTCGGCCAGTCTTCTTTGAGGTATAACATGGCCCCTACATTCACAGACTCAATACATATAATTACCTGTACAAGATCTGTAGAGACTGGGATCCTCCACGTTCTTTCATGGAGGGGAGAGAAGCTCGCAAAGCTTCACCACTCTCTGAGGATTTATACCCAGCTAACCATGGCTGGGAGAAAGAGAGACACTTTCTTCAGTTGTATAACCATTGGTAAGTTGCCCATACTTCTGTAAATAGCCCTATACCCAGTTTCCTATAAGCAACCTTAATTAAGCCCATTGAGCACCCTTAAAGAAAGTCTGACAATGGAAGGGGAACTAGTTGAGACGAGGGAGGGTATTGGTTAGACTGGAAGGGAGACAGAGAGAGCCTAATGAGGAATGAACATGATTAAAATGCATTATGTACATGTGAGTATGAAAGTACCGTAATCAAGCCCATTAAGTATAATTAATACCTGCTGGTAAAGTGTTTAAGTAAATAAAACAAAGCCACAGAACGTAGGCATTTAAAGAGATGGGGGCCCTGTTCATCCATGCTATGTACTCAGACTGGAACCCACTGAAGAAAGAAGCTGCTAAAACGCTCATCTCATCCCTGAGAGTCAAGAACAGCTCGCAAACCTGACTGCAGCGGCTAGACCTGTCAACTTAGAGGTTTCTCTGAATAAATTAAGATCTCCTCAAAATGAAATTTGACTTCTCATACACCAAATGTCAATCATCTTCACTATGACTGTGGATTAGCCAAGAGGATGCTTCATGTTCCAGGAAGTGGGAACAAAGGAGAAACCCAGTCCTGCTGATCAAATCTGCCTGTAATTTTCCCTAGGTGTGACCACCAAGAGTCTTCTGTGACCATCTCCATAAATTTTAGCCTTTTCTACGGCCAGGCTGATTTCTCCCGTGCCTTCTCCCATTAGACACACTTCTGTGCTCATAGTTCCCTCCAGCCACTGGATCAGCTACAACAAATTATTCTTATCTATACCTGTTCTCCTCAACTGGTGCTGGGGAAGAGAAATGTCTTCATTTTATGGTTAAGAAACGATGGTCTTTAAGATTAAGTGACTGTTCTTCTAACAACTAGGAAGCAGCAAACACACTGAAACCTAGCTTCCCGATTTCCAGGCAAGTAGGCCCTGTCTTGAAACTAAAACTGCTTAGTTCTCCTTTTTTCCTCCAAATTCTGCCCTATTTTCTAAATCTCTCTCTCTCTCTCTCTCTCTCTCTCTCTCTCTCTCTCTCTCTCTCTCTCTCTCTCTCTCTCTCTCTCTCTCCCTCTCTCTGAAAATTCCTGCAGGGAAGTAGTGGTGTATACCATTAATCCCAGCACTCTGGAGGCACAGGCAGGAGGATCTCTATGAGTTTGAGGCCAGCCTGGTCCACAGAGCAAGTTCTAGGGCATCCAGGGCTATGCTAGAAAAAAACAAAACAAAACAAACAAATGTACAAAACAAAACAAAAATCCCCTCCTCACTTGTAGTTAAATGCCTGTTCTGCTTACTGACTGTTGTCTATTAGCCCTCAAAGCTGGATTTCCTGCTCATAAAGATAAAAACCTTGTAGTTTAATGGTTTTAAATGGAAGCATTGTTAGTGTTAGAGGCCATGGTGGTTGGTCTTCACCTGTACACAATCACAAGGATCATGAATCTAATTTCCTATTCTTTTAATTTTGTATTACGTGTGTGTGTGTGTGTGTGTGTGTGTGTGTGTGTGTGTGTGTGTGTGTGTGTTTGTGTGTGTACTTGGGTATATGGAGGTCACAGAACAATTTTGTGGGAATCACTTTCTTCTCCTTCATCTCTTGGTTCCCTGGCATAGAGTTTAGCTTATCAGACTTAATGCCAGACACTTTTACGCGATGATCCATTTTGCCAGCCCTATTTTTGTTTTGTTGAGAGGGGGTTTTACTCTTCAGCCTAAGCTGGCCTTGAATTCATAACAATGTTTCTGCCTCAGCCTCCCAGATACTGGGATTACAAACATGAGCCACCCTATCCAGCTTCCCCATTTACTGTCTTTAATAATCTCTGCTAATCTTATATATGGAAACTACAATCTTGTGACTTCTGTTTACACTGTTCTGGCTTAGTATATTTTGTGTCTTAACAAGTTGGCTATTGTAGCCTCTCTAAAGTGCTTTTTCTCAATCTCCTTGTTTTTCCTTGTCAGGTAATTTCTCCTTGCTGATTAGTGAATGAAATAAATATTAATGAATTGTCTTATTTTAATGCATATGTAAATATTTTCTGTAACCTATTCATAAGAGATAGCTCATTGCATTAGTACCTTATTTTCATTCTGTTTCTAAAATATTGTTAGGAAATAGGTCAGACTTCCAATTAGAACCCCCTCCCCTTTCCTGGCAGTCTCTTGGATGAATATATTTACAAAAATATCAAGAACAAAGATAACTCTAAAATACTTTACTTTCTACTAAACTTTACCTTTAAAAAAGTTTAAAAGCAACCTGTGACCAAGCCCTAAGCCTGCAGAGGAAAAGTCTGAAAAGGTAGTAATCCTGCCAAGGCCTAAGCTCTGTGGTTTCCTTAGTTCTCTGGGTTATGTAACCTGAATCAGTTCGTGCAGCCCAAATAGTTCCTTGTGGAACAAGAAAGATACATAACAGAAAGGACTGCAGAAAATGAATCAGGACCACCTCTGTTCCTGTTTCCATCTTTGTGGTTCTGCTTAGGACTTGAGAGGCAGACAGTGAGGGTCCAAATAGAGAAGGGAAGATATAATTGATGTAGGGAAAGCAGGAAGGTGTTCAAGCAAGGAAAGATGCCTAGGTGTGCTACTACCTTACCCATACAAAAACAGTTAAGTTATTTTCTCATTCCAACCCAAATATAAGGAATGGTGATAATTTCTCCTGAGTCTTCTAGAGTGGTGGCAGGCAGGTGGTGTCGTTGGCAAGAACATAAGGCATGTCAGACAGATGGGGTTACCTTTTCCTGGGGTACAGGATGAATTAAGAAAAGCATGACAAACAAAGCAGCACCATTTTGCTAACCTCAGCACCCCCCAACCTTCTTCCCTTCATAAATCTTTACTCAGGGAGTACGATAGAGGGCAGAATTTATATGTGGCTGTCACTTCCCATCCCCTATCCTATTTCCTGTAAAAATGGGCAGATTTTATCCAACAATAGGATACTTCTTGTTGTCAAAAAGGTCCAAAGGGACCTACATGAAAAAGACTGCCCTTATGGGGGGTGTGTGATAAGAGTGCTCACAGTAGCAGAGTTCTGACTGCTAAGCTAAAGAGTTCTGCACATAGTCAGATGAGAGATGGCCCAGGCCTGGTCCTTGCCTCCTAGCAATAACTCCTCCACAGTACTGAAGACAGCAGGAGGAGCTCCCCTTCTGGTTCACCTTTCACACAGCCTCCTCCTCAACCACACTGCTTTTTTCTAGTTTGGCTGTGACCCTGGAGTTGGAGGCAGGCAGTGACCTAGAATAATGACATCAGACCCATGGACTCAAGAGTAGGAAGGGACAACTCCACAAAACTTATGCTTACAGCATACTATATGTAGTATGGGCCAGAGAGAGAGAGAGAGAGAGAGAGAGAGAGAGAGAGAGAGAGAGAGAGAGAGAGACAGCAAGATCACAGAAACCGAGATATACACACAGAGAGACACACATACACACAGAGAGGGAGAGACAGACACAGAGAGAATATACATAAACATTGCAGAGGTCTCTATTATTGTCCCAAGGATCATAACTGAATCCTAAGTATCTCTGAGAAGCTAAGTTGTCCTTTGCCAAGCCCAAGGTCTTTTCCTCAGGTGAACTGAAATCACTGGATTGCTGGACCCTTGGAAAACAGTCAGTTTTGAACTTTCCTTCTCCTGATGGTCCATGCTATAGGGCCTCCCCACCAACTTCAACTGAAAATTCTTTATCTTGTTTAATCTAAATTGATACTATTAATATCCAGGTATCATGCCTAATATTTTTAATTTCAATTAAAAACAATCTTATTTTACATACAAATCCCAGTTCTCTCTCCCTCCAGTCTTCCCATGCCCCTCACCAACCTCCATCCCACCCCTTTCCACTTCTCAGTGAGGGTGAAGCCTCCCATGGGGGGATTATCAAAGTTTGACACATCATTTGGGGCAGGACCTAGGCCCTCCCAACTATATCTGGGCTGAGAGAGTATCCCTCCTTAGAGAATGGGCTCCCAAAGCCCTTTTGTGCACAGGGATAAATACTGGTTCCACTGCCAGAGACCACATAGACTGCCCAGGCCCCACAGCTGACACCCACATTCAGGGGTCCTGGTTCAGTCCGTGAGCTGCCATTTGCTCAGGTCATTTCTGATTTTTATTTGTATCAGAAAGGTCCAAATCAGAGACTTAGAAATCAGAAGGACAATCCTGTCCCTACTTAGGACTGACAGCAGTGTCCAAACTGTCCAGAAAGCCCTTGACATCAAGTGGATGGAAAGCCCAAAGAACAGAAGGGTTTTCTACATTTTGGGCACACATGTGCTTACCTGTGCACTGAGGGCAGTACAGGGATCTGGTGTATGTATATTCAAGTTTGCTTAGAGATTAACACACAATGCAAGATGCCTGGGCTATGCATGTCCTCCTGCCCTGCCATGCCCTGCATTCCAGAGATGGCTTCAGGCCCACTGCAAAAAAAGGATTAGAATTCCTAAATTCTTAATTTGGAGTTTTAAACACCAGGATCTTCAACGGAATTAGGAATTTTTGCTCCCTTCCCCCCATACTTAGCTTACTTCTCAATCCACAGCACCTGTGGATGTTATTGTTCTGGTGACTGGCAGACTCTGATTTGGCAGCTACTGCAGTTCTGCAGGTGTGTGCTGCAGCTACCTAGGGGGCCATCCTCAGGCTCTCCAGTAAAGGAACAAAGAGCAACAGCATGCTCCTTTGTCTTCCTTGGGCCCCAAAATGCCCACATCCTTCCCTCTCAGTCTCCATGAGGTAGCCCACTTGGCTACCTATGTATCTTCCAAGCAGAATTCTAAATGAGGATCAGATATGTATACTAGATTGGCATCTAGTTGGCACTTAAGAAATGCCAGCAGTCTAGTCACGCTCCTACATTTTGTTCCTGTTGGAACATCTTTTAGAAGCCCATTCTGTCTTTTCCAACTTGAAATATTTTGGCCCGGTTGTATCCCCTTGACAAAGGTTTCCAAAGAACTGGGAATTTCATTCATATCTTACTCAATTTGAGTGTCTTCTGTTAATATTTTAATGTTTCAGGCACTTGAGACAAGTTATAACCTTCAAACAGACCTAACCCACTGCTTCACTTTTAACTGCACCCAATAAGTATTTGTGAAAAGTGTAACTAAATCAATTAAAGATATATGGACATGTCAGCAAAGGTATTAAGTCTAATCAATATAGCATACTTTAAATTAGCTAAATTACTGTGCAAAATACAACAATAAAGGTAAATACATCCTTCATTATACCACTGGATATTCTAATTGATTCCAATTTGGCCTTTGGATATACTAACAAACCACATTGCTCATGCACTCTTTTATTCCAGTTTTAAACAGTATTTAGTCCCGCTTTTCAATCCCCCTGAAAGTGGAAATTTTCTTGCTATCAAAAAAGTAGCTATTGACAAAGTTACTGGGATGACAATTTAGTTGTTACTGCCTCTGTATTTTTGAATAACACACACACACACACACACACCAGATCCATATAATTATATTGGATAAAAAATTCTGTGTTTTAATCAGAGAATAATAAAGACAACAGATTTGCAATAATGTTTACTAATGGCTAGAAAGAAAATTCCCAGACACAAGACTACAATACAACATGCTCTTAAGAAATACTGTATTATAGCCGGACGTTGGTGGCACATACCTTTAATCCCAGTATTCAGGAGGAAGAGGCAGGTGGATCTCTGTGAGTTTGAGACCAGCCTGGTCTACAAGAGTTCGTTCCAGGACAGCCTTCAAAGACACAGAGAAACCCTGTCTTAAAAAAAAAGAAAAGAAAAGAAAAGAAAAGAAAAGAAAAAGAAATACTGTATTATTGTTGCTATTTTGTGGGAGGAAAGCCACACATATTAATAGCAGTGTAAAAATAAAAGTGTTCTAAAGAAATAGGCTTGGTGTACAAAACTTCAAACAGTTTACTCTGCTTATATTTTTACACTTTTTATACATGCATCATACTAAAATTTGTCTAAGCAAACCTAAAAGTATTTTCTCAGTAAATATAAAGAATTCCATAACACTACACTGTGTCATATTTTAATTAGTTATTAGCTTGGCAACCAATTATGTACGGCTTAGACTTGAAAGTATACAATAAATTAAGTGAAGGCTAAAATATATGCTCAGTCTGCGTGTTCCCAAACTTCCCTTATTGAAAGAACAGCATTTGGTGTTTCACTACTATTTGGGGATTAGGCTGTTGCTCAGGAAGACAGAAGCAGAATCTGGAACTTCTTCATAAACACCAGTCACAACTGAAGAAACAACATAATTTTCGGAAATGCCAACTCCTCATGTCATTACTTACAGCCTTTTAACTTTTTATTTTATTCTTATCCATATCCAACCTTCCATTTATCAATTTCCACACTTACTGAAATTAAATTTATTTTATTAATAAAACTAGCATTATTGATACAAAAATTCCCTATGTTAAGGGCCTGTATATGAACACAGAATCTGCTTTATTCCATATGGAATTGTTGGTAAATTTCTCTTTAAAAATTATTTGGCAAATATTTTGATGCCATTTCTTCTAGCTCACAAACCTTTCTTAGACCAAAGTAAGACCTTCGTTGTACAGCTTTGGTAAGTCTATAAATGTATAAAGAAACATGACAAACATCATCCTTCTTTTACCACCCAAAGCTTGTAAACAGTGGGTTCTCTCATGAATGCTGAGAGCTAGGAGACTTTCTTGTGTCTTGCTAACAACCAATTCTACAGGTCTGATCAACTAAAATAATCTCTCATCTCAGGTTGCCTCATTATTCTTACATACCAGGACTTTCACCAAGACATCGTCAGCTTGGCAACAACAGCTAAGGGAGGGATGTTCATTTCTCTTATTCATCTACTCACTTACTCGACAGATATTTTCATCTACTGTGTGCATGGACCACAGACATTGCTCCTGCCTTCTTTAAGATTACATTGCAAAGGCAGAATAGATTAAGCATTAATATGCAAACATATAAGCATGAAGAGTTACAAATTTAAGAGACCAGGTAGTTTGGGGAAATAAAGAGTAGTGTGTGTTCCTATTCAGGGGGCCTTTGTGATCGAGTGACAACCAGAAGCCAAGAAAGTGAAGGCTCTAAGGCTGTAGACTTGGGTTGGCTAAGTATAGCTAGAGAGGAGATGGGGCTGTAGAGGTAGGCCCACCTTTAGTCTGACTTTTAATCTCTGATAAGGATTTGGAACTCACTCCTTGTACTCTATTTTATTCTACACATTCATTTTCTGTTTATAGTACACGCAATTGCACATTCACATATTTTGTATTTTGTTTACTTTTACTGTGTAACTTTCAAACACACAAAGTCCAAAGATTACGAAATCAATTCCACCTGGCCTCAGAGCCAGTTTCCCTCTGAGTGCACACAAGTAAATCCGTCTATAGTCCACATGGCACTGTTAAGTAGGGGAGTGAGGCTCAATTTGAAGATCGCTAGGGGCCCAGCAGTACCCTCCGAAGTGGTTCACCTTTCCAAGAGTAGCGCCACGCTCCGACGTGATTTAATAACCATTCCAACCTCCTCCTCCCGGGCTCGGAGACCAGAAAGTACACCGTGGCAAAGCTCGCTCTCTCGATCCTTCCCACGCTGTGCTCCGTGCCGCGCCCGCGCCCTCCAGCTGGCCCCTGCGGCGGCCGCCTGCGCTCCTGCAACCCCGTACTTGCGTCTACGCACCCGGCTCAGGTGTGCGCGTCCTCTAGGCAGAGAGGTGAAGGCGGGGAGGTGGGTGGCAAGAGGGAACGATTCGCGGACTCCTCTCCGCAAGATTCCCGGGCGTACAGGGGGCGGGGCCAAGAGGGGCTGGCCCCAGCGTGGGGGCGGAGCCGGCGCCGCGGGCCGCTGCTGCGCCGTGCCGAGCTCTTTCCCCCGCGCTTTGGTGCGGACCCGGGCCACCCACGGGGCCGGGAGCATTCTTTGGTCTGCGCTCTGGACACCCGGAAGGGTGAGCGCGCCGTGAGCCGCGCAGCGGGGGCCCGGTAGAGTGGCGCGGAGCGGGCGGCTGGATGGAGGCACCGGGAAGCGTCCCGCGGCGAGCTGTGGGAGCCAGCTGAACTCTTCCCAAGTGTCCTGCGGGTCGGCTACCCTCTGTGAGTGGGTGGCAGGCTTTGTAGGGTACCGGCGGGCTTTGGGCGCGGGAAGGACGCAGGAAGGACCGGATTCAACCTATCGGCAGCAGCTCGGATCTCTGCCCGCGGTCGCGCAGTGTGGCGGGAGGCGCTGTGCCCGAGAAAGGGCGGGTAAGTGCGGCGCTGCCGAGTCCCGCGCGACACCCGTGTGACTGCCAAGCTGGGAGCCGGCTGGGCTCCCAGACGAGACCAGTTGTCCGGAGCCAAAGTTCCTTCCTCTTAGGCAACCTGAGCAGCTCTCCTTCTCCCGGGGCCGGCCCCAAGGCCCCGCCATGGACAGCGAAAGCGAGGTGGATTTTTCCAGCAACGGCGTCACCCCTTTGTGGCGGAGACGGTCCACCCCTCCTCTCCAGCTACTTGGCCGGAGCAAGCCTCGGCCACAGTCCTACCAGAGCCCCAGCGGACTGTTGATAACCGACTTCCCGGTGGAGGAACTGGCGGCTCTGCCCGTGCCGCAGACTCCCTCCCGTGTGTCCGCCGCCCCGGACGGCAGGATGGTTTCCAGGAGCCCCCAGCTTCTGTGCCCGCATCGGAGGCCGGTGACCAATGGTCGCTCGGTGTCCCCGGACTATAGAGCTGCTTCTCCTCGACTTCGACGACCCAAGTCACCCCTAGTTCTTCACGCGGCGTCGGGCGGCTCCCCGAAGCCCTCCGCTAATGGCACGGTGGCCTCGTCCGCGGCGCTGTTGGGCGCATCTCGGACTCCCGACGCTCCTGACCCGGAGGAGGATCGCACCGTCGTAACTGCCAGTAAGGTATCTTCTCCCATTGCCAATGGCCTTGTCCCTAAAAACGACTCACCTGGCTCAGCTTCACTAACTGGTCAGACGGCTAGGGACTTGGAGCCCGGGTCCTCGAGACTCTCCCCTGCACCCCAGCACAGGTCTTCAGAACAAAAACTGCCGCTCCAAAGGTTGCCCTCCCAAGGGAATGAGCTCCCGAACCCTTCCGTGGTTTTGAGTACCAACAGCCCCGCCGCCCTCAAGATGGGAAAGCAACAGATAATCCCGAAAAGCCTTGCCTCGGAAATTAAGCTGAGTAAATCCAATAGTCAAAATGTAGAGCCCCACAGGAGGCTCCTCAAGGTGCGCAGCATGGTGGAGGGACTGGGAGCACCCCTGGGCCACGAAGGGGAGGAAGGCGAAGTCGACAACGACTTGGACAGCCCGGGCTCTCTGCGGCGAGGCTTGCGGTCCACTTCTTACCGAAGGGCAGTGGTCAGCGGCTTTGACTTTGACAGCCCCACTAGCTCAAAGAAGAAGAACAGAATGTCCCAGCCTGTTCTGAAGGCAGTGATGGAAGACAAGGAGAAGTTCTCTAGCCTGGGAAGGATAAAGGTAGGACTGGGCAGACTCACTTGCCTTCATTAAACTCAAAGTGAACGTGTTTGGGACAAGTGTTGAATGATCATGGCACTTTTGACAACATTCTAGTAAAATGAGTTTAAATCAGTACCCAAGCCCTGGAACAGTACTCTGACTTCTGTTGTTTTGTTTTAGTCACCATGTTCCTTGTTTATAGCTGATTACTATTAATCATTGAGTGTATTTGACAGACTAGTAGCTTAGAACTTGAGTGAGGGTATGAGGTGATATATGCTGATAAAGGCCTAGCAGTTGCACTTATTGAATATTTTTTTCCATTTCGACCTAAAGGAAAAAAGACAACTAGACAGGGGTATTTTGGAGTAGGTGCCACTTTCTTAGACACAAGACATATCTAAGCATAGGGCAAAGCCTGCCTTTGGCAGTCACAATTTTTTTTTTGATTAATCAGAGAACTGGAACAAGTCTATATAAATGTCAAATATGCAATACACAAACAAACCTGTTTCATTTTAGACATATGGTCTTAAAGAAAAGACATAACATAACATTTTATGTACACCCCCCCCCCACACACACACACACTGACACAGCTGTCAAGGATAGCAAAGTTCAGTTTCACAGTGAGAGTGAATCAGGTAGTGAACTGTGTGGAAATGCTGGTCATTTGAGGATTCTTAGTCTGGTTTAAGGGCATGTGGGGGGTGCTGTGCATTTTATTTGACTGTTTGTGAATTGGCATGGGGATTCTCTGCGGTGTGCTTTTGGGAATCTGAGGGATATAACAAAAGGGCACGTTTACTTACAGGCTCATTCATACATAGTTTGCTTTTCTCCCCCCCCCTTTTTTTTTTTTTTGCTTTCCTCTTCTCTTAGAAAAAAATGCTGAAAGGACAAGGTACATTTGATGGGGAAGGTAAGCATTTAATTTTCCAGTTTTCCAATAAAACTGAAATTTATTGCAATTTCAATGTGACACATCAATTATAAGTTCAAAACTAACTGAAGTAACAAAGACACTTGAGATGAAAACACAGAATTGCCCAACTTTGTCTTGGACTCTACAGTGCAAAGCTGTGTTCACTAAGCTAAGGTTTTTACTCATGAGGGAGCATTTTTATAAGCTGATAACTTTTTCAGTTTACATCTTGGGAGCTTCATTCTTCTTTCTTCTTTGCCCTGGCTCCGTCCCCAGCTGCAGAGCAAGCTCTGGCTCTTTAATTGACACTTGGATCTTATGTGGTTTTTCCTTAGGCCACATTTTTTTTCTTCCTTAATATTATTTTCACCATATTTCCACCTTTGATTTTCACTTGTGACTTCCTGTTTTCCTACTAAGTTTCTCCTTTGGGGAAATGCAGCTTTTCTGGTGGAAAAAACAACAATCTTGAGAATTTGTGACTTGTATATTATTTGTTGTTAAGGATTTCAAAAGCACAAGCAGACTCAGCCAGGTGTTCACATGCTAATCAGATTAGTAGACTCTGTAAATAGATGGGTCAGGTGTCAGCCAACTGGAGCAGCATGAAGGGGCAGTCTCAGGCCTTCCCCTGAGACTCCTGGGGACAGTGAGTGGATTTACTTTCATGCTTTTACCTTTATGTAAAAGCATGAAAGCTTTCTACCTTTATGTGAAAATGAAGGAAAGTATGCCCCACTGTAAGAAAAGCTAAAGGAAAGCCATGTAGATTTAATATTTAATTTGGGTGATTGTAAAATAGTTCCTGCATAACTGCAAATGGGTAATCAATGAAGTCATTGTACTAATTGTAGAAAGTTTTGGAGAAGAAACCCAGATACAGTATTTTGGCTAATTGGGATAAATTCGTCTCCTTGATTTTATAAGTGCAGAAATCAGAAGCTCTGAGAATACTAGTAACTGGTCCCCATGACACCTCTGGCGACCCAAGCTCTGGGGCTCAGGGCTGCTGCTTCATGCACTGCTGTTTCCTAGACTATTATTGTATGACTGTGAAGCCAACAACCCTCCACTTTATTTCCTTCAGAGGATGCTTCTTGCATCTTGGAGTTTGAACTTGATTCTGTTTATGCCTTAATGGATTGGAAAATTTGAGTGTTTTAAAGTCAGAATAGGCAGTCGTGTGTTATCTCCTTGTATCAGCTGTTTCTGGGTATCTTATCTGTCCTTATACATGATGGTATAGACATCCTTTTTTGACACATGTAAGTGAAGACTACATGATTCTTAACAGTTAATGGCCTGAAAGAATGCACCTGTAAGGCAATGTTGTCCAACAGAGAGAACTTGTGGTGCTGGGTTCTTGATGTTTCTAGTCATCAACTGGGTGGCAGAGACACAAGAACTGTGCATCATTGAGCCCTATCTCATGTGAAATGAGAGTTATATGACCATAGGCCATTCTTTTGTGAGAATGAGTGAGAAATCGTATCAATGGTGTTATACATATGCTTTGTGCCTCCCCCAGGAAATACTTTATAACTGCAGAAACCAAGTTTGACTTACTTATTTGCATATGTAGGACAGCCACAGAATAGTAAAGTCTTGCATAGACTCTGCAGACTACTGTAGGCACTGTACACACAGAGATATCTGTGGTTGCCAAGAGAAGAAGCAGATGTGGGGAAAGTCTTTCTAAGTCCCTAAGCCCTCTATACCAAACTCAGAATCTTCCCCCTCATGACTGAGTCTCTTCTGATGTTCCTGTCTTCTGCTTTCTAGCTGTATAATGGGAGGGTTTTGAAAGCTTAAACCTACTTCTGTCTCCCAGAAGATCCAGTCTGTCACCAGTCTATTCTAAGTGGCACAGCTCAGTAGTTACCTATCAGTCACTAGTCCACTGGCATGTCTGGGTAGCTAGTATTTGCTACCATTGAGTCAAACTGGCACATTGAAGCAAATCTGTTTCTGGTGGGTTACCTTGCATTCGGGATAAAATACAATCGTTACAGTGTGAAAGAAACCAAATCCTTCTGAACTCAGGATAAAATCTAATTCTTTTCTTTAGATTATTTAGATTTGGACTTTGTGGCTCATCTCTGTAAACAGGTCTTGCATTGTTTGACCACCTGGTACAACTGCCTTGACCTTCATTGGAGCTCCTAAGGTTTATATTTCTTCTTGCTTCAGAGTGTGTCCATCTCCTTTTTCCCTGAGCTCTGTTGCTTTTTTACTTTGAGAGCTTAGATCTTCCTCATTGATGCCTCTCTGACTCCCAAGGCTGTATCACACTCTGGCAGTTCTATCAGTGCAACTCTACACACATATCTTCCCTTTTGTCGCTATGTATTTATGTGACATCATGGGCCCTCAACCCTTCAATAACTTGTGATCCCCTTGGAGCAAATATCAGGGTTCTTTTAGTGGCCCAATATGACCTGCCTGCACTCACTCTCACCTCTCACCTTTGTGATTCCAGCCCTCTGCTGGTACTCCCACCACACTGGCCTTGCTGCTTCTTGTCCATACAGACATAGTAGGCAGACTCCTGCCCCAAGGTATTTGTACTTATGGTTCACTCCCCTGAAATGGGAGATGGCTCAGCAGATAAAGTGTTTGCAGCACAAACATGAGGAACTGAGTTTGTATTACCCAAACCCACATAAAGCCAGGTGTGGTAGAACACATGTGTAATCCAAGTGTTCGTGTGTTCAGCTGATGTGTGCAGCTGTGACAGAAAGCCTGTGGCCAACAAGGTGGACAGCATAGACAGACAACAGACATTGTCAGGTATGCTGTTGTATCCCTGTGTGATACACACATACACACACACACACACACACACACACACACACACACACACACACCTATTTCTCCAACTGTACAAATGGCTTGCCTTCTTACCTCTTATGTCTTGCCTTAATTATGTCTTGGGAGGCCTTCCTAAACTACCCTACTTAAAATGAACTGAACTTTTGTCCCAGAATTCCTACTCCTTTCTATCATTTGTTTTTCTCCATGACAACATGGAGAAAATTATATTTGAAATACTATGAAAGTTAATTGTTTATTTCAGTCCTCCTTCATTTTATGTAAGCTTCATGAACGTTGAGATTTATCTTTTTTTTTTTTTTTTGTCCATTGTATTCCTAGTTGCTTAGCAGTTGCTGGCATCTAGTAGGCATTTCCTAAATGTCAGTTGGATGAATAAATGCATTAGTATGGAGTTCATTCTTTTTTACTAACTTATCAGTTCATGAAGGGATAAGAAGTATCTTTTCCCTTATTTTTAGAAAAATAAGGTTTTATAGATGTACAGTAGATGTTTGCTAAACAGATAATTGAATGGACAAATAATAGACATTGAAGAAAACATAACATGGATTCATTTTGACCTGAATTACAATGGGTGATGCTGATCATCTTTCATCATATTGAACAGAGACATTGCAACTTTGCTTTAGTTGGAATGTCATATACTCTTTGGTGACAAAATATATTTGTTTTTTCCAGCTATTAATTAAGTCAGTACTAAACATTGTATAGAGGTAGACCTTTGTTTAGAGCAAGTAGCATGGCTATTGGGGGCAATCAGTGACATATCTGGTTTGTTTTCCTGAAGAAAATGCAGTGCTGTATCAAAACTACAAAGAAAAGGCCCTAGATATCGACTCTGATGAAGAGTCAGAGCCCAAAGAGCAGAAGCCAGAGGAAAAGATTGTGATTCACCATAAGCCACTGAGATCCACATGGAGCCAGCTCTCTGCGGTGAGTGTTTGCATTCTTCTTTTCCATCTGTGGGAGGAAAAGGCCAATTTGTGGAAATCGCGCATGAATGTGGCCTTTATATTTTTCTACCAATGATCCTGTAATTCACAGAAAAAAGACTCTTCAGATTATAAAATGTTTCTGGAAACTGCAGACGTTAATAAGGACATGAAGCTTGGCACTTCTGATCAGGAAAGGCAGGGTTGATCAAATGGCATGACATGCCTTAGACTGATGTAGTGAGGACTCAGTAAATTCTCACTCTGCCTTCCTTTTTCTTTTTAATACAGTGTGCATATAGTGATAATATACCCCAGATATTTTCATAATTGGCTATATGTTTGTGTATAAATGTGTTCTATGGGTATGTACGTATATTTGTGTGACATGTAACAATGGGAACTCAATTACATTTATTTCTTAGACATTTTATTTGATATAAACATGGATATTTTCTTGAGTTAGTTAATGAATATCCCTTCTCTGTGTGTCTTCTGCGTATGTTGTTTGTAATAATGTGTAATTTCTTCTTTGTGGGTCAAACATACTTGGTTTTTAGCCACAGTCAGTTTTCTTCCTGGCTTATATAAAATGCCATGTGTTTCTCTGTTTTCATAATGGAATTTGGGCATACTATGTCTGACTGCCTGACACATTAGCAAGTTGAAAGGACTTCCTGTGGCTAGACATGGGTGGTAAAGACATTGCATCAAAAACAGGTCAGTGACGCTCTGAGTGTCTTACGTACTACCGGGACAGGGACAGCTCCCTCTTAAGCCATGCTGAGTGTTGTTCAGTCATGATTCTCATGGGCTTTGGGAAGCCACTAGCATAGCAAATATTTGCTAAAGGTAGGGGGAAAACTTCTGGTTCAGACTATGTCTCTCCTTGTCTAACCTATATGTAACTTCAAAGTCTGGATCAAGTCCCTTCTCCCCATCCCTTTGCAGACAGGGTCTCACTATGTAGCTCTGGCTGACCTGGAATTCCCCATGTAGACCAGGCTATGCTGGAACTCACAGAGATCCACCTGCCTCTGCCTCTTCAGTCTTAGGACTGAAGATGTACGCCATCATACCTGGCTGTCTGCTTCTCCTAATATTGTTCTAGAAAAATTCTGTTCCTTTCTGGTGCTTCCAAGCTGTGGTACCTATGATTATGCCCAGAATTATCCTGCTGATTGATAGAGAGCCACAAGGCAGTCAGTGAGAATCAGTGATTCTTTTGAATGTGGGTAATAGGGAGTAGGGGATTGTGATGGGCAGGCCCCTATAAATTGGACAACTACTTCTTACCTTAAGTCAGGAAACAACAAAGGCTCATTATTGCCAGGTCCTCTGATACAGAAACCCAGACTTTGATTTGTATTATCTGAATTTAAGTATTAGGGAAATGTTATGTGAAGTCTGCAAAATATCTGTATCTCTCCAGGAATAGTGTGCTGCTTCTGTGGCATTCTTAGGATTTTTTGTATGGGGCTAGATAGTAAAATGTCTCCAGAAAGTTGGTGTATTAGTAATATTATACTCTAATACAACCATCTGATGATGCATGTATCAAAATAGATACCTGGAAAATGTGGCTATAAGTGATTGTCGTTCAGTTCATTCATGTGTTGAAGTGAACCGTTTGGTAAAGGATATGGGAGAAAACACCTGTTTTTGACTTTTCTTTTGTGACAGCAGCTGTACTTGCTGTAAGCCTAAGTCCTGGGAATGGTTCTTTAACTCTGGGCAGAGATTCGGACTTCTGTGTCACTTACAGTTTCATCCAGCTTAACTTCAGCACTGAAAAGGAGGCTGCCATGTTCCTGACCTCCTGGTGTCTGGCTTTCATTGAGATGAACAAACACAGATGCCATTAAATTGTACTGTATATTCCTCAGCACAGCTTTGCCTATGAGCTTGTGTTTTTACTTGGTCAGGAGAAAATGTGCTGATATACCTTTAACCTCAGAGTGTGGCATCTTAGATTTGAATATTCCTGGAAGCACATGTGTATTTATCGTATTCTTTGGCTGCCAAATGATTAGACTTTTGCCGTATGTATGTATGTATGTATGTATGTATGTATGTATGTATGTATGTTTCAGTATAAATCTGCATTTTCTTTGCATCCTCTGTATTCCCTTTCATTCACATTTTATTTTATCATATTATAAAGTGCTGTTAACATTTAGAAAAGTTTTTAAAAAAAGCAAGCAGACATTCATAAAGGTAGTAGATCTCCATGTACCCACCAACTATAAATAACGAATATTAATATTTTAACGCATATTTTTCAGCTTCTGTTTTTGAGGCAATCCAGGTCAATATCCCTGCTGCCCTGATTCCCTTCTTTTCTCTCCAGAGAATCACTACCATGAGGGTCTTTGCCTTTTCCATATGGTTTTCCTTTTTTCTAAAATTCTTATTAAGATAGTCTTTCTGTTTAGCCGAGGGTATCCTCATTTATCTTGTCTTAATCTTCTGAGGGCTAGGATTACCTGAGGTGGACTAGTACAAAGTTGAAACCAGCTCTGGAGCTTAGCAGAGTGGATACTGTCATACTAAAAGGCAGTTGCTAGAAACTTCCCGTTAATAAATGTACACATTTCAGTCAGGACTGTAAGTAGAGGAGACTCCCTGAGTAAGTAGCACGGGCATAAGTGGCTATGGTCGCTTCTCATCTGTCTGCCCTCGTGTCCTGATGCTTCCTCAGAGAGTAGAGGCAGTACCGAAGGCGGTCCTCAGAAGACTTCTGCCACTGAGACTGGTTTATCATCTTGCCATGCTTAACTTTTAATGGGTAGTCCCACCTACCATCCTTGCATGTATCACTTTTATCCAAACTCTTCCTTGAATGTGGCCTTGCTCCCTGGAAGAGAACAAGACAAGCAATTTCTAGCAGTTGGCATGATTCAATTTGGCATACATTTAACTTTTTACTTAAGAGGGCTCTGTGTGGGTGCACTTGCGCCTTGGCCACGGTTGAATGTTTAGTTTTGAAAAATCTCTTATCTCTCTTGCAAACACCTGCCTGCCATCTAGTGTGATGCAATTTTCTTATCTGTCGACTGTATGGAGCATGCAGTATGCCAAAGTCTCTTTTGATGTGCAGCAATTTGCTGTAATTTATGGCTGTTATATAAGCTCTTTAAGCATTCATTCTGTAGTGTAATTTATCTGAGTGTTTTTATGCATATGACTCCTTTGATTTCGTTGGGTAGTGCCAGGTAGGAAAGTGCTGGGCTTTGGGCTGCACAGGTGGCAGGCGGTCCTCATTTAAAGGAACTGGGCAGTTTTAACTGTGTTGCTATGATCATTTAGGGATAAAGGAGAAGTAGATCTGTGTCAGAGAAACATAGTAAAGTACTCCCTCATTGGAATGAGCATTTAGATTGCACAGACTTAAAGCCAACTGGTGGTGTATACATTTATCAGTGTTGTCTCAGCCCACAAGTTCCCCATGCAGAAATGGCATGCTCTGTTGTCATCCAGAATGCAGCCACATTCATTCGTCTCCTAGGATGGGACAGGTTCCGACCTCATCCACTTGACTATGTCAATTCCTTCCTTCAGGGTTGTACTGGATTTCGGTACCCCATAGCTGTTTAAATATGGAAGGGATTTGGGGTTTTGAGCTTATGAAGTTGTTTGGACCGCAAGAGATGGTTATCTGGAACTGTGCCCAGAATCAGGGAACCTGCTGCACACAGGTGAATGGCTTAGTGACTCACCGAAATCGAAGGCATGAACCCGAGCCAGCAGTTCTTGGGGCTCTGGGAAAAGCTGTGGGTTTAAAGGACAGTATTGACTGTGTTAGTCAGGGTAGAACACTGGGTACCTGTTAGGCTGAGTGCCAGGTGCACTGCCAGTTGAACCTGCCTGGAAAGTGAGCTCTGGCTTCCTCCAAAGTTTTGTTAAGGATCATAGGAGTATCCCTCTTTTCTGCATGGACTTTTGCTTCTCATCATTATATCTCACCCCAGCACATGCTGGGGACATTTAAGAAGTGATTTGTGAAACCAGTGTATATTCATTTACATTCAGTGGCAGCACCAAAGCAACACTTGCCAGCCATGCCCTGACCCCATTGCAGTGGGGTGGGGTGTGTTTGTATAATTTCTATTACCTTGAAATGCCAGGTACCTTTGAGAAGGGTGTTCAGGCTCCCGGGGCAGAAGCTGGAACATGCCGGCATAATTTCCACACCTAATATAGTCATCCTCTCATGGGCTCTTCTGTGCTTGCTGGCTTGCGGCTTTATCAGTCATCATCCATCAGTTCAGATGTTTCTTCTGTGTGCTTACAGAATTCAGACTCTCTGGTCAGGGTTTTTTTTTTTTTTAACATTTTCATCAGAGTGTTTTGGCTGTGTTTAGTGGCTAATGCTGTGATGTGGAATCCAGAATTAGGACCTTCTACTCCCTGCTTCTGCATATGTGTAGTCCACTTTGGGAGGCTTTTGCGGACTTGCGGAAATGAGGAAGGGAAGCCAGGGCATTCACAAGAATAATGTTGCCGGGTTAAAGATAAAGCATGTCTTTTGAGTTTTAGCAGTATTATCTGATGGGACTTAGTTGTTTAGGATTTGGATTGTACATATTGCAGAAGATACTGTTTTTGCCTAAAACCAGAGATCAACAAACGTTAAAACCATGAATATCCTTCCTTTTTGGAGAAATGCTTAATACATTTAAAAGCCAAAGAAAACTTTCATTCTGGTCTTTCAATTTTAGCATTTGCCCACACTTGTTGCTTAAAATAGTAGCTTCCACGGCCCAATAAAATTTAACTAATAGTTTTATAAGACAGCAATCTCATAAAGTTATTTTTAAAAACTTAGATGGCAATTTAATGGTGTCTACTATATCTTTTGAGCCTAATTTTCCACTACACTCTTTTATCTGGTGGGCACAATGATGGACCCATGCCCACATGTACTATAGTGCACACTGGAGTTCAGAGTGTACAACTTTTGGTAGTTGGTTTTCTCAGGTCCCAGGGAGTGAGATTAGGGCAGCAAGTCCCATACCCTTCTGAGCTCTTGCCTGTCATCTTTTATGTTTAAAATACAGAAAATAGTCATCCTTCACGTTTGGCTGTTTTACCCCTTGTCATTATGTAATCATCTTGAGAGCACATGTCTGTGATGGACAGTAGGACTTGTAGACACAGTCTTAGCTTTCACTATAATTACATTGAAGTATTTTCTTAGCATTTTAAAAATTAATTTTAACTTACATAGGTAACATATAATATAGCCCATATGCAGAAAGCAATCCAAATGTTCAAATAAAACCAAAGTCTTTTTCAGTTTTTTCTAATCCTAGCTTTCTTTCCTTTCCCACAGATAGGTTGTTTTGAGTTTGTTAACACTTTCTAAAATCCACATTTAAGAAAACTATATTGTATATACTCACATAAATAATTAGTTTATAGCATAGCATTTGCTTTTCCTGTATTATGTGTCTTACAAACATTTGTGGTCCGTAAATGAAATGATTGACATTGCTAAAATTGCTTCGTTCTTCTGTAGGATGCATATATGCTTTGACCTGTCCTTTTTACTGGCATGCATTTATTATATGTAGAGCTAGATTTCATAAAGATATTTTCTATGCAGTATATCATGTACTTTGACTTCATTTCCTCCATAACTTCCCTTTCATCTCACTTGTGTTAGTCTTCTTTCTTCTCCCAGCCTCTCATCTTCTATATCATATATGTAATATTGTGTATATATAAATGGTTTCATGTATCTCTATATAAAATCTAGGATTCACTAATGAATAAGCATGATATTTGTCTTTCTGAGTCTAACTTACTTTGCTTGATATAATCTCAAGTTGCATCTGTTTTCTAGTATATGATGTGGTTTCATTATTCTTTATGGCTGACTAAAACTCCATTGTATACGTATAACATTTTTACATTTATTTGTATACATTTTATCTGTTCATCTAATTTATAAACACAGAGGCTGATCCTATTTCTTATCTATTGGGAATAGTGTCACAGTAAACATAAATGTGACAGTATCTCTGGCATTGTGACTTAGAGTTCTTTGGGTATATCTGGAATTGATTTAGCTGGGACTTATTTTCAGTTTTATGTGGGATTTCCACACTGGTTTCCATAGCAGCAGTCTAACTTACATTCCTATTGTCTGTGTTCCCTTTTCTCTGAGCTCTCACTAGCACTTGTTTCAGTTTGTCTTCCTTGGTGGCTACAGTTGTGGAATGTACTTTCATATGTTTATTCATGCTTTGCTTTGCATCTTTTGAGAACTCTCTCTTCAATGCCTTGGTTCATTTATTGATTGTGTTGATGGGTTTAGTTTTATTTGATAGTTAGATTGTGTGTGTTAGAGAGAATTCTTTATACACTTTATGTGGTAGTCTATCTGCTTTATAGTCTGTCACTTCACTCAGCTTTCCTTTGATGTATAGAAACTTTTTGATTTTATGAAATCCCATTTGTCAACTTTTATAATTATTCCCAAGTTATTGGAATTCTTTTCCGAAAGTCTGAGTCTATGCTTTGTAATTTGAAGTGTTTTCCTCTAACAGTTTCAGTTTCAGATCTTAGGTCTTTGAGCCATTTTGGGTTATTTCAGTTGTACAGGATGAGAGACTTAGATCCAGTTGCATTCTTTTGCCTGTTTCCCCAGCACTACGTGTTCAAAGCCATTATCAGAAGTCGGGTGGCTGTTGTGTGTGTTTATTTCTGGTCTTTCCATTTTGCTCTGCTCCACTCCACTCCTCCACTCCACTTCACTCCTGTCCGTGGTTGTTTTTTTTTTTTTTTTTTTTATGTCAGTGCCATATTGTTTTGTTTCTATGGCTTTGTAGTATAACTTTAAATCAGCTGTTATGATACCATCAACATTATTCCATTTACTCAGAATTGCTTGTCTTTTGTGCTTCCATATTATATGAATTATAGGAAAGTTTTTTCTTTTTTCTATTTTTGTGAAGAATGCTATTGGACTTTTGATGAGTATTTCATTACTCTGTATATTGCTTTGGTGGTATAGCCATTTTTTAAAAACATTTATTCTACTGACCCAAGAATATAGAGTGTCTTCATTTTCAAGCAAAGAAAAATTTCAGTTTCCTTCTCCTTAGTGTTTAAAAGTTTTCATTGATTAACTTTTAACTTTTGGTTACATTTACTCATGTACTGTTGAAGGCATTGCGAAAGGGATTCTATTCCCGATTTATTACTAGTTTATAAAATGGCCACTGATTTTCCATGCTGATTTTGTATCTTGCTACTTTTTAAAACTGCTTATCACTTTGCAGAGTTTTCAGATGGATCCTTTTGTGGGAAGGATCAAATTGTCTGCAAAGACTAATTTGACTGCTCCCTTTTCTGTTTGCAACCTTCTTATTTCTTGTATCATTGCTTAAGCACAGACTCAGAGGACTATATTGAATACAAATGGAGAGAGTTTCGTGAAGAAAACAAAACCTCATTTCTGAGTTTATAAAAAAGCATTGGTTTCCCCATTTATTACAATGCTGGGTGTAGTTTCATTGTACATAGGCTTCATTGTGTTGTTGGGTTCTTTCTATTGCTAGTTTCTTTAGGGATTTGATCATAAAGGGATGCTGGACTTTATCAAAGCTCTTTTCTGCATATGTTGAAGAGATACTAACCCTGGCATTTTTTTACTGGAGACTCTAAGCTACCTATGCATGGGTATCCTCTGACATATCCAGTAATATACCCATCTTCCTTTGTGGAGGATTGTCTATGCTTTGAGAGAAAAAAAGTTGTGAATCATTTTTTAGTTAGAAAAATGCACACATGTATGTTTAATATTTACTTGGGTGTTTTTAGTTTCAGTTTGAGTATTTTATTTATTTATTGTAATTACTGTACCTCATTATATATTTTATGCCATTTTGAATGTTGTTCACAATCAGCTTCAAAGGGTTTCCTTGTGCCAGAGAGATACCAGTGGGTCAAGGCACTTACCTGGCAACATGAATTTGATCCCTGGGACATATATGGTAGGAGGAAAGAACTGACTTCCACACATGCCCCATGCCACAGGCACCCATGGGTGTACACACACACACACACACACACACACACACACACACACACACACACACACACACACACACATTTTTCAGATTTTCTGAATTTACCTGGAAGATTTGTAGCTTGATGATCTCCAGATGATCTGGCTACACTCTGCCTTTGAGTTAGTAGGGCATTTGTAATCTGCATGTCTATTATTTGAGAAGACAGAGTACAAAGTCAGCAAACAGCCACAGGAGAGGGAAGTATTATTGTCAGTAAAAGAGAATTAATTGTAGACTAGTTCTCCTTGTGATGTGAGAAGTGAACTCTGCCACCTGGCCAAATGACAGCAGTGACTTCAAAACACAGCAGTCGCTGCTTTGGATGGCAAGAGACCCTACATTTGGAAGTGTCGTTCAAAGGTGTGTGGTTGCATTCATAGAGCAATGGTGGGGCTTATAGATGCAGACATATGATCCAGTCTCCACACAAGCAGTAGTCCCATGGCTGGCTGTCAAGAAAGCTTGGGAGCTTCCATGGATCATTAAAATAATGATTAATTTACATGTAGTTGAACTACCAACCAAAGCACTGATGTGCCCGTAGTTTGCTGTATATTGCTTTTATTATGTTTAGGTATGTTCCTGTTATTCCTGATCCCTTCCTGACCTTTTTCATGAAGGGGTGTTGGATTTTGTCAAAGGCTTTTTCAGCATCTAGTAAAATGACATGTGGTTTTTCTTTTTCAATTTTTTTATATGGTGGATTATGTTGATTGATTTTCATATGTTGAACCATCCCTGCATCCCTGAAATCAAGACTACTTGATTATAGTGGATGATTTTTCTGATGTGTTCTTGGATTTGTTTGCCAGTTTTTTATTGAGTATTTTTGCATTTCTTGAATTTTTTGTTTGTTTTTTCTTCCATTTCTTTAAGAGATTTTCTCACTACCTCTTTGAGGGTCTCCATCATCTTCATAGTTATTTTTAGGGTCATTCTCCTCTGCTTCATCTGTGTTGGGATGTTCAGATCTTGTTGATGTGGAGTCCCCAGAGTCTGGTGGTGTCTTATTGATATTTCTGTTGTTGACTGTGTTCTTATATTGTCATTTTGCCATCCTTTCTTCCAGTGGGTACTGGTGGGGTCTCTCACTCTCCTGGTTGGTATGGGAGCCATATTCTCTTCTAGTGGGTGCAAGCAGGTCCAACAACCCGAAGTCTCTCCTCTTCCTGTGGGTGGTATAGGGACTAGTACTGTGATGTAGGCAGACTCTGGATGGGCTCTTCTGCTGGCATGGGTTCCCAGTCTATAGGCCCCAAGCCTCAGAAGGCAGGCCAGAAACAGGCCCATGTTCACCTCCTCCTTGGGTTGAGGCAAGACTAGCATCATGATGCTGGCAGACTCTGGGTGGGCTGGACCTCCCAGATGAGTTCCCCAGTGTGCAGTCCCCAGGCCTCAAGAGGCTTTGAGCAGGGCACCAGAAATCGGGTGGGGAACAGGCCCAAGTTTACCTCCTCTTGTGGATGGAGGTGGACCAGGAAGCTGGCAGACTCTGGGTGGGCTTTGCACTGGGACAGGTTCCCCTAGGCCTCAGGAGGCTCCAAGCAGGTTACCAGAAAATGGACTGAAAACAGGCCCAAGCTTGCCTCCTCCTGTGGGTGGAGGAAGGACTAGGATGCTGGCAGACTCTGGATAGCCTGGTCCACCAGGATAGGTTCCTCCATGCGCAGTCCCCAGCCCTCAGGAGGTCCTGAGCAGGGCACTGGAAGGCTTATAGGGCACTTTCTTAACTAGTGATTGATGGAGATGGCCCAGCCAGTTGTGGGTGGTTCCATGCTTGGGCTGGTGGTCCTGGGTTCTATAAGAAAGTAGGCAGAGGAAGCCATGGGAACAAGCTAATAAGCAGCTTTCCTCCATGGCCTTTGCATCAAATTCTGCCTCCAGGTTCCTACCGTGTTTGAGTTCTTGTCCTGACTTTCTTCAATGATGGACTATAATGTGGAAGTGTAAGCCATATAAACCCTTTCCCTCCAATCTTGCTTTTGGTCATGGTGTTTCATCACAGCAATAGAAATCCTAATGAAGACACTCCTTTCTCCTCCTTTGTCTCTCCTCTCTTCTTTCTTCTCTCTCTCATCTATCCTCTCCCCTCCAGAAGCTGTCTTTGTACACTAGCTTTTCTTATAGGGATCCAAAGGAATATTATTTCAAGTGTGGTCTGTATCAGTGTACTGTAATGACAAATGCATTTTACTCTGTATGTGCATGCATGTGCACATGTTTAAGTAATAAAGCCACTACATTCATTCACTGCAAGGTTGTAGTGTCTGGGGAAAATGATAGTATCTCATGACAAGGTGTACTTGTATTCTGCTGCATTGTGGTGGAAGGAAGAGATAAAATAGTCTTGAAACCAGCCTGTACTCTAGGGACTTGGAGAATTGTTTTAGAAGATGATGAATATGAAAAGCCTAAGTGATATTTTCAGAATATAAAAAATGGGAACATGGATGACACTGAAATCATAGAGAGCAAAAAATGGTTAGGAGAGTTCTGCTCATACCATGTCCCAGGTCAAACAGGCCAGAGAGGCAGAAAAGCAAGAATGAAGCCAATAGTTGTATAAAGTATGTCAGTAAAGTTTGGTACTTAGACAAGTGGAAGAAGGGAGACAAAGTTTGGTGTCTGTTCCTCAGGTCTCTGTACAATGAGCTTCTTCACTTCTAAGGAAACCCTTGTATGCTTTGTACATCTAATAGAAAGCATCAAGTTTTATCACCCATTTTTTTTTTCTGAAACACATTTTGCTCAAGTTAAATTTATTGCAAACTCAGGAAAGCAACCTCAGTGTCAGTGTTTGTAAATGACTCATTGTTTTGCACTTTCCCATTCCTACCCAACTGCCACTTTATTAGAAGAACAAATAAAATAGCAGCTAATATGCTGGCACAACCTTTACAAGCAGGTGTTCTTTCTTCTGTTAAGAAAGGAATCTCACCCTGTCTTCCTCAGTCCCTCCTGACTCAGGCCTTTACTATGTGTCATGGCATCATTCTCAGGTATGCTTACTCCAACCTGACCATCCTCCTCATCTCTGGTCCTCACAGCTCTATCTGTCATCACTCATTTTCAACACAGTCTCATAAGCCTTGCTTTGTTTGAACCTGATTCAAATCTTTCTTGTTACCTCCCTTTATCTTAGTGTCTTCATTTCTTTCAGCTGCTGATGGCCATTCCTCTTTTCTCTGGCTTCCCTTTTACAAGGAAATACTGTAGCTATTGACATTCTTAAACATTTCTATTTGGATGCGTTACTTGTTTTATTTTTCATTTGAATATAAAATAATAAAACATATTTTAGTTTTTGTTATTGAAAGTGATCCTTTCATTTCAATGTTGAGGCATATTTATTATAGGACGGTTAAGAATTACTAGTGGACAAAAGCAAATTGAAATTAGTCTCTCCTTATTTAATCACTGTTGAAAATTTGGTTCATAACTTGTTTGGTCTTTAAGAAGACCATAATAGAGGGGTTGGAGAGATTGCTCAGTGATTGAAGAACACATATTGCTCTTGCCAAGGACTGTAGTTGTTTCTAGTACCCACATTGAGTGTCTCATCAACTGCGTGTAATTCTTGCTCCAGGAGATCTGAAACCCTCTTTTGGTCTCCATGAGCACCTGCACCCATATATATATGCCCCTACAAGTACACATACTTAAAAGCAAAAGAAAATTTTAAAAGATTATTTAAAGTATATGTATAGAGATAGATACTTCCTTTAAAGCATACATTCAATAATGTAAAAGTAGCTTTGTCACCTGTTATTTTTCCTTTAATAATGTGTGTTGTGGGTGAACTTGCAGTTGTATAATGCATGTTTTTTTTTCATTTAACACCACCCCAAATGGCATTTACTATTATCAAACTTTCTTCTATTTGTCTTCTTGAAGCCCATATACTATTTCATTAAGTGGAAATTTAGTTCCTTTAACTAATTTCCTATTGTTTACCATTTTAGTTTCTAATTATTCATTTTAAATAATATTAACTTCTTTAAAATAATTTAAGAATACTTATTTAAAAATTTGTATGTGTATGTGTGTTTTATCTAGATGTATGTATGTGCACCACATACATGCCTGGTGCTTGTGGAATCAGGAGAGGGCTTTGGGTTTCCTGGAGCTGGAGTTACAGATGGTTGTGAACCACTGCATGGGTGCTGGGACCTGAACCTGGCTTTTCTGCAAGAGCAGCAAGTGCTCCTAACTGCTGAGCTCTCTCTTCAGCCCATAAAATTATTTTTTTAATTATTATTTTTGGAGAAGCAATATAAGTATACTTCCTTGTTAGCAAAGTTGACATACAATGTAACCTGGCAGCTGCTTTGACTTTACTTGCAATCTCAACTATTCAACTGCTAATTGTTGTTCCTGTTCTGCTCTTCATTATTTTATTAAATACTCCACTTTTTGAAATTACCCTTGTTGTTAAATAACATTATAGAATTTCCCCGTTTTACCCTTACATCCTTTCTCCTTCTGTGTCTCTAGCTTTCATGTGTGCTAGCTAACCTCGTATTCTTTTCTAATTCTTGATGTATACATAAAGAGCACATCTCACACTTACTTGGGGAAGAAAATGAATACATTTGGGCCCAAACTCAGAAGCACACAAAGGGATGTAGGTTAGAGAGACCATAGAATAAAAGAGAGGAATTTGTTTAGTGGGAGGAATGTCAGGACCAATCAACTAGTTCAGTTAGGAGGCCCTGCTGACTGCTCGGCTCCTGATGCCACTGACTCTGGGGATCCAATGACTTGTGGTTTCTGGGGCATTGAAGGGGGAGGACCTGGGCAGGAGTAGCTGACAATCATGACTCCAACCTCAATAAAGAAATTTCAGGGACCCAGGAGACAAGTTGGTAACAAACATGAGGACCTTAGTTAGATCCTGCCTTAAAAGAGATGGGACAGTAGTGTGTGCTTTAATGCCAGCTTTGGGGATGCTGAGGTAGAATCCCTGCATTATTGTGGCTATGGAGCCTAGCTTAACCCATACACTTCAAGCCAATGAGAGACTGTGTCTTAAAAACAGGTGGTTGGCTCCTGAGGAACAGCTAAGTTTGACCTCTGTCCTCTGCACACAACTCTCACAAACATGCACCCACAAATAACATACCCACACCCACACAGGAAGAACTTTTAGAGGTCAGTGTGCTGCAGTGGCTGAGAGCTCAGGCTGTGTGGGATGGGCAGACAGGGAAGCTTAGATCTGAAAGGCAAACTTTTCTATGTCTTGGGTTTTTAACTTGTAAACTAGGGATAATAGTATTTACCTCCCAGGGGTGTGGGTTTAAGATGCATGAATAGAACTGTGCCTGGTGCATAATAAACATTTGATATATTGGTAATAACCAAGAACTCTGAATCAAGAGTTGGCTAGACATGGGGAAATACTAGCTAGTAAGATCTGGCTACCGAGGAAGGAATGCATGCTCATCTCTTACATCTCAAGAATTAACACAGTAGTTAATTTTTTTTTGTGTGTGTGTGTGTGGGGGGGGGGTTTCAAGACAAGGTTTCTCTTCGTAGTTTTGGAGCCTGTTCTGGAACTCACTTAGTAGACCAGACTGGCCTCAAACTCACAGAGATCCAACTACCTCTGCTTCCTGAGTGCTGCGATCAAAGGCGTGCATTGTTGCTGCTGCTGCTGCTGCCGCCACTGCCGCTGCCGCCACCACCACCACCGCCCTGCTAATTCTTGTACATTTAATTACCTATCTGTTTGCTTGTATTTTTAGCCTCGGATCAAAATTGGAATAATTTAAGTTAAAGTGGGAATCTTGGCCTATGTATGACTGCAAAAACCTCAATCTTCAGCCTGTGTTATCTGATTTTGTATCATTGAAGCAGATCTAATACCTACCTGCTTGACACTGCATGCTTGCTATTGAGGGCCAAGGACTTTGGTGAGGGTGATAGAGTTGAGCTTAACAACAGAAGATCGGAGAGTGGTTTTTTTTTTTTTTTGTTTGTTTGTTTGTTTGTTTTTGTTTTTTTTGAGCAAAGGAATCAGGAAGTCACTGGAATATTATTTGTTATATTTTAAACTAGAAACATGTAAGGTCTGTGTCTTACAAGCTATTTCTCTCTCTTCTTCCCTCCATTTCCTGTCTTGCTTCTTTCTACCCTCCAGATAGCATCCTCTCTGTTTCCTCACTGTTCACCAGGAGAGCGATCCTGCCTCTGTCTTGACTTTACATGTCTGGCCTTGGGTACCTAGGTCTTTGATACTTCGAAAGAGAGAGGTCCCATGGTGCCTTGTAGCTTATCTAGTTTGATGTCTCAGAACCCTTCTCTGTAGATGAAGGGAAACTAGGGAGCCCCTGTGGAGTCTCTATGTAGAGGGCACCATTTTTAAACCCTGACAGCTGTATCACTGTCACAAATTGTTGCTGTTGCCATGTTTTCTTTGTACTGGAAGAACTCTGGCTCATTTATACTTGAGGGGTGACTTCAGTTGTGGAAAACTGAAAGGATCCAGGAATGACTACATTCTACAGTATAATTTTTCATTGTAGCCCCTTTCTACCTGATCTGTTTGTTGAAAAGGGCACTTATGAGTTGAGAATGGCTACTGGAGATGAGTAACCAGCTTATTTTCAACAATTGTGTAAATATTGGCAAGTTTGAAAGGGTTAGCTCAACTAGGAAATCCGGTATAAGGTGCTTTGTGAAACCAGAGTAATATTAGAGTATAAATATGCAATTTTCAAATGACTACGTGTCTGAGTCTTCTTGGTTGGTCGATTTGTGTGGGCTCCCCTATTCTGTTCTTCCTGAGTGATGGAGAAATAGAAGGGATACAGACATCCATCTTATCCAGAAAGAGCCTTACATCACAGAGGGGCAAGAACCATGCCTTTGCATCACAGAAAATGTTGGTCTACTGAGCTCGTGGACAGGTTCAGTGTTCAGGGACTTTCTTAGAGAACTTGGCATAAAACACTAATAAAGTCAATGGATTTCCTCACAGCTCTCTGCAATGTGAAGATGCTTAGTGCATGTGTAGTAACTGCCGAAATGAAATGGATGGAAAAGACTGTCTGTCTTTCTTTTCCTGTGACAGTTGTCTGAGAAACTTAGACTTGCAGAGTGCCATAGTCCAGGCTGCTATTATAAGACACCACAAACTAGGTACATTATAAAAACAGAAGTGTATTCCTTCCTTATAGTTCTTAAGGTTGAGAAGTTCAGTTCAAGGCAGATTTGATATTTGATGAGGGGCTGCTTTCTGACTCAGTTCCTTCTTGCTGCATGTTTGCATGGTGTCAGGGGCAAAGGGTCTTCCTTTGGTCTGTTTTTAAAGGTACTAGTCCCAGTCCTGGGTGCTCCACCTATATGATCTTATCATCTCCTAGGAGACTCCACCAGCTGATAACCACCTGCTTGGAGGACAGGGTTTCAGAATATGAATTTTAGAGGGTCTTGAAGACCCAATATTCAGTCTTCAAGAAGGAAATTGGCATGAATTAACATCTGGGTGTTTGCTTCTAGGTATTTACCCTATTAGAGATTTGGTAAACTCTGTTTTAGGATGGAACTAGAGAGTTTCATATCCAAGTAGGTGTTCTTCATTAAGTTTAGCAAATTGTTGATATATCATTCAGATATCCAAAATATATAGACCACAAAGATCAAAGGAAAAGAATTTAAGTGCTGATTACAACAGTGAATATGTAATTTACAATTGTGAAATTAGTCATACTATAACATAATGAGTTTACTTTCTGTCTTAAACCACAGATATATTTTCCTGTCTTTAATAGGTCAGAAGTGCAGTCTTACACATTCTGGTGCTTTATTGGAACAAATTTTTTATTCATTTAGAATGTTAAAGACTTTGACATGTTTGACTTGGTATCCAGTCTGCATGACCAGATCTGAACAGTTCTGTGATTTGGTTGGATTATGCAAAATCAAGAGGCCCACACTGACTTCAGCTCTTCAAGTTTCATGGAGATACCTTCAAAATCCTACTTATTGATGATAAGTCAATTTAATTAAGCAAGAAAGTTCACATGCAGTTACTCTGGCTCTCTATGTGTTCTGGACTGGGAAGTTGTTTGTTCAGCAGCTAGTGAGTATGAATGTTCAGCTTTGGGAAGGAAGAAAGAAGAAACTGCCACCCGGCTAAACCTCGTTCTCCAGGCAATAGTACCAAGAAAATCAATAAAGTACTGTGGTTCTCATGTTGAAAAGAAAAAGATTTTAAAAAGGAATAAAAAGAAAGCTGAACAGTTTGTTTCTTTGACTTTAGATAGAAAATTTGGATTCATATGTCCCAGTAGCTAGTATGTTGTTTTTCCTTTTTTCATACATCAAAACAAGGAACACACGTGGGGACATGGAATAAACTTGACCATTCTTTAGATTCTCTTAGGGAAAGCTTACAAACTTCAGAAAGCACCTAACATTTAAAACTGCACAGTTAGTTTTTATAATTAAAAAAAAGCCTTGGACCTTCTAGTCATTTTGGCTCAAGTTTACTGACAAGATCACTGCTTATGATTTTGAATATGTATTTTAAAAGGGCTTTCTCAAAGCATTTTGTTTACATTCTTCTTTCTTTTTCCCTTCCTTTGCACTTCGCCTCCCTCCCTTTCTTCATCCCTCTTGCATTATGTGCCTGTGCTCTCCTCTCCTCTGGTTCTCTCTGACTTCTGCATTCTGAGTGGCACTGCACATCGCTGTCTCTGTGGTCCTCTCTCCACACTCCCCAGTCTTCTCAGCTCATCTGATGGGCTCATGACCTTGTGCTGCCAGACAGCTGCCAGACACCTCAGCTGCTGCTTAATTTAGAGTTGAATGTGGAAGGGCCCTCAGGTGGACAAAATGATTCTTCTATCACACTGTCTATAGTGTTAGAGGCTGATACGGGAGGATAGACAGAGGGAGGACAGGCCCTGTGACCTTGGCGGCCAGCCACAAGGGACTACTTTGTCATAGCTCACCAGAGTGAACTTTCAGCCTCCCTGAATGTACTCCAATTCAGTTTCCTTAATCATAATTCAAGAACACTTCCTGGAGTCTTTGTTTGGCACTCCGTTTGTCTGGGGAGCCACTGTTTTTTATGCATGACTTGGTAAAAGGAATATTTTGTAGTTATTGCATTAGTATTGCAGAGAAGTGGTAGTTCTTTGCATCGGTCGTTCAACCCCTTCGAAACACTTGTCTTTCCCCTCAATAGGGCAACTGTCAGCTGTTCATTTCTCCCTTTGGTAGTATGAAGTACTCTTCATCTCATAAATACCAGCTGTCATCTCTGTGTGTCTCTTAGCAGGTATTTCATTTTCCTCCCCAGCAGAATTTGAGATCTGAACTCCACTTGGATAGATAAGCCAACAGTGGGGAAAGGCTTGCCAGTGACCTCACCTGCAGGGATTGTGGGCCCTGTGCCTTACTGCACATCCATCCACCACGACTTTGTCAGGCAGGAAATCCTGTGAAGTTCCTGCCCTGGCTCACCGAGTGGAGCTCTGAAGGGTTTCATTTTTCTGGCCAGTCTCCTGCCTTATTAAAACACGTACAGAAGCCTTTTTACCCATGAGTTCTTGCTGACAGGTTGACCTCGGGTCACGATGGTGGGTAAAGATAAGAGCATTCCATGATGGGCATGGTCCAAAAAACACATGGAAACTGTGTTGCAGAGCTGGCATGAGACCGAGTCTTAATGATGATAGCCAAGCCCTAGAAATGGGGTGCCTGTTGTAGAGAGCAGAGGGTGACTGTAAATCATCAAGAGTGAAGCCTTGCAGTTGGACAGGCATAGCCCCAATCCTGGCCTTGCTCCTAGTAGCTATTTTCTTTTGGATCTTAATCCTCAGTTGTCACCATCTGTGAACACTATTAATCTTCCAGAATTTTTATGAGAATCCAATGGGAAAATATATAAAATGCTCAATGCAGTTCATAACATGTAATAAGTGATAAATGGTTATTGATTTTCCTATTGATTTGGGATTACTTTCTGTTCTACTGCCCTCTAAATTGTTATCAAAAGCAAACTAAAGACAATGGTGTTTCTGCATTTTCCACAACAGTACTGTGTAGAGAGAATTATTCACCACCAGCCTTCATAACTGGGAATGTGTCACTCCTTTGGGACCTCATGAAGATCTTTTGATGGTGGCTAGGAAATACTTTTAAGGTTTCATCTTCTAGACCTCAGCTTCTGAGTATTTTTCTAAAAGTACATTTGTAGGTGCTATTATGACAGAGTCTTCTTTCCACCTTCCCATCAGTTGTTAATGACATCTGTGAGTTATTCTCTTTAAAGGAGAATTTCTTTATATGTGGGGATCACTATAGTATTATAGGGAATTTTACAGAATTAAACTTGAAAAATATGTCCTGTTTCAAAGTACTTCGGGGGTGGTTAGTAGGAGACTCAAACACATAGATTTTTCTATTACATTATGAAATTTTACAGGGAAATTGACCTGAAAATATGCTTTTAAGAAGAGAACAATGTGACCTGTCCAACTGCTAAGGAAAGTTGTTTACATGGATAATGGACATCAAATGATACCAACTTTCATGTTACTTTGAATACATTTTAAAATTTGAGGATGTAACAACTATCAGACATGTTCTTTTAGGCTTTTAAGCATATGATGAAAAATGTTAGGGATCAGTTTAATAATGAGCCCAGAGAAACAGTTCTTAATGTTTTAGGAATATAAGACAACAAAAGGTTTAAAGATGGTCCTGTTTCATTGCTATACATGTCCCTCCTTGAAGAAGTTCAGTCTTCTCTCTTGCATCTGTGTCTCTCACTTTCAGGGGCAATTGTTACTCTTCATGACAGTCTTCTGTCAAGTGAATCTTTGACTGAAAATCAGGAATATCTTTCCTATGTTGACAGAAGTGTAAGGCGTGTCAGAAGAAAACCAGGCCCCTGGTTTTTGGAGTTTGTGGGCCTCCTATGTTCTTCTTGGGTTTAGAAATTGGAGTTTTGATGGGAGCTATAGCAGTGAAACAGGATGTTGGTTGAAATTCATATTTCAACAACTCAAATGATGATACCAAAGTGTTTATCAGGTATGCTGTTGCTTCTCAAAGAACAGTCAGATTGATATCTTGGCTCGTCAAGTTTAAATCTGCTGACCTCTGGTGCTTGGCGAGGCTGTGGGAGGAGCTTTTTCTGGATTGTAGCTCTCTGTAGAGCCCTGACAGTCCAGTGGTTATGTGATAGAATGACTTCTGTGTGTAAACCTGCTCAGTTAACACTCAGAGCCAGCAAACATTTCCTTTGATTTCAGATTTCTTCTTTTGACCCTGGGGTAATTGGATAGTCTGGAAGTAGCCAGAACTAAAGACTAAAACAAAAACTTGAACTAATAGCATTGTGGCTTTTTTTTTTTTTTTTTGGCTGTTTTTTGTTGTTGTTTTTACATTGAATTATGCTAATCTAATACTACTTTTGGTTTAATTTCTTTTTAATTCACTTTAAAAGAATGTGCCTATGTAGGAAGCAAGCCTTTAAAGTCAGTGAGATAAATGCTACTTTGCCTTTTCTTCTAGGTGAAACGAAATGGTCTGTCTCAAACAGTGAGCCAAGAGGAAAGAAAGAGACAAGAGGTATGTTCTGTATCCTGAGCGATGCAGGGTGGCACACACACCTTTTGTCTTCCCCTACTGTGTGTGCTTGGTCAGTGTTTGGAAACATATTTGTTTTCTTTCTATGAACACAGAAAGTTTTGTCTTTGAATAAAGCAACACCCATGTTAGCCCCCAGAACAGAAGAAATGATGTTTTAAGTGTCACGACATCATTTGCATTTAAACAGCAAAGCACCTGGAAGAAATGCATTGAACTACAGATGGGAGGTCCTGGAGCTGAAAAAGCCAAAATCAGAGTCTAGTACTTATGTTAATCTCTACACAATATACTGTGATGGTGAAGTGCGCACTGCATGGGGAAAACTAGAAAAAGTAGTCTCCACACAATAGACCCTGATAGTGCAGTGCACACTGAATGGGGAAAACTGGGGAAAGTAGTCTCCACACAATAGACCCTGATAGTGCAGTGCACACTGTGTGGGGAAAACCAGGAAAAGAATACAGGGTCTTAGGAACTGCTTTTGCAAATTTTCTGTAAATTAAGATGTACACCAAAATCAAGTTTACATAAGAAAAAGGGTTGATAATTGAACTTTGTAACTTGAAATTTAAATCGATACAGTTTAAAATTTTTGTTCCTTTTTTTTTTTTTTTTTTTGCTTTGTTTTGTTCTTTTGACGGGGTATTTGTATGTAACCCTAGCTTTCCTGGAATTTCCTATGTAGACCAGACTGGCCTAGAACTTGCAGAGATCCACTGCCTCTGCTTTCCTCATGCTGGGATCAAAGGTGTGTACCATCACACATGCCCAACCTTGCTCATTTTCATAATATTGTCACTTTCTCTCATCTTATGCATCTTAATATATAATGTATACATAATGTGCTTTAACATACAGGTAAATTAATTCTGCATAGATGCAAAACTGCCCTTGTCTTAAAAATAGCATGGAATAAAGGAAAAATATGTGGTTCCACAATAATGGTATTTTTTAAGTTTAAAAAGGTTAAAGAATATAGCATAGCACTTGAGGTTACCCACAGGTGTACCATATTTAAAAGACAATAAAACTTAATAAAATCTTGTGTTCTTAATTCAGTTGAGAGAAGTTAAATTACAAGTTGCTGTGTATCCTTCAATCTATATTTTTAAATTAGGTATTCTATATACAGACATATGCATTAAATGTTAAACTGTTCCCTTTTTATACTCAGCATATTAAGGGCTTTCTTTGTCTGTGATGGTGTATATTCATTTTGGTCATTGTTTAAGCCTCTGTGTGATGCTCCATTCTCTGAACACCTATATCAGTTTTACTAAGGGTCAGCAGAGGTTAGGGCTTTTTTTTTTTGCTGTTTATTATGGAATAAATAATATTTATCTCTTTGTTGACAAATTCAAGAATTTCTCCAAAGTTTTAAGTGTATTAAAACAATCTGTCTTTTACATCTTATGCATTTGGATTTTGTCTATTTCTATTGAATTCTGAAAATCTTTTTGAGATTTCTCATACAAATATCATGGCAGCTTACATTTCATGCTCTAACCCCTTTCTCTTCTTCAGGCATACTCTTCTGTGCTCTCCAGTAGTCAAAGCCTCTTTAGTGATATAGTCAAATTACTACCATAGACTTTTCTGCACTCACCTTTGCATGTGATCTGTTCTGCATAGTTCAATGTGTCTTTTGTCTGTCTTTGTATTTTTGGATGTGATTGAAGAAGCCTTTGTTGTTGAAAATATTTGAAGTCATTCCAAGGCACAAAATCCTTCATTTTTGTTCAGGAATGGAGAAGTTTCTTGAGTTCGTTTATATTTCTTAGGGACAGTTGTGTTTATTGCCTAGACTTGTACAAGATACAGGCTAACTTTTAATGCTCTTACTGTTTATTTTTTTAAATAGTTATGTCAGTTAACTCCTTGGAGCTTAGCTGAGGCTAGACCAGAATCTTTAAGGTTAAGGCCTCCGAAACCTTACAGATGTTTAAAAAGGGAGGGGAGGGGTGTAAAGACTGTTAACTCTGAACAAGTTAGTTCTGCTAACTTGATATGCAAGATGTAGACCAGCCACAGACAGCTGAGATTCCACCTGCCTGTGTCTGTCCTCCCATCTACCCTTCCTCTTCTGTGCTCTCTGGGCAGGGGCTTGAAGGAAACAAGACCTAAAGGTCAAAGTACCCAGGCCTGTAAGAATGTTTACACAAACCCCACCCCACCCCCCACGGAGAAATTCTCCTAGCATTCCTGTTAGTGGAGAATCTAAGTCTGACTTTGTTCAAGAGGTAGATGAATTCTTTACACAGGGCGTTGGTGTCTCTGTAGATGTGACCTGGCATTTCATCATTCATAGTCATCAGAAATCTCCCTGTTTGTCACCAAGGGTCTCTGCCCAGGGCGCTTTGTTCCTTCTTGAGACACTGATGAGAGTAGAGTAGGTGGCTTGTTGAGAAGATGGAATTACTTTCAATTGTATGAGTTATATAAAAGAATTCCTGTGGCTGCTAAGGACCTTCTAAGGGTAGGTGCGGTCATGCCACACACTATTTGCTGCTAACTGCAAATTAGTCATATTAAAACAGAGAGAAGGAACAAATACAAGAAGGGGGCAGGGGACTATTTGTGAGGCAATGATAATAAATTCTTGTTGTCCCTGAAGCAATGTGCTTTGAAAGCAGGGCTAGAGGAGGTGACCCCCAAAGGTTAATTAGTGTCACAGTGAGATTTTATGACATGCCCTACTTCCTTCCATAGATTGTACCCTTTGGCAAAGGCATGACCTCAGGATGCCATGGAAAGTCATCCTGGCTTTTTAACTTTTTTCCTTATGTACAGGCAGTGACAGTCTTCAGTTTGGCAATACCTTTTCCTTGTCATTCCAATGAGAACAGTAAAAGCAGTGTTTAATTATTCAGTTAAAGCAATGAATGAAGTATTTCTACTTTTCCCTTTGCCAGGCCATCTTTGAAGTCATATCCTCCGAGCATTCTTACTTACTCAGCTTGGAGATCTTGATACGGATGTTTAAAGATTCGAAAGAACTGAGCGACACGATGACTAAAACAGAGCGGCATCACCTTTTCTCCAATATCACAGATGTCTGTGAGGCCAGCAAAAAGTAAGTGCTCTGCAGTTTGCCTGTGGCCAGTCTGGGACAGTCCTTACCAGGGTCACTTGTGTCCTCTGACTAAGGAGCTGCTGGGGTTAGAAAGTCTCTCTCCACCCAAGTGGCCAGTGTCTTCACACCGTGACATCAATTTTAGGATGTGCTTTGAGCTGGTGATTTAGATGTTGAGCATCTGTGCTTGCTACAGGTCTCAGCAGGGAGCTAGCTCATGCCTCTCCAGCCCTTCTCTTTCCCTGCATGTGCTTCTTTATTTCTTCTGTTGGACGAGGCTGTGACACTTGTCTATTTTAGCAAAAAAAGAAAGAGAGGCTTCAGGCTTTCATCTTCTGTGCAAAATAGTTGGGTAGACTGCTTTTATTGATTTTTATTATTTCACTTTGAGTTTTGTCATGAGAAGTTGATACATCTGTGTAATACATTTTCATACACTCAAAACTTATATTTAACATTTTCCTCCAGGTTTGCTTTTTTCCACTTAAATATTTATAGGTATATACATATGATATCTGACGGATAAATGCCTCAGTGTTTAATAATGAAAACTATTTCCTTATATACCTACACTTTGGTTTATGTTTTTATCCTATTTGATTTTATGTATGTGTAGGTGTGCATGTGTTTTTAAAAGTATTTTAAAATGCTTAATGTCACAAAGGGTTATATGTTAAACATTCCCTTTATGTACTGCTTTCTGGCACCTGAAAAGCAGCTAGAGAAAACATTTCTTCCTTGTGTATCTTTCAAAATCAATTATGATTTATGTAAGGAAATATGATTTTCTCTCTTTTTTATTTTAAATGGTAACATTCTGTGGGAAACTATTTTTCCCCTTAACTATTCACCTAAATTTTACAAGTCATTCCATGTCTGTAATTACAAGTTTCTCTGTTTTAAAAATATTTTTTATGGCAAATCATTTATTGAAGGCACCAGATTATCGATTGGGCAGCAATTTTCAGGGGGCAGAACATGGGGTGATGATCCGTCTCTGATCTGTCAGCTCAGTAAGGACTGCAGATGCTTTTGCTCTAGCCCACCATGCTTTATTTACCGAGTAATGTATGTTTCTATAAGGGAAGTGCACATTTGTCTATTAATGTACCCAGTGAAGCACATATTCTCTTTGCTGATGTTTTTCTGTTTTTAGCCCTAATAATCTCTGGCCATCTTTTTGCTATATAGTACTTCAAGATCCTGGTTATAATTCTTGCTCTATATCAGCTGTTTGCCCCAAGAGCCTTAGTATCTTTTGATGTTCATGAAGAATTCAGGGGGTGCTCATTGCTGGATGGTTTTTTTTTTTTTTGACTTTGAGTAGATAACTGAAAAACAAGTCCAAATTCAAATCTACAGAACAATATATACTCAAAACAGCCTCTAGGTACTCCAAGCTCATCAAAATACATGCATATAAATGTACAGCTTTTATATGTCTGTTAAAACTTCATAAAGCCCCAGCCATCCTGATCTCTCTTTATATGGCTAATTTTTTTTTACTGTTTTTTAAAATATTTATTTGGCGTAAGGGTGCAGTGTGCCATAATGTGTGTGTCAGAGGACAATTTGCAGGAGTTAGTTTTTTTCTTCTATTATTTAAGTTCAGGGAATTGAACCCAGGTTGTCAAAGTCAGTGGCAAAAGCGCCATTAACTGTTGAGCCATCTCACTACCCTCCTCTTAAAAGTTACTGTTTATCTTTGTTTTTAATGTGTGTATGTGTATACATATAAACACACACACACACACACACACACACACACACACACACACCACCTATTGTGTCACTTCCCTTTAGATACCACAAGCATATTCCATACACTTCTGTCAGCCTTTCTTTGTTCACATAATGAGATGGGCTAGAGATTGCTTCCTAGACATTTATAAAGGCAGCCATTCTCATTTCTGGCTGCCTGATTCTCCATTAAGAGTCTGTGTCATGGCTCACTCATGCAGCCCTCTGTTTATGGACATAGGCTTTTTTCAGTCTTACTATTGCGCTTTGTGCATATGCTTTGTTGTGTTTTAGTTATTTTATCTTTGGGAAAATATTTGAGGAGGAATTGCAGTATCAAAGGGTAAGTATGTATGCACTTTTGGAGTGTATTACCAAATTCCCCTCAAAGTATTTGAACCACCTTGCATTGCCACTAAGAACAGACAAGTTCCTGCACCTCCACAGCCTTTCCAGCAGTCTGTCAACAAATCTTTAGATTTTTGTCAATCTGTTAAGCAAGGAGTATTATCTCAATATCATTTTAGCATTTCTCTTAAGACCTTTTTTTTTTTCAATTAAAGCATTCTGGAGCATACTATAGTCCAACTGAAACTAAGTTAATGGTATTTTTCAGCACAGTAAGTAGACTGTTCTAAGTAATGAACATAGGTTATTGACACCTTAGGGTAATAGCAAGGGCATTACTGTGTACTCATGTATTACTCAACAGCCAGGATAAGATGTGAGAAATCCATCACTGTGTGTGGGGGGGTTGTCATTGTGAAAACACCTTAGATTGAGTGTACTTGCATAAACCTAGATGGTATAGCCCACTACATACTTAAATGATAGCATAATGTAGATGATACTGGCTATTTCTCCTAGAGCCATGAACAAAGCAGAATTAAGTAAGCATAGGAAAAAATAAGGCACAGGAAATACACGATACAAGATGCTGCTACCAATGTAACATGGCATATAACTTTATAAGCTTTTAAGGAAAAGGAGTATAATTTCGTGATGAAAGGATAACAAGGATATTTGTGAACCACTGACATAGTTTTATCATTGTCAAATGTTTGTCCGACTCTGCTTTTGTACAGATGGCAGCACCTTAGGATTGTTTATACCAGTGTCACCACAAACATGAGTAAAGCATTGTTCTGTGACCACATGACCACTGTAAAGTGATTAAACACTCAAAATTGTTTAGTTTCATTATATTTTTATGAGGCTACCATCTTATGTGTGGTCTACTGTTGACCAAAAAGTTCTGTGATGCACCGCAGTGCAGTTTTATGGGCAACAAAATTTCTTGAAAGATTGCTGAATTCAGTAATGTGAGTTTAATTGAGTTATAGACTTATAACAGGAATTATTATGTGATCAATTAAAAAATTTTAGAGGAATATTTTAAAATATTATTTTTGTCAATATATTCAGAATTACCTATAATAGACAGTGCTAATGAAGCAGAGTACTGTGGATGCAGCAAAGCCAGGCTTGTTAGCAAGATTGTTCTTTTGTGTAATAAAAGAAGTAGCTGTAGGTGATAGCCTATTTAGTGTAGATTGAAGTCAGAACCTTGTTGACATACAGGTTGTCAGTGTGACATCTGCTACCCTTTGTGGTACCTTAGGCTTCTCTGTTTGCTGATTAAACACCAGCAGGCCCTTCCGTGTGAGATAGCATTATTTGCACACAGGAAGCAAGGACAAAGACCATTCTGATTTTAAGTGTATACATAGGCATCTGTCAGTGGTATGTCTCTGTTAGATTCTCTTCTATGTGACAAATTTTAGTCACCTTTAGTCATTTTAGTCACCTTTACAGAGCTTCCTTTTCTGCTAGGCTAAGGGCTACATCACACTTTAGCCAGTGTCTGCCTTGTAGATGCTGGTATGGTGGGACCAATGGTGGTTGGCAGAACAACCCTAGCATGTATGCTGAGGCACCCCAAAGCCTAACACATCTCTGGAAAGAGGAATGTTTGGGTCACACTAGAGGTCATGGGCCATGGTGAGGTCAAAGGAGAGGGAGAGAGTAGATGAATGACAAGGCTCATGTGGCTGGGTTTCTACTGTTTGCTGAGGAATTTCACACTTAGCATTTGTGTAGTGGGTGAGTGTGCTGGAAAGAACGTGTAGAATGCTGTAGAGAGAAGCAATGTATGATGAGAGATTTGAGGTAGTTTTTGTAACATAATCAACAATGATGGGAATGTGATAAAACAAAGGGGAAGAACTCAAAAGATGTTTAGAATATGGATTCTTGACGACTTGGTAGAAAGAGCAAAGTTTCATTTGCTTCCTGGGTTTCAGCCTGGCTGACTCTGGATGGAAGTTTTATAACACTGGAATTAGTGAGGGAGATAAAGACTTAAACATGAGAATGTGGCATGCACGTGAAGAGAAGGTGTCTTGTTGAAAGAGGAAACAGGCCAGTCTGGTGGCAATGCCAGTCTCAGGATGCAGAGGCAGAAAGATCTCTGTGAGTTTAGTTGAGACCAGCATGGTCTACATAGGGAGAGAGTTCTTAGACAGCCAGAGCTACATAGTGAGACCTGTCCCAAAGAAACAAAAACAAAAAAACAAAAAAAAAAAAAATAAGGAAGAAAGAAGAAAGAAATGAAACAACTAAAGAATTATTTTTGTTTTTGTTTTTCAAGACAGGGTTTCTCTGTGTAATATCTCTGGCTGTCCTGGAACTAACTCTGTAGATCAGGCTGGCCTCACTGAGATCTGTCTGCCTATGCCTCCCAAGTCCTGGGATTATAGGTGTGCACCATCATTGCCCGGCTCTAAAGAGGTCTTGAGTGGGACTGTAGAATTGACTCACAAAGGTGGTTCCTGTCACTATGGGTCAAATAACTTACAAATCTTGTAGCAGTAGTTTTTTGAAGTGGTTGGTGATGATGAACCCATATACCACTAAGGAATTGTAGTTGTGGGTAATCCTGTGAGTTGACATTAGTAGATGGTACCTGGGTACAATTGGTCGTAGTCCTGGACAAATGTGAATGCCCACCTTGAAATTTATAGATGGACTACAAAGAAGATGAATATCAGCATTTTGACCCAGAGACATTTGAGGAGACTGTGGTTGGAATAAGTGAGCTGGGTGGTGTAAGAACTATGTAGTGGATACCACCAACCTTTGATCCTCTGGCCCTGGAGAATTTGCCTCTCAATAGCATCTCTCTGGGTGCTGTGGGCCTGGCAACTGTCTGCTTTCTAAATCTTTGTTAAAAGTCTATATGGAGGGAAAGCTAGCCTCCTGCTGACTCTCCTCCTGTTCTCTCCTAGAAAGGAATACTACCCTATTTTCATAGGATGACTAGAGAAAAGTTTGAAAACTTGTGGCACCAGGATGGCTCTGGGCCAGTCTGTGAAGCATCTTTGGCTCTCAACCCTGGGTCTACTTAACTTGTACCTTAACTGAGTGAACATCTTGCCTTTGTCTCAAATATGTGGAAAGCCTGACTCATGGTCTTTTTCTCTATTAAGGATGTTCTAAAAGCTTGTTTATGAAAAGTTAAATAGAAACATTTGATATATTATTCCATTTAAAAACAAATAGGTTTGTTGTATAAATAGATACACGAATGGCATGTACTTCACCTGTTTCAGTGGTTCTCCTTAATTCTTTTTTTTTTTTTTTTTTGGTTTTTTTGAGACAGGGTTTCTCTGTGTAGCTTTGGAGCCTATCCTGGCACTCGCTCTGGAAACCAGGCTGGCCTCGAATCCACAGAGATGCACCTGCCTCTGCCTCCTGAGTGCTGGGATTAAAGGTGTGCGCCACCAATGCCCGGCTCTCCTTAATTCTTGAGTGTCCATTTAGAATAATGTACATATAATATTGCTGTATTAATAGTAAGTGCTATTGCTTTACATCAACTTGCAATATATCTAATTCTAATTATTTATGAATTTCAAATACTTCACTATTAAAGGTTGACACTGTCATCAAAGGAAATTCACTCATTTGCTGCAAAGTATCAGCCACCCTGTTGTGGTTAGAAAATACGAAGTCTAAACAAAGGCAAATTGTGTTAGAAAGTTTTCTGCAAAATGAAAATTAGATGACTTTGATATTTTATATGTCTATTTTGCCTCCAATTCTGTGCACTCATTTTCAATATTATTTTCTACTACTAGCTATATTGTGTGCTGTTGTTTGCATCCTGTCAAATAGGTAGTGGAAGAGCTTTGCAAGTAGAAAAGCTATTTCTTTTTTCCCATTAAAAAGTGGAAACATCCGGTTTCTTTGGGAAGCATATGAAGCAGAAGCTATGCCTGTCTTCCTTAGAGTACAGTCAGAATGTCCTTCAGTGTGCTTTTGTATCCTGGAGAGGTGATTTTGTTTCTGGCATATAATGAGCAGCTAATCCCAACTCTTTCCATTCCTGCTTTGTGTAGGGAGTAAACTATGACAACAGTAAACACACTAAACAATACTTACCTGATTTGCTTGTCCATTTAAATCAGGTTATATTAAAATTAATACATCAAGGGACAGTAAATACTATCTTAAGTACACACGCCTTATGAAATTGCTTAATAGTACCAAAAATTGCATTTTGTTTAAATATTGGCACATCCTATGTGTACTCCAAAATATGTTTTCTAGTTGGTGTTAAAATTCTAAACATTAGTACATTAACCAAATAACAGCAAATCTCCCAAAGTCTTTAATGGCATTAATATTAACACTTCCCCCCTTTTATCTGATTTAAACAGCTAACTTCTAAAAGAAAAGCATATTAAATGTAAGTAGGCCAGAATACAGAACTCTTTAGATCATGAGACCTGTTTAGTTTTTGCTCTGAAGTGTTGGCAACTCTGGAGTTTCTTGTTAGCAAATGTTCTTTCTTCACTCAACATGTAATATAATTAACAGAGACTCTTTGGAAAGGGAATCCATTGCTCTACTTGCCTTTATTAAACAGATAAGCGGTGTCTTTTTTCTACTTCTCTAAAACCAACTTCTTCAGCTGACACTTCACAGGCAGAAACACAGAAACCACTCTCTGTGACCTTTATCGGCATTGTCTCCACCTGGAGACAGGTGCCCAACGAGTCTATTCGAAATTCTCTGCAAGTCTCTCACACAAATGTGTGAAGTGACAATACAAGAAATAGGTAGTCATCTCAAGAAGAAAAATAAAGGCTACTGATGTCCCATGGATGCAGTTCTTCTAGTTAAGAATGCAGAAAGCGGTGGGTCTGTAAAGCTGAGCAGCAAGTGCTGCTAGGTGGGTGTGGGTAACTGGAAACACATACTTATTCTGAAATCCTGGTGAAGACGATGTGAACCATCAAATGGCAAATTCATTGGGATGGGCATCAGCAGTGGTATTTTGGGCCTAGAAAACCCAAGCTGGGTGCTCAGTAACTATTTCAGGCAACTCAAAAAGTTTGCATTGAAATTGGCAGTAAAAGAAGCCAAGAAATAGATCTGGAGGCGAGCATCCTTACCCGTGGAGGTATCTGAAATATGTCTTGATTTTACTTTTCCGGATTAAAATATTCTCTATTAATTGCCTCTGCCAGCATTGGTCAAGAACAAGGTTTAAGAGTGGGCTTAAACTAGAGTCATCTGAACGAGAGAACCTCAACTGAGGAACTGCCTCCGTAAGATTGGCCTGTGAGCATATCTGTGAGACATTTTCTTGATTAATAATCTATAGGGGAGGGCCCAGCCCACTGTGGTCAGGGCCACCCTGTGTCAGGGTTGTATAAAAAAAAGCAGTCCGAGTCATCCAGAAAGCATGGCGTCTGCTTCAGCTCTTGCCCACAGATTCCTGCCCCGATTTCTCTAAGAGATGGACTGTGATATGGATGTGTAAGCCAATAAACCCTTTCCTTCTCCAAGTTGGTGTGGTCACTGTTTTATCATAGCAACAGAGATGTGAACCTAGGAGACTGGTGATGGGTCACAGCATATTACCATACCATTTTAGCCATCTTCTTTATACTGTAATCATACAGAATATATTAGCTAGGACTTAGTTGGCAACTAAAACCTGGTGTTTTCCATGTAAATGGTAAGGTCTCCATACCAGTGTTTGGCAAAGGCCCTGGCATGCTCCGGCTACCAGCTGGGCAGTTCCTATTACGTTTATGCAGGTATCTGGGGCTAAACACTCCCATTCATCTTTATGCATTGCCTGAATAAGCCCATGAGTTCTGAGTTGTCACCTAGAGATTTTAAGTTCAGATAAAGTTCCCAGTTGGAGCATACTACACTGTTAGCAAGTTAGTTTCCCTGTGACCAACATTAAACTAAAGTAGAAATCTATGGAAAAAGAAACAATGACTGGGTTTTAGTTGCATTATTTCATCTGCCTTCCATTTGCAGCTGTGGATTTTGAACCATTTCATGATTTTTTTTTCTTTCTGTAACTGTGCCAGTTGTGAGTAAAACAAGCAAGACCACCCAGCTTTTTTTTTTTTTTTTTTTTTTTTTTTTTGGCAACAGAAAAGATCTTAATGTAAACTCAATGATCTAGCCAAGTTAAATCTAGCACTTGGTTTAAGCACAAGAAGGATGGTTGACAAGTGAAGTTGCAAAGGCAAGCTGTTGTGAGTGTTCTAGTTGTTTGCTTCTGACTTTTGTGTACTCATCATAAGCATCACAGTGTGAATATTCCATCTGACTTGATCCTTTCAGGATGCTATCAAGTACCATCTATCATTTTCTGTTTCCAAGTAAAGATATTGAGCCCAAGCTAATTATGTGAATCTACTTAAACTCATTGCTTAAGTTTGGTTAAAGTAAGTGAGGTTTTTTGTTCTTCAAATGTGTTTGCCTTAGACAACCTATCAAAAATACACATGTATAGCAGGCTAGCCGAGTGGTGGTTGTGGTACATGCCTTTAACCCTACCACTTGGGAGTCAGAAACAGGTGAATCTCTGAGTTCAAGGTCAGTCTGGTCTACAGAGCAAGTTCTAGGACAGCCAGGGGTACATAGAGAAAACCTAAAAAAAAAATAAATAAATAAAAAATAAATAAAAAAATAATAAACAAAACCCTGTCTCTAAAAACCAAAGAGATTTTAGTGTAAAAAACTAAATTTCAATTTAGGGTTCTAGGGAACACACACACACACTGAAAATGACTCTGATTTGCTCGTTTCAGTATGCATCATCCAATGGAGAATTATAAGTGCTTTTCTTACATCTGAATGACTTTAACCTCTTCTGATATGTAGACCTTACAAGCCAAGGCATTGTGTGCTCTATGACTTGCTGTTTTCATTACCCTGTTATGTCCTCATTGCCACTGTAAGCAAGGGCGGTTGTTCAGAGTCTTTACTCTAAGCTGTCCCTGAATGTGTGTCCCCCCACCCCCATTGCAGTACTATGGTACAATCTGAAAATAAGCAAATAGATCGTACAAGTGTCTGACAGTTTACAAATCGCCAAATTAAAAAGGCATCTCAATAGCTTATGTTAAATTTCTTCAACTACTTCAGTGAGTTGAGGAAGAAAAGAAAAATGTATGTTTGGAAAGTGGTGACTTAACTCAGACTTATAATTTTCAGATACTCAGTATGAAAAATATATTTCCAAAAGTTTGAAAGCCTCCCAGGATTTAAGTAAATGGATTCTTTAACTCTTAAGTGGTAATGTAAATATTGAGCAATCTGTGGTCAGATTTTTATTTTAAGTTTTTAAGATCTCAACTTTGTGTAAAAACCTGTGAAAATATGATTTCCCTTAAAAATGTAAAAATTCATTTTCTGATTCTAGGAAGAGAGATGAATAATATCTTAAGTATCAACTCAGCGTATTATTACCATTCTGTACAATTTTCAGGGTCTGAATTAAATCACTGTATGTGTAGGAGAGTATTCTGAGTGGCATTGGATATGGTTCTTAACAGAGCCTTTATCTTCACAGTGTTTTCTTTGGATTTCTAAAAGGTTTTGGGAAATGACTTGGGCTTCCAAAAAAACTTTGTGGAAAGATTCCATGGAAATGTCAAGATTGGCTGAGATTGACCCTGTCACTTGTGGGGATTCAGACAAAGGTCTCCTTGTAACTAGCAAACTGCCTTTGTATTGGGAGTTCATTGGAATGTCTTTTCTCCAGAGGAGACCCATCTGGAGAACCAGAACAGGAACAATAGCAGTGTTTGTGCTCGCCTGTGGACATGGCCCTTCACATACTCGCTTCTCATGCTTTGCATCGTGTTTGCCATTTAATGTACATTTACTTATAGAGACACAGGTCCGCACTTGTGTGCTTATGTGGAGGCATTAAAGAATACACTGGAAGTCGCCTTCCAGGTTGTCCTCAACTATCCATCTCACAAGTAGAAATTTCACCTGACTCCATTTTATTAGAAAAAAACAAACAAACAAAAAACAAAACCAGAAGTTATCCCAGCACTAAATTACTTTCTTAGATGTCTGTAGCATTAACTTAAAGGTCGTTTACAGGAGTAATTTTTTTAAGCTCCCTGTCACAGGTTTACCTGCCATGGCCTTAACTCTGAAGCAACTGTACTTCGGGGAAGGTTTGTTTTAAGAGGCTCTCCTTCTGAGGGAATGATTGGTTTGCCTTGGCTGTGTCCATGCCACCCCAGGATTTGAACCTTTCCACTCTATTCCTTTACCTTTTCCTGCTTTCCTGTCCAGTATCTAGTTTACTTCTATAGAATTCCATCTGTGATCAGAATGGAGTTTTTGGACCAGGTGATTTCCATTTGCAAACTCTTACTGCGTGTGCTCAAAGATGATTAGTAGTCCATAAGGCTAAGATTTCTTTATTCAGATAAACACCAGCCCAAACGCAAGCCAGAGCATGCCCAGAGGCTGCAAGCTAGTGTGGCCAGAGAGAAGGGGCATCCACATGTTTGTGGCCTCTGAAGAATTATCTCCAGCGTCATCTTTGACCTCCCCTGACCATGCCCTCATGGGCGTGGTCAGGCACACCTGTAGGGGCTTCTAGGAGGCGGGGCTACAGTGTCTCCTTACAAACTATCTTTGAAAAATATTATTATTAAGACTCAAAACTCTCTTGCCCAGCGATGGTGATGCATACCTTTCATTCCAGCACTTGGGAGGCAGAGGCAGGTAGATTTCTGTAAGTTCAAGGCCAGCCTCATCTATAGTACTAGTTCTAGGACAGCCAGCACTACACAGAGAGACCCTGTCTCAAAAAAAAAAAAATCAAAAAACAAAACAAAACAATACAAAAAAGATTCAAAACTCTCTCCCCTTACAAGCTGTTGAGCAAAACATATGAAGGAAATCCCTTTTTTTTTCCTGTATTCTTTAGGAATGTATAGTGGAGAAACACTTCCCTTTGCCTGTTTTATTTCAGCTTTCCAGGCATTAACTAATTCCCAACTTTGAAGACTGGCTTTTGTCGATTGTATTTCTTTTCCTGATAATGGAGCAAGGAATGTCAATCTCATCACTGAGTTGGTCACTTGCCCTCTGCCTGTCAGCTGCTGAGTGAGCCCTCCCTCAGCCAGAGATGATGTTTATCAGACAACCATAGGATCAAAAGCCGTTGCTTTTAGGTCTTTTCTGAAGCAACATTATCACCAGGTGTCACTGGAGAATTCCAGCCGGTTCCTGCCTTTCCTCGGCTGTTAGTTCTTCAGTGGTATATGGTTCAGACAGTGAGCCTCACAGAGATGGGGTATGCAAACTTTACCTAAGGCTCGTGTGTGTCTCATATTAGGGTCTGAAAGTGGTGAGAGCTTCGGGGATGTCTTGAAAAATATAGCTATATGTATCACTATAATATGTTTAGAATTTGGAACAGATGAGCTTGATCCAGTAAATAATCTCCTAATGTAGTGCTTCTCAGCCTTCCCAATGCTGTGATACTTTAATACAGTTTCTCTCATTGTGGTGAGCCCCCCACTATAAAATTATTTCTTTACTATGTCATAACTGTCATTTTGCTACTGTTATGAATTGTAATGTAAATATTTGATATGCAGGATACCTGATATGTGACCCCTGTGAAAGTGTTGTTCGATCCCCAAAGGGGTCTCAACTCATAAGCTGAGAACCACTTTCCTAATAGGAGATATCTCTGAAAGTTATTTTCTGAGAGTGAACTTCAGATTTCTAAAGAGCAGGTGGAAAGAGGCCTTTATAGGCAAGTCAGAGGGCTTCACACCTTCTTTGAGGAAAATGTAGCATGATGTTTTGATAATTTTAGTTAATGGGCTTCTTTAAAAAGGCCTGGCATTGCCTTGCAGGCAAAGTCTGAATCCCTGAATGCAGGCACCACCCAGCACTGTTTTTGACCCCGCTGTGGTGTCTGCATTCCCCTCTGTAGCCGTGTATCCCTCCTCAGAGGCTGGCCCAGCATTTGCCCATCTGGAAGAAGTTACTCTCTTTTACAACTCCAGGAACAGTGGTTTAGAGGATCTGCCTTGGACCACTCAAAATGATAATTGGTATACATGAAAAATTCAAGTTTTAGCAAGGCTATCCAATGAAAAATAAGTCCCTAATAAAGCAACCTTAGTTATAATTTCCAGAGGTCCACACAGGCAGAGAGTTTATGCCAGTGACTTTTCTTTTGGTCTATCAAATAGCCAGGGTTTTAAATGAAAAATAACCCTGCATTTCTTTTCCTCCCTTCCTCTACTCTCCTCTGCTGGCACTTTTCCTATATTCTTCTCTTTAGGAACTTAAAAAAATATTTATTATTTGTGTGTATATGAGAGAGGGAGGGAGGAGACAGAGAGAGAGAGAGAGAGAGAGAGAGAGAGAGAGAGAGAGAGAGAGAGAGAGAGAGAGAGAACGCCATGGTGCATATCTGAATGTCAGAGGACAGACAACAGTTCTCTGTTCTCTCCTCCAGCTTTCCATGGGTTCAGAGGGATTGAACTTAGGTCATCAGGCCTGTGTAGTTGCTGGCACGGGCTTTTACCCACTGAGCCATCTCACTGGCCCCACTTTAGGAACTTGTAATAAATGGCAATACATTGGTAATAATCATTTCTGTAAGTATATGACTTTTTTAAGCATTATATCTTTTTCTTTTATAACATAGTTAGGCTATGAGTTTTTTCTTAAAAATTATCTGTTGATAATTCTAGGCCCTAGAAATATAAAAGTAAACATAGTAGACAAAATTCCCATTCTTGTGACTTGGGAACATAAGCATAGAACAGATGCTAGAGAAACAGCTCTCAAACTGGGAGCTTCCCCTGGTGCAGGAAACCATGAAGTGATCGTCCTTACCTCATAATGACCTTCCTGCCTTTGTTACTCATGAGATTGACCTCATAAGGTCTTTACCTATCTATAAATACTGTACTCTTCACAGGTTGCTAATTGTTTATATTTAAAAATACCTTTATTAAAATTGGACAGCTGATATGTGGAATAAAGCTTACTTAATAAACCAGCATTTCTATGTTGCAAATAAATTATTTAGCTACAATATGAAGATACATTATTTAAGATGGGTATAATGGTGCACACCTATAATCCCAGCACTCGGGAGGCAAAGGTAGGCAGATCTGAGTTTGAGGGCAGCCTGGTCTACAGAGAGAGGTCCAGGACAGCCAAGGCTACACAGAGAAACCCTGTCTTGAGAAACCAAATGTGTGTGTGGGGGGTGTGGGTGTGCGCACATATATATTATTTAATGAATACCCAAGCCAGAGTCATGCCATAGTTCAAAATACTAAACATATGTCTAGTTTGAATGCATAGTTTTTCAAGTATTTCCCTGTCTCTGGAGGGTTTATACATTTTGAGGGTTTGGTAACAGGGAATTGATACAATTTAAGGAACAGGCATCTGGCTTATGCAGGCTCACTAAAATCTCCTTTTACATCATGTCCTCAGGGAATGCTTAGTTTTGTTAAAGTTTCTTCAAGTCAAGATTTCACTGTAGTTTTAAAATACCCAGTTAACTTATTTGAAATTGGAAATGTAAATAGCAAAGTCAGCCAACCGTATGTGCAGCAGATCACTAGTTTGACAAAGGCACCACTCACTGCTGTTAGTTTAGTTCTCATAATAAATCACATGGCACACCTGAGTTCATTTTATTTTTACCTCGCTTTGTGCGTAACTTTTTCCATGCACACAGTCCCAGCTTTTTGAAGTTGAACAAGACAGCACTCTGCCCATATTAACAATTTCCCATTGTTGTGACAAAAGACAACTTAAGAGGACAGCTTTATTGTAGCTGGTTTGAAGGCATAGTCTGTCGTGGCTAGGAAGACTTTCATGGCTGCAGGAGTACATGGCTGAGGGCCCTCACATCTGGGTGGACCAGGGAGCAGAAAGAGATGAATGGTGGCCCTTGGCTGGCTTTCTCCTCTTTTTTTTTTTTTTTTTTCTTTTAATTCAGTTGAAGTCCCCAGCTCATGAAACAGTGCTGTTCATGTTCAGGGCGGATTGCCTCTCCTAGGTTAAACCTCTCTAAGAACACTTTCACAGACACACTTTTGGATGAACCCCACGAATGACCAATCATGCTGGTAGTCAAAATCAACCACCTGCTATCATACCCTTAACTGTGGTCCTTCTGGTGAGTTGCTGGCATGTTTGTTGCATATTTATGTTTCAGTTGTGATTTCTGTCACGTAAAATGGTCTCAGAGCAGCAGGCCAGAGTGCTGTCAAGTGTGTAGTATTCCATAGCAGCAAGACTGTGGTACACCCTTAGAGGAAATGTTCACATTTGATAAATTTTCACGTGTTTTAAGTTGCATTTTTAATGCTATTGGCATGAGATGAATGCCAACAAATCACCATATTTACATAATTATAACTATAGTTACAGCTGCATTGGTGTTATCTTATATTAAAGGATCAGATAATTTGTGTGTCTCTCTACATACATATATTATAAGCTGTGTTAAAATACGTTAAACAAGGTTGCATATTGATTATTTGATGAAAATACTGTGACTAGAGGCTTCTGGAAGCTTGACTCAGGTTTCTACTCGTAGCTTAGTTCAGTAGTCAATGTTCATAGCAACTTTGTAGAGCATAAGTACTGTGAATATTAAGAACCAGCTACAACTGTAAAACAAGAAATATCCAGCTCTATGCTAGTACTATTCTTTCATTATATCCTAGGGCAAAATAGGAAAAAAAAAACTTAGTTTAGATGTAATGAAAAGTAAAACTATACCCTAGTAGTGAAGTAATTCAGTACTGTTAAAATCTCTCATTGCTTTTTAGATGCTTGTTTTTAAACATTATAAAGACTGACAATTAGAATGTTGACAGCGGTGTCCTACTAGCTTAGCTTGGTGGCTAAATATGCCATGGGTCTGCCCAGTTCCAGTCTCCGCTACACCACCTGTGTGTGCTGTGTAGCTGGCTTAGGACATGATACCTGGCTTCTTCATGCCTCGGCTGGTATTCACGTTCTAATGTGAAGTTAAGGGAGATGAAAGCAAAACCAACCTTTTCAGGTTTTGTGATAATTAGTGCCTGGAAATCAGCCAGCTAAGCAAGGCCTTTGTCCATACCAATTTTCACATATATTCTGAAGCCAAAACTAACATTGGAGAAATTGTTATTATAGCATAGTTTACATATCAGAATATAGTGTGTTCAGCCAGGTGCTATTAATGTCTTTTCATATTTAAAGAAAATTTATCACCAAGGTTTCGTGGTCTCTTTGCCACATTCCCTTGAAGATTGATTATGTTGCTGCCTTGGAGTTTTGCCAGAATGATATAAATAATTGGACTTAGCTTCTGCTATAGTTTATTCTGGCTCAGATCATGAATATACACTGACAAGATTTTTCTCCTGATAACAGTTCATCAAGATCACATTAAGATTATGAAGAAATGGCCAGGCACACTTTTTCTTTCATTGACCCCCATTTGTAATTGAACAGTAAATGTCCCCAATTAATTAAACTGCAAACAGTGCAATCAATTACTGAAAATTGCAAACTTCAAAGCCTTTCTAATGAGGGACAAATATCTTACAAGTATACATCTGTCAAAATGTGATGATAATTGCAGTAATTAATTCTTGCTCACAATAAAAATAACACTTTAAACATTAGTGAAAGCTTAAAAGTCGTTGCTCTCATTTATGTTAATAGGAGAAACCCTTCAGGTGCAGGATAGATTGGTTGACATAGATTAATTTTTTCCGATGAACAAGATGTTGTTTTTCTTCATAACTAAACAGAAACCAGAAGTTGCAAATAGGCATCTCTTTCTTTTCCAACACAGAACTGGTGCTTACAGGTTCCTGCCAGGCAGAAGTAAAAGCCTAGTGAGTTCCTAACAACTAAACTTGATTCTAAATGGGAGGAATTGAAATAGATTCCCATAATCGTTTTGGTTTCAATGACAGTTCTTCACTAGCATGCCTTACATGCCTAGGCATTTGTTGATACTATGTCTGCTGCCATTTCTGTAGGCCAATGAAGGTTATACTGGGCTCGGTTCTTTTTAATTTATGTTTTCAAATCTCACCATCACCTGTGGAGGAGATATCTCTTTAGCAGATGGGAAGCAGAGGTCAGAGTACCAGTTCCCAAGGTTTAAGGCCAGCACTCAGACCCACATCTAGGTAGCTTTCTATGGGGAGACAGAGCCAGCCAGCTGCTCTCGTGGCTGAGGGAAGTTATGGGTGTGAGATGGTGCTGAATGGCAAGTGATCTCCACATAGTGGGCTATGAGTTCAGCCTTCACCATCCTTGCCATGGTGGCCTCAATGTTGCTATATATCCTAACATTTCAGGAAAACTGAGAAATCTGGATGTGTAGGTGCATTCTTAATTTTAACTTTGGGAGATCAACAGTCAAGTCTGCCTGCATACTCCTAGAGTCCTTCTGCCATGGGTTACTAGGCTGCTGCATACTGTGTTGGTTTACGTTAGCCAGATAAGTGGGTAAAGCCTGTGCCAGTGTTTGGGGTAATACTCTTAAAGGTCCCCCAGAACTCTCTGCTCAGCTTCAGCCAGAGGTGGCAAGGGTGGGGGTGGGATATGTATTAAAGTATTAGGGTGAGTGCTGCCATCTGCCATCAGGATTTAGAGAAGTTAGGCACAAATACTTCCTTTGTCTTTATTTTTTTTTCTTTTGTTTTTTTGACAGAGAGTTTCTCTGTGTAACAACCCTAATTGGCCTGGAACTCACAGATATCTGCCTGCCTCTGCCTTCCAAGTGCTGGGACTAAAGGTGTGTACCACCACTGCCCAGCACATAAATATTTAATTTGAGGCATTAGCAAAATATATAATTTGAGACACAGCAATACAGCTGTATGATTTTAATGATAAAATATCCTTATCTTCCTTCATTGCCCCTCTCTGATCAAGTGGGATAGAGAACTTTGAGTAATATTTCTCAGGAAGATTTTTTTAATACATATGGTAGAGTAGTTAATGTATCTGGTATACATATATGCATCCATATGTGTGTATACCCACATCCACCCTTTTTCTGCTTGTAATTGAGTTGGCCTGTTAGAAACATAAGATAATTATAAAATACTGAAATTAATGGCTTAGAAAACACATGTTTGAAACCATGGGTGTGGAGTTGCTACATGAGTGTAGTCTCAGTACTCAAGAGGCCAACGCAGGAAGACCTTCAGTTCCAGGTTGAAGCAGAAGGCAAAAACCCTGTCTCATCAAACAAATAAATACACAAATTAAAAAAAATCCCTTGTGTAAACACTGAAAAAAGAAAGATGAAAATAAAGAGACCCTTTTCATATTGAATCCCCAGGTCCTCAACGGGGTCGTTCTTTTTTGTCTTTTAAAACACGGAGTTCACCACTCTGTGTCATAGAGTGGAGGTAAAGTTCAGGTTTTGAAAGTCTGTAGATACTGAGTGCTTCATGGTAGACCTCTGCCTCTGTGCCTGGGTTTAAGCAATGCTGAGGGGGATATCTCTATGGTCGGAACTAGAGTTTGGATGCTGGGTAGGACAGGCAGAAGCTATTGCTGGAAAGAAGCAGGCATTTTGCTCCCCCTTCCCTTTTTTAAACCTAAAACACGAATATTTCATGGGTCAGAGTGATAGCTCGGTGATTAAAAGCACTTGCTATTTTTCCAGAGGACCCAAGGAGTTTGATTCCCAGCAACCACATGGTGACTCACACCCCTCTGTGACTCCAGTTCCAGGGTAATCTGTTGCACTCTCCCGGTCTCTGATGCACTCTGCACAGCATGTACACGGTACACAGACGTACACAAAGGCAAAACACCCATACACATAAAATAAGTCAATTAAAAAGAAAAAGCTTAATATTATCATTGACTTCCCACAGAAAAGAAATTTCCTTCTTTTATGTTTCTCCCATAAACCTTTAAACTAGCTTTAATAAAATATTCTTCAAGGAATTATTTTATACAAACCTGGAGATTTGTAAAAAGAAAGCAACCTTTATGAATTACATTTTACAAAATCTGAAGTCCTAGTTAAGACAGCTGCTTTTCATTGCTCCGGTATAGCCCAGATGAGGAGACTGTTCTCTACAGTTGAACAAGGCTTTTGTTTCTCTGCTTCTAGGCCCACAGAAACATATTCACATGCGTTCACATTTGTTTTACCTTATCCTGTTTTATCTGTGAAAGAGACCGGTTTCTTTCTTTCTTTTTTTTTATTTTTTATTTTTTGGCCTAGCTCTAATGGACTCCAAGGAAAGCACTTACAAATGATACTGTTAACAGTAAGATATGTAAACATCCACATGGAAAATAAAACACTATACAAGGTGTACTTATCAGGTATAGTAGTAGAGACTTGTTAGTTGAAGTTCATGCTGGCTTTGTTAACACAAGTACTAAGGAGTTTTCAGAATCTTATGCTTGAGAGAAGGAAGAGCTGCCAGCAACTGCAGCCTTAACACATGCTAGCAGGTACTGAATCTTACCATCCAGCTACCCAGCCATGCTCCCTGCCCCTTCCCTCACACAGAAGTACCTACTTCCATACTCTAGGAGTCCTTCAGGACTCCCAGGAAATTCCTCCCAAGGAAATGACAAGTAGGTGGTTTCTTTGATCTTTCTCCAGTTCTTATTATTAGCTGAGGCCAGCTCTGCTCCAGTGGCAGAGAGTGAGAGTGGAAAGTGCACTGGGACTATGTTTTGGTGGAGCAGGGACCAAATGCAATGTGTGTGTGTGTGTGTGTGTGTGTGTGTGTGTGTGTGTGTGTGTGTGTGTGTATGTGTATGTGTATGTGTATGTTTGTGCACGTGCACCCATGCAAACGTGCTGAAATCCAGACACGCTTTTTTTCGGTTTATTAACATTAAGATGTGAGTTGTAGAAACATTATTGAAACAGGAGAATGGCAAACTGGTTACAAGCTGCAAATGATTGCCTTGCTCTGGACCAGGCCCTTTGTATCTTTGTGAATGATACAGCCATGGTGATCTGCTATGGCCCTCCTTCATATCCTTATGAAGGTAGGACTCCATGATGACTTTGGGAGATCTAGGTGTTTAGACTGGGCTAAGTAAAGTGGCTAAGAGGGCTGAGTAGGAAGGAAGGCAGTTAAGGTTTGTGTCCACAGGTCTCACTGGATGGTTTGTGGTTAGAAACTGGTAGTTAGGAATTTGTTTGGGAAACATGGGTCATCCTGTTGTTCAGAGGAGAAAGAAGGTGTTGACTACAGAGAAGATTTTAGAAGGCAAGGTTTCAATAGAACTTGGAAAGTGGGTCAGAGCAGGTTAGGAGCATTGTGCAAAGAACCTGTCAGAAAATCAGTGTGCTTTGGAACTAGAGTTTAACTAAAAAAGTAAGAGAAGGAAAGGGTTATGTATACAACAAAGTTCAAACAAAGATGACGTTCGGTTTTTATGACTTATAAAATGAGGTCAGGAAGCAGGAAATACGTATTTAAGAGTATCCATCCTATAGACATCTCTAATGGAGGAGGTAAGCTACTTTGCAGTTCAAAAACTCACCATGGTTGAAGAAAGTTAAAACTTGCCAGGGTCTTGGTTATGCTCGAATACTTTATAAAACTGGTATACGAAAGGGATTTTCTGACCATTTTAACACTTCTAGACTATGTTTCATTCACTTAAGCCATCAGGAAGCTGGTGAGAAGGTATGGAAGCAAACTTCCCCAACTTTCTATAAATGCAGCTGGTTCTCCTGACACTGGTATCCAGTGGGGTGGTTGAGCTGAAGACTGATGGCTGTTTCTTAGGTTGAAGGGCTGTGCTTGCTGGAATGAGGCTGGCTTCTGTGAGGACATACAGTCTCCAGTTCTCGGGTGTGACAACGCTTTTGGCTGACTTCCCCACAAACATGCTTGACATTCCCAAATATCTCAGCATTGTCGACGTGTGGAATGGCTTCAGATTGCATCCCATGAGCTTAAAGACTCTTTCATGTCTGCTAGTCTGGGTGTCAGAGAAGGCAAACAACTGGGTTTGGGCCTCCTGACCCTGCCTCAGGCAGCACAGCTCTCTTTCATTGTGTGTCATGGAACTTTGTGAGAGTTGGTTGCAAGGAGATGAAACACATTATATGTGCCATCTGGGCAGCAGAAAGGAGCTCTCTGTATATGAACAGATTTAGCTGACTTCAGTTCTTATCCCTCTTTGCATTTCCTTGTCCCCTTGACTAAAGTGCTCACTCTGCTGAGAGAGTAATTGATGTACTATACAAATATCCTATTTCAGTTACATAACTCACTATTTTCTGTTGTATTCACAAATTGTGCAGCTGTCACAATCACTATTACCTTGTTTCATTTCTTACAAACGGATACTATATAGCTGAGGCTGACCTTGAACTCATGATCCCCCTGCCTTTTCCTCCGCCAGCAAATCCTATTGGCGTGTGCCAACACAACTGGCACCAGGATAGCCAAAACAACCCTGTACCATAAAAGAACTTCTAGAGGCATCACCATCCCTGACTTCAAGCTCTACTATAGAGCTATAGTAATGAAAACAGCTTGGTATTTACACAAAAACAGACAGGTAGACCAATGGAATCAAATTGAAAACCCTGATATTAACCCACATACCTACGAACACCTGACTTTTGAGGAAAAAAGCCAAAACTATACAATTGAAAAAAAGAAAGCATCTTCAACAAATAGTGCTGCCATAACTGGATGTTGGCATGTAGAAGACTGCAGATAGATCCATATCTATCACCATGCACAAAACCTAAGTCAAAATGGATCAAAGACCTCAACATAAATCCAGCCACACTGAACCTCTTAGAAGAGAAAGTGGGAAGTGCCCTTGAATGAAATGGCATGGGAGACAGCTTCCTGAACATAATGCCAGTAGCACAGACACTGAGATGGACAATTAATAAATGAGACCTCCTGAAACTGAGAAGCTTCTGTAAGGCAAAAGACACAGTCAACAATACAAACGGCAGCCCACAGAATAGGAAAAGATCTTCACCAATATACAAAGAATTCAAGAAGCTAGTTACCAAAACACCAAATAATTCAATTAAAAAGTGGGGTATAGAATTAAACAAAGAATTCTAAATAGAGGGATCCAAAATGGTTGAAAGACAGTTAAGAAATTGCTCAACATCTTTAGCCATCAGGGAAATGCAAATGAGAACAACTCTGAGATACCATCTTACTCCTGTCAGAATGGCTAAAATCAAAAACACCAATGACAGTTTATGCTGGAGAGGATGTGGAGAAAGGGGAACACTCCTCCATGGCTAGTGGAAGTGCAAACTTATATAGCCACTTTGGAAGTCAGTATGGCAATTCCTCAGGAAACCGGGAATCAGTCTACCTCAGGATCCAGCAATTCCATTCTTAGGCATATACCCAAAAGAAGCACATTCATACAATAAGGACATCTGTTCAACTATGTTCATAGCAGCGTTGCTTGTAATGGCCAGAACCTGGAAGCAACCTAGATGCTCCTCATCCAAAGAATGGATACAGAAAATGTACAATGAAATCTTGAAACCTGCAGGCAAGTGGATGGAACTAGAAGAAACTATCCTAAGTGAGGTAACCTAGTCACAGAAAGAGAAACATGGTATGTACTCACTCATATATGGATATTAAACATAGAACAAAGGGTTACCAGCCTATAATCCACACCTCCAGAGAAGCTAGGAAACAAGGAGCACCATGAGAGAGACATACATGGTCCCCTGGTGAAGAGGAAAGGCACAAGAGCCCCTAAACAAATTGGGAGCAGGGAGGAGGGGGGAAGGGAGGTGGGAGAAAAAGGAGGGGAGAAGAGGAGCGGGAAGGAGAACATGACGGATCAGGAAAATTGAGTCCGGGGAAGAGTAGAGGAGAGCAAGAAAAGAGACACAGCAACATAGGGAGCCATTATAGGGAATTGTATGGAGATCCACAAGCATGACCCCAACTAGGAACCTAAGCAATAATGGAGAGGCTACCTTAAATGCCCTTCCCCTATAATGAGAATGATGACTACCTTAAATGCCATCTTAGAGCCTTCATCCAGTAGCTGATGGAAGCAGAAGCAGAAGCAGAGATCTGCAGGTAAGCACTGAGCTGAAATCCTGGGATCCAGTTTCAGAGAGGGAGGAGTGAGAACAAAGGGGTCAAGACCATGCTGGGGAAAACTGCACAGAATCAGCTGACCTGAGCAATTGGGAACTTATGGACCCCAGTCTGACAGCTGGGGAACCAACATACTACTAAACCAGGCCCCCTGAATGTGGGTGTCAGCTAGGAGGACTGGGTAGTCTATGGGACCTCTGGCTGTGGAACCAGGATGTATCCCTAACTCATGAACAGAGTTTGAGAGCCCATACCCCTCTTAGCCTAGATACATGGGGGAGGGCCTAGGACCTGCCCCAAATGACTTGACAGATTTTGGTGATCCCTCATGGAAGGCCTCACCCTCCCTGGGGAATGTATGGGGAATGGGATGGGGGGGTCGGTGGGTGCAGGGGAGGATGGGAGGAAGAGAGAACTGGGATTGATATGTAAAATATGATTTATTCTAATTTAAATAAAATTTATTTCAAAAAAATGGATGCTGCATTCACTAACATGCATTTTCCACTTGTCCTAAACTTCTGGATTCTGGCTTTTTTTCTGTTTGGGTATTTCACATTAGTGAAGCCACACAATTGTGGCGCTCTGTGATGAGGTTCATCTACTAACACAATGTCTTCAAAGTCAGCCATGATGTGCATATTCCAGTATTTCATTTTTCTGGGGGGGGGGAGGTGTTTCAAGACAGTGTTTCTCTGTGTAGCCTTAGCTGTCCTGGAACTAGCTCTTGTAGATCAGGCTGGGCTCAAACTCAGAGATCCGCCTGCCTCTGCCTCCCAAGTGCTGGGATAAAGGTGTGCACCACGACTGCCTGGCTCCAGTACTTCATTTTTTACTGCTGATAATTGTGGCATATTTTACTTACCCATTCACATTCCTGGGTATTGCGCTGTTTCTCCTGCTAGTGTAAACTTGCTGCTCTGAACATTTGTGTGTAAGTGTTTGCATTTCAAGTTTTTGTGAGTCTTAGGTCCATTCCTCAGAGTGGAATTCCTTGGACTCATGGAAACTCTAATGTGTTGGGGTACTCCCTCTTTCAGTGTGCACCATTTGGATGCTGGTGACTGGTCTGCTTGGTTTCTCCTTTGCACCTTGCCCAGCCCAGCATCCTGTCCTTGACTCTGCTGCTAATACAGTTATCATAGAGAAACATCAGACACCTTGGTGGTCCTATTACTTAAGAAAAGAGCTGAAGCTGTTAATAATAATACTTGAGTACAGTCTAGGCCCAGGCTGCACTCATAATTTATCTTCTGGTTATTTACTGGGCTGCATAGTTAGATGTTAGATGCTAACATTTCTTTATGTTACATACTTTAAATTTTTTCAAATGCTTCAAAAACCATACATTTAGTAACACCTACAAAAATTGAATATTTTACTGATGCAACAAATGTGGCAGGCAAGGTTAAAAGTGGTTGTACTGGCTGGCAAGCCTTGACATCCACCATCACATTCCTGGACAGAACACCTGTGTGCCCTTGTCTTTCCATATGCTATCACCTCCCCTCTCCCATCCTTCTTGGAGGTCTCTTAAAGTGGTATACATCCTTTAGTGAGTGTCATAGAACATGGAAGAGAAAGTTTTCGGCTCTACTATTGCCTCGGTACCTGTAGCAGGGCTCTGAGGAAGTATGAGAGAAAGGGCTCACCTCCTACAGTCAGGGAGTATAGGGGAGGGTGTCCGTATATTATTCCATTTATTTAGATCCTTTTGATATTTTTCCATTTTTTTGGTTGTGAGCCTAGCCTTTAACGGCTGAGCCATCTCTCCAGCCCGATATTTTTCCATTTTTAATTTAAATTAGGAACAAGATTGTTTTACATGTCAATCCCATTTTCTCCTCCCTCTCCTCCTCCCATGCCCCCCACTAACACCCTACCTATCCCATGCCCTTTCTGCTCCCCGGGGAGGGTGAAGCCTTCCATGGGGGATCTTTAGAGTCTGTCATATCTTTGGGATAGGGCCTAGACCCTCCCCTGTGTGTCTACACTGAAGGAGTATCCCTCTATGTGGAATGGGCTCCCAAAGTCCATTCCTATGCTAGGGATAAGTACTGATCTACTACAAGAGGCCCCATGGATTTCCGAGGCCTCCTCACTGACACCCACGTTCATAGGGTCTGGATCAGTCCCATGCTGGTTTCCCAGCTATCAGTCTGGGGACGATGATCTCCCCCTTCTTCAGGTCAGCTCTTTCTGTGGGTTTCACCTTGACCCCTTTGCTCATCACTCCTTTCTCTCTGCAACTGGCGTCCAGTTCAGTTCAGTGTTTAGCTGTGGGTGTCTGCTTCTACTTCCACCAGCTGTTGGATGAAGACTTTAGGACTCTTTTCTTGCTCTCCTCAATTCTTCCCCTGACTAAATCTTCCTGCTCTCTCATGTCCTCCTCTCCCCTCCTCTTCTCCCCTTCTCTTTCTTCTAGCTCCCTCTCCCCTCTCCCCATGCTCCCAAATTGCTCAGGAGATTTCATCCCTTTCCCCTTCTCTAGGAAACCATGTATGTCTCTCTTAGTGTCCTCCTTGTTTCCTAGCTTCTCTGGCGGTGTGAATTGTAGGCTTGTAATCCTTTGCTCTATGTTTAAAATCCACATATGAGTGAGTACATACCCTGTTTGTCATTTTGTTTCTAGATTACCTTGCTCAGAATGGTTTCTTGTAGTTCCATCCATTTGCCTGTGAATTTCAAGATTCCATTTTTTTTTTTTTTTCTGCTCACTTCAGACTTTTGTAACAGGCTTTCTTTTGGGTCATCAACCAGCTCCTTTTCATGACACAGAAACTTATAATTAGTTATGAATGCTCAAATTTATGCTTGTTCCACTAGCTCTCATAACTTAAATTAACCTGTTTCTCTTCATCTATGTTTTGCCTCGGGGCTTTTTACATTTCTTTCATTCTGTATGTCCTACTTTCCTGTTTCCTCCTGTCTGACTGGCTGGTGTCTCCTTTTTTTTTTCTCCCTCATTCTCTCTTCTCACTTTGGAGTCTAGATTTCCCCTCCTACTTATTCTTTCTGCCTCAACCCCAAAGCCCTGCCTATCCCTCTTCTGCCTGGCTATTGGCTGTTTAGCTTTTTATTAGACAAGTCAGGTGCCTTAGGCAGGCAAGGTAAAATAGCAACACATCTTTACATAATTAAACAAATACAGCATAAACAAATGTAGCACATCTTTACATAGTTAAAATAATATTTGGCAAGATAAACAAGTGTAATACATTCTTACTCTATTAAAGTAATATTCCACAACAGCCTTTCTTTGTTATGACAATATCCCTGACATAAACACCTTTAGGATGGAAGGATTATTTTGGCTCTGAGTTTCAGAAGCCTTGGTCCAAAGTCCTTGGCTCTATTGATTCTGGACAGTGGTAAAGACAATAACATGCCCATGGGAGCAAAGGATATTCAGTCACAGTGAGGGGGTGGGAAACCCAGGACCTGGTATAACTTTAAAGCCAGAATCCAAGTGAGCTAATTCCTCCAGCTACCTTCACCTCCTAATGTTCCCCTAAATGGTGCCTTTAGCTAAGTGTTCACCACAGAAGGTTGTAGGGGCATTTCCTGTGAAAACCACATCAGAGATAGAGCTGGGTCTGGAACCTCTACCTTTCTGTGACAAATGAAGTTTTAAGACCGCCCTACAGTAACCAAGGGGCACAGTAACTAAGCCCACAGTAACTGAGGGGGACAGTAACCAACCCCACAGCAACTAAGGGATATAGTAACCAAGGGGTATAGTAACCAGGCCCACAACAACCAAAGGGCACAGTAACCAAGGAGTTCAGTAACCAAGGGGTACAGTAACCAAGCTCATGACAACCAAGGGGCACAGTAACCAAGAGGCACAGTAAGCAAGCCCACAATAACCAATGGGTACGGTAACTGAGAGTCACAGCAACCAAGCCCATGGAAATGAAGGGGCGCAGTAACTGAGCGGCATAATAAATGAGGGGCCCAGTAACCAAGGGGCACAGTGACCAATCTCACAGCAACCAATGGGCACAGTAAACAAACCCACAATAGCCAAGGGGTAGAGAAACCGAGGGGTGCAGTAACCAATGGGCAGAGTACAAGCCCATGGGAACCAAGGGACACTAATGCAGACATTAGGTATTGGTTCTGGTTTGGGAATGGGGAGTTGGTAAAAGAAAGATTATAAGTGAATTAATTGGATATTTTCATCTGCTATTGCTGCTATTACAAGTTACCACTAGCTTAGTGCTCTAAAACCACATTGAGATTCATTCCCTTATAGTTCTGAAGATTAGATGTTTAAGTCAGTTTCATGGTCACTAAAGCCATAGCATCAAAAGGTGGCTTCTTTAGGAGGCTCTGGGAAAACCTGTGGCCTTTCCTTTTCCATCTTCTAGGGGCCATTTGCCTTCCATGCCTTATGCCTCTTTCTTCTTCCTCTGAACCATCGGTGTAGCATCTTCTCTCCTCTCCTCCCACCTCCCCACTCCCTCACCCTTCCATCCTGCCTCTGGTGAGGACTTTTGTGACTCCATGAGACCAACTGGGTTATTCAAGAGAATTCTTCCATCTCAATATTCAGAATTATTTCTGCAGGTTTATTCTTACTTTGTAAAAATAACACAGTCTACAGGCATGGACATTGTCAGGGGCCATTATATACCCATCTGTAAAAAGAAGAGTTAAGAATAAATGTGTCTTTTTTGTCCTTGCCAACTATGAAAGAGAGAGAGAGGGAGAGGGAGAGGGAGAGAGAGAGAGAGAGAGAGAGAGAGAGAACTTTGACTCTTGGAGATCCTCACAATTATTAGGGGTCCAAGGCTAGGAACCATAATCATTTCTAAGAAATGATCTCTTCTTCATGGTTCAGAGGACAGTTGGTTTTCCATGGTTCTTTGTTTCCCCATCTGTAACTTTCTGTGGAAGAGCCTACATAATATGGAAAATCTGTGATAGGTCCTCCTCTAGTTTTATCATTGATAAGTGCCTGTTACATTTTTAAAAGTTCCTAAAAAAATGTAAAGCTGCAATTAAACATGGATCTCGTCGATGGCAGGATTCTATCACTTCTTTCTGCCCCTATTTAATTTCTAGAAATAGAGAAACTAGACTTGCCATGTTTCAACTGAGTGGGCCAGGAAGGGAACAGAGTTGGCAGGCATTGTCTGTAAGACATGTGGGTTCATGTGGGAGGGGGTAGTTTCTTATATTTACCTGATAGTGTTTAATCCTGAGAACCACATGAGGTCATACCATGATCATTCCATTTTACAAATGGGCAATAGGGACACCAAGACATTGACTAAGTTGCTAGGGTTTCATGGGCAGTGAAAAAGGGACTGGGATTTGAGCCATGTGGTTTGGCTTTAAAGGCCTGCACTCAAGACAGGGTGAGCAGCCTTGCTGTATTGTAAGCAGAGGGTCAGCTGTGGCCTGGCCTTTCCCTGGAAGGCTCTTCGGTTATAGGCATCCTGTTCAGTGTACTCCCACAATAAGGTTCTGGGCACCAGCACCCAAGGGAAAGGAAAGTTTGAAGGAGGAGCCAGCCAAATGCTGACTTGTATGTTGGGTAGTTACTGTCTCTTCTTGCTCTTTCCCAGCAGACTCTGCTGGGTTACTGGGTCTTTTCTTCTGATTTGTTTCTTTCCTCTCCCGATTGCCAGTTGACTTCTGAAAGTTGATGGCTGTGAAGGGCCTGGAGGGTGTTTACTCAGGTCTCTGCACTCTGTTGCTTGTTTCACTTCAATAAGAAATGGAAATTTATTGTTTTTCCTAAATTAGGGCAAGAACTTGCTTTCACCACAAATCCCATTTTTCTGGCTCTTTACTAACCCCACTTAGTAGACATCTAAAAAGGGATTTTTAAAGTCTTTGATGGAAGTTGGAGGAGAGGGCTGGTTTGTGGAATGGGAAAACAAGAGCTGAGTGTGCCTTTAGCTGGAGCAGGACTGCAATGCAGGGAAGCCTGAGAATTCTGTTTCCCTTTTGCAGACAGTGGATTACTTTTCCTTGGCTCATTAGGGAGATAGGTTTGGGGTGTAAAGCATGAAAACACTAATGAGCAAAGACTTGGAGCTGATTTTACACATTATTTTGTACCTCTTGATTAAATTGTGATTTAAAATACTGTACCCGCATCCTCCAAAGGCTCTGGATGTAGTGCTCAGAGAGAGTGTTCTTTGCTATATGGATTTTTATCCAGAATGACCAACCACTATAGCAAAGAAACCATTGGCATGAGGGGCCTATTTTGTTTGTTTTATTTCACTTTGTTCCAGTCTGTTAGCAGTGTTTCCAGGCAGCAAACAAGAATCTTCATTTGCCTAGTTTGCTTTTAATTTATACCCCAATTGTACCCATGCAAAGCTTCAGGCAACTTACAGTCCATGACATGTATACAATAAGTCTGTTAAAGTTGGAAATGGAAAACACAGCAGGGACCTAGACAGCCAACATGCCAAGCCACCTCTCCCCAGGGAGTTTGTTGCCTTGAGTGAGGATTAAACACAGCAGTGTCCTTCTAGGCAGCCAAGGCAAAAAGGTCACAACTCTCTGTAGCCATTACCCACTAAAACGGAGCAGCCCTTCTGAAGTCATAAACCTTTTCTAGGTTTGGGGATTTTGAGGAATTTTGCTAGGAAGGAATTCGAAGTCTTTGGGAAGAGCCTCACCCTTCATCGCAGATGCTGTGAAGGGAGATAAGGGCATCTTAGGAGACTGGCCTGGCCACAGAGACAGAGCCTTTCAGCATTCCAGGCCACCCCCAGCCTCAGGACCCTCATCTTTTACCATAGCAATTATGCTGTGCCCGATAGGTGATTGCTTTGTATTGCTGGTTGTTATTGCTCTCCTTGGAAAGTGGCAGTTGGACAAAGAGGAATAAAGTGCTAGCTTAAGTCATTTAGCTTGTTCTCTGAGCATTTGTTCTTCTGGGGTCTAGACCTTGCCTGAGCCAGGCAGTCTTCATTGTATATATCTGTAGGGGCAAAGCTTTAGTTATTGTTATTAATGAGCTTATTAATGGATATTAATGAGCAAAATCAGAAACTGAAGAACCTCCTAACAACCCAGTGCCACCCAGGCTTCCATCTCTCCTAAGAACATTTTAATAAGAGTGTTTATGCTTTGTGCCCCTCTCACAGTTTGTCCAGTTTTCCAGAAGAAATTAGAATATGAATGAGTGCACTGGGTAGCACAGAACACTAGGTGCAAGGTACAAAAGTTACCATGGGAACCAGCATTTTGGTATCTACTTTCTCATGAAGAAGTTTCAGATGACAAGCACTTTGAATTCTTACTTTTAAGTAAAAACTTAATAGCATTAAGTTTCAAGGACTTTAAAAATATTGTTATATTTGTATGGTCCTGTGTATATTCCTTTTAGAATATAAGTCATCCCTGAACATATGCGCTAAGTAAGTTTGAACTTTGACTGCTGTGGGAGCTTCCTGGGACACCTGGGTTTTACAGTCTTCACCTCTCCTCTTCCAGCCTTGGGAAACACCTTTTTGTGGACTTTGTGGGGAGCGGTAGGGGGAGTTGTGAACTGAACTTGACTGTATGGACTTGAATTTGAACCTAAGCTTTGAGCTGTGCAGTGTAATGGATAAGAAGCCCTTTGATCTGCTTGTCTTTTACCTCAGTCCTTTCTCTTTTCTGCCTACAGGGGAGCATGATAAAGATACCTAATATGGACTTCTGTGATAAGTTCACACACATTCAGATATATCTTAAAAGTTTCAACAAAATTATCAGAATTCCTAGGGGGCTGGAGAGATGGCTTGGCAGTTAAAAGCACTTGCTGTTTTTCCAGGGGACCCTAGTTGGATACCCAGGACTTACACCAGGGAGCTCACAAACACTGTGACTCCAGCTCTAGGGAATCTAACACTCTCCTCTGCCCACCATGGGCACCTGCATGCATGTGGCACACCCTCATATGTGTAAATTAAAATAAATTTCTAACAAAAATTAGCCTAGAGATTTTAAAGGAGCAAGCAGTAGCTATTAAAATGGGAAAGCTGATCTGGGAAATGACTCAGTCCCCAAACATGAAGACCCTAGTACAGATAACTAGCAGTTATGTAAACAGCTTGGAACAGCAGTAATGGTAGTATACACCCTTAATCCCAGAGCTGAGAGGTGGAAACTGAGAGTTCCTAGGACTTGCAGGCTAGCCAGTCTAGCCAGTGGGTGAGCTCCAGGTTCAATGAGAGATGCTGTCTCGAAAGTGGAGAATGATAAAGCCACCCAATATAGACCTTTGTGAGTATATTCACAAGATATATTATACACATACAACACATGCCTACCCATACATACATAGAATAAATAAAATGGGAATGCAAGTTACTGAAAGTTTTTCTTTTTACTTTTGAGAACTTTTTCTTATTCTAAACTACCTTAAGTTTCAGCTTTATTGTTTTATTATCAGTCCAGATTCAAAATAAAAAGCTGAAGTAGAATGTAGGAACATACACACACACACACACACACACACACACACACTGGGTAACAGTGGTGCTGTTAGAGTATTGAGCACATAGGTGTTGAACTATTTGTGTTTAGAGAAGGTATTTTATTATATAACAGCAGCTTGGGTTTGTGGAACCTGTCTGGTGTGTTCTATGTTTTTATCCTGACTGACTGTGATCTTGTCTGGTAAGCCACTGTCACCAGATGAAAGTGCCATGCAGATTAGATTAACAGACAGCTGAGTGATGGAAAGAAGTCCAGTGTGACCTGGGTTTGCTTTAGGCAGATGGATGTTACTGAAGGAAAAGTCCTTTAAAGGATGCCATTCCAAGGACACACAACAGTGCTGATGATTGCCAGAGCTCTACTTGCTGTTTTTCCAGAGCTGGGCTGCTCAGTCTTCCTGGCACCCTTCCTAGATTGCTGAAGAAGGGCTGGTTGGGCAGGTTATCCAGAAAGTACTGCTGGCACTGAAGTAACTTGGGCTGCACTGGGTTTCACTATGTCTCGGTTTGACATGACTAAAAGCTTGTGCTTGGAGTCTTGTTTCTTTGGTCATGGGCAGAACTACATCTAGTTTGCATTTTTAGTGGTGGCCACACTGCATCTAGGTTGTTCTGAAAGCCCAGCTTGTCACAGTCAATAAATAGGTGCTGACTTGATTTACTAGTAAGAAAAATGAGAAAGAGAACTTTCTATTTTTTACTCATCACATTCTTGGTAAAATAAGAATAAAGCAAAAAAAGTAAATTTTATCTTTATAATAATAACGTGTAATTTAAAACAATAAATTATATTTATTCTCCATTTATACACTTCTCAAACATTGTCTCCAAAGTTGAAGTTCCTAACTGCAGGTCTTGTGCATGTAAACAGTGAGCACAATAAAGCAATGCTTCCCCCTCTTTGGCTCGAGTCATATAGAAATTATAAGATGTTTAGCTGTGATCACAGTAGGAAGAGTGAAGAGTGGTAGAAGATCATCTAATAAAGTGATAAAAGAAGGAGAATAACCAACCCTGCTGAGTTGGAGAAGGCTTCCTGTAGCATATGGAATGTAATCTGACACATGGGTTCACTGGGCAAAGGGAAGGGCGACCTGGGTCAAGGAGGGGAAAAGAATGGTTCCTAGGTAATTCCACAGGACACTGGGCCAGTGCTCATGGTTTCTAGTCCAGAAGTCGCTTCCATTGTTATGTGCAATTGTCTCCTGGAGGCTGAGCCTAGTTAGCCTTATGTTGTCTTCACACACTGCCATAGCTTAGTCTCCTAGAAAAGTCTTTGCAGTCTGTGGTTGTATAACACCCTTGGTCAACAGCTGTCCTTGCAGAGTAATGATTCTTTTTAGTCCCAGCTGCTGCTCTTCTTCCTGGATATGCGTGCTGAGAGCTAGCCAGTGCTGTCAGGTAGGCGAGATGAGCCCTCACAGGAAAGCAGAGGCAGCAGATTATTTGTTTACTGGTGTGACCATAGGCTGTGGATGCAGAAGGCCTCTGTCTCTGGGTTCAAACTCAAGCTCAGGTGCTTAGAGTTTTTGTTTGTTTGTTTGTTTGTTTGTTTTTCCCAGGCAGGGTTTCTCTGTATTGTTTTGGAGCTTGTCCTGGAACTCGCTCTGTAGACCAGGCTGGCCTCAAACTACAGAGATTGCCTGCCCCTGCCTCCCAAGTGCTGGGATTAAAGGTGTGTGCCACCAATGCCCAGCTAGGTGCTTAGAGTAGTTTTTATTGAGCTCTACTAGTCTTGGTTTTCTAATCTTTAAAATGGGTACAGTAGCTGTCTCATAAAGCAAGCCCGAGGACTCAATGACATTGAGACTGCATTAGAGGCATGAAGCACTGAAGGGTTTGTTCCCTGCTGTCCAACAAAACCTGTTGCCCTGTGCTAGACATTATTCTGAAAAGAAACTGTTAGGTCTGTGTTATGTGATTTATTCTCTTCTGTAGATGGCTGGCCTTACTGTATCTTTCCAGGGTTGTTATCTGCTGTGCCAGCTTTATTACCACTGATTTCTTTTTGTTTCTTTAGAACTTTGTATATGAGCTCTGTATCTATATCACTTCCCCTGCTTTCCTCCCAACTCATCTTGTATCCCCTCCATTTATGGTCTCCTTTAATTGTGTGTGTGTGTGCGTGTGTGTGTGTGTGTGTGTGTGACAGAAGTATACACATCTCCATTTACCATTGCTCACCAGTACATGTGTCAGGGATTAACCACTTTGGATTGGGCATCACCCATGTGGGTGCGCATCATTGCAGGAAACTCATTTTCCCTCTCCCAGCACCCATTGACCATCTTTAGCTCATACAAGGATGGGGCCATATGGCAAATTCCTGTCCACATTGGCATGCCAGCTGGTGTTGTGATTATTCTGATCTTGTTCGAGAAGCCATATTGTTGAGAATTTATGGGTATATTTTCCTTGTTATCCCTAAGGGAAACTACCTAGCAACAGGCTCCCTGAGCCTTTGGATCTTACAGCCTTTCTGATTCCTCTTTCTTAATTTTTCCTGAGCCTTGGGTATAGGAGTTGCATTGTTGATTTACTAGTTGATGTTGGGTATCCAAAAATCACTACTCTATACTTTGCCCAATTATACATTTGTTCAATAGTTTCCATTTATTATTAAAAGAAGCTTTCTTGGTGAGGAGGGGTGAAAGCTACACTTATCTGTGGGTATAAGTATTTAGCATACAGTAAGAAATTATATTGGTTTAGGAAAATGGAAGTAATAGGTTTTCCTCTCGGATCTATGGCCTCTTCTGCCATGGATAGCTGGCTAGGTTTACAATACCAGACATGAATTCCCTCCTGTTGAGCAGGCCTGAAGTCCAATATACAAGTGCTAGTGTTCCACCACTGAGGACTACACATCACTCCTTTCCCTTGGAAGCTTACATAGGGCCTTCAAATCCTCTGGGACCTAGTCCCTTTTAAGATGGCTTCCTGATCAATCCCAGCTTGATTCCTTCAAGTTCTATATCTAGTGTGTGTGGTATCTTCAGCAGCAGGGTCTTAACTATAAGTTCTGAAAGGCAACCAACGGTAGTGACTATAATCCATGTTGTGTTGGGGGAGAGCATGTATTCTTTGAACCAACAACTGGAAAGGTAGGGAGGTGTTTCATACTTGGCACTGGGGTTTTTGTTCAATAGTGCGCAACGTGGCATAGCTCCATTAAAACACAGCAGTCTCACGGGCGCACACACATGTGCGCACACACACACACACATTTTTAAAATGAAGCTTATAAAATAATATGTAGCCCTATGACTCTTTCAAACATCCTTGCTATTTATCTCCTATTCCTTGTATTACCTTTTCCTCTTCCAAATTAAAGCTCTCCATTTTTGTATTATGTCGTTCAAGTTCGCAGGACCTGCTTCCTACTATCCCTCTTTCTAGAGCTCGTTCTCTCTTCACCACATTCCCCAATCCCTGCCACAGTCCCTTTTTGTTTTCCTGAATGACATATTTGGATATTTCAGTTTATATGCTCTCTATATATCTTTATCTATCTATGTCTATCTATATATATTTAGATTGAAATATATGTATATATTCCAATCTAAAGATTTTGAGCTAGGATCCACCAATAAGAGAAGACATAAGGTGTTTGTCTTTCTGGGTTTGGGTTATCTTACTCGGTATAATAAATTTCAGTTCCACCCATTTACCTGCAAAGTTCATGATTTCATTCAGAAATGTATTGGTCAATAATGGGCTGCAAGCTATTGCTATATCACATTCATAGTTCTATTCGACTCTTCTACAAGGGCAAAGGGCACAGGCACTGTGCATCCAGGAAACAACTACTTTAACCTTGAATTTGTTTCCTCCTCAGAAGTATGTTGCCATATATAAGAACATAACCTGGGAAGACTGATGACTCCTGTGGTTCTGGGAAATGCCGAGAAATGGAATCTGGGAAATGTCGAGGGATGGGTTACGTACCAGGAGTATGCATTACATCAAACTTTCTTCACACAGATTTTTTAGTTGAATCTTTGGGAACACCTACCCATTGAGGCTGAGGTGTTCTTTGCTGGTCTGCCTGTTGGCCGAGGAACTTGCCTGAAATGGCTGCAGTCTTTGGAAGTACTGGAGGAATCTGGCAGGATGAAGTACTCTGTGATGGCATGCTAACAGCAACATGGGCAGTCGAGCTAGGGTTTTTGGTTAGGGACGTGTTTGGAAGAGATCCCTTTGACCCTCTGATGTCTTTCATGATGTAGGCTGTCAGTGCTGTTGGTGCTGGTTGGGGGTGGCGGTGGTGGTGGGGGTGTTGGCTAACTGTGAAACAGTTTGGCTGGTAGTGCTTGTAATAAGAGAAGAATACAGTATTGTTGCAGAGGGAAGAAACTTCATAGAGCCAAGGTCCAAATTTCCATTCCAGAGCTGTCTGCCAGATTGCTTCTTAAACTTGGTCCAGTTTCATTCAGAACTTCAGTGCTTTCCTTCCCTGCAACTCCTTGTTTGATTTGAAGCACCAGCCCTCTTGGCTACTGAGATGCCAACTCCTTCTTCAGAAATATAGTGGTTTTCTTGCAGCCCAGCTTGATTAGCAAAGTATGCAAATTTTCCAAATAACGAACAGACCTTTTAATGTTGAAAGCTTCAAGTTATGTCCTTATAATGCTAATGCCAAAATAAAGAATGTATAGCTTGATTTATATTGTATTAAAGTAAGTCTCTTGAGCAGATAGATATGTCATTAGTACCTTGTTTTTAATCCTGTATTTTGGCAAACTTTTTCAAGTAATAAAGGAAGTTTTCCTTTTCATCAGGGAAGGTAATTACATTCTGTAGGCTGTTAACAATTGCAGAAAGCAAGAAGCTACAAAGAATAGCCACCTGTTAGATACGTATATCCTGGATTTACCTGGTGATTACTTATCGTAGCTTCTTTTATCAGTTTTCTCTGAATATTTTCTTAAAACAGTTGGATTCAAATAAATTATATGTATTTGCATTTATATGAAATCAGGTCCTAACCCTTCTGTGCCTAGAATTCCAGTGCCTCTGATTTCTCACAGATGTGTGTTTTCAGCTGTCCATTAGACATCACCCAGGCGGAATGAAAAGCTTCCTTGCTGCTTCTCTTTCCTCCTAAAGCCCCTGTCTCCATTCAGGGTTTAATGAGCCACCTGTTCTGCAAATGGAACCCTTTCTCAGAAACCCAAGCATTTTCCTTGAGTTTCTCAATTCTATTCATTTTACCTCCAAATTGTTGCCCAATCTGTGTTCCCTCTCTGTATTGTCTCCAGTCCACCTTCCTGCCCTGCTGGCCATCTGTCTTGTCACTTCTCTCTGTCCTACTTCTGCCTATGATTGATGACTTATTGGTTGCATTCTTTAGTACTTCTTGGGGTCACACACAGCCAAACCTTTGCAGAGTAGCTCTCATCTGCTCTGCAGGCTTCTCTGTCTGCCTATTTATTCTGTGGCTTGCATTTCAGTCCCATAAACTTCCCCATTTCCTGAATGAGAGACTGTAGCCAATGGCTCTTCTCCCCTCTCCTTCTACTGTTCGGTCTTATTTTCAGGGATGACTGGCCAGCTCACGGTCTCCTCACCTATATTTATCTTGTAGTCACCTCACCTTTGGAGTTTTCACTGTGTCTCCTCCAGTTATCACTACCTCTGTCCTACTTAGTTACAAAGCCAGGGGTTCCTTCAAACCTCCTCCCTTTCTTAGTGGCTAGCTTGCCAGAGCAGCCCACGGAATGCAGGAAGGCATTTTTCTTATTATCACTGGCTCATTAAGAAGGAAGGGACTTCAGGGAGAACCAAATGAGGAGATATTTAGTGTAGGAGATAGTACAGGTGACACAGAGCCCCCATACCCTCTCTAGGCCTGTCACTCACCGAGCACTGCAGTGCCTCTGGCCCTCTGAGAAGCCTTGAAGCCTGTTTAAGGTTCTTTGTAAAAGGTGTTATTGGGTAGGCATGCTAGACCACGGGCACTTGGTGAATGAACCTGAAGTTCAGCTTCCTTTCTTCCTTGGAGGTCAGAGGTGAGAGAGCCTGAGAAGTCCAACTTTGGAAAGGTGGCTTGGTTTTCCTAATTGTCAGCCTACATCCTAAACCTACCTAGGCTTCTCCAACCTCTCAGTGCCTCCTCAGCATATGAATGAAGTATATTGGTATGGTGATCCCAAGGGATTTTAAGAGCTGTGTTCAAAAAACTAGGAATGAAAACCAAGTTTTTATTTTTTTTATTCTATCACACATCTGCCTTTTTTGTAATTGCCCCCATGTTTGCCGTCAGTCACTCCTGTGAGTGTCCAGAAGGAAGGATCATTTTTCTCTTAGCTTTCATTCAGTGAGTTAATTTTCCCGGGCATATAACCCAGATCCTTTTATACTGGTTCTTGGTAGTACATGGTCATGTCTTGGTGTATGAACTCTTACTGTTGAATTCCAATCTCCCAGTTTATACCCACAAAGACATGAAAGCAGAGATTCAAACAGATAGTTATATGAGACTATTCAGTCATGGTAGCCAAAAGAACCACCAACAATGATTGTATAGCCAGTGGTTATACTCTTGTTGTGTAATGACTAAATCAGGCAACCCTAAATTACTGTTCCATCTGTCTCATATACAAGATCTGATTACTCTGAGTTGCAGCCTCATTAAGTTGTGAACATATTAAATATTATGCATATTAATATATTTAAAATAACATTTTTATTTTGCAAGGGCATGTGAGATTGGGTTCTTTTCAAATTCATTTTGTCAGCATTCACTTAGGTGCTTTGCTTGTATACATTTCTTCCTCTTGTCTGTTTTGGGAACAGGGCCTCACTGTGTTTCAGAGGCTGGCCTAGAACCTGCTACTTGCACTCCTGATTTTCCTGCCTCTACCTGCCCAATGCTGGGATTACAAACATGCATCACCCTACTTTTCCTGAAAGAGACAAGACAATCTGTAAGCATGGCCCTCCTTCCTCCACTGGGGAGAGCTCTTAAGATATAGGAAAATCTGTTTATTTTTAAAAAGTCCCTAAAGGCAGAGAAATATTCAGGATTTCCAATGTTTTAAGATCAAAAGTTAAAGTAATAATGTGCATAATTGATTTAAATTCAGAAAAAATTTTCCATTGCTTTTTCTCTGCAGGGGGATTGTTTTATTTTTAAAATTTTCCTTAAATACTATGTGGTGTTATTATTTTTAAACCCTACATGGGGATAACTATTGTTTCTTGCAGTTTAAAGAAGAAGTATAAATGCTTTTTCTTTTCTTTTTTTCAGATTCTTTACAGAGTTAGAGGCAAGACATCAGAATAACATCCTCATAGACGATATAAGTGACATTGTAGAGAAGCACACGGCGTCCACATTTGATCCCTATGTGAAATACTGCACCAATGAAGTTTACCAACAGAGAACACTGCAGAAGTTGTTGTAAGCAGGGTGGAATGCTCGGGTTTGATTATCTAACCTACTTTTGATTAGAACACATTGATAAAGATTAATTAATAATAGAAACAGACATGCCTCCTAGTAGACTGTTTTCTCCTTGACTGATGTGGAAGAGGGTTACTTTTTGAGTGAGGATGTTGGGTATGCAGAATTTTCTCCCTAAAGCAGTTTGAAATTAAAGTATGCTTAAGTTCTCCTTGCCTTCCCCCCACACCCCTTATAAACCCTTTAGTTGGCCAGAGACTTGACCCATCATCATTCAACCTCCCACTTTCCTAAGCAAGTAACTAGCCATTAAGTGGTTTGCCAGAGGGCAAGAGGCTGTTCTTAAGTGGACCAGAGTGAGACACTAGGATCCAGGGTTTCCCTTACTATTCTAACCTCTGTAAACTGTTTACAGGAATTGCAGGATCCACCTCCCCCTCCCTGGGTAGATTGGCTGAGTTGCTGTGGGAGGGTTTAAAAGAACAGAAGAAAAAGACCAGCTTGGAGATTTTAATTATGCCACAATAAGGAGCCAAGCACTCTGTTTCTCACCACTAGTCTTTCCTTTTTAAGATTATTGAGAGTGTGAATGTGAGGGACAGGAGTCAACAATTGTTGAGTAGTTAATATACTGTTACATTTTTCCGAGGCCCCAGTTGTCAGAAGTTGTAGTTGTCCACCATATACCCAGTTTGAGACTTCCTGGCTATTGTTATTCTCATTCTCTCCTTGGAGTAGTGACATTTATGGAGCCTCTGGTCACTCCAGGCTAGGTGTGAGATCTTTGAAGAGGCTAAGGGGATGGTGATAATGTGTTAGGAGAATGGGGTCCTAGAGACTGAAACGTCAAGATTAGCATATGGAAAACAGCTAGTTGTGAGAGGAAGACTGGAAACATGAGAACAGCTCTTCAGATACAAACTTGAAGCTGTTGTTACAGGAATGTCCTACAAAAGAATCACACTCCTGGGGGCTCAACACTACCCAGCTCACCCACTCCCACTCTTGGGAGCACTTTCCCTCTCTTACTAAGTAGTTTGTATTATTGTTTATAAGCATATATCCCTGGTGGGATCCTTTGCCCTGAGACACAAGAACCTGACATCATGTGCCCTCTGAACTCAGCTCCTTGGCTTAAGCCCTTCTAAGCAAGCATAGCCAGACACCCACTTTTTTGCCTTTCAGTACCCCGTCAACCATCATTGCCAAAGGCATAACTTGTCTTCCTCTTCCCTGTCTCTATCCTCCGGGCACCTGCTGAGATCTCCACTTGCCTATCCTTGGTATTTTGTCTCTCAAACTAACAATTGTCTTTGAACTTTGAATAAAAAAGTCTATTTTAAAATTCTTTTATTAGTGAGGCAAATAACCCAAAGGCAGCCTCAGTGTTCCTGGTGACAGTGATTGCTCCCAGCTTGGTAAGGAGAGCTGATAATGCTGTCTCCTGCCACATCCTCTCGTCATGCCTCATGGATAGGGTGGAAACCCCAGCTGGCATCTTGCAATGAGGCTTTTTATGCACTTTGGGGATTTCAAAGCCTGATAAGTGTGTTGTGGTGACTTCTCAGGGCTTATCGGGTGTTTAGCCCAATACCTGGCTTCTACCCAACTTGATGCCAAAAATGTCTCCAGATTTGTCTGTCCTTTCACTTTCCCTTACTCCACACCAGGCTAGGACCCTGTAGCTGAACATACGGGTCCATGCTTAAAAGCAAAGCCCTGAATTACAGAGGACATTGTTTTCCATTTTGTTTTGCAGGATTTTAAAAAAAATATGTGACTAGTTACTGCTATGTATTATGTGACTCTCAAAAATAGATTTTGTCTAGATTACCTTAATCAAACCATCATGGGAGCTTTCTCATGGAAATTAGTGTTTGTGTCTTTCGGGGCATTCAAGGTTGGGGCAGGAACTTTTCTACTTCAGCAGCATGCTAGAAACCCCAGAAATCCTCAAAGCCCAACCAGCAAAGATTCTCAAGTTCACCCCAGACTTCTTAATCAGAACCCTTTGGACGTGGGAGGAGACTGGGACCTGTGTGATTTAAATGTGCAACCTACATGAAGTTTGTTTTTAATTTCCTAAAAATCTTTTAAAAACTATTAAGGAAAGGATATTTAAAAGTTCTCCAGTGTGAGAAAAAAATAACACATTTCTGTGTAATTCCTCTTAATTTGACATTCTAGGTTTTTCACACTTTATTTTTAGTGGCCTTGACCCACATCATCTAATGAATTTCAAGTCACATTTTTTTAATATAAAATGGTCATTATGGCCACTGCCTTCCTTTCCAGTTCTGAAGAGTCCAGTGGTTCTGCAAGCCTCCTTTTCCATGGGTAGAGGGCTGTGGATGCTGTAGACTTCCACAGGAGCAAAGTGAGGAGAGAAATAAGTGGGACAGGGTCAGAAAAGTTCAATTTGACTTCATTCTATTGCTGTTGCTAAATATGTAACAAGTTAGAGTCTTTGTGAGCATTGTTCTGTTGGCATCTCCATGTCATCCCCCTTTAAGGTTCTAGAGACAGCTCCACTGAGATTCTGTATGGAATATCTGGCAACACTACATGGATATATGCCAGCATCACAGCCATTTGCAACTCAGTGGGAGATGAAGAGAAATATTCTGGCTTATGTGGCGAAGGGTTTCCTGGCTAGACATGTCTGCAATCCTAGGACTTGGGGGGATTGTAAGCTGGAGGGCAGCCTGAAGAGCATCACACTCCAAAAAACTACAACCCCCAAACAATGAAGCAAACACAAATACAAAAGAGTTTTCTTTGTTAGAAAGAGGACCTTTGGAAAGGTCAAGCATCCCTTGAAAATCTTGCCTAAGTGATACCTCGTTCTTGGGTCTGCCCAGAGCCAGAACAGTTGTATGAAGCATGATTATGTTGGTGGAGTGTGTTTGTACATGATTAAGTATGAGATCTGATCAGTTGATGCTAACTCATGATTGACATGTTCTCTGTTACAATACTGTACCCTCTTGTTTACATCCCAGTTTTGCAAACGTCTAGTTTACATGTTTATTTTATTGTTAATATTGTTATAGGGCACCACATCTTATTTTCAGCATTAAATATAAAAGGCAGAAAAGCCACCTGTGTTTCCCAGTGTCTTATGCTTTATGTTGGTTTTATATGCTTAAGAATCTTGTAATGTGGGAATTTACCTCAGTATTTGGTAATTTGTTTTTGTTTGCTTTTAAGCTTGCAAAGAAAATATTTTGAAACTTTTTTTCTGCTTGTCTCTCCACAGAGCCACCAACCCCTCCTTTAAGGAAGTATTGTCACGGATTGAGTCTCATGAAGACTGCAGGAACTTACCCATGATCTCTTTCCTCATTCTCCCCATGCAGAGAGTGACTCGCCTCCCCCTGCTGATGGATGTAAGGCAGGATTTGCTGACTTTGTCCTCTGGATATCAGCTACTACAAATCTGATTAACTAATTTGCTGTTATTCTGCTTAAATTGATGCCTATCTCTTTTATAAACTCCTTAACTGAGAGGATGTTATTCAGTTAGAAAGCCTGTCTGTATTTGAGATCACTGGAGTTTATTGTTAATTTAGATTTGTGTGGTCACTCTGGTGAAACCTGCTTATATTACCCACTTTATTTTGGAATGGGAATGATGATGGCTTTTTGAGGTCAAGAGGCTTGGATTCTCTTTCTGCCTGACCCACTAAGCATGAGACCTTGGACAAGTCACTTTGTTTTAGATCCCTTGCATCTTGAACATTCCAAGATGCTTTGGGCCCAGTTTCTCCTGACATGATAAGGTATAAACTATTCTCTACCATGCATTATGTAAAGTGGGGTAAAAAGCCCAGCATCCTTTTGGTATTAGGTAACAGTCATAGAGGAAGCAAGAGTTTGACTTTGAATAATGGCAAGGCATGCTGAGGGAAGAGGGAGGAGACCATCTGGCCCGTGATGGGGCCTGCTTAGTGGGTAGATAGTGTCTTTTGATCTAATTAGGACAGTTTGTCACAGATGTACTTTAAAATTGGGTCATTATATTGGCATGGTATCAGTTTTTATGTATTTTATTTTATAGACCAAAACACAGGATAAAAATCTACCAGAGATACACAGTTGAGCAAAATTGCAAAAATAGATTCCATTTTCCATATTCCACTATAAAATGCTGAGATACTCTCAAACAAAAGTGAAAGTGTGAAGTGTAGCAAAGTGTATATGACTGTCACTTCCTTACTCTGTCACAGTTGTGTGACAGCTTTATCGATTATTTCAGAATTCTAATTCATAAACCCTTCCTTTGTGCACTCTTAGTCACCTAAGTCTGCTGTGTTTACCCACTCCTTGTCACCCATCACCTATAATTTAGGAAATTATTTCCTGCATGAACATAGTCACAGCTGGTTAACATTCTGAGAAATGCATGGCTAGCAATGCCAGTACCATGCAGTATCAATGAATTTAATTAGTAGTATCTATTAATACATTCTCAGCATCCCTAGGAGAAGCAATCTTCTAAATCTTGTATGTGGTTCATTATTGTCCCATCCAGTAACTTGGAGTTTCAAAAAGTCTGATTGATTTCTTTTAGATCAGGATTTATCCTATCTAAAGATAGAATGCATTAATAATTAATTAACCATTTGGAGACCAGAATGGTAGTCCTATTTGTAATACACCAGACTGTACTATGTTGGATATTTATGGCATGATTACATAATGGTCTCTATGCTTTTGTGTCATAATCCTGTTTGAGATTCTGAGTGAAGCTGTAGTCTTTCTTTTCAGATAATTAATGTTTGCACACAATTTTATGTGCATTTTTATCATAAAGATTTGAGTGAAGGATGTCTGCCCTCATGGAAATAACCCAATATTTTTCATATTGCTTTTATATCCATTAAGGGGGGCATAATTGATTTTTGGAATCATGAGCAGTGTTTTAAAAGTGCAACAGAACAAAATATGAAGTATTTGATATATACATGGCTTATAATGTGGTTAAATATTGTTTCTAAAAACCTTGCCCCTGTAGTATAAATGTGTTCTTTATAATGGGTCAAAAATCTGAAAGGAAGAATACTTAATATAAACCCACATATGACATGCTCTATACTTCTCTCATATAGCAGTCCCACTGCCAGACTTCTAGATTTACAGAGTACATTCATTAGTAGTTAAGGCACTAGGCCTGCTAGTTATTAACCATATTCTGCCCTGCCTGATGACTTGCCCTCATCTGTTTCCCATATGTGAGAACCTAGGCAGAATCAACCATTGTCTCTTAAATTTCACTTCATTTGGAAATTCACTGAAATCTGTTGAAGCAGATGGACATTTTAAAACAATTAAATTCATTCCTAGAGCTTTCAAAGTTATGTGTACAAGCTGAGTGTTCCTTACTAAGAATGCTCAGTGAGATGTGTTTTACATTTTCAATAATTTTGGAATATTTTTATTTGTATAATGAGGTGTTGTGGGAATGGCGCCCAAGACTAAACATGAAATTCATCTGTGTTTCAAGCATCCCTTGTATACATATTCTAAAGACAGTTATATGTACCTAATAATGATGTGCATGAAACAGTGTCTTGATGTAGGGTTTTCCATTTGCAGTGTTCTGACAGTCAAAAAGTTTTGCATTTTTAAAGATTTATGATTTCAGACTTTCATATTTCAGACAATCATATTTAAGGTTATCTTTATTTGGTCATCAGAGTTAGTACCCTTGTTGGGAGATGACTGTATGCCAGGCACTTAGATAAAATGTATAGATTACAACATTTAACTCTTGAAACAGGGCTGGGAGGCAGCTCTGGAGAGCACTTGTTCAGCATGGGTAAGGCCATGTTGGATCCCTGCACAAGAAACAAAATGAGGCAAAGCACCCGTCTCTTGGAAAAGCCTGTGTTGTATCTGACATTGCTGCAGTTTTACAGAGGAGGAAAATGGCATTTGTCTATGACCAGTCACTTGCCCACAGTTAAATAGCTAGCATAAGACAGGTCTGAGATTTGCCAGCCTATTTACTGACCTCTGACATCTCTCTCATTTAGCTGAATTAATTTAGGCTTTGTGTATTTAAAGAGTATTTTCTAGTTCTGTTAGTTGTGTTTTGGTATCTTCATCTCTAATATTGTGTCCAAGAATAGCACTTTTATGAGTAAGAGAAAATGGCTGAATAGTAATTTATTTTGCTTCATATGACAAACCAGTTGGTTTTGCCTCTTTTACTTCTTCTTAGACTATATGTCAAAAAACACCTAAGGACTCTCCGAAGTATGAAGTCTGCAAAAGGGCCTTGAAGGAAGTGAGCAAGGTAACTGTTTACCATGATAACAGTAAACCATGTAGAAAGTTTGGAAGAGTTTAGCACATCTATGCCTGCTAAAAACACCGAGATTCACATAGCCATATTCAAATAAATTGGTATGTTGACTGTTTCAGACAGGTTTTGTGTTATGTGCCCATCCATATCTCATTTTGTCTAGTGTGTTAGTAGCTGTTTGTTGATTCTCACCTTCAACAAATATTTATCGAATATAAACCACTATACCAGGAATCATGATGGCATCTGAATATTTGATGACAAGGCAGGTGTGGTTATTGCATTCATGGTATGTGCAGATTAAAGAGAAGGACATACATTAAATAGAATTACACAAAGGGTGGTGAGTGATATGGGAGAGAAGTATGGAGTGTTGTTTAAACTGAGATCTACTGCAAGAATAACTGTGACCCAGGGAGCGGAAGGACTGTCTTGGGTGTGTAGGGACCCAAATCCATAATGTTGGAGAGTTTGAAGAACTCATTGAAAGAGGGAAAGAGAGGGAGAAAGAAAGAAAGAAAGAAAGAAAGAAAGAAAGAAAGAAAGAAAGAAAGAAAAAGAAAGAAAGGGAATGAGGGGGGGAGGGAGGACATAGGTGGAGCCTGTTGCACATGTTAGAGAGTTGGGAGCTATAGTCTAAGATGATGATAAAGCTATGAATTCATGTAAGAAGATGGAAAGGTGTGTGTGTATGTGTGTGTATGTATGTAAATGTGTATGTACAGTGGGCTTGGAACTGGTGAGCACTTTGAAGGACAGATGTCAAGGAAATATAATCTTTTATTAGACAACTGAATCATTTTCTCATTTTATTACGATGGAAATATGAATTCCATTCTTGACATGTAATGCAGATCCTATAAAACTTGTGTTCTGGATCAGAGTTCAAAGGAAAGAAACAAATTGGAGACCTGGATTCGGGAACCATCAGCATAGGTGATATTTGCTGTTGGAGTGTGAAGGGTTTTTACCTGGGGATGAGGATGCAGAATAATAAATACATCAGCCTTTGGTATAAAAAAAAAAAAGCAAGCCAGGGAACAACAATATTTACTCCTGTTTGGAAGAAAGTAACCAGCACAGGAGACATAAAAACAAATAAGACATGCCAGAGTAAAGGAAAACAGAACTGCCTAGAAAATAACTAAACAGCTCATGGATGCCCCTGAGAGAGAAAGAGGCAAGTCTGACTTAGCTCTTTACAGGGTTCATCCTCAGGTAGATGACACAGAAACCACATTGAAATATGTTGAGCAATGGGTGGGGTGTGCAATGGTGCTATCAGCTGCCCCTGGTGGAGTCAGGCCTGGAGTAGCAAGGGAAAGAGTTGCGGCTGACAGGGAACTAATATTTGAAGATAGAAAAGTGTATGTTTAGCTGCTGTTAGGCACATGGTAGCTGAGAAAGCAAAAGAAAGTATTGTCACCCTGTGGGTAGCATATGAACAGGACATAGCTGAGTGGAGACTGAGTGTGCCAGAAACTTCCTACTTATCTCCTGCTGCTTGCTTCCTGCAGGAATGGGAAAGATCTTCATTCCACTTTGTTGTAGTTGGATGTTTTTCTCTGTTTTGTCTGGTTCTGCTGGACCAGTTTCTCTCCCACTCTGGGTCCCCGCAACCGCTTATGAAATAACACTCTGATGTTTAATGTTAAATATAATTGTTTGGCCAATGGCTCAGAGTTTTTACTGGCTAGCTCTCTCTTATAAATTAACCCATTTCTTTTAATCTTTGTACTACAACAAGGCTGTGGCTTACCAGTGATGCTCCAGCATTTTACTCCTTCAGTAGCTACATGGTCCTCTGACTCCACCTTCCTTCTCTCTATAACTTTGCTTGGATTTTCCACCTAGCTATATTTTTTCCTGGCCATTGGCTGAAACAGCTTTATTCATCAACCAATAAAAGCAACACATAATTGCAGCATACAAAAGGACATTCCATATCAGTTTATTATAATGTACTATTTCTTTTTATCATCTTTAAATAGAGACATTGTTTTAATTATTTATGAAAGACAGTTTGCAAAGTGTAGGGTTTGCTCAGTGACCCAAATATATACTAAGTATTCATCAAAGGCCTAGGAATCCATTTCTTTGCAGATAATCGAGTATTTCTATTTAAACAGAGCTTCTCTTATCTGGGTGTTCTTGAAGAACTACCAAGACTTCCCTCTTCCAGCATCCCTTTGTGACCCCATGCTCTATATGTAACACTGTGCTTAGATTTTGTCTTTGAAATTGGTAGTCTGTTTCCTGCTGCTCTGGTCTGGAAGAGAGGAGGCTCTGTAGCTTGCCCTGAATAAGTGTGGGGCTCTCATAGGTAAAGATGAAGCTGGGCAGAGGGCAGGATCAGAATAGATGGAGACCTAGGAGAGATCTGAAATTGAAAATGAGGTTCTTGGGGAGAGCGGGCCATATGAGGTTAAGTGAAGGGAATTTCCTCTTCATATTTCTTAACCCTCCTATGCTGTTTTCGCAGTTGGTTCGACTGTGCAATGAAGGAGCACGGAAGATGGAAAGGACGGAGATGATGTACACGATTAATTCCCAGCTGGAATTTAAAATTAAGGTAGCCTGCTGTCTATGTTTATTGTATTGCTGTTGCTTAAATCTTATCTAAACAGACAAAGATAAGGCTAGCAAAGTAAATTGCAATTAGCTTTTCAAAGAAGGCCTATCAATTGAAAATAATAGCTGACAGAAGACTTCCCAGATGCCTAAGGGAGTCTCCCAGCTTCTCTCCAGGCCATCATGGTATGACCTTCCCCAGGAAACCATCAAACAGTTCAAATAGTTGAAGCCAATAGTTGATAAAGGGGAATCCTAAAGCACTGTCAGTAGGTGCTGCCAAATAATGGTATCCCCTGGGCTGGACCAGGATGTTCTAAACCAAGTAAGATTACTACTTTGCTTTTGCAGAAAAAGATAGTTAATGGATCTTTTTTTTTTCAAGCTTGTTTTCTCATGTAACTCTTTTTTGGACCTATGCCACCTGTTACTACTTGTCTGATACTGCTCGTGAGTAGGTATCGGGATGCACAGACAAGCAAAAAGTATGGTTGGTTAAGATAGTATCTGTGGTGTAATGAAAATCTTAAAGCATACAACAAATCTAGAAGTTTCTAAAGGGAAAACAATGCTGAGTTCATTAGGTGAAAATTTATAAATCTTTTGCTATACAAGAACAACACAGACAAAGAAATAGAGGCGGTTTGCAGAAGGAGAAGAAGTAGCCTTGCTCATATAGTATTCTTACCATACCTTGAATGTAAAATCAGAGTGACAAGGAAAGGAGAGGGGACAGACACTGGAAATGACAAGTTAGGAAGCTGCTGTCAGAGCCAAATGGCAAGTGGCCATTTTTGAAAAAATGACTTTATTCCGTTCATAAAGAAATTGCTGATGGGCATCAGGGCAGCAAGCAATGCAGAAATGTGAGAAGACATTCTATTTGTGAGGTTATAGGAATGGCATTTTGCAGGCTGCTGGTAACAAGGATTGTCACAGTCCTGGAACTTACTTTCATATTTACAAAGCAATTATTGTAAACCAGCGATTCTGCTTCCAGGAGTTTGTTCTATACAGGTGAATGTAAAGATCACATAGTTATGCTTCTCACATAACCACATGGTGTTTATTTTAGCAGTGAATCAGAAACAATTCAGATATTTATCATAGAGGACTGACTACATCAATATGAAGCAGAGTAGAGCCACTCAACTCTGGGGGAAACAAAGGATGATTGAGGGTTTAGGTACCTATGAAAGTAGTCATATGTGTCATTAAATTTTTTTTAAAAAAACCGTTTTTTTAAAAAACAGTGTTTTTGCCAAAGAAATTTCTGGAGAGCACAGAAGGATTTAGCATCTGCCGTTAACCCGAAGAGGCAGGAGTCAGTGTGAGGGAATGGGGTGAGTGAGAAAGTGGGTAGAGAAGACTTTTCACACAATACTTAACATCACGTTTTTGTTTTCAAATGCAGCATAGACATTCGGAAAGCTACTCTCAATTTGGGGTGAATAAGTGAAAGATTGCTATTTCCTAGTGGAATACAAATTCTCTGAAAATCAATTTCCTTTAAAACGACAATGCAATGAAAAGAATGGCCGTAGGGTGGCGTATATGGTGGGACACCATCAGGACTGTCCTTGGTTCAGACCCAGGGCCAACATGCAGTGTCAGGACAGCCTTGCACTTCTAGCACTTGCAGCAATCAGGACTTAACCTGACACATGTGTGTTTTTGTTGCAATCCCTAAGCACACTGGTCAGAGTTATCATAAGCAATCCTTTCTCTGTTGACCTTACAGGGCTCTGCTGTCCCTGTTACATAACTGTGTGACTCAAATTTAAGGGACTGGAAACCCCAGGACCTCCCTTTCAAGGCAGTTTGCAAAGCTTGGGTTTAGCCATAAGCTTTCATCTTCCTTGTTGAATTAGTATATAGCTGATGAACAACCTTCTTATAAAAGCCCTTTATAAAGTTGGAAAACTCTGAAACCCTTTCTCTGCTTCTTCATTTCCTCTTTAATATCCTCAATTTCCTTTAGCCACTTTTAATCATTCTTCACTTAACAGGATGACATCTGCTGGGTCCTGTTACTGTGCCTGTGTTGTATGTATGTCTAGGAACTTTTGCTTATTTTATGGATATATGTTTTTAAATCAATTTTTTGGCAGTATGCATTCCTAGTAACTTAATTTTTTTTAAAAAAGGAAAGGACTCTAAAGGGTGCAAATTATTCTGTGGTTTTGAGAGGTTTCCAATTGGTTTACATAAAACTGAATAAAGTAAAAGCAGAATGTAATTCCTTAGATGCAGCCTTTTTTGTGAGATTGAGGGGTTCCTTAGAAGAACTCCATTTTCAGTGCCAGAAAGTGGAATGAGGTTTTCAGGGATGTGTTTACACAGTGGAAATGCCATAAACTTAAAAACAGGTGCTCTCAAGAATATGGCTGAATAGATATCTGTAGACAAAACATAAGTTTTGTGGGGTTTTTCTTCTTGAAAATTCCTTTGGTACTACATAAAGTGAACACAGACTTTTAGATGTCTCTTGGTAACTAGAGGTATTTACAGATTTCCATATGTTTATATTCTACTTTAAGATATTTATAATAACTGATAGATTTTGCTACTAGGTTTTTTGAATTCTAAGTGACTCCAGTTTTTGTTTGTAGTTCAGAGTTAATAGAAGAGTCATACTTTTGTGACCCAATATAATAACATTTCCTTGTGGTTTCACTTTTGTATGGACAAGCTATAAATTTTTATGTTGAAAAATAAATGTGTATTTTCTCCATATCCAATTGCATTTCACCACTATCTCCCTATAGAATATTGATGCATCTCATCAGATGTGCCATTTGATTATAATGTCTTTTTGGGCTTCTGTTGGATGTGGGCACTGAGTTTTTCTCTCTTTATAGCCTTTTCCCCTCGTCTCCTCTTCCCGGTGGTTGGTGAAAAGAGGGGAGTTGACAGCCTACGTGGAAGACACGGTGCTGTTCTCAAAGAGGATGTCCAGACAGCAAGTCTACTTCTTTCTCTTCAATGATGTGCTTATTATTACTAAGAAGAAGAGGTGAGCCTGTCAAGTGTTTCTTTCGAAAGCCTAAGTGGAAGATGCGTAACTCCTAAGTGTTGAGTCAAAGTCTCATATGTCCTTCACTGTCTCTAAGTACAAGTATAGTTAAGACTTGCATCATTATGGACCTTGTAGTCAGAGCCACCCTCTATGGAGGGTTGACAGAGTACAAGCCAGTGCTCTGGGCATCTGACATATCCACATCACTCAGTTCTTCTGCCGTGCCAGGGGAGGCCGCGCTCTTTCCTACAGCATTTTTCATACTTCTTTTCTCATAGGACATTTGGATAAATAATTAAGGACTTTCTAGGGACAACTCTGGTATGTCCTGTGACTTAATTTAAATGATGACCTCAATGACTGTTCACTTAAGAAGTGCGCCCATGAATGGCAAGGTGTTGAGTGTGCTTCCTTCCTCGGGGAATGAAGTGCCTCAGTTGACTGGCAAGTGATTTTTCTCTTTCTGCTTTTCTGCTCTATGTTCATGCCCTTCCTTGAGGAAATGACCAGGAGGAATACCATACAAGCCTCATATTTATAGTTTTGTTATCTCAAACAGTTCCCATTTTCAGGACACAAAAATGCACGCGCGCGTGCGCACACACACACACACACACACACACACACACACACACACACTCCTTATCTCTGCCTTTCTCCAGGGAATATTCTCTGTCACATGTATTACATGATGACATTGTTCATAGATGGCCATGTTTCCTATTGGCATAAGATACATTTTGCATCTTTGTTAGACGATGGACTGGAAATAAAAATGGAAAACTTCCTCCATGTATGAAGGAAATGAGATGAACTGACAGTATATGATAGAATGGTTAGTTTAGAAAGTACAATTTCAGCAGTAGAAATGACTTTACATGAAAATATTAATAAATGTCCAGATTAATCATGAGTGATTTATTCTAATATTAGTTCTAATTTGCTGACTTTATAGACTGATAAGTCAAAATAAAACAAAACAGATATTGAGCTTCTGTATTATGAATTTTTCAGATGTATACTGTCTTAGGATTTCTGTTGCTGTGAAGAGACACCATGACTCTAGCAACTCATACAAAGGAAAACATTTAATTGAGATGGAAGCTTTCATTTCAGAGGTTCAGTCCATTATAATCATGGCAAGGAGCATGGCGTCATGCAGGCAGACATGGTGCTGGTGAAGTAGCTGAGAGTCCTACATCTTGCTGGCTACAGGAAATGGTGTGTGTCTCACTAGGTGATATCTTGAGCGTATATGAGACCTCAAAGCCAGCCCCCACAGTGACACACCTCCTCCTCCAACAAGGCAATACCCACTCCAACAAATCCATACCTCCCAATAGTGCCACTACCTATGAGCTTATGGGGGCCAATTACATTCAAACTACCACATATACCTAGGACAATAGAACAGTAACTACCCCCAAAAGCAACTCTAGGAGGAAAGGGTTTATTTTAATCCCACATTTCCATGTGATTGTTCAGCACAGAGAGAAGTCAGGGCAGGAACCCTGAGACAGGAATTGATGCAGAGGTGAGTGCTACTTACTGGCTAGCCCAAGGCTTACTTATACCATCCAGTACTGCCTGCTCTGGAATGGTACTGCCCGCTATATGATGGACCCACCAACATCAAACATTAATCAAGAAAATGCCCCACAGGCTTACCTACGGGCCATTTGGACAGAGGCATTTTCTTAGTAGAGGTTCCCACTTCCCAAAAGCCTAGCCAGTACAGCATGTTTTCTTGACTTTCATAGAGATTTTTTTCTCAGAGTTGTTGAGTTTTAGACAGTTTTCTTTTTTTCTTCTTTTCTTTTTTTGTTTTTTTTTTCTTCTTTTTTCCCGAGACAGGGTTTCTCTGTGGCTTTGGAGGCTGTCCTGGAACTAGCTCTTGTAGACTAGGGTGGTCTCGAACTGACAGAGATCCGCCTGCTTCTGCCCCCCTAGTGCTGGGATTAAAGGCGTACTCCACCAATGCCCGGCTCTGCCTTGGATTCTTTAATGCTGGGATTACACTGTGTACCACTGTGCTTGGCATTCGACATGAAGTAAGTTTTAGGGAGCATCACTATGTGCTTCCCTTCAAGTATCAGAAGTCTTTTTTTTAAGATTTTATTTATTTATTATGTATACAACATTCTGCTTCTTGTATATCTGAGAAGAGGGACCCAGATCTCATAATGGATGGTTGTGAGCCACCATGTGGTTGCTTGGAATTGAACTCAGGCCCTCTGGAAGAGCAGTCAGTGCTCTTAACCTCTGATCATCTCTCCAGCCCGTATCAGAACTCTTATTTCTAACATCTTCCAGCTGTCTTAGTAAAACCAAAGTTTTAACTCACCTTTTGAGTTGAATGATAAAGGTTGAACACACCATGCCAATTTTAAATATTAGACTTGTTTTGACTGTTGACTGATAAACTGATGAACGTTACCGTCTTTACAGGTAGTTCTAAAACCAGGATATGCAGCCTTTATTCTTGAACTTGCACAGAAGTAGTCAATAGGTAGAGAATTAAGACAGATGTTTTCTTACTCAGCAACTGATTTTGCTCCTCACAGGTGGCTTTGCCATTATATTTCATGTCGATCCAGTTACGCCAAATTCATGTGCTCAAGTATTTTTTTGAAATTTTAATCTGAATGACAGAAAGAGCATGGCATATATTCCCAGTGGAGAGGCCAGCCTGGGTACATAATTAACCTTTGTCAAAACTGGTATTTTTCTTGCCCTGTAAATAACTTTATCCTATGTCTAAAGTCCTCTCAACTGAGGAAATAGCATTGGAGACTGCTTGTTCATGACGTGAATCTGTGGGGAAAAGGCTTGATAAACAGGCTGGGTTTGAAATGTACAGTATGTGCTGCTGTATTTACACAGTAGCTTCAAGGAGGCAACTGCAGATGCTTTGCATGCCAGAGGGAGCAGCGAAGGAGATATAGCTGCTTTGAGTCGGGCAATAATTCAGACATGTCTACAAGGGAGAGATAAGGGATCATTATCTGTGCCAGCTCTCTAGGGCTGACCCAAACACCCACGGATTGATTGAAATTTAAGGTTTAGGCAAGGAGCTTAGCTTATGGGACTCAAGTAGTTTTTAACATAGGGAGGTTTTCTTTCTACTTACTGAGAGTGGCTCCACAGGAGGACCGTTATTTTTCCTCCTCCACTTCAGACTGGCAGATAGAGTATACTACACACATTTCCTAGCTCGCTGAATGTGTGGCCCTTCAGCATCTTGTTGGTGTTTGCAGAGTACGACTTGGTGGTTAACCCCATAGGGTTGTCTTCAAAGACAATGTTATTTTCTTTTTCTTTAATTTTTCACCTTTTTTTAGGTTAGAAGAAAACATAAACATTTTTATCAGGTCTGGGTTGCTTCTACCAAATTTCAAAGGGATACACTTAATTTGACTACTTGTGATGAGAAAGTGTTTACCAAAGAATTCACAAGAAGCTGTGACTGGATGCCCCCTGGATCCACTAGATCCCAACCTCAGCAGTGTTGACATGGGGCCTGTGATTCTTTGCTGTGGTTGGTCCTGTAACATAGTTTTAAGCAGTATCGCTGGTCTCTATCCACTGGTGCAAGTCAGTGCACGGCTTGACACCGCAGGAATAGTAACACTGTATATAAACATGATACGCTACCAGACAGTAATAGATTAATATGCACGAACATATAGTAACTGATATGTGCCAATAATAACACAATAAGCTGCCTCTTCGCTCTGCCCACATATGCAGTCGTATGGAGTTAAGTACAAATGGTCCTATTTTTGAAATGTATAAACTGAATCTGAGACCTTAGTTGGTTAAAACTCCCAAAGTTTGAGAGGCAGTTTGCTATCTTATTTTCATTTAGTGCCTTGTATATGCCTGGTCTTTTGTCTTAATTCTATCTGAAGATGAGAGCAGATGCTCTGTCCCTGGATTGGTCTCCTTCTAGCTGCTGTATTATAGTACTATGCAGTGACTGGCTCCTTCCACCTACCAATGGCTTCAAACATTCTTTGCAGTCTGCCTGTGTTTCCATATGACCTGCCTCTGCCATGCCTCTGTGTGTCTCTGAGTCCCCCACCGTCTCACCACTCAGTTATTGGATGCAGAGCCTATTTCAATCTAGTATGACTTGGTTAATCTGCAAAGGCTTTATCTGTAAGTAAGGCAACGTTCAAAGTGTCAGGAGTTAGGACTCCATCCTTTTTCTCTGCAGCATACAGTCCGACCTACTACACTCCTGACCCCTCACCACCATCTCACTTAAACATAGTTGAGAAACGTGCAGTGATGGCCTAAGGTAGTTCGGGGCCACGTGTTTCTTTTACACCAGATCACTCCATTTTTGAAAACAGTTTTCAGAATGTTGTCATGGTCATGTGACTTGAACTCCTTTGTTTAGTGGTTTCACAGATTACTCTCATATTCACATCTTCTCTGTCAAACCTTGCCTTCTCCTGAGTCCATTCCCTTCTTAGTAAACGGTCCTCTGTCCTCTGGGTGCTGCGGTAACCCTCAAAGATGACCTTCCTGTCTGTGTTTGCTGGGCTCCCCTAAGCAGTTCGCCACAAACCTTCTATGCAGCTGGTGAAATGCCTTCTCTTTCACATACACCGCCCGTATGCCAACCCTTTCCACTTCTTCCAATAAGACAAACCCAACTGGCACCAGAAACTTCCCCTCCTTTCTCCTTACCTTCCACATTCAGAATATGTTTTAAAAGATGAATCTACTTAGTTTAGCCCTTTGCAAAACTTACCCTCCATTTTATCTTGCTTTCAGCACAAATGCCTTGCAAGTGTGTCCATGCATGTCTCTTTCTCCTCTTCCTGCATTTGTGCCTTTTAACCCAATGTTAGATGCCAGGCCTAGAACAGATTTCTCTCTCTACCTGGAAAGTGTTGCCTCTGCTCTGCCCTCACTTCACTTCACACCTTTTCTAGGCAATGTTCTCATCTTTTAGGTTTACATTAATTTCCACACGACCACTAGGGGTTTTATTCAACTCTCTAAGACAGTCTATTTTCTCCCACCCTGTGATCCAATAAAACTGGGCACTTTGCCTTACCGTAACATTTAATGTCGACGATGAGTCTGTGTCTCATAGTGACTTTTATGCCTCAGTGCTTAGCCAGGCACTTCGCTCTAAGAATGCTCAATAACAAGAATTTGTTGAGGATGAACTAGTCAGACTGATGTTGTCTTAGTCAGTGTTTGGTTGCTGCAGAGAGATGCTATGACCACGGCAGCTCTTATAAAGGAAAACATTTAAATGGGACTTGCTTACAGTTTCAGAGGTTAAGTCCACTGTCGCCATGGCAGGGAGCATGGCAGCATGCAGGCAGACATGGTTCTGGAGAAAGAATTAAGGGTTCCACATCTGAATCTCCTGGCAGCAAGCAGAGAGAATGGGTCTGGCTAGGGTTTCAGAAAACCCAAAGCCCAGTAACATACTTCTTTCTGTAAGGCCACACCTGCTCCAACAAGGCCACACCTCCTAATCCTTTCAGATAGTGCTGCTCTATATGAGCCTTTGAAAGCCATTGTCAGCCAAACTACCTCAGGTGGCCAAACAGAAGCCCCATTGCATGGACACACACTGTTCATTCTGTCTCATGACTGGAACTTCTTGGAGTCTGTATTTTGGAGTTTGGAGTTTGTATTAGCCTTGCCCTCTATAGTGTGTACATTTGTCTTCTGTCTTCCCTCATGGTGAGTTACTGGTCCCGGGGAGCTTGTTGATTTCGCAATGAACCAGGATATTTCTCCGAGGGTCCTTATGAGGATATTTGTGCTGAATCACTGCTATGGTGTCCTAGGCAGGTGAGATGTGACTGATGTGTGGAATTTTCTTTGTGTGTGTCTCTGTGAGCCCTTCCTTGTATATCCTTGCCTTTCACTTTTGTTTTGGATCAAACTTCAGGCAGGATATTTATGTCTTTCTTTGTTTTAGGTATTGTCTTTATAAATAATAAACTTTTATTCTCTTTTTCTTTTTCTCTTTGTCTTCCTCCCTTCCTTTCTTTCAGCACATATCTCAGGCAACCCTCTAACTCACCCTGTAGCCAAGGATGGCTTTAGGATTATGCGTGTGGACCAACACAATTTTATATGCTTATGGAAATAGAACCCAGGACTTTGAACAAGGTAGACAGGCACTCTCCCAACTCATCTATGTCCCAGTTCTTAAATAAACACTATGATTATTTAAACTTGATTTAAAAAAAAAAACAGACTCATGCCTTGTTAGTGATGTGGCTTTTGACATTTTCTGGAACATCCCCCATCTAATTCTCTGTAAATACCAAATAACTTCAATCGACGAAACTTAAGGCTATTTGTAAAACCACTCCACAGAGGCAATTTTTACTTGCTCCTAATTTTTATTACAGTATTGACAAATGTTTTAGGGGACCAGTAAATGTGGCCTCAAATAAAAGGTTTTAAGCAGTAAAAATACTGAATTATCACCCCCTCACACTAGCAGCCTGAAAACAAAACCAGAGAAATGAAGTGGGTTTGGGAAATCGTGCATACTCCTTTCTTCATTGGGAAACTCATTGTTGGATCATTCACTAGCCCTTCAGCAGAATTCCCAAATAGCAGTGGCTCAAATAATAGAGATGTTTGGTTTTCACATAATACATGAGGGATGGGAGTCCAGGCTCATTCATTATCCAGAGCTCAGTCCCTTTCTATGCACAGCTAATCTGGCATCCAGGCTTACTTTCTGCCCCTATGAATAGAGTCTCATGCTTGCTGATGTCTGTAGCAGGAGGGTGTCATTCAATGATAGGAAGCTATGTAGAAATATGTTGTCCAAAGGCAGCTTTCCTTAAATGGCTTTTCCTTTTCTGTTGGCTGGGGAAACTCCCCAGACAGAATCCAGAGCAAGCTTGTTGTCAGAAAGGAATGAAACAGAAGAGAGGTGCTTCTTTTGGTGCAGTTGGGTGATGTCCCTGAGCTGGGTCAATGAAGCCAGAGATGGCTAGGTATCATTCAGTGACAGTCATGCTTCAGAATGCTTGGAAGAATCAGAAGAGTTCTTTGCAAGTCCCAACACCTTGCCTTTAGGGTAGATGGATGAGGGACAGTGACAGAAGATTTAGACTCACTTCCTTTTCCTAACATTAGCCATTTATCTATGGCTTACTGAATATCTGCTTGGTGGGGCTTCTTTGTTCCTAGAAGCCCAGAGCTGACAGATAGTTGGGCCTTGTCAGGTATTAGGCACAATACCAAAAGCATGCTGAAACCTACGTAGTCTTTATTTACTTTCCATCCATCTCTTACTCTTCTGCCCTCACACCATCATCCATGCTGTTTTCAGTTGGTGCTTCTAGTTAGAACGGTGGTCGTAGATAAGAGCATGTATTGTCCAGCACGTGTTGTTTGCAGTTCATTCTACTCTGAATGTGTATGCAATATATCACTGTTACCACAGTCACCTAAATCCTTGTCATGTTTCAGATAATGACACTGATGAAAGTACAGAAGACTGAGTATTTCTCATTCAGAAATCTGAAATGCTACAGAAAATCCAAATTATAGCTGGCAAGCAGAAAATCCCATGCCATGGAGCTCCACTTCACACACTGTGTTGTTAGAAGTGTTGTTTCGATGACAACTTGAGGGAGTCAGTTCTCTACTCTATCAAGTATTGAAATCAGTTTGATAGGCTTGGCTGCAAGCACCTTCATACACTGATCCCTATCAGCAGCCCATGAGAAAGTGTTTAGCTATGAGGACGTATGTCCTGTAAGAGATGGAACAGGGTAATGGGGGTGGGTAGAAATGATCAAAATCCATTGTGTATACTGATGAAATTCTTAGAGAATAATTAATAACATGAAAACTAAGAACAGGATATACAATATATATTAACCATCATCTGTATGTATTAAGATGTATGTGAGATATTAGTAATTTTGGTTCAGACTTTAGTACCAACCCCCCAGTAGTTCATTCAATATATGCATGTACTCTCAATCTGAAAAATTCTAAATTCTAAAATACTTCTGACCATGATTTTTTTTTCAACCCATTGTGCTCAACCTATGTATTTTTGAGGCTTTTTATCAGAGCCCTGGTGGCCCGAGTCTCTCAAATCCCAGAGGCTCAATTTGTCTTCATTATTTCATGATTTCATTTTTCTACTATATTTTTCCTACAGTCTTTGTTGTCATTAGGAGAAAAATAATGTAGAAACCTTTTAAATGCTTTTTTTTGAGAATTTCATTCCTGAGTACTGTATTTATACAATTTCTACCCATTATTCTTCCATGTCCAACTCCTTCCATGTCTCCCCCAACACACTCAAACTCATGACCTCTTTCTCTTTATTATTGCTATGCATGCAAGTAATAGATAATGTTTCAAACTACTGAGTCCATTTTGTGTTGCTGGAATGTACATGTGTGTAAAGCTGCCTGCTTGGGATTAGGTAGCCTATCAGAGGCTCGTAAAGCTGCCTGCTTGGGATTAGGTAGCCTATCAGAGGCTCCTAGCTGGAGAAAATTGTTCCCCTTCCTCTTCAGCCATTGATTGCCTATAGTGCTTTCATCTAAGAAAACTAGATGCCTTGTGACGTTTCCCCTATCCACACTGGCATAGTGACTGATGTCATTGTGAAGGTCTTGTTTAGGCAACCATGTTGTTGTGCTCATGTCTAGAAGATATTATCTTGCGATGGGCATTCATGTCCTCTGGCTCTTACAGTCTCTTTGCCCATCTTTTGTAATGCTTCGTTTGATTTAGGGGTTGCCTTTTACTTGTATCAGTTGGGGTCAGTTGTAGCTCTATGCCTTTAAGTTCTGTGTGCAAAGTGTGTGGTGTCTTCAACAAGTTCTGGGAGGCAAGCAAAGGCAACACCAAGAGCTTATATTGTTAGAGGCTCCCTGACCAACAACTAGAAGGGAAGTTTTCCTTGCTTAGGCCTGGAGGTTTTTTGTTTGTTATTTTTTTCTTTCTTTCTTTCTTTCTTTCTTTCTTTCTTTCTTTCTTTCTTTTTAGATTATCTCTTGCTTTTCGGGGACCGCTGTCACTCCATATGGCAGAACTCCATCTAAACCATGCACATGCACACACAAACATAGTGCATACATATTTAAATAAGTGTATTGAGTTTTCCCTATATCTTTTTAACTTTTTTCCTTAGTGCTAACTTTTTTCCTCCATTCCCTCTGCATTTCCCTTTCTCTGTCCTTTCTAATTAAAGCCCTTACCCTTTTCTCCCCTTGTCCCCTTAGAGCATCCCAATACCCCTTCTCTAAAGCTCATTCCAGCTCCCCCCCCCCCATATATCTTTCACTTTTCTTGATTTTATGGTTACTGAATGTTGTACACATCTGAAGTTTCAGAGCTGGGATCCACAAGTAAGAGAGACCATTCAACATCCACCCATCTTTCTGGGTCTGGGTTGCCTCACTCAATACTGTATTTTCTAGTTCCTGCATTTGAATTTTATGCAAAATTGCTTCATAAATTTGCATATACCGGCAAATTTCATTTTTCTTTATACCTTTGTAGTATTCCATAGTGTGTATGTTTCACATTTTCACTATTAGTTCATTCATTAATCAGGGGACATAAATGTTTTTTACATTTTCTAGCTACTGCGAATGAAGTAATACTGAGAATGTCTGATAAAGTAATTCTGTAGTTGAATATCAAGTCCTTTTGGCATATGCCAAGGAGTGGTAGAACTGGGCTGTATAGTGAAGCTACTTGTAGCTTTCTGAGAGTTTTCACACCGTATTCAGAGTGGCTGCACCAGTCCTACCAGCAGTCAATGAGGGTTCCCTTTCCTCACATCCTTACCACACTTGTTATTAGTTTCATTTGATCTCAGCCATGATAACCACGTTAAGATGAAATTTCAAAGTGGCTTTACTTTCCATTTCCCTAGTCACATTTCTTGGCCATTTTTGTTTCTTCATTTGATAGCTACCTGTTTGGATTCCTAGCACACTTTTTAAATTAAGTCATTTACTCTCTTGATTTTTTTTGATATCTTTGTATTTGGATTATTAATCTTTTGTCTGATATATAGCTGAAAAAAGTTCTGTCCTCTCTGTGGGCTTCCTCTTCCTGATGAAAGTTACTCCTTTTTCGTTTTGGAAAATGCATGTTTCACCATTGCAAAGTGATTTTCCAGTTTTCCTATATGCAGGAGAACACTGGAACAAGTCTTGAATCATGTGTGCAGTTTTCCCACCACACCCCCATTCCCATGCCACCAGTGTGAGGGGTTTGTCCTTCTCAGCACTGCCTGTAAAGCTGCAGATTCCTCTCCCGGATGCCTGCTTCTTAAATCTTATAAGCATAACTCAGCTCTGTAACAATCTCTGGGGTTTGGAAGATGGATTCTCTGTACTGGTACCATGGTCACTATCATGAGGTCAGGGTCTTACTCTAGAACTCAGTTCTCATCAGCTTTGAGTGCTCAGTGGCTTCAGGCAGTGTAGGTTCCCAGGAACTGTCCTGGCCTAGTTCCATCCTGTCATAAGTTTTTCCATGGTAGTGTTCTTTCCTATTATAGAAAACTGAAACTACCTGACATCAGTTGTTTTTCTCTGCAGAAAAAAAATATTCTTGGTAAATCAACCTTAAGGAATTTGGACTCAGATCATTTTTGTTCCAGGTACATAAGCTTGTGTGCTGCTGATCACTGTAGCATTTGCTTCTAAATTGAGGACAGTGAGATGGGTGAGAAGTGAAAAAACGATGTTCACCTTTGTTTTATTTTTCCTCACTGCCCCACGCTTTATTGCACTAGCATCATAAAGTCATTTCTTCTGTGTGTCTAAGGAGAATTGACATCAAGACTCCCTGTTCGAAGAACCATTGCCGACAGAACACTATCAATGCTGGGGTCAGAAAGACTTAGGTTCAGTTCCTGGCCATGTGACTCTGCATGAGGCATTTTCAGCCTCTCGTATCTCAGTGTCCCTATCTGTAAAGTGGTAGTAATTTTGTCATCTTGATTGTGGAATGTGTTTAAATCTGTAAGATAGTGCACACAGTCTTAGCAGTTTCAGTAACCCCTACAAAGTAACTGATACTATCAAAACTAATTTCAGTGCTGTGTATATCTCTGTAAAAACTCTTGCCACAAATCAAATTATTAGCCCTGCACTGTATTTTACTGTCTAAAAACAAATCTAAATTCTTCATGAGATGTTTCACATCTCAAGCCTGTGGCATACTGCAGGGCTAGGCCTGAATTTATGGCCTTTGAAATTGGAATGAATTAGGAATAAATGTCTGCCTCTCTCCATCACCCACTGCAGCCATCAGGGGAGGGATAACTGGTGACATATACTCATTCTTCACAAAGAGATGTGAATCATGAGTGCTTTTATGTGGATGAATTTTCTAGCACCATCCCTTCCTTCGGGCTTGGGAACATTCTAATTGTAGCCAGCCTCCATGTCCATGAATTCAGCCCATGGTAGATGGAAAATAAGGGCTGGGGTGGCTGTACTGCACTTTTGCAGATGTTTTCATATTATTATTCTTTGGACAGTATGGCATAACAATTATTTTCATAGTGTGCTAGTTATTACAGTGTGCAGAGCATATTTAAAAATATGATATGTGATGGTTGTAGGCAGATATACAGCTCTGTATGAGGGACGTAACTTACTCACAGGTTTGACATCTTTGAGAGTTCCTGGATCCAGTCCCCTCAGGACAGTAAAGAACAACCCAACTCTGCATTTGTCATTTTTCATGGTGTAAATCAGTGATGCCTGAACTGGAGTGGGGGTGATTCCTGTAATCTGAGGTAACTTTGTTACCCATTGAAAGGCTGTCTCCTTGTTCTCTGATCATGCTGTGTCCTGGTCACTGTAGGTAGGAAGCTCTAGCAAGGGCCTCCCAGCTCTTAGAACTGCTTGTCTCCTCTTTGTCAAGGATGATAGGCATGGTGAGTGCTGGGCCCTGGAATGTGGCCCTCCTGCACTCTCTGGCCATCTTTTTTGGTGGCAGTTAATCACAACAGATGCTTTTCATACCAGCGAATGAGATTCTCACTTCTACCCTTTGTTCTTCTCTGGACAATGGATGGGAAGTGTGTGGCATGTTTATTAGTCTTGAGAGCTATTTTGAGGAATCGAGTCAGGGCAAATGTTCCTTCTTTGGTAGTCGAAGCTCTTGGCAAATCTTGAATCTCTTTATGTGAGTATTTAATGTGAATCCTGCTTAGTCTGCTTGTCTGTTTGCAGGGCATATGCAATGAACCGGCCTTTAAGACCTTCTCAGGCAGTTTAAATGGACGGGATCCTATTGGAAAAACAAAAAATAATAGCTAACATTTGGTGTGGTCCAGGTGTGGTTATAAGGCTATATACAACAAGGAGATAATACATGTATTATCTCACTTAATTCCCACAACTACCTCGTGCCTTGGTACTGTTCCCACCATTATACAGATGAGAGCCATGAAGCAAGGAGAGGATTGGAAGGAACCCTGCTCCAGTTCACAAAGCAGATGGGTCAACTTTAAGCAGGCCTTCTAAGTCAGTTGTGTAAGCGTACCTGCTGAAATCCATTACTTCTGAAAATTCCATAAAATTACTTGTTAGATGTGTCCTAAGCCACGCTTTACAGGTGAAATCACTCTCAATCAGGTAGATCAGTTTGTTTTGTTTTGTTTTGTTTTGAATCCCTTAACTTGAAATAAATTCCAGCATTGTTCAATGTCCTCTGTCTCAGCAATGTTTGACTGGGGTATATTAATACCAGTTAATCCCAGAAGCAAGTATAGGGATTTTGAAATCATACTACTGAATGAGCAAGTTGAAATCTGCAGAGGAAGAGCCCTTGCACAAGCCCTCCAGGGAAACACAAAGATGTTCTTTTCATTAATTGCAATCTTGTATGCTCCCGGCCTCCGCACTCCTGGAAGAGTGGCAGAACCATGACATCCCTGTGAGAAAAGCAAGTGGCTATAGAAGAATGGCTCTGAAGAAGGATGCCTGGGAAGTGTCATGGAAGGCTTTAGAAGGGATAGTGTTTCAGAACACCACAGGTGCCTGTCACCATTGACTTGCGTGCTGACATCCAGAAGAATAATGCCAATGTCCCAGTGCTGTATTTCATGGGCTACTGGACCATGGTGACCTTGGGGAACCATTTCTCTAACCTGTGAGTGTGGTCTGAGGAAGCACAAGCAACTGCTGGCTCAGAAGACATTTGTCTTGTGCTGGGGTGTTTTCTGTTTGTGTTTTAGGACAGAGGCTGTGTGAATGTTTTAGACAAAACTTATGGAAAAGACATACTGAATAGGTAAAAAAAAAAAAACCCAAAACAAAAAACCCTTGCCACTACCCTGAGGATACATGCTGGGAGTCAGTGTGATTTTTTTTTTTTTTTTGGATAAATCTCTATAACAACCCTTTCTCTTAATTTAACGTTTTTGTTTTTTGGGTTTGTTGTTGTTGTTGTTGTTGTTGTTTATTAAGTAGTATATTTAAATCACATCTTGCATCCTTTAACACTGTCTTTCTCCTACCTGTAAAATCCAGGCCTCATTTTGCATGGTGAAAATTCTCCAGAAACACCCTATAAATTTGAATTAAATCCCAAATTTTTCATAGGAGGTTGCAAGGTGTCTTTTTTTCTCTCCTCTCTCTCTTTTTTTAAAATTTAAATTGTAAACAATCTTATTTTACTTGTCAATCCCAGTTCCCTCTCCCTCAACTCCTCCCTTGCCCCACTGACCTCCTATCCCATCCCCTTTCTGCTCCCCAGGGAGGATGAGGCCTTCCATGGGGGAATCTTCAAAGTCTGTCACATTCAGGGCAGGGCCCAGACCCTCCCTCATGTATCTAGGCTGAGGGAGTATCCCTCTATGTGCAATGGTCTCCCAAAATCCATTCGTATACTAGGGACAAATACTGATCCACTACCAGGGCCCCCATAGACTGCCCAATCCTCCTAGCCTACACCCATGTTCAGGGGGTCTAGGTCAGTCCTATGGTGGTTTCCCAGCTGTCAGTCTGGGGATCATGATTTAACTTTTTATTAAAGGGAAAATTGAAAGTGTTGCTTAGGCTTCCACCAGTCTTTCTCCTACTTGGTCCATGTAATAGAGTTTTTAGAACAGTATGTAAAGTATGCAAGTGCTCTCCTGGTGCTGAAAACCGTAGGGAAGCTGCTCTTTGCAGTATAACCCTTGGCCTTCCCTGCCAGCACTTCTTTCTTTCATCCCATACATCCATTTTGGTCAAGCATCATTTCTCCTTTTCAGGCCAACAAAAGTCAGTATCTAGGGTGATAGCTAGTAAGGGTCAAGGTGAGAGTCCTCCACCAGGTCAATGCATATTTAAAAGCCTCTGTCTTACCACAAGGCAGACCTGACCTGTCTTGTCATCCACCATCCACCTCATTAGGACCCTTACAGACTTGGACATACCCAGTCTAAGGATTCAGCCTGCCATAAGGAAGGATATTTGAATTTTTTAAGTGCTGTTTCTCCAAATCTCCCAAAATTATTTTTTATCAATTTCTCACATTTGAAAAACCACCTGTATCATACATTAAGTCCCTAAATAGGTTTGAATCAATTTATGAAGTCATCAGTCTATTTCACTAGTTCATCTGTCAACATATGCCCAGGCCTGATCCTTGAAATACTATAGATTTATGAATGTCTTAGTATGTCCAAGAGCCAATTCATTATCGTCTTGTTCTGGATAGTCTTTCTGGTTGTTTCTGAGTGTTTATTTTTCCACATGATTTAAAATAATGAGGCTAGCCCCTCTACTTAACTCTCCCCCAGAAAACCAGTTTTGGATTTGCATTTAGATTGATTGGATTAAAATTATAAGTTACATTAGAAAGAACAAATACTTTTATTATAGCAAGGTTGTCTTCATATAGAAAATTCTGATAAGCTGATATATTATTTATCATTTATTAAAGCTTGCCTGAGGATCCAGAAAGCAAAGTCAGCCACAAGACCTAGAAGCCAGGCACTCACCTTTAATTCCAGCAGCCAGAAGCTGAGAAGTGGTGATACACACCTTTAATCCTAGGACTCAGGATTAAGAGGTAGATGGATCTCTGTGAGTCCAAGGCTACACAGATGTACACAAAATTGATCCAGTCCTAATGAGAAACAGCTCGCACAATGATGATCTCAGCACCTGGGATCACACGCCTTTAATCTCAGCACTAGAGGGGTTTAAAAGATAGGAACAGGGTCTTCAGTAGTCCATATCATTCTCCAGACACTTTGAGGATAGAAAGACATTGAGGTCTCAGGATTCTCCAGCCACATTGAGTGAGGAGAGGCTTCAGTCTGAGGTTTGGGAGAGCTGGTGGATCAGCGATTTCAATCTGAGGTAGAGTGAGAGCCAGTGACCAGCTGCTTTGCTTTTCTACTCTTCAGCCTGAGGCTTGAACCCCAGTATCAGTCACTGAGTCTTTTATTTTCTGTGTTACAATAATTTTCATCATAAATATTTAAAGAGATTTTCTGATGTTATAAATGAAATGAGTTCATCAATTATATTTCATTTTAAACTGTCTGTCTATCTAGGGTGTGTGTGGGTACCATAGCATGTGTATAGAGGCCAAAAGACAAATTCTGATGTCCTCGGGTCCTCAGAGCAACACTTATCCCTGAGTAGTCCATCTCACTGGCCTACATGGATCATATTATTTAACTGGATGTCATTAATAGATAGGAGAGCTATTACTTGGAGTTCTTTTTTCTCAGTCATTATACTGAATTTACGGTCACTTTTTGGTTATATTTCAGCTAGTGATGTATTCTACAGTCAGCAGTTTGTGGAACCACACACATAGGCATCCAGAGACACCTGGAGTGAGAATACTGATAGTCTTCACATCTCTGCACTTCAGACTTAAAACACATTTTCTTTCTACTTTTACTTTAAAATAGGTCAAATGTGCAGAAAATCATCACACAACAAGCTCATTGCCCAAACTTGCCACAGCACTTAAAATTAGACACTTTCTTCTTAAGCCAAAAAGAAAACCCAAGTGGAACAAAACTATAGATCAAATCTCTGTCCTCATCCTGTCCTTCCCCTTCCCCAAGTGACTGGGTCAAAACGGGGCTCATTTCTGCAGTGCTGCAGATGTCCAGCTGTCTGTGACCTTTAGGTGTTTGAAACATGAGTTTCTTATATGTGGTCTTTAAATGTCTTTCTGATCTAAAAGAAATAACATTGAAATAAACAAATAATAAATAAATTTCCACTATGAGAAGTGTTCCAACCTTTGTAGAAATTATGGGACAGGAAGTTAAAGTATTCATAATTATTCACCTAATAAGGGAGGGTCAAAGCGGAGCTCATTGGTGCAGTGCTCATTGGTGCACTGACCCAGCATGTGCGAGGCCCCAGGATCCATTCCAGTACCACAAAGAAGCAAAAAGGAGCTCTTTACATTCAGGCTTCTGTTACATCACCACAGCGATGTGTGAATGTCTTAACACAGAATTCCTTCCAGAAGGGAAAATAACTGTGATACATGTTTAACATCACATCTGGTTCTCTACAGGTAGTTATTTCTTTTGTTTAAAATAATAATTTAAAGAAGGAGAGTGCGGATAGAGGTTACTAGGCCTTCAAGTGGGTTTCCACAGGGATACTCACTATTGTTTAAGACACAGAGTAGCAGACCTCTGTGGACTTGCCTGGGTACTGTGCTAGCACGGAGCCAGGAGCCTGAGCAGCTGCAAGTGCAGAACGCATGTGACACAATGGAAGGAAGTCCCCATGTAAACTCATTCAAGCAAGGGAAGATGGTTTTTCCATTTGCCTTTTTCTGAGCAATTCAACTTCCTCCTTACATGATCCAAATTGTTTCAGAAACTGTGTCAACCATATGTTTGTTAAATGATGGAGACAAACATGGGGAAGTCTGATTAGAGTCAGCTTCCCTGAGGAAAGAGGATGTTTCTTTCCCACTCCATTCAGCCTTCGGGGACCTGAGAGAGCCCGGACTAGAGGTGCCTTGTGGTAGGTTCCCTTCTCCCTTCTCTAGCACACAATGTAATCAGTTGACTTCTACCTGGAGAGAAATTGCAGGTGCTGACTGATGGAAGAATGAGTTTCATGTAATAGTAGGCAGATTCCAAGGCAGAAGAATAATGTCCATTATTCTGAACCTTTGAGAGATTAAATATCTGTATGTGGGAGAGAACATTCCAGAAGTATCCTACAAGAGTGAGCCAGCGACTTGTCAGTTTTTGTTTCACTAGGTTTGAAGGTGGCCAACTAGGATAAATTACCAATTTAACTTTACTACTGTTACATGACGCCAAGTTTTTTTTTTTTTTTTCACATGAAACCCACTTTTAAAAAGTAGTAAAGTGTTAAGCTCTATATTGTTATACAGTGCAAAAGTTTACTATAGATAATAGTGATTTTTGGATGAGTGACCAAAAATCGCTTAACAGACAGAAAAATCTTTCTTGGGGACAGCTTGGATCTAGATATCCAAACTAAGCAAAGTTCTGTATTTAGACGTAGTTTGGACAAACACTGGAAGTGAAGTTCCATAGCTGTGTATAGGATAACCACAGTTTACCATCCAAAGTAGACATTTGATAGACTAACTGGTCTAAACTGGGCTAAGCTTGTAATCAGTGTCACTGCACTTGTTTAAAGGAACGATTAATGCACATTTTGGAAATGTATTTGCTTCTGGCTATAATGATTCCTAAAAATAAAACTTCACCAACAGTCCAATGGCCACCCTTCCTGGAGAAGAGGTGGTTCCCCTGGTCTCTGCTGGCTTGCACATTGCCCCTTTCTTAGCTTGAGCCAGTGGGGTCTGAGCTTTTGGGTGTTTAACTTTCTGAGGATGGATAGTTGTTGGCTTTTGAAATATCAAAATTTTTTGTTTGTTTGTTCTTTTTAAAATAAATGTCTTTCAAAAAAATTTCAAAGCATTGATGAAATTTGATAGCTGGGTTTTTAAAAAATGTTTAGGTAAACACTGGATAATATGAATTTTGAAAATGAAGAGGAGTAAAGACTAAGCATTTTATTATGTATGTTTGTCTCCTGGGAACTCAGTCCTTAAGTTCTATCAGGGACAACCTAATAGGCAAAAGTGCCTGAAGCTGGAGATGCAGGAGCTTAGTTGGTCTTAAATGAGGATATTATCGTTTTTTTCTTAATATTTATTTTTATTTTTTCCACTTTTTATTTTTTATTTCATTTTATATTCCAACCATAGTCCTCCACCCCACCCCTCCCTAGCCCACCCCCAGTCCACTGGGGGTAAGGGCTCCCATGAGGAGCCAACAAAGTCTGGCACAATAGATTGGGACAGGGACAGGCCCCCTTTCCCATGCTTTAGGACTGAGTGAGTATGGCATCCCACCATGGGGAGTGGGCTCCAACAAGCTAGCTCATGTACCAGGTTTGCATCGCAGTCCTACTACCAGGGGTCCCTCAGCTAGCCCAAGCTTCACAAGTGTCTCTCACATATGGTAGACCTAGTTTTGTCCCCTGGAGTCTCCACAGTTGTAGTTCTAGAGTTCATGAGTTTCTTCAAGCTTGGTTCAGCTGCCTCTGTAGATTTCTCCATCCTGATCTTAGGAGTCAGAGGGGATGGGGGACATCAGAACTTGGCCACTCAAGCAAGCAAGCAGGGCCCATATGGGCTTATGTAAACTGAAGGAGCAAGCACTGGGCTTTCATGGTTCTTCACCAGGTCCTCTCTGTAAATATGTTATGACTGTTAAGCTTGGTGTTTTTGTAGGACTCATTGCAGTGCTAGTGGGTGTGTCTCTGATCGTCTACCTGCTCTTCCTCCTATTGGGTTGCCTTATCAAGCCACAATATGAGGGCTTTTGCCTTGTCTTATTGTATCTTGTTTTGTCTTGCTTGGTTGTTGTTTCTTGGAGGCTTGATGTTTTCTGCAGGGAAATGGAGGGAGAATGGATCTGGGGGAGAGGGGAGGTCTGTGGGAGGGGGGCAGTGTAAGGAGAAAAAGGAAGGGATATTGTGGTCAGGATACATTATATGAGATAAAGAGAAGAATCTAATTTCAATTAAAAAACAATACATTCTGATTTTCCTCACACACAAAAAAAAATGAGGGCAAAATCATGTGCAGATTGCCCTGACTTTTGTTTCTTTGGAAATAAGCTTGATATCAATGCATCTATTATTATTCAGGGCCTTCCAGCCACCCCACTTCTACAATATTAATTTGCTCAATTTCTCTGTCCAGAGAATGGTTTTTGATAGGAAACCAGTGCCATGCCATTGAGTGATTTTGTAGCTTTTAATTTGGACCAAAGAGAGTGTAGTGGAAGAAAAGAGAATAGCAAAGAATATGAATTGTGAAAATGAAGAGGAGTAAAGAGTAAGCATTATAACTTACATTTATCTCCTGGAGCTCAGTCCTTAAGTTCTCTCAGGGACAACTGAACAAGCAGCAGCCTGATGTAGATGCAGGGGCTTAGGATCCTTTACTACATGGTTTTTGTTACTGTTATTGAGATGTTGCTTTTGTTTATGGTTTTTTCCTTAAAGGGGTCTGTCTCTGTCCCCCTCTCCCCCCCCTCTCTCTCTCTCTCTCTGTGTGTGTGTGTGTGTAATGGTGACAGTGTGTGTGTGCGCACATGCACACAGGCACACATCTTGAATCCTAGGTTGTTAGATTTATGTCTGAGATGTCCTGTAACTGTAAACATTTTCTGCCCTGCTAACAATTGACTTCTTTGTTTCTAGTAAACAGACCTGTTAAAGATACAACCGTGTTTGATTGTAAGGTGTTCTTCCCTGCCTTCTTCCTTTGAACATAATGTGTACTTTGATAGGTCTCATTTTAGATGTGAAAACTTCCTTCTATTCCTGGGTGTGACCGCCCCAGGATAGCTTTGCAGATATTCTTGCCATGGCAACTTGCAGTGAATACAGAAATGACCCTAACAACAGATTAGGTCAGAGATATACTTTGTTTTTAGAGGTGGAACCGGTATGTGCTGTTTTTTGAGTGGAAAATCTATCAAACTAAACTTAAAAAAAAAAAAAAAGACTGTAAAGTTTTCCAAGAACATTTACAAGGCAGAGTGTTTACTAGGCCCCAGAACTTTTGAACAAAATGTTTTGTTCTAAAACCCCTAGTGTATTTGGACACAGGGTGTTTTCTTTCAGCTCTTCTAAGTTCATGTATTTATATTTGCTATTAAGTGAGATAATGTCATTGCTCCTAGAGTATATTAAAATTTATTGTAGGGTTATCTGTTTACTTAGCAGTTCAGTTGAGGCTTATCTGTAAGGATGGAAGATAGCAGAGGGCAAGGACAGCCAAGGGAGATGAGTTTATGAATAAGAAATTAGTTTAGCTAGGTACAAGGAATCCAGGCTGAGTAATTTGATATTCATGAGTGACAGGCCATGAAGAATTACTCAACAGAGGAAAAGATCATAGAATCAATGAGTAGGAACTAGCACAGGTTAAATAAGTTTGGAGGGGGTGAGGCTTTGAGTTGTTGAGCTAGAACTCTGGGTGCCAGCTAGAGCACGGTATGTCTCGGCTGTGTTTGATGGTAATGATAAGCATGGGTAAGGGGCTGGGGTAGCAGGCTCAAGGCCACTGGAGAAGTCAAAGAACTGAGAGACCACAACAAGAAAAGGAGCTATTCATAGATTGCAAAGAAGAAAGGAATGCTGGCCAGATACAGTGAGCTCGGGAGTCATCAACTTGGGAGTATTGGAAGACTCTCAAGTCTGTACAAGTGTGTGATTAGAACAGAGACTAATGGCATGAGCTCCAAAGTCTAGTTCTTTTTGGGAGCAGGAAGTGGTCATTTTCCAGAAGTGAGCAGAGCAAACAGGGGATATGGCATCCTCTAGAGGGACCAAGATTCTGTTAGAAGAAACAGAATTATTAGAAGGTAGATTAGAAAGCCTCAGACTTTACTGAACTCCCTGAGGAAGGGCACTCCAGAAGGGCACAGTAGGAGGCATTCAAGAACAAACTGTCCTGAGGGAATTAGCCTAGCTCACAGTGTGAGGGTGAATAAGCAAGGATGGGGACACAGCAAGATTTAAGTTTGGTGGCTTCTGTAACAAGAGGCCATAATGTGGGAGATGGTGGACTGGGCATTTTGCCAGAGCAAGCAGACCTCCTGGGGGCTCTGCTTCTATCAACAAATCCCTGAGGTTCTACAAGCAGACCTCTGGGGTTCTACTTCAATCCTCCGTTGTAGTCATTTGGGGGTACAGGGTGAAACCTGGGCTCCCTGAGCATGGGTAGGTTTTTACAGCCTCCTCTTCATTCTGTGGTGGAGGTGGCTGTAAAAGGTAGGGAGATGCACCGTTTGTGAGTCACGACGCATGCAAGTCTTGCTGACTATAACCGTTACAGAATGATGGCAAAAGTAGCCTAGGAAGCTCTGTATTGGGTTAATTATTCAATATTTCATCTTTGCAATGATCTAACCCTTGTGTGTTGTTCCTACAATGGCAATGTAAAGTCTCATGGTATTGCCTGCTAGATACTTGGATTTTTGGCAGAAATTTCTCATAGTTTGTATTCAAGAAGTGCCCAGCTTTGATTTGTGTTGATTTTTAATTCCATGTAAGAAATGATCTGTGTTTTCAAAATTTCAGAAATTTCTCATAGTTTGTATTCAAGAAGTGCCCAGGTTTGATTTATGTTGATTTTTAATTCCATGTAAGAAATGATCTGTGTTTTCAAAAATTATATTGTTCTGTTATCTGGGATGTTCTTTAGTGTGCTGCATACATCGTATTGGCTTCCCTTGATTGCTAATCAGTAGATAACATTCAGATTCCAGTTTATGTTATCAAACAGGTCATTCTCTCCTTCCTCTAGATGTCTTGCCCATTTCTCCAAAAACATGTGACTTGAAATCCGACAGGGTAACAGTCATAGCCACTGATTAATTAACATATTCTTTCCCGTTTCTTTTAGTGAGGAAAGTTACAACGTCAATGATTACTCCTTAAGGGATCAGCTGTTGGTGGAATCTTGTGACAATGAGGAGCTTAATTCTTCTCCAGGGAAGAACACTTCCACAATGCTTTACTCAAGACAGAGCTCTGCCACTCACCTCTTCACTCTCACTGTCCTCAGCAACCATGCCAATGAGAAGGTGGACATGCTGCTCGGGGCTGAGACCCAGTAAGTGTACACAGAGAGAAGGGACAGAGTCACCCGACCTCCCTCTGCTCCACCCACCTGCTCCTCCTCTCCACAGACAGTGCAGCTATTTATTTTCATTGTTGTGTACCTACTGTGTGCTGAGCACAGCATCCAGTTACTTTTAGTAGATATGACCTCCTCAGCATCTCTAGGGAGGGATATTTATTTGGGGCCCTATAAGTCCTGATGAATACATTTTAGTTGAACCTTTTCATTAAAAAAATGCATTTTATTTCAATACTGACATTTTCATAAACGAAAACATTAGTATGAAGCGTTTTCCTTATTCATTCCTGCAAGTGCAGCCCTTGAGAAGCTGCTCCTAGTGCCAAAGTTAGGACATGGCCACTTAACATTTCATGTGGACTCATTGTAGCTGCTATACTTTGTAGCCTTGAAACACGGTTCATCCACTTTAGGCAGAATGATTAAAGGGTACAGGCTCCAAGCAAATGCTGCTTTCTTTGATATTGAATATGAAGTAGTTTCTGAATCATTTGCCTTCAGTCAGACAGGGCAGAAGGACACTCAGAATCATACTCGGCTTAGGGAAAGCATTTCTCGATTCCTCTTTCCAGCCAGTCTCTGAAAGCAGGTCAAGCATTCTGTGAGTGCCTGTGGCTTCACCCACACTTACTGTGCAGTCCACTCTCACACTGAATGAGGGGATTAAGGCTTGACTTGCTAGCCCACCTCGGGAATTTGGTTGATTTTGCCATTGCTGACCAATTTGTTTGGAAACAAGAAATCTCTTGGATATCGTCATGGACCAGTTACTACATTGGATCAGAGAAGAGAGCGATGGAGGAAAAGGAATTCCCCAAGTCTGGATACTCTCAGGTCCTTGCATGTTTCCTGCCATCATCAGTTAGCATTCCCATGTAGAGTGGTTAAAATGGATCAGCAAATAGTAGCAAATAACAGCCGCACCTGGAGTTAAGTCTTTATATAAAAGTATTTTCTTACAGAAGTCTTTTTCTATGGGCCCACAATTCTTCCCCAGGAGCTGTAGAAAAGCCCAGAAGAGTTTCTAGCATTGCCTTCCATGTCTGCTGCTTTTGAGAGAGGGCATCCTTGGGTGTGTGCTTCTGGAATCTAGCGTGGGACACATCCAGGGCCAGAAATAAGGAAAGACATCTCTTCAACCCTAGAAGGCCTCAGGTAGCAGAGACAGAACTAGACTTCCTTTGTGTGAGACAGTGTCTTTTCAAAATGGAATCAATATGCTGGATTTTGTGTTACTTTAAGAAAAACTTAAACTCTTTGGGAGTTAACACTTGTTCAGACATTCCAGAAAATTCATGGAAATGTCCCCATTAGTAATGCAGAAAGTGCTGCTTTTGCTTGTGTTTTCCTCTTCTATTCACAGTTTGTTCTTCATTCAGGCTTTGCCAATGTACTGAAGAGATTTTCTTGACTGGTTCATCCATTATTTATGAAATCTCCATCGCTTGTTTCTCAAATATTCCAAGGCAATGTCCTGCTCTTTTCAAACCACGGCTAGATCTTTTCCAAGTCTGCAGAATCTGTTCTATCCTCTTGTCTTTGATTTGCCTTGGACTGAACAGTTGCCTGTTTTCTTAATCAGACATGTTCTCAGAATATTTAGTTATGTCACCCATAAACCCATGAGTATGACTCATATTTGTCGTTCTTTCATTAATAGCAAGAGAACATTCCAGAAGGGACAGGGGTGGCAGAAGTCTCTCTTTGGGAACAGAAGGAGTGACTGTCATTCTTCTCTTCCCTTCTCTGCCCTCAACTACAGTTGAGAAGTAAATGAATAGACTGGGTTGGAGGGCTTGTTCAGTGGTTAGAGCACTTGCTGTTCATGCAGAAGTCCTTGTTCACTTTCCAGCACTCATGGTGGCTTACAATCATCTGTAACTCCAGTTACAAGGGCTCTAGAGTTCTCTCTTCTGGTCTCTGTGGGTACCAGACACGTTTGCAGTGTGCATACATGTGCACAGGCAAAACATTTAAATACATAATATAAAGCAATAATTCTTAAGATAAATAAATGGGCAGATGCTGGCAAGATACAAAATAGCACTGGTAGAGATAAAAATAAATGACTCCCAAAGTGCTTTCTTAAAACTCACATGCACACTCACACACAATGAGTTGTTTAAGTGTCGAGCAAATTGTTGCATACTGGAAGTGGACATCTGTAGATTAGTCATGAGTTACTGGCTTTTCTGTTTTGTTTTATTTTAAGCTTACACCTGGAAACATACTACTTGAGTACTACAAAATGTACACATTATGATCTGTTTAAATCAACATAAATATACTTATCTCGAAAATACCAGTTCTTTATGGTGTGGGCTATCTGGTTCTGAGTAATCAGTTTTGGTCAGTGTAGAAAGTATTCTTTGCATCTTAGATTTGGGAAATATTGCTTGGATTTGTGAACTGAAAAATGATTCTCACCTAGAACCCATCAGTGGCCAATAGCTCATCAGTGCTTGGCAGTGTCCCATTAGCCCCTTTTCCATCTACAGTTGTTGACAGGTTGAACCTTGTGCAGGCCCTGTGAAAACAACCTTAGCTGCTATGAGTACATGGTTGCAATGGCTGTGTCATGTCTAGAAGATGCTATTTTGTAGCTCTTCTCCATCCTTGTCATCTGTCTATCACTTCTACCTCAGTGTTTTCTGAGCCTTAAAGGGGATGGTATAAATGTCCCATTTAGGGCTGTGCACTCAACTGTTCCTTACCTAAGCAACCAAGCATCTCTTCATTCATCAATGTTTGCTGTAAAGAGAAGCTTCTCTGATTAAGGCTGAGAGTAGCACTTGCTTATGGGTATAAACAGGCCTGAATCCAATCATAGAACATTGGATGCTCCTATAATGGTTGTATCTTTATTGTAGCAGTGTACACTTCTTGCCTAGTGGTTGTATTATAATTCATAGGTTTCAAAGTTGATGCCCTTTCTCTCCCAGTAGCCTATAGAGCACTCTGGCATTATGAATGCTAGCTATCAGGGAAGAAGCTTTCTGCTCAGTTCTGCCTTTATTTCTCTATATTTTGCAATCAAGATACATGGCGTCCTCAGTAATAGTGTCTTATCATCTAGTTCTGGTGGGTAATCAGGAAGAATGGCAAGAACCTGCATTATTTGGGGATCAGCAACTCACAGGAGGGATTCCCCATGTGATACTGGGTTATCTGTTTAATAGCCATGACTTCTAGGAGCAGAATTATCTAGCAAAGAGAGGCATCTCCCTTCCAACTCTTATTTATTTTAATTTACACTTTTAATTTGCTTGTAAAAATATAAATTTCCGGCAGGCATTGGTGGCACATGCCTTTCATCCCAGCACTCAGGAGGCAAATGCAGGCGGGTCCTGAGCGAGCTCCAGGATAGACTCCAAAGCAATACAGAGAAACCCTGTCTCAAAAAACAAAACAAAACAAAAAATTATAAATTTCCATAATACTGTTTCATACACTATTCATTTTGGCTTCCTTCACTCAAGTGATCTCATTTTTCTAATCCCCCACCCCACCCCACCTGTGCTTAAATCTGTTTCCCCACCCACCACTTTGATACCACCTCTGTCCTACTAACTGATGTTCCACCCCTGAACATGTCCTACTCCCCATTGGCACCTTCCTAGTTTCCTGGCATCTATAAGCATTGCTGCTAGAGCAACTTCTCCCTCTCCCCTCAATTTCTCCTGGTTTTCTACCTTTGTTCTTAAGGACACTGCTGACCATTTTGTAGGATTACATGAGGTGTTATACACCGTATTGGATCTGTTTGGCTGGTACAAACCTTAAGTGATTGTACTGCTGATCACACAAGAGTCTGAAAAATATGAAGTTACTGTTCATGAAAAGACAAGGGAAGAATGTTTTACTGTCGTATCTTTTTCCTCTAGACTTTTCAAGAAGAATGTGGGAGAAGGAGAATCCCCTTTGTCTGCCTTCATTAAAATGAAGCACAGACAGCTGCAGCTCCCAAAGGCAACAGGCTGTATGCAGCAAGTGATGTCCTTGGCTTCCTGCATGGGCAGTAGCATTTGGATGTCCTTAGGTCCAGTGTGTTAGGGATGAGACATCTAGTATGCGTTCAGTGAGGAGTGCAAGCTTTCTTCAGCTTTTCCATGTAACTGTAGAATAGAATCGTCATAAACCATAACTAGAGGTCCTTCTTTGCATTTCTCTCACAGGGAAAGCCGGGAGTCTAATGAATGTGGCTGGTGCTGTCAGCCATCCAGACCACCCGGTGCTGGGCCACTGACAAAGAGGCATTGTTTGCAGGGAGCTTTGCACTCTTCCTGCTCCAGTTAATGATTTAATTACAACAGGAAGTAAAAGGATGGAATAAAGTTGTAAATGGTATCTCAGAGTCAATCTTCCTTCCTTTAGGAAAATCACAATATTAATGGAAAAATGGTATTTCAGGTTACAGTATTTTTTTTCCCTTCTTGAATGTAGATTCTGGATCCCAACATGGGCAGAACATTTTTTAATAGCACATAGCAATGTTACACACCAATGTTATTGGGTGGGGGACCACAATTGGAAGCCTTCATTTGATACTCAGTGAGTACTCAGGTGGTACTTATGTTGAGCACTGACATTTCACATGAAGATATTAACAACTTCACAGCCAGTCCTGACCCTTGGCATGTGTGTGTGTGTGTGTGTGTGTGTGTGTGTGAGAAAGAAAGAGAGAGAGAGAGAGAGAGAGAGAGAGAGAGAGAGAGAGAGAGAGAGAGAGAGAAAGAATTGTAAATCTGAATTAATATCTCTTATTTTCTAAATAATAGCTTCTATTCTAAAAATGTTGGAAAACTAGCACTGCCCTTTGCTACTTGTTTATTTTTGAGATCAGGTTTACTACAAAGCCCGTGCTAGCCTGCAACTTATGTTACTCCTGAGTTATGTTATCCCTGAGTGCTGGGATTCCCAGCAGTGCTGAGGCTGCAATGTGCTGTCATTTTAGCACCTTCCTTTTTAATACTTACGTAACCTTTAGTAGATACGGTGAGAAATTGGATTTCTGTGTCTGTGACCATTGTGCAATCAAGTTTAAACCTGCTGTGCCTATTGCCCAGTTAAGGGACAGGATAAGTTGCTCAGCTACTATTCCCCGTGAAGGAAAACTGCCATGACGTCTTATAGTGCCGTGCGTACAAAACTGGGTGATAATGGAAGGACTGTTAAGTCTCTTCTCCGCTTAGTCTTCTTTCTACTCTGGGGTCCAATGTGGCTTAAGGAGTCTTTCCCCAGCATGTTGCTCACTGTTTGAGGCTTGAATGGATTCATTCTGTTCTGTCTGCTCCATTGTATTAAGGGCTGTGAACAGCAAAGAACCATATTTTGTGCACTCTGCACTCTCAGCCTAGTACAGAGCCTGTGCACTCAGGGGAGGCTGGTTGGAGGAAGGCTTAGTTGTGCCCTGGAATTGGATTCCCCACAGTATGAGTTTGCATTAGCCTAGCATTTCCTACTGGATTACTGTGAGCGAAGGAAAAAGTCTGAACTGCATATGTGGTAGGTTGCAAATTCCTCTTGTTTCGTATTGTCACTGGAGAGACTAGATAAGGGTGAGCCATGGACTTTCATAATGGTATTTCTGTCCTTAGGATTCTCTCTTACTGAGAGGGCTCTGCTCCTGCTTTAGAGATACCATCCTTCCACTTTCCTGGTGGGGCCAGCTCCTTGGCAAGGAGCTTAGAAGCCCCAGGGGATGTGGTGTGGTTTGAAGGCTTCTAAGAGGGGGTGGGGCTGGCTCAATTGAAACATTTTCAAGAAACAGCTCCATTCAGCAAAGCCAACAACAAGTGTCTTGTTCTGTCCTCTAGAGTCTCAGCAAGGGGCCACACTGTCTACAGGATGCCATTAGTATCCAGACAGCATGGCACGGGAGGGAAAGATTTCATCTGGACTGCTCAGCTCAGTGGCAGGGGACAGCTGCTGGATCTTGAGATTGGCCTTGCCTGAAAGTCCTGTGTAAAAGATTCAGTTCCACAGTGCTCCAGGAAGGCAGAAATTGGGCAGGATAGGACACAGGATAAAGACCTGCGGTGCCTTTGGTACAGCAAGGAGACACGTATCCTGAGCAGCGGAGATTTCTCTTAGTGAACCAGTCATCTGCTGCTAGACATTAGTTTCCAGCTGGCATTGTACTTTGGAAACTCCAATTGAGCCTGGGGCATAATTTGTCCCCATCAAACGGCAGAACTCAAAGTATTTACTTGGGAACTAACTGGTTTAGCGGTAGCTGTGTATTACTTATTACAAAACCAAGGGAAAGCATTTTTGCTTTGTATTAGAGAGACAAAGTTTTTAAAAGCAAGATGGTATCATCAGCTTCTAATAAGCTCATGTCCTTCATTCTCTGTGTGAATAGACATGCATATGCCTGTGTGGGGGTCAAAGGAAAGGCCCGGTGGGTAGTGGCCCGGTGGGTAATCCTCCTAGTCTGAGCCAGGGCTTCATTACCACTGTGTACACAGGATAGGTGGCACCAAAGCATCCTGAGATTCTTCTCTCTATGCCTCCCATGTCCCTGTGGGAAGCTAAGATTGCAGGTCCTCACACTACAGCATCCAGCTCTTACATGGTTCAGGGAATCCAAACTCATATGTGTGCGGACAACTGTACCCTCTGAGCAGGCACTTCACTCTTAAGAAAAAGAAAGAAAGAAAGAAAGAAAGAAAGAAAGAAAGAAAGAAAGAAAGAAACTGTTTGAACATACCCATTTCATCCTAACTGCCTGACCTATTTATTTTACATTTAAATATGTATCAATTTATTTAGTCTTGGCTTTTTGAGTCAGTCCCATTATATTGCTAAGAGTGACCTTTAACTTTTGTCAATTTTCTGTATACTAAAGAAGGAGACCTGATTCCTGCCCTGCCAGAGTTTAGGATCTGGTTATAGAAGCCGACAACTTGATAAACAATCAAGGTTCCATGTGTGTTTAGTAATTAGATTCGCTTGTAAGCAGATGTTTACTGAGCCTGGGTTTTGCACTAAGCAGTGCTCTGGAATTGATCAGTTAACCAACTGGCAGCCCACTGCCTGCTTTTAGGATATAATGAACCACCCATAGGTGAGGCTGGGCAGAGGGGCCCCTGGGGACAGACAGGGATTAGGAAGGGAATGGGTGTCTGTAACAGGGAAGTTACTTGGAAGGGGTGAGGTTCTGTTTTCAATATCCTGAGTATATAAACCAAAGAAGCTCAAACAGAAATGTACCATAGAAACTCATTTTCTAATATATTAAATAGGTGAGGTTAATATATAGGATGAAAATCAGAATGGTGTTTCCTTTGGACAGAAGACAATGGCTGACTCCTGGTCTGGTGACATATAGACGTGGGTTTTTGTAAGCAAGCACTTGCAGAGTTGAATATACATACAGTACTTTTTTTTTTTTTTAGATTTATTTTTAATTATGTGTGTCTGTGTGGGGATGTGTGTGAGTGTGGGTATTCGGAGAGACCAGATCCCGGATACATCAGATCCCGTGGAGCTGGAGTAACAGGCAGTTGGAAGCCATCCTTTGTACATGCTAGGAACTGAACTCGGTCCCCCACCAGAACCAGCACATCTGTGCGTCATCTCAGCAGCGCCAAGAGGCGGGAGTGTGGTAGTGGTGACTAAGCAAAGCCTGTTGCATGCACTGGAAAAGCATGGGCTGGTGTGTCCTCTGGCAGGTCCTTATATGGGCTGCTCTTCCTGGTATGGCAGGGGAGTTCAGTTAGGGGGTGAAAATGGGTTGTAGAGACATGTTTAGATGCAAGGAATTGGGAGAAAAAAAATGTATTTGGGGATAAAGATGTCTTTCCACAATGCACATTGGCATAGGAAATTAATTGGCTTAAATCCCTTACCTCCAAAATGCTAGCCCCATCCCATAGGCATTTGGGAAGGGTTATATGAAATAATGGAGGCTGAGTCCATGTATCTGACATAGACGAACTTAGGGAGTGCGTAAGAGAGTTTAAAGAGTATCTGTGTTTAGTTTGATTTAATGAACTTCATTTCTAATGCTTGGTTTTCTAAACACACAAGGACGATTATGTGATGGAGCAGTGCTTATTTACCCGAGACTTGTGAAGTGGTAGTCATGGTTAATTGTTGGTTTCAAGTAGCTATACCTTAGCAAGATATCAAAAAATATTGTGGCTAGTTTTCATCCTAATTACACTTATGAAAACATTTTAAAGCATTTGAGAATAGTCTAAACATGTCAGAATTTGTATTTCAGTAAAGCTCACACTTGCCAAAGGTGCCTGTATAAGAGACAACACTTTCTATGTCCTCTTTACCAGAATGGCTGAGTGTGTGGGAGGGGAGGGACCCAGCTTTACAGACTTGCCTTACAGGTGAAATTGATCCTTTGACCTGCTAAACTTCAGGCCAGGTGTGTGCTTTAATGTGCAGCGGTTTAATGTGCTGGCATAACCAGTTTTTCATTAAATGTCCAACTGTCATATGACCAATAACAAGTCAGATTTATATTTGCTTGACAATGACAACTGCTCTTTTGCCTTTTTAAAAATCACTCTGACCTGTTTGAAAGGCTAGACCCCTACCCTCTGGGATCCCTTTTGTCTTGGGAATGGGTTTGTACTGGCTATCTGGGATAAACTACTTTCGATGTCTAAGGGACGAATCTGAATCACACTGCTCTCTGTGTTTAGGAGTGAGCGAGCCCGCTGGATCACAGCTCTGGGACACAGCAGTGGAAAGCAGCCACCAGATCGAACTAGTAAGTTTCCAGGAGAGGTTGCAGCTCTGAAACACGGAGGGTCTCTGCCCTCTGCTGGCCGGCATGGTTACTGACCGGTTACACTACTTTCATCTCTACCTGCTTTACGAGATTCCTCCCAGGTGCAGTTGTTAGATAACATGAAAAATTGCTGCTTAGCCTTCCTGAGTTTGTTTCTCCATCCATGAGTTGGAGGCATTGGGTTCACAGTAGTTACTGGGGACTAAGGTAAATTATAGAGGGTGAAACCCTACTTGAATCATACAGGGCTTACCCTTAGCTGTTATTAATGGGTTTGAATATATGTAGAAAAGTGTGACGGTATGTTTGATTTTTATTGTTTTGTTTGAGAAGAAGACATGTTACTTAGCTCTGCCTGGCCAGGTTTCACACTAGTCTAGGCTGGCTTTGAACCCAGTCTTTTGCCTCAGCTTCCAGAAGGCTGGCATTACAGTGTATGAGCACCATGTCTGGTTACAAGTTTTTGGTCTAAAGAAAATTACCTTTTTCCTGACCCTTTTTAGTTTAAGTGACAATGTCAAGAAAATGTGCTTTAGTCTTCTGATGTCCTGCTAGGCTTATGATGATGCTCTGTTTCTGAATGATCAGTTGGGGGACTGAAGAATGAGGGTTGCAAAGGTGGTTTTCAGGAGCTGATGATCACAGCTTTTACAGTCAAAGCAAAAGTGTTTGGTGTGACATTCAGTTTTCTACTAAAAACATATAGTGAAGCCATGCCAGTTAGTTCTGCTGAAGTTGTATTATTGTTTTTGCAAATCAACATTTTGGGTCCTCCGAACTAGTTTGGCAAGCTTTTGGTTGGAGCCCTCACTTTTTCTAAGCTTTTCACAGCCTTTATGTTTAGTTGCTGGTAGGACCAGTGTGCTGTGGATAGAGATCTGGGCACTGACGTTTATGAGCTTGACCTATCAGCTCCTCTCTTGCCTCAGTGTCCCCAGCGTGCAATGGCTATTGGCAGTTCCATATTATGAATGACTCCTGATTAAGGCTACTACTGAGCACATTCATGTACCATAAGAGCCCTCTTGAACCAGCTTTTAAAACTCTAAACTTCATAACCAAGCATGAGCTTCTTAAGTAACTTCCCCACAGGAGCCTGGCTCATTCCACCTGTGTCAGTCCTGGAGTCAACAGGTGAGGGAGTGGATGCATACTGCTGCTTTGTACAAGTTTTGTTCCCCAGCCTCTGGAAGCTCAGTGTGTCTCCTTTCCTCCACAGCACTGACCCAGGTGGAAATCATTAGATCTTTTACTGCCAAGCAGCCAGATGAACTCTCCCTACAGGTGGCAGATGTGGTCCTCATTTATCAGCGTGTTGGTGACGGTGAGTAAGAATAGTCCCATAGGCACTGGTGATGGACTGGCACTCAGAGCCTCAGGTCCATGGAGTTTAATTTTGTCATCAATACCTGTATTCCATAATCTGACACAGTGATACTTCAGCTGCTCTATCCAATCCTTAACTCCTGTCCCTGAGAGTTCATGCCCCAAACCTGAAGCTCCTCGGAGCCCTGATGATTGCTAGACCTGGTCCATTTGGAAACCCTTTCCTTGCCCCCTCTTCTGCATCTTCTGTTTTCTCTCCATGTTGACTTTTGAAGCAGGATGCAGTCACCATGGAGTTTCCTTTTCTTCCCAGTCCTGCAGTCACCTAGTTCTCAACTTTTCTGCCCTGTTCCCTTACTTAAAAAGGAAAGGGTTCCCTGCTGCTCATGTCCAGTGGATTCCCTGCCCGAGCTCAGCCAGCTCACACTCTCTCAGTCTCCCAAGCCTTTTGCTCATGTCCAATCTCTGGTGCATCACTCATCCTCTCTTGAAACCTTGTCCTGTTTCACCTTAACAGGAATCTATTGCACTAAAGTTTCTCCTTGCCTATTGTCCATGCTAACACAACGCACAGAAGAAAAGCCACCTCTGGATGGGGCATCTCTTATTCAGAGTGCAATGGCACAATAAGATTCCCCCAGACATGTCTTGCCTGATGCAACCTGCTTTTCCTTGCAGGCTGGTATGAAGGAGAACGACTTCGAGATGGAGAAAGGGGCTGGTTTCCAATGGAATGTGCAAAAGAGATAACATGCCAAGCTACTATTGATAAGAATGTGGAGAGGATGGGACGTTTGTTAGGACTGGAAACCAATGTGTGACCTCTCAGATGGCCAACAGAATGGGGGCTAGTCTTCCCATTATGACAGTCTGCTTAATTAAAAGAATGGAAACGCGCGCCTGTGAACTTGCCAAGTTGTTCTGTACTCTCAGAAGAACAGCTACAGATGCAGTTAGTCCACAAAGCTCATTTTTTTGCATAATGATGCTCCTGAAACCTCTTCAGGTCCTCTGAATAGTCCTGGTTCCTTCCACTTCCATCCACTGTGTTATGTAAGATGCTGTATTTTGGTTTCCCTGTCTTCATTTTACCTAGAACTTTGCTCTTCCCCCTTAAGTTTCTCCTTTTAGGTCCTGCAGCATCAGCAAGTTTGTCTATAAGGAGTGTCCACTTTGTAAATACTTTTCGTGTCTTAGCCTAATGCTGTTAATTCCAAAAGGAACTAATAAGAGTTCAGTAGGTAAGCTGTCGTGCTTTGTAAACCTCTTTCTACGAAAGAGAGATTGACACTTGAACTTTGCTACCATTTTCCTCATTAGAAGGAAAGTGAGGAGCCACCCAGTGAGGAGTTTTCAAAATCCATCTCATTCAATATTGGTCCTAGATAACTTTAGCTTAATAAACCCAAGCTACTAAGATGACATGGGCTTGACAGTTCATATATATGAGGACATCCGGAAGACAGGATATTATGGGTCAATTGCTAAAGAGCTGACATAAGACTGCTGCTTTGCCTTCAGTAATGCATGGTTCCTGACTGTTCTACTTATTTTCAAGTAAAAAGTGACTGCAACACACATTAACAATCTTAAGGAAGAAAATTAAGCTTAGAGAGTATCAAGATGCCAAGGTAGTACACTAGAGTTCAACAGTAATGAAGTTTTGAAAAATTGACTGGATAAGTATTTTCATTGGTAGCTATAACCCCTCTCTATTCACCAAGTAAAAACTAAATATACATTATGGGAGGGCTTAGATCTTTGTCCTGTGTCCATGCCCCTGTCCAAACAGCACCTAAACCATAAGGGTCCAGAAGCCTAGTGTGTAGGTATGCTTGCCTCTTACCCTTCAACCCATCCACCTCGGCAGTAAGCCACAGTAGACATCCCAGGGGCTTTCTCATCTTTGGGTTGCTTTCCTTTGCCTCTATATGTATTCCTTGCAAAAGATATTACAGGCCCCAAATTCTTGAAGGTATGAGTAAGTATGTGAATGAAGCAATAGCCGTGGCCCACTGCGAGAGATGTCCTAAGAGTAGAAAACAGGAGATGTCTCTCCTCTTCAATAATGTCACAAATGTTTTTAGAAGAAATGCTAACAAATTATAGTTTAATGTCATGTTTTACTTAGGATGAAGGTGTTGTTTGCAAGAGGAATCATTTTGTATTATTTTTGCTAATACTGATTTGAAGCTATAAAGTAACACTATGGATCCTGTGAATTAATTTATAAGTGTTAAACAGTGTGGAAATATATGTATCCTTTAAGTCAAGCAGCTGAACACTGTTATTAAAAGGTCTCTGCATAGCAGGTATTTAACAGTCATAGTGTTTCATTTCAATTGTGATTGTTTTAACATGACTTTTTTTTCAAACCTACTTTTTTAAATGCCTTCTTTGAAATGTACAGTGACTTCACGCCTGCAAAGCTGAAATGTTACTTTTGTTCCAATAAATTGAAACTGCTTGTAAACTTTCAGCAAAGCTTGTGAATTTATAAAGATTTTATATACACTTGTCTTTTTGTGCAGGCATGATTTAATTTACTTGTGGTGTGAAGTTATGATTTGGAGGATTGTGGTTAAACCAAAGCTGTACTGAGTAGGATATGGACAGCTAGAATTACAGACGATTCCTCTTATTTCTTGGGAGTGTATTAGTATCAGATACCTTAGGAAACAGGTGCTTTTGAGAATTGGGTCCTACTGTTTTTGTGCTTAGGAAATTTTATCATCTAGTAAATCATGGTGGAAGAAAAAATCCAAACCCTATGTTATTTTCCCATTACTGCAAAAGATTGTCACAAAATGAGTTATTTATGCAATATTTACTCAGTGTCTGTGTAGAATATCCCACTTGAAAACTGAGGTGTCCTGGGTACTTGAATACTAGGGTTCTCCTGTCTCAGAGGCTACCACATGATCCTTCATCTTCAAGGCAGCAATAGAATGCTTATTTCTGGTACTTGGAATTTACCTCCCTGTTCTGTCATTTGAGGGAGAAAACTCTTCTTTGAAGGACTCAGGATTAAATTAGACTCATGGAATAATTTCCTCAATGGTTAACTCAAGATTATTTTATTTTTTAAGTAGGCAAATAAATGTTTTGGAATTAACTAATTTTACTCCCTGGTTAGATCTGTAAATTTCCTTGAATGTACAACATAAAATAATATATGATGTAAACAACAGGGAGGTGGAAGTTAACAGAGCCATCTTAAAATTCTGCCCCCATCACCCACCATAAAACCTTAAAATGCTACATACTTCCAGCTTTCTTGCAGCTGCAGTACATCATGTGACAGTAAATACCCATGAGATCTGTCTGTACTACAATTCAGTAGTCTGAGGCATCTTTGTTATACTTTTACTCAAGCTTTCATTAGATGAAGAGATGGGCATACCATTTCTAGTAAGTAGCAGAACACAACATTCTCTGCTCCATTGCTCTAGGGCATTGGGAAGCTGCAGAGAAGCTGAGCCACTTTGATTTGTAGTTTAAGAATGCAGGTCAGAGTGTAGTATGTGCCATAATAACTTTTGTGGATGAAGTCCCCCAGGGGCTTATTCTAGAGTGGGAACATGAGCCTGGTGCAAACACATACCACCTAAACTCGTTATTTCTATGAGCAAGTGGTCATAGGTTCAGCAAAGATTCAGAGACATGACATTGTGGCAGAAATAACCAGCCCAGGCCCTCTGAATGCTAAAATAACCAGGTCACACCAGTATTCATAAATGCTTTTTGTAGAGGTTATGCCACACTTTAAAATGGAAGAGATCTAACAACTACAGAAATTTAACAGAAAGAAAAACAACTAGAAATTATATAGTTAGTCATCAGATTACACAGTTAAACAAGATCCCAGGGAACTAGAAGAGAGCCTAGAATCGTGGAGGCAATAGCCATGGAGATTCTAAGGATTTAAATGGAGTCCTAGAGAAGAGACAGGAAGGGAGCATTGCCAGAGAGGATGGAGAAGGTGTTCTGACCAGTCTTAGGAAGCAAGCTGAACCAGGAAAGGAGAATGATCTTGGCTACAGGGGATCAATCTTTCCAGCTGAGCACAGTTTTTGATAAACACTCTTAGTACCTACATGAATAACGACTTTTGGCCAGAATGTCACAGCATTCAGAATGTGTACATCAACATCAGATAAATGACCTCTACGATTAAAAAGTCTGCCTAAAGATGATGCCTGCATTACAATGAAGGGTGATTTTAGTCAAGAGAATAAAATAATTTAAATGTATATTCTCCCAACAATATGGTCTCAAAACTAAGTAAAAGAGAAATATAAATCAACATTATAGCATAAACTATACCAATGTATCTTGTTTCACTAGAGAAGGATCCACAAAAGCACAGACTTAATAACAATGTACTAGACATAGAACACCCTGCAAAAACTTCAGCATATGCTTTCATGTGGACATTTGCAGTTGACTCTTAGAGCCAAATGTAAAATGCAAAGCTTTTAACTTCTTCATAAAAGCAACTTCAGGTGACCTTGATTTTGGTAATAAAGACAACACCAAAAGTATAATTGACAAAAGAAAACTTGGTAAACTGAAAAATCTTTCCCTAAAAATCTTCAGTGATGAAGCTTGCAACTGTATCACTGATAAAAGAAATGCCTCCTGATGATAGTCTGCTATAATCATCAATCAGTGCCTTGTTCAGCCATCGTCAAAGAAGCTTCCTCCTGCAGCAGATTGGAAAATATGAGACCCACAATCAGACATTACATAGTTAGAGACCTTGAGACACTCAGCCCTAAATGGGAGGTCTCCATCAAACCCTCTCCTCTTTCCCCCAGAGCTTAGGGAACCCCACAGAAGAGAAGACATTTGTCTATAGAGCCAGAGGGGACAGAGGATATAAAGAAAACAAGACCCTCTAAATCAACATGACGCTCTTATAAATTGAAGAAACTGAAGCAGCAAGCACATGTTCTGCACAGGTCTGTAGCAGGTCCTCTGCATATATAAACTTAGTGTAATGTTTTGGTGAGATTCCCGAGAATGTGAATGATTCTTGTGCCTTCTCCTGGGCTCTTTCTGGTTGTCTCGTCCAACTTTGATGTGATGGTTTTTTTTATCTTGTATTTTATTTTGTTGTATTTTTTTTTTTAAAAAATGTATCAATGGATGACTGGACACCTAGCCACTAGGGTAAAGATGAACAATTGTCCCACTTGCAGGGACAGAGAAAGTCAGTTTTCTCCAAATGAGTGACATTGTGTCTATCAACCATTGCATGCCAGGCGTCATGCTCAGTAGTTAACTAACATATAATGGACTGCACAGCATTTTGTGTGTTGTTTGTTTGTTGGGTTTTGGCTGCCGGGGGGAGTTATTCTGTTATCTTGGTTTTGGGGGATATTGTTATACTGGTGTTTTGTTTGTTTTAGAAAGAACTAAGGTGGGTGCAGAGGAGAGGATCTGGAAGGTTTGGGGAGGGAAAGAATACGATCAAATATATGTAATGTTAAAAATTGATTTAATAAAATATAAAGAAAGCGGTATTCATCTGAAATATACAAGGAACTCAAATTTTAACTTGAAGATCAGAAATGATCTCAACTTTAAACAAGAGCAAAGATCTGGATAGCTCACCAGAGCTCACACAAAACATAAGCCTATGAAAAGATATTTGAATGTCAGAGTTGCAGACTATCAATATTGTCAGACACACTGAAACAACTAAAAGGAGGCAAGCATGGTTGTGGAACCCAACAATCCCAATCTCAGCACTGGAGAAGCAGACAAGTGGATCTCTCTGAATGCAAGGTAAAACTCTAATAACCCCAAACAAAGACAAGGAAACAAAAACAGGAACTCTTACTGCTGGTGGAAATCCAGTAACCTCCTGGGAATGAAGTTTGGCTGTTTCTGACAGAATCAAACATCCCTACCATATGATCCCACAATCACAGGCCTTGGGTTGTATCCAAGTGAGTTGAAAACATGTCCACACTCATTAAAAAAAAAAAAAAAAGTGTATAAATGTTTAGAGCAGCTGTTTCTATAATCACCAAAACTTGAAGGCTCAGTAAGTGAATGGGTAAGCTATGCCGCCATCCATTTTTATCTTAAAGGAAAACAACTGACTTCTAAGAACTGAAAATTAAAAAAACAAAAGGCTATTATTCTAAGAGGCTGGCTGGAAGCTATGGCAAAGAATAAGCAAAGAAATATGGAAAATATAGTTGACCCTTGAACACCAATGTGCTGCATAGTTTTGTGCCAACTTGACACAAGCTGGAGTCATTTGAAAGAAGAGAACCTCAATTGAGAAAATGCTACTGTAAGATCCAGCTGTAGGGCATTTTCTTAATTAGTAACTGATTGGGGAGGGCCCAGCCCATTGTGGGTAGTTCAATTCCTGGGCTGGTGGTCCTGGGTTCTCTAAGAAAACAGAATGCACGAGCCATGGGGAGCAAACCAGTAAGCAGCACCCCTCCTTGGCCTCTGCATCAGCTTCTACCTCCAGGATCCTGCTCTCTGTGAGTTCCTGCTCTAACTTCCTTCAATGGACCACAGTGTAGGATCACAAGCAAAATAAACCCTTTCCTCCCTAACTTGCTTTTGGTCGTGGTGTTTCATCACAGCAACAGTAACCCTAACTAAGTCAACAACCATGGTACAACCTCTCCAGTTGGAAGTGTAAGTTTTAACATTCCCAGCCCTTACCGACTAATGTCCTAGGATGAGGGCTCACCACAAGAGCCACCAGAAGTGACTGCAAGGTTGCCGTGGTATAGTATTCTATACTAGTTTTTGATTTAATGCTCTACATTTCTCTGTACTCTGAAACCCTAAAGTTTTGGTAAATTTTAACTTTTATATTAGATTTGTACATAGTTTGATAATTATGTATGCCTACTTTATGCATCAACATACCTTTTTATAAAACTTACAAAAGTTTTAGGTTATAAAATGTACACCCTTTTCAAATCAAATCTTCCCAATGCCCTAACCCTCCAAGATAGGTCAATGAATTCATCAAATGCTTCACACCCATGTTGTTCAAGGAGGAAGAATGCCTAGAAAAAGTCCCCAAAGGTTCTACTGCACTAAAGCTCTGTGGAATGGCTGGCCTATCCATGTTGCCTTTGTTTTCAGAAAGATGCCGCTTATTCCATCCTGAAATTAACCTAAAAAGTCCTGACATGAGTCAAATTTAAGAACGAGAAAGTCAGTTTAAAAGATGTTCCCTCTCTGAACAGGGCTGACTGGACCCCATTCACAGTGCAGACTGGGTTCGGGATGTTTCCAAAGCAGTCCCTCTCACGGTGTTCTCAACATCCAGTTTTGTTCTCATTCCCTACCCTTCACCTCATGGTTGATGCCATTTTCTCCTGGCACATAGGACCGTTTTCAAGGTCAAGAAACAAGCACTAAAAACATACCTATCTAAAGGGACTAATCTTCTCCCTACACAGGAGTACTTTAAAACTCATCATTTGACGTGAGGTGAAGAAGCAAAACACTCCATAAGACAAAGAAGCAACTAAGCACTTGGAAAGACGGTCATTGCTAATCATAGAATCGAAAATGAAATAGAACACTCGACTGAATGTGAAAACTCAAAACAAATGGGAAATAAGTACAAACAAGACATTAAGCAAACAGAAGTGGTAATAGCCACTTGAGGAAAGTTTGGTAGTTTCTTAAAGACACACTGTACCAGGTGGCTGGAAAGATGACTCAGTTATCTGAGTAAGGGTTAAGAGCCCATATAGAAGATTTGAGTTCAGTTTCCAGTACCCACATGGCAGCTCGCAGTAACTGTAATTTCAGCTCCAAGGGATTAAATGCCATCTTTTGGCCTTCATCGGTATTTGCATACATGAGATGCATACAAACTTACATAGGCACATATACACATGAATCAAAATAAGTCTTAAAAAAAAAAAGACTACCTTTACCATCCGATGCAACCATCTTAATCCAGGATAATTACACAGGAAGTGAAAACATGGAATCATATGACAACTGAATACACATTTAGAGCAGCTTTATTCATTAACAGCAAAAATGCCGAAAATACGTGAAATGTCCACCATGTGGTAAATGGATACAATGACATAACCATAAAAGAGAATACTAAACAATAAAAATTACTAATATGTACAGGAAGTATATATGTTATATTGATGCCTTATATTAAGTGAAAGAGGCTTGCCCGGCATTGGTGGCGAATGCCTTTAATCCCAGCACTTGGGAGGCAGAGGCAGGTGGATCTCTGTGAGTTCCAGGCCAGCCTGGTCTCTAGAGCGAGTGCCAGGACAGGCTCCAAAGCTACAACAGAGAAACCCTGTCTGGGGGGGGGGGGGAGAAAGAGACTGGTCACACAGACTGTGAATCCATTACTGGAAATCCTAGAAAAGGCAAAACTATTGGTGAAAAGCTGATCACTGGGTGCCACAGGGTAGAAGCAGGGCAAGGGCAATTCTGCCTGCAAAAGCAACAAGAGAAAATTTTAGGTTGATGGCAATGCTCTACATCAAGACTGTGGCGGTGTTAGCTACATCATTTTATACAGTAGATAAAATACACTGAAACTATACTCTCAAATTGGTTAATTATTTATAATAGCTTAAAGCTTAAAGAAGGTATGGAAATATATCAAAAACAATGATAACATGATCTTTGCTGGATACATTTTCAAATATTCTCAAGATTTTTTTTAAATCTGAATAAAAATGCTGTTTAACAAATAGGATTATTACAAATATATGGATATACAACATAATTATAGTTACTTAAGAATAAATACAAGCTCAATGCTGAGAATGAGGGGAAATATGCCATCATTTACTTAGTCTGGGTACACAGACACTGAAATAATTTTAAAGTAGACTTTGTTTTTACCAATGCAGCAAAATACAGTTGCAATTAATTGACTTAAAATTATCTAGAGCTTTTGTTCCAGGTCAGTTAATTAGGAAGGTATCCTACGCATGTACTTAATGCTCTTAAAGCATTATGCAGTTGTATATTTCATTTCTCTTACTAAGTTCCAGTGTTTTTTCTGACTTATTCTCTGTTGTACAAAGTGATAAAACACACAGGCTTTCCTTCTTAATGACCTATTTTTTAAGACTACCATAGAACACATCACTTTGAGGCCTGCGATGCATTCTCAAATAGCAGTCCTAGTGTGTCAGCAGGATCTTCAGAGCACCTGCAGTTCACCCTCTACCCTGCCTGGCTGTGGCAGACACATCAACAGGCAGTGGGAAACACCACACTTATCTTTGTGAACTGCTCACCTGGAAGCAGTTCCGAAACATGCTTCCATTGCTGGGAAGAATAAATACTAGCTTGAAACACACCTTTGACTTTAGGGGCAAAACTAATATGTTATAGTACTGACACAACTATTACGAGAAGAGTTCAGGGAAAGACATAATTTTGGTGAGACAATCTAAAAGAACAGTATGTTCAAATCTTTGTACACAGTGCCAGGTGACATACACTCAGACATGGGAGCAGTAGCTGAACCAGTGCAGTCAGAAAAATCCATGGCATACGTCCTGGTCATCTCATTACTTCTAAGGGAAATAAGACCACATTTGATTATCTTACAACAAGAAAAACAACATCACTAAGCTAGTGTTACAGGCTCGAACAAGAAACCAAGAAGTAAGTCGAAACAGTAAAAAACCAACCACTCTGACAAGCCTGAAAACAGCAGGTTTTGTCACACCACCTCTAACGTGTAAAGATGTGTAAGAATAGTGTATTGTAGGCTGGGGTTGTGGCTCAGTAATCCAGCACTTTGTCTACCATGTGTGAGGCCCTGGTTCAACCATCTCCAGGATCCTCAGTATAAAAACTAAATGGTAGATGTTAAATCTATTTCATGGACAACAGTAGCAAAGTCTATGTGAGGATTCTATGCATCCGACAGTAGTGTGCGGTCCTTTACACGCATTAGCATGTCTATTCCTCACAACCTTTACCTGTCCTTCAGATAAGGAAAAGAGTCTGAGCTGGGACAGAACTCCATCACATCCAGACATGTGCTCAGTTGCTACATTGTGCTACACAGGGCAGTAAGTTGGCAAAAGAACACTTTTAAAAAGTTAAAAAACAAACGAAACAAACAAAAGTAGCAACTAAGTGAACTTAGTGATAGGTAGAACCCTAGAAAACAAACCAAGAAGTTAGCTGAGATTTACACATTGTACATTTTATTAAATAATGGGCTTTATTATAACAAACTTACTTGTAATAGAAGTTCATTTAAAAAAATGTGGTTGTATTCAAATTCTTACTTCACACTGCTTTTTGGTCAAACATTCTATTTTTACTGTCTCTAGACAGTTACTATGGACAGAAAATTAATTTTGCATAATGGCATAAAGGAATTTCTCAATGTTACAACACTTAATATATGGAAGAAGAATTCTCCCAAAGCTTGGACATCTCTACAATAGAGCATATGATCAGAGAGCATACTGCTTTCCCCAGTGTCTTCACAGTAGCTAGACGACACTGTTTAAACATGCACATAACTCTTTACTACCCACGAAAATTTCTATCTTACACACAAAAGCGATTCGTAACCTCAGGTTTGGCATTTTGCCAAAAACTAAAAACAAAACAAAAAGAGATCGGGAAACATGGATGTCAGGATGAGTTTTAGGGCATCATGGAAAGCTGTCAGCTGTAATATCCCTCCTGTGACCGTGGTGGCAAGTTCCTTGGAACAGCCTTTTCCTGTGTTTTGATCAAGTCTAGAATAGCTGACAGTACTGCACAGTCTCTGGACTTAGTATCGTTCCAGTCTACAGGGTGAGGGCGTTCAATCTTCTCTTGAAGAAGGCTATCCAGTTCTTTTCTTAGCCCCTAAGGTTGAAAGAAGCAAACATGCTCATCAGGGAAGATGAATTTTTAGACAATGTCAAAGATAAACGTGACTTTAGTAGTGAAAAGGATTTTCCTAAGCAATTAGGAAGAAGGCTTAAATACCTATAGTGCAATCAACTAAAAGCATGGTTGAAAGATTCAAACTTTAATCCTTAAAAGTCTTTGGAAGAGTTTATTACTACATTGGAAAGTATTTGGAAAACTAAACTTGGTCAGCACTACGGAGTATCTTGCAATAGAGCAAGATACATTCTTTTAAAAATCATTTATTTATCTCGGGGCCATGATGTGTGTTCCAAGGACAATGCAGGTCACTGGGTCTTCCGGCTCAGCACCTGGCAGCCCTCAAGACCATATATTCACTTGCATGAAAACTTACAGACAACCATTAATATCAGTCACCTTAACAAGATGGGCAATTCTTTCTGGAGACTGAAACACAATCCACTCATCTACAGCAATCACTTCCTGACCATTATCTTTCTGGATGGAAATATCTCCCCCAAAAAACAGCAAGCAGTATGGTGAAACTTCTGTACAGTCGTACAAGTAAATCTGTAAAGAGAGTAAATGGAAGGAAGTGATGAATAAGCAGGAAAGGACTGCTACCACATCAATTCAATGTCCAGACACTTCAGCTTCTTTCTAAAATAAGTATTAGCTTGCTAATGTGACTTTGAAGATTAATCTTGAAGAAATAACATTTTAAATGAATCACTCTTAATTCCTAGAGATTTTATATTTTTGTTCTAAAACATATGATTTTCCTTGAACATGTTCTCAACGTCAAAACTAATGAACACCAATAGAACTAAAGGTATTTTATTTGGTATATCAACATATAAAAAATAGAATCCCACTTACTATGCTGACCACTACGAAACTTACTAAGTACTTACAGTGTCATACCAATAAATTTTTACACAGAGTAAACTTCTGACAGAACTTCTTGAAAGCAGGTTCTCAAGAAAAACCACATACATCAAGTAACTAATTACTTCATGAAAATATACCAAAAAACACATTATTAATTGAAAAAACTACAATTTATCTCAGAGAAAAAGTAGGGTTTTTTTATTTTTGTTTTTTTTTTTTTTTTTTTTGGTTTTTGAGACAGGGTTTCTCTGTGGCTTTGGAGGCTGTACTGGAACTAGCTGCTGTAGACCAGGCTGGTCTCAAGCTTACAGAGATCCACCTGCCTCTGCCTCCCGAGTGCTGGGACTAAAGGCATGCGCCACCACCGACAGGCAAAAAATAGAAATTTTAAAGTATAAAATTATAAAACGACAACGCTGACATCCAGGTTTACAATTATGTTAAATGTTCACTTACACTGCTTGTCCTCATCTTCAAGTGATAGATAAGCCAGTTATAGTGGAAGTCTGTCTGCTCCACATTGACAGACTTAGGATGAATAGAAACCAGACCATCAGATTTTGTGTGAACTTTTACCCTGTAAAAAAGTTATAATATGGTTAATCAGTGTCTTAAGGGATTTTTCCCCCTCATTATTATAAAAAATTACTTTAAAAAAATAATAGGTAGCTTAGTAAAAGTCAAAGGAGAAACAATCTTAAAAATTATACCATGCATGAGTTTAGTACATGTCTGTAATGTATACACTTCAAAATCAGCTTCTAAGAAAAGTAGCATTTTATTAAGGACAGGTGGAAGCATCTGAGCAAAGTATAAATATTCTACATAAAAAAATCCAGTTAGTTTTAATAATTTAACACACGAGATAGGTGATAGACTATTCCTTAATGGTGTTAGCACACAATACACAATGAAGGATAAAAAGGAAGCATGTGAAATGATTAGGAAGAGAACAGTCTATACTTCACTATGACCATCGCCCTCAACCTACACAGTAAATGTGAAATAATCAACTAAAAACTTCCATTAATTCCCAGAAGAGCACCAAATTAAAATACTTTTGAAGAGATTTCTGCTAGAACTGATTTTTAAAATTTCTTTTACATTTATTTTATGTGTATGAGTGTTTTTCCTACATGTATATGGGTGCAGCACAAGTGTGCTTAGTACCCAAAGAGGCCAGAAGAGGACATTGGATCCCCTATGACTGGAGCTATAGACAGTACTGAGTAGCTATATGGGTGTTGGGAATAGAACCTAGGTCACATTGAAGAACAGACAGTGCTCTAATGGCTGAGCCACCTCTTCAGTCCCTTTAAAATGTTTTTAAATGTCTTCCATTCACCCAAATTTCTAAATTTCAAAATACATATATTTGGAATAAATATGGTTTGGCATTTTAACTTACTCCTTGATTTCTTAGAGGGCTTTCCTTTTTACTCCAGTGATTTATTTTGTGTGGGGAAGGAGTCTTTGTGTGATGGTAAGGTGACAACTAGGACCATTCTCTCCCTTTGCTATGTTAGTTTCAGGGATGGGGGATATAGAACTCAGGACTTCAGGCTTGGTAACAAGTGCCTGCCTACTAAGTTGTCACTATCATAAATCAGGAAACTATGAAGCAGAAAAATTCCTCACTGTTATCTCCAACTGGTACTAAGGCTATGTGGACATAGATTCCAGTTCTCTAAAGAGTAAAACTACGATGTTATTCAAATACCTATAACAAAACAACCTTTTTTACAAGGAAAAGGAAAATTATATATATTTATATATATTTATAACATACACACACTAGTAACAAATGAAATATTAGATTAGTGTACATGAAAATGCAGGGTACCGTGTGATTATAAAAATGGAAAGTACAGACTGCTAAGAATGATCATCATTAGGGTACTGTTCTAGGGCCATGGTTCCCAAAAAATCCTTTTTTTACAAGGAAAAAAAATACACACACAGGTACACACACACACAGCAAAATCTATTCTAGTCAATTTCTCCTCTGGCATTGTTTCTCACACTGCTTGGTTATCCTTTAATGTTTATAGAAGTTCCATGTTTTACTAACCTGTTTTGTAAATGCATGATCAGATAAGTGACTAAATCTGTGTTATAAGGGACAATTCCCTGTGCTCAATCATTCCTATGCATCTAAATTATCAGACATGCAAAAAAATCCAGCAACATAAGTTGAAGATATATTTCAAAGCTGAAGAGCTGCAAGTAGTTCGTAACAATCTTCAATGCTTACATTTTTCTTTTTTTACCCAAATTTAGTCGAATTTTAGCAACTTTGGGATATAAACCGGCACAGATGACAGCTTTAATTATCTTCTCATTATCTATTGGGAACAGGAAAGAAGAGAGGAAAAAAGTAAAATACGGAGATAATGATTTACACTGGCAAGTGATTTACACTGGTGTGTGTGCATGCATGTGATGTGTTGCTTTGCTTTACCTGAATTTATATTAGCTTTTGGATCTTTAGGACTTCTACTGCTTACAAATCCAGCTCCAAGAAGATGCTCAGCAAACTGTCCCTTCATGTTATGCAGCATCTAGAGAGTAATGGTAACAAAAAGCTAGAAAGCCTTCGTGCACAAACCCTGTAAACCACGCACACCTCAGTTTAGTTTTCAGCTTCTCTTGCTTTACAAAAACACTGGTACAAAAATGTGATACACTTAAGACAAGATTTTTAATTATATGTATATGTATATTCCATGTGAGTCTGAGTGCCTGGAGGTCTGAAGGCTTCAGACTGACTTACAGCTGGAGTTAAGGTAGTTAAGATCCACTAACACGTGCTGGAAACCAACTTGGATCCCCTGCAGCAAGAACTTTTAACTGATGAGTGTAGGGGAAGCTGTTGCCACGCCTTCTTAGGGGCTGGCTACAGGAGTACCTGAGGGCTTGTGAGGGCGTGGTCAGAGTGAGTAGGGGGACTGCGTTTTCGGTTTCGGTTTCTCTTTGCTTCTTGCAGTACAGACTACCACCGGCTGGCTGGTTCGCTCTGTAAGTAAGGCTTTTCCCTATTAAATACCCTTATATTTCTACCTGACTCCGTATTGGTAATTACCTACTATAGATGAGCTCTCTCTCTCCACCTCAGCTCTTAAATGTGATCATTTAAGGAAAGAACTGGTAAATCACAAAACAACTTTCTGTAAATAAAGTTTATTAAAACACAACTATATTCTGTCTATTCTTTGTTGTTACTTTTGTACTCTAATAACAGTGATGAATTCTTTTTAAGATGCATAGCCTGCAAGCCTACATTATTATTTGGGGGTAGGAGAATGACAAAAAAAACTGTATGATATAAGGGGAAAAAAAACACTAATGTTTAAAAAATTAATCATTTTTCAAGACACACGAGTTTTGGTATTGCCCTTTACTCTGTTAAAAACAAGCAGAAACAAACAAACAAACAAACAAACAAACAAAAAAACAATTCCAAGATTAACTACTGTTAACATACTGGCAAAAGAGTATTTTTCTTAAGAGAAACCATGAGTTAAGCAGAAATGATGGGTGGCTCAGCGAAAGAAAAGTGCTCCCCACCTTAGTTATTCTCATAATTGGTAATATCGTAGACATTTACTATGCATACATACCAAAGGGAGAATCAGAAAGAAGAATACTTAGGATGAGATCTAATTTGTTTTGTTTCTTTTGTTTATTGGGTTTTTAAACTAGAGTTTCATATAGCCCAGGTTGGCCTCACACTATGTATCTGAGGCTGGCCAGGAATTCCTGATCGTCTTCGTGTCTTTACTTCCAGAGTGCTAGAATTACAGGTGTGTTGTACCACTTCTGAAACCTTGAGATTAGCCTTTAAAATTATAAAACTGTTTTCATCCAAGCATTGTGGTACAAATCTGTAATCCAAGCAATTTGGGATTCTGAGACAGAAAAACTAGGAGCCCTAGTACAGCCTGAGCTATAGGCAAGACAGTTTCAAAAACAAGTTTTTATAAAGCAGAATTAACTTTAGTTCAAATTAAAGAAGTTCCACAGAAATGAAAATGAATGGTCCAGATGAATCTGTTTTTACAAGCACAGAAATGTTTTCTAAGGAATTCCTTCAAGTTTAACAAGGAGATTATAATACATAAAACTGGTTACATGCAAGTGTTTCTTGTAGCAAAAGGTGTAGCTTGGTTTCCTCATGTAGTTCTTCTAAAGGAGTATGATAGCAGTCACCTCCTCCTGGTCATTATACCATTATAATTTTAGGGAAATCACCTTTACATACAGTCCTCGTGTAGTTCCCTCACTACCGTGTGTTCCTTTTGCATCTCAACAATTTCAACATGCACTGTCAATCCTGGGACATGCAAGCTCCACCAGTAAAATCTTCACTGATTCCTCATCAGTGACTGTTTTTAGAAACTCAGAGAATAGCATTTCTTGAGTGCTTGTCTTTTGTCATACACTTGGCATATGTCATGACTGGACATGCTATTTTCACAGATAACCTAGAGTTAGCCATCTTTCTATAGTTCATTTCTCCATTTCAGGGAAATGGTCACTGATAAGATCCTGGGCAAGTTTCTGCTGCAAGATTCCTATACCGTGATACTCACTGCACTGATGGACCAGTCTTGTCCTTAATTTTAGTTATCATTTGAATTTCATGGTTTTCAGCTGCATCCATATCATAAATACCCAAAGCTTACCTTAATGCCTATAATTAGCTTTCTATGAGTATCTGTTTTGTTGTGCACTTTGGTCTTCAGTTTGGTTTCTTAGCAGCCCCTAGTCCCACCCCTCCTTCAAATTCACTTAATGTCTTATCTTCTTTTCTTTGTTTTAGTGAGTGGATTATCTTTTCAGTAACCCTATACTATGAAACAGTTGTTAAGGTATTTCTACTGAAATAAGCTATTTCCTTCATATTTTTTGGCTGTTGTTGTCCTATAACTTTTCATTTTGCTGGTGACTGGACATTTTTTTATTACAATGCTAATTTCTTGACACACACACATATAGTCTTTGTATGTAGTTATTTTATGACAGATATAACTGGACAAAATGGAAGCATATATACTACTGTAGTATATATGATTAGTGCAAATCTTTCAGTATTACCTGCAGTGTGTTTGAAGACAGAAAATATTCCCAGCAGTAGTCTTTTTCATATCTGAAACCACGCCGCTTAGCTTCTTCCCATCCCTATTGGACAAAGAAATGACAAAACTCACTTAACACGTTTCTCTACACCAAAGACTACTCTGCAGTTTCCATATTTATTTTACTAACAGTTTAATTCACTGATATGCCACGCACTCTGTAAAAATGTCAAAGAACTTTTAAACTCATGACAAAAGATCCCAAGCTCTTTACCATCCCAGTACCTAACACTGCTACTGATGTACAAATTAGTGCAAGTTATAATAATACACTATGTATTTTATACAAAATCCACTGTATATCAAGTATTCATAAAAAGAATATTAATAAATAAATTTCAATCTTATACATTTTCAATTTCAAAATCATGGTTTTCTTAAGTAGAATAAGAAAAGGGGTACTGAGTGTTTAAGAGTGTTTAATACCTCTGGATGGTATTCCAGAGGTCCTGAGTTCAATTACCAGTAATTACATGGTAGCTCACAATCATCTATAATGAGACCTGATGCCCTACTCCGGCATTCAGGCATACATGCAGATAGAATGCTCATACACATAAAATGACTCACTGACTGAATGAATAAATCTCTAGAAGAAGAAGAAGAAATAAAGGGGGGGAGGGTTGTCATCAAGATGGCTCAATAGGTAAGTGCTTGCACCCCAGCCTGACAACCAGAGGTAGATTCCTTGATCCCTACACTGTGAAAGGGGAGATGGAACTCTTATAAGTTGCCCTGATTGTGCTGAATGCACGCTGTAACATGTGTACCAAAATCATACACACAAAAGCAAATAAAGAAGGAAAAGGAAACACGGAAAGATAGATTTAATGAATTCTGGCCAAGCCAGATCCTGCATATCCTTTATGAGGCTCTAGTTGGGTGAGCCTATCTGACCTTCCCCCGCCCCCATATACCCTCCTCAAACCCCTAGAATGAGCACAGGCCCCAGTGCCCTGGCCTAGTTTGGCTACAACTCTTCGTGTGGCTCCCCAACCTCCAGACTCCAGGAGAGACATACTCACCCACCATCAACCTGCAGGCCCCATATAGACCCTATATATGTGCCAGGGTCTAGTCTGTGAGTCTGCCCAATTCTTCCCTCTATGCACCCTCTCTGATCCCGGGCCTGGGATAATTAAGACTGAGCTAGCATATAAGAAATCCTAGTCAATTGGCCAACAGCATTGTAAACTAATCTTATATTAGTGTGTTATTATGGGCGCCCACGTGGCAGTGGGGCTAGGGCGGATGGAGTAAAGACTTAGCATTACATAAGCCATATCCAACCTTCAGGCCCCAACTAACTGTCACATCCTGTTTATTGCCCCAACATGTTCTGCCCACATCAGACACATTACCAACAAAAGAAGCCCACATGTCTATATCTCATCACAAAAAATACAAGCAATATGAAAGATTGAGGCAGTAACTTGTCCTTCAAATCCATTAATCCTGCCGGGCATTGGTGGCGCATGCCTTTAATCCCAGCACTTGGGAGGCAGAGGCAGAGGCAGGTGGATCTCTGTGAGTTCAAGGCCAGCCTAGTCTCCAGAGCGAGTGCCAGGATAGGCTCCAAAGCTACACAGAGAAACCCTGTCTCGAAAAACAAAAAAAAAACAAAACAAAACAAAAAAATCCATTAGTCCTATAGAACTACTTGCCCATGAGAATTACCTACACAAGGAAAGAGCTCAATGAACTTAAAGAGGATGAACACCTGAGTGATTCCTAAGAAATCACAAACAAGGCTGATGGAAATGACAAAGACAATCCAGGACTTAAAAACTGCATTCAACAAAGAGATAGAAGCACTGACTCAGGCTGAAGGTAAAATTAAAAGCACAATAACCCAACCAGCAAACCCAAAGGAAAGCCTTATAAGCAGAATGAATCAAGAAGAAAGAGGGGCTAGACGATAAAGTAGGATATAGAACAAATAAACAAATACTATGAAAAAATTTAAAAGCACAAAAAGGAACATGCAGGACATGTGTGACACCATAAAAAAGATCAAACCTTGGAACTATAGGAAAGGATGCAGGAGAAGAATCCCAGGGCAGCTGCAAAAAGCAGATCCTCAAGAAGATCACAGAAGAGAACTTCCCCCAAACTAAGGAAAAGACACACCCACACAGATCCAACAAGCACACCAAACACCAAATAAACAAGACTAGAAAAGAAAATCCCTGCAGCATATCACAGTTAAAATACTAAGTATACAGAACAAAGAATGTGTATTGAAAGCAGCACGAGAAAAAAAAAATGGAATTCACATATTAAGGAAAGCCCTTCAGAATAACAGCTGTTTACTCAGTGGAAACTTTTTCCACAACATCAACAGCCTAATAAAAAATGATACTGAGCAGACTAAACCAAATAAAATACAGGAACCAATCTGTTGGGCTGATGAAATCACGAAAGCAAAAAAAGCACAACACCATCAAAAACTAACAACACAACAGCTGTAATCAACACATACCTTTCGCTAACAACCTTTAAATATTAAACTATGCTACTGGAATTAAAGACATAGACTAACATCTATCCAATATTAGTAGGTTATTTCAATACCCTACTTTTTCCAACTAATAAGTTGTTTGGACAAAAAAATTAAGCAGAAAAACATCAGAATTAAATAATGGACTGACTGAACAGAAAGAATATTCTACTCAAACACCATAGAATGTGTTCTACTTAGCAGCACATGGAAGTTTCTCTAAAATAGACCACATCCTAAGACACAAAACAAATTCAGAAATACAGAAATAACTTCATGAATCCTGTCTGACCTCAACACAAACTCTTGAGGATCAAACAAATCATTACTGAATGGTGAATGGGTCAAAGAATCAAAAATCTCCTAGAATTAAATGAAAACACAATACAACAAAACCTCTGGACACATGAAAAGCAGTCCTACAAGAAAAAATTGCAGCTCTACATGAGTACTTTAAAACAATCTGAGCACAATCAAATGACTTGATAAAACACAAAGTTTGAAAAACTACAAACCAAACCCAGTTGATGGCAAGGAAAACAATCAGAGCCAACATTATAAAATGAAGTAGTAACAAAGAAAACAATACAAAGATCCAACAAATCTAAGAGATAGCTCTTTGAAAAGATAAAATTAAAGATCATTGGTCCAACTATCAAAGAAAGGGAGAACAAAATTAACAGACTCAGAAATGAATATTATAGCAGACAACAAAGAAAGTCAGAATATTATAAAGAAAATTATGTTAGAAAGCTGACTCCACCAAATTGGAAAATCTGAAAGAAATAAAGAATTTCTAGATCCAACAAGGCCACCAAAATTAAATCAAGAAGAGCTTAACAACCTAAACAGATCCATAACAAATGAGGATGTGCAAAAACAGTAATAAAAAACTGTCCATGCCACGATGGATTCACAGCAGAATTCTACTAGAATTCTAAAGAAAATCTATAGTCTCTTTAAACCGTTAAAAATACAGAACCACAATGAGTATTCCCAAACTCCTTTTATAAAGCCAGTTTCACTCTAATACCCAAACCAGGTAAAGACTCAACAACAGAAAGAAAACTACAGGTCAATATCTCTGATGAACACAAACTCAAAAGTACACAGTAAAATACTTGCAATCAAAATAAGGACACATAAAAAAGATTACAACTCATGGCCAAGTTGGCTTTATCCCTAAAATACAGGGATGGCTCAACATACGTCAATAAATATAATAAAGTATAAAAATGGACTTAATGACAAAAAAAAAGATCAGAGAGAGCTTTGAACAAAATCCAACATGTCTTCACAATTAAAGTCCTACCAAATGTAGGACTAAAGGAAACATACCTCAACATAATATAATCTATATAAGAGAAACCCACAGACAACATCATCCTAAATGGAGAATTTAACTAATTCCACCAAAATCAGGAATCAGACAGGGCCCATTATCCTTGCTCCCCACTTCTTTTCAATATTATGTTTGAATCATTAGCTACAGCAATAAACAAGAGAAGGAAATTGAAGGGATAGAGAGAAATAAGTCAAATTATCTCTATTTGTGATAATATAATATTATGCATAATTGTTCCCAAAAATTATACCAGGAAGCTTCTGGAAACAATCATCAAGTTCAGCAATGTAGAAGGATAAAGAATCAATATGCAAAAAAAAAAAAAAAAAGAAAAAAATCAGTAACTTTTCAGTAACATTTCTATACATCAGGAACAAACATTCAGAGAAAGAGATCATAGACACACTTGTATAAGATTATAAGGGCCATAAGAACAGGAAATTTGCTGTGTGATTTTATCTCCTAGAAATGCCAGAGAATCTATGTCTATGAAGTCTCATCAGGATTGCCTAAATAACAACTGAACATGGAAGACACTCACAGAGAAACATGGAAGGGTAGAATCTCACAGGTCCTCAAGCCCTAGACAAACAACTACAGGTAACTAAGAATTGCCGAGAGTGGGAGAATAGTCTTCCCCAGGGAAAAGTCCCCAAACTGGTTATCCAATACAAGTGGTCAGCCCTAACAATCATATACATACAAGTAACATTGTGTAACCTGAGGTTGTATTTACACACACACACACACACACACACACACACACACACACTACACTACACACGTGTACATGATTTTGATACTCTATCAAAAAGCTGCATCACTCGGCTGGAGAGATGGCTCAGTGGTTAAGAGTACTGACTGTTCTTACAGAGGTCCCGAGTTCAATTCCCAGCAACCACATGGTGGCTCACAACCACCTTGGATGAGATCTGGTGCCCTCTGCTGGCATGCAGGCAGAAGACTGCATACATAATAAATAAAATCTTTAAAAAAAAAAAAAAAAAGCTGTATCACTGACTGTAAGAGTAGAGTATTAATAGACTGCCATGAAGATAAGACAAAGATACAAAGAACATTATATATGAAAAACAAGATAACTAAGTGGTCATCTGTTTCAGTCTTACTTTTTCTATAAGCCTTTCCCCCAAAGATAAAAAATGAGCTTTTGTATAACAGAAGAACTTCATTTTTATAAAACACTCACCAAATTTTAACCATCTCTCAACAATTTATTCCGTAAATATATATATGGTCACTTATAAGTATTTTAAAATATGCTCTTGAATAATCTTTTATAAGCAGAACAAGGTTGTTTTTTCTTACCTCAAATGCATTCACAACTGTCAGGTGATCACTTCTGGTTTCCTTTGCCAACTCCTTTCTTCTTGCATCTGCAATCTTTTCTTTTCCCTAAAAGTAAATAAATAAATAAATAAAACAGTTGTAGCTTAAGTGTTTCTGACATAATAATGATGATGTCAGATGATGAAATTATAATGAAAAATACATGTCAGCAGTAAACAATCTTAGCATTAAAACTCCCAGCCTCTTTTCTGTCTTTCTTACCAGTGGAATGACAAAGGGATCTTTAAAGCTGAGACTGGCAGCAATAGTGAGTACTGGATCTAAGCAACAGAATAAAGCTCCAAACAGAATCATTTTTCCAATATGTGGCTCAACAGGTAATCTGGCTAAATGGACGCCAAGAGGTGTCAATTCTTCTTGTTTATCCAAAGCACTCTGAAAAGGAAGAAACTGCTTTTACAGTAGGCCTAGCAAAGCACTCCATCAAAAGCTACTGTAACTAGCTATAAAACATACAGGTCACTATTATTCTCTTAAGTCCCAAATGCCCCAAGCATTGTTTTAGATGCCTTCAACAAAATAAATAAATAAACAAATAAATCCTTATGTCAGCAAAGGCTAGTGACTTATTCAAACCAACAAAATTAATCACAACTTGGAAATGTTATATAAGAAATACAGAAAAAAAAAATCACTGTGGTAAAGCAGTTATAAAAAGGCAAAAAGTGGGTGAAATGCACAGTCCCTAGAGTCTAGTTTAGGTGCTATGATGCAAAAAGAGATAAGGGGCATACATAAAAATGACTTCTCTTCCAATTCTCTGGGTAATCTGGTTCAAATGAGAGCAGCTAGGAAAGTATCCTGAGGACACCAAGGAAATATAAAGGCATGGTTGGATCATTTACAGTGCTATTTTAAGCAGTTTACTATTTAAAAGCCTGTATCAGTGCTACAAAATCCGAATTCTTAAAGAATTATCTACATGGATAGCTCCCAAACCTGTGACATGTCTTTGGCACCCTCCAACCCAGCATAAACCAACATGATTTTGTAGATTAAAAAAATGCTCTTTCTCTATGTGGTCCAGTACAGTACAGAGAGATGTTGTAAAACATATGTGAGTATCACTAAGGTTATGAATTTCTAGTTGACTCATGATTGAAATTACCACATACAGCTGCAAACAGTAGTGTTCAACACTTTTCTCATCTCCTGTACTACTCTGGGAATTAATTCATGGCCAGTCCTGTACCCCTCAACATGGCCCCATGGAGGAATGACTACAACTACAGTCACTTTCTCAGAGCATAAAAATGAAATAACAAAACCAGAAAATCTTGTTTATGGAAATAAGTTATAATGGTGAATGACAGTTCAAGAATTGTTATAGCATCACACAGACAAGACACTTGTTCATATATATTTTGAAACATAAGGACTGCCTCTATCAAAAGTCCACACTATCATTAAAATACCTGAATTTGACAAGAGAGCATTATGGTAATCAGAAAGAGTAGAATAAGCCAACCCAGTTCAATACATATGAAGATCACTAAAAAAATTTTTCAAGATTTATGTAATTTAAATCAATCTTGCAATGAACAAAACTCAAGACTTGTATCTTAAAAACACAAGAAAAGCATCACATCAAATCTGACAGTGCTCTACTCTGGAGTAAGCTTCTAAGTAGCCAGTGTACATACTGTAACATGCTAAATACAAATACAAAAATAAAAATTACCAGTTCCATTAGGTGTTTTATGGAGAGCATTACGGCCTCATTTGATGGTGGATCCATTAACCTACTCAGAAAATAAGCAATTCCACCTAGCCTTAAAATCTGTGAAGACAAATAGTTAAAGATGTATCAAAAAAAATGTAAAAACATGTACTCAAAAGCTTATATAACATTTTCTAAGAGGAAATTAACTAGTGAGAAAAGTGATCAGATTAAAAAAGTTTCAACAAGTTGATTACTGATTACCATAGAAATAGGGTTAGTTGAGCATATATATATATAAACACACACACACACACACACACACACACACACACACACACACACACTATCTAACATTTGAAGATATAGTAACAGCTAGCCAGGACAGGCAGGACAGGACTATAATACCAGATACTCAGCAGGCTGAAGTAGCATGATCAACAATTCAATGTCAGCTTGAGCCAATTAAGACCATCTCAAGGTGTTAAAAAAAAAAAAGGAGAGGGGGAGGGTGGGCACGCCACACTTTGAGAATGCAGTTAGTTCAGTGGTAGAGAGCTTCTCTACCATAAAACCTCTGACTCACAAAAATTAAGTAACAGTAGCTAACATTTATTGACTATTATATGTCCAACATTGGTTTAAGAATTTTATACAGAAATTTTACATCAAGTTAAAAAATCTGCTCAATGAAGCAGAACAAAGTTTCTAGGTAGAAAATGAGAATCAAAGACAGGTCCCCTGATCCTAACATTGACAACTGTTCGATATACATCAGAAGGAAGTTCAAGGAGTTTGTTTCTTCACGCCAGCAAAATGAAGTTCATAAAAATAATCCCTATTTGTAGGGTCATACTATACTTTCTTCTATTAAAATGTTGAAAACTGTAATACCACCCTCCATTTAGGTTGTTAATTCTTCCAATTAATATACCTTTATTTGCAAACAAAGTTCTTCCAAAGGAGTTCTCAAAATTTCTGGTAGTTGGTAGTCATCCAGAAGACTTGCTCTAAGGCCATTATACAGATGATAACAATGACCAGGCTGAACTCTTAAAAAGAAAAAAGCATTAACAAGAACATGACTGTTAGAATGCCAAAGAAAGAACAGGAAGAGAAAGCATCCAGCATCAATTTCTCACAGCCTGTTACACACATAATTATTATTTCATGCTGCAAAACCCTATTTCCTTCCTGTCTTTGGAAAGACCCTAAACCCATGTCCAAATTTTACTTTGTTTTTGCTGTTCTGATTTCTTTCCTTTGTTAAACATTATTTTTCTTTCAATATATTAATATATACAGTACAATATATTTGAATATATATGTGCATTAATTAGATCAGTCCATTTGCATTTGTTATATAAGCCTTCAAGCACCCCTCTTAGTCCTTGTAAAGTATGTAATATATTACTCTGAAGTATGCTTGTCCTTCTGTACTACAGAATGCTAGAACTCATCTTGTGCTCCAGTTTCAGAAAGCAATGAAAGACATTTCCATCCACAATTTGGTTCCTATTTCCACAATTCCTCTGACCTCGCTCAAGTTGCAGCAGTCTACTCTGGTCAGGTTTAGAGCTGTAACACTAAATATACCTTGTAAGCAAACTTTATAACAAACCCTGCACTATGTTAGCCTGCATTTATTAAAGAACGTATTTAAATGTATTCTATTTAGTGAGCTCTCAGACATCGGAAACTCTTTTATGTTTGTGATTTCGTGCCACAACTGACTTGACAGAATTCATATATTTCTAAACAGAATAATATTTCAAGAGGCTCTCGCCACTGTAGAATAAAAGTTCTAAAACTTTCAGGGTTTTTGTTGTTTTTTTGCCTACGTCTACAAAGACTCAGTATCTATTATCTAACATCTTTCTGATGTTACAGACCTAATAATATCTATTACCTCATAGAAACTAACCCTATTTCCAAAAGGGACCATATGGTATAGTAGTTTCTTTGTTTGTGTTTTCTGGTCTCCAAAATAACCATCAATCTAATCAGGCTTTGAGAAGTATCAACTTCACAATACAAGAACCTGTCTGGAAATTGGGTTAAATAGTGACAAATTGTAAAGGTTATAGCAAGACAATCTAGAAAGACAGAGCTTTCTAGATTAAGCACACATTTAAAAAAAAAAGGGGATGATATAAGTGCCAATGAACTTTTCTTTAACTTTCTTTTTCTAACATGCATCCATATGTAAGACTGGCGACTTTTTATTTGCTTATTTTTACCTTTAAGAGGTAAAGGAAAAACTCTACGCAACACCAGACATGATTGTCATGAACATGACTAAAATATGAATCAAAAGGAAGAAGCACAACTATGTGTAAAGTTCAAGGCAAATACCATTCTTATTACTAAACAGATGTTCTCATTTCTTAGTACCACACTAATAGAGAAAAAGTGCTTCCCTTGTGTTCTCACTGATGATCAATGGTCAGAATCAGTACTGCTGCTTGGATTCAAGGTCAGGTCTCTACTATGAACAAATCTCTGTGACTCTGAAGGAGTTACTTAATTTCTCTGTAATTCAACATCCTTATTCTTACAACATGAAGTTGATAACTCAGCTATGAGGTAAGAATTAAGCATATACAGCATTTAGGAGAGGAGCTGGCACTCAGTTACTAGTAGGTAATGCATGCTTTAATGACACAGAAAAAAAAAAAACTATGTAACTAATACAGGCTATTAATTTTAATTAACTAGACTAGGTTGTTGGAGAAAATATTCATAAAATAAAAACTTGGCAGACAATTTTCCAAAAAGTGTAAATAAAACTATTTTCTTATTCAAAAAATGTGTTGTTGTAATAGGTAGACATCAGAAAATGTAAACGAAAACTACACTGAGATTCCATCTCACCTCCTTGTAACTATTAACATCAGAAAACAGATGTTAGTGGAGATGTGGGAAAATGAGCACTCAGGATACTTCTGGTGGTAATGTAAATGGGTATTCTTACCAAGCAAATCCAGAGGAAGAGTTCTCAGAAATCTCCAGAGAACTAACACATGACACAATTGTGCTGCTCCCTACACACACACACACACACACACACACACACACACACACACACACACACACAGGAATCTAAGTCAGCATACAACAGAGGTACTCAAATAGCCTATTGAGTGCTGCTTTTATCACAATAGCCAAGATACACAGACTCAACAGATGAGCTGATGAAGAAAATGTGGTCTACATACATACAATAGAATTTGAACCACTGTAAAGATGAAATTATGGTAACTGCAAGAAAATGTTAGGTCAGCCACTCAGAAAGACAAATACCAAATGATTTCCCTTATGCAGAACCTATATGTAAACATAAGTTAGACAGATGATGGTCATATGAAAATATAAAGGACATGATGAGCGTGAAGGAAGAAGTCTAAATGCAAAAGGCATGGGAAGAAGAGAAGAGGGTGTGTATTACATGGAAGAGGAACTATCTGAGTAAGGGAAAAGGATAAGCATACAATTGTACAAAAAGTTTACAAATTTAATATTTTATATGCAAATTAAAAATCAAATACTGACAGCTCCAAAAGTGTTATGAGTTCAATATAGTATGCAAGGAAACACTACTAGTAAGACTTTTACATCACAACATTATAACTTGCTCACATATACTGGACAGTATTTCCTTCTTACCTTCCCGCTCTTCCTTTCCTCTGTTTAGCATTAGCTTTACTAACCCACTCAGCAGACATGGTACTGATGTTGTTCTGTGTGTCAAAGTGTGTCTCTTTAATTTTTCCTCCATCTATTACATAAACCACATCATCTATGGTGATGCTGTTTGGAAAATAGATACATAAAATATCAGAAGTACATTAAGAGGACTATTAACTTATACCATCTATAGATGGTTTTTAATATTTTTAAATATATTTAAAATACTTTTTACTGGATCAAATTGGATTTAGTAGCTAAGGACTATCACTACTCTTTTCATTTTTCAGTTTTACAGTAGTGAAGCACCTACAGTAGGCAGCATGAAGGCTGTAGTAAAATGATTCGAATACTGGCTACATTCTTATCAACCCAAAGCCATCTTCTTAGCATTTCCACTTCCCTATAAGAGACCTAAAGGACGAAGGGTTTAACAGCAGCTTCTATAAAATAATTTGTTTCAGTAACTGAGCTGCATATATCTCCAACAGAGCATTAAAAATATTTATGGCTGCATGTAATTAATTATAAAATCATACTATCCCTAAGTGGAGAACAGACAAAAGGACTAAACCTCATTAGCTTCCATGATTCTTTATAGAGAAATTTTGGAAAACAACTTTTTAAAAAAAATTTTTTCAAGATGGTTTCTCTGTGTAGTTTTGTAGACCATGTTGGCCTTGAACTCAAAGAGACCTGTCTGCCTCTGGCTCCCAGGTGCTGGGATAAAAGGCATGTGCTACCACTGCCCAGCAAAAAACAACTTCTTAAAGGTTTTCTTTGAAAAAGAGAACTAAAACCAGTAGAACAGCTTTAAAAAAACAAACAAAAAACAAAACTACAGTTTATATTTGCCATTATGACTAAGTGAGTCACAGCACTGTTCCAGATCTCCTGAACGGGGATGTCAGTTTGGAGTCTGATTAATCTATGGGGCCTCTGGTAGTGGATCAGTATTTAGTCCTAGTACACAAATGGACTTTAGGAGCCCACTCCACATAGAGGGATACTCTCTCAGCCTAGACAAACGGGAGAGGGTCTAGGCCCTGCTCCAAATGATATGACAGACTTCGAAGATTCCCCAATGGAAGGCCTCCCCACCCTGGGGAGCAGAAAGGCGATGAGATGGGGGGGGGGAGGGGGGGCAGGAGAGGACGGGAGGGAGAGGGAACTGGGATTGACATGTAAAACAAGCTTGTTTCTAATTTAAATTTAAAAAAGGAAAAAAACAAACAAAAAAAGTAAAAAAAAAAAAAGGGATTACAAAGTATCTTATAGAGAACAAAGGTTTAAAAACTATGTTAATAATGCATGGGGCTCAAAACTTATATAAGCACCAATATCTGATATTTAAAACAGTTTTTACCTAGTCTCTGCAATGTTGGTAGCAATTACTATTTTCCGAACGCCGGGAGGAGTTTTTTTAAATACCTGTATGAATAAATACATCATCAGTATACTAATTTCTGACATACTTTTACAATGCTACTTCTTGAGACAATGTGATCAATTTTAGCATTTGTTTATTTAATAATGCATGTTCCTGTTTATAGGTCTATCACTAACATACACATTTTCAACATGATAAAACCCTTCTTTGGTAAATCAGCTCCTACAGATGTCGCAAGTGTATCACACAGGAGGCAAACAGAGTCACTCCAACTTTCAGCACATCCATAACAAAAGCTAGGAAGCAACTGCTTTAATTGAGGACATGATTTACAAAGGCAAACAAAGAAGTATCAACCAAGGCAGAAATCCTGCTCTCAGAATGGAGTCAAGTGCTGCAGCATGCTGAGATGAGACTGGAGGAAAATAATATTCACTTCAAATGCCAAATCCTACAAATAACACTATTCCTATCACAGTGGACAGAAGAGAAGCAGTCAAGTATCACTGCTGTAATGCAAACACACCCAAAAGAATGAATTTATCCTTGATTTATAAAAGACAGCAACCAGCAAGTAATAGGCACATATTGTCTAGCAAATGTATGCATACTCTACTAGGTTAGGGTGTCAAAAATAGAAGAACCTCCATATTAATAGTAGAACCTTCTGCTAATTCTACAATAATAAAAGTTCACTCTTCCCCATTCTCTTCCATCATAGAGCACTCTTTTAATACAACAGGCAGAACCACACAGATGGAAAGAGTCATAGAATTTTTTATAAAAAAAAATAGAAAACTGGAAGGAAAGAAAGGTAGATTTTTGATCTACTTCATTTCATTCTACTAAGGTCTAAACACACTGTAGCATCAGAAATTATCATTCTCATTAAGAAAATCCTGGATCAGAACAAATGTAAAACATTGGTAAAACAGGAAATCTCCTGTTACTACCCTAATTGTGATATCAAAATCACAAACACCAACATAGACTACACAATAACTTCTAGGTTGGAATTTTTTATCAGTGTTTACATACTTTTTTCTTTAATTGAAGAAACGTAAACAAGTTACTGATGAAGCCACTCTTTAAACTTTCCTTACTAACAAAACTAATATGATTGGTAATGTATCCTAGTTAAGTTTCTGTAAACCATCCTCCAAAGAAATGGTTCTTTACAAGTATTTTTTTTTTTTTTAACATGGATCACTACTATAAAGGTAAAAAACATAATACAGAAAGCCCCTGAAAACATGTAAGTTTAAATGAAATTTTATCATCTGGGATGACAATGTTCCCCTCTGCCCCCCTCCCCTCCAGAGACAGACTATCTAGAATGAAAACTTCAACAGCAAGCAGGTCTTAGAAACCCCTTTTTGTTTTGAGTTGCTGGTCAGGTCAGGGCTGTCTAAGAGATGCCCCCAAACACAGGCTATTGTTATTGTCCTTGGCTTTCTCCCAGTGGCTGAAGTAGGTTCCTATTGCTGAAGACACCATGAGCTTCAGACACAGAACCTAGAGGATCACAGCTGGTTTGGACCTGAAAGTCTCCTCTCAACAACTAGCTTTCACAGTTCCAGAAGGCACTATCCAGCTTCCAAGGGAGGAAAGAAACCAATAGTTCTACCCAATTAGGATGCCTATAAACTAAAATAGTGACCAGTGTGGCATACCTTGCTAGCAACCAACAAACAGTTCTCTAATTGGACTTAATGCCTAATCAACAATAAGGAAAACATAACGGCTACTGGAAACCCAAACTTGCCAAGTACCCAGTAACAATGAAGTCATGGATTTTGGAGGAAAATCTACAACTGCCACCTTATTAAACCAGTATAATTCTGAATATTTAAATATTTACCATTATACCCATAGATAAGTCTCACTCCTCATCATTTATTTGCAACAGAGACTATTACTAAATCCACAACCAATCAAAAGAGACTCTGTGCTACACAGTCCCAACTGTTAAATCTACAACACAACTCTTGCTCCTAAGGTTCAGAGATCATAGCAGAAGATGGGGTGGAAAGATTATAAGAGTCAGAGGAATGGAAAGCTGGCTATGAATTTCATCTCCTAGAAATGTCAAGGAAGCAACACCTCTGAAGTCTTATCAATATGACTGCCTAGCAAGACCTGATGAAGGACAACATCAAAAGGCGAAAGGCCTTGTAAGGCCTCAACCCTAGAAAGAGAACTGCAGGCAACTAAGGAATGCTGAGAGCAGGAGAAATTGCCTTCAGGGAATAGCACACCAGCTGATTAACCAATACCAAGTGGTCAGTCCTAAACATCACATACACATAAGCAATATTATACAAACTCAGCAGGTCATATTTATATATTTAAGAATGTGTGTGCATGTGTGTGTGTGTGTGTGTGTGTGCGCGCGCGCACACACGCGCGCACACACACACACACACACACACCACCACCACCACCACCACCACCACCACCACCACCACCAAACAACACAGAAACAGAGGCCATGAATTTGAAGGAGCAGTTTACCTGTGGTGCATAGGAAGGGTTGGAGAAAGGAAAAGGAAGGGGGTGGGGAACATTTTAATTTTAAAAATAGACAAAACACAGTAAGCAGTTGTAAAGTCTGTCTCAATCCAAGACTGAAAACAAATTTAAGAACATACCTGTGTCTGGTTTACTGTAGGCATCAGTGAATGTAAAGGTATAATAATAAACTTATCTGAAAATTAAAAAGCAAATTAAATTAAGGATCCAATAAACATGCACGGCACATGTATGGAACAATACATTCAGCTGATAAATCACACACTTCTTAATTTATATTTCTACATACAGTCAAACTGAGTTTTTCTACAATGGTTTTCTGAGTGCTTCAATGAGTTCCACTTAACATTTTACTTTATTAATCTATTTTATATTGATAAGCACTTGCTCATCAATTCTTTTCAAGATTAAAAATTTTTCTATTAATGTGTGTGTCTGTGTGTATATGTCATGTGTAGGCCAGAAGACTGATCTGGATGCCCCAGAACTAGAGTTTGAAGCAGCTATCAGCCACCTGATGTGGAGCAATGGGAACTGAACTCAGATCCTCTGGAAAAGCAGCAAGCACTCCTAACCACTGAGCCAAGACTCCAGCCCCCACCTAAATTCTTAGAATTTATAGTGGTGGGAGTCATCACTATAAACCACATCCCTACGAGGCCATTAACTCCACCCTGACTATTAATGAAACCTCCAATGTGAAGGGAAAAAAAAACAAACTGAAAGTCCCTAAATGCCAATATTTTAATTTTAAAGCTCAATCTTATTAAGGAAGCTCAGAGAAGGGGGTAAAATAATCCTCATAAAACTAAAAAGCTTCACAATATATGTCCCATCTTCTCTTATGACTCAGAACTTCTAGAAACATTCAGTTTCTTAAAATAAAAAAACCCAACAAGCTTAGACCATCAAATCCTATGCCAATGTAGCCCCATAAGTAACAACTTCTTCAAACTAAAAAGGGAGAGAGGACAATACATACTACATGAACTCAAGTAGCAGTCTTGGATTATAGTATAATACATTTGTAGAATACCTGATTTAAACATCACTTGTGACATCAAGAGATCATGTAAAGTGCTGATATTGTCCCAGCCTGGTAGAAAGACCAGTATTGCACCATCCTATATAGAAAGGAAATCACTATAAGAGGCCCACATCAATAATCATACCAACAATCAATTCTATGCACAATTAAATCCTCACTAAACTTAAAGTAGATTTGAATTTTAGCTACTACTTATATGAATATATGATATTTATATGAATCTTCCCATAAAAACTCAGATTTATAATCCAGAGATTTGTTTAGTCTTTTTTTTTTTTTTTTTAAAAAAAAGAGGTTAAATGTTTAAATATGTTATTTTGAGGTTTCCTTCTAGTCCACTTTTTAAAAAGCATTTAGGAAAGTGAGTTTTTTGTGGCTTTGATATGTTAATAAAATTAATAACTGAATTACTTGAAGAAAAACTAAACAAAACTAACCTCTTCTTCCAAAACAATGTATCGAATAAGGGCAGCAATCAAATTCAGATCAACTTTATCATCATCCATCCTTTCCAAAACATCTACGGTACTTGCAGAGTATCTACCAAGATTACACAGAAAGTCATGAAACGCTTGGTAAATTTTCTGATTAGCTATAAAACTTTAAAGTTAACTCAGTCCATATATGAACAGCAATCTATAGATAAGAGAAAATTAAAATTACTGGGATAATAAATAACAAGTAAGTCAAATCAGCAGTTTACAGCTAGAATGAGATTCTCTCCCTTCAAGTATTTTCTCAGCTCAGCCATTCAGCCACTGTGTTCTTGCCTCAAGCACACACTTACCTTGTTCGAAGTTCCTTTATATAAACTGGCCAGCGCTCTTTATAGATAGCCTCTTTTTCTTCTTTTTCTTGTCTATTTACATGGCCCTGCATGAAACCCCTCTTGAACTGGGATCTATGTTCTTTTTGTTCTGGAATATATCTAAAATAAAAGAGTATTATGTATTTTCCCACATTTGTTATGGCTTTCAGTATACGACTTTTTACATTGGAGATTTCAAACCAGATCCTAAAGAATATTTTCACTATACTTTCCAGCAAATATTAACTCACTTTGTTAATACTAAAACTTCACGTTTAAGACAAAAAGTATTCCCAACCAAAGTATATAAGATCTATATGCCATCTAAACAATCTAAATGAAAAATGATTTCTAGGCTAACTTTTAATTTCAAGCTTGTTCCAAAATAAATTTTAATAGAAGGTCTAAGTAAGACTTAATGACAGCTTAAGAGAACAACTTAGACTTTGAGAGTTTTTCCAAACCAAACTGCACAAAAATTAAGAGCATATAAAGTAAGATTCCTAAATGCTAGCAGTATGATTTCAACTCAAGGACTTGAATTATAAACTCCAAGAGTGTTAGAACCATGCTAGAAACTGCACAGTTCTGCTGTCACAGTTACAGCCAAAGGGAGAGCCAATATGTGTCCTGTCTAGTGCTTTAGTGACACCATAGTGATATATAGCCAGTTTTCATAAGAAAAGAAGTACATGTGCCCAAGAAGTATTCACTTGCATCATGAGCTCTGAGAATGAGTGGGAAGAGGCAAAGGAAAAGTGAAGCTAACTCAACCCCAAAGGCTCTCAGAGTTCAGAGGACAGCATCTAGATGGACTGGGGAGGGTGAATGGAGTCAGATGGAAACCATGCCCAGCTCCACCACTGTCTAGCTGTGGTCTTGCAGAAGGTATTGACCGTCCAGGCTCTAGTCAGACTTATACAGTCCACACTCTTACCACATTACTAGCATGAGAATCTTAAAAGGTGATAAAGTGCCTGGCATATAGTAAATACCAAAATGTGGGAATCACCTTTCCTATTCAGTTCCATTGGCCAGGGTCTCCCAAAGTCTTTAATACATATAAAGGCACCAACTTGAGGTACAGCAACATGAGACTGACAAAGATCCTGATCAGAAGCATAAGCAGAGAGCTGGTTCCCTTCCCAGTAATTTCATCCAATCATAGGTAACCTTCAACTACCCCAAAGTCCTTCACAGTGCAGAGTCACAACCCTCCATATCCTTCTGTCTTATTTTTCACCTAGCCATTGTGATTCTTTCCTCCTATTTTCCTGTTGTGCTTCCTTCTCATGGAAGGAAGCAACCTGGGCTTCTGACAAAAATCTCTATCCAAAAGACCATTCTCCTTCAGCTCCCCCAATCCTGAAGCTGGCCGGGGGATGGTGACTACACAGGAACCTTTTTGTTACATCGGTCCCTTTCCTAGAATTCCTTATCTTTTCTACCTTCTAGCAAGCATAAGAAAGCAATTCATTACCAGACATACAGCAAAGTATAACCAGCCTACAATCCACAACCCCAAGGAAGCTATAACCCTCTTCCAGAAAGAGATGGAAGCAGGTGCAGAGATCTATAACTAACCATTAGGCTAATTACCCAGAGTACAATCCAAGTGAGGAGGTGCAATAATGTGAACAAAGAAGTCAAGCTCATGTTGGGAAAATCCATAGAATCCACTGACCTGAGCTAGTGAGAGATCACTGACTCCTCACTGTTAACAGGAGACTGGCATAGGATTGAACTAGGACCCTATGGTATGGCTGGGACAATATATGAAGTCACTAGCAGTGGGACAAAGATCTAATTGTAATGCATACTCTGACTTTGTGGAGCCCATTCTCTATGGATACCTTGCTCAGCCTAGACATGGGGGAGGGGGAACGCCTTGGTCCTGCCTCAAGGAATGATGGGACAGACTTAGTTGACATGCTAGGGGAGGCTTTATTTTCTCTGAGGAGCAGATGGGACGTGGGATGGGAGAAAGGAGATCAAGAGAAAAGGAGAGGAGGGAGGGGGAACTGGGATTGGAATACAAAAAAATGAACAAATTAATTAATTAAAAAAAGAAAGCAATTCATCATGAAATGTAGATTGCTGATACTCTATCATTTTAACATTGTTAAGCTGTTGTATATTATTTCTTACAAAGTTAACTGCTAAATATAGCATGATAGAAACTAGAGAGCAAGAAACTGAAGATAGAAATAAGTGCATGAAAAGTTTATGGCCAGAGTATAAAACATTCCTTCTTCCCTCTAGAATACACTCTCCTTCCTTCCTACCAACTTTCACTGCTTCCCTCACCTGGCAAATCTACACACAATTAGGTATCTCATTTCTTACACTTTATCCCCCATACTTTATATAACAGCTCTACCCTTGCCAAGACACAAATTTAAAGGGCATACATATAGTCTTACCCCCCCCCTTTTTTGTTAATGCTCACAAGGTAACACAATGTGAAGTACAGGTTTAATGTATATTAAGTAAATTTCTAGCCAAACTTTGGCTGACTTCCCCCCACCATATAAAATAAACTGTAGATTTTTACTCTTTCCACTATCAATTTTAGTTTTAATTAACAAGTGGGGTATAACAATAACTCCTTCCACCAGCCGTCTGAGTTCCGGCACTACGTTAGGGCTGCAAATAAAACAGAGTTTAATATTAGTTACATTGCTGTTGGCCTATGACTAGGATTACTTATTTGCTAGCTCTGTCTTAAGTATCAACCATAACCATTAATCTATATATTTTATAAAGACTTATCTTATTGAGGATGCCAGTGGCATGTGTCCTCTCTTCCTGGGATCACATTGAGACTCCTCCCTCTACTACATTTCCCAGAATCCTCTTCCTCTCCTAGTCCCACCTAACTTGCTTCCCTATTGGCCAACAGTGCTTTATTTATTAACCAATAAGAGAGACATATACACAGAAGGACTTTCCCCATCAGTGGGGCATAAAGTCTTCAAAAATGTGTGTATTATAAACTAGGCACTATGGTGTACAAGTTAACAAGATGAGTCGGACAAAATCCCTGACTTTAAAAATTTAAAATCTTGTTCAAGAGGTAAATACACACTAGTCATGATAGCCAACATTTAAGTGTTATAATATAAAAAGTGGGGGATGTGAGGAAATTGGGATTTTTCTTACTTAAAGATTTACAGATAAAAGTACAAAGAAGGTGTCAAATGGAATCTGAAAGAAGTAACACACTAAAATATAAAGTCATGAAGAAACAGCCTTGACTGGCTAATAGGAAATGACACTAAAAAACATGTGGCTAGATGATGACTAAGCATTTGGAAGCCTGTGTTTTCCTAGTCTTTTCCCATTAATGAACACATACAATTGTGTTCAGCTTGCTAATGGGTACTGCTGGCAGCTTAAAGGCTGGTACTGGTTTTCAGTGAGTACTGAGGCAATAAAAGGTAGGCTAGCTGAGGAACTCTGGTATAAAACCTACTCAGACTTTTTTCATAAGTTTCATATGCAAAGATAAATTCTCCCCAAGGGAGGAAGAATTCACATGGTAAGATTTGTGAAGAGAAAGTAGAAAGTTATCACAATACCCAATGCAATTAAGCTGACAGTAAGAGCCACTTGTACAGAAGAATGAGAAGACATTCAGGACACAGCTCACAAAAGCTGGTGTGTCAGGGAGTAGGTACAAAATGTGGCATAAACTGGTCACTCAGCATAGAAAGGAAGTTATTGCCATACAGCTTGATAAAGACAATCTTTTCAGATTTACAATCTAGAAAACTAGGCAGAAGACTATCATTAAGCATGAGATATATTTGGCAAGACACCAAATATTCCCAAGGTGTCTATGGGAATATTGCTGATTAAAGAACTGACTGAGAGTTTAGGAAGTGCTGTAGTCTTGAAGCTATGGTACTCAGATGTGAAAATAGAGAACTATTGGTCAGAGAAACAGACAAGATTATACAATAAAAAATATAAAAAACTGGAAAAACTCAGATATGGTATCAGATACCTTTAAGCCCAGCACTGGAGAGGCAAAGGCGAGACAATCTGAGTTCAAGGCTAGCCTGGTACACATCTTGAATTCCAGGCTAGTGAGGAATATAGTGAGACCTTGTTGAAAAGAAACAAAAATAACAACCTGGGAAAAACACAAGAACCTTAGTGGGAAATCTTGTTTAAAAGGCAGGCAATTAGCTAGACAAGAATGAAAACCAGGTCAGAGACTTCTTAGAAGAGAGGTTCTGGCATTACAGACAGAGATAACCAAACTTTGCTGTCCAAGGATCCTTAAAAATAATACCCACACCTGGAAATATCATTAAGTAAAATATAGAGGATAAATGAGAAATCTTGATTTTTTTAAGGCATCAAGTTATTTTCATTTGTGCCCAAGTTCAGCAATCCACGATAAGTAGATTTATGAGGATTTTGTCAATGATGAATGGTAAGAACAAATCTGACACAAACAAGAGTGATATATTAGTATTTTTTTAACTGATTTTACCACCTAATGTTTACCTTATTTTTTCAATGATATCTTCCAAAAGATATTCCACAACTGGAAAAGTAAAACCAGGTATATGTATCATAGGACAGTCACCTATAACAACAGACAAAAATATAATCATGACATTGTATTAATATTCAAAATTTAAAAAATCAACATATTACAACTAAGACAGTATAATATTCTTAACCTAGGAAACAGTTCTGCACTGTATCTTCTACTTTTCCAGCCCAATTTTTAAAAAGCCTAGTTTTAATAATTCTTTTACTTCTACAAACTGTATAAAGTGCTCAGAGTTCTAAAAAAATAACACTGTATACTAAACAGAGCCATTTTAGGTCGAACTCAAAATACATTAAAAGCCTATTTAAGATTGTAAAATGATGAGTCCTAGTTTTACTGAGAAACTAAATAAAAAGCATTCTCTTAGTGACACTCAGAGTGGGGGTTTATAGAAAGTTAAAACAGGAACTAATCAAATATTAAAACTGTTTCCATCTTAAGCTCACTAACAGGTTACCTCTGCCATTGAAATGCTATTTGTCTCCCATAACAATCGAACCAAGCACACAATAAACAAATGCCAAGTAGCACCAGAGGTCAGAGGACCTGAGTTACTATCCCTGTTGTGTATCTCACCTGCAAAACACTGAGTTATTCACATTAAATCTAGGTACCTTATTAACGACCAGAAAGACATAATACCTGCCCTAACTATACCATAATGCTAGAAAGAATGAACTGGGATGTATTTTATAAGCATTCTTAAAAACTGAAAATAATAAAGTATATTGATACTACATTTCAGTTTCTTGTCCTTCCCCAAAATATTTGTTGTTATTATAATGAAGAAAGACACCGAAGAATATGCTACAGAATGCATTAGTCAAATCTAGTTTCAGAATCTTTGTTAATTATGCAATGTTGGATAAGTTATTTAACAATTCTGAGGCTGCACTGTCATTTGCAAAACTGAAGCAATGCCAGTATCGACTTGTAAGATTTTACAAGAAATAGTGAAGACAGATTGCTAACTAATAACTGGTACACTGAAATCACTTCCCAAGGGAGCACTCATATTATCATTAGCAAACCTAGCCTGTGACAGTACAGAAATACTACAGAGGATTTGCATGGGTACACACACACAAAAATAAAGTTATAAAAATTTTCGTTCCTGCAGTTTCACTTCAATGATGCCATCTCATTTTCTTGTGATAGCACCAAGAAACTAGATAACCTTCATAGTTAAAAAATAAGTAATACTACTATTTTTAAAAGCAGGCTTGGATCTTTCATCTAGTAAACTAGAATATACAGTTAAAATACAGCAAATTAGTACACACTCAATTTTATACCTAGTACTGTGTAAATTTTTTTGTATTGAAGTTAAATCTACTGGTTTTCTGAAACCTCTTCTAGCATAATTATTAAATTTTACTCACCAAAATATTCTGAAAATTTCTCAGCATTCAATGTTGCACTCATTAATATTACTTTCAGGTCAGATCGAAAATTGAGAAGATCTTTAATAATGGTCATTAAAACATCTGACTGTAGATTCCTTTCATGAATTTCATCAAGTACAATATGGCTAACGCTGGACAAACGCCTGGAAGACAAGTGTGAAATCTGTAACTAAATTTAAAACTGGAAACAACCATTTTTAACAATATAGTCCTGTTTAATAATTACATCTTAGGTTATCTGTGCTGTGTTTATGTAACTTTGGAGGGGGTGAGAAAGTGCCTCATGTAGCCAAGGCATGACTAGAATTCCTATCCGACCCCCACCCCCCCACCCCCACTTCATCTCTCAAGTGCTGGGGTTATAAGCATAAGCTAGCATGCTCAGTTCTTTGTTAACATTTTTTATTTCTTCACTGAGACATACTCACGAGTCTGACTGGAGCCACTGAAGAATGATGCCTGTTGTGCAGTATAAGATAGAGCCCTGTTTCCTTGGCAACCGACTGTGAACAAAGATATAAGTTATTAATTCTTGGTTTTCTTTTCTAAGAAAGTACTGAGTTCCACAAAAGTTTGAGGAAAATCTTTATAGTTAGCTTTTAATTATGATAGCATCTACCACAATGAAAGTAAAGTAAAGGAAATACTACCCTTAAGTTTACTGTGATACTAAAATTATTTCTTTTTCACAGGGATAACCTTTAACATTCAAAGGTTGAATTAATTTATGGGCTCTAAGTTCCTGGTTCGGCAAAGACAATTCTGTTCATTTAAACAGATTAAGCAACTTGAGCTCTAGGAAAGGACTAAAGAAGTTTTAGCAGAGATAGATAATGGAGTTAATGACACAAATATCATTAATAGAATCTATAAAGGGGTAGGCAAGTGGTATCAAAAAGTCAGGACACCAGCTCATTTAATGGGAATAATGATCCACTACTAAAACATTATTTCTAATCATTCCTTAATGTGAAAGCACATTTTTAATATGGTACTTTTAGGGTTCAAAGATGAGTTTACGGTAGCAAGCCAGCTAATACTGACACTGCTTTAAACATTAATTCTAGGGGAACTCATTTTCTAATCCTCTACCACCTACGGGGTTACTTCTCAATAAACTCTGCTTGCTTGTCCTTCAAAAACTTATGAAAGGGCCTGTGGACCCTAGTTCAATCCCCAAGACTCAGACGGTAAATAGAACTGACTCCTGCATGTTGTCCTCAGACAGACAGACAGACAGACAGAGACACAGACGCACACGCACACACACACCATGGTACATATACACATGCATATACACAAATAAATATAATTTAAAATATTGAAATACATGTCAATTGTAATAATAAGAATCAACATAAAAGAGAGGAAAAAAAATTCCTGATTTCAACATTTCACTAAAATCTACCTGTATAGAAAAAGTGAACCAAAGTGAACACTGTTTACCTCTGGAGACGAATCTGGTATCCAGTACTATTACCATTGCCGCAAGACTCTGCCCTTTCTGCAGCTACTCTCTCGGCAACCTTTAATTTAAAACACAGTTGTAAATAAAACACAAATTCCTTTAGACAAATGTACTTAACTGTCATGAAAATCTGTTAAAAAGTTAAAAAGTAATTGACTTTCAAATGAGGTTAGAAACTAGACACTTATTGACATCCTAAGTACCTAAAACCATGTGGTATTTTCTTTGAGCACATACACTACCAGCTGCTTTTGTTTAGTTCTCATTAATCCTTATAAAGACCTTCAAGACCAAATTCTTCTTCATTTCATCATCATTTTCCAAACATCTTTCTTTCCATGAGATCCTCTAATTACTTTCTTTTTGACTTGTCTGCTATTGTTGAAAATCACAGTCCAAACTTGAAAATTATAATTTGAAATTAAGTATATTGATAATTGCTTATTTATTCTTCTATTTATTGTACTTTTATGTGTACCAGAAACTGGTGCCTAACTCCTAGTCCTTGGCTGGTTGTTTTCAAAGATCATGACTACCAAAAACAAAATGGAAAATGAAATTTAATTATAATCACTGTTGACTTCTATATATCACTTTCTGCAATAGTGGGCTAACAGATTATCTATGCTAAACAGGGCAACACAAGAGACATCTGAAACAATATCTATTTCCACCACGATATGCTTCCTCTGAGGAGCTTCATTCAGCACTCACAAGTCCATATGAAATACAGCTTCAAATGCAAAACACGACTTTAAACACTGACAGAACAGACCACTGACAGAACAGAGTCAGCCTAGTGGCAGAAGTTAAAGCACCCCATGAAGAAGACTGCAGCATCTTGTCAAGTTTATAAACATTTTATTGGCTTTTCAGTCTTTAGATTTGTATTGGAACTAATTGATCTTGAGCTTTCGAGCACCTACTACTGATGAAAGAGATGTCATCACTCTTTAGGTATTCATTATCAAATATTTACTAATTAAGCATATGCTCTCATAGGGACACTTCCTAAGTGTCTTCCTAATAAAGAATCATTGCAAATCTTAAAAACCAGTTACATTCAATCAAAATTCCTTAGAGAGGAAAGAAAGAATTTTCACAAATGAGAGTTTACTTACTGAAATGGCACTAATTCTTCTTGGCTGAGTACACACTATTCTGCAGGCAGACCCTTTTCCTCTTTCAATGTAGTTATCCAAGATGAACTGGGTAACCTGAGTGGTTTTGCCACAGCCCGTTTCACCACTAATTACTGTTACCTGATGGTTATTGATTAAATTTACCAGCTCCTAGTTCAAAAGAAAAAATAAGTAAAGAGCAGCACATACAGACTTAAGTATGCAAAAGTAAAATTCTCCCCAACTGAAATAAGTAAAGATAAGTTAAATAGCAAATTACATATTAGAGAGAATAACATCTCAAAAATTTTGAGGCACACTAACATTGTTCATACTGACAAATCACTGTATTAAAAAACTGTCACCCTATTACATTTATAATGTTATATATTTTAATATAAAACTTACATTTAATTTTATCCTATCTATTCTAACAATGTACATCATGAGAACAAGTTTCAAGTTTAAACACTAAAATAGCTAGCAAACATTTGATCCTCAAAACCCATGGCTCCTGCATCCGTAGAACTAAAGCACAGATGTTGAAGAAGCAATTTCACCTATACTGAAGTTGTCATAATTCCTAAACAATACAGTGTATAACTCTACAGCATTTACATACATTATTAGAGAGAGGTATAGTGGGTAATCTAGAGATGATTTAAACCATACAGGAGAACGTGTATAGCTTATATGAAATTATAACAACATTTTATATAAAGTACTTGAACATCTGAGGGTTATGGTAACCAAAGGACCCAGAACCCATCCCCACAGATACTGAGGGACTATAATCAGCAATAGAATGTAAGTCATTCATTCAACAAATAGTTTCTGGTTGCCATTGTATCGGCAGGTGTTGTTCCAAGTTAAGAGATACAGAATAAACAAAACAGACCCTGACCTCAAGAACTTACATTAGACTAGGAAGGGAACACACACAGAGATGTCAGGTGGTAATAGGTGCTATGAAAAGCAAAGAAAAAGAAAAAATAAATAAGGTTGGGAGGACAGAGCCAGATAAAGGACTATGTTATTTTATGTAGGGGGGTGTGTGATGAAATGGGACCAATCCATTATAACACTATTCTTGCTAGTTCCTCAATTTTAACACAAGTGCTGGTCTTCAGTTAAGAGCAACATAATCTTCCAGAGACACATATGGAAATTCTACTTCTTAAACTCCAAAGAATTTAACAGTCTTTGGACAACAATACCAGAAAACTGCTTCATGTATTTTTAAGAGCTCTAAAGCATTTATTTAACTGCCCCATAGGAGAAGGTTCATTTAACTTTTATTTCTTCTCAATGTGGAGCTTCTTTTAAAAAATATGGTTAGTTTTTGTGCAAATCAAAGAGTACAAAGCATTTTTTACCTTTTGCATTCCATACGAAGGCAGCTTTTTTCTGAAATGCTGAAATTCAAACAGAAAACATTCCCAGAATAAACATCATCAAATATAATCAGAAAGACCATAAGTAAATGTGTTAGACAAACAATATTTTAATTATTTTATATAGTACATGTGAAATACTATGACTTAAACAGAATTGAAAGACATTTATGAGAACTGTGTTCTTCAAGGTTAGAAAATGCTACCTGACCCATCATCTAGTAATACATTAAATTCTTTGTCACGTTATTCTATACAGCCATCATAGATTTGATGTCTACATCATTCTTTTCCCTATTCATTCATACACTATTTGCTAATGTACTAGGCACTAGAGCAGATAGAATGATTATAAAAAACTAGTATTTCATTTCAGAATTGTAAATTTTTTGGGGGGGAGGGAGGTTGAGACAGAGTTCTCTGTGTAGCTTTGTAGACCAGGCTGGCCTCAAACTCAAAGAGTCCATCTGCCTCTGCCTTCCAAGTGCTGGGATTAAAGGCATTCAACACCACTGCCTGGCTTCAAGTGTCATTTTTATTAGTCAATTTCTAGGCATCAACACCTCATGGGCTATATTTCATAAGGTTGCCACATAGCTCATTTATAAATCTTTATACATATAAAAGTAACGGTTTTTTTACACACACAGTTTCTTGACAAATTTACAATTTAGCAGATAGTAAGTAGAATATAAAAAAGAGCAAATTATTTGATTGATGTAGATTTTCTTGTGAATTTCCAAAACTATTCCAAACCCTATACGCATAAGAAGTACTAAAATTTTGTTTACATAGATACATCTGGTAACATGAACAAAAACTTCAGCAGCATAGGAACAAGGCAGTTTTAACATCCTTGTTATTGAAAAAAGGAAATAAGCTTTAATTGAAAAACTAGGAATAGCCAGGTGGTGGCACACACGTTTAATCTTAGCACTTGGCAAGCATAGGCAGGCAGACCTCACCTCTGTGAGTTCGAGGCCTGACTAGCCTACAGAGTGAGTTCCAGGACAGGTTCCAAAGCTACACAGAGAAACCCTGTCTCAAAAAACAAACAAACAGAACCTAGTATTAATGCATAAAAATTAAAATTGGAACTGTTCTAGGTAATTGAGGATATTATTACCACACTTATGGTAAGGTTATTTTCAGTACCATAAATAATAAGACAGTCAATGTGATGAATTAAATTTCTTATAAAACCTTTAAATTATTTAAAAATGATTTCATAATATCAAAAAATACTAATACACAAGGTTATCAAATACAGCTATCTTAATGTAAACTATTATACCACCTTTAAGCTATAATGCATAGTCCCTTTCCATGGATGAGATTCAGGTTCAGAGGCCCTGGCTCAGAAATTAAGGCTGAAGATACACAAATCCACCACCAACTGCCCTCTACAAAGTGCACACCTATATACAAAACACACACACACACACACACACACACACACACACACACACACACACACACACAGAAACACTGTGTATTACCAAGAACTATTAAACTGGTTTTTAGGAGTAAGGTTTGAAAGATGGCTCAGACATTAAGAAAGCCTCCTGCTCTTCCAGAGTACCTGAATTCAATTTTGAGCACCTATCACTCAAGCTCAAGAGAATACCATGCCTTCTTTAAGCCTCCATAGGATTGTAAGAACTAGGGAAATAACTCCAGTATCGATGAAGTGCTTGCCTTGCCAGCACGAAGACCCGAGTTTAATCCCCCAAACCAACATTAGAAACAAGAGCCAGGTGTGGTGAGCTAACATTAGGGAAGCAAGAACAGGCAGATCACTGGGGTTTCTGGCCAGCCAATCTAGGTTACTTGATGAATTGCAAAAGAGTGGGAAACCCTTTTTCAAAAAGGCCAAAGTGACAGCAGACATAGTGGTACACACCTTTAATTGGTGCACTGGAGAGGAGGAGGCAGGCGGACAGACAGATCTCTGTGTGTCCAAGGCCAGGCAGAGAGCTACAGAGATCCTGTCTCAAAAATCAAAACAGCCAAGGTGGGTGATTTCTAATGACTGACACCTCTGGCCTCGATACGTGTACACACACACACACACACACACACACACACACACACACACACACACCAACAAAAAAGCTGAATTTTTAATATAGCTAATTTTTGATAGAAATGAAACATTTATTAGTGATTGGGAAAGAAGATTCATTTTTTTTAAGGCTAGAAAAGTAACCTATCTGCATTTTGTGCCTTACACAAATCAAAGAGAGACAATAACCACTTCTTTGTTCATAATGTAGAAGTCCTCTCAGCCAAAAGATTCTGAATTAATTCACCTCATAAATCTCACCAGTATCCAAAGCATATTGTTCCTTGTGGGAATCAAACAGCTATACAATTTGAAACCTGGACAACCTCAGCTAATAATACTCTAATAAATTCAGACTTGATCAAAGCAGCCAATGGGTTAATCCTTTCTTACAGATTTGATACTGTGCCTTCTCAAAAACAGCAATACATATTTATAAGATATGAACCCCAGGATACCCTTGATATTTCTCTAAATATTTACATGTGCACAGTTGAAGATTTGATCATATCTACATCTAGAACACCCACAAATCTTACAGTTTTACATATTGACTCAAGGGGGCCCTTTAAATAGCTTGTCTGACACACATAATTTGTACAACTTCAGTCCTCGTAGAGGAAGTACAATTAAATGCTGGTAAACATAAAAGGGATCATCTAGTTTTTGAAAATTTAAATTTTATCATCTATAAAAGGAAGGAGTCCTGAGCTGGAAGAAATGTCACAATTCTGACAGCTCAATTGTCTGGACTCAATTTCTCATCAGACTGGCCTAGAAAACTATGTTTGCAAAGGCAATAGATTCTCAAGCACTTTTTTCTCAAGACATATGCATCTATGAGTGAGATACAACACCATCGGTTGCATGGAAATTCCACCCTGCCACTAAAGAAAATCTTGCCACAGAGGTGTCTTGTTGAGGAATGGCACTCAACCATACCAAGCACTTAACATTCAACCATAATCCCACTGCCCCCAAGGGAGGGACAACAATGACTGATGTTCCACCGTTTGCTTTCCATTACCTGCATCTCTATATACCGAGGATCCGTTTTTTTCTTTTGTAAATCTTCCAATAACTGTTGGTCAAGGCCAACATTTGGCTCATTTTCTTGCAATAAGTACTCAGAATCTCGGTCGATGTATGATTTGTCTGTGATCCTGAATGTCTTTTTTTCTTGGTTCATCGATTTCTTTTCCTGGTTGTCAAATTTCTTCTCTGAGTTCATCTTTTTCTCCGAAGACACTTCCGTACCATACCTACAACCACAGAATAAAGAGCAAAAGGACCAGATGAAGAGTGACTCATGACCTAGGACAAAACAAAGCACTATGGTCTCCAAATACTTCAAAATCTCCAACACTGAAAGCAATACTATGGAGTTATGAAATATGCTGAAATCCTACAACATATTCAGATTTTTCTCTATTTTTATATGGATTATTACCAGATAATTAATTCCCTGAGGTACTTAAATTAAAATTCACACAACAGGCTGGGCAGTGGTGGCAAGCCTTTAATCCCAGCACTTGGGAGGCAGAGGCAGGCGGATCTCTGTTAGTTTAAGACTAGCCTGGTCTACAAGAGCTAGTTCCAGGACAGCCTCCAAAACCACAGAGAAACGCTGTCTCAAAAAGAAAAAAAAAAATCCACACAACAGTCATCCTTTGCAGTCATTTCTACTGCTTTTCTTTTCTTGATTTTTCAAGGATTTAGTTTATTTTATAACTTCTTTTTCTGCCTGCATCCCTTTGAGATATAAATGTAAAGCTAAATTACATAGTTTCCAAAATACAATTTTTCCTATAAATAATATGGTTTTGCAACCATCTGAAACAGCAGCAATTTAACTCTATATAGACCTGCCCCACAGAAGAATTTTGGAAAGGGACAATACAGTTAGGAAACACAAGTAACAATATCTCACTCCTGACATTTAGGGAATATGCTAACTAATATGACTGTTTCTTAGAGTCAGGTATGGTGGCATACACCTTTAATCCCAGCACTCAGGAGGAAGAAGCAGACGATCTCTGAGTTCAAGCCTACCCTGGGCTTGAACAGAGTGGATTCCAAGACAGCCAAGACCACACAGAGAAATCCTGTCTCAAAAAACAAAACAAAAATCAAAACATTTTTGTCTTTCTTCAAATCTACTTGCGCCACACTTAAAAAAGATTCTTGAAGACTAAATGTGACTCAGTATAAAGACTAAAAATGGTAGTTTTCTTTTTTGTTGTTGTTTTGTTTTGTCTAGGCAGTGCTATAACAAACTTTTACTCTTCCCTATTCTTTATGAGAATGTTTTTATTTTACCCATGATCCTCAGGAGCAAACCAGGATATCTGTGCTTCTGAATCTTTATCATTCTTAGCTTGCACAGAATTCAGCAGCTGCACAATCTGCTCTTCTCGTCGTTCATCCATGTGTACTACAGCTCTCTATTTTGTAAAAACAAAGAAATTGCTATCTGTTAATACAAATATGCATAAAATTACATCTGAAATGAAAAATAAAGGCAAAGTAATGTTATTTTCAAATACATATAAAGGAAGTTACAGTTACCCATGCTTACCTTCTAGCCTAATCTCACTTCCTAGACCAAAGTCATGGCAATGTTTTTTTTTTGTGTGTGTGTCCTTCTAGATCTTTTAGCTTACCACAAGTCTATAAAATCAGCTCTAAAGATAGTTAGCAAGGAGAGCATGTTTGTGTCATGCTCTCAGGCCCCAAACAAAATTTTCCTTCACCAAGAATACAAAGTAAAAGCATCCCTTCAATTTCCCCACCCCTAAAGCTAATGTTCTAGTTTTCTTTCTTCGCTGCCAAATGCTCCATTTCTTTATCCTTCCATTTCTCAACACCCTACTGCAACACTTTACTAATCCATCTCTAGAGTTGGCTTTCATTAAAATCTTTTTGACACCCATGCACTGCCTGCCACTTTCAATGTCTATACCCTTCTTCCCACCTCTCATTTTTTCCCCAGCCCTCTCTTCCTCTATTAATCAGTGGTGCACATCTTACAGACCAGCAGTACAGCATCATTTGTTTATGTGTTTCTTTCCTGCTATTAGAATGCAAAGGTGTCCAGCTCCCCACAGTAGCATTCAAAAACCATGTGTGTAACAGGGTCAAAAAAAAAAAAAAAGCTTGTTTTTTAAAAAGAATGTAACCAGGTATTACAATAAATTTTAAAGCCCCCAAGAAAGCTTCTATGGAAACGAGGTTGTTAAGGGGAAGAATAAACTGGTTTATGTTTTATTATATTTCCTATCTATTATAATAGGCGTTTTCCATTAAATCACTAAAATGCCATTCCAAAAGCTTCTCTGCAATGATTTTTTTTTCATTAGAACGGGTCATTCAAAAAACATGATGCTTCCTATACTACAGATCTTCAAGATACATATCAAACTTGACAATCCCCTGATGAGATTAGCCAAATACTGCCCTACAGAGTCTGCCTTTCAGGGACGGTAAGTTTCCATCTTAAAGAGCAGCTACTACTCAACAGAAAATTCAGATACAGAAACGAAAGGGAGGACAAAAAAAAAAAAAAAAAGACGAGCATGTGATGTATTTCAATGCTAATGCTACTATTAGCTAAACTACTTTTTCCTCAGAGATCTACATTTTTAAGACAGTGCATTACTGCTTTTGTTGGCCGCTCCGGGCAAAGAACTTAAAAGTGACAGTAAGTCTACTGAAGAAATGATGACATCCCTAATAAAGTCGGCTAAGGGCTGGCATCTGAATTTAGCATCCGTGCCCAGCTCTCCAGTCCTTAAGCAGAGCATGCACCGGGGGCTGCAGGAGTGATGACTCGGGTTAGGAAGCCGCACACGCGCTACCGGAGGCTCGGCTGAGGCTGCACCTAGCTCGAGCAAACGCAGCCAAGGGTCAGGCTCGGCGGGAGCAGCGGGCGAACACGTCCCGCCTCGACCTCCGTACCTCCTGCCTCTCGGCCTCCTTGTTCTTCTGCGTCTGCTTCTTGGCGTACCAGAGGCCGATCTCGCGACCCTTCAGGTGTCCGGGATGCCGTCCCCGACCACCGCGGCCCCCTCCTCCTCCTCCGCCGCCGCCGCCTGGGCCCCGGCTCCCTCCGCCGCCGCCGCCAGAGCCCTGGCCGGAGCCCCGCGGCCCCGCGTCGCGGCTCCAGCTCTGATGGTAGTCGTAGCTCATTGTCCCGGGCGACCACTAGCTCCAGCAAAAAGCAACCGCTAAAAATGGCGTCCGGGCCCGGAAGCGGGCGCACATTCCCGTCCGCTTTGCTTCCGGCGCCTAGCGCGAGAGGGCGGGCCGTTGAGTGTCACAAGAGGGCATTTCCGGTAGCGTGACGCCACCGGAAAGATTAGGGAGGACAGTGTTGCTCACATTGAGGTTTTGTGCGTGGCTCTCCATTGGTGTTTAGATGCGTGGTGGGCGGCCCGGAGATGGCAGGGTATTTAGCCTAGCCTGAAAAAGTGCGGAAATTTGAGTGAATTTTTATTCCTTTGGTAAAACGTAGAATTAGTTTGCAAAGCCGTGGATAGTAAATGCATAACAACAAAACTGTGAACCAATGTGTCCTCTTCCTCAAAGACCAAAGAAGTTCATCGCCTGTCTTACAGACTGCCTGGCACCTCTTTCAGTCATATTAATATGCACATGGATCTGCTTTTTTTGTTTGTTTGTTTGCTTTTTGTTTGTTTTTTGTTTTTAAGAATCTTCATTACCGGAATGGGGTGTCACCTCATTTGATAAAACTGCTTGCCTGGCTTGCAGGAAACCCAGGTTTCAATGCCAAACACAGTGTAAATGGTATTGTGGTACAAGCCTGTAACCTCGGTAATCAGGAAGTGGAAAGAGAGGGATCAGAAGTTCAATATTATTCTTAGCTGCTAATGAGTTTGAGGTCAACTTAGGATACCTGTATCTAATAGTGGTAATAATTATGGTCTTTATTTACTCTCTTACCTATAACATAAAATAAGTATATGTCTCAGGATTCAAGGCAGAACACTTGAGAAATGCAAATCACAGATGAAGATTCACAAACTGATTTGAAGCCATATGCTGCTTATTAACAAGGCTAGTCAGTGTTTTGTGCCACCTATTCTAAAGTTGTAAAGCAATTACGCCACGAGGCCTTAATTATTACCAAAGGTTCTCTAATTTGTTTAGACCTCTGAGTTAAAGGTCACGGATACACTTGGCCAAATATAAAAACAAAACATATATATATATATATATAATATATATATATATATATATATATATGATTTTTTAATTGCTTGGTTGTTTTCTTTGAAGGAAAGAATATATATTACATAGTAAACTTAGAAAGAGAAATGCTATGCTGTCAGAAGGTGACCAGAATAATCCACTGTGACCTAAAATTTTTTTGAGTAAATATGTTTGAGTTCTCTTACTGTGTAAAGTCAAAGCCTCCCAAATAATTTTGTCCCAATCTTCCTAGAAGAGCCAGGAAAGACCAATTCATCACTGGAAACTAGAGTCAGTATCATATGTACAGAGATTTTGTCACAAAAATCCACATCTCCTATCTATTATAAGGATGCCTTTATCATCTCCATGCTTTCCATAAATGTTCCTTTTCTCCCTTAACTTAAGGTTGTATACAACCCTGTGTCCTTTGTCTTCACTTCCATAGTTTTGGCTACCCAAAGTCAATTATAGTCGCAAACTGTTAAGTAGAAAATTATAGAATGAACTATATGTTTTAAGTTGTGTACTGTTGTACTTGGTGGGATAAAATTGCATGGTTGTTGCTGTGTTCAGCATGGTACTTGAATTATCTCTTTGTTCATTGTATCTATGTTCTGTGGGCCCCAACTTCCCAAACTGAAGTTTGTAACTCCATCTGAGGTCATGTAACTGAATGTCAGGGCTGTGAAAAATTTAGCAGCAAAGAAAGTTTTCTGAACATGCAACACCTAAAACATCCATTTGAAGTCAAGCAAGGTGTTTTTTGTTACACCAACCAGCCCATGTCACATTATTCAGCTTCACTGCAACCTTGATTTGGAACATCAACAGGCAACACACTGTGATGTGCATGTAGTCATTATGCAGTGTGGCAAACTTTACCTGAAATACCTGGGTGTGGATTCAAGACTATTGTACGGTATGAACTATAGTGTTCTTAAAATACATAAAATTAAACTGTTGTTATAGAAAGATAATTGATAACTATGGAAAACCAATATCTGCTATTTTCATTCCTTATCACTGTAAGACCCCCGGAAAGCTCAGGCTTCCAGGATCTTAGCCCAGGACCGTGGCCACCCCAATCACAGAATGGAGGCAAAAGCTTGATGCAAATTGCATGAGGCTTTATTGTAGTTTGACTAGCTAACCCCATGTTAGCTCGGGTCTTTGATGCACCCGCCTTGTCGGATGGCTAGCAAAGACAGTTCAAAGCCGCTGCATACAGATCTTTATAGGGCAGCGTAAGGGGAGTGTCTAGGGATATGCACAGGCTCAAGATTGGTGTGCCTCCAGGCTTGGAGGGTTTGCCCTGTGTTGATTGGTCAACTGGTTGTTATGGCCCATAGGCCCTCCCAGGGTGGTTGCTATGCTCTGTGAGTCATTGCTGTGTGCTTGTCCATAAAGCACACCCAGAGCCATAAAGCATAGCACCACCAGCTAACTTCTGATTGATTCCTTGCCATGAGGCAGGCATCTGACCTCTAAGTGACCAAGGCAAGGTTATGGCAAGTATGTGTTCAGCTGTTATGGCTGCCGAAATGGGGAGCTGGCCCCTTTATCACCGATTACCAAATTAGTATATCTTTGAACTGTAATGCTAGATAGAGTGTTTGATCTTTAAAATTTCTGTTTCAATTGCCAATCTGAGTTTCATAAAGAAATTAAATGAAATTTGGCTTGAAATGACAAAGAATTTCCAACAATTTTGGAAATAATTCTAAATACTTCTTTCATTTTTGCTGTGTATTTATGTGAAGCAGTATTAATAAAGTCAGAATATTGATAACTCTAGAAAACACTGAAAATGCTGCACATCTTGCAGGGAAGATTTATTTATGTAAAAGTAAACTAGCACACCTATCTCATTAGTACACATATTTGCTTTTGTCTTTAACAAATGGTAAAAGTATATGTATTGCAAAGAATTGGCCATTTTGTCTTGTTTCCTCGAGACAATGTCTCATATAGACTAGACCTGTCTGGAACTTGCCACATAGCTGGAGAATGACTTTGAGCTCTTGATCCTCCAGCCCTCACCTCCCAAGTGCTACAAATTGCCATCATGCTCCACCATGTCCAAAACAAAGAATTGTTTTAAGATAAATTTCTTGATTCTTTCTTAGTGGTGTTCAATTTGTTTACCTATTTTGTACACCTATATGGCCAAAATCATGAAAACATTTCCTGGACAGAAAAGGATTGTGAATGTGAAAGGTTTAAGAGGCTGTGCAACAAGCTTCCTGTCCTTTGCTTCCCATTGCTCTTAGTTCATCAGGACAGGTGTGATGCCTTTGGAGTGCTTGTGTTCAAGGAGACATTATTTAACATAATAATGATTTCTTCCCACAATTACCATAGTAACTGTGATAATACATACCAAAAGGAAGGCTTGAAGTTTAATTTAAAAGAAAAAGTGAAAGTCCTTAGTTTGATAAGAAAAGAAAATTATATGCAGAGATTGCTAAGATAAATGATAAAAATGAATCTATCTATGAAATTGTGAAGAACGGAAATTGTTCATGATAATTTTGCTATTGTATTTCAAGTTGCATAAGTTATGGCCACAGTACAAGATAAGCTCTCAATTAAGATGTAAAAGGCATCACATTCATATAGGAAAGACAGAAACAGAAAACATGTTCTGATTGACCAGAATGAAATATGCCAAACAATTTGAGGCATCCTTTCAGGAAGCTATTCTGAAAAAGAAGGAAGAAGGAAAGAAGGGAGGGAGAAACACATTCACATAAAAAATAATTACACTTTTATTTATGCAGTGTGTGTGTGTGTGTGTGTGTGTGTGTGTGTGTGTGCACATGAGTGGAAGTTAGAGGACAACTTGGAAGAGTCAGTTCTCTTCTTCGATTATGTGGAGTCAAGAGACAGAATTCATGTTTCAGTCTTGGCAGCAAGAACTTTGATCCACTGAGCCATATCACAGGTCCCCACATTCACATACTTTTAGAAGGTTTTATTGGTTGTTGATATTAATATCTTACTGTGCCTACTTTATTATAGGAACATTTGAGTGGGAAATAACAGCTTATAAATGTTCAGTAATATCTGGGAGATTAGGCATCCATGGGTATTTTGGAATATATTGTGCCCAATGGGGGCATAATGGTCAAAGTCTCAAATTCTACCCACCTCATCAAGTCACTTTTCCCCCTCTAAATTTTTAGGTGACACAATTATGTGCATCTTTTATGTTGTTTATCCATCTTCTCACTTTAGTCTGCATGTCCTCCAATACTGAACAATGAAGATTAAGAAACTGTTTCCTTTTGAATAACTATGAGATGTTACAGAAAAAAAACATAATTGGCAATAAGTAAAGTTTGGTATCCAGACTAATGTGTGTGGAAGAAAATGTTATAATGCTATGCTTTCAACAGTCTATAATACTTTCCTTCTCAAATGCTATCTTTACTGTTCACAGGGTAGAGCATGGATACATAAACACTGCGTTCAAAATGATAATATTTGGTGTCCACTTCCACAAACATCCAACGTCTGCATCCTTTACTCTACTCATTAATCAGAATGTAGCAAGAGTGTGCCACACAGAATCATTGGATACAGTAAAAAAATGACACTGCTTAGTTAAGTTAGTGTCAGGAAATCTGGTATGCTCTGTAATCTTTATATCAACACACCGACCCATTTGCACATTGATATGAAAGCCTAGGAGTAGGGCTTATTGTTAGCATTCTCCTTGACAATCAGAACCCTTAATTCTTTCAGGTCATTATGAAGTTTTACTCTGTTACATCTTTCTTCTTTCTAAGATAAGACTTTAAGCAAGAGATATAGGAGATTTGTTACTGTAGAAAATAGTCCCTGCATGTGTGTTTTATCTACAAAAGTTGCTTGATATATTTGGGCTCACTAATAAAATCTATGATAGTGAATCCTTGACTATCAGAGTCTGGTGAATGTGTCCAGCTAATTCATCCTTGTTTCATCAACTGGTGTTCTTATGGCTGTCATTCCTTGTTGGCCTGGCAGAAATTTCACTTGGCTTCAGCTGTATGGGTACTTGGCTCCATCCCAGTAATCCCTGTGCCACTGAGAAACATCTACTGCTTCTTTATCTCCTGTGTGTTATACAGGAGTATCTGCAACCTTTCTGAACTGTTTAGGAGTTAAGGAAAGTATTGCGGTGTTTTTGCAATTTGTATGGGGAGCGATGTGTCAACTTGATAAAAACTAGAGTCATTTGGGAAGTGGGAACCTCAACTGAGAAAATGCCCTCTTCAGACTGATTAGTTAAGCAAGACTGTGAGGCATTTTCTTGATGTGGGAGGATTCAGCCCATTGTGGAAGGTGCCACTCATGGGCTGGTGATCTTTGTTGCTATAAGAAAGCAGGCTGGTTTATTCCTAACAGCCAGAAACTGGAAACGACCTAGCTGTCCCTCATCTGAAGAACAGGTAAAGAAAATGTGATACATTTACACAATGCAATATTACTCAACTGTTAAAAACAATGACATCATGGCCGAAAGACACTTAGAAAGTGCTCAAAATCCTTGGCCATCAGAGAAATGCAACTCAATACCACCTCACACCAGTCAGAATGGCTAAAATCAAAAATACCAATGACAATCTATGCTGGAGAGGATGTGGAGAAAAAGAAACACTCCTCCATTGCTGGTGGGAGTGCGAACTTGTAAGACCACTCTGGAAATCAGTATGGCAGTTGCTCAGAAAAATGGGAATCAGTCTACCTCAAGATGCAGCCATTCCTCTCTTGGGTATATACCCAAATAGTGCATGTTCATACAACAAGGACATATGTTCAACCATGTTCATAGCAGCATTGTTTGTAATAGCCAGAACCTGGAAGCAACCTAGATGCCCCTCAACTGAAGAATGGATAGAGAAAATGTGGTACATTTATACAATGGAGTACTACTCAGTAGAAAAAAGCAATGGAATCTTGAAATTTGCAGGCAAATGGATGGAACTAGAAGAAACCATCCTGAGTGAGGTAACCCAGTCACAAAAAGACAAACATGGTATGTACTCACTCATATATGAATTTTAGACATAGAGCAAAGGATTACCAGCCTATAATCCTCTTCACCAAAGAAACTAGGAAACATGAAGGACTCTAAGGGATAAATGGACCCCAGGAATGGGAAGTGGCATGAACTCCTGAACTAATTGGGAACATGAGGGTAGGGGAGAGGGAGCTGCCACAGTAAGAGCAGGGGAAGAGGAGTAGAGGAGAGGAAATGGAGGAGCAGAAATATTCAGTTGGGGGAAGATTAGAGGAGAGAGAGCAGGATGAGAGATACCATATTAGAGGGAGCCACTATAGGTCCGAGAAGAGATCTGGAACTAGGGAGATCTCCAGAGACCTACAGGATGACACGATCTGACAATCCAGGCAATGGTAGAGAGGATAACCTAAAAGCCCTTCCCCTAAAATGAGATTGATGACTACTCTTTATGCCATCCTAGAGCCCTCATCCAGTGGCTGATGGAAGCAGAGACAGGCATCCACAGGTATACACTGAGTTGAAATCGGGAATTTAGTTGAAGAGAGGGAGGAATAAACATCGAAGGGATCTGTACCAGGTTGGAGAAACACACAGAAACAGTTGACCTGAACAAGGGAGAGCACATCAACCCCAGCCAGAAGCTGTCGGGGAGGCCAGTACAAGACTGATCCAGATCCCTGACCATGGATGTCAATAAGGAGGCCTCTGCACTCCAGGGAGCCTCTGGTGGTGGATTAGTATTTTTCCCTGGTGTAAAAAGGGCCCATCCCATGTGAAGGGATACACTCTGGCCCTGGACACATGGGGAAGGGCCCAAGTCCAGCACAGGAAGATTTGGTGGACTTTGCAGAGCCCCCATTGAGGGCCCTACCCTGCCTGGGGAGTGGTGGGTGGATGGTGTTGGGGGTAGGTTGGGATTTGGGGAGGAGGGATGGGGGTGAGGGGAGGGAGAGGGTAAAGGGACTTACATGTGAAACAAGCTTGTTCCCAAATGTGAACTAAAAAAAAAAAAAAAAAGTTGAAAAAAATGACATCAGGAAACTTTCTGGCAAATAGATTGAACTAGAAAAGATCATCCTGAATAAGATGACCCAGACTGAGAAAGACAAATATGATGTGTACTCACTCATTAGTACATATTCACTATAAAGGATTACCATGCCACAACCCACAGGCTCAGAGAAGCTAAGTAACAAGGAGGGCAAGAGAAGGATGCATGAAGCTCACTGTGAAAGGGAAATAGAAAGAGCATTGCCAGTGGATGGGAGTAGGGTTCTAGAAAGGAATGGGAATGGGAACAGTAGGGATTAGGTGGGGAGAGGATGGAAAGAGAGAGTACTGGGAGCATCTCTGGGATGAACTAGAAACCTAGAGCAATGGAAAGTTCCAGGAATATATGAGGGTGACTCCTAGCATTAGGGGATATGGAGCCTGAGCCTGCCATCTCCTGTAATCAGGCAAGACTTCAAGTAAGGGGTCAGGGACACCAACCTAGCCACAACCATTCAGCCTACAATTTGTCCTGCCTACAAGATGTGCTGGTGGTAAAGATGGCACAGAAACAGTGGGAATGACCAACTGATGACTGGCATAGTTGGAGACCCATACCCTGAGAGGGAGCTCCCCACCCACTGTGAGTCAGGACCCAGAAGTGGGATACCCCAGAGACCCAGGATAGAATCTAACATGAATGGCAAAAAAATTCAGTGAAATAACTCCTAGTGATAGTCTCCTATACTCAGATTGGTGCCTAGCCCAACTGTCATCAGAGAGGCTTCACCCAGCAACTGATGGAAACAGATGCAGAAACGCACAGCCAAACATTAGGCAGGACTCTGGAAATCCTGCAGAAGAGCAGGAGGAGGAATTGTAGGACTCAGTAGTGTCAAGGGCACAAAAAGAAAACCCACAGAACCAACTAACCTGGGGTTATAAGGGCTCAAAGTGAATGAACCCACAACCAGGGAGCCTGCATGGGACTGACCTAGGTCTTTTGCATAAAGTTATAGTTGTGTAACTTGGTCTTCACATAGGAGCCTTAGCAGTGAGAGCAGAGTGTCTGACTCTGACTTTGTTGCATGATTTGGGGACCCATTCCTCCTGCCAGATTGTGCAACCTTAGTGGAACTGTGAGAGAGGCTTCAGAGGGAAAAAATCAGAGGGCTTTTTACCTCAGGTGCATTTTGTTTCTGAGAATGTTTTTGCATGTGATATCATGTCTCCTGCGACAAACACTGACATTCAATTTATAAGACATGTTTATTCTGCTTCTGGGTGTCAGAAGATAGCAATAGAAACCAATCTGATTAGTGTGCTCTGAATCTGGATATGACCTTTCCACCTGGCTTTCGTGCTTTCCCAGATACAATCTATAATACATGTCATGCAATTGTGTTTCAATTGGTCTGACGTGAGAAAGTTCTGGGAAAGGAATGCTCTTAGCATTTAGTCTGTGCTTATTGACGTTTATGTACAGGTTTTCCTGATCATGTATTGCTGGTCTTGTTTTTCTGAACTCAAACAACCTTCTTTGGGTCATTACTTTCTTCATTACATTCGAGTATGAAAGTACATTAAAACTAAAGTAAGGCTTTCTACAGCATTAGACTGTAGTTGGCCCCATTCTTTCAGGTCCTAGAATCCCAGGTCTCAAAGTCAAAGCTACATAGGTCAACAAAAGTTGACAGTCTGTCATTTGAACAGTTGTGCAGTCATGGCTGTGATTTTTTCATGGAAAAATGCAGATTAAAATCAGCCAAGGACACTTATGGCTGTTGGGGTATGCGGAGTCACATTTCTTTGGGGATGTAGTTGCTGCTGTTTTCCATGCACCAATGGATGTACCCACACCAATAATTGTACTCAGTGGATTTTATTTTTAAAGAGGACATGAAAATGGGAGATGATGTATTGAAGAGGATCCAGGGGACATGGGATGGGGAGATTGGAAATGGTTATGAACAAGATGTACTATACCCATGTATGAAATTTTCAAAAAATTAATTATATATATTTTAAAAATAGGATGAAAATTAAAACAGGAGAAAAAATACACAAATAGAATCAGCCAAGGGAATAAATAAATAGGAAAAGTTCCAAGTATGGAATTGTTGGTGTATATGAACAGCATTCCTTTACTATGTGTGACCACATGCACACAGGGAAAGCTCATTTGAATCCTTGTGGGGGCTCCATCATAGGAAGAACAGAATTGGGTCTGATAGGCTGTTCAGGTGACAGATACGAGTTTCTAGTCCCCAGGTGGTCATGCTGATATGAGAAGATCCCAAAGCTCTTATTACAAACCAGTTTGTTATTGTCTGATTTGTTCAGGACCAGTGAAGATGGAGACAGTAAGATACAAGTAATAGAAGATACCTATACATTATGTGACTCTGTCTGATGAATTGTGGGACCTGACACCAATTCAGAGAATCTTATGAGCATAAAATTGGTGTTGGGGTGAGGCAAAGTTATGTGGACACTATTCACTAACTTTATATTTGACTTAAATTGTCATATGTATACTTATATGTGTTTTGTTTTATTTACAATGTTAATACCAAGTACTTAGAATAATTTATGCTATATAATAGTCACCAATTATAATGAAAAATGAATAAAATAAGCTGAAAGAAGTGAGAGTCAGAGAAAATCTGTTTATGAAATCTAATGTCAGACGAATTTATCAGAAGAGTTTTGAAATAATGCACAACCAAGTTCCTCTTGTATTCTGAGAAATACAACATGCTTTTCTGTTTTAAAATGAATTACCTCTGTCAAGATCAGCTGTCAGAAGTATTAGGGATTATATAGTATGTGTTTAAATCATTTGATTTTTGACAGGCACTGTACATCTGTAGTTGGCAAGAGTCACCACCAGATGGTGACACCAACAATGAACCAGTTTTCAATCTAAGTGTATGTTTATAGACAGAAGAGATAAGCTACGCCTAACTTAGTGTTCATTAATATGGGGAAGTTTATAACTTTATCTTACAAGGATAAGTTAAGACATTTAGATATAGTACAAAATATCAAGATACTTCCTGTGTCAAAAGAGGGTTCATACAGGGTTCAAGATTAGAATCACTAAAGAGTAAATAAACTTGAGTAGGTGTATGCAATTACATCTTCCCATTTGTTACAAAGATTTGCAGGTGATATTTATGCTTCTTCATATCTCAATTTGTTTTTTTTTTATCAATTCAATACAGATGACTCAGAATGCTGTGTTTTAACGTATTTTTAAATTTTATGTGTATGGGTGTTTTGAGTGCATGTATTCCTCTGTACCACATGTGCAAGCAATGTCTGAAGAAGCCAAAAAACAAAACAAAGCAAAACAAAACAAACAAACAACAAAAAAAAACAGACAGCATCAGATCCCCTGGAACCTGGTGTGGGTGCTGAGAATCCAAGCCAGGTCTCTGCAAATGCAGCCAATGCTCTTAACTGAGCCATTCTCTATCCCATGTGTCACAAATTTTTAACATAATTCCTATTAGATAATTAACCCTAGTGCTCTTTAATACAGAGAGAGTTTAGAGTGTATCCCTTGTATAACATAAGAACCAAGGGTAGCTAAGTCGAAACATATTTTATTTTTTACTTTTTGGTTCTCCCAGCCTAGGCCTATCCAGAAAAAAAGAAAATGGAAGATAATCAGAAACTGGATATTACTGTCTTCTAATCTCCTAAGTCTTGATTTCCATCATCTCATTAAAGGCTCCATCCTATCAAAAGGACTCATTTACATTCAAATCTTTATTGTGTTCTTTTTAAAAAATTTTTATATCCAGAAATTGTGTTAAAACAACTGTAAACCATTCTCCTTAAGAAAATTAGACATCTAGATTTACCAAAAATTATCTCTTACGAAACATGGTTAGAAAGCTCAGTTTGATCTTGCTTGCTTGCTCTCCTTCTTTGTTTCTTATTCTTTTATTCTGAAAACAGGGTTATGTAGCCCTAGATGGCCTGGAACTTGCTTTGTAGACCAGGCTGGCCTCCAATTCTGCCTCTGGCATTTTAGGATTAAAGGAGTGTGTCATTACACCCAGCTCAGTTTTTCGTTTTTAGGAAGACTTCTTCCTTTGTACACAGGATCTCTTATATACAAGGTTGGCCTCAAACTCTAGGAAATGACCGTGAACTCCTGGCACATACTGGGAAAAAGACTCTACCAACCCAGTTGCGTGCTAAGAAGACAGATTTGCCTAGCTGTCATTGTGCTCAATAGCTCTCGATTTTGGTAAAAACTGTTTTTAAAAGTAATATATATTTGTAATAAAAATTCCTGTAAGTTTAAATTTATATGCTATGCCTTGTTATGGTTTTGCTCTAAAAATATTGATAATGACATTACCTTTTCTTAACTATGAGAGGTGGAAAAAGTTCATTGAAATCGTTTTATTAGAATTTTATGGTTGTTCTGGTATTTATTTATTTATTTATTTTAGGAAGGGACTTACTCGGTAGTCTAGGTGCCTGACTACTCACTGCAGAGTCTGGGCTTGATCAAACTTGCACCTCTCCTCTGGTTTCTCCCAAGTGCTGGAGATTAAGGCATGAGACATCACAACAACCACTTATTTATTTATTTAGAGGTACTCACTTTCAAAGTGTCTTTTCTTTATGACAAATACTCTCTGGAGAACAAAACAATATAAAAGCACAGGTGAAGTAAATTTTAAGACTTTTGATGCAGTATAATCAAATGGAAACCAATATAATTAATCTGTAAATAACATATATTCCTGCCATATGGGTTTACACAATCTAAGAGCACATAAAACAACAATGACTTTGTAAATAAATATTTAGGTAACATATTTAGTATGTATATAGAAAGATTAGAATAAAATAATTGTAAAAGCTCAGTTTTTGAAATACACATTAGTGGCATGCTAATAAGGTGATTTGGAAAAATTAATCTTGTCCTGTATTTCTTTCATGAAATACATGTTGAATTGTCTTTTCTTGTTTGTTTGAGATACTACATTGTCTTTAAGGAAGAAATCTTAAGGTTCTTAATCTAGAAATAATATTTTTTTTATGCTTTAACAATGGCAAAGCAAGTCTTGGGAATCTTTAGCACAGAAACAGACTTCTGTTGTTAGACTCAGGGGTTTTCTACTTCTTTAGCCAAAAGCTTGTTGCCCTAGTGTGCTGTACCTACCTCTCAGGATTTAATGTGACAGGATTTTCTCTCAGTCTCCATTCAAATAAACAGAATAACTGTGGGATGGTGATATGGTTATGACTGGCTATAATTTGGACCCCATAGGTTAATCTCATAAGTCATAGTCACGAGTGGGGTTGAGTAGGAATGTCTTTAGGCCAGGGAAACATATTCTAGAAGGGATTATGAAACACCTTGGTCCCTTTCATTTGCTCTCATAAGATGAGAGATTTTGTTCTGCCCTGTAGCATTCCATCATATGACACCTTGCCACAGCCATAGAAGCAACAGAATGGACAGATCATGAGTGTTGTTGTTCTTACTCTTTGGGGGGCCTGCCACCTAGCTCTTAAATAATCACACAGGGAGACATACTATTACTTAAAAATGTCTGGCCTTAGCTTGCTGGTTTCTAGACAACTTTTCGTAACTTAAATTATCCCATCTATCTTTTGCCTCCGGGCCTTTACCTTTCTATATACCTGTTTGCACTTCTTACTCAGTGACTTGCTGTTTAGCTGGGTGGCTGGCCCCTGATGTACTACTCTCCTTCTTCTTTTCTTGTTCCTCGATCTTCTTTTCCCAGATTGTAGGAAGCCGGTTCCTGCATTATAATGCTGCCTGAAGACACCAAGGTGTAAATTACTTCACAGGTGCCGGGTTATCTCCATTCCTTTGATCTCTGCCTATCCCGTGGCTCATTTTAGCCTGAGGAGCTAAAGCCATTCATAGGGTAATACGTCCCAGGCGGCTGGTCAGCCTTTTATATAGGGATGGTTTTCTTAGTTCAATGTCTCTGCTCAGTCTCTGCTCAGTCTCTGCTCAGTCTCTGCTCAGTCTCTGCTCAGTCTCTGTTCAGTCTAATGCATTAAAGCTTGTCTGCAGAAGGATCCGAGTGTCCTGCGTGTATTTCTTGCTGGCGAGGAATACAGACCGGGCGCGGGACATATGGTGCCGAAACCCGGGAACATATGAACATCTCCAACACCACAGAGACCCCTTGGCTACAAGGCGGATTCAGAACTGCAGGATGGTAAATTCGGAGAGGTATGATTTTTCTGGACTTTGACTTGAGACAATCTTAAAGAAGTCCAGAATTACATATCAAAAACCAAATGTAATGAGAGAAATTCGGAGAGGTATGATTTTTCTGGACTTTGGCTTGGGAATGTTGCTATTGTGGGAGGTTAATATAGAGGCTTCTATGCTTTTACTAGGAGCTATTTTGACTTTTCTCACTGTTGTAGCAATCTTAAAGAAGTCCAGAATTACATATCAGAAACCAAATGTAGTAAGAGATGGGGCGCGCCTAACAATAAAATATAAAAAAAAGGACCTCCCGGGATGTCTAATGACATGGGAATGTATGTAAGAAGAGAAACTACAACGTATAAAAAAAAAGGACCTCCCGGGGTGTCTAGTGACAAGGGAGTGTATACAACAACAAATAAGAAAAAAAGACCTCCTGGAATGTCTACTGACAAGGGAATGTATAAAGCTTTAAATCTTGATAGCTCTAATGACTCTAAAAGCTCAAGAGATAAAGTTTTAAAAGGAACAGCTGAGCTGGATGAGGGAGAGACAGAGAAGGAGGGAGAGAGAATGGGGAATGGCCGGTCACACCCCGGTAAATTTAGGAAAGATGAGGAACCTAGCCTCTGCCCTACAACGAAACTGGAAGCCTTGGAGCTGAGCAGCTCAGACTCTGAGATTTTAGACTCTAACAAGGAAGCAGAGCTAGAGAAAAAAGCAACACGGCCAAAAATGCCAGCGGGTGTGCTTCCATCAGCACCTCCACTATTTGAAACCGACTCCTTCTTACCATCAGAGGAGCGGAGAAAATTACAGATGGCTTTCCCAGTCTTTGATAGGGGAAAAGGCCATGCCTGCTATTCAACACTTCTTAAAGGCCTGGAATGCCTGGGGCTTTAAAGCCTCATTAACATTAACGCTGGGGGCCATACCGAGGCCAAGCGTCTCACCTCAAAAACTAAAAGGCCAAAAGAAAATAGTAAAATGGAAAGATATCTTAACTGATTTTTGGAAAGGCCCGGATCCTATTCTCATAAGATCCAGGGGAGCGATATTATGTTTTCTCACAGGATGAAGAGAATCCCCTGTGGATCCCAAAAAGATTCAACCTAAAGAGCCTCTACAGACCTTCAAAAGTCAAAACTCCACCCTCTACCCCCGGGAGTTGAGAGCCGCTATTGTTATCCAGATTAACTCCTGCCCTTGGCGGAAAAGGGGTGGAGGTGTTTGTTCGATGCAGCCGTTTGCAGATTGCTGTTATTTTTGGCTGGTCTGTGAGAAAAGGGATGGATATAATTGTTTAATGCAGCCGCCTACAAATTGCTGTTACTTCTTTGACTGGCATGTAAGCTCCAGGGCTCAAACCAAGAGATCCGCCCAAGCGCTTATATTTTTGGCTACTAGCAATAGGCCGCCGGCCAGACAGCTCTTACACACCCGGAGCCTAGGCTCACTGCACAGGGTAGAGTGTCTGGTTTGTGCAGCCCCAAAGAGGGATGCTGAGCATAGGCATCGCACAGAGTTGCCTATTATACAGGCTTCTCTGGGAGGTACGTTGACCTGCATAAGGGTTACCTGCCCCAGTCCCCCTTTCCCAGAAAAACGGCAGAGGACAGGTCGGGAGTACTTCGGGTCAAGCTGACAGCCTGATGGTGACTCTCGTACACAGTCTTAATGTTTGATTTTGGGAAGGTCAACCCCTGCCTCTATCCCTCAACATATGGGTGACCTATTTGCTTGTAATAATATAAAGCCTTTTCATTAATTAATAAAAAAAGGGTGATATGTAGGAAGCCGGTTCCTGCATTATAATGCTGCCTGAAGACACCAAGGTGTAAATTACTTCACAGGCGCCGGGTTATCTCCATTCCTTTGATCTCTGCCTATCCCGTGGCTCATTTTAGCCTGAGGAGCTAAAGCCATTCATAGGGTAATACGTCCCAGGCGGCTGGTCAGCCTTTTATATAGGGATGGTTTTCTTAGTTCAATGTCTCTGCTCAGTCTCTGCTCAGTCTCTGCTCAGTCTCTGCTCAGTCTCTGCTCAGTCTCTGTTCAGTCTAATGCATTAAAGCTTGTCTGCAGAAGGATCCGAGTGTCCTGCGTGTATTTCTTGCTGGCGAGGAATACAGACCGGGCGCGGGACACCAGATTTCTCCTATTTATTCTCTCTGCCTGCTAGCCCTGCACCTATCCTTTCTCCTGCCTAGCTATTGACCATTCAGCTCTTTATTAGACCAATCAGGTGTTTTAGACAGCCAAAGTAATGGTTTCACAAAGTTAAACAAATACAACATGAAAGACTACAACACATCTTTGCATCATCAGTCAAATGTTTCACAGCATAAACAAATGTTGCACATCTTCAACTAATGTTACATAACACATGAGATCAAATAAAGCATATTCCAGGTATTTGTTGGAGGGAGAGACACCTAACAACAAGCTTTTTCCAGAGATGGTTGAGTTAAAGATTACTTCAAATGACACTTTTAATATACAGAATATTCAAGAGTGACCTTGACACACTGAAAAGGGAAAGAAACACCTCTGATATATTCAAGAGAGGCAAACAGGACCACTCACTAAACTACTCATATTTTTATAACAACATATGAAATAACAATAGACTAGGGCTACACTTGTTTCTAAATTTCTATGTTAGAAGCTAATTTGCCTTATTACACAGGAACAAACTTCCTAGACCACTAAAAGGGTAAAGCAGTAAGTGAAGGAAGCATATTCCAGACACATGTAGGCAAATATGTATTCAAATACAACTCGGAGTTTTGGTGCATTGTTTTTCATTTCCACAAAATTTCTTTTCCCTCTTGCAGTAAAAGCAGCATGGATGCAGAAACCCATGCATGAGAAAAACATATTCTTTTCATAAATAGGCAGAATATTAGCAAACAAGGTCAAGAATCGGTGTAGAAAGGCAGACACAACGTTGTTCAATTTCCACAGTGTATGATCTTTAAGTAGTATATGAAATGCACTTTATGTATGTACTGTAGTAAGTCACTCCCGAAAAATAATAGCAGGAAACCTTATGCAAGCTTATGATTAGAAGGGAGTGGGAAATGAGTCTCAGCACTAGGACAACTTTAGCAGTCTGAGGTTGCAGAACTCTTCCAGCCCTGTTTGACCCGGAACTCCCTAATTACCTTCACTTTGAGCCTCCCTTTTCCTGTAGGCTTTGTTTAACAGTTGGATCTCTTCCTGGTAGCCTTCCCGATCTTGATGCTGCCGCTTACTGTTCTGTCTGTGTGCCTCCACAGTGTCTGGGATGGAGATATTGATATCACCGTCAGGATCACTTGTAGGTAAGAACAGGGAGTATGAGGCAGTTTCTCCTAAATCACAGGAGACGAATCTGTTTTCCTTCCGCGAGTAGCGCAAGGAAGGAGACCTGACTTTCGTGGAGGACTGGCTGATGTTGCTGATGATTGACACAGTATCCAAAGCCTCATCGTTGTCACAAATTTCAAGAACCTCCAAGTGTATTTTCACACTGGTGTCCGCAAACGTGGAAGGAGACTCCTCTGAGTTCGGTTCATGGCCAACACTTTTCGATCGATAGACTTCTATTTTCTTAGAGGCAGGGGTTATCTTTTGCCCTTCTGCACTGACCTCATAAGTAGAAAGAGAGAGGGTTTTCCCGGTAGGTGCTTGGAGAGACACTGTCCCCTGGAATGCACATAAGGGAATAGCCAGCCCACTGGAACGCTGGGGACAGAAACAAAATGGTTATATTATTGAAATCGACACATATAAGTTCATTTTATGCAACAGAATGGTAAGTTTTCTACTTCTGATTCATTTCCCTGGAAACTATTTACAGATAATGAGATTTTGCTTCTGTCGCTGAGTTTCTCTGAGGTCAAATATACCTGAAGGAGTGCAGTCACTTAAGAGAAGGCAAGAGTTATTTCCAGAGTTGAAAGAGAAATGAGTGTACATAGGAAGCAATACAATGCATGTTCCTTTCCAAGGGTAGGATTTGGACACAAATTAAATGCATATTTGCAATGTGGAATTGCTTTTATGTTTCTGCTGCATATTCAGTTACATTTCAAAGCAAACATAGATGGTAGGAAATGGAGATTGTGTTATCAGCATGCAGAGTTTCTTCTCATTAGTGTACCTAACAGAGAAAATGGTGATTGCAAAGCTATGATGCAAATTAAGTACAGGGGATATTTCAGCTGTTAGTTCCTAAGAGGAACCAATTGTCACCAATGAGTTTGCTTTTCCACCGAGAAGACAGTCATTAAGATAAACCCAATTATAGAGAACCCCATGGCTCTGGAAATACCTTCCCCAAAGTTTAGACCTCTTTCTATAAAGAGGCATTGAGAAATAAAAAAAGAAAACTGATCCTCATGAAGGTCTATAATCTCACTCACTCTGTAGACCAGCTGACCTTGAACTCACATTGATCCACCTGCCTCTGCACTTTCATACTTTCAGCTGACCCCTTTTCTGCTTCCATGTTTGTGTTGGAAGGACATGGTAATATATAAATACTCAGAGCTCTCCACAACAGATCATATCAGCATTATCTGGGGGCTTGTAGGAGATGGCAGATTTCTAAGCTCTACCCTGTAGTTAACCAAGGAGAAAGTCACTTAATAAGACCCATATTGACTCTACTGTATGGTAAAGTTTGAAATACATTGCTCTAATTAAAACATGTTATAGTCCATAAAAATAAGGGGAGGAGCCAGGAGGTGGTGGCCCATGCCTTTAATCCCAGTACTCGTTTGGAGGTGGAGAAGTGAGGTGGGGGTTTTGTATGTGTTTTCAATTGATTTTTGGGAGGGAAGGTTTTCTTTTCAGAGATGCTGCAGCAGTGAGAAAAGAATATGGAAGGACTGGGAGGTGAACAGGATAGGGGTACATGATATTCCCAAAGGATCAATAAACAATTATGTTTAAAATAATAAGTAAATAAAAAAAATTTAAAGTTCATCCTAAAATCTTCCTATCCTGAAAAAACTTTTTTTTTAAAATCAAAAACAGAGATTTATGTGTTTTTACAAAAAATTGGCTAAAGCATTTTTCAGTCTGAAAATCCTGACTGTCAGGGATGGGGAGATAGTTCAGTGGTCAAGTTTGTTTTGTAAGCATGAGGAATTGACTTCTGACACCCGGTGTTCAAGTAAAAAGCCTTCGTGGTGACATGCATCTATAACCTCAGCATTGGGGGGACAGAGACAAGGGGATTTCTTTGGCTCACTGGAATCTAACCAAAATAGTGAGCTCAAGTGAAGGACCCTGTCTCAAGCAGTTAGCATGGAGAGCAACTGAGGAAGACATCTCACGGCCTCCACACCCACCTGCATGCATGAGTGTACCCCTCACATGTACAAGCACACACACACATACATTCTAAATGTTGTCTCACAATGTGAGTTGTAACCATAACTTCCTGTCTTCTTTCTGCATTCTAAGAAGTAGTTCATCTGAAAGCTGAATTCCCTTAAATTATGATTTATTATAATTATTATAAGAAAAATGACCTCCCTAAATTCTTCAATAAATCATTACTAAGGTTATTTTATTTGACATTTGACATTTTTACCATCAAAATGCTGTGATGATACTAGCGTAAAACAACAAAAAAGTCATGAGAAAACTGAGTTATTAAACAGATCAAGTTGATATAAGCATGCTTATATAAAGAGACATTTAATTGTATCTTCATATGCAACAATGTTACCACTGATAGTAGGTCATATGAAGCAGATGAGAGAACAATGGCTGAGCACATAAAGGCATTAGCCATGCAAGCCTAGTGACCTGTGTTTGATCCCTGGAATCTACATAGTGGATAGAGAAAACATACACCTCCTGTAAATCATCCTCTAACCTTCATACAGAAGCCATGCTGTAAGCACATGCCACTCAATGTCCACAAACAATACTTAAATGTTAAGAGGTTAAGAACGCTTGCTGCTCTTGAAGAGGATCCAGGTTTAGCTCCCAGCACATGGAGGTCCAAAAATAACTGTAACTACAGTTCCAGGGGTTCAGATTCTCTCTTCTGGCCTCCATGGGCACCAGGGATACAAGTGGTATATATGCATACATGCATGAAAACACTCATACATACAAAATAAAAACAAATCTTCAAAAATGTTTAAATTGAATGAGGTCGGGAGCCTTTCTTTCTTTTATTTTCCTCCATTTTTAAATTTAAATTAGAAACAAGATTGTTTTACATGTCAATCCCACTTCCCAATCCCTCCCCTCCTCCTCTCCACCCTTGCCCCCCCCACAACTAACACCCTACCTATCCCATACCCTTTCTGCTCCCCAGATAGGGTGAGGCCCTCCATAGGGGGGGGTGTTTCAGAGTCTGTCATATCCTTTGGGATAGGGCCTAACTCCACTCCCATGTGTCTAGGGTCAGGGTGTATTCCTCTATGTGGAATGGGCTCCTAAAGTCCATTTCTATGCTAGGTATAAGTACTGATCTACTACAAGAGGCCCCATAGATTTCTGAGGTCTCCTTTCTGACACCCATATTCATGGGGTCTGGATTAGTCCCATGCTGGTTTCCCAGCTATCAGTCTGGGGACCAAGAGTTCCCCCTGTTCAGGTCAGCTGTTTCTGTGGATTTCACCAGCCTGGTCTGGACCCCTTTGCACATCACTCCTCCTTCTCTGCAACTGGATTCCAGTTCAGTTCAGTGTTTAGCTGTGGGTGTCTGCTTCTACTTCCATCAGCAGCTGGATGAAGACTCTAGGATGGCATATAAGTAAGTCATCAATCTCATTATCAGGGGAGGACATTTAAGGTAGCTTTTCCACTGTTGCTTAGATTGTTAGTTGGTGTCATCCTTGTAGGTCTCCAGACATTTTCCTAGTTCCTGATTTCTCTTTAAACCTATAATGGCTCCCTCTATTATGGTATTTCTTTTCTTGCTCTCCTCTATTCTTTTCCCAACTCAACCTTCCTACTCCCTCATGTCCTCCTCATCCCTCCTCTTCTCCCCTTCTCATCTCCTAGCTCCCTCTCCCCTACTCTCATGCTCTCAATTTGCTCAGGAGATCTTCTCCCTTTCCTCTTCTCCAGGGAACCATGACTGTCTCTCTTAGAGTCCTCCTTGTTTCCTAGCTTTTCTGGCATTGTGGATTGTAGTCTGGTAATACTTTGCTCTATGTCTAAAATCCATATATAAGTGAGTACATACCATATTTGTCTTTTTGTGACTGGGTTACCCAGGAGCCTTTCTTTATTGCACTGTCAGAAAGAAATACTGTAGATGTCTATAGCTTTCCACAGGAACCTTACCACCATATGAACGTTCATTATTGAGTTAGTGGAGGATAGCTAATTCAAACTGACATTTGAGAATTACATGTTACCAGAGTCTAGCTGAATATGAAGACTGATTTTTCTGAAACATCACACAAAGTACTGGGTTATTAAAATAATTTTTAAACATTTCCATTTTAATGGATAGTCTACATTTCAGAGCTACAGGAGCAAAAACAGAGATAGGGACAAAATTCAGTCTGAGTAATGGGCAAAGAATTTTTACATGGAGGTCCAGGGTATGGACCATAAGCAGAAAGGGTATGGGATAGGTAGGGTGTTAGTTGTGGGGGGGGGGCAAGGGTGGAGAGGAGGAGGGGAGGGATTGGGAACTGGGATTGACATGTAAAACAGGATTTCTTTAAGTAAAAGATGCACATGTGGACAGAAACACACACACGACAAGATGCTCAGCATCACTCATACAGGAACACAAACTAAACCTCCAATGAGATTCCATTGGGGTGCTACTATGAAAATACAGAAGAACACATTATTGAGGAGGATGCATTGAAAGTGGAAACCTCTTGTTTGTGGGAACGTAAAATAATGCAGGTGCCCTGGAAAACAGAATAGTTTCTCCAAAAGTAAAAAAGCTAGAGTTATCTAAATATATACATATTGCTGAGTATGTGATATATACTAAGTATATATCTAAGTATATACTAAGTATATACATATTGCTGAGCAGTGATCATTTATACATAACTAAAGTGGTATATTTTACATGTATTTTATAGATATAGTCAGGCTTACTTTGGCAGCATACATTCTTGCCCATGCCTCCCTTGGGCTAGGTTTACAGGTATCAGCCAACTTCTAGTTTACTATACTTTATTTGTACATCTTTAAGTAGAATCCATAAAAATGCAGCATCATTTATAGAATTATTTGTCCCCTTTAAACAAGACTTATGTGTTGTGTATGTTAAAGAAAACTGTTCTAGGCTAAAGGAAATCAACTCTTGAACAAAGAACTATGACACTAAAAGAGATTCAAGAGAGGAACTGACAGACTCAGTAAAATTACAAGAATTTTCTACTGCTATGGACAGAACAGGGAACATGGACTCACTGAGTCACTACTGTGAGTGAAGGGCAGGTTGGCTGGTCTCCAACAGTGGAATAAAGATGCACTCATGCTTTAAGAGCCCACAAACTACAGAGCTGCTTGATTTTCTAAGCAAGAGCCGTCTATGTGATGATGCAATGTTTGACTCAGGGCTGTCATGGGAAAAGGACACTTAGTCTAGGCTGATGCAAGGCAAAGAGAGACCTGAGAACCTGCCCATAGCAGGGCTACATCTTCAAAGATGGTGGAAATCTCTGGCATCCATGATATCCAGCCCTGCTCTAAAGGTCCTAGCTGGCTGGCCATCCAGAAAAAGAAATAAGAAGCATAAGCACCAAGTAGGAAGAAACAATGACAAACAACTGATGGATGCAGTGTTTCCTACCTAGACATTCTAGAGAAAAAAATCTGAGAGAAGTAATGACAGATTCCAGAAAGGTGGATGAATTCTAAGTAAAACTAAGAAACTGGTAGCTGCTGCCAATCAAAATGTGTCTTTAAAAGCTCCCATTTCAGTCTGAAGAAATGGTTCAGTGGTTAAGAGCACTTGCTGCCCCATTACACGAAAGAGGGCTTAGGCCCTCTCCCAAGTAATGTGAAGGACTTTGATTGTCCTCTGTGGAGGGCTGCACTATCCTTGGCTAGGGGGTGGGGGTGGGCTAAGGGTGTCAGTGGGGGGCATGGGAGGATGAGAGGGCGAGGGAATGGGGGGATTAATATGTAAAATAAGATCATTTCTAAAATAATAATAATAATAATAATAATAATAATAATAATAATAATAATAAATAGCACTTGCTGCTCTTACATAGGACCCAGGTTTAGTTCCCAACATCTGCATAGTGGCTCACAACTCTTCCTAACTCTGGTCCCAGTGAATCTGATCTGATGCCATCTTCTGGAATGCATGGATGGACAACAGGCATCCATGCAGAGCAGAGACATATATCAAGCAAAACATTCAGACACACAGATCTTTAAAAGCAGCCTTTAAAATAAAGAAGGCATGATGTCAAACAACAGCTCTATTGTGAAACCTGACAAGGCAATGCTGCTGTAATAAAAAACAGCAAAGACAAACAGAAGACAAGAGAGTTCATATTTTCTTTAGGGAAGATGTATTACAAATCTGATCATTTTCTTATATTTATTGATTTAATATATTTTTAATAAAATTCTCCTTTGTAATGTGAAAATTTTACAAGCTTGTGAATAAGCAAGAAAATATGGAAACATGCTAGTGTAGTAAATATCTAAACATTAAAGCTACAGTAATTCATCCTATGTGTTAATGGACAGTCAAGAAACCAGGTATGATGAAGATGTCATTTCAAAATAAGTGGGGTAGCTGGACCTGATGACAGAGACCTGTCATCTCAGCACTCAGAAGGTAGAGGAAGGAAGATCGTGACTGTGAAACCAGTGTGGGTAACAAAGCAAGACCCTGGCTCAAAACAGCTACAGAATAGCAAGAGCAATAACAAAATGTGGGGTAACTGCATCTTAAAAGAAAAATAGTGTTATTGCCCAGTATATATTTTTGCATTTTGACTGTGTTGTGTCAGTTATAAGTACATGGGAAGATCCTCTCAGCATTTTCTTTGCTAAAACTAAAATGTATGGACTTAATTAGACATCAACTTTATTGCATGATCAGAATAATCCCTTTAAATATCCTGAGACTACTCATTTCATAGTCTGTGCTTTCTTTCCATTTTAAAGTCAACGACTTAGCATTTGCCTGGGTATAATGATAGCCCATTACTGCAGCATACTCGGGAGTGTGGGTGGCTGGGAGATTTTTTTTTTTTAAATGAAAAGCGTTTCTGAACCTCACAAATACTTCAGGAGAAGAGAGCCTGCCACAGTAAACACATTAGCACAAATAATCTGTGATAATTGATTCAAACTTGATGACCTTGGATATACCGAATGCCTTTTATTTTTTTCACAGTAAGCTGCTAGGTGAATTTGGGGTGAAATTATAATATAAAAAGAGTCTCTGGTGATGATTATCCTAACAAGGCTTTCTGTTGCTTGTGTGAATTATTCAGTTTAAGCAAGGCATATTACAGCAGCAAGGATCCTCACTTTACCCAAGGCCACATTTGGCCATGGGCTCTCTGCTTTGGAAGCTGGAATGTACCATTGATTCCTGAATATTCCAAGTGATTGGCAAGTTTAGTATTTAAAAAATTCCCATTTGATTACCTTTCAGTGACTTTTGGCTCTTAAAAGTATATACATTGAGGAGCATACATAAGTTGAGCAAGACTTAGAGCAGTTTGGGGAAGATGGAATAGACATACCAGGAAGACAACAAAAACCAAATTAAAAAGAAACGTTTGAGAAAACTAAAAATTTGCTTTTGGGTAATTCACTCATTATAAAGGTTACATAGTTTCATATATTTAGCTCCTCAGATCATTTGTCCCACCATGTCCTCTTTGTGTGATTAGTGAACCAAAGTATAATGACACACAAGAAATGATCAAAACAAGAAAAATTTGGGAAAGAAAATAAAGACCTTTAATAAAAGACTTTCACATGAAAAGATGTGCGGCAAATCTACCCTCCCAGACCTCCAGCCTGTGCCTCATGCCTTTTCTTTTTCTTTTAATTTGGTGTGTGTGTGTGTGTGTGTGTGTGAGAGAGAGAGAGAGAGAGAGAGAGAGAGAGAGAGAGAGAGAGAGAGAGAGAGGCAGGTTCATTTGCCTATGTAGGCACAGGTGGAGGCCAGCAGTAGATCTCACTTTAACTTCTTTTTTTGGACAGGATTGAAGCCTCACTATTTTGGCTACATTGGCTGGCCACAGCAATCATGCCCCCAAAGCACTGGGGATTACAGGTTCCATTGCGTACAGCTTTTTGTGTGGGTTCTGTCTCTCCATACTAAGGTTTCAGGCTTGCACAGAAAGCATGTTAGCCACTGTCTCCTCATCCCAGGCCTTTTTACTGGTGAAAGTCTAACCATGAAGACTGATGTTCACTATTTCAAATACTGATTCTGTTCAATATGAGCCATACTTCCTGGTAGGTATTTTCACTTTCACACTTAATATTCATGCTAATCTGATAAAATGAAGGCCCTAATTATCCAAAGTTTATAGATGATGTAATTGAGTTGAGGGAGGTAGCACAAGTAAGTGCAAATCACAATCAAATCCAAGTCCCAGATCACCCATCTCATGCCCTTTGTTCTGCTACTCCAAGGCAGAGTGGAACATGTTACTCTGCCTACATGTCACTCTGTCCATTTCCCTGTAATCCTGAGGTAAACATGGTTAACATTTCACTCTCCTAATCTGGGCATAATCTACAGTATTCTAGGGAAACATGGAGGAAGAAAGGATTTCTTCATGTTAGGAACTAAAAGAGTATTTAGAGAAGCAGCTTTAACACAAAGGTTTTTAAATGGGCCTTACATGGATTATTTTAATCGGGATAAAATAGAGACAATGTGTTCTAGGGATGTAGCAAACAAGTGGGGTCACGAGGAGAGGAAACAGAGCTGACAGAGTTTACATTCAGGGCTAGTAGCCCTTAACACTAAGATAGACTTCTTAGTTTTGTGCCCCATAGGCAAAGAGGACATTCTGATTTTTATTTCTACAACCCTGAAGGAGAAGAGAATGAAGATATGTGGAATGTCTACTGTGCAGACACAGTTCCTGGCTCTTTACAAGTGAAATTTAATTTAGGATAACCATGAAGATAGTGAAATTAACATTTTACATACAAATGTCAAGGTCTACAGAGCACAATCCACTTACCCAGGTTACATAGAAAGGTGGTGTTGAACTCTAAACTCAGCTCAGATTCTAGATCCTTGTGGTGATATATTATTTGTGATTTAATAAAGATTGCCTGAAGTACCAGAAAGCAAAGCCAGCAATACTAGTTAGCTGTAGAAGCTAGGCAGTGGTGGCACACATCTTTAAATCCAGGAATCAGGAGACAGGCCGAAGGATCTCTCTGAGTTCAAGGCCACCACAGCCTACACAAGAGTAAAGAGCAACAGAGCTCACACCTTTGATCCCACCACTTGGGATCACTTTAATCCTAGCACCAGGGAGGTGGAGACAGGAGTGATATGGCTGAGCAGAAAAAAGGAATATAAGGAGGAGGAGACAGGAACTTGGAGTTTTTGCTTCTGAGGATTTGTTGAGACAGTATTGGCATTTCAGCTTGGTAGAGTTAAGATCTACTGGTTTGGCTGCTTTGCTTCCCTGGTCTTTGCGGTGAAGCGTGAACCCTAATATATGTCCCTGAGTTTTTATTTTTATGCTACAGATTCTCTTAACTTTACTACTCAGGTCTAGAAAGGAAACTGTATCTGTAATCCTCATTTCTCTGGGCATTAGGCTTGTCATTTGAAAACATGAACATTACACAAATTAGTTCACAGGGAATGATGGGTAGAATGCTTCACATATAGGAAGTGTCACATATATGCTAGCTGTTTGGTGACATGGAAAGAGTAGAGTCCATAATGTTTTTGAGGTTTCTGTCCTCTGTGCCCCTTATCAAGATTTGAGAAATACAGATTAGGAAGATGTAGATAGTTCAATGGTTCTTCTACATTTTATCTCTATATGAGACTATTCCTTCACAGTATTCTGTGTGGAAGAACTAAAAAAGCCAGTTAGACAGCCAGAGAGTGACAAGTGGATTAAAAGTAATTACATTATGCAATGTTTTTAAGAAACTTCAACTATAATGGGATGAGGCTGAAACGGATAGATGAAAATATACACACCATGCAAAAAAAGTAAAGAAAAAAAAGAATAGCTATATTAATAGTGAAAAATACAGGCTTTGGGGTCTAGAGAGTAGTTCCATGGTTAAGAATGCTTACTGCTTTTCTAGAGGATCTACAGTCAGTTCCTAGCACCTACGTGGTAGCTGATAACTATCTGTAACTCTAGTTTTAGTATATATAATGTCCTCTTCTGGCCTCAAAAAGCTCTTGTACTCATGTGATACACATACACTCATGTAGGAACACACAGGAATCTTCACTGGAAAAGAAAATATAGACTTTGGAGTGAAGAAAACTTCCAGCAACAGGAACGATTATTACATGGTGATGAAAGGATCAATCCACCAAGAAAAAAACAGCAATTCTAGAATGTACACAGCAAACCACAGAGCAGTGCAATACATGAAGCAAGACTGATACCACTGAGAGGAAAAATTCTCCACACAGCCGGAGATGTCCACATTGTATCAATAGCTGAGAACTAAGCAGGAAATCATCAAGAATAAGAAAACACATCATCGATCAATGGGATCTAATCAATCTGTAGAAGATTTTAAGAAAATTCCACCCATCCACAGCAGAATACTATTTTCTTCAAATGTTAGTGAAATATGCACAAAAATAACCCATATCTAGGCCATAGAACAATGTAGTGATACATTTTTTATGAAAATCTTTTTGAACCCCCATTCCAAGACAACTCTTGGCAGATTAATAATGTCCCTTAAATTCTTTTAAGACTATGATGTATGTAACTGGCTCTCCTATTGTGTACTCAGTCTGTTTAAATTTAACCTGCCTTTAAGAGAACAATGTAACCAATACAAATTGCCTTGGATTTCCCAAACAACCAAGATTTTAAACCTAAGATAAATTCACAGCTTTTATCTTAAATTCTGAACCCTTCCTTTAACCTGGCCCAGATTAATGTATGTGTGTGCTGTGGTAATCAGCTGTAACAGCCCTAAGGTTAACATGGCAACTTTAAAGCAAATATCCTCCATAAGTGTTGAAAACAACATAGATTTAGCTTAATAACATCTACTTACAGAAGGACTTATTCTGAGTCAGATGGGATCAGCCAAGGTTCTTCCATTGAAAACTCGGCTAAGGTTTTCAGTAAAGAATCTTCATCCCATTCTGTGCTATGTTTTCCGTGCTGTTCAATAGATACAGGGCAAAGTCCTTTTCATGGACAGACACAGGGATAAGCACAGATTCGGGCATGGACATTCAGAGACAGCCACGACAAGGACAGGGAAGACTCACACAACAAAGAATTCACACACAGGTCAGTAACCATGAACTATAGACTGATGGAGGGCATAGGTAGATTAGAGAATTCATGCATGGGCTCACTCTTCGTCAAATCAATCCAAGAGGAAGTGCCTTTGTTTTCATTTCTTAATGTAATAAGGATGCATTTTAGTATTCTCTGAGGTTACCTTTAATTGGTTAAGTGACTCATAAGAAACTGAAATGCATTAAAAGGGAATAAAATTATACAGAGTATTTTTTCTCTCTGTGGAATCAGGCTATCCAAAATACAATAAAAACATTTCCAAACTCTTAGAAACTAAGCAAACACTATTAAGTTGTCCATAACTCAAAGAAGAAATGTTGGGGGAAATAAAAGCACATTAAGCTGAATTAAAATAAATGCATCATATCAAAATCTGTGCACTGAGAGAGGAACTGAAAGCACTAAATCTATGTCTTAGGAGACAGAAGCAGTCTCAAGTCTAAGCATTCACCAAGATTTATTTTTAGAAAAGCAAAACCAAAGAAGCCAAAGCAATAATGAAGGAGAAAAATAAGATAATAGAAATCATGTAAATAAAAGCAACAGAGGAATTCAGTGCAAAAAGGTTGATTTTTAACAGATCCATAACATTGACAAACCTCTAGGAGCACAGCCAAAGGAAAGGGAGAAGATACAGATGACCTGCATCAGAAAGGAACAGGTGATAACCACAGGTGCCAGGGGGATGGTGAGGCATGCTACACAAATCATACACTTGAATTCAACAACTTTCATGAAGCATACTGATTCCCTGAAACTACCAAAGTGAATCTAAAATTAAACAGGGATTGAAGTCCACTGAAATTACCAAGGCATTTGAAACCATAATTTGAAATGCCAAAGGAGAAATACCCTAAGGCTTAGATAGTTTCACCAGAGAAATCTACCAACTTAGAGTTGAACTAATAAAAACCCACTTTCTTGCAGGAACTAGAAGAGTAAGGAATACTTCATTTCAAAGATTTGATTTTGCTCTACTACAAAAACTATATTGATAGTGTCAGGAAGCCTTACAGATTTATATCACTCATAAATACAGATGCACAAATATTGAACAAATATTAACAAGTAGAATTCTGTAGTAAAGTTTACTACAGAAATGTTAGGCTGGTTCAGAAACCAAAAACTGATTAATGTGATCCACTCCAGTAAAGACAGAAAAATTCCGTGATTGTGCTGACTAGGTTTATGTCAACTTGACACAAGCTAAAGTCATCTGAGAAGAGGGAGCCTCTGTTAAGAAAATGCCTCCATAAGAACAGGCTGCTGCATTCATACAACAAGGACATCTGTACAATGATGTTCATTTATGATTAAACAATATGAAAGGAGAGATGAAAGAAACTCTCCTCACTTTGATAGAATCAGAGCTGTGTAGCTCACTGCATTTGATGGAGAAAGACACTTTTCTTCCAAAAGCTGTTCTGTTATGTTTAGCACAGTTTTATCATAGCTTAAAGTGAAGAAAGGGAAATAAAAATGATATAATCAGAAAGGAAGACATAAATCCCCAGGGATCATAAAAAATTCAAGAATAAGCATAGATCTCAATAAAATTGTAAGATACATGATAAATGTCTAAGATCATTGGTGTTTTTCTTTATACTAACAACGGATATGCTCCCAGAAAAAAAAATGAAAATGCACTAGCATATGCAATTGCTCATAAAGTTAAATATTAAGATGTAAATCTTATATATACTAAACTTCTAAATGGGCAGTAGACAAGATACTCAAAGAAACCAAATGTCATTGGATCTCGTAGAGCACATGTGTGCACATAATACATACATACATGTATACATACATATAAAACATTTACATGTGTAAATAAAATAAAAAAAATCATTTTTAAAGAAAAGAAACACTTATTGAACACTGAGTAGCAGTAAAAGAACACATGGAATCCTGCATATAGGGGTTACATAAATATGTGTATATGTTTACTACATATTTGTGCTTATGTGATAGTGTATATAACTAATTTGTAATTTCCTTCTCCTGATAGTACAATACTATATTACTCATTATTTTTAAAATTTAGATAATTTTAATTTATAAAGCAAAATATGTTTATTCATTAATGATGATGCAATTTAGAATTATAGCATACAGTAAAATCCAAGTTTTTAAATTGCTGAAAGGCTCATCTTTGAGATTCATGGACAATGCATCAGATTGTTAGAAGTATGCTTAAAATACCATAATTTTGAAGACTCTGAAAACACATGAGACTCCTGATCTGTCATTCTTGAATCTTGAAGAGTAACATTAAATAATAATTTGAGGAGTAGGAATATGCAGCAAGCATTCCTTTGGTTAAAGCACATTAAGGATTACTTCTACTTCCATGTGGCTGTATCATTAAGAGTCTTCATCTCTATGGTTAAAAAAAGATTCATCTCTAGAGTCTATATGAATCGATATGGTTCATCTGTAGAGTCTACATGTGTTACCTAAATGAATGAAGCCTTTTCTCTTTTCTTTTTGCTAAATTAACCTGGCAACATAGAGAGAACTTCTTGGCACTTTATTATCTACGAGACCCATTTCATAAGGCTGACACTGATTGATGGCATATAAAAGGCACAGTGTTCTGATGGTTTGCACTCTGCTTAAATGAAACAGAAATCATCCTTAATTCCATATTTCCCTTCCTTGTTTGCTTCCAGAATACAGTTGGTCAAGAGAAGAATTTGCATGACATGTCAAAAGTGAACACAAAATAGAGTTCATAATGCCATGGATATCTTTTTTTTGTGGGTAGTTAGGGACAGACCAAAGAATATGCATGGTAGAGTCTGTAATGTTATTCTTCTCCACAAACAGCTTACTTCCAGAGCACTGGTCTTCATGTTCAAGTGTGGCCTCAGCTCTATGTATAAAGTTTAGCTAAAGAGGTTATTATTATTCAGATGTATTATCTTTCTTTTCTTTATATTTTTTAGATTTATTTATTTTATGCATATGAATGTTTTGCCTACATATAAGTTGTGGGGGACCGAATTTTGGGTCCCAGGTTCTGGCCACTATAAACAGTGGTGGCACCAGGAAACTCCGGCCCACTATTGTATTGTTAATGTCAGCAGGGATACTTTTGTTTACCATGGCCTCAGGATAATATGCCCCCTTATTTGCATATCTATGCACCTAAGCATCTGTATAGGCCTGGACCTGGGCAGGGAGATGAGGACAGAAGGTTAGGAGCTAAGCGGGCAAGTGGCGAGAGGAGAGAGGAGAACAAAGAGAGAAATGGTTGCCTTATAGTATTAGCAGGATGGTTAAGAGACACCAGAAAAGATGGCTAATAAAGAAATGGCTCCAGTTCCACAACATGGAACTGAGAGTTCTCTGAAGATGACAAGATGCCCGTGTTTGGTCTTTATCGCCGTTGGGTTCCTCGAAGCTTCTAGGTCCACACACCCCCATTCAGGAACCTCATGGTCTAGGGCTGAGACGTGCTGGGTCACGACAATATGTATGTGCATCTGGTACCCTCAAAGGTCAGAAGAGGGCGTTGGATCCCCTGGGACTAAAGTTACAGATGGTTGTAAGCTGCCATGTGGGTGCTGGGAATAAAATCTGGGTACTTTGCAAGAGCAACTGTTGCTTTTAACGACAGATCCACCTCTCCAGCCCCTCAAATCAGCTTTTCATAGACAACTTCACAACTCCCCTTCTTGGTAAGACTTTTGTGGCTAGGCACACTTGGATTCTCAGGATGAGAAAATAGAACTCTATCTCTAATCCTCCAAATTATCTTGAAGACTCACTTTCTAGATTTCCAACGAATTCTAAAATAAATCTCTTACCCCATGATATTAATTTTGTTTTTTTTGTTTTGTTTTGTTTTTGGTGTCCTAATTGATACAGGCTGCTACTCTGCTACTCAAAAAGAAGAGAAAACCTAAACATAGTAAAGAAAAATTGATGTTTTAATTTTCATTATTTTTGTGTGTGTGGTGTATGTTCACATGTGTCATAGCACATGTGGAGGTCAGAGGACAACTTCCCAGACAGTATTCTTTTCCTCCTCTCTGGGTTTGCCAGGCTCTTTTGGTATGTGCTTTTTATCTGCTGATCCTTCTTCCCAGTCCAAGTGATCCAAGTGTACTCATGAATGAAGGGAGCAAAACACAGCCCAATCATATAGAACCTCTATCATCCAGTTTAGAAAGAACAGCCATGGAACTAGAAAAAAACTTCAGTCTCATGTGTAAACCTCTAAAGTAGTGTTTACAAAAAGAAGCAAAAACAAACAAAGCTTCCCATCTCTGCCAGAAGTAACTAAGAAAGATGACCAAACAAGTCAGAGGGTTTCAGCTACAGACTCCATTTTAAGAGGTGTTTTGGGGATGTTGGTACTCAAAATAAGGTCTGTAGACGCCAAACAAGTCTTGGGGGCTGTGCCAGCTGCTGAGGCTTTCTCTGTCATGTTCACCACACAGCTGATCACTGATAGGGCAAAAGCAATAACCCCTTAAAGTGGGGGTGTGAGCATGAAGGAAGTCACTGACATAAAGTTCAATGAGGAATCACTATATGTTTCATCACTCCACATGCAGAGTAAAAATAAACCATGAATCTCACTTAAAACTGCTGTTGGACTGTATTTAGGAGAGTGCATAGCTATTCCAGAAGACTCAGTTTCAATTCTTAGCACCATTTTTGGCTCCTGTAACTCTAGCTGTAGGGATCTGATACCCTTTTCTGGCTTCTGAGGACACACACACACACACACACACACACACACACACACACACACACACTAGAAAAAAGCCTTTGATAATGGAAAACATTATTGTCTACATTTTTCAGAGGAGAAAGCTAGGATGCCGTTTTGGACAGCAAGTGGGAGAATCAGGATTCAAATCTGACAGATGGAAAAATCATACACTGTGATTCATTATCTTATATTTTAACTGAGTACCCATTTCCATGCCTGAAGCCACAAAACAACTGCATTTGTCCACCTGCTATTGCTGCATGCAGGATCTATCTGGATCTGGGTGTGTCGTTTAGTTCACTCATTTTTCTCTTCTTAGTACTTTCCTATAGTGCTTGAATTTTTAAAAATAATGAAGATGCACCATTGTTATGTAAAAATAAAGTCATTATTCTCAAGACAAAACTAAATGCAGATCATTTTGCTTTTGAACAAAACTGAAAGGTAAAACTCAGCTCTTGAGTCAAAGAGCATGAAAAGCCCTTTTCTCTAGTTCATGAACTGTTTTCTTCTCCCACTACTTGCACAGCTACAAAATGTGATGCATAGAAATTGTTTCCTAAAACTGAAACTGATTTAGTAGACAAAGTCTGCAGAATCTTACCAACTGGGAAAATACTGGAGCAATCAAAAATTATAACAAAGATTCTTTTTTAAAAAATTAACAAATGTACTGACATTATTGGATCTCATAAAAAGGTGTACATTAATGATTATCCATAAAACCTCATCCACATGCACAGTCTTTATAATGAAAGCACTGATCTCCTCTAATCAGAGCAATTTAACAGGGAAAATGTCAACTGCAGAAGTTGCTGTGTCCATGGAGGACACATTTAAGAGTTTCACGGAATGCTTGACTCCACATATAGGGCTGAGTGTGAAATGCCATGCTTTCCCCATACATATAGATATGCAAACTGAAATTCTTTCCATCTTAGTCAAGCACTTAATGATCACCAAGGCCATAATAGTTTTAACGGGGGGATGTGAGAGTAAGACTATCATGAATGTCTTCTTTTTTCTTTCCTAATATCACAGACAGGAAATGTAAGCTTCCCATGGATCTTTATCAGTCTCAACATCTGCCCTCAACACACACACACACTTTTCTTTATTCAACTGAGAACATTCTTCTTTTCATTAATATCACTACTTTTGTATTTGGGTGGTCATCAAGTAAGGAAAGGACTATTTGAACACAAGGACTGATAAATAACAGCAGAAGACCTGATAACTGAGAGGGCTACAAAGTGACTAACTATACATAAAAGGACAGCCTGGGAGGGGCAGACTAAATTTCATCACTACTCAAAAATGATTTTTTTCTTCATAAATTTTCTTTATTTTGAACTTTTTCCATTTAATGTTTTTAGACTGTGCTTGACTACTAGTAACTGCAACTCGGGAAAGCAAAGTGTTGCTTGCCTCATGGTTATGACAACATACCTGACAAAGTAACTTAAGGAAAGACAGCTATCTTGGCTCACAGTTCAAAGGCTACAGTCCATCATGGTGGGGAGCTGATAACTACAGATTGGGGCAACTCACACATCCTCGGTTAGAAAGCTTGGAGTAATGGATGCCAGTGTTCATCTTCCTTTCTCATTTTTATTCAGCCCAGGACTCCATCCCAGGGAATCCTTATCTGTGTCACTCATAATTAAAGTGGTTTTTACCACTTCATTTAATGTTCTGTAGATAATCCCTCAATGGCTCTAATGGTTTGAATGAGATATGACCTTATAGTCTCAGTCACTTGAGTTTTTTAAGCCTCCCCAATTAACGATGCTTGGGAGGCTTAGGGGTTATGACTGTGGAGGAGGTAGTTTTGAGAATTAAAGGATTCATGCCATTTACAGTTTGCTTTGTGCTTCCTGCTTGTGATTTGAAGATGTGAGTCCTCAGTTCCCTTCTCCAATTGCCATCATGGATTATTATCTCTCTGGAGCCATGAGCCCAAATAACATCTTTCTTCTATAAATTGCTTTGATCACAGAATTTTATCAGAGCAAATGAAAAGTACCCAATACACAGGCATACTCAAAGGCTAATCTAATCTAGACCTGATTTCGCAGGGATGGCTAACAGCTTGTCTCCTAGTGGATCTAAGCCCTGTTAACAATCAATACTAACTTGCACTAGGATTACTATATTGGCTTATTTAGGAGAAGAGAATAGTACACATACTCATCACAATGTCAGGAATAGAAAATTGTTCTTGCTCCTTTCTCGGTACCAAGGCAGATTAGAAGCCTCACCACTGAAACTCAATGAAAGAAAACAGTTAAGATAATACATTTTTATCCTCCAAGAGATAGGATATGTGCATGAATTTCTCAAGCCAGGAGTGATTTCTTTGGGAAAGCAAGTGGGAGAGGTTAAGAATGAGAGTCCAGTTAGAAACCCTCTCAAATTGGCACCCTTTGACTGAATTAAGCTTCCTAGGGAACAGCAGTAATAACATTAAGGGCTAGAAAAGGCTACAATAGAGTGCCAAGCTCTTGGTGAACTGCAAGCCAAAAACTTAAACCTTCTCTCTCTAATTACCAGAACAACAGAGAGCATCAAGGCTGCAGAGATCAATGGCCCTTCTCACCACCACAACAGTTGGAGCCTGGTAGAACCAGAGGAATCTAAAACCTTCCCCTTTCACCTCAGTGCAATTGTGCCAGCAGTTCATTCTGTGAATCTCATAGTGGGTTTATTTTTGTCTGCCTCTTTCTCAGTTAGGTCTTAGGGTTGCTGTATGTGTTTCTCTACTCAATCTACTAAATAGAACTCTTCCTACACCTTTCACCCATGTCTCAAACAATCTGCTCTTATTTCTATGTCTTTCCCTCTTCTTTTCATCCCTCTTCTTCTTACCTATCAATTATGATCTTCACAGCTTTTACAATCTCTAAGACTTGTGTTTCCTGACAATATCCTAAATTTCCTCCCTTAGCTGCTTTACTCACCTTGAACTTATTATTTTTATCTAGTATTTATTTCTATTCTCATATACTTCCTTCCCAATAATAATTGTAATGTGATAAATGAAAGACCCAGAGACAGATATTGGGGTTCAAGCTGCAAGCTGAAGATCAGAAAAGCAAAGCAGCCAAACCAGTAGATCTTACTTCTACCCATCTGAAATGGCAATCCTTTCTTCACAAATCCTCAGAGGCAAAAGATCTTAGTTCCTGTCTCCTCCTGCCTTGTATTCCTTTTTCCACCCAACTATGTCACTCCTTTTTCCATCTCCCTAGTGCTGGGATTAAAGGTGTGTGATCCCTGGTGCTAGGATCACCTATGTGTGAGCTGTTTCTTCTAGGACAGATCCATTTTGTATAGTCAATGTGGCCTGAACTAACAGAGATCCATCTACCTCTTATTCCGGAGTCCTGGGATTAATGGCGTATGCCAACCACTGCCTGGCTAGCTAGTATGGCTGCTGGGATTAAATAATCATCAATAGAATGAATCAAGGAGAGACAGAGCTTGTGGACCAGGTAGACAAACCCAAATAACCACACAAAGACTAAGATAAAATAAAGGTATGAATGGGAATTCCCAGTTATATGTGGCACACCTTTGAAAAGGTCAAATTTCTTTACCACAGTAAAGAAAGAAAAGGGAGAAGAATCTCATTCTAAAGGCAATGAAAATATTTCTTTTAAAGAATCACAACAAAATTTCCCAGAATTAGGAAAAGAAATGGCAATCCATATCAAAAGGCCTTTAATAGACAGGATCATAAATGAGGTCTCATCATCATACTATGATTAAAACACTAAATGTATTCTAAGTGGCAAGAGAGAAACAACCAAGTCACGTATAAAGCAGGCCATCAGAATATTAGCAGATCATTCAACCGAAACATTAAAAGCCAGAAGAATTTGGAATGATGTATTTCAAGTTCTGAAAGACAACAACTTCCAACCCAGACTTCTATATTCAGCAAAGCTATCTATCCAATTGAAGGAAAAATAAAAGTTTTCTGGAACATAAACAGAAAAATGAATTCATGACCACTAAATTAGTTCCACAGAAGATAAACGAAGGCATCCTTTGGACTGAAGAGAAAACTATTCATCCTTGAGGCCAAAGAAAGAATAAAAGGTACCAGAATACTGGTATGAGAGGAGAAAAAAAAACAGTATAAAATTAACAAAATGACAGGAAATCAATAAATACCATTCAGTTTCTCTGAATATTAATGGTCTCAATTCTCTAGTAAGATCACATAGATGAATAGATTAGATTTAAAACCAGGAACCATCTATTTCTTGCCTCCAAGAAATCCATCACTCATCAAGATGCAAAAATGCATGCAAAAGACAGAGATATTTCCTTACAGTGAACGAATGCAACTAGGCATTTTAAGGAAGTGGGCAGAGGAAACAAACAGGAGTCGCTCTTTTAACGTCTGATAAAATAAACTTCAAGCCAAAATGAGTGACAAAAGACAAAGAGACTGTTGACACTGATTGTGAGCAATTCAACAATTGGATATTGCATTTGAAACAGGAATGCTGAGCACAGGTGCATCCAGATTCATGAAATAAATACTATTATATGTAAAATCACAGATTAAACCTAACATAATAGTAGTGGGTGACTTCAATACTTCACTTTCTCTAATTGACAGTTCTTCCTAACCAAAAATAAATGGAGAAATATGCAAATTAAGTGATATCATAGCTCAAATGTACTTAACAGGCATCTAAGGAATATTCCATCCAAAATTACAAAGCCATATTCTTCTCAGCAGGCCTGAAGTTTTCTCCATATTAGGTCATATATTACATTATAAAGCAAGTCTTGACAATACAAAAAATGGAATAATTCCATTTATTGTATCTGATCACAGTGGAAGAATACACATCAACAGCAAAAGAAATGCTAGGGCATGTACAGATCATGGGTGATTAAAAACACACTATTGAATGGTAAGTGAGTCCTTGAAGGGATTTATAGAAAAAAATTAAGCCTGAGATTCAAATAAAAATGAAAGCAGGCATATCAGATGGTTTGGGTTGGTATTGTAAACTCAAAGGTCAAGTTTTTTGGTAAGATCATTCCTAGAAAACTGGAAGCAAGGGAAGATGGAAAAGTTGTAAGCACCAGCCCTCAGTGCAATGTTGTCAAGTCATCATTAGAGAGGTAACTTTTGTCCCCAGAGGACACTTGACTTCTCTGACAACTACCTCATTTGCTCTAGCAGTCTGCTATATGGTGGCATTAGGAGCTGGTTTCTCTGTCTAGATTTTCAAGCTATATGCTGCCACTGAGCTTAAGGAATGATAAATATCTGGTTTTAGCTAAATTACAACTTTTGATAGCAATTTGTTTCTTAAGATTCAGGTCTCGTATGTTTCTTAGGAAGTATCTAATATGAAATGTTTACCTAGGAGCCACTTTTTATTTTTTAAATATTTATTCACATGTTAATCCCTTTTCCCTCTTCCTTCCCCCCCAGCTCTCCTCCAGCTCTGCCCCCCAACTTCCCATCTGCCCCCCACCCCACCCACCCTCTGCTCCCCAGGCTGGGTAGGGCCCTCGATGGGGGCTCCCCAAAGACCACCACATCATCCTGGGCTGGGTCTAGGCCCTCCCCCATGTGTCCAGGCCAAGACATGGGATGGGCTCTCAGAGTCCCTTCTGACACCAGAGAAAAATACTAATCCAATACCAGGGGCCCCTAGAGTACAGAGGCCTCCTCATTGACATCCATGTTCAGGGGTCTGGATCAGTCCTGTTCTGGTCTCCCAGACAGCAGTCTGGGGTCGATGATAGGAGCTACTTTTTAATACTGCTTTTTTCCCTCTTATTTTCTTAGTAATGAACACTGCTGTTTTAATATGCAATATTATTTGAAATAAGTAGGAGATATGACTTTAAATATTTAATAATATTTGAGAATATCTTCTCAATAATTCCATAAACACTAAATTTTGTAAATATTATAATTTTCAAGTGTTATCATATTTTTTTCTACAAGAGTTTGTCTCCTTCCATTAAACTGCTCCAAGGCTATAAACACAGTTTACCAAAGGGCTTTTCTGTTCATATTAAATCAGTATAAATTCCAGTCCAAGGTGTTTTGAGCTGTTTTGTCAACCATAAACTAGAACATTATTTTCACCCTAAGGCTAGCCGTACCAGAATATTAGCTTTTAAGTTGCTGAATGGATCATAATCCTTTATGTTATCACGAGTTAAATTATAATTTATCATAATTCATATACCTATAGTAACCAGGCTTAAATTTCATATTAGATGAATTATGCTGAAAATGGATAAATGTTTATATTCCTGATTATAAAAAGTGCATATAGTTAATTTTAGGCATAAACCTGTCTACAGTAAAGGATGCCTAGCTAGCTGCTAGTGGTGTTTCTGGGAGAGGCTAGCATTTGAAGCAGTAGACTAAGTAAGGAAAGGTTACACTAATACCAGAGCCTGAGGGGCTGAGGAGAGAGACTAAGAAAGCACAGGTTAGTTTCCTGTTTTCAGCAGAACACACACATCCCTTTCCCTCAGATACCACATTCCCATTTCTCTGTTCTTTGAGCTTGAACAGGGACTGACCCTGCTGGGTCAATGCTGAGGATCTGGAGCTTAAGCTGCGGCTGATAGCAGCTGGCTTTTCTGTTTTTCAGGTGACTAACGACACTGCAGGCTGACTAGGCTCTCCTCCACACAAGTGATATCTTCTGGGACTTCCTGGTTTGTCATAGAGGGTGAAGCAATTCCTACAATGAATCTGTTTGTCTGTTTTTATACTTGTCTGAAAGTTACTGTGACTTTTCTGTGAACTTTCAAATTGACTAGTTTAAGCCATGCAACTCTGTTTTATTTGTGCTGTGACTCGTAATGTTCTTTCCATAAAAAATACAAAGTTTCAACAAGAACTAAACCACAGCATGCGTATGTACATGCATGGGTACTTTATTGTTTTTTTTTTTTTTTTTGTAGAAATAAATATAAAGAAACAACCAAGAAAACTACTCCATCCTACTTTTAATGTCTAGAAAACCAAGAATTAGTTCACTAACCAAAAAGTTAGTGAACACAAGTGCTTTTTGTTTCAGTATGGTTTTGTATTTGTTAATTGCTCATTAATGCAGCTCATAAAGTATGTGTGGAGGGTGAGGTTTCTAGTTCAACTTACGGGCATCAGTGGGACACTGTTCTTTCTGGAACCAAACTTTAATTCTGTTACCATTCTTCTGCAGAGATGATTACATGCACAAAAAGCCCCCAAATGATGCATTGTGAAGTTACTCGGTTGTGGCCAGGTTTTCTCTACCATAGACCTAATGCCCTGTAGTGCCAGACCTTCACTGTTGTCACAGTCACTTAGCATACACAGGGAAGAAAACCAAATACTAGGAGAAAGACAAACCATGGTTTGCAACAGAAGTGTATCTATCTACATGGCTTATTCTTACATTTATGCCTTCACATTGTATTACACCTGTGTATTGTCAAAATAAATCATATGATTTCAACAAAGGCAGTGTTTCTCAACCTGTGGGTCAAGACCCCCTTGGGTGTCAAATATCAGATAGCCTGCATATCAGACATTTACATTGGGATTCATAACAGTAGCAAAATTACAGTTATGAAGTAGCAATGAAATCATTTTATGGTTGGGTTCACCAGAGCATGATGAACTATATTTAGAGGGTCACAGCATTAGAAAGGTTGAGAACCACTGATGATAAGGCATTGTTTAGCTTTCAAATCACAGAAATAACAGTAACATCTTCATTGGCTTCATGATTGTCTTCTTTCCATCTCCCACTCCAAAGTGCCATGCCTGAACAGCATGCTAGGATGGTATCAGGGATCACACGTGAATACAGTGTCCTCACAGAATATATATGGGAAAATGTTCCCTCATCTCTGTTTCTGTGTTTGGTATCTCTCTTTCAGCCGAGTCCTTTCCAACCTCCTTAGATCAACCTCTTTTACCAGTGTGAGTTTTAGAAAGGTGCATTGTAAACTTAAAACTCTGAGTTTGTAATTAACACAAATTAACTACTGTAAGGTCAAAATTGCTATGTGCACATCTAAAGAACGGCAGAGACTGGGGTGGGGAGGAAATATGGCAGGTAGGTCAAGGAAAGGGGGGAGCACAGATATGAAGTGCGTGGAGAATCAACTAAAACAAATTCTGTTCTGCCTTGGTGACACTTTAGACTTCGTACAAGCACTTTCAAATTAATAAAAGTCATCATCTAAATAAGCTATATTCAAATGGTATTTGATGCTTAGTTTATTCATGTAGAGGGCTGTTAAAGGGTTTTTGATGGGTGGGATCTTTTGTTACATGTGTTTTCTTTTTTAAAAGAAGGCTATTAGATTGAGCATTTGTTATTAGGCAGCCATCAAAATAAACTTCCAGCAAAACTAAGCTTAGGATCTTTTGAGCTAAGTGAATGTCAGAGATGAGATTTAAAAACAGGAACAGCACTTGGGAGGCAGAGGCAGGGTCTACAGAGCAAGTTCCGGGATAGCCAGGGTTACATAGAGAGAAACACTGTCTTCAAAAACCAAAACCAAATCAAATGAAAACAAAACAGAATAAGAGCCCCAAGAACGGCAAAGCCAATGAATAGACTCTAGGGACAGAGCAAAGGAAAATTCAGATAGCTTCTTTCCCTTCCCTTCCTTTCCCTCCCTTCCTCTCCCCTCCTCTTTCCTTCCACTCTCCTCCTCTCCCCTTTCCTTTTCTGCACCCCCCCAACACAGGGCACCCTGGTGAGTGAGCACTGGACTTTAGCTCAATTGCAGTTCCCAGGAGCTTGTTCCACTCCCACAATATAACTGGAAACAGGCAGAAAAGTGGACATTTTTCTCCTGTTACTCTCTGAATATTCATTTTTAGATGACTGAGCATTATAAATGTTGCCGATCAATAATTGCTATATCACTTTAATCTGACAGATTTTGCCTTTTTAGACAGCACTTTCACAAAATAAGCTTGTACTGATTGTTCTACTATATTTATAAATTAGTTCAGCTTTGTTGGTCTTCAGGTACATGGAGTTTACATTATCATATGATGAATGATAATTTTAAATTGTCCTAGGTCATCACAGGAATGTCTAATTGCTTTGTTTCATATAAAAGACATTAAAGTCATTTCATGTGAAGTCATTTATTTCATTTATTTAAGGGTCCCACATAAAGAGCAAACCATAAGATACAGGTAGAAAAATATCATCTTCATGTTTAATTGGAGAAATGATGATGATGAGTTCCATTAGTGAAAGTTTGTTACTAACAATCAAACTTGAGTTTGGTACAATATACTATGTTTTATAAAGATGTATCACTTTGTAGAAAAAAACACTTTAAGAATAAGTATTTGTCTATATAAGTGAAGGAAAATATTGCCAACACAAATGGATCAAATGTATACTATAATTGTCTACTTTCTTCTCCAACTCCTTTTATGTAAATGAAATTGGAAGTCCAAATCAACTCTTCCTTCTACAAGTTGTCTTGATCCCAGTGTTTTATCACTACAATATAAAAGTGACTAATACACTGCTGAAAGCCAGAAAAATTCTTCTCAACAAAGAAAATGAATCACAATATATCTTCGTAGGAGTGAGTCTTCAAGATTTTTTTTTATAACTTTAGCACTATTATACGAGACAAAGAAACAACTAAAAATGGGTCTTGTAAGTAGAGGAGTACAGGCTTTTGGCTCTTTTGCAATTTGAGTTTCTCCAGTGAGGCTGTGGGAAGAGTGTTGGGAGCAAGCATGGGGACTCTGAGCTTCCTTTGGTCCCATTTGTATAGGAAAGGTCGTCAGCAGGGGGTTTCAGACACTTAAGTAAGTCTGAGCTGCTTCAGAGAGAGTCTCAGTCAATAAGCAGCAGCCACATGTAACAGAACTCAGACAACAGAATTGGTGGAGAAATATAGCATCTCAGTATCTGTATGGAATTGCTTCCAGAAATCTCTGTGGTTGCCCAAAATCCACAGATGCTCAAGTCTTTTCTATAAGATAGGATTAGCATATAGATTAAATCCATGCTCTTATATGCATCAGATTATCTTTATTTTCCATATAATATATAATACAATTTAAATTTTATGCAAAGAATTGTACTGTACTTTTATTGAATATTGAGGAATTCTTTAATACAGATGTAATTATTTTCCAAAGATTTTCAATCTTCAAATTGTAGAATCTACAGATGTGGACCCTGTGGATTAGGACAGACAGAAGAACAGAAAGCTGAGCAGACAGAAATACAGAAGGCTGAGCTCCAAGATCAGAACACAGAATCCAAAGAACTCCAGATTACTTAGCCAAAAGTTACTTTGAAGAATGCTAATTCATTATAAAGTCATTTTGCCTGTGACCTACAACAGTGACCTGCCTGCAAAATAAACTGGTGCAATATTAGCACAATGGTATAGGGGTAGCCAGCTACTTTGCCTGTATTTAAGGCCTAGTGTATGAGATGGAACCTATACCTGAAATTGCTAAGAGTCAAGAACTTGAAACTACATTGTGTATAGGCGTAGGGAAAACCTAACATATTATTCTGCTGAAGGAACACAACAATAAAATGACTTCTGATACTGCTATACCCATAGATCAGTGCTTCACTCAACTCATGACAGAGAAGCTTTTTCTTGGAATATATAGAAATTAACTCAGAGGTTCACACTGGACAATGTACAGAGAGTGACAGATGTTGGAGCACTCAGCCCTAAATGAAATGTCTTCATAAAATCCCTACCTTCAAGGATCAGGGGTCTATGTGCAAGAGAAGACAGAAATATTGTAAAAGCCAGAGGTGATGGATAACTCCAAGGAAACAGTGTTTTACAAACACAAAAAAGGGTTGATGTGCATCTGAATTTAGAGACTATGGTGTACATATGAACTCAGAGAGATGCAGCCTCCACAGGTTCAAGACAGGGTCCTATCAATGAGAAGTGAAAGTGAACATTTGGTCCTATCCTTTGCCAAGATGTTATCTGTACTTAGTACCCACTGGCAAATAGAAAATCAGCTTTCTGCAGTGGAGTCTCCAGTCATATGTCAGGAGCCAGCCCTGGTTAGAGTCTCCTTTACAAGAGGCTTGGCGACCTCCATGCTTGGCTAACCACCAATTTAGTCAAACATCCCACCCCTTCCCCGAAGGTTAGTGTTCTGAGATAAACCACAAGAATGTTCTGGGACACCTGCACAGGCCTGAGGGCATTAAACACCCATTCCTCCTCCTCCCTTACTTCCTCTTTCTTTACTTCCTCTATCTCTTTAAAAACTCTTTGCTTAGGTTCAATAAACAGACCTTGACAACCCATTGCTTGATATCGCTCTTTCTTTCTCGCCCATTTATTTTCAGGCTTAGTCCCTCTCGAGACCAGAACCCTGCTGGATGGGGCAGGTGGTGCCCAATATGGGGCCCGAGGTACGGACTCTTCGCCAAACGGAGACCCCCCCAAGGAAACCCTCAGCAGTGCAGGCCGACAAGACGTTGGTCTGGTAACGTTCTCACTGCTCATGAGCAACCGATTCCCTGGTAAGTCCCCCTCATTCTGTTCCATAATAATGGGCCAAAAGTTGTCTAAGGAGGTCAAATTCATTAAGGATTTTAAGACTTCCTTTCGGGAAAGAGGAGTTCGAGTAAAATGTAAGGACTTAATACAGTTTTTTTGTTTTTTGTCAAGAACATGTCCATGGGTCATTTTAGAAGGCCCAGACATTCATCCCCTAACTTGGAAAAAAGGCGGAGAAGATCTTAATAAATTACTCAAAGAAAAGGGACCTGAGGCAGTTCTCTTACAGACTTTTAGTTATTGGAATCTTATCAGTGATATCCTTACCAATTCCCCTGGCTCTGCTCACCTTACTTCTGCAATTAAAAATATTCTTGAGCCCCTCTCCCGTACTCATTCTCCTGCCTCTGACTTCCCCATAGACAAACCTCCATCCTCTCCCTGTTCTTCAATTTCCATCCCTATTCCCCCTGACAAGACCCCGCCCCCCCCGTCACATCTTACAGACAAACCTCCCTTAAAACCTCCCCGTAATCTCTATCCCTCTTTACAGGGCCTGGAGCCTCATTCCCCTAAAAACCTTAAAAGTTACCCTGTCTTTCATTCAAACCCCAAACCAGAAACCGATCACCTAAGTCCCTCAGATGAGGAGGACCTAGAAGAAGTGGCGGCCACTTATCACAACCCCAACTGGCCTCCCTTCACCGGCTTTATGGCCCCTACAGGGCCTCTGCCTTATCCCTGGGCCCCCCTTCTCCCATCTTCCACAGATGCCTTAATTCAAGCTAAAAAACATCTCACCCAACAAATATCAGAACTTAAAGAGGTCTTACAATTACAGCAGGAGTTTTCACAGCTCTCTCTAGACCTCACATCCCTCCAGACCACAGTTGGTCAATCGATCTTCGGACTCCCCACTCAGCCCATTACAGCCCCTAAACCCTCCCTTCCACCAGGCGCCAGGCCAAAAATCTCCAAATCCACTAAGCTGGCCTTTCCTGTCTTAACCCGCCAGGGCTCCAAACATACACCATCCTCCTCTGACCAAGACCCCTCCTCTACTCATACAAGTAGGGAGGAGGATGAGGAGGAAAACTCAGAGGATGAAATTAATGAGAGGGATAAAAATGACTCTGAGTCAGATAATGAGGACCAAGATAAACAAACAGAAACAACCCAAAACACCTTTAAAAAATTAAAATTTAAAGCCCTTAAGGAACTTAACTCAGCGGTCAAAAATTACGGTCCCACTGCATCTTTCACCCTTGCCTTGCTGGAGGCCCTCTCAGGAGAGGGATACCTCACCTCAGCCGAATGGCACCATATTGCACAGGCAGTCCTTAGCTGGGGGCAATACTTAACTTGGAAATCTGAATTCTATGACCGTTGCCAAAACCTTGCTACCAAGAATCAACAAAGGCCCTCCACTCAAAAATGGACCCTTGATAAACTCACTGGTCAAGGAAAATTTGTCTATGAAAATCTCCAGATTAAACTTCCCATAGGTCTCTTAGGACAAACCTCTCAGGCAGCTACTGGTGCTTGGCGAGCTCTCCCAGGCCAAGGGTCCATGCTTACACCCCTTACTAAGATCACTCAGGGAGCCAATGAACCTTATACAGAATTTGTAGGGGATTTTGGGCACAGAAGAAACTGATAACAAACTCCTTAAACAACTAGTCTTGGAGAACGCCAACAACGTTTGCTGCAATGTCCTCAGAGGCACCTTTAAAAACAAGTCCCTTGAGGAAATGATTTGGGCCTGCAATGATGTTGACCCCTTTTCTCAAAAACTCTCACAGAGCACTTCCCAGGGGGGTCACTATGGCTATTGGTGCAGCTCTACAAACAACAGGTAACAACAGAGCTTGCTTTAAATGCCACAACCCGGACATTCTGCTAAACAATGTCCCCAAACTATGACACCCCAACCTTCAGAGGGCATCCCGACATCTCAATCCCAAAATGGCACCTCGACCCTTGCCCCTTCACCCCTGCCGAAAACTGTCTGTCCCAGATGCAAAAAGGGTAAACATTGGCTCAGGGACTGCAGATCCAAAACTGATGTTCAAGGGAATCCCCTGCCTCCTCCTCAGGGAATTGGCTTGAGGGGCCAGCCCTGGGCCCCACAGCCAATCCCCTTCTTGCCAGCATCCGGGCCAAGCCTGCAGGCACAATCCTTTCAACCTGCGTCTCCAAGCTCTACAGAGACACCCCCAGAAGTGCAGGACTGGACCTGTGTGCCTCCACCGACTCAATACTAAACCCTGAGGACGGTGTACAGATTCTCTCCACAGGGATTTCTGGCCCACCACCCCCAGATACTTGTTTCCTCATTCTTGGTCGGGCCTCCTCTACCCTCCAGGGCCTTACTATTTACCCCTCTATAATAGATAATGATTACTCGGGAGAAATAAAATTACTGGCCAGCTCCTGTTCTGGCCCCATTTCTATAACATCAGGACAAAGAATCTCCCAAGCTATCCCCCTCCCCTTAGACACCCGAGCACCCTCTATTAATGACCAAGAGCATGGTGCTTCGTCCCCTGGTTCTTCTGATGTCTATTGGATCCGGACCATATCCAAGGATTGTCGAATGCTTAGCCTCCAGATTGAAAATAAATGGTTTCAGGGCATCTTATTCAGGGGCTGATGCCACAGTCATTTCATCAAAATCCTGGCCTTCAACATGGCCAACTCAGCCCTCCGTAACACATTTACAGGGTATAGGACATTCAAACAACCCCCTTCAGAGCTCTAAACTTCTAACATGGCGAGACTCTGAAGGCAACTCAGGTACGGTTCAACCTTTCATTGTCCCCAACCTGCCAGTCAACCTTTGGGGAAGAGATATCCTTTCCCAGACACAGGTTGTTATGTACAGCCCCAATGAAATAATTACCCAACAAATGCTCTCTCAGGGTTTCCTACCAGATCAGGGTCTTGTTAAACATGGTCAGGGTATAACCACCCCCCTCGCTTCACATCCAAAAAATGATCACCATGGAATTGGATTTCAAAATTTTTCCTGAGGGCCATTGCTCCATCTGCTCTCTAGGCTGATAAAATTACCTGGAAAAATGATAGCCTGTTGGATCGACCAACGGCCCCTTAGCACGCAAAAATTATCCTCAGCCTTAGAGTTAGTGCAGGAACAACTAACTGTGGGACACATTGAACCCTCTACTTCCCCATGGAATACGCCCATCTTTGTCATCAAAATAAAAAAATCGGGCAAATGGCGCTTATTACAAGACCTCCGTGCCACTAGTAAGACTATGATGCCCATGGGAGCCTTACAACCTGGCCTTCCCTCTCCAGTAGCCATCCCTAAACAATATTCTAAAATTGTCATTGATCTCAAAGATTGTTTCTTTTCCATTCTCCTTCACCCTGATGATTGCAAATGCTTTGCCTTCAGTATTCCTATCATTAATCATGTAGGCCCTATGCCCTGCTTCCAATGGAGAGTCCTCCCTCAAGGTATGGCAAATAGTCCCACCCTCTGTCAAAAATATGTCACCCAGGTTATAGATTCCTTTCAGGTTCAACATCCTCATCTGTACGTCATTCATTATATGGATGACATCCTTCTGGCCGGACCTGATGAACACAATTTGGCCTCTGTCACCCAACAACTTATTAAAGCCTTACAAACCCAAGGCCTACAGATATCCTCGAAAAGATTCAAACTCAACCCCCTCAACTCTTTTTAGGTTATGAACTCTTCCCAAATAAAATTATGTCCCAAAAGGTTCAGATCAGAAAAGGTTCCTTTACTACTCTTAATGATTTTCAGCGGTTACTTGGTGACATCAATTGGCTTTGCCCCCATCTAAAAATCACCACAGGAGAACTCAAACCTCTTTTTGACATTCTAAAGGGGGATTCTAACCCTCTGTCTCCCTGCACATTCATCCCCGAAGCCACCCAGGTCTAGGCCCTGGTGGAGACAGCCAATAATCAACAACATGTTTCTTATTTTTCCCCCGATAAACCCCTGAGCTTCCTTATTTTCCCTACACCATTTATGCCCACAGGCCTTTTTTGGAAGAACCATCCCCTCTATTGGGTCCATCTATCTGCTTCACCTGGCCAAGTCCTCCTTACCTACCCCTGTCTAGTTTCTCAACTCATTAGAATGGGCAGAGAGCATAGTCTCAAATTATTTGGCAAAGATCCTGACATCCTTGTACTCCCTTACACCTCTTCTCAGGTACAATGGCTCTCCCAAAATGAAGACACTTGGGCAATTAATCTTATATCCTTCCAAAGCCTTATTGATAATCATTTCCCCGACAATAGACTTGTCCAATTCTTTCTAAAAACCCCCGTAATCTTTCCAAAAGTAACAAAAAAGACTCCCCTTAATGACGCCACACTGGTTTACACTGATGGGTCGTCTACCAGGATGGCTGCCTACTCCATAGATGGCAAAATCTTTTATTTTCAATTCTTATCCCCCTCTGCCCAGATAATAGAACTCTTGGCTATAATTAAAGTCTTTCAAACTCTCCCTGATGTACCCTTTAACCTTTATACTGATAGTGCTTATCTTGCCTTCTTTGTTCCCTGTCTTGAGACCATTCCCTATATCCGCCCATCTACAGGTATGGCTCCATTCTTTTCCACTCTTCAGTGCTTGATTTTAACCGGAACCTCCCCTTTCTTTATTGGTCACATTCACACACTGGATGGGGCAGTCATATATCAACTACACTTGAGGGCAGGCATCATGCCCATGAATAGTTAGTTGGCCAACACAAAATAAACTCAATGGTATTTTTGTTGTTTTTGTTTGTCTGTTTCATTTTGTTTGTTTGGGCACTGTGGTAGTGTGAATGTATTTTGCCTCCATAAATTCATAGGGAGTGGCACTATTAGGAGGTGTGGCCTTGTTGGAGGAAAAGTGGATTTATTGGAAGAGGCTGGATGACACACGCCTTTAATCCAGAGTTTGAGGTTGGAGGACATACCTCTAATCAGGGCCATGCCCTCTGTTGAAAGTGTGTCACTGTGGGGACTGGCTTTGAGATCTTTTTCTCAAGCTTCACTCAGTGTGACAGTCAGGCAGTTGATTTCCTGCTGCCTGCAAAACAGAGCAGTCTCAGCTCCAAAACTAACTCTGCCAGCATGCCTCCATATTTCTGCCATGATAATAACTGACTAAACCTCTGGAACTGTAAGCAAGCCACTCCAATGGAATGTTTAGCTGGGTGGTGGCGGTGGCGGTGGCGGTGGCGGTGGCGGTGGCGGTGGCGGTGGTGCAAACCTTTAATCCCAGCACTGGAGAGGCAGAGACTGGTAGATCTCTGTAAGTTCAAAGTCAACCTGGTATACAGAACAAGTTCCAGGACAAGCTCCAAAGCAACACAGAGAAACCCTGTCAGACCCTAGACATAAAGCTGTGGAAACAGCACTGGACTGAACCAAGCCCTCCGAATGTGGGTTCCAGCTGGGAGGCCAGGGCAGTCTATGGAACCTCTAACAGTGGAGCCAGTCTTCAACCCTAGAGCACAAATGGACTTTGGGAGCCCATTCCCTATGGAGGGATACTATTTTAGCCCAGATACAGCAAGGAGGTCCTGGGCCCTCCCCCAAATGATATGACAGACTTTGAAGGTCCCTGGTGGAGGGCCTCACTGTCCCTGGGGAGGAGTTGGGGCATGGGTTGGGGGGGTGGGGGAACATGGGAGGATGGGAGGGTGAGGGAATGGGGGGATGGATATAGAAATATGAGTGGTAATTAAAGAATTTAAATAAAAAAAGAAAGAAAGAAAAAGACCAAGAAACAAAAGGTTTTTTTTTTTTTTTTTAATAAGAGTTGCCATAGTCATTGTGTCTCTTCACAACAAAAAACCAAACTAAAACAGGCATTTTTCTTTTTGCCTTATTGCTCCTTGTTTTGATTTTCATTTTCATAAGTTATTTTCTTGTTTCCTTTTTAATTTTTGTTTCTTGTTTTCTTCTTTTGAAAGAGAAATAGAGAGAAAAAGAACATAAAGTTGGGTAAGCAGAGAGTGGGGAGGAGCTAGGAGGAATTGGGGGAGAGGAAAAAAATTAATCGGTTTGGCACATGATCCAGGATAAGAAAAAAAGTCTTGATGGATGGTCTCAAATGCATTTCATTAAGTGATCATATTTTGCTGTCTGTGTTAGTTATAATTTTCTATTTATCAAATACCAAACTAAGATCAGTTTATTTTCCTTTGAGTATGCTCTTAGGTTGTAGGTTCATAAGAATATTTATGCTAATTCAATATATTCAGAAGAATATATTCTTGATCACACCTAAGTAAAATATACCATTGCATATACTCTTAATTTCTAACATATCCAAGATAGTTAAAAACATTTTGAAGAAACATTCCTTAAAATAAATTGCTGGTGTATTCGGTAAGCTCAGCAATTAATCTATTACAAATTTTCCCTTCAGGGAATTCATTTTGGGTGAACTAGTCTGTCTTCTATGTGGGTAGAATGGGGGATTGGAATGGCAAATTCTATACAGAATGGATCTAATTTGGCTTAAATTAGGGCAACTGTGGTGGTGTGAATAAAAATGGCTCCCTTAGGCCAATAGGGAGTGGAACTACTTGGTGGTGTGGCCTTGTTGGAGTAAGGGTGGCATTGTTGGAGGAAGTGTGTCACTGGAGGAGGGTTTTGAGGTTTCAGAAGCCCAAGCCAGGCCCAGTGCCACTCTCTTTTCCTGTTGCCTGTGGATCCAGATGTAGAACTCTCTGCTAATTCTCCAGTACCCTGTCTGACTGCATGGTGCTATGTTTCCCACCATGACGCTAATGGACTAACCACTGAACTCTAAGCTAGTCCCAGTTAAATGTTTTCCTTTATAAGAGTTGCAGGGTCTTTGTGCCTCTTCATAACAATAAAACACCTAGACATCAACTCAGGAAATAATGCCTATGCTCCACATTTGGGGCCAACCTGTAGAAAAGGGATCCTATAATAATTCTTGGTGATGGAAGCCTGAGTATGTGACTATGTATTTATATCCGACTGCTAAAGCCCAAATGGCTCTAAAAGCAGCTAGACTAGATATGCAGAAGATGAAATGAGACCCAGCTTGGGAGAACTGTGGAGGGCAGAGACTGAAAACAACGATGGAGCTGAGAAGTTGCATGGAGAAGTTCACACTAACCCAGCATAGACCACATAGTAAGTAGTCTTTGCTCATAGCTCCTGAGGTCAGGTGCCTATTTGTATATAGATTTCTTTGGAAGAGAAGAAGCAACAATGTTTCTTATTCTGATTCGTGCTGAATCCCTCACGGTGAATATGGGCCACAGTACTTGGCAGTGAAACAGCTTTAAACATGTTTTGACTTTACATGGTTAAGCGAACTGTTAAAAACTTCTTTTAAGTCAGATGTTCACTCTCTCATGACAAAGTCCTGATTGATTTTGGCTTTGTATGGGGTAGCTCATCAGTTTTCAGGTCTTGTATCTCACTAGCAGTTCTACAGCTATGACTTGATCTCTGAGGAGATGCTGAGTGTGATCTAAATGCTTGCCCCTTCCTATTCATATACTGAAATCCTAACCACTTGGACTATTGTGTTAGAAGATGCAAACTTTTGAGGAGAGGCCTGCCTCATGAAGGGGATTAATACCCTTGTTAAGAAGGCCCAAAGAAACTGGGTTGGCTCTTCAACCACATATAGACATGGCAAGAAGACAGTTGTCCGTAAAACAAAAGCAGGCCTTCTTCAGATGCTGAATCTGAAGGCATCTAACTTGTACATCTCAAATTCTACAGCTGAAAAATTTACTTTACTTGTGGAATTTTGTTACAGCAACCCAGGCAGCCTGAGACAGGAAGAAAGGAAGCTGCATAAGTGATGTTAGATGAAGGCAACCTTCTAAGTGTATCCAAGTCCTCAGGAGCACTTTAAGTGTTATAATTCTAGAAGGTGGAGAGTACTGAGCACTGCAAGCAGGAAAAGATTACAGGCATGCCCCAAAGGCCTCCCATGATATTAAACTTCAAAGAGAAGGTTGTAAATAGCTGTTACTAGTTAAGCAATGATACAATCATTTCTTCATTCCATCAGACTCTTTAACCTATAAACCATTTAGAAATGCTACAAATATAAGAATAATTATTTAAAACTAAATCTATTTGCCTCATCAATAACTACCTGAAGTATACAACTCTGTAATAGAAAGGAGCAATTTAAATAATACATCCAAGTATAGGAATTACAATAGCTGCACTACAGGTCAAAACATAGGCTTATGCCCCGTGTTGGTGGCGAACACTTTTAATCCCAGCATTCGGGAGGCAGAGGCAGGCCGATCGCTGTGAGTTTGAGGCCAGCCTGGTCTCCAGAGTGAGTGCCAGGATAGGCTCCAAAGCTACACAGAGAAACCCTGTCTCGAAAAACAAAAACAAAAACAAAACAAAACAAAACAAACAAATAAACAAAAATAGGCTTATTTAACCTGAGTGGGAAAATCTTTATTCATTGGAAAGAATCTTGAAGTAGGATCTGGAGAGTGTGTGATGCATGAAGCAAAGATCAGACTATGTTAGGCTGGGAAAGACCTGAGCTTATCCATTCCAACCTTCCTTCCTCTTCTCAAATGTCTCAATTTTCAAATGAGGAAGCAAAGCCAAAGAACTTGCCATGTTATCACATATTTCAACAAACCCAGAGCCTGATTACAGCCCAATTCTGCAAGGCAACAGAGAAGCCATCTGAGATTCCAGGGCTTCTGTGCCTTGATGTAGTCAACTGTGCTAGAAGACAGTTAATTTGTTCTCTGTTGTATTTATGTGTTCAAGATAGCCACTTGTGCTGGGTGGTGGTGGCACATGCATTTAGTCCCAGAATTTAGGAGACAGAGGCAGGTGAATCTCTGTGAGTTCCAGACCAGCATGGTCTACACAGTTAATTCCAGGACAGCCAGGGATACACAGGGAAGCCCTGCCTTGAACCCATCCCCCAGCAAAAAAAAAAAAAAAAAAAAAAAAAAAAAGACAGCCACTCGCTTTGCCTATTGAATTGAACAGCTATAGAAGAATTAGAATTAGCCATGTATGTTCTAAATAGCAGAGGACTACATGGGAATCATTGGGTTCTCTTTTTCTAGTTCCATTCTGGAAACTTCAGTTGACATATTCTAAAAGGTCATATAAATAGACTGTGACCCCTAAGAGGTATTCTCTAACTTGTGAATGTGGTTGAGTGCATCTCTGTGATATTGTTAATGGTAAAAGTATCTTAGTGTATATTTTGGTCCATGAGTTGCATTTTCGTCAGTTAGTTCTTAGATATCTTAGCTAGAGCTGTTACTTGCTAAAGAGAAATACAGTGAAGTATCCCTGCTGTATTCCAAGAACAAAGTTGATGAGTTTTGGTGTTAATTCTGTCTGATTATCATTCCAAATCTCTGGAGCCTTTCTGAGACAAAAACTCTAAAGGGAGTTTTCATACTTCTTACACTTGTGAGCACTAAAAAGCTTAAAACTTGAAAGAAGAACTTTGAAGGTGGAGATGTAATGACTTCACTAGACCCAAGATAAATGGGTGTTTATTGGGGAACACTTACAAACACAAAAATAATACAAATAGCCTCGAGAGTGTTTCTCTGCCCTTTCTACAAGATTGGCTGACCCACCAGAAAGACCACAAAAAGGAAAGCCATGACTCAAGTTTCCCTCTTTCAGCTTCTATCTGCCTTCAGCCATGCCCAAGGCAGGTGTGGCCACCATTACAAGTTCACTGCAAGACAGCTACAGAACTTAACTAGTGGCATAGTACCATTGGGTACAATGTCTTTGTAGGATGTCATTACACCAATCATCATTAATTACCGTTGAATCTGGGCAAAGCTATTCTCAGGGTGCAAGTGAACAGTAGAAAGTTACTGTCAGACACTGGGTAGAATTTGACCATGTTATCTACTTACTTACTGTGTGCTTTGAAATGAGCTCTTCATATCAAGTCTAACATGGACTCTGTCCCTAGAAGCTCATTAAGGGGCTGGCATAAATTGCAAGGTCTACATTGTCTAACACAATAACACTAACTAATTTCTGTAATTGAAACCTTTCTAGTAGAGGGAAAGGGGTAAATAATGGCTCACATAAATGTTAACTGTCTGTGTACAAATGCTTATGTTTTTAATATCAAAGATCTAGTGTTTGGAAACATCGTCATTCTAGCTTGTTTCTCTTATTGCTGTAAGACATAGTGTCCTTTCAGTGTTTTCCAGTTTAGGGAACTGAGGGACAAGAATGGGTCAAACACACAGCTGTGGATTAGAAGTGGAAAAGTTCAGCTTTAAAGTGCCCATGTCTGAATTCAAAGACCCCCAAACACAACACTCACAATCAGGAACAGGGATATCACTTGTGAATATCTGAGCTAGGATCACCCTGACAACCTACCACAGATACACAAAGACTCAGGTCAGTTCTTAAGAACACACTCTATCAGGAAATGAGTGTTGGTATTTCAGAGCGTAATTCCATTATCCTCACAAAAACCTTTCTAAATGTTTATTTTAAAAGAGATCAGAGTTCTAAGCCAAGCCTCCACTCATCTCCCTTTTGCACAGGCTACCCACTGTTGTGTAAACCAGTTTCCTTAGGCAACATGCATCTGACCTCAGGAAAGACCACTTCCTTCTGGTACCATTAGGCCATGCCTGTTCTCAAGTTTCCCTGTTCATTGCATATAAATAAATTGCATCTATGAAAGATGTGGAAGATTACAAGTACTAGGAAGCTCCTGAAGAATTTGAATGAGTTAGTATAAGTTATTTCCCCTGAGAACTGTATCTTATTAAACTTCAAAAAAACAGGCCTTTCCTCTCTCATACCAATGTAGGGAAGAATGAGACACATCTAAAGAACCAGAGATTTTTAGAACATGCCATCAGTATAGCAAGCTCACTTCTGGCACTTTTCAGAGTATTGATAAATCTACCCAGAGAAGAAAAAGCTGAAGCAAAACTGGGAATTCTTTTTCTCTACCTGTGATACAAATGTATGAGCTATTATTATATTTAATGTGCTTTGAGAACAGATGTGACTAAATTAAATCCCCTTTGGGATATATACAAAAAATGATAAAAAGCATCAGAAGGAGCTGAGAAGTGATTATCACAGAAAGTTGGAGCAGTATTTGCCTTGAGAAAGAACAGTGATGTGAGGCTTACATTAGTGGAAAGTGTTGCCCCCACTTATGATATCATAATCCCTAAACATGTAATGTAAACACTAGCAGAAAACTGATGTCAATATGATAATGACAGGAAACTTCAATATCTAAGTCTCAGCATCTGAACAAAAATATTAATAAAAAATAGATGCTTTAAGCAATGCTACAGATCAAACAAACCTGATAGAACCATTCACAATACTCCCTCAACAAGAGAATATACATTCCTCTTAAGCACACACAGGGGGTTCTTTAGTATAAATCACATTTTAAATGACAAAACAAATTTTAACAAATTAAAGGAGACTGAAATCAAACCAAATGTCATTTTAAATTATAGTGGAATAAAACTAGAAATGAATAACAGAAACAAGGCTGGAAAACTGACACAATGTGGCAATTAAACATACTTTTAAGCAACTAATGAATCAAAAATGAAACCACAAAATACCTTGAAACACATGAAAATGCAAAGCTTCATACCCAAACTTAGATACAGCAAAGCAATGTTAAAATAGATGTTTATGCTCTGAAATAACACTACTGTATGCTTCAAGTAACTCAAAAAAGAATGAAACAAGACCAAAGGATGAAAGAGGGAAAAATAATAAAGATTAGACAAAATAGAGAATAGAAAACTAGGAAAAAAATTAACAAAACAGTTTGTTTGTTTATTATTTTGTTCTGGGGAATGAGCATGGCATGAACTACTACCCAGTTACACTCCCTAGCTGCCTGAGAGTTTAATGTTTGAATGTATAAAGAGACAGAGACATAGAGAAACCGTTAGGTAGACTAAGAGTAAAGAAGGGAGAATAAAAACTTATAATAAGGAACTACAATAAACAGCTATACACCAATAAATTAGAAGACACAGAAGAGATGAGTAAAATCTCAGAAACAAGCATCCTATCATGACTGAATTGTGAAAAATATGCAATCCGAACAAAGTTATAATTAATGGAAAGATTGACTCAGTAATCTCCACCAAAGAAAGCCCAGATGGCTTCACAATGGTGAATTATGGTAAGCATGCAAAAAACTGAAGCAGCTCGTCTCAATCTTTCCTAAAACACTGAAGAGGATGGAATGTTTTGAAATTAATTTTTATGAAGCCAGCATTAGTATACCAATAAAGCCAGACCAAAACACCACAAGAAAAGAAAACTATAAGCCAATTTTCTAATAAAAATAGGTCAAAAATGCAACTGAGTGTGCTGGTTCATTTTAATTAACTTAAGACAATATGGAACTACCTGGAAAGAAGTCTCAATATAGGATTGTCTAAATTAGATTGTCCAGTGGGTGTGTCTGTGGGAGAATTTCTTGATTGCCTTAACTGATATGAGAAGACCCCATCTGAAGGTGTGTGGGCTCTGGGCTGTATAAGAGAAGAGAGAGTGAATTGAGTACCAACATGCCTGCAATCATTTCTCATTGCCTGTAACTGTGATGTGAATAGCTGCTACAAGTACTTGCCAGATTTAACCTAGAATTGTTGTATGGGAAAAGGACCAAGCTAAGAAACCCACACTAGCCCTGAAACCAGAGCTAGTGAAAGAAACCCACCCTGGTCCTGAAGCAAGAGCCAGGGAAAGAAACACCTTATCCCTGAACCCAGAACCTAAAAAACACCCTGACTCTGAAATCAAAGTCAAAGAAACACTTTTGGTCCTGGAAACAGAACTGGTGAAAGAAATGCACCCTGGTCCCAAAACTAGAGCAAAAGAGCTAAAAAATAAATCAGTAAATAAATAAATAAATAAATAAATAAAATAAAAGGCCAGTGAAAGAAACAGTTTGGCCCTGAAACCAGAGCAAACTCTGCCCCTGACCAATTGAACACAAAACCAACCAATCCCTGAGCAAGAAATCTAGCACAAGACCCTGAAACCAGGGCCAGTGAAAGAAACACTTTAGTCCTGAACCCAGAACCAAAGAAATGTACCCTGACTCTGAAACCAGAGCCAAAGAAACACACTTTGGCTCTAAAACCAGAGTCAGTGAAAGAAATACGACCTAGCCTTGAAAATAGAGCCATAAGGCTAAAAAAGGGCCAGTGAATGAAATACAGTTTGGCCCTGAAATCAGAGCCAACTCTGTCCCTGACCAACTGACCCAACCAATCCCTGAGCAGGCAAACTAACAAATCCCTGAGCAGAAAATCTTCTCCCTGGGAAAATTCCACCATTAAGAAGCCCAATAGAAGCCTCTGCCTGTTCAGTTGCAGCCACCCTGGAAGAGGCAGTCACTCTCCTGGACTCCTTCCTACGTAAATTTCTTTCTTAAAAGAGTTTTGGGTGAAGACCTTTTGCTGGCATGGAGCAGAAGAACCTTTGCTGAGGCGTTCCATTAGGGGGGCTGAGCAGAAAAATCAAAGAACCTTTGCTAAGACATTCCCTTAGGGGGGCTGAGCAGATATAGCAGAAGAAACAGTTACATCTGCTGGGAAATTCCCTTTCCAGCTTTCGCTAGGAGAGGAACAGGATTGTTGCATCCTGTGGGGAGACCATCCCCCACTATACCCCAGCTCAGGTATAACCTGATTTCCCGACAAGCCAGGATACCTTTCCCTCCAGAGTCATCCTATTGCAGCTGTCCAGCCTCCAGAGTGGTCCCTTAGCAGCTCTAGGTATAGCCTGACTTGTCAACAAATCAGAACACCTTTCCATCCAGAGCTGTAACATTCACAATTGTGAGCTATCTCCTCACCCCTATTCCTGTTAAGTTGCTTTTCCTTAGGGTATTTTATTATAGAAACAAAAAATGAAATTAGGATATTGGGCATGGTGATGCATGCTTTTAATCCCAGCACTTGGGAACAATAATGAGAATGGTCATGAGTTTGAGGTCTACTTGAAAAAGTTCATTGCTTAAATTTCACTTAATAGACAATTTTTTTCAAAGACCTTCCTCTACGATCAGCAATGAGTCAAGGGTGTCTACTCCTACCACTTCTGTTGAAGACAGAAGTAGGAATTCCTGGCTAGGATAATTAGACAAGAAATAGAAATAAAATCAGGAAGTAAGCTTGCTTCTGTTCTTATATGTAATGAAGGACTGAGGCTTTATTGCAAGAGGCAAACTCCCATCATCTGACTTGACAGGAAGCCCTTCATGTTGCCAGCCCTATATTTTAAAATCATAATGATATATAACATACAATATTACATTTGATAGTGAAGTAAAATAAGCCTCACAACTCATTCCTTCTGATCAATTCCATAATATTTTGTGATTATCTGTCATCTTGAGATATTTATCCTGTTGTACCTCCATGTTAGGATATGTGTTGATACAAACCTCTGAACCCATTGCTCAGTAATGTCTCACCGGGACCAAGAAACTAACTAGAGTTACAGTATTTACGCCAAGAAATTCACGAAATGGTGTAAGGCAGAGTCGATTTACTTCTTTACTGATTCTCTAGGCTTTAGAAAGTGATGCAAAAAATGTTACTATTATATGTTAAGTGAAAAGAGTGGGTAGCCATTATGTCATGAACAACATGGAAAATTGAGGTTTTGCAAGCTACTATTTAATTCAATAAGAAAATTGAAAAAATGGGTTTCATATGTGTCTTTGTTTATTAATTTTCACTTCTCTTGAAAGACTTTAGAGAAAAGTTTCCCACAGGCCTTGGCCCATTACAAGGAAGTTGGCCCCAACCCAGTGCACATTCTATGGTTTAGATGGGGGCGATCGCCAAAGCAACCTTCTTTGGGGCACACATGGCTGGCCAACAGACAATCGGGGACTTTTCAGGGTACATTCTGTGGTTTTTCCTTTGTAGAAAAGCGGTCACACCTGGGTGACCTCTCTAACATGAGATCATACTTCGTAATCAATCACTTTGTGCCCCTTGCCTATGCTGATCTGCGTTTTTTTTTCCTATAAAAGGAGCTTGCACCCCATTCAGGGGTGTGCAGCTTTCTCGGTATTGCTGACACCCGAGTGGGCATTCGTTCAATAAACTCTCTTGCTTTTGCAGCTCTTGGTCTGGTTTCTGAGTCTCGAGGGCTCCTTGGGATCCTGAGGCCCTTAGGGGTCTGGGGTCTTTCACACTCACTGGTATCTGAAAATATTAAGCAGAACTCAGATTGTAAATTATAATTGTATTGCCTGCCTGTGTATATGAGATTTTGGTAAAAGTTACTCAAAGTATTTATGGAAATCAAATGATGATATGGAGTTTACAATAAAGAATGATATCTACTTTAATACTATTTGTAGGTAATGTACCTTTCTTTTTTTTTCTTTTCTTTTCTTTTCTTTTTTTTTTTTTTTTGAGACAGGGTTTTTCTGTGTAGCTTTGGAGCCTATCTTGGCACTCGCTCTGGAGACCAGGCTGGCCTTGAACTCACAGAGATCCGCCTGCCTCTGCCTCCCGAGTGCTGGGATTAAAGGCGTGCGCCACCAATGCCCGGCGGTAATGTACCTTTCATATATGAACCTATACATTTTATCACAGACCCAATTGCCAACACTTTGGGTTGATTATTATAGTTCAGTTTATTGAACTCTTTAAGCTGAAGGATAAGATTGGGTCATGCATATGAAATACTTATGTACTATTAAGTATTAAACAAGTCACAAATTGATTAAGAAACTATTTTCTTCTCATCCAGGTTGTCTTCCTTGCTTTAATAGGAAAGAACCTGAATCCTTAAAAAGACTTGTTGGAGAAAAACATCACTTCATAGAGACAATAAAATCATGGGGAATTCATCTACCTAATATTTCCTTGCTTCCATTAAATGATCTTTTTGTTAAGTGGCCAGATTATACAGAATCATTGACTCGGTCTGCATCTGAATTATACAGATACGATCTCCCAGTATATAAGGCTGAGACCAGGAAGAGACTTCAATACTGCTTAAAAACAAAGAAGCATCAACTCTCTAATGTCATAGGGAAGTGAGATAGACAGAGTAATTATTAGAATTGGAATCTGACTCAAAGGACAACTCCAAGGACCAGCTCTTCCTATATTTACCCCTGGATCAAAATACTGTGATTCATCTCATCAATGTGGGAACTGGGAGGAAGCAATGTTATTTGTTCATGGATGATCATAATTATCGATGCTGGGCTGGCTTAGTGGAGATAAGGGAGATCAGATGATGTCAACCTTGCTTAGCTTTCACCATTTAATCAGATTAAAATGTGGAACATCTTGAGCTAGTCACAGAGCTCAATGTGACTGAAATAAAAATAAGCAGAGAAGGAAGAGATCTAACTAGAGTTAGTTTTCTTTTTCATTACTTTACAATGTTGGTTTATAAAATATGGACTAGTGATATTCAACTTGGGCAGCTCATTGGGAGCAATTATTTATAAAAAGCATCAGCAGCTAGAGCTGATGTGCCAAGAGTAGCAATTGTTTAGTTTGAAGTGGCCCTGGAGTTTATCTAATTTTTATATTATCTCATTTAATTTTAATGCCCAGATGTAGATAAGGGCCACTAGCTGGACAATAAGATTTCTTTTTAGTTTTTAGTAGGAACTTCAGAGATCAGACTTGGCATACTCTCCCAGCCTAGATACCTGGGGGAGTGCCAAGGCCCTGCCCCAAATGATGTGACAGACTTTAATGATCCCTTATGGGAAGCCTCACACTCCCTGGGGAGTGGATGGGGGAGGGGGAGGGGGCTGGTGAAGGACATGGGAGGACTGGAGGGAGAGGGAACTGGGCCTGGTATGTAAAAATAAGATTGTTTTAATTTGAATAAAAAATGCAAGTCAGAAAAAGTTAATTTCTCATCAAAGACTCAGGGTATAGTGATTTCTTTGCCACTTTTATAAAAAGGAATTAATAAATAATACTAATTCTCATGTAACAGTTGAGCTTAAAAACATTAAAAGCCAAGAAGCTTTTCAGTAAAATTAATATTTTGGGTGGTGATATATTTTTTATGATTTATTAAAGCTTGCCTCAGGATTCAGAAAGCAAAGTCAGACACAAGCTATAGAGGTCAGGCACTGGTGATACACACCTTTAATCTGAGCAGCCATAGTATTAGGCAGAGGTGGCACATGCCTTTAATACCAGGACTTGGGAGACAAAGACAGATGGATGAGTTCAAGGCCACGGGCTACAAGAGATGAAATTAGTCTAAAAGAGTAACAGAGTTCATGTCTTTAATCCTAGGACTTGGGAGAGGTATTTAAGACAGTACCAGGGTCTCAGAGCTGGCATCATTCTCCAGTCACATTGAGGATAGGAAGGCATTCATTTTCCAGCCACATCGAGGACAGCAAAGCATAGATTCTCCAATGACGCTGAGGAGAGGCAGCAGTCTGAGGCTTGGTGAGAGCTAGTAGAGACAGGATTAACCCTTTCAGCCTGAGGTAGAGATAAGAGCTAGCGGCTTGGCTGCTTTGCTTCACGGTTCTTCAGCTTGAAACTTGAATCCCAATATCTGTCTCTGGGTCTCTTAATTTTTGTGCAGCAATTTTGAAAATAAAATTACCAGGCAGAACTTATCCTTTCTCAAAAACATTTAAAAATTGTCCATCAGCACTTGGTGAAATAAATAGCAGCTTCATCCTTAGATGAGATTAGAATCCTCATTTCTGATCATCCCAGATCTTTTCTTGAAACTAAAGTTTTACTGGAACTGTTATCCCCATAGTGAATCAAAACCTACTCAGAGTTCAGAGTACTTCCTGGGCTATTGGCAGCTTTCCACTGCCACATAGACTAATGATCCACTTATTTGCTAAGCTGGTTAGAGGCATTTGAAAGAATGTTGTGGGTTATTATTGATGTACTGTTATTGAGAAATCATTGATACTATATTTGACACTCTGAGTTTTGTTTTTTTTTTTTTAAGCAAACACCTGGGAAGCCACTCAACTGTTAACAGCTAAGTCACCTCTACATTTGAGCATATAATGCAATTGCTTTGACTGACATTAATTCAGTCAACAGAGCTTTCAGTATGATATCTATATACATACATAGGTTTTCCTTCTGATTGTCCTATAGGTCTAATTTATATATCGATAGTTGTATGTATTTAAAATAAATTAAATCAGTAACAAATCCTTATATCAGTCCCATGAGTTTAACAAATGTTAGAAAAGTTGTTACTTCCTTAGACAATGTTTTAGTATACACTGTGGTTGGCCCACACACAGCTTGGGAGTAGGCTTTAAGTATCTTCATCAATATACTTCCCTGGTGCTCTGAGACACTTCAATGAACCTGCTCTCCAGTGGACACCAGTGAGCTTTCCATACAAACTACTATAAGGCAATTCATCTTGCCATCTGCTATCTCTATGTATAAATTCTGTAACCATTCTTGATGGTACATTACTATACTCTGTTGAATAAAGACATTATTTCTAAGTGATTTCTGCTTCATTGTTTACTTTAATGAATCAGTAGCTGCAAAGCTGCCTTCCTAAGGTCATAGTATTAAGTCATATGTAGATGGTAAATAGTTTTACAAGCAGTCTTGAAGTACTCAGAGAACCTGAACTCATTAGCAATTTGAGGAAATGTGCGTAGGATGCCTGTCTTCTTTCCATTGTTCTAACGTTTAGAGATGAAGGAGTTGTACAAAATGCTTAAGCTTTGGAGCCTGAAATCTCTTCATGAATTTGTTCTTACTAAATCTTACTTATCACTGAGGTTCAAATTCAATTCTTTATATTCTTGGAAGCCTTTTCTAAGTTTCCTTTCAGACTGTGCCATATACCTATAAAAATTTCATGTCTTTAAATTTCTCTTTTATGTTATGAATTAACTCCATGGGGGCTGAGAAAATGTCCATTGTGTCAACTGCTCTATCATTAGCACAGTGTACACTCAGTGAATACCTGATTAGTACAGGAGTGAATGAAATGATAATAAACATGACATATTTGTTATGCACTACATATTGCATTATTTGACCTGTGTTGGCTTACATAACTGAATCAAATAATTTTTATTTATATTTATTATCATTGAAAATTCAGTAATACAGAGAAGAGGAGCCAAGAGAGAACTCAGGTTTGCTAGTTTCTAAAGCCAATGATCTACCTGAAAGGTTCCATTGCACTGGTTACTACTACAATGAAAATACAGGATGATCACTGATTTCAAAGATACATTTGTTATGGTTTGGATACAAAGTAGTCCCTAGAAGGCTCATGTGTTACAGGCTTGTTGTTGTTTATGAATTCAACCATTAAATGGTAACTAGATCCTGAGGACTCTGGCATAATCAATGATATTTTATTATTAATTATTAATTATTTATTATTAAAGAGCATCACAATTTAATGGCATTCTACTAGGTAGAAATTAGAAGAAAGAGTTAGAGGAGGTAGGTCCTTGCTGTTCTTTCTTCTACCACTCTGCTTCCTGATTGCCATAAAGTTAGTAAACTTAATCACCATCGCCATCATGGTTGTCTCAGCACCTCAAACCCACAGCAATGGAGCTATCTGACCATGGATTAAAACTTCCAAAGCTATAACCCAAAATAAAACCATCTTTCCTTCTTTAAGTCAATTTCTCTTAGAAATTTTGTCACGGTGATGAGCAGCTAAGTTGCCACGCTAAATCAATCTACTATGTTTAATGTTTTTTCCCAATTAAATGGACACTGGTAAGATATATATTGAATACATTAAAATAATGTAAGCACTTTATTTCATAGGACCATGATATCTTTGTCTCCACTGATTTTACCACAAAGTTGTGTGATCTATGACAGGAAAGAACTGCTCCAAATATTATCTTTTTTCAAATGATAAAATGTCCAAGAATAGTATTTCCTAAAATTATATCTTTTATTTTATATAAATACACAAGACTCTTGGGTTTTTATCAAGAACTATAGTAATTGTAGGTCAGTGACATTGCTTTTCTGGGTGTGCAGGTAATTTTCCGGCTTAGCATGTATTGCTACTCAATGGAGTGTAGAGCTCTAGGTCAAGCTTACAGTGTGGGAGGATGTTTCTTGAACAGAGATCTGGTTGTGAACACAGAAGAATCTGTTTGCCTAGAGATGAGGCAGCACTTCCAAGTTATTCTGCTTGAAGGCATATTCAGCTATAAGCAGATCACCAGGCTGATTTTCACCTTCCTTGAAGTTTGGTTTATCAGAGTTGAGGAGACAAAGAGAACAGTTTAGTAACTGACCAGTGAGACAGAGGAGGCTGGCAAATTTGAAACTGCTGGACACCTAAGGGGGAAAATGAGTTTTTATTCCTAGGCTGCCCAATATCTGGATTATGATGTTGGCCACTGGAGATAGGGTACCTCTAAGCTTTCAAAAGGCAAATTTGGGGAGAGAAAGAACAGATCCCTTCCTTGGTGTTTAGATTGTGTTTCTGGTATAGTCATAGTGATTCAGTTACACAGTGAAGGAAGATATGTCTTAAAAATTTAGGTAGTCATTTCAGGCTAAAGGGGGACCTAAGTTAATCACCACTGGAGACAGTAGGATTGTTCTTGGGGAAACTAAGTGAGAGAAAGCACAGCTTGCAAAGCTACCAAAGCAATTTAAAAAAGGGTCTTTGGAGCATATGTAAACATCAAAAGGGAACAGGTCCACTATTGACATTAGTCTCATTGAGTCAAGGGATAGCATCGAGAAACAACAACAACAACAAAACAAAGCAGTATTTTCAGCTATTGGTTGCTTCTTTATTCTTGGGGGGATATTTTTCAATGTTGAGAAAATATTCATGAAAATAAAGGTGTCCAAATTAACATAAGAAGTCATAAAGAAGAGCCTAGCTAGTGTGAGAGATCTCAATATCTCTTAGACATCACATTCAGAAGGGATAAGCTGTTGATAAACAGAGCTGTCCATAGCCTTAAGGGAAGTAGGAGAGAGACTGCGTATTCAAGCTCCACTGATATAGGAATTTGAAAGACAAGAGCATAGAGCTTTAGGACTAGGGCACAGTGTGAGTTCAAGACAGCTGTGTCTTGGAGGAAACTTCCTTGAGGCTGTTGGCTCCATTTTCCCATCTCCTGAGCCTACAATGCCTTATCTTCATTCTCCACACTCTTTTTCTCACTGAGATGCAGCTATTTGCATGCAAGTCAACTGTCCACACTCATCATGAAGTGTGGGCGACTGGAAGGCAGGGGGCTTGCAACTTCATATGGATAGCTGTACTGTGAAGAATGCTCACTGAATAAACAAGCAAATTAATGATACCAAATAAATTAACTATTACATTTATATTCATATGCTACTAGTAGAATCATTGTCAAAAAAGAGGGAGGAAAGCTATGTTAATTACAAGGGAAACTAAGGGGATTACAATAACATTATAGTTTGCTTTTTACATTTATTTTTATTGAGAGAGAGAGAGAGAGAGAGAGAGAGAGAGAGAGAGAGAGAGAGAGAGAGAGAGAGAGAACTCATGTCACACAGATTTGAGGTTCATAGGAAAATTTGTGGGCATCAGTTCTCTCCTTTCACTGAGTGGGTTCTGGAGAAAGGACTCTGGATATCAGGCTTGGCAGCAAGTGTCCTTAACCACTGACCCATCTTGCTGGCCCACTAACAGTGTTTTTAAAGAAGGTAAAAATAATGTCTTGTTTATAAATGTGTATTAGACTTCTCTCATTGGTGTGTCTCCTCCATATTACTTTCTAGTCGTTCATATGATGAAATATAGGGTGATAATTCAATATACATATACAATTTTAATGGTGGTACTAAACAGTGTTTGGATTTTTTTTTGTCAACTTAAACATTGGTTGTTGCTTTGTGCTGGGAACTTTCAAACACTTTCCATTTACTTTTTATGTATTGTTTGATGAACTGTTTTGAACTACAGCAAGTCTAATGTGTCAGAACACTAGAACTCATTCTTCCCACCTGACTAAACTTCCTGTTATTTGATCTCCTCTTCCCTCTTCCACCTCGCTTCCTATCCTTAAAACTTTTGTTTCATTGACTTGTCTTCATTTTCATACTGATTTGTAGATATTCTATTTTTTACTTCTACAAAATCAACTTTATTTTTCTGCTTCAATTTTTAGTGGACAAGATTAGGTAACATAAAAGCTAAGATCTTAGATTCCTGGGTGACACATATTTAGGAAGGCTAGTAGAGGAACCTGACCGTAAGGTCTGTATCTAAGAACGTTATCCTCGGTGGAAAAGGCTGTCGAAGCAGTGCAAGTTAGCTAACAGGACCAAGCTGACACTTAACTGGGAGAAGACACCAATGGGCTTAAACAACATACAGCATACATACCAAATGCATAGTGTTGTGGTTAAGTGACAGGAACAAAAAAGACTTGAGAATTTGGGCTGATAATAAACACAGCAGAAATTAGTGTGTTGTGTCTTCCAAAGAAATGAATTTAGATTTGATATGCATCCAAAGAAGCATTATAATTGAGTTTCTTCAAGGACCAAAGGCAATCAGAAATGCCTTGTTTCTAGATTTCAGACAGTTAGAAAGGCCATGAGCAACTATAAGCAAGTACATCTATGATAAAAAGAGCTGAAAAGAGGAGCAACATTTAGCATACATGTGAAATGCTGCCATGAGTGGCTGGGTAATTATTACTATTGTCTTAACAGCAAGTTTGAGGGCTGAATTGTTCTGATAGGCCAAAGGCAGAAGATAAAATGGTGAGAGGTCCAAGGCTGCAGATGTCCTTTGACAAATTTTATTTATTTATAATTTATTTTTTAAATTTTGAAATTAGGGGCTTCAGAGGTGACTTAAATGTTAAGATCTCTTGCTACTCTTCTAGAGGACCCAACTTCAGTTCCCAGAACCCAAGTTAGTCAGATCACAATTGGCATTTAGCCCGTTCTCTGGCCCCTCTTCACAGATGCACACACACACACACACACACACACACACACACACACACACACACACACGAGAGAGAGAGAGAGGGAGAAAGACAGAGAGAGGGAGGAGCACATATATACTAAAATCTTTAAAAGATAATGAACTTTAATACATAAGCAGGGGAGAATTAAGCATAAACATACAATCTGTGAAAGTATAGTCTTTCCTTAAGATGAGAGAGGGGATATTGTCAACATCTCTGGGGATCTCAGGTATGCTTTCTAGGTCACAGACCATTCCTATAAGCAAACACTTCAGTTTTTTGATAATCACCTCCAGCTCTCCCTCACACTTTTATTATTTTTCTACACATCCTCGAACTATTTATTGTGTCTGCTTTCAAGAGCCACCAAATATTAGAGTCAATGTTCCTTATGTGTTTTTTTGAAACTTATATTTGCAAAACTCATTTTATTTGTGTAGCTTTACTTTACCTTTCATTGCTTTTTAAGTCAGCATGAAAAGCAGAGTTTGAAGAACCTGAAGCTTACATTAGTTGTATTCTTTAGGAAAAAGAATACAGATATCCCTTCAATTAATTTTATAAAACCATATGCCATGTGACTATATGTTGAGGATCCTGTATATCCCTGAAGACATCAAGACAAATATAAGTCCCAAAGTCCAAGCTGTCCTGGATTCATGAAAAATCTTGTACTTAAAAGTCCAGTTTGTGCATTCTTATGTGTGTTTCAAGTGCTAGTGCTATTAAACCAAAGCTACCAGAAACATACACACATTCTAGGGTAAGCTTGAGTCAAATTGCACAAAATTAAGCAAGACAATAATATTTTAGTGTAATAAAATGTAATTTAAATAATTACAACAGAAAGCAAGCACAAGTCTTATCTGGCCAATGCCAACAACTGGCTTTCCCCTCCTCCTCAACATATCCCAGTGACCACCACCCCCATGACTCCAGTAGAGGCACCCTGCAGAACCAGAGGATATGCTTCCAGTCACCAGAACAGCAGGTAGCCCACCCTCCCCAGCATTGTCCCTGCAGAGGACCTCCAGATGGATCAGGGGTTACAACATACCATCAGAACTCTAGCTCCAACTTGAGTCGAGAGCCTCTTTACTTAACCATAGGTCACTCTGGCCAGAAGACAAGAAAGGAAACATAAACCAATGAACAAAACACCCATCCAACAAAGGCAAACTCAGAAATCTGTACCTATACCTATAATTACCCCCAAACCAAATACCTATACCCCAGCATAATCAACAACAGCTAGGACAATATGTCACCATGAAAGCCCAGCTATCCTACTACAGCAAGCCGTGAATATTTCACCAGAGCTGAAGCACAAGAAAATGACCTGAAAAACCAACTTGATGAAGAAGAAAATGGTCCTTAAAGAGGAAATGAATAAATCCCTTAAAGGAAGCCAAGAAAAAAACAGACAGTTGAAGGAAATGAGTAAAACTGTTCAAGACCTGACAATGGAAGTAGAAGCTATAAAGAAAAAAACAAACTGAGGGAGGGAATCCTGCAGATATACAATTTAGGTAAGTGCACAGGAACTACAGACATGTGTATGACCAACAGAATACAAAAGATGGAAGACAGAATCTCAGGTGTTGAAGATATGACAGAAGAAATAGATACACCAGTCAAAGAAAATGTTAAGTCTAAAATATTTCTGATCCAAAACATCCAGGAAATCTGGGACACTAGGCAAAGCCAAAAATAAGAATAACAGAAATAGAAGAAGGAGAAGAATCCCAACCCAAAGGTTCAGAAAATATTTTTAACGAAATCATCTCAACAGCATAGATAAAACTATTTCAGAGTAAAGGGTTGGAAAAAGACTTTCCAAACACATAGACCTAAGAAACAAGCTAGTATATAGTCATTCTAATATCTAACAAAACCAATTACAAAAACAAAAATAATCAAAAAGGACAGGAAAGGACACTTAACACTCATCAAAGAAAGACCCACCAAGATGATTGTTCAATTCTTAACATTTATGCTCCAAACACAAGGATGTTCACATTTGAATAAGAAACACTACTAAAGCTTAAATCACACATTGATCCTCACACACTGATAGTGGGAAATTTCAATGCCCCATTCTCAACAATGGATCAGTCATCTAAACAAAACCTAAACAGAGAAATACTGGAGCTAGCAGACATTATGAACTAAATGGACCTAGCAATATGTGTAGAACATTTCGCCCAAACAAAAAAGAATATAGCCTTTTCTCATCACCTCATGGAACTTTCTCCAAAATTGACCATGTACTTGGTCACAAAGCAAGTCTCAACAGATGCAAGAAAATTAAAATAAACTCCTGCATCCTATCATATCATCATGATTAAAAACAGATTACAACAACAAAAACGACAGAAAGCCTTCAAATTTATGGAAATCAAATGACTCTCTACTGAATGACTACTAGGTCAAGGTAGAAAGGAAGAGAGAGGGAGAGAGAGAGAGAGAGAGAGAGAGAGAGAGAGAGAGAGAGAGAGAGAGAGAAAAGAGAGATAAACAGAGAGAGAAACAGAGAGACACACAGAGAGAGAGACAGAGACAGAGAGAGACAGAGAGAGAGAGAGAGAGAGAGAGAGAGAGAGAGAGAGAGAGAGAAGCTAAGGACTTCTTAGAATTCAATGAAAATGAATGCACAGCATACCCAAACTTATGGGACACAATGAAAACAGGGATAAGAATGTTTTAGCAGTAAATACCTACATTAAAAAATTGGAGAGATCTCATACTGGCAATTTAACAGTTTACCTGAAAGCCCCAGAACAAAAGAAACAAGCTCATCCAAGAGGAGTAGATGGCAGGAAATAATCAATCCAAGGACTGAAATCAATAAAATAGAAACAAAAAAATATAAAGAATCACTGAAAGAAAGGTTTGGTTCATGGAGAAATTAACATGATGGACAAACTCTTTTCAAAAAAGACTAAAGGATTGAGAGAGAATATAAAAAATAACAAAATCAGAAATGAAAAGGGTTATATAACAAGACACTAAAGAAATGCAAAGAATTACTAGGTCTTACTTTAAAAACACAGGTACTGCCAATATTGGGAAATCTAAAAGAAATGGACAAATTTCTCAATAGATACCACTTACAAAAGTCAATTCCGTATTAGATAAGGAATTTAAATAGGCCCACAATCCCAGAAGGAGTTATTAACAGCCCCTCTCTCAAAAAAAAAGCCCATGGTCAGAAAGTTTTAGTACAGCATTCTATTAGACTTTCAAAGAGGAGCTGATACCAATACTCCTCAAATTATTCCACAAAATGGAAACAGAAAGAACATTAACAAATTCATGTTATGAGGCCATATTCACCCTGATATCCAAACTACACAAAGATTATATAAAGAAAGAGAATTACAGACCAATTTCCCTAATGAACATAGATATAAAAATACTAGCAAACTGAATCCACAAACACATCAAGAAGATCATCAGACATTATCAAGTAGGTTTCATCCCAGAGATGCAGGGATGGTTCAACATAAGAAAATCTGTCAGGGCTATAGAGATTAAGATCACTGATAGCTCTTCCAGATGTCCTGAGTTCACATGGTAGCTCACAACCATCGATAGTGGGATCTGATGCCCTCTTCTGTCAGGTATACATTCAAGTAGAGAGCTTGCATACACAAATAAATAGATTTTTTAAAAGAAAAGAAAGAAAATCAGTCAATTAATTTCCCATATAAATAAATGGAAAGAGATGCTAGAAAAGCCTAGCAAAATCCAACACCCCTTCATTATAAAGGTCTTGGAGAGATTAAGGATACAAGGGACATATCTAAACACAATAAAGGCAATTTACAGCAAGCCCAATAGTTAATGCTAAATTAAATGGAGAGAAGCTCAAAGCAATTCCACCAAAATCAGGAATAAGACAAGGCTGCCCACTCTCTCCACATCTATTCAACAGAGTAGTTGCAGTTCTAGTTGGAACAAAAAGACAGGTGAAGATCAAGGGGATACAAACTGGAATAAAAGAAGTTGAAGTATCACTATTGGCAGATCATATGATAGTATACCCAAGGAACCTCAAAAATTCTTCCAAGGAACTTCTATAGCTGATAAACACCTTCAATGAACTGGCAGGATACAAGATCAACAAAAAACAAAACAAAACAAAACAAAACAGTAGCCCTTCTATACACAAATGACAAGTGGGCTGAGGAAGAAATCAGGGAAACAACACACTTCACAATAGTCACATATAATATAAAATATCTTAGTGTAACTCTAACCAAGCAAGTAAAAGACTTGTATAATTCAAACTTCAAGTCTTTGAAGAAAGAAATTGAAGAAGTTATCAGAAGATGTAAAGATAGCCTCTACTCAAGGATTGTAAATTCCTACCCAACGCAATCTACAGATTCAATGTAATCCCCATCAAAATTCCAGCATAATTCTTTACAAATCTTGAAAGGACAATATTCAAATTCATATGAAAAAACAAAAACCAAAAAGCCCAAGATAGCTAAAATAATTCTGTATAATAAAAGAACTTCTGGAGGTAACACCATCCCTGATTTCAAGCTCTAAACAGAGCTATTGTAATAAAAACTTCATGATCTTGGCATAAAAACAGACAGGTGCATCAATGAAGTCAAAGAAGCCAGAAATACACAATGGAAAAATGTTCATCAAATGGTGCTGGTTTAACTGGATGTCAGCATGTTGAAAAAATGCAAATTGAATCATCCATATTCATCACCTGTATAAAATTCAAGTTCAAGTGGATCAAAGACCTCAACATAAAACCAGATACAGTGAAAATGGGGAATAACCTTGAACTGCCACAGGAGACAACTTCCTAAACAGAATGCTGATAGCATAGACACTAATAACAATGATCAATAAATGTGACCTCATGAAACTGAAAAGTTTCTGTAAGATAAGGGACACTGTCAAGAGGACAAAACAGCAATCTACAGAATGGAAAAATATTCCCACTCACTCCACATGTGAAAGAAGGCTAATATCCAAAATATATAAAGAACCCAAGAAACCAGACATTAAAATAAACCAAACAATCCTATTTTTTTAAATGGGGTAAGATCTAAACAAGGACTTCTCAACAGACGAATCTCAAATGGCCAAGAAATTCTTAAAGAAATGTTCAACATCCTTACTCATCAAGGAAATGCAAATCAAAACTTCCTTGAGATTCCACCTTACACCTGTTAGGGGCTAAGATCAAAAAACATAAGTATCAGCTCATGCTGGTGAGGATGTGGAGCAATAGGTACACTCTTCCATTGCTGGTGGGAGTGAGAACTTGTACAATAACTATGGAAATCAATATGGTGTTTCCTCAGAAAATTGGGACTCAATCTGCCTCATAATTCATCTATCCCATTCCTGTTTAAATACCCAAAAGAAGCTCCATTCTACCACCAGGAAACTGGATCAACAATGTTCATTGCTGCTTTATTCATAATAGCCATAAATTGGAAGTGAAAGTTATTCTGGTGAATGAATGTAGATTCCATGATAGTATGTTTGTCAAAAGCAAAAATGCATTCTAGGCAAAGAGTTCAATGTTTATAGGACAAAATAAAAACTTCTTAAGTTTGGGTGGTTGGTGTATGTTTTCTTTGCTTGTCTTATTTTCTAAGTGCTATGTAATAATTCCACATTATTTTTTATGACAGTAATGCAGTAAAGGCTGTCTTTATTAGTGTAATAGGGTTGCAGGTCTCTGACCTCTGAATGATGAACTAACCACTTCAAATGAATAGAAGTGGTTAAAAATAAAATATATAAACTCCCAGAAGTCATCTGTGCTGGAGTGACTCAGTAAAGGCTCCAGATAGCAGTAGAAATGAATTTTTCTTTGACGCTGGTTATTTAGTTAGAAATGTCAATAGTTTTATTTGATGAATTTTAACCTCTGGAGCTATTAAACTGTCAGTGTCACAGCAAACACTGTATCTAGCTTTAATAGTTTATTTTAAAATGTGAACAGTTGTACTTTTTTAGGAGTAGTAAAAATATATCAGTATATTTTCCTATAGTATTATTTAATAGGTCATTCATTAAATGGAAGGATTAATTTTGTCCTACCCATAAACTTAAATCCATTTTTCAGTAATTAGATCCCAAGCACTTGCATTTACATATTGTTTTCCAAATATTATTTGCATTCATTTACCTTTTTACTTTTTATAGGAGGTTTCTATATGACCCTGGCAGGTGTGGAAACTAGGAAGAACAGGCTGGCAACAAACTTTTGACAATCCTCTGGTCTGTATTTTAAGTGCTGGGATTACAAATGTGGATTCTGCCGTGCCTGGCTAAAGTTTCCCTCCTCTTTTATTCATTGTGCATTTGAGAAAATTGGGAGTTTGATTTTGTACGACAGTATTGCTACCATAATTTGCACAGAACCACATGGAAGTCCACTAGCATCTCAATATGTTGGCCCCCCACTTTAAATCTACTCAATCCCAATTTTTCTCTTAGAAGTACCCCATTTGTGCATGGACAGTCTGGCCTACAAACCTATGAAAATTACTTAACAAAACAGTAAAACAGTAGTACTGAAATATTCTGGGAACACATGCTGATACTGAATTCTGCGTCTAAATGACAAAACGCGTTTTTCCTTTAAAGCTATACAAAATAATAATAGATTTTGACTGATTCTCGAGTGACTTTAAAATAAGTCCTTCCTTCCTTCCTTCCTTCCTTCCTTCCTTCCTTCCTTCCTTCCTTCCTTCCTTCCTTCCTTCCTTCCTTCCTTCCTTCCTTTCTTTTTGTTTTTTGCGCGACAGGGTTTCTCTGTGGCTTTGGAGGTAAAATAAGTTCCTATCTGAAGCTGATGCTCTTGAGCACTTTGCCACCTCTCTAGCCGCTTGAGCATCTTGTCTGTTGAGTGAGTATGTGGTGGGTTGTCTGTGTTGTAGTGTCCACGAGCCTCAAACAAGGCCTTTATGAGGAAAAGAGGTTGATGTGGCTCAAGGATCAGGAGCCTGGGAGGACCCAGCATGGTGCTAGCATCCAGAAGGGATTCCACGGGTACATGATACAATGCCTAAAGGTAGAAGTAGCCCAGGTTAGCCTCCACCTCCCCAGTGCTGTCATTAGATATGTGAGCCACCCACCAAGCTGATTTTAAGCCTGAAATGTACCTGTCGGAGTCTTCTTTTCCCTGGAATTCTTAGCTCTCATACCCACTGTCCTTGTGCTCCTCCCCCTGAAGGTCACCACCAACCTACCGGAATGTGGATGGACCTGGCCGGGAAGTCCACTCCATGACAGGTAATATCTAGAACAAGCTGGTGCAGAGATACGATGGATTCATGGAGACTGGCAGGGACATGGGGGTGGAATGTTCTGAACTAGAGCACAGCAAATTACACGGCTTTTCCCATATATTGCATAACCCACTCATGTCCCATAAAATAAATAAGTAAATAAATAAAAATAAAATAAAAATAGTTATCAACTTCACTTGCCCTAAGGCTATGTGGTTGTGAGGTAAAATCAAACAATAGTATTCTTTCTTTTTTTGTACATCCTTTGAGGATTTTCAGAAAGCATTTTCTGTATTTTCCTGGCCTAAGAAAACACTTTCAGATACTGTGGTGAAAACATTATACATGGCATAGGAAAGGATATCATTGTTTCTGGATTATAAGAACAAATGAATGAGCATAGAACCCTAAAAAAAAATACCAGAACAAAAAAGTGGAATCATGGGTAATTTTAAGAGCTCAGTATTTTGGGAGATGATACACAAGCTGCTAAGTGATTTCACATTCAACTTTCATAATTCATAAATGATGGAATTTCAGGCCTGGACAAGCTGTCATTTTTTCAGAAACAAAATTGTGCCATGGTCATCACATTAAAGTTTCTAACTGAATGATTCAGATATCTCTGACATTTTCTTCCAAACACATGAACGGTGAAATATATAGGATTTACATGGATATCCGACAAGAAGCAATTTTTTACTCAGGTTTAACACTAATTTCAGTCTTACAAATATCCACAATTTATGGTTTACATTCAATTGTATTTAAATCTACTAAATCTGCCCCAACTAGTATGCTTTGACGTTGTAACAAAATATACCTAAAATTCACTTACTAGCATAAACACTAACATTAAAATTAAACAAGTCATAAGAGAAACCTGGAGATCATGAAATACATTTTAAATCAAATCTACTGCTTAAAATCTTAACAAACAAACAGACACTATTCAATATAGTGCAGATAGATAAACCGAGTCTAAGTGTTTCAATAGGTAAGGTTCTTATATAGCAATTTCAGCATCTTCTACATCTTAGTACATTACTCTGTAAACTATTAAGTTACCATATTCAAAGCAAGGAAGCTACTTGGAAGAAAAGGTTAAAAATGGAAAATGTCAGCATCTACATCCATGATATCATTAGTAAGAAGTAAAATATAAAACTTGTGTTCTGGTCTTAGGAAAAGTTCTGATAAGTCCTCCAGCTCCAGTTGTATTTTGTTGATAATAAGAATAAAAAATTTAAAATGCTTTACAAAATTAAAAAATGAATATTTTATAATTTTACCTAATGCTAATCCTGAAAATCATAAATAATTTTGTGAGTATAAGGTCATATCAACACATCCATCTACAACATGAGTATTTCTTTTTATTTTAAAGTTTGACAATATTATCCTTGATGTCAACAGGTTTCTTGTAAGTTTTTACCTGTTTTAAGCCTGGCATCACCAACATATTTTACCATCAATCATCTTTCTCACTGCCATCATTTTATATAAATTTCCTAAGGTACTTGCTTATTATAGATGTCAAAATGTTAATATGCAATCAGCAAATCTTTACAACTGAAAGCTACCTACATAGATGAAATTTTCACTTGTAATTTAACTTTTTATTTAAAGAGTGCTATTAGCAGGAACATATGTACAAACAGGTTAGGTCTTTCATTTTTTCCAGATGTAGTTAGACACTTGAAGTTCCTACAACAAAATCCTGTAAATGATGGCTGTACATTGCGATATTTGAGATAAATTTTAATATTTTGACAACATGTAATTTATAAAAAGTAGATAATTTAATGTTTGCTGAAAATAAACTCTGAGAAAATTGTATACATTGTCATATTGTCTTGAGAAACTTAGAAAAATAAATACCATATTGTTTTGGAAAGACACATTTATGACAGATTGTGCTAGCATGCTTTTCTCTTATGATAAACACCATGACAAAAACCTGGGAAAGAAAGGGTTTATTTGGTTGTGAGCCTAGCCATTAACAGCTAAGCTATCCCTCCATCCTAGACTGGCTCCATTGTTAGAAGTACCATAGACTCTCTTGGCCTCTTAGCCAGAACCCACATTCAGAGGGCTTGGTTCAGTCCAATGCTGTTTCCTCAGTTTTATGACTAGAGGGGAAACAGCATTGGACTGAACCAAGCCCTCTGAATGTGGGTTCCGGCTAGGAGGCCAAGACAGTCTATGGGACCTCTAACAGTGGAGCCAGTCTTTAACCCTACAGCACAAATGGACTTTGGGAGCCCATTTCCTATGGAGGGATACTATTGCAGCCCAGATACAACAAGGAGGGCCTAGGCCCTCCCCAAATGATATGACAGACTTTGAAGATCCCTGGTGGAGGGCCTCACTATCCCTGGGGATGAGTTGGGGGGGGGGTTGGTGGGGAACATGGGAGGATGAGAAGGCAAGGGAATGGGGGGATGGATATGTAAATGTGAGTAGTAATTAAAGAATTTAAATAAAAAACAAAGAACATATAAAAAAGAAAGGGTTTATTTGGCTTACACTTCCAGGTAACGTTCATCACAAGAATAGGCACTTAAGCAGGAGTTAAAGTAAAAACAATGGAGGAATGTTGCTTACATCTTTGTTCTTTGCCTCATGTTTAGCTAACTTTCTTACCAAAGTTGGGATCATCTGCCTATGGATGGTGCTGCCCACAGTGGGCTGGACTGTCCTACATCAATTATCAATCAAGAAAAGTGATCATACAGACACAACCACGAGACAGTGCAAGCCAGGAAATTCTTCAGTTCGGGTTCCTTCTTTTCAGGTGACTCTGTGTTGTGTCAATTTGGCAATAAAACAAAATAGCACAGAGACACAATCTTTAAGGGTCAAGCTGGCAGATAGGGAACAGAAGAGCGAATGAGGTAGGAGTATGTTCTACACACACACACACACACACACACACACACACACACACACACACACTTCATAATAAGAATTACTGATTTTTAAGTTCAAGAAAACTAAAGGTTCATATGATCCAAAAACAAAATGATGATGAGTGAGAGGTCTCCCATTAGCCAGTGAGTCTTAGTGTTCTTAGCATGTGGAGTATTTTGTATTTTGACCCTCTCTTTTTGCATTATTAAATTTGTGGCAAATATTGAACTTTTTCTGAGATTCCTAACATCTAAATGTGCATATTTTCCCCAATGTTTTGTATTCTCATTTTGGTAGTGTACTACTTTTTAAATAGTGATATGAGAATGATAATAGTAAAATATATTATTCACACATGAAAATACACATTCATATTTGTGCTATGTAGGGATACATTTAATAATGAATGTATCAATCCTAGCAGAACACTCCCAGAGTTCAGGTTTTGATTCCAGAGATTAAGACAAGTGTTAAGATTTCCATCACACAATGTGGAAGAAGCCTCCTTCTCCCCAGGAACTTTATGCCCACCTCCAAATAAGGGTAACTATCAAATATGAGGATATAGCACCAATCAGCTCATATCATCATAATGCTGAAACATTAATGAAGACTCCTTATCACTCACAGAAGGCAGGAATCAACAGAAAGTGGAAGAATACTCTCATGCAATTTGTTTCAGTTTTTAAATAATCATCAAACCATACTTTTCATACTTAAAGAAATGGGACATTTGTCAAGGGTTGGGATGGCTGACAAGAATGAATCCTGAAATAAGTCATATGTTTGTGTGTGTGAAAAATTAAAATCCACATGTTAACTAATTTAACAAACAGAGCAAGGAACTTGAGCTCTGGAGTACAGTCTGGATTTAACCATATTACTTGAGGTCAAAATAAAATGCTTTATACTTCTCAAAGACTCCATGTATGTCTACTGATTCCAAAATATATAGATTTTGATTGGCAATGCAAAACTAAGAAAAGTAAATGGATGAAGTATTTCAAAGGCCTTGGAGTAAAAATGAGATACCATGGAAAGCAATTGAGACAAGAGAAATTACCCTTGGGTTTGATTTAATGAAGGAATAAACTCATCATCTTTTCATATGGCTCTTGTTTCGGTTTACTTTGCAAGGTAGAACAGACTTTACCTTACCTGGCGAGGTGTTCGTTCTGACTTACTTCGGCACCACTCCCAGTCTGAAAGATCTGGCTTCTGATTCTCCTCATGAGACAGCCGTCTTTCTGGACCTTCAAAAGAGGTGGTTTCTTCATAGTTTATTTCACTTTCTGTTTTAACAGGAAAAGAACTCTTTTCCTCGATCAAGCCTTGCTGTGCCTCTGGGATGTCAGTATTGGTGCACTTGTTGACACCAGACAGCATGTTGCTGTCCAACGGTGGCGTGGTGCTGATTTCTACTGTAATGGCATTGAAGACATTGTGGTTGTCTCCCCTAGGCTCCTTTGTAGCTTCTGACTCATAGTTCTTCAGGTTGTGATAGGATATGGCATTTTCATCATCCTCATAGTACTCTGCATGTGATATTTTATAGATTCCATAACTTCGTTGGAATGACAGATTGAATTCAAAGCCTTTCCTCTTTGCTGAATGAAAATAACAAAATTCCACAGTTAGTCAGGAAGACATAAACAGCACTGGATGTAAATAGTGAGCATGAATAGTCACTGCATTTACCTCATTACTCAGAGTTAAACTATCTTCAGTTATTTATTGTAGCGTACGCAAAGCCCTATGTTCTACAAAATTCAATTGTCTTATCACTCTCAGCCCAATTTCTCTTACATTATGAGTGTCTTGAAAAGCAGCCATCTAAAAGAATCAGCCTTTAAGGTAATTTCATACAACTGAAACTTAACTGTGACTAAGAAAACTCTCAAATATATTGAGTTTTAGTTTTTTCAGTTCACCATTTTAAAAAATAAGTTATTTAAATTTATTTTATGTGCATTGGTATGAAGGTGCCAGATCCCCTGGAACTAGAGTTACAGTTGTGAGCTGTCATATGGGTGCTGGGAATTGAACCCAGGTCCTCTAAGGACAGCAAGTGCTCTTAATCACTGGGCCATCTCTTCAGCCCTCAGTTTACTCATTGTATAAATTTCTTTACTTTGGAAAGAACTATACTGTCCTACAAATTAATTACAAAATAGCCTTCATATTATGATCTATTAGGAAGATATAATCACTTCAATAATTTTTATCTATACTACTTCTAACACTTATGTCTACAAATGCACACATTGAAAATTAGACCATGGTTTACTATGTAGCTTTTAAACAATAAATAAATAAATAAATAAATAAATAAATAAATAAATAAATCTTCAATTGTCACTAAGCCTGGTGTTGAATTTTACAGCTATCACAGGCTGGCCTTGAAATCTTCACCTTTATGTCTCAATTTGGGGGCTATAGGTGTGAGTCTCCATATTTGGCAACGTGTATTTTTCTCATACAAATAAACTCAGAATACGTTTGTTTTAAAAATGAATGCATGTATAATTATGTGAATGGATGCCTTTTTAAATATTCATAAATCTGAATAATTACAAGGTAAGTTTAGCAAAGATGTATACATTTATTATTTAAACAGTCAAAAGAGCAAGTATTCCAAATATCACACTATTAATTGTTGGCTATGGCTCAATGTCTTGGAAGAGAGTGTGGCAGAAAGTGATATAATTTTTGTGTATGAGTGTCAGTTAATAATTGATAATTTTCAAATATTAAGAATCAAGCTGTATCAAAGTGGTACTAAATTCAGTTGGATGTTTTGTTTTTCACCTTTTAAAACATGACTTGTTTCAAGAAAACTTTCTATTTTGATAGCTCAATGCTTTATAGTTAGGCATTTAGCTATCTTTGGTGGAAAAATATGAAAAACTATAAAGTTTTTATGGGAATAATACATAAATTTTGATTCACTTTGCAACACACTCTAGTGGCGTTCACATGCTCATTCTATTACTGAAATGTTCCCAGAGCCAAAGATTTACAGCCCAGTTCTACTTCCTGAAAAATAGAATTTATCAATATCATTCATTTTTGTGGGATTCAGAACACAAATTAGAAAAATTTGTATCAAAAATTGAAAGGTAGAAGCAGATGATTATATTCTGTACACTGTGACACTTATATTTATACTTTACTTTCCCAGTAATATATTCCAGTGAAGTTAAATTATAACCTTTAAGCTACTTTAAGGCTGAAGCTGAGGAACTGCAAGGATGACATAATTATTGATCGGTTCCCCTTATCCAGCAAAGATGTAAAGTGGCAAATTTGTAATCTAGAACTTCTCAGAAAATAAGGGTGCTCATAAAACACCAATTTTATGATTAATGCTTGGCTTCATAATGTTAGCTGTGTATTGTAACTGGCATACTGAGAGTAAAAAAATGTGTAACACTTTTAAAGGCATGATCAGAATGTGCTTTTGGAACATCTGTTTCCAGGTCAGGAGCATACAAGGAAGTCTGAGGTGACAAAAAATGGCTTACTCAATAAATAGTGATGTTTGCCATTCAAGTCAGATGACCTGTGTTTTAGCTCTCACTCACACAATAGAACTATCTCCCAAAAGTCATTTTCTTACCTCCATACTTTTACACATGCAATCACATATACATTGGATATCACATACACATAAGAAATGAAGATTGCCAAAGTCATTATGAGGTAATAGATCAGCCATGCTATTTCATGGTACATCTATATAATAGAAATGTTATTCATCCTCTTTTGTAGAGAAAACTGAGATCAATAGGAAAAACTACCTTTGATTACTTATCTTACAAAATGATTCAAATTTAAAATTAACTGGCTACAGAATTCAAGTGATTTACTCCATATGAAGTCACTTTCTTCTTGCTCAAACTTGTGAAAGAAACATAGTAATGGAAGCAGAAAGGCATGATATGACATTTCTAGGTCAGTCTGTACATGAATTAAAACCAAGAAAAATGTTTTGCAATTATTGAATTTTTGCTTTTAATGCTTTACCTTAACACTAATGGTAAACCCTGGCTGAGGTAACTGATGAAATACTGAATAGTTGACAGTGTTTTAGTTAAAAACAATAATCAAGGGGCTACAGAGATAGTTTCTGGGTAAACTGTTTGTTGCTTAAGTATTAGGAGCTGAGCTAAGATCCATGTGCTAGCTGGGCACCAGTGATGCTCATCTATAATCCCAGCACTGGAATTTTTATCTGTGGAGCTTCCTGGCTACCCTGGCTAGTCAAAACAGTGATTTCTGGGTCCAGTGAAAGACCTAGTCTCAACATGTAAAGTAGAAAGCAAAAAGAAGACATTAGAAGTCAACCTCTGGTCTCTGCATGCCCATACACAGACTATCACACTCATCTTCACATGAACACAGGGGTAACACACACACACACACACACACACACACACACACACACACACACACACACGAAAAAAACAGTTAATGTTCAAAATTATGTTGACTGAAATGTTAGCAAATCTATTACTTTCAGTTTCTTTAAGCACAAAAATTATGTCTTCAAAATTATGAATAATGGAGGCTGGGGAGATGGTTCAGCTGTTAAAAAGGCTAGGCTTACAACCAAAAATATAAAATTGTGAATAATGGATAGAAAAAGTTGGATGTCTATAGGAGCCAGTTAAGTAAAAGTAATAATTGATAGTCTAGTGTAGTATAGTTAATGGGAACACTCTGAATCTCATTAGAGTTCCTCAGTTCTGGCCACTTGTTGGGGAGCAGCACAGTCAGCTATTTATAATTTTCAAGATCAACCCAGATATACATATTTGATAAATAACATCATAATCTTAAGATTTTGGCACTTAACTGAAATTGTTTTTTTAACTGTTAAAGACAGATCAGAAGTTATGCTTCAAATGATGGCTTCTCAAGGAGAGGGAGAGTTAATTTTCTTTAAGGATATGGTCCTATGACCAAGAGGATAGCCCTACACTCAACTTTGCTGTTTTCAAACTCTGGACCAAGCATGCATCAGTTATCTCTTGCCAACCTAAATTTTATAATAATTACATTAGCTTATAAAATAATTCTCACATATATACCAGGCACTCTGATTCTGTGACAAAATAAGCTGAAAATATGAGTTTGAAAATTGCATCTACACTATATGAAATTGCTAGGTTAAAATTTACATAAAGGAGACTGGAGAGATGGCTCAGAAGTTAAGAGCACTGACTGCTCTTCCAGAGGTCCTGAGTGCAATTCCCAGCAACCACATGGTGGCTCACAACTATCTGTAATGAGATCTGGTGCCCTCTTCTGGTGTGCAGATATACATGGAAGCAGAATGTTGTATACATAATAAATAAATAAAATCTTAAAAGAAACAAAAACAACAAAAATTTTTCATAAAAGCTTTTGTTTTGAGATAGTATAAAAACTTTCCAAAACAGAAGGGAATCTTTGTTTCTGCTAATTATTCTCTGGCTGCTTGTCTTTCTGTTACCATTTAGTGAAACAGACATAAACTTACATCTTCTCATATTGAAAGATATGAGTATCTTTAGTGTGCTTGGATTAGTAAAAGAAATATTTTCATTCATTGCCTCTGGAGTTCAGTGATAAAGAATGTAAGTGGAAGAGCATTTTCTTTGTCAAGAGCAAACAATTAAATATGAAACTTCTAATGAGTTCATATATCTGGCCTACACCTGTTCTGCCAGAGGATAAGGGGCACAGAACTCCTAGCAATGAAAACTCTGTTATGGGGACTGGAGAGATGGCTCAGAGGTTAAGAGCACTGGCTGTTTTTCCAGAGGTCCTGAGTTCAATTCCCAGCAACCACATGGTGGTTTACAACCGTCTATAATGAGACCTGATGCCGTCTTCTGGTATGCAAAAATACATGCAGGCAAAAGGCTGTATACATAATAAATAAATAAATAAATAAATAAATAAATAAATAAATAAAAAATAAAAAGAAAGTTCTGGTGCTTCCTACCACAAGCACACATTCTTACTATATTCCCTTTGGCATTGTGTGGATTGTAAAAGGGAATGGAATTATTTGACCAGTAAGTGTCTAAATTAGTATTTCTCTAGCAACATTTTAGGGTTTGTTTGTTTTTACATATTTTAAATTATATCTATTTATTTATTTTAAATCCTGATCTCAGTTTCCCCTCTCTCCTCTCCTCCCATTTCTTCCCCCACCTCTCCTCTGCCCCGCATCCCAATTCACTCCTTCTCTGTTTCTGTTCAGAAAGGGGCAGGCTTCTCATGGGTGTCAACAAAGCCTAACATATTAAGTTGAGGTAGGACTAAGTTCCTCCCCTCACATTAAGACTTGGTAAGGCAACCTAGTATGAGGAATAGGTTCCTAAAAGCCTGCCAAAGCATCAGGGACAGGACCCACTCCTACTGTTAGGAATCTCACAGGTAGACCAAGCTATATTACTATCACACTTATGTAGAGGGCCTTGGTCAGTCTCAAGATGGCTCCTTAGATGTTGGTCCATTATCTGTGAGTTCCTATGTGGGCTCCCTTGTGATGACCTTGACCCCTCCCCCACCAGTTGTACAATCCTTCCTCCTTCTCTTCAGAGAACCAGTGCTTGGCTGTGGGTCTCTGCATTGTTTACATCAGTCACTGGATGAAGGCTCTCTGATGACAATAAGGGTAGTCACAAATCTGATTAACCAAGAAATAACCAGTTCAAGTTACCTATTCAATATGGCTAGGACTATCTGGGGTTTTCCCTGTAGATTCATAGAAGTTGAACCTTATAGAAGAGAAAGTGGGAAGCAGATTCAAACACATTGGCACAAGAGATTCAACTTCATGAGATCCCATTTATTAATCGCTCATCTCATTGTCTGTGCTACTGGATCTCATGAAACTGAAAAGCTTCTATAAGGCAAAAGCTTCTGACAATAAGACAAGATGGCAGCTTACAGAATAGGAAAAGATCTTCACCAACCCCACATCTGGCAGAGGGTTGATCTCCAAAATATATAAAGAACTCAAGAAACTTGACATTAAAAAACCAAATAATCCAATTTTTAAAAATGGGGTACAGATCTAAACAGATAATTCTCAACAGACAAATCTCAAATGGCCAAAAGACACTTGAAGAAATATTCAACATACTTAGGCATCAGAGAGATAAAAATCAAAATGACTCTGAGATTCCATCTTACACCTGTCAGAATGGCTAAGAACAAAAACACTAATGGTAACTTATGCTGGAGGGGATGTGAAGAAAGGGAAACATTCCTCCACTGCTGGTGGGAGTGCCAACTTGTCCAGCCACTTTGGAAATCAATATGGCAATTTCTCAGAAAACTGGGAACCAATCTACCTCAATACCCAGCTACACAATTCTTGGGCATACACCCAAAGGATGCTTCATCCTATCACAAGGACTCTTGCTCAACCAAATTCATGCCTATTCTATTCATAATAGCCAGAAACTGGAAACAATCTAGATATCTCTCTATAGAAGAATGGACAAAGAAAATGTAACATATTACACAATAAAGTATTAGCTGTTGAAAACAATTGGCATCATGAAATTTGCAGGCAAATGGACAGAAGTAGAAAAAATTATCCTGAGTGAGGTAACCCAGACCCAGAAAAACAAACATGGTATGTACACACTCATAAATGGGTATAAACTATAATGGAGAACCAAGCTATAATACACAGCTCCAGAGAAGCTATGTAACAAAGAAGGCCCAAAAAAGTGACACATGTGTTTTCCTGCGAAGGGGAAATAGAAGAGACCTCCTGAGTAAACTGAGGGCAGGTGGGAATGAGAACATGAGGGATGGGGCTGGGAGCAGGATAGGGGGGATATTGAAACATTTTGTTTTTAAAGCCACTCTTTTCTTTTTTAAAGTAGGCCTTCTTCAGGGATTAAGGGGATGGTTCAACAGTTAAAAGCATTTGGCACAGAGCAAGAGGACCAGAGTTCAGAACCTCAGAAACCACAACAAGCACAAATGCTGGGTCTATGAGTAGGCTTATCTGGGAATAGAGACAGGCATCAGTCCCACTAGCACTAGTTGTATTGGCGAATTCTGGATTGACTGAAAAGACTTTGCCTTAATAATAATAATAATAGAGAGAAATCAAAGACTGCTTCAAATATCAACATTGGGCTTTCACAATCACACACATGTACCTGCAAATACATGTGAACATGTATGCATACACACATGCACACTACATATGTGAAAAGAAGAAAAAGAAAACATGCCACATGTTTTCAAAGCTAACTATTTTTCTTTAGGAATTTTAAAATAAACATTAACAAAAGTAATAGTGATTTTAGGGGAAAGTGATTCTTTTGGTCTTGAAAAGCTTGTTTTCATATCCAGTGTGGTGCTGATGTGACCACTGATTCTGCTAATCGGGCTATGGATTCTCCCAGCATGTATAGTGTGGATGATGCAATGGTTGCTTGGTAATTTGAATGAGAGGCTGGTAACATTGCTTTGGCATTAATTAGTTCTGATATGGCTACTTCCCAGTTCTTAAATATATTTGCCTAACCCACTTCACCAAGACTTCATTTCCATTGGCATGAGCTTGCCTCCCTCACAATCTTAAATTTTATAAGAAAGAATCACTGCACTAATGTAATAACATAGCAGTAACATTTGTCAACTGTTAGAACCAGCTTGTAAATAATTTCTTACTGATAAATGCCTTTGTAAATTGTGCATATAATTTACTATCAGTTGTTTCTGTGGTTATTACTCTAGCTATTAATCTCTAGAAACACATCATTATTAAGTTATACAGTTACTTTAAAGGCAAATAAATTTGCCATATTTTACCAATAAAACAATGACATTTTTAACAATGGAAATATATTCATCAATTAGAAATATCTAGATATTCAGCAATTTAATATAATCAATACATGAAAATGGCCAGTAATTAATAAGAAAAACCTTGTTATTCAATTGGTTGCAGAAAAATACTTTGATATTCTTTAATTTTTACAACCCTAAAATAGTTGAAATGAACTGATTTTATTTAATCTTTCTTCTCTGTTAAAGAAAATAGACTTGCTTATTCAGTGCGAGGGACATTTAGCAGAAGTTAACTGATTATACACTAAAGAATCATGCAGTTTTTTCAGTCTAGTGCATACCTTTGGTCTAGAATGACAAAAATGCCCTTTTATTTTTAGTGGATCAAAATACACAGCCCATTCGAGGTCTTGTCCTGTTTTCTGTCCATGTTATCTTTTCATTGAGAGCAGTAAGAATCACACTGTTTCTTTTAATCAAATGATATGGTCAGGCCTACTCTCTCTAATCCTGCAGCCTCTGAATGAATACAGAAACAATTGCCTTCCTTTCCCCCCTTCTAGCAACAGAAACAACTTCTTAAAGTGAACAGCATGGGTAGAATCTTGGGTGCAAAAACAAGGACAGCCAGAAAACCCCACTTTTTAAGTTTGGGGATTTTTTGCTTATTGATAGGTGTTAGGGATGCAATGTGTTTCCAACAGCCTGGGAACAATGAACATTTACTGGGGGACTATTTTCAGACACTACAAAACTTTTCCAGTATCTTAGGGGAAAATAGGCATCAAAATAATGAAAACACCTTTTTTTTACTGTTTTACTGAATAAGAATGGGTTATAGCTCAGGGAGGGAGTTTTAAGCTCTTTGGGGAGTTTATCGTTTTTCAAACTCAGGCTGCTCAGCAATTCTGCTCCTCTCATGTAGACTTGGGAAGAGGGATTGAGTTTTCTACTGTGAGCTACAAGTGAGGAAGAAGCTAACATATAAGGATCTGTGTTGACATCAAAGGGCTGAGTTGAATGGGCCTCCTCCACACCCCTTTCTTACCTAAAAATGTCACGAATGAATAAATACTTCTCAGGGTTGTTTAAAACCAACTCCAACACTAAGCTAAAATTCTATCTTTTCTTCCCGTTATTTACCATGTGCACTTGTCCTAGGATCCTCACACCCCATCGCGCTAACTTTCTCATAGTCCACTTGGCTGTATTTGAGTGGAGGCGTAGTTCCCCCTCCCTCCGTCACTGTGGAGGACTTACACTTTTTCCCATCCAATGCAACGGAGTAGGCGTCTGGCTGGCAGTTGATGACGCAGCCACAAGGCAAGTGGGTCCAGCGTTTGGACAACACAAACACTGGGGTTACAACGCTGGCCAGCAGGGTTAGCAGAAAGCTGAGCGTATCGACAGGAAGGCTCTGAAACCCCACCACGTGTTTTACCACCATGTGGATCTGAAAGGCAAAGAACTTCAGACTTAAGCCATTCCTCTTTCCCACTTTCGAAGCCTTTCTCACAGCCCTTACTCCGCTGAAGTCTTCTATCCATGCCCCCTTTCTTGATCAATAGCAGCTCTGTTTCTGGGCTACACCCTGGGACTTTGGCGGCAGGATCATGGGAATGCATGGGACACACTTCGGTGCACCGGAGCAGACTGGGGGTAGTGGTTCCTTTCTCAAAGCTCGGTCTGCACCGGCTGCCCTTTGAAATCTCTACCCCGGGAGGCAGTACATCTATAACCTAGAGATGCTATGCAGGGAAGGGGGCAGGAACCCGTGGGACCTGTACTAGACACTCAGAGGATTTGTCACTTGTTTCCAGGTCTCCACCCTGGTGCTCTGGTCACAGCAAGCGCCACCGCTCCTCCCACCTCACTCCAGGAAGCCGGGAAGCAAAGCTAATTTTCCTCCTCTCTCCTTCCTCGCTCCCTCCCCTACGTTGGGTCACACCTTTCTGTCTCTAGGTGATGGATGTGGGCGGTGTCCCTACCAGGCAAGAGGAAACAAGGGATAAAACTGGGCTACAGAAGGTTGAAAGAAAAATCATTTTAGTTCCCCCCTCTCTTTCTGAATACACCCAGATTTTGCCTGAAGGGAGAACATCTTTGACTATGATCAAGGAAAACCAAGTCTCCTCTGATCGAAAAGGCTCCCCACCCTTCTTAGATTGAGAAATACTTAGTAGCCAAGGCTTGGTGGCTAACTCGTCCCCAGGTGAACTGCTTTCCTCCAGGCGTGTCTTCAGCTCCAACAGATGCCTTTGGGAGCGGACTTACCCGCGCAGCTTTGGGTGGCTCCCCAAACCCGCGTCTGGGCTCAGCACACACACCCGCGCATGGTAATGTACTCACCATCATGGGCAGCCAAAGGATGACTTTCGTCAGCGCTAGGATCAAAGCAAAGCGCTTCTGTGCCAGGCTCACTGGGAAGCTGCTGGTGCCATGGGGAGTCCCGGGATTCTCTAGCCTGCTGGCTCCAGAGCCGGAGGCAGCAGACTGACCTGGGCCAAACACCGTGTCGGAGCTCGGGGAGCATCCCCCAGCACATCGCAGAGCCGGGATCGCAACATCCTCTGGCGACAGACAGAGCACTCTTCCCCCAGCAGCAGGGGTCCCAGGAGTGGAGGCGCCACGGGAAATTTCCTGGTAGTTGGCGTGGAGTCTCGGCGGCTCCTCGGAACACAGCAGCTGGTGAGTGAGAGGGAAAGAGAGAGCGGCCAGGAGCCCAAAGGCGGAAGCGTACACCGCGAAGAGGAGCAGCACATAGCGACTGGAGCAGTCGGTTAAGCAGCCCCAGGGCGTGCGCACGAAGACGCCCCAGCCACACAGTGGGAGCGCGGCCAGCAGCAGGCTGACTGCCCACACAGTCAATGCCACACCAAGCACCTGTCCTGATCGCAAGGAAGCTGACTGACTCGGCACTGTCCTGTGCATCGTGTAAAAGTTGTAGAAGACTATAAGAGTCGCCTTCAAGTTGCTGGAGAGGCCCTGGCATAAATAGAGTAAGGCAGAGGTGGTGCACAGAGACTGGAAGTAGCCTGGAGCCTCTTTTGGCCACTGCAAATACATGAAGATGGCCACTGACAAGACGCTTAAGAGATCATCCACGGACCAGGAAGCCACAAGCATGGACACAACAGTTCTGTTTTGCATGGTCAGCAGGGAAAACAGTGAGAAAATGCTGCCCACCAGAGCTGCGAGAGTCATTAAACAGATGAGGCAAAAAAGAGAAAGATTCAGAGTTGCTGACGAATTCCCAAGGTCCGTAGAATTGTGACTTACTTTCCACAGGTTAGAGTCATTTGTTAAGTTGCTGAGAAGGAAAGCCATTGTCCTTAATATTTTAATTCCCCTCTTCAACGAGTCTGATGATTTTCTCAAAGCGTGAGAGTTGCTAATCAGATGTTATTTCTCCTGCCAAGTTTCTCTAGATGTTCCATGTGCTCGTTCAGCAGGCAATGGTCAGACGTGTCTCAGTTAGAAAGATCTGACTCAACCCATATTTTAAAACTGGGATCCATTTCAGGCGTCAAAAAGAAACTTTTCAATATTTTAAGTAAATAAATCAACGGAAAACTTCCTCCCACCACCAAATTGCAGACAAGAAAGCAGAAACTCCTCAGGCAGATTGCAAAGTCCCCACGCATGGATGCTGAGGGTCCTTCCCAAGGAGCATCTCTAGCTTGATGAGATCACTTGGGAGGACAATAAAATGATGCATCTGTTTCCAGAGCTGGATTCAAAGGCAAAGGTTGTCAGGTAGGTTTCAGCTCAGAGAGAGAGAGAGAGAGAGAGAGAGAGAGAGAGAACCAAAGCCAGTCATAGGGAGCCTGAGCACAGGCTCCCACTAAACCTTTGTGTTCTTTAATCAGTCTGCGATCCTGGGAGCTGCAGGAAGGAGGAGTCAGCTGCAAGCAGGAGAGAAGCAGGGAGAGAGTTCAGAGCTGCAACAAAATGATTTGGAGCTTCTCTTCTCTGCATGGCTTATATGAAACAAGCCTTTTGATATGAAACAAGCCTCTATATGCTTTTTGATTTTGGCATATAAAACCAGTCCAAACACTTGCTGTGGCTTGATGTGAACTATGGAAATCACCACCAAGAGGTCTAAGCTACGCCAATAGCCAATAGCTGAAATCCTTATCCTTATCTGGGCTCCGGTTGTGTGAGAGGCTCTCCCCGGAGAGATACTACACATGCAGGTCTACTCACCCCACTAAGGGAACCCCAGCAGGCCAAAGTAATGATTGCACCAAAGTCCAACTTGGCTAACTAGTGAGTGTTTATTGGGGTTACTTACAGGAACAGGGTTGGCTCCAAAACAACTGCATCACTGAAAAGCCCATCCCAACACAGGTGACCAGTACAGCTTTCAGGCATTCTGTGAATCTTCTGTAGGCAGCCCACCTGGCCAGAGACTCCTCTTCCAATTGTTTCCTTTTTCTGTCACGGTAAGGAGGGGGGGGACATGTAAATCTTGCCAGTTTCAGCTTTCTCAGATGTGTAGAAGTTTGTTTACCTCCAGGGTGTCAAGAGCCTCCCCCCTGAAGGGAATGTTTCAATTCTGAGGAATCCAATAGACAGCTATACAACACTCCATCTCTTTCGTCTATGACTAAGCATGGGCCACTATGCCATAGTAACAGTCACTTAGGACTTTCACTAGTGGTTATGAGTCTCTGAGGTACACCATGTATTGCAAAAGGAAGTTTCCCTCCATGGTAGATTTCCACTGAAAGCAACAGCGACCTACTGGCATAAGCACAAACGTTTAGATGACAGTTTGCTGGGCACATCACATACTTTTAATAAAATAATAGCAGTTGCTTCCCCCACTAGGGCATATGACCTCCCCAGATGTGACTGATGTGGAGTTCCAAATTGTTCATTGTTCCCAAGATAGTTGTACCATTGTGGCACAAGTAGACACATCCTGTCTTTTGTTTTTAGCACATAGAATACATTGCCAAGCAGTAGTATTGGTGATGATGCTTTCCCAGCAGCCCGAATGGTACCTTCTGGCATTATAAGCCTGTAAGTAGGGAGCTTGTAGCTCAGTCCCCGATTTATTTCTCCATGTCCTGCAACCAAAATATGTTGTGTCTTCAGCAATAGGGTCTCACTATCTAGTGGCATGAAGTTGGCAGCAACAGCGATAGCACTGATGGTTTGTGGGCCCTCAAGGCCCTGTAACAAAGTAACCCACTGTAACCCTCCTCAGGCACTAGGATTTTTATTTAACAAGCTTATGGCCTCTAGGGGTGCCTTTTTCCACTGGTTCAGGGTATCTCCTACACTTAAGTGCCTGAGCTGCTTATTTTTCAAAATATATGCAATGTTTTAAATTAATTATTTGAGAATTTTGTGCTTGCATTCAGTATATTTTATGATATCTATCCCCCACTCCTCCTAGATCAACTTTCCACCTCTTGACTACCTCCCTTTTTGTGTTCTTTTATTTTGTTCTAACTCACTGAGTCCAATTTGTGCTGCCCATGTGTTCATGTATATGGGACCATTCAGTGGGGTGCAGTCCACCTACCAGGGGCCACACCCTTCATTAAAGCTATCATTTCCCCAGAAATCAACTGTCAACAGTTCCTCAGCTATAGTGCTTCAGCTTGAGTTGGGGGCTTATGAGTCACTTTCCCTCCATGCTGAATACTGACTGGCATGTTATTGTTGGGGTCTTGTGCATGTAACCACAGATGATGTGAGTTCATGATTACAGTAGTTGGGTTATGCAAAGTCCTGGTCTTTATACTCTTTCTGCTCCTCCTTCAGTGATAGGTATGATACTGTTGTCCTATTTGTGGTTGAGCACATTGATTCCCTAAACTTACCCCAGTGTGTGTTTCTGTGTTAACTGCCATCCACTGCACTGAGAAACTTGTCTAACAAGGACTAAGAACTGCATTACCCATGATGAAATAGAAACAGATTTAGAGGGCAGCTTGATACTGTGTCCATTTTATCAATTGTTGTTTCAAGAGTCCATTCTTTCTTTCAATTAACCAGGCTCCAGGGGTTGTATGTTAGGTAGAAATACAATGGTATCTGGTTGTCTTTTCTGGAGTTCTGCAATTCTGACATGACTTACCCCTGTGTGGTGGGTTGTCGGTGGCCATAAGATGGCTCCATTCCATCTTGGCTCAAGGGCACAGAGTTCAAAACTGTCCTCAGCAAGTCATAAGACCTAAAGGTCAAAGGTGTGGCTATAGTACAATGTTCCATCTTGGTCTTCGCTGTCTTATTCTAAATAACAACAGACCTGGTCTGAGGTGTGGTTACTAAACCCTTAGAATAAAGAGGAAGAAATGTCTGTTTGCTCCATATACATGTTACCATGTTCCCCTTTTTGATTAAGGTACATAAGAGTGGTGAAAAATAAACTCATGGCAATTCAGTACTAACTGAATCTGCCCTCCTGATTCTATTATGTGTCTCCCTTCTTTCCTTTACCATCTGTGGCTAGCTTTTCTTTAGCCATACTCCCCCTCTCAGGTACAAACCTTGGGCTGCATCGACTGCAGCCCGGAAAACACAGCTTCCCACAGTGGGTTGAATGAAAATGCCTCCCATAGGCTTATAGGGAGTGGCCCAAGTTGCTGTCTTTTCCTGCTGACTACTGAAACTCTTATCTACCTCTCCAGCACCATGTCTGCCTGCTTAAGGTATTTCAGAGAAGAATATTAATATATTGCCTATAGATTGTTCTTATGATATTGTGATGAAGAATGTGGCTGCCTTTTGCTCTAGTCTAAAAACCTTAGGGCCAGGAATGGAGGAGCAAATCTTTAATCCCAGCACTTGGAGGGCAGAGCCTGGTAGATCCTTGAGTTCAAGGCCAGCTTGGTTTGCAGAGCAAGTTCTAGATCAGTCAAGCTTAGATAGTGAAGGAAATCATTGAAAACAGAAAGCTGGTAAAAGTATATTTGAAAAAGGGGGCCATGGTCCAGCCCCAGCCAGCAGAAAAACTTGGCAGCTTCAGACACGTTATTCTAGCCTTAGAGTCAAGGATACAAGAAAGAGATTATGGAATTTTCCTCTGCAACTAAGGAAAGCTGCTGTAAGACCCCCGGAAAGCTCAGGCTTTCAGGATCTTAGCCCAGGACGGCGGCCACCCCAATCACCAGGCTGAGTTGGAAGCTTGACGCAAACTGCATGAGGCTTTATTGTTGTTTAACAAGCTAACCCCACGTTAGCTTGGGTCTTTCACCCACCCACCATGGCAGATGGCTAGCAAAGACAGCTCGAATGGGCTGCATAGAGATCTTATAGGACAACGTAAGGGGAGTGTCTTGGGGTACGCACAGGCTCAGGATTGGTGTGCCTCCAGGCTTGGAGGGTTTGCCCTTTGTTGATAGGCCAATTGGTTGTTATGGCCCATAGGCCCTCCCAGGGTGGTTGCTATGCTCTGCGAGTCATTGCTGAGCGCTTGTCCATAAAGCCCACCCAGAGCCGTAAAGCATACCACCACCAGCTAACTTCTGATTAGTTCCTTGCCACGAGGCAGGCACCTAACCTCTAGAGACCAAGGCAAGGTCAGAAAAGCACGTGTCTGGCTGTTATGGCTGCCGCAATGGGGAGCTGGTCCCTTCACTGCTGAGGCCAGGGTATGTCAGGGATGTCCCTGAATGGAGGTCAACACAAGTCATTGTGTGAAGATGTGAAGTTGAAGCTTGGATTGTGTTGGGGACTCCAAGATGTTAGAGACCCCAGAATCATGGAGCACCTGAAAGTTGCTAACAGTGTGTGGAGCTAAAAAGAAAGAAGTGTGTTCAACAACCTCAAAGTAGTTGGAGATCTGAAGAGCGCTTTGACATCTGATATGGTGATGCAGAGTTCAGAGTTTGCCTAGCTGGTTTTTGGTTTTTGGTCTTGCTTTGGTCCAGTATTTCCTCACTCTGCTCTCTTTCCTCCCACCCGGCTACATACTATCCAGTGTCTACATTCTATCCAGTATCTACATTCTATCCAGTATCTACATTCTATCCAGAGTCTGGCAGACTATTGGCCTTAACAACTGTAGCCATTCTCATTGCCCCAACCCCCACCTCTCTCTCTGTCTCTTTTCCCCCAGGCCTGGCTTCTGTGATAGCCCCAGGCCAAATGATGGACCTCTATCCTCTGTGTGCGCGCACACACAGACACACAGACACACACACAGACACACACACACACACACACACACACACACACACACACACACACACACAGAGCCCACACTCACAGGCACACTTTTTTAGATTTATTTATTTTATATGTACTATTGTTTTTGCCTGCATGTATGGTTTTTATGTACCATGCACATGCCTAGTGCCTACAAATATCAGAAGAAGGAGGTGTCTGATCCCCAGAACTGGTTGTGAACCACCATTTAGGTACTAGGAATTGAACTTGGGTTCTCCGGAAGAAAAACAGTGCTTTTAGCTGCTGAGTCATCTCTCCAACCCTGATGTTTCTTCTTTCTGTCTCCTCTCTTTTTCTTTTTTTCTAGGAAACAGTGTACATAGTTTACTCTGAGGGGATTATTGTCTATACCTAGGACAAGCTTGGTCATTTTTAACTGTACTATTTTATCCCCATATCCATCCACTACAGCCATTGTTCCTGGTGCTTTTAGGGGTTGCCATGAATTAAGGTACATTTGGCTCCACCAATGAGCCCAAGTAATTTGACTAATAGAGGGGCAATCAGTCTGTAATTGGACGTGAGGCCTCTGATCATCCTCACTTATAGGCTACCTTGGGCACTCTGACAGAGAACATCTGGGGTAGTTGCTATCCCAGGAGCTTTTTCTTCCATAGCAGAAGGCACACTGAAGACCACCTGTACCTCTGTCTTCCACTCCTTCAAAAAAATTCTTTTAGTGAAGAACTGGTCAGGCTTAACCCTTACAGAAAGTCACAAGCATAACAGTTACCTTTCTGTCAGTTTCTTCCTCTGAACTCCAGCAAAATACAAATATTACTACAATGGTTTTCTAGTAACTTGGACAGGACCCATAGTCTGTTTTCTTTTCCTTCCAGGCCTAGCAAACTCTCCTACTTCACAAAGATCAGATCCTACCAAAACCACTAAAGCTCCATCTCACTTCAGAGTCTCTGTTGAATAAATTTCCTTAACTGTCTGGTGAATACAGTTCTGTCCTGCCTGGTGAACTGGACATCACTTCTGCCTCATCTCTTCAATGTTTATCCCTTTCCAGAGATTCCTAGTTTTTGACTTTTTGGCAGAGATCTAACTTGCACTGCTTTCTTGTATCCTCACAGCTCTAAGAAACATCAGACCAATATTTCTATCCCATGCTTTCTCTTTTTTTCCCCCCAAGTTACCAACCCAGTTACTCACAGAGGATAATAGCTACATTTCCTTTACACAAATTCTTCAAAATCGTTTCTGACTATCCATTTCAGGGACCAGGCAACTGCTGTTGTAGCTTGCAGATACTCTTGTCTCTTACTGGCCACAATCAAAGCCAACAAAATTTGCTCTAAACCTTCAATCTTTCTCAGGATGTCTCTGTACTCACTCAGCACACAATTTCACAGCATATACAGGAAAAAAGCCCTACCAGGATGGAAAATCTCCAAGGACTTCCCACCCAGAATTTCCATCTGGATAGAACTAAGCCTGGGTTGCATGTTTCAGCACCATTGTAGGAGCCGCACAACAAGACCATAATGAGGAAGCATACTGTCGTATACCATTTGGAGAAAGGTAGCCATATCAGGATTTCCCATTGGATGCTACCCCCTTATATGGATCAACATCAATAGGATATCTTGCAACTTTAGCAAGAATCAGGAAATCACTCCACCCTAACGCACCTTTCATCCATTAGGTCCCTGTCTGAACATCTGATGTTGTATGAGAGACTTTTTTCTATGGAGACATAACACATGCATATATTCATGCCAGGAAGGGAAACAACAATTAAAGGAAAAACTGAGTCAAATTCCAAGTTGATGAACTAAAGAGCTTTTATTGGGGTTAATAATGGGAATGGGGGAGGGGATAATACAGGAGCAGGGATGATACAAAATGAGGAAGGTCACTGAGAAGCCTACCTCCTACAGGTGAGGACCCACAGAAGCAGCATCCGAAGGGCTCTCTGTATTGCTTACAGGCAGCTTGACAGGTCTAAGAGCCTCCTGTCTGCAGCCCCCCTGGTTAGTCTCGCTCTCCAGTAAAGTGTCTGATGCTTCTGTAGCCTGGTGGTTAGGGCTAGTGGAACAGTCAGTACCCAGGAATCTGGCAAGTTTCAGTTCTCCCAGACATAGAGAAGCTTGCTTACCTCCAGAATCTCATGAGCTTTTTTCTAGCTCCCTCCTGGAGGGAATGTTTCAATTCAGAAGAATCTACTATATGCCAATTTTCCATTAAAGGAAGAATATCAACAAATTCTTTGAAATGAATAAAATATGCCAGATTTCTTTTTTATAAAAAGAAATTGTTCAGAAGGAAAATGAAAGAAAAAGTATCAGTTCAGGACCCTCAAGGCCAAGTTCTCAGCACAAAGGTGATTTATTTGCCCAGAGAGACAGAGGGCAGTGGATAAGAGACAAAGATAGGTCATAGAGGAGTAAGGAGAGGGGGAAGGGAACAAGGGAGAGGGGCAGGGGTATTTGTCCTGAGGGACAAAGGACTGCCTCTGAATAAAGAGACAGACCTGGCACATAGGAAAATGGCCGTTTATAAAGGTTAAATGAGAACCCTCCCTCCTTAGGAGGAGGTGTTTAATTTCAATTGGGCATGTTAATTAGGTGAGCCAAAGGGAACCTCTGATTGCTGGACTTCAACACTTTAATAGCTGGATCTTGGTAGTCAGCCCCAGGAGGAGGAAGTGGCCAAATAAGGAATAGATCTTGGTGGATAGATTTACAAATATAATCTAATGTTTTTTTTAGCAAGACAGAGTATGGGAGAGAAGGGCAAGGCCTGCCAGAGCCGCACTTGCCACGCATGCTTGAGCTGGCTAGAGTCCCTTCAGAAAGCTTCTGCAAGCTCAGTCACTTGTGGAAACAAAGCAGTGTGGACCTGTAAAGCATGGTGTAGAATAGTTTCCAGAGGCAAGGGCAGAAGGGAAAGAGGAAGTGTAGAAAGGTTAGGTAATATGTATTGAAATACAGACAGAAGGGGATGTTCTAGTGTTTTCTAGTATAGTAACTTTAGACTGTGTAATATAGAGTAGTTAAGAAGATCCTGAAATTTCCACATGTGGAAATTATATGTTCAAAGAGATAGAAATGACAATTTCTCTGACTTTGTTGTAAGGAATACTGTATTATCTTGCCATACCCATTCACAGTACAGATATTATGACACTTAAATTTAAAAAATGAATTTAGGAACGTCATTATAGTCCTCCTTAAGATAAACAAAATCATGCCAAGTAATTGGTAGTTTTAGTTTCTGTTTTCTGTCAAGTCACCATGTGATCAGACTGCCATCTGAATGAACTGCATTTCCAGTCATTCATAAGTTTAGATGATATTATGTAGATCCTAAAAGGAAAATCAATCCATGAAAAAAAGAGGAAAAACAACAGCATGTTTAATCAAATTGTTTGGGATGTTGGGGACAATAGCTGTATTTCTGAATTGACTGTTAGGCAAAATGGGAAGACAGCTCAGCCAAGGAGCTGAGTGCAATAGTTCTAGTCCTTATTTATTTCTCAGGACTTTTTAGGGCAGGATTCACGCTCAGTGCATTCCCTTCTCTGCATCCGAGGGTCAGATGGAAGTAGAGGAGGGACACAGGAAAGGACACTGGTTTAGGTAAATGACATGGCCATAGGACTGCCCTCTGCCATCAGTCCTGTCATTTGTGGAATAACTGAAGCAACACTGAACTGTTTAAGTGGGAAGTAATTGCATTAGTCTTTGCCAGGCACCCCCTTCAACTTACACAGTAGGCAGCTCAATTATTTTGGCATGCTGATTGTTTAATTTTGCCCTTCAGTCAGCAAATGGAATCAAGAGCCACCTGAAGCGTATAACTGTGCCTTCTAGCTCCCCCTATTGATAGCAATGCACCTATTATTTTACATGATTTGGAAAATATAATACACCTTAAAAAACAGGGGTTCAGGGTCTTCCTCTGACTCTTTTGCCTATTTTGGGGGTCCTTTTCCTCCTAATGGGTTGCTTAGTCCAGTCTTCGTTTGAGGGTGTGTGCCTAATCTTATAACTTCTTGCCATATTTGGTTGATATCCATGGGAGGCCTGCTCTTTTCTGAAGGGAAACAGAGGAGTAGTAGATCTAGGAGAAAGGGGAGATGGTGGGGAGGGACTGGGAGGACAGGAGGGACTGGAACCTGAAGGTGGGATATAATATAAGAAAGAATAATATGTATACACACACATACACACACACACACACACACACACACACACACACACACACACACATATATATATATATATACATATATATATACATATATATATATATATATATATATATATATATATATATGCCTGTCAATTGGCTTCTTGTCATAGACCTTGTCTTGTCAAGGCATAAATATCATTTTTGATATGACATTTAATTTGGGAATTTCAGTTGGTTTAGACAATAAGCATCGTGTTGTTAAGAAATAATGAATAGAAATTAATAAACAGCTGCTACAATATACTTTTAGGCCTGTAACAGTCTCCCTATTATCATCATTAGTTCTGCATTTTCTGTTAAGTACAAATTTGGAAAAGGCACACACTACTACCAGGCTGCCTGGTCTCTGTATGTTACCTGCAAGGATGTTCAACATACTTACAAAAATTGCCCATGGAGCTGCAGCTAGGAGTGATCTAGAAGCACCCCTGACTTTGACCTCAGATCCTGATATTGCAGGTGGATAACTTAAGAAATATTTAAATTTTCTCTGTGTGTCTGCTTCTACATCGTAAAGGGGTAGAGAGAGACCTTCCATTTCTAAATTGGATGATTTTTTAAAAGATCAGTTTAACTTTATTATTTTCTTTTCTTCCTGCTTCACAACAATGAACAGTGTCAATAAAAGGTATAAACACAAGTGAGCTAATGTTTGAGTTCTCTGTGCCTTCTGTCTGAAGTGATGGCTTGTTTAAGCAGAGGAGACTGTTAAGATAATGGCAGGTCTATGATCTCCTGGAGAACCAGATGGACCTGTCTGTGGAAAGCTTAGCAAGAGAGAGGATGTTCATGTGAACTATTGAGTTTGGAGTTGATCATTACTGATGGTCCCCACGTTCATTCTAACATGCTCACATATACTATTGTCCACATTTCCTAAGTGAGAAGACAATCACAGATAAATTAACTTATCTATCCCTGACCACTTGCTTAGTAAGGAGTGGAGACAGACCTTAAAATGATAATTTGGTTTTCATGTTCTTTTGGTTTTTCAAGACATGATTTCTCTGCATAGCTTTGTAGCCTGACCTGGAACTCACTCTGTAGACATGGCTGGCCTCAAATTCACAAAGATCTGCTTCCTTCTGCCTCCCATGTGCTGGGATTAGAGGTGTGTACCACACCACCCTTTGGTTTTTATGTTCTGACATGCATTTTCTAACAATTCCTTTTGAGCAGTCCTTCCTTGGGTATACTCATGATGCATGTGAAGAGTCATGAAGCCTTATTTCTTTTCTATTTCTTGGAAAGCATGTTGAAAAACCTAATTTTCCAAAATTTTTATTTATACTTTTTTGTATTTGAAAAAGAATGTTTGAAGGTTTTATAATGCATTGAATCTATACTATAAAATAATTTATATGCATTATAAGACCTTATATATCTGTTAAAAACTCAAAAGTTTCATATAACATTGTGTATGAAATGTATTTTATAATCCATTAAATATTGTAAAGGTTTTCTATGAAACTTTAAGAAATTTATTTTTAATTATGTTAGTACATATATGCTTTGTGTAGAGGTGTTGGAACATGAATGAAAGTGCTCATGGAGGCAGACAAGGGTGCAGGACCTTTTGAGCTGGAGTTACAAGCAGTGGTGAGCTGCCAGATATAGGTGTTGGGACTCCAGTTTGAGTCTTATGGGAGACTGGTACATACTCTTAACCTTTGAACTATCTCTCCAGTCCTATATCATAAAGAAATAAAATTAATTGCAAAACTATAATATTTCTCTGTTTCTAGGAATATAGTGTTTTGGGGCCCAACCTAATATGTTTACTAACTCATCTTCACAGTTCTAATGAAAATCCTGGTAAATTATTCAGCTTATAGGCCTATACATCTGACATAAAAAAGTCTGAATTTTACAACTGTAGCTATATTAAATATATATTTGTAATACATAACACATATTAATTCTAATGATATATATGTTACATTATATAAAATGTATTGTTACTATGACATATTACATTAATAGTTATTAATATACTATATACTGTATGTTATGTGTGTGGTACAGTATAAAATTCTTTGTATATTTAGGTTACATAAGATGCATGCATACTATGCCTCAGCTGATAGGTTTACAAAAAGTGACTATTGGTTTACATTATAAGAAGGCTGAAATTCTGTGGCTTATTTTCTTGTCTTTCAATGTCTAATTAGAATCCTATAATTTCTTAACACTTTCAGGTGACAATGATACAATTTAATTTGTCCCTAGGTAAGAGAGACTAATTTGATGAATCTAAACTTTGGGGACCTTACAAACACAATGTTAAAGCACAGGCAGCTCTCAATATTCACTAGGGTTGTTTTAAAGGCCTCTCATATGGACAATTCTAAATTTTTTCTGCTTGCAAGATGGATAAGACAAAGAACAAGGGTGATGTATTTGTACATTTGTTCCTACATATGTGCATATATATAAATGAATGCATATATATATAAAAGGTAGACAGAAAAGATTTAGTTACCAGTAGTCTCTGTTAATTCTGGACATAGATCATGACTATGATAATTGTGTGATTCTCACCTGTCCACATAGCAAATTTACCTGGAGGAGCGTCAAGTTTTCTTTGCTGCTTTTCAAAAATAATTATTTTATTGTTAATTATAAATAGATGTGTATCTGTGTGGGTATAAGAATATGAGGTTAGGTGTTCTCAAGGATCAGCAGTATCAGATCCCCTGGTACTGGATTTTGTTGTGGTTGTAAGCTGGCGAATGTGTGTGTGTGCTGGGAACCAAATGCAGCTCCTATGAGAGGGCTGCATGATCATTTAGTTGATGAGTCATTGCTCCATTCTCAGTGTTTTCTATTAAAATCATGTTTATTTGTGTTGTGTGGAGAAGAGGCGTGCACATAGATGCCTATGTAGAGGTTAGAGAACAGTTTGTGGGAGTCAGGTTCTTTCCTTCAGACATGTGACTTAGGTCATTAGGCTTTAGTACATGTATCTTAACCACTGAGCAGTCTCTCAGGCCCTGGAAGAGTGATTATTATTATTATCATATTTATTGTGTATGGGTTTTTTTTTTTTTTTTCAGTTCTTTTTTTTTTTTTTTTTAATTTTATTTTATTTTATTAGTTCTAGTTAGGGAACAAGCTTATTTCAAGTCCCTTCTCCCTCTCCCTCCCCTCACCCCCAAACTTTCTCCCCCACCCCCAGCCCATCCCCCCAACCCCATCCACCCACTACTCCCCAGGCAGGGTAGGGCCCTCAACGGGAGCTCAGCAAAGTCCACCAAGTCTTCCTATGCTGATCCTGGGCCCTTCCCCATGTGTCCAGGGCCAGAGTGTAACCCTTCATATGGGATGGGCTCTCAAAGTCCCTTTTTGCACCAGGGAAAAATACTAATCCACTACCAGAGGCTCCCTGGAGTGCAGAGGCCTCCTTATTGACATCTATGTTCTGGGGTCTGGATCAGTCTTGTACAGGCCTCCTGGACAGCATCTGGGGTCGATGTGCTCTCCCTTGTTCAGGCCAACAGTTCCTGTGGGTTTCTCCATCCTAGTACAGACCCCTTCGTTCTTCATTCCTCCCTCTCTTCAACTAAATTCCCGATTTCGGCTCATTGTATATCTGTGGATGTCTGTCTCTGTTTCCATCAGCCACTGGGTGAGGGCTCTAGGATGGCATAAAGAGAAGTCATCAATCTCATTTTAGGGGGAGGGTTTTTAGGTTATCCTCTCCACCATTGCCTGGATTGTCAGATCGTGTCATCCTTGTAGGTCTCTGGAGATCTCCCTGGTTCCTGATCCCTTCTCGGGCCTACAGTGGCTCCCTCTGATATCGTTTCTCTCATCTTGCTCTCTTTCCTCTATTCTTCCCCCAACTCAATGTTTCTGCCCCTCCATTTCCTCTCCTCTTCTCCTCTTCTCTTGCTCTTATTGTAGCAGCTCCTTCCCCCCCCCACCCTCATGCCCCCAATTAGTTCGGGAGTTCATGCCATTTCCATTCCTGGGGACCATTTAACCCTTAGAGTCCTTCATGTTTCCTAGTTTCTTTGGTGAAGAGCATTATATACTGGTAGTCTTTTGTTCTATGTCTAAAATTCATATATCAGTGAGTACATACCTTGCTTGTCTTTTTGTGACTGGGTTACCTCACTCAGGATGGTTTCCTCTAGTTCCATCCATTTGCCTGCGAATTTCAAGATTCCATTGCTTTTTTCTGCTGAGTAGTACTCCATTGTATAAATGTACCACATTTTCTCAATCCATTCTTCAATAGAGGGGCATCTAGGTTGTTTCCAGGTTCTGGCTATTACAAACAATGCTGCTATGAACATGGTTGAACATATGTCCTTGTTGTAAGTACATGCCCTATTTGGGTATATACCCAAGAGAGGAATGGCTGGATCTTGAGGTACACTGATTCCCATTTTTCTGAGCAACCGCCATACTGATTTCCAGAGTGGTCTTACAAGATCGCACTCCCACCAGCAATGGAGGAGTGTTCCTTTTTCTCCACATCCTCTCCAGCATAGATTGTCATTGGTGTTTTTTATTTTAGCCATTCTGACAGGCGTGAGATGGTATCTCAGAGTTGTTTTGAGTTGCATTTCTCTGATGGCCAATGATTTTGAGCACTTTTTTAAGTGTCTTTCAGCCATTTCAGATTCCTCTGTTGAGAATTCCCTATTTAGTTCTGCACCCCACTTTTTAATTTCGTTGTTTGGTGTTTTGGTGGCTAGCTTCTTGAGCTCCTTATATATTTTGGAAATCAGTCCTCTGTCAGATGTGGGATCGGTGAAGATCTTTTCCCATTCTGTGGGTGGTCGTTTTATCCTACTGACTGTTTCCTTTGCCTTGCAGAAGCTTCTCAGTTTCAGTAGGTCCCATTTATTAATTGCAGACCTCAATGTCTGTGCTTCTGGCGTAATGTTCAGGAAGTGGTCTCCTGTGCCAATTTGTTCAAGGGTTGTTCCCACTTTCTCTTCTAGAAGATTCAGTGTGGTTGGATTTATGCTGAGATCTTTGATCCATTTGCACTTAAGTTTTGTGCATGGTGACAGGTATGGATCTATCTGTAATTTTCTGCATGTCCGAATCCAATTGTACCAGCACCATTTGTTGAAGATGCTGTCTTTTTTCCATTGTATAGATTTAGCACCTTTGTCAAAAATAAGGTATCCATAGGTGCGTGGGTCGATATCAGGGTTTTCAATTCGATTCCATTGGTCTATCAGTCTATTTTTGTGCCAATACCAAGCTGTTTTCAGAACTATGGCTCTATAGTAGAGCTTGAAGTCGGGGATGGTGATGCCTCCAGAAGATCCTTTATTGTAAAGAGTTGTTTTGGCTATCCTGGGCTTTTTATTTTTCCATATAAAGTTGAGTATTGTTCTTTCAATGTCTGTGAAAAACTGTGTTGGGATTTTGATGGGGATTGCATTGAATCTGTAGATTGCTTTTGGCAGGATTGCCATTTTTACTATGTTAATTCTACCTATCCATGAGCATGGGAGATCTTTCCATTTTCTGGTATCTTCTTTAATTTCTTTCTTTAAGTCTCAAAGTTCTTATTGTACAGGTCTTTCACTTTTTTGGTTAGTGTTACCCCCAGGTATTTTATGTTGCTTGTGGATATTGTGAAAGGTGATGTTTCCCTGATTTCTTTCTCATTGGATTTATCATCTGTGTATAGTAGGGCTACTGATTTTTTTGAGTTAATTTTGTATCCTGCTACCTTGCTGAAGGTGTTTATCAGCCGTAGGAGTTCCCTGGTAGAGTTTTTCGGGTCACTAATGTAGACTATCATGTCGTCTGCAAATAGTGAAAGTTTTACTTCATCCTTTCCAATTTGTATCCCTTTGATCCCCTTTTCTTGTCTTATTGCTATAGCCAGAACTTCAAGTACAATATTGAAGAGATATGGAGAGAGTGGACAGCCTTGTCTTGTTCCTGATTTTAGAGGAAACGCTTTGAGTTTCTCTCCATTTACTTTGATGTTGGCTATTGGTTTGGTATATATTGCCTTGATCATGTTTAGATATGTTCCTGTTATTCCTGTTCTCTCCAAGATCTTTATCATGAAGGGATGTTGGATTTTGTCAAAGGCTTTTTCAGCATCTAGTGAGATGATCATGTGGTTTTTCTTTTTAAGTTTGTTTATATAGTGGATTACATTGATGGATTTTCGTATGTTGAACCATCCTTGCATCCCTGGGATAAAGCCTACTTGATCATGGTGGATGATTTTTCTGATATGTTCTTGTATTCGGTTGGCCAATATTTTGTTGAGTATTTTAGCATCGATGTTCATGAGGGATATCGGTCTGTAGTTCTCTTTCTTAGTCATATCTTTGTGAGGCTTGGGTATCAAAGTGATTGTAGCCTCATAGAAAGAGTTTGGCAATATCCCATCTGCTTCTATTGTGTGGAACAGTTTGAGGAGTACTGGAATTAGCTCTTGTTTGAATTTCTGGTAGAATTCTGCAGTGAAGCCATCTGGCCCTGGGCTTTTTTTGGTTGGGAGGCTTTTGATTACTGCTTCTATCTCATTAGGGGTTATAGTTCGATTTAAACTGTCTATCTGATCTTGATTTAATTTTGGTAAGTGATATTTATCCAGAAAGTTGTCCATTTCCTTTAGGTTTTCCAATTTTGTGGAATACAGGTTTTCAAAGTATGACCTAAAGATTCTCTGGATTTCCTCAGTGTCCGTTGTTATGTCTCCCTTTTCATTTCTGATTTTGTTAATTAGCATGCTCTCTCTCTGCCTTTTGGTTAGTTTGGCTAGAGGCTTGTCTATCTTGTTGATCTTCTCAAAGAACCAACTCTTTGTTTCATTGATTCTTTGTACTGTTTTCCTAGTTTCTACTTTGTTGATTTCGGCTCTCAGGTTGATTATTTCCTGGCGTCTACTCCTCCTTGGTGAGTTTGCTTCCTCTTGCTCTAAAGCTTTCAGTTGTTCTGTCAATTCTCTAATGTGACTTTCCTCCAGTTTCTTCATGTGAGCACTTAGTGCTATGAACTTCCCTCTTAGCACTGCTTTCAGGGTGTCCCATAAGTTCGGGTATGTTGTGTCTACATTCTCATTAAATTCTAGAAAGTCTTTGATTTCTTTTTTTATTTCTTCCTCAACCAAGGAATGGTGCAATTGGGAGTTATTCATTTTCCACGTAAATGTAGGTTTTCTGCAATTCGTATTGCTGTTGAATTCTAGCTTTAATGCATGGTGGTCTGATAAGATACAGGGGGTTATTTCAATACTTTTGTACCTGTGGAGGTTTGCTTTGCTGCCAACTATGTGGTCAATTTTTGAGAAGGTTCCATGTGGCGCTGAGAAGAAGGTATATTCTTTTGTGTTTGGATGGAATGTTCTATAGATATCTGTTAAACCCAGTTGTGTCATAACTTCTTTCAGATCCTTTGTTTCTTTGTTAAGTTTCTGTCTAGTAGTTCTGTCCAGTGGTATAAGGGGGGTGTTGAAGTCTCCTACTATAAGTGTGTGTGGTTTTATGTGTGGTTTGAGCTTTAGTAATGTTTCTTTTACAAAAGTGGATGCTTTTGTATTAGGGGCATAGATGTTCAGGATTGAGACTTCGTCTTGATGGACTTTTCCTGTGATGAGTATGAAATGCCCTTCTTTATCTCTTTTGATTGCTTTCAGTTTAAAGTCTAATTTGTTAGATATTAGTATTGCTACCCCAGCTTGTTTCTTGAGCCCATTTGATTGGAAAATCTTTTCCCATCCTTTTACTCTGAGGTATCGCCTGTCTTTGAATTTGAGGTGTGTTTCTTGTAAACAGCAGAAGGATGGATTCTGTCTTCGTATCCATTCTGTTAGCCTGTATCTTTTTATGGGTAAGTTAAGACCATTGACATTCAGGGATATTAACGTCCATTGTTCATTGGTTCTTCTTAGTTTTGGATTTATTGTTGGTGGTATCATTGCGTGTGGATTTTGCCCTTCTGTTTCTTTTTGTGTTTGGTGAAATTCGATTAACTACTGACAGTGTTTTTGTGAGTGTAGTTATGTTCGTTGGGTTGGAGTTTTCCTTCCAGAGCCTTCTGTAGTGCTGGATTTGTTGATATGTATTGTTTAAATCTGTTTTTGTCGTGGAATATCTTGTTTTCTCCATCTATAGTGATTGAAAGTTTTGCTGGGTACAGTAGTCTGGGTTGACATCCATGCTCCCTTAGTGCTTGTAGGGTATCTATCCAAGACCTTCTGGCTTTCAGAGTTTCCATTGAGAAGTCGGGTGTGATTCTGATTGGTTTGCCTTTATATGTTACTTGGCCTTTTTCCTTTGCTGCTCTTAATATTTTCTCTTTATTCTGTAGATTTGGTGTTTTGATTATTATGTGTCGGGGCGACTTCTTTTTGTGGTCCAGTCTGTTTGGTGTCCTGTAAGCTTCTTGTACTTTCATAGGCATATCCTTCTGTAGGTTGGGGAAGTTTTCTTCTATGATTTTGTTGAATATGTTTTCTGTACCTTTGAGCAGTATTTCTTCACCTTCTTCTACACCTATTATTCTTAGGTTTGGCCTTTTTACGGTGTCCCATATTTCCTGGATATTTTGTGTTAGGGTTTTGTTGGACTTGAGGTTCTCTTTGGTGGATGAATGTATATCCTCTAGCGAGTCTTCAGTGGCTGAGATTCTCTCTTCCATCTCTTGAATCCTGTTGGATACACTTACATCTTTAGTTCCTGATCGTTTATCCAACCTTTCCATTTCCAACATGGTCTCATTCTGTGTTTTCTTTATTGTGTGTATTTCAGCTTTCATGTTTTGAACTATTTCAAGAGCTTCCTTCACTTGCTTGGATGTTTTTTCTTGGCTTTCTTTGGATTCTTTAAGAGATTTATTTATTTCTTGAATTTTTTGGTTTGTCTTTTCCTCCAATTCATTTAATTTTTTGTTTGTTTTCTCTTCTATTTCTTTAAGGGATTTTCTTGTTTCCTCTTTAAAGGTCTCTATCAACTTGCTGAGATAATTTTTGAGGTCCATCTCATCTTCATGCTCTGTGTTGGGCTTTTCAGCTCTTGCCGGAGTGGAGTCCCTAGGTTCTGGTGGTGTCATGTTGGTCTTTGTGTTGTTGAGTGAAATCTTATTCTGTCTTCTCCCCATATCCTTTTAGTGGGTGCGGGTGGGTTCTCTCTATCTCCTCTTGTGGCCCAGTGGTGTGTGGGGGCTAGGAATTCGATGTCCACAACTCTAGATGATCTCGACGCTCCTGGTGGTCTCCTCGCTAGTTCCTAGTTTCTTGGTCGTTCGGCGGAATGGAAGAGTGGGGTGCTACCAGATTTGGGGCACAGGGAGCTCCTCCCTGCCTGGGCTTGTCTGGCCCAAGCCGGCAGGCTCAGGAGGGGGTGGTGGGATGGGGGTGGTGGGGTGTTCTGGCCTGGAGTCGGGAGCGGGCAGGAGCTCACTCACCTAGTTCCAGGTCAGTCTGCGGCGGCGGAATGTAAGAATGGGGTGCTAGCAGATTGGTGGGGCAGGGGGCTCCTCCCTCTCTGGGCGTGTCTGGCCCAAGCCGGCAGGCTCAGGAGGGGGTGGTGGGATGGGGGTGGTGGGGTGTTCTGGTCTGGGGTCGGGAGCGGGCAGGAGCTCACTCACCTAGTTCCAGGTCAGTCTGCGGCGGCGGAATGTAAGAATGGAGTGCTAGCAGATTGGTGGGGCAGAGGGCTCCTCCCTCTCTGGGCGTGTCTGGCCCAAGCCGGCAGGCTCAGGAGGGGGTGGTGGGATGGGGGTGGTGGGGTGTTCTGGTCTGGGGTCGGGAGCGGGCAGGAGCTCACTCACCTAGTTCCAGGCCAGTCTGCGGCGGCGGAATGTAAGAATGGAGTGCTAGCAGATTGGTGGGGCAGAGGGCTCCTCCCTCTCTGGGCGTGTCTGGCCCAAGCCGGCAGGCTCAGGAGGGGGTGGTGGGATGGGGGTGGTGGGGTGTTCTGGCCTGGAGTCGGGAGCGGGCAGGAGCTCACTCACCTAGTTCCAGGTCAGTCTGCGGCGGCGGAATGTAAGAATGGAGTGCTAGCAGATTGGTGGGGCAGAGGGCTCCTCCCTCTCTGGGCGTGTCTGGCCCAAGCCGGCAGGCTCAGGAGGGGGTGGTGGGATGGGGGTGGTGGGGTGTTCTGGTCTGGGGTCGGGAGCGGGCAGGAGCTCACTCACCTAGTTCCAGGTCAGTCTGCGGCGGCGGAATCGTGTATGGGTTTTTTGTCTGTATGTATTTCTGTGTACATGTGTGCAGTGCCTACAAAGTAAGAAGGTGTATCAGAACCCCTAGAACTGGAGTTACCGATGACATGAGGTAAGCTGCCATATGTTGTTGGAAGTTAAATCCAGGTTCTCTAGTATTGTAGCCAGTGCTCTTAAAAACTAAGCCATCTCTCTCGTTCCTGGAGGAGTGTTTTTATGGAGAGCTATGTGAAGCCACTGAGTAGATTAAAAGTTGCTGAATATATTCTATAGCATAAAGATTTAAATAATATGCAGCTATTTAACTATAATTATGTGTCACAAACATTAATCCATTATTCAACTTTTGTTTGAGTATTGAAAGTTCAGAGATATGCGTTCTATAAATAGAGCATTATAGTGCCTGCCCTTGTGAATCTTGCAGTCAGTTTTCAAGCTACCAGATTCAAGTTCTTGACTTTTAATAATCTTTAGCCTTCATGCATTTATGATGGTTACTCATAACTCTCAAGTTGACTGGATTAGGAGGTACCTCAAGTCAGGTCTGGGAAGACCTTTCTTGGAAGGTTTAAGTGAGGAGAGAAGAATGTTCCCCAAGACAGGCAGCATCTTCTGATACAAAGCACTTAAAGACCACTGCTGTTTTGCTTGCCCAATTTCACACCTTGGTGATGAAGGCATCTATCTTCTTGCTCTACTGCTGATGCTGACATTGGAACTGGCTTCTTCTAGTTTTCAGTGTGGACTGAAGACCAGTGGCTCTCCAGGAATCCTTCAGGCATTTAGCATAAGATAGAAACTACTTGGGTATTTAGCTCTATGGACTGGGCAGTTAATAGGCTTTCTGCCTTTCTAGTGTGTGGGAAGTGTTGTTGGACTATTCAGTTTTTATCATGGAAGGCAATCCAGTAAATCTCCCCACTGTATTAGATATGCATTCTACTGGTTCTGTTATTTTGGAGAACCCTGACTAATACAGAATTCAGAGTCCAGAGTGCTAACCATTACATGATGGAACCACATCTAATAAAGAATTCAATACAATAAATATTTAATGATTGAGATGATAATGTTCTAATACTAAACTTTATTTTCACATGGCTCATTTAAACTGCAAACTTTCAGAGATGTTATCTCAGTATGTCCAAATCTGAAGAACAGAATAATAGTGCAAACTAAATGCCATCACCACAATGATACACAGAGAAGGTCTGATATTAATTTTTAGGTTTTTATCTTTTCATTTGGGAGTTGCAAACACTCATATGAATAGGTCTTTGTTCCAATTTGGTGTAGTTTTTTGCTTCTCTTTTCATGTTTTCCTTTCTTAGACGGTATTCCTGCCCATTGTTCTTGCTCACATTGGGACATTCTGGATACTGCTTCCCTTTATACAAAAGAGTTTTACATTTGTAAGCCATCAGTTTTAAGAACTAAAACTTCATCAAGCATGTTCTAAGAAATGTGTTTTTTATCCTTCACAGATGGATGCCACTCATCAGCCTGGGGTGCCACTCTTCACCCTGGTGTAGCTTATCTTTGTGCTCAGCATGATGGCTTTGTTGTCCAGCTGGCACTCAGTCTGCCATCTTCAGGGAGCAGCATCTTCTTGTCCTGAGGAATGTGGTAATTGGAATTTTTTGGTTGGAAGAGTAATTTTTAAAATCAAAGCTACATCTTCACATCTTTCCTCACTCGATTAAAATAACAACTACTTTTATTTTTTTAAGGAAATAGAATTTTTTTTTTACAGAGCCATATTTGAGTGACCTTGGTCCAGAGACATGGAGACAATTTTATAAAGTTTTATAGGTTTAGAAACCAAAGAATGTCATAAAACTATGCAAGTTTAAAATACATTATTGGGTACATCAGAGAGGTGGTTAAACCCAATGGATGAAGATTTTCTGTACGCCTCTGATGCTATTTTTCTGATGATATTCTTAGTTTGTGAGCAGGGGGAAGCTACCTGGCTGCTAACTTAATAGATTCTAAAGGTTTTCAATCTATTAGTCAAAGCATGTTGGTTCTATCAGAAAAGTGAACAAGGGATGATCATTCATGTTGATAAAGCTAGCCTGAGATAGCTTAATTAGCCTCTTGAACAGCAACATTCCAACCTCCACACATCACTACCATTCTAATCAGTCAGCTGATTTTTAATCCTGGATAATTGTACTGTAGCAGTCTCTGATGACGGCTTCTTCCAGGGAGTTCTTGTTCACAGTGCCCCCTGTTGACCAAGCATCACATGTTGAGCATGAGACGGGGGCACATATTATTTATTAAATATAAGATTCCTCTAGCTAGGAAACTCATTCCTAGGATGTGAAATAGAGGAGGATGAGTACATGGCAGGACAGCAGTCTTCTGGAGAGAGGAATAGCTGGTAAAGCCATTAAGAAAAACCCTCCTCTTGGATTATAACAAAACCACCAGCATCATGATCTATAGCTTACTTTTTTCTTATTTCCTCAGTATCTGACATAGCATTTACATCACATTCAGTATATAGTAGGATTACTAGACCTAAAATTAATATAATCAAGAACATTATTTGGTCTGATGGAGTGAAGGTATCAGATGAAGGAAACATGTACTTTAAGCAATCACAGTTTACCTATTTTTTTTAAAACCTTAGATTGTATGTTTCAGCTATATTTACAGCTTACTCTAGGAACTATTTTTCCATTTAAATGTTAGAGACATGAATGGAACCCTGGAAGGAGTCACTGTGTGATTGAATTGTTTTATTAGAAAAATACAAATATAGCACAATTCATATTTTAATCCTTGATTATTATACTATGCAACATTTTAGATACTAAATAAATAAAAAAATCAGTACTCAAGGTGCAAAACATAATGAATGCTGTTACTACAGAGTGATGTCCTTGGTATAAATTGTATAAGAAGAGTTAGGCCAAATCTTTGGTTATCCTAGCTAGAGCAAAGAGAGTTAGCGTTCAGTTTAAATACTAAATGTTTTGTTTTATGCACATTATGATGAATAATGAGAAAAAGTATGTATACACATACATTTGTGTTAAGACAGTGACAACACTTGAGAGTTTAAGGCATGAGAACTGGTTTTGAACAGGATACAGGTTTAGAGTAAGCAAACTGTCATAACAAAAAAATGACTAAATGAAAGAGTATCTTCCTTTGTAACTTCACTAAAACCAAAACTAGTATTATTTATCACTTAGAAACATACCAGGTGATATATTATGTTCCATAAGAAATTAAAAACTTTTTCTTATAAAAGTATTTAGGACATAAGAGTAAGAGGAATGTTTATTTCCTCAGGGTACTCAATTGTGAAAGGAGTTGAAATAACTTTCAAGGCAACATAACCACACCCATCCATTTGTGTCTGTTAATGACTGCTTTCATTTAAAACACAGATCAGAGTAAATGGTTGTTATGAAAGAGACTGTGGGAACTAGAAAGTCAAACGTCCTTATTACACAACACTTTCCAGAAAAATAAATGCTTATATGAGGTTTATAAAAAAGACAATGATTTTAATGCCAGTCTAATTCTGGCTGGTAGAAACTTTGAGTCATTTACAAATTTAAGTATAACCCTTCTCTCCTTATCTATTACCAACATAAATGAAACACTTTAATGTATATTATACTTACATACAAATCATAAATAATTGTTAATAATATTACTGGCATTAGTAATTATGATGGCAGGCATTCTTTTTGAAATATTTACATATATTCAGGAGCTGAATTTCACAGGCTTATATGATACAGAATTTAGTTGCCTTTTTTTCCCACAAAGGTACTGAGACAGAAAGAAAGTCACATAGGCAGTAGGTCAAGAAATTAGGACTGGAACCTGATTATACAGAGACAGAACCAGGACTTATAGAGAGATACATTGTGAGCTTTATTTTTTTCCTATTTTCTAGATTTCTTGGCTGTGCAAACATGCTGTCAGCTGCAGTAACTCAGAAGAATTGCTAGGGAAGATCTCCTTGAGACAGCACACATTAAATCCATCCTGCATCAGTCAGAATCCTGTTGATGGCCTCCAGGAGTATTTTCATTTAGTGCCATGGAGCTTTAGAGCGTTTAGAGAACTTACTTCAGTAACTCTTACTTCACTGGGAGAAGTGAGGTTTCTTCCTGTCTTTACAGCTGAGAAGTTAGAGCACTTGATGAAAGCACATGTTGAAGGTAGGACTACTACAATTCAGCAACTGGGTTGAGAATGATAGCAACACCACTCCATTTTTCCATTCTTTATCCACTAGATAGTAGTCTAAGTGTCTTTTGGCTGTGTAGAGACAAATACCACAGAGTTTGGGATATATTTAAAGTGAAGTGATTATTCATGAAGCACTTTTAAAATCCTGAGTGAGAGCTGGGCTAGGTGCTCAGAATCAAAACACTTAAAACTATTATTTAAGGTCAGCTGGAGTTGTTTAGTCAGTTTAAGGTCACACAGTCATCACTCATTGGAATTCTGCTTAAAGTCTGTGAAACTGTGGAGCTATGCTCTGGCTTGCTAATCTCAAATGACAACCAGTTAACCCATGGAGAAACAGCAGAGACTAATTTTGTATTACTATAAACAACCATACTTTGATGTTAAAAGCTGCTTGAGCTTATGTTATTTTTCATAGCAATCTCATCATTACATTATTTGATCACAAAAGAGAGGTGATGAATTGTTGGAGAAGTACTAAGAGAGAATTACTACTGTCTTTTGATGCTGGAAACTAAACACGAGGCTTCTTGTACTCTACTAAGGCTACAGCTCCAGACAGGGTTTATTATTTAAATCACTGTGTTGATTATTTTTCTTTATATTTCTGACTGCAAAAAGAATAGTCTGTAGTGGTTGGTAGAATCAATGCTTTCGTGAAGAATTACTTGGGAAAATCAAGACATGTCTATCTTTAGAGAATCATAATACAATTTTCATTTACACCCTAATCCTGTGTTCTTAGGAATACTTTTCTTTTATCATAGTTACAAGTAATAAAAAGTGTGCTAAAAATGATGTTCAATGAAAACAGAGCCCAAAGGAAAACAGGGACAGCTACCCTATTATCAGGGAAAATATACTTTAAATTCAACAAGATTTTCCAAAAAAACCAACAGGCAAAAGGGACATCTACATGCTGATAAAAGGTTAAATCTTCAAGAAAATGTAACAATAGTAAACATTTATACAAATAGAAAACCATGCAAACACATAAACAAAACTGACAGAATTACAAGAAACTTAAGTTGTAGATTTCAACACACTACTATCAACAATGGATAAAAATTTAGATAGAAAATAAGTAAGGAAACTGGGCATAGAATTCCATGACAGATAAACAAAACACTTAACTCAATAAAAATACCATATACCTCTTCTCAAGGGCACATGGTTTGCTCTTCAGCACAGATGATGTGTTCAGATGAAGTTTGAGCAGATCAACATTACCCTGAGGGCAAAGGTATCAAAGAGAGAAAATAAACTACAGAACAGTATCTTGTATAAACATTGATTTTAAAAAAGAAAAAGGAAAATACTAGCAAAGTAAGTTAATCAGCATAATAAAAATATCACAGTACATGCACAAGTAACATTTCTTCCTGGAATGTAAAAGCAATTCACTCTTTGAAAATCATCCAATATAATACAATGCATTGACAGGATAAAGGGGAGAAACACCTATTTATTACAGTTTATTAAAAAAATTACTTGGCAAATTCAGTACCCTTTTATCTTTAAAAAATACTATAAACACAACAAACCAGGGCTATGAGGACACACACACACACACACACACACACACACACACACACACACACACACACACACACACACAGAGTCCACAACAAACATATTATTAGTTGTTGAAAGACTCAAAAGACTTTCCCTGTATCACTTCTGTTTGATACAATACTAGAATCTGTTCTCAGTGAGATAGGCAATGAAACGGGCCGAATCCATAAAAATCTAAAGGAATTAAAACTATCTGTATTCACAGATAGCATATTATATACAGCACTCTATAAAGTCTACAAAACTGTTAAAACAAATTCATCAAAATATCATGATACAAAATCACAAAATCATTTGATTTCTGCACAAATAGGCAATGATAAAAATGAAAAGACATGAAAAACCCAATTCACAATAATATCCAACAACTAAAATATTTGGATGTTTACCTTAACCAGAGATAGTTCTTATCTAACTGCTCTGGGAAGAGCTTCTATTGTGTTAAAACCAGAAACTTGAGCTGGGCGGTGGTGCAACAAGTGTCTTATCTACTGAACTATCTCCCCAGTCCAATAAGGGTACCAATACAATTCAATGGAGAAAAGATCAGTCTCTTCTAGAAATATTGTGCTCACACACAAAAATTTGATATTGAACTTATTTTAAAACTTAAACAAAAATCAGCCTGATAGAGGTAAAACATATGAATATAAGAGGTGCGGTGGCTATTTTTTTATTGATTGTCAACTTGACTACATATGATGCTTAATTTTGATGGTCAAGTTGGTTATATTAACGAATATAATGAAGCATGATTTTTGGCATGTCTTTGACAGTGGTTCTAGGGAAGTTCAGCTAAAAAAGTAAGCTTCATCCTCAATATGGGTGGCACCATCCCTTGGGCTGGAGTCCATTAGTAAAAAGAAAAAGACGAGAAAGCCAGTGACCTGCCTGTTATTCCAAGGTAGCTTTTAAGGCAGTTAAGTGAGATTATTTCCCTGATTTCATTCCCAGTGTGTTTTTTACTGGTATGTAAGACCTTTCTTTGGCCATTTCTCTGAAAGCATTTTAAGAATTTTCTGGCAGAATCTTTAGGATCCCTTCCATAGAATCATATCTGTATATGAGGGCACAATGACTTCTTTCTTTCTTACTTGTATCTGTTTTATTTCTTGTCTCATCCCTTCAAGCTTTCATAGGTTATACTGGAAGAGTGATAAAAGGAGGCAACTTAATCTTGTTCTTAATTATATTGGAAACACTTTGTGTTTTCCTCATTTCAAATCATGTTGATTGTAAGATTGTCATCATATATAGCCTTTATTGTATTTAGATATGTTCATTTTATTCCCAGTTTCTTTAATTTTATTGTAAAGGGGTTTTACCACGAATTGTGTCATGCCAAAGCTTTATCTTTTCTTTTCTTTTCTTTTCTTTTCTTTTCTTTTCTTTTCTTTTCTTTTCTTTTCCTTCTTTCTTTCTTTCTTTCTTTCTTTCTTTCTTTTTTTTTTTTGGTTTGGTTTTTTGAGACAGGGTTTCTCTGTGTAGCTTTGGACCCTATCCTGGCACTTGCTCTGGAGACCAGGCTGGCCTCGTACTCACAGAGATCTGCCTGCCTCTGCCTCCCCGAGTTCTGGGATTTAAGGCATGCTCCACTAACGACCGGCCAAAGCTTTATCTTTATCTATTGTAACAATCATGTTATTTCTGTCTTTGAGTCAATTTATATGCATTGTTGGTTTGTTTGATGAACCATCTCTGCATCTCTGGAATAAAGACAAAGACAATGTGATCATGCTGAAAGGTTCTTTCTTTGTTTCTTCTTCTTCTTCTTCTTCTTCTTCTTCTTCTTCTTCTTCTTCTTCTTCTTCTTCTTCTTCTTCCTTCTCCTCCTCTCTCTCTCTCTCTCTCTCTCTCTCTCTCTCTCTCTCTCTCTCTCCAGGTCCCACCATTTGTGTGTTAAGATTAAAGCATGCACCTTTTTGATGAACCCTTGAATTGATTGTAAGTATATCATTGAGAATGGCACCTGGGTTAATCATGGAGGCAGTTCTATAATTGTAGGTTTTTTATGGTTTTGGCATCAGGAGAATTGAAGCATTTATCTAAATTGTTCCATTACCAACCAACAAACAAAATAACAACAACATCAAAACAAAAAAGCCCCAAAGCCCCGATAGACCAAGAAAGTGGGGGAGCAAAGAATCAGCTGAGTTTCCCCATGTTTTCTCAGATTAAAAGGCCTGTGAATCTCTCCAAGCCCCTCCCTATCTCTTCCTGTGCCTCTGTATTTGGACCCTCCAAAATCTCTATGGCTAATTCTGGTCAGCCAGTCATTCACTCCACCCCCTGATTCAAGGTTAACTTTCTTAGTATTCTTGGAGTGTAGGAATGTGAACAAATATCCTCTAACAGAAAATACAAGCTTTATAAAACAAGTTATACAGGGCAGCATTCCTTCATTTTCATTTTATGAAATATTTTGAGAAGCACTGATGATAGCTTTTCTTTCAGAGTTGCTGGTGGCCATGTCAGAGGAGCAGCAGATGACAGTTGGTATCAGCCTCAGATAGGCAAGGCTGGGAGACCACAGACCCAAGAGTGTCTTTTGCTTTTGCTGTGCTTTCGTGTTTGCCATTGCCATCTTTCTCTGGTATCTGGTATGGTGTGAATAGATGTGGGGAGATCCCCACTGCCTATAATATAGTATGTTTGTCTCATGGAAACACCTTGTTCTACTGGGAATTTTTACCTGTGGATTATTATGAAGATGGTTTCTTCCTAAGCTGTACCATCTAATTGATAATAATAAGGTTAACTTAAATAGGGTTTTGATGGTTAAAAATATAAACAAGGAAGTGTCACAGAGCTAGAACACATGAGTTTCTATTGATGAGCTGTATAGGCTGTGGTTTAGGTTAGTGATTAAGGAAAACCAGTGAGTGCCAGTAGCCTATTTAGCTTAAATTCTTAATATTGGGAAATGTGTTTATAGGCTTAGGAGTGCGTCATAGCTGAAAATAAAGTTTTGAAAACAACTTAAAGTTAGACTAAAATGTTTTTGTTAAATAGATTTGAGGAGAAAAACCCAAGAAGGCAATCTAAAGTTTTAGAAATATACATAGTTGAGTGAGGAACTCTTTAAGGTCAGGGAATAAGAACCAAGCAGCCCAATTATCATTAGCTGATGTGACTTTCTTGCTAGGATTGGTTGTTGGCCAAAGGTGATGATTAATTGCTTATACCCATTTCTTTCCTCAGTCTCCTGATATATATATATATATATGTATATATATATATATGCATATATATATATACATATATATATATATATCACATACCATATATATAAAACTATTGATGAGTGGCTATGTACCCTAAATATTTAAAGCAGAGCTGACTGATTGCTTTTCATATATAAAAGTTTAGGTTTGTGATTCCTTATAAGATTACTTTTCAAGATAAGTAATAAAGAGATTGGTCCTTTCTTTGTAACTGCAAAACACGGCCTGCCAGTAAAAGAATATCTTGCTTGCCTACACTGTTAATCTTTAACAAGTTGCTTGGGTATGGATGTACATGGGTTCCTGGGACAACTTGTTTTTCACCTGTAATTCACAAAATGCTTAATCATGTTAAGGGATATGGAAAATATGCTGTGTTTTTTAACTTGTTCTCATTGTGTTTATTCACTTGAAAAATAGAATGTTTAACACTGTAATTTTTATATTGCTTGAAAGATTTTGCTGGGGTATATAAACTGCAAGGGATAGAATAAAGAGTTAACATGAGTTAGAAGGGAAACATCAAGAATCAGAGAGTTAGAAAAATTAGAAGGAAAACATCAAAAACAAGATAAAGTTAGAAGGAAAACATGTGGAATGAGAGAATAAGGAAGAATAAAGGTAAAAAGAGATGGAAAACATCAAGAGAAAGAGAAGGGACATTCTGGATAGAAATAAGCAAAGAGAATACAGAATCAGAACACAAAAGAAGAATAAAGAAAAGATTAAAAGGAAACCACCAAGAGTATGTGAGTGTCTTTTCTCTTTCCCCTCAGATAAAAAAAGTCACAATACATTGACTCAGTGGATTTCCCTTTGAGTCCTGTGCTGCTGGAGGCTAGCCTCCCAGGTGTCAAAACAAGGTTAGGGTAATTTAGGAGTGAATCCATCCATTGAAATAAATTAATGCATTTTCATTTATTTGTACCCATTTCATCAATTCCTGCCTTGGTATTGATTATTTCTTTCCATCTACTGAATTTGAAATTGGGTTGTTCTTATTTTTATTCAAGCCCCTCAGGTGTATTACTAAATTATTTATTTGAGAGTGCTGGGATTAGAGGTGTGCATTTCCACACCTATCCCAAAGTGAAATATTTGTGAATTCAATGAAAGTGTGGCATGAATATAAGAAAGTTTCCAAGTGGCAAGTGTACAAATCAGTAAATCCTCACCTGTGTACATAGAAAAAGGATGAACACACCTGTATCTATAGAAAAGTCATAGTACCTGTATGTCAAAAGCCATGTTGTGCTCTTCCAGTCACTGATGTCCCCTAACTTAACCACTATAGTGATTTCAAAAATGTCTAAGATTATGGACTGGAGAGATGGCTCAGCCATTAAAGGCTAGGATCACAACCAAAAATATAAGATTGGGTTTCCTGGGAAGGATAAGATGTGCATATGGCTTCATTTGTTCAGCACAGTGTTTACCAGGTTCATTTATAGCTTTGATACAGTACTTTGTTCTTTCTCCTTACTGACAGTATTTAAGTTTATTAACATTTCACTGTTTATTTAACAATATCATGCTATATGCATATCTATGCTGTTGCCATTTTGGGGCTATTATAAACAAGTATTTGTAAAATTTCCCTTGGTATAAGATTAAGAGTTTCTGGACAGAAGATATGGGAGTCTTAATTCTTAAAGAAGATAATAATATCATTAGACATTTTCTTTCACCAGTTTCTCAAGCCTCAATTACCATAGTGTATATGCAAAGTGTCAGGTATTCACCTACCTGAATAGTAGTGTTGTTGCTGGAGAGGAAATCTGAGTTTAGGCAATAAAAGCAGTGAGAAGTAAGCACATGAATGAAATAATGGGCAGTATGCCCATGTCTTTTCTAACAAAACATCCAGGAATGTGAAAGATGAATGAAGAATTACCCACCTCATATATAAGAATATTCACTGCTACTATTGTTGTTTACTGTATCCCCTGAGAGCTCTAGGAAGTACTATGAGGACAGCAGAAGCAAGATTTAGAAGGCAGGAGGTAATGGAAGAAAACTGCTACAATGTGTATGGACATCATAAATTAAAAAGCCAAAGAATGTATATTCAAAGAATTATAACAAAAAAGAATGCAGGTCATACAAGATCAAACAAACAAACAAACAAACAAACAGTATTATAAACAACCAACAACCATGAAGCATAAATTATAAGGCAAATATATTACTGAAACATTTTAAATATAACTAAGAATATCTTCTCAAAAGACAGAATCCCTAAAAAAGTTTATGAAGAAGTAAAAAAAGAGAACATTTTTTGGCATTTTAAGAACCAAAGAAAAACATACAATTAGTATTCAATTGAAGATATCTCTGACTCTCGGAATGGTAGCTTGGTTATCATTTACTTAAGGAATAATATCCATTTATAAGCGAATACATACCATATGTGTCTTTCTGGATCTAGGTCTGGGTCAGGGTGATGTTTTCTTCTAGTTGATTCCATTTGCCTGAAAATTTTATACTTTTTAACAGCTGAGTAAATGCTTCATTGTATAAATGTACCTCATTTCTTTTTCCATTATTCATATGAGGGACATTCAGGTTGTTTCCAGACTCTGACTGTTATGAATAAAGCCACAATGAACATGGCTGAGCAAGTGTCCTTGTACTAGGATAGTGTCATTTAATATAGGCCCAAGAATGGTATATTTGGGTCTTGAGCCAGATCAATTCCCAATTTTTTGAGGAAAATGCCATATTGGTTTCCAAAGTGGTTGTACAAGTTTTCACTCCCTCCAGCAGTGGAGGAGTCTTCTTCTTGTTCCACATCTTTGCCAGAATGAGCTGTCACTTGTGCTATTGATCTTAACCATTCTGACAGGTGTTAGATGGAATCTCAAAGTAGTTTTGATTTGCATTTCCTGATGTCTAAGGATGTTGAACATTTATAAAAGTGTTTCTCAGTCATATGAGATTCCACTCTTGAGAATTCTCTATTTAGATCTGTACCCCATTTTAAAATTATAATATTTGGATTTTATATCTAGTTTCTTGAGTTATTTACATATTTTGAATACTAGTCCTCTACAGTAAGTGGAGTTGGTAAAAATATTTTCTCATTCTGTTAGGCTGCTGTTTTGCCCTATTGCTTATTCATGGTGTCCTTTGCTTTACAGAAGCTTTTCAGTTTCATGTGGCCCCAACTATTAACTGTTGATCTTACTGCCTATAATATCAGTGTTCATTTCAGAAAATTATCTCCTGTGCTAATTCATTCAGGGCTATTCCCACTTTGTCTTCTATCAGTTTCAGTGTATCTGGTTTTATGTTGAGGTCTTTGATCTACTTAGACTTGAGTTTTGTGCAGGGTGACAAATATGGATCTATTTGCATTTTTAATATGTAGACATTTCATTTGAAAACACCACTTGTTGAAAATGCTGTCTTTCCTCCCCCCAGTGTATATTTCTGGCTCCTTTATAAAACAAACAAACAAAAAGACAAAAAAAAACAATAAAAAACAGGTGTCCATAGGTGTCTTCAATTTGATCCCAATACCATGTGTTTTGTTATTGTTGTTTGGCTTTTTGACATAGGGTTTCTCTGTAGCTTTGGAGTCTGTCCTGGAATTCACTCTGTAGGCCAGGCTGGTCTTGAACTCACAGAGATCCACCTGCCCCTGCCTTCTAATTGCTGGGATTAAAGGTATGCACCACCACCTCCAACTACCATGTGGTTGTTATTACTACAAATCAGGGATGGTGCTATCTCCAGTATTTCTTTTATTGTTCAAATTTTTTTTGGATGTGAAGCTGAGAATTGTCCTTTCAAGGTCTATAAAGAATTATGTTGGAATTTTGATGGAGATTATATTGAATGTGTTAGACTGATTTTCGTAGAATGCTATTTCTTTTTGTTAATCCTACCAACCCGAGAGCATGGGAGATCTTTCCATCTTCTGATATATTCTTCAATTTCTTTCTTCAAAGACTTGAACTTTTTGTCACACAAGTCTTTCACTTGCTTGGTTAGAATTACACAAAGACATTTTATATTTTTTGAGGCTATTGTGAAGAGTGTTTCTGGATTTAATTTGTTTGTTTACCCTTTGTATATAGGAGGGATACTTTTTGTTGTTGTTAATCTTGTATTTAGCTATACTTTGTTGAAAGTATTTATCAGCTATAGGTCTTCCCTAGTAGAATTTTTAAGATTCCTTATGTATACTGTCACATCATCTGCAAATAACTATATTTAACTTCTTCCTTTCTAATTTGTATCTTTTTGATCTCCTTCTCCAAGAACTATCCTGAATAGATATGAAAAGACTGAACAGCCTTGTCTTGTTCATGATTTTAGTGAAATTACTATTTGTTTCTCCCCATTTAATTTAATATTGGCTATGTTTGCTGTAAATTACCTTTATTATGTTTAGGTATGTCCTTTATATCCGTAATCTCTTCAGGACTTTAATCATTTAAGTGGTGCAGGATTCTGTCAAAAGCTTTTTCAAATTCTAATGTGATGATCATGTGTTTTTTTTTCAGTTTGTTTATATGGTTAATTACATTTCCTGATTTAATATATTTAACCCTCCCTGCTTCTCTGGGATGAAGTCTACTTGATCGTGGTAGATGATCTTTTTGATGTGTTCTTGGATTTGGTTTGTATTTTATTGAGTAATTTTGTATATATGTCCATAAGGGAAACTGGTTTGCAATATTTTTCTTTGCTATGTCTTTATGTGGTTTGTGTATCAGGGTAACTGTAGCCTCATAAAAATGAATTGGACATTGTTCCTTCTGTTTCTATTTTGTGGAATAATTTGAGGAGTATTGGCATTATTTATTCATTGAAAGTCTGGTAGAATTCTGCATTAATACTGGCTGGCCCTGGGCTTTTCTTGGTTGGGAGACATTTAATGACTGATATATTTCCTTGGGGGGGTTATAGATCTATTTAAATTATTTATCTGATCTTTATTTAAATTTGATAAATGGTACTTATTGAGAAAATTTTCGTTTCTTTTAGATTTTTCATTTTGGTGGAGTAAAGGTTTTTAGAATATGTCCTTATGATTCCCTGGATTTTCTCAGTGTCTGTTGTTACAAGCCCCTTTTTGTTTCTGATTTTGTTAATCTGCATATTCTCTCTTCTCCTTTTTAAAATTTGGATAAGAGTTTGTCAATTATATTGATTTTTTTCTCAAAGAACTCTTTGTTTCATTGATTCTTTGTGTTGTCCTCTTTATTTTTATTTTGTTGATTTCAATCCTCAGTTTGACAATTTTCTGTCATCTTCTGTTCAGTTTCTATTATTGGATCTATGTATTTTTTTAATGTAGGGACTTGATGCTGTGACCTTTCCCCTTAGCACTGTTTTCATTGTGTCCCATAAGTTTAAGCATGTTGTGTATTCATTTTCGGTGAGTTCTAGGAGGTCTTTAATTTCTTTATTTCTGTCTTGACCCAGTTTTCATTAAGTAGAGAGTTGTTCAGTTTCTATCAATTTGAAAGCTTTCTGATGTTTCTTTTGATGTTGATATCCAGATTTAATGTGATAGGATGCAAGAGTTATTTAGTTTTACTTGCATCTAGTGAGACTTGCTTGGTGATAGGTATTTTCGGGAATGTTCCATGAGATGTTGAAAAGATACACTTTTTTTGTGTGTTTGGGTGAAATGTTCTGTAGATATCTGTTGGGTCCATTTGGTTTATAATGTCTGTTAGCTCCAATATTACCTTGTTTAGTTTTTGTCTGGATGACCTGTTCATTGGTCAAAGTTGGGTATTGAAGTTTCTACTATCAGTGTATGAGGGTCAATGTGTGATTTAAGTTGTAATAATGTTTCTTTTACAAACTTGGGTTCCCTTGTGTTTGGGGCATAGATGTTAGGAACTGAAATGTCATCTTGGTGGATTTTTCCTTTGATGAGTATCCAGTTTCCTTCTGCACTTATTTTGATTAGTTTTGGTTTGAAGTCTATTTTGTAAAATATTAAAATGTCTACACCAGCTTCCTTCTTAGCTCCATGTGCTTGGAATATCTTTTTCCAACCCTTTGTCCTGAAGTAATATCTATCCTTGATGTTGAGGTGTTTTGTTTTGTTTTTTGTATAAAACAATTGGATGGATCCTGCTATCACTGCAAGTGTTACAGCTCTAGAAGGAAAGGTATTCTGCCTTGTCAGGAAGTCAGGCTATACATAAAGCAGAAATAGGACTGGTCTGGATGCTGAAGCTGCAATAGGATGACTCTGGAGGGAAAGGTATCCTGACTTGCTGGGGAGTCAGGCTATACCTGAAGCTGGGGTACAGTGGGAGATGATCTCCCTGCAGGATGTAGCAATCCTACTCCTCTGCTAGAGAGAGACATTATAACTGAGCTCTGCTCAGTTCCTGTAAGGGAACATCCTAGCAGAGCTATAGGTTTCTTCTGCTCTGCTCAGCTCTGGCCCTAGATGCTTCACTTTGCTGAAGGGGAAGGCCATGCAGAAACTTCTTCTTCTCTTCTTCTTCTTCTTCTTCTTCTTCTTCTTCTTCTTCTTCTTCTTCTTCTTCTTCTTCTTCTTCTTCTTCTTCTTCCTCTTCTTCTTCTTCTTCTTCTTCCTCTTCTTCCTTTTTTCCCCCTTTGGTGTGTTTTTGATTTTTCTGCTTAGCCCCCTAAGGGAATGTCTCAGCAAAGGCTCTTCTGCTCCATACCAGCAAAAGATCTTCACCTAAAACTCTTTTAAGAAAGTGATTTATTTGGGAAGGAGGAATCCAGAAGAGTGCCTGCCCCTTCCAGGGTGGGAAAGGACAGCCTGCAACTGAACAGGCAGAGGGGCTTAGATAGGCCTTCTTAGGGATGGAGTTTTCCCAGGGAGAAAATTTTCTGCTCAGGGATTGGTTGGTTTAGTTGGTCAGGGGTAGAGTTGGCTTTGGTTTCAGAACCAAATGGTATTTCTTTCACTGGCCCTTTTTAGCTTTTGGCTCTATTTTCAAGGCTAACATATATTTCTTTCACTGTCTCTGGTTCTAGGACCAAAGTGTGTTTCTTTGGTTCTGGTTTCAGAGTCAGAGTACATTTCTTTGGTTCTGGATTCAGGACTAAAATGTTTCCTTCACTGGCTTGGGTTTCAGATCCAGGGTGTGTTTCTTTCACCACCTCTGGATTCAGGGCCAGGGTGCTAGATTTCACGCTCAGGGATTGGTTGGTTTCATGTTCTGTTGGTCAGGGGCAGAGTTGTCTCTGGTTTCAGGGCTAAACTGTGTTTCTTTCACTACCCTCCCTTTTTCATTTTGGCTCTAGTTTTGGGGTCAAGGGTCTGGTTCCAGGGCCAAAGTATGTTTCTTTGACTCTGGTTTCAGGGTCAGGTTGTATTTCTTAGGGTTTAGGTTCAGGGCTAAAGTATTTCTTTCAATGACCCAGGTTTCAGATACAGGGTATATTTCCCTCACTGACTCTGGTTTCAGGGCCAAGGTGGGTATCTTTCACTATCTGTGGTTTTAGGGACAGGATTATTTTCACTATGTCTGATTTCAGGGCCAGGGTAGATTCTTTTGGCTGGCCTTTTTACCCTAAAATTGCATCTATTCTGTTAGGTTGTATCTTTTCATTTGGAATTGAGACACTGATATTGAGAGATGTGACCAGTGATTGTTGATTCCTATTACTTTGTTTTGTTGGTGGTGGTGTTGTGTGTCTATGAGTGTGTGTGTGTGTGTGTGTGTGTGTGTGTGTGTGTGTGTGTGTGTATGAGAGAGAGAGAGAGAGAGAGAGAGAGAGAGAGAGAGAGAGAGAGAGAGAGAAGAGAGACTTCACTTCTTTTGGTTTCTTGATGTGAGATTATTATTTCCTGTGCTTTCATGAGTGTAGTTTACTTTTTTAGCTTAGAGTTTTCCTTTTAGCATCTTCTGTAGGCCTGGATTTATAGAAAGATATTACTTAAATTTGACTTTATCATTGATTATCTTATTTTCTCCATCTATGGTTATTGGAGTTTTGCTGTGTATAGTAGTCTGGGCTGGCATTTCTGGTCTCTTAGAATCCCCAGCACAGTTGTCCAAATATTTCTGACTTTTAGAGCCTGCATTTATAAGTCAGATGTAATTTTATTAGCTTTGTCTTCATATGTTACCTGGCCTTTTTCCATTGCAGCTTTTAATATTTATTTATTTATTGGTTTTTGTTCTCACATTTAGTGTTTTAATTATTATGTGTCAAGGGGACTTTCTTTTCTGGTTCAATCTATTTAGTGTTCTGTAAGCTTCTTGTACAGGTAGAAAAATTTTATTCTATGATTTTGTTGAAAATATTTTCTGGGCCTTTGGGCTTGGACTCTTCTTCTTCCTTTATTCCTATTATTCTTAGGTTTGGCCTTTGCGTAGTGTTCCAGATTTCTGGTATGTGTTGTGTCAAGAATGCTTTAGATTTAACATTTCCTTTTTTTTGTATCTTCAATGTCTGAGATTCTTTTTTCCATCTCTTGTACTCTGTTGGTGAAGCTTGCCTCTGTAGCTCTTGTCCAAATTCCTAAATTTTTCATTTCCAGAATTCCTTCATTTTGTATTTTTCTTTATTGCTTCTATTTCCATATTCAGGTCTTGAGCAGTTTTATTCATTTCCTTCAGCTGTTTTTTTTTTTTCCTTGACTTTCTTTAAAGGATTTATTAATTTCCTCTTTAAGAATCTCTACCATCTTCATATAGTTGGTTTTAAGGCCTTCTTCTTATATTTCAGCTTTCAGGCCCCACTGTGGTAGGATAGCTGGGCTCTAGTGCATATACATTGTCCTAGCTGTTATTTTGCTGTTAAGTTTGTGTCTAGGCATCTAGACTTGGCGGGGGTGGGTGGGGTGGGGGTTGGGGGTGTGGGTGGGGGCGGTTATAGGTTCTGGGTGCTGATTTATGGGTTTGTCTTTGTTGGGTAGGTATTTTGCTCCTTGGTTTCCATTCTTTCTTTGGATTTTCACAGAGTGTGATGGCTGTGTGGTGCCTGTTGTTCTGGCCTGCTTGGCTAGTGTGTTCACAGGGAATGCCTGCTTGTGCTGTAGCTTCAGGAAAGAGTCTGAGGGATTTGGTTTAGGGGAAGAGAGAGAGAGAGAGTGGAGAGAGTCTGCCAGTAGGCTACCTGGTTTTCTGGCAGGTGTGGCCTGTGGTTGAGCAGGTAGTGTCTGCCGAATTGGGCTCAGGAAAACAGTGACTAGGAGGGGGAGGAAGGCTAGGTGAAGATGGTTTGTTGGATCCACAGGAGATGTGGACAGAGGGGAAGGGTAGCTGTAGCTAGTATTCTGTAGCAGTGATAGGAATGACCCTGAGGTATTGGGTTTAAGGGAACAGACAGTGTGAAGAAAAGCTGTGGGTAGGCTTCTAATCAATTTATTTTTAATTTTTGACAATTCTGTACATGAAGAGTGTATTTACTTCACTTTTATCACTCTCTCCCTCCTAACACTCCCATGTCCTTTCTGCCACTCTCTCTCAAAAACATGTCCCTTTCTTCTTTATTGTTGTTATATACACACATGTTTGCAACCTACTGAGTCCACATAATGTTGCTCATATGGTCATGAAGCCTGATCACTTGGAATCAGATAAACAATCAGGGGGCTCTCCCCGGAGAAAACTGATCCTCCCTCTCAGCAGTGATTGATTGTTTGTAGTTCTTCATCCATAGGTGGGGCATTGTGAAAGTTTCCCCATCCATATTAGTGGTGTCTTCTGCAGGGAGATTTAATTGAGTCAGGTAACAGGGGACACAGTACAGAGGGAGATAGAGAAAGGATAAAAATAACACTAAGGATGCTTTTAAAAGCCACAGGAAAACATTTTAAAGCTTACCTAACATACACACAAGCATATAATAGTGTTTATAAGTATATACAGTTTAAATGGAATTATGTCACACCTGGTGATCATGCTTTTCCCAACATATATAGGCTAATAAATATCTAATAAAAACCCCAGTGCCAAGCGTAAAAAAAAAAATCTCCTTTGGATTTATTAGTCAGGGACAGACTTGTGTTGCCCACTCAGAGGCTATTTTTAAAGAAAAAATGATGTTTTATGATTTTATGAGAATCACATGTAGTTAACACCAGAAATGTAGGAGAAATAGATAGACTGAGTTAGATGACTTTTTTTTTTTTGGTAGCTCAGACTAGCTAAGAATTCATAATGTCACCAAGGCTGGAATCAACCCAAAGATCCTGTTGCCACAGCCTTTCAAGGGGCAGTCCTTTCCTCTGGGTGCTGCCACATGTGGCTCTTTGTAGTGGTTAAGATGCTCCAGTCAGCTAAATTCACTCATCTAGCCAGGGTTTCATTAGCGTGTATATATTTGTAAGTTGAGAGGACTATGTAATAAATTGATTCATGACATTAACCTTTGGTGTTGCTTGAAAATATTTAACCTAATGAATTTTACATTTGGAATGATCAACACCAAATATTTGTGAAAGCAAAAAGGCTTTCAGTTTCTGGAAATGAATTTCACTTTTTAGTGTTTACCTAAAGTTTATGTTGACAGAAACATGATGTTTTATAGGGCTTTGGAGATTTTGAAAACTTGAAAAATATTCCTTAAGGAGTTAGAAAAATGAGCAATCAATTCTACTTCAATTTTGCGTTTCTGAGGCTGGGCCTTTTTCAGCCTGAGGAGTAGGTAGACTGTGAGTAATTGTTGAAGGAGACCTGGCATCATGCCTGTGCTTTGGAAGTGTGGCTCAAGGCCTTGGGAATCTAGCAAAGAATTTCTCTCAAGCTATCATAAAACCCAATAGGGTGAATTTTTGTGCCAACTAAAATTTCATTTAAGAAATATCATATATGGAACATCAGGAGTTTAATGAGTAAATACTCAAGAAATGATGTCTTTTTTCAGTAAGGTACTCAGGCAAACATAGGTAAATGCTTCCATTATTAAAAACCAAGTCTGACACAAATCTACCTATTCATCTATCATCTATCATCTCTCTCTCTCACTCTCTCTCTCTCTATATATATATCTATCTATCTTTCTCTATCTCTGTTTATTTATGTACACTATGCACTTTAATATAAAAGTTAAAATTGTGATTTCGTTTTTTTTCTAACCTCTTTCCAGAGTTGCTGAGATTTTTGTTTTTGTTTTTTCATGTCTAAAGAGTTATAATAACGCAGGTGATAAGTAAGCTGTGTGTATTTGTCTCTGTGTGTATTAGACCTCTCCATTATGTTTTCTCCACATTGTATTTTGTGACACAGGGTCTCTCACTGAGCTTTAAACCATCCATTCTTTGGAACTGGCTAGCCAATCAGCTCCAGGGCTTTGCCTATCTTGACTTCTGCAGCATTGCTACTACAGGCTTTCTCCTTCATACCTGGCTTTTTACATGGATCCCACTCAGATCCTCATGTTTATAAAAAGAAAAAGTATTTTACCCATTTACCCATACATTTTCCTAAGAACAGGGTGAAGATTTTTAAAATTTTACTAATAAATTTTTCATGGACAAGTAGGCATTTACAGTATTTGGGCTAGTTTTCTATTAATTCTTTAGAAATTGTTGATTTTCATAGTATTTTGCAATTATAGAATTATGAGCAACCAAAACTGAAGATAATTTGACCTGGTACATTAAGCTTCATATTTTGGTAATCATCCTAAACTGAGTGTTTTCCTCCCTCTGAGACACTCAGTAAATTTTAAAAGTTGTTGCATATGAAGGGAATTGTGGGACCCCTGCAACAGTGCGATAAATTAACAAGAAATCCCTTTATTTGTCCTTAGAAGAGTATACTTTGCCCATCTGTTGTTAAAATCAACATGTTCCTGAGATGGAAAAGAACTTTGGAGTCATTGGCCAAAGTTTTATTTTGAAGACGGGGAAACAGAGTCTCAGAGAGATGAGGTGACTCACACAATGTCTAGGACTAGCTAATCCCCAGATGTCTGTGACTCCATCCACTGCAGGACAACATCTGAAAGCAGGAAAATGAAGGTTCCTTTAGAAGACTACAATGCCCTTTAAAAATATCACAATTAAAATTTAATCATATAATACTGGCCCAAATTGCCTTAGATGTTCATTCCTGAACTAATTGTCATCTGTCCTAATGGGATTACTGTGAATGGCGTTGTCTGACATCAGAGATTTAGTCTTATGCTGCCCCAGTGTTTTCTATCCCTTGTCTTTTCTGTTGGGAAAATATTTAATTTTTAGCAAATCTAAAGTTACCTCATTTTTTGTGGGAATATAGTTTATTATTCAGGTTTTATGAAGATTAAACATCAGACAAATAGATCATAACTGTAAAATAATAAATTTTTAGACACAAAAACGTAAATTGATAGGGGAAGTTTTCTTTTTTATTTTAATTAGAAAGAAAATTATTTTACATGCCAATCCTAGGTCTCTCTCCCTCCCCTCCTCCTCTGCCCCTCCCCAACTAAGATCCTAACTATCCCATACCCTTTCTGCTCCTTAGGGAGGGTGAGGCCTTCCATGGGGGGTGGTCTTCAAAAAGTCTGTCATATTTTTTGGGATAGGGCCTAGGCCAACCACCTTGTGTCTGGGCTCAGAGAGTATCCCTCGAGACCTAGATAGATATTCTAAAGTTACCTCTTATTTTCATTAATCTATATTTATGTTTCTTCAGTTGTATTCACATCCACATCAGAGACACACATGGCTTTAGCTCTATATTCCTATTACTTCTTCATTTTTTCTTAGTTCTATAGAAAGAAGATCATGTCTGAAGTTCTCTCAGAGTGTTTTTATGAGAAATGAGTATTTAGAACAGCCTAACATGTAGAAATTTCTCATTACTGAGGGAATTTTTATTGGTCAAGACAAAAGGAGAAGTAGAGAGTGGAAGACTGGTAGCATCTCAGATGTCACACCCCCAACAGGGTTTCCGCCTTTTTGGTATACTTGTTTTCAAATGGTCTACCAGGTATCCTGTTGCCAACACCTGTGACCATTGGAGACCACTGCCTAGATCCATCAACTCAATAGAGGCTTCAAAGTGTGATATTCCACCTGTCGTCTTTGTTCATTACATAGAATAGCTACACAAAGTGAGAGGTATCAATTATTGGATTACCATGAAGTCTAGCCCATTTTGAAACAGCAGATCAAATTCTTGAATCTTTCTCTCTTTTTTTAACCAGCTTTCTAAATGAATTGATTCCCTTAGATTTTAAAGTATTTAATTAACTTACGAATATAAGTATGTGAATATTTTCCTATATATTGCAATTATTTATTTTATTGATATAAAGTTTTGTATCCATTACTAGTGAAAGCATTTTATTTATTTCTTTTGTTTTTTTGAGACAGGGTTTTTCTGTGGCTTTGGAGCATCCTGGCACATGCTCTGTAGACCAGGCTGGTCTTGAACTCACAGAGATCTGCCTGCGTCTGCCTCCCAAGTGCTGGGATTAAAGGCATGTGCCACCATCCAGGAGTTGGTTCTTAAATTCTACTTTGTTTTAATAAGAGATTTTGCTATTCCAAGTAATAGATATAATGAAATAAAAAAATAAGAATTTTTTAGTTTCTTAAAATGTTCATACCAGTAGTACTTTATTATTTTTTACTTTAGAAGCACTCTTATTTGCATATCAATCGCCCCATTCCCTCACCCTCCCATCTTCCCATGCTCCCTACTGACCCCCAAACCCACCCCCCCACTCACTCCCCAGGGATAGTGAGGCCCTCCATGGGGGACCATCAAAGTTTTTCACATCATTTGGGGGAGGGGCCAGGCCCTCTTTCCCATATCTAGGCTGCAATAATATCCTTCCATAGGGAATGGTCCCCCAAAGTCCATTTGTGCTCTAGGGAAAAACACTGGCTCCACTGGCTCCCATAGACTGCCCTGGTCTCCTAGCTGGCACCCAAATTCAGAAGGGGCTTGGTTTGGTTCAATGCTGGTTCCCTAGCTTTACACTAGTGTCTCCGTGCTCTCAGTAGGTCAGGTCAACTGTTTCTGTGGGTTTCTCCAGCACTATATGGCTCCTTTGCTTATCCCTCCTCCCTCTCTGCAACTGGATTCCAGGAGTATGACTCTGTTTATCTGTGGGTGCCTGTTTCTGCTATAATCATCTACTAGAAGAAGGCTCCAGGAATGGTAACCAAGATAGTCATCAATCTCATTATAGGGGAAGGGCATCAAAGGCAGCCTCTCCACCACTGCCTACATTCTTAGTTGGGGTCTTCCCTGTGGATCTCCTAACATTTCCCCTGTGCCAGACCTCTCTTGAAACCTATACTGGCTCCAAAACAGCAAACAATACAATTAAAAAGTGGGGTACAGAGCTAAATAGACAATTCTCAATAGAGGAATCTAAAATGTCTGAAAGACACATAAGAAAGTGTTCAACATCCTTAGCCATCAGGGAAATGCAAATCAAAACAACTCTGAGATACCATCTTACACCTGTCAGAATGGCTAAAATTAAAAACACCAATGACACTTTATGCTGGAGAGGATGTGGAGAAATGGGAACCCTCTTCCAATGTTGGTGGGAGTGCCAACTTGTACAGCCACTTTGGAAATCACTATGGCGATTCCTCAGGAAAATGGGAATCAGTTTACCACAAGATCCAGCAATTCCACTCTTAGGAATACACCCAAAAGAAGCACATTCATACAACAAGGACATCTGTTCAACAATGTTCATTGCAGTATTATAATAGCCAGAACCTGGAAAAAACCTAGATGCCCCTCAGCTGAAGAAAGGACAGAGAAAATGTGGTACATTTATTTACACAATGGAGTACTATTCATTGGGGAAAAAAAAAAACACACAATGGAATCTTGAATGGATAGAGTTAGAAGAAACCATTCTGAGCGAGGTAACCCAGTCACAAAAAGACAAACATGGTATGTAGTCACTCATATGTAGATTTTAGACATAGAGTGAAAGGTTGTCAGCCTATATTCCACACTGCCAGAGAAGCGAGTAAACAAGGAGGCCCCTAAGAGAGACATACATGGTCCCCTGGAGAAGGGGAAAAGGCAAGATCTCCTGAGCAAATTGGGAGAATGGGGGAGGGGAGAGGGAACTAGGAGAATGAGAACGGGCTAAAGAGGAGGAGTGTGGAAGACATGATGGGGCAGGGAGGTTGAGTTTGGGAAAGAACAGAAGACAGCAAGATAAAAGATAATATAATAGAGGGAGACATTTTAGCTTTAAAGAGCAATAAGGCACTAGGGAAATGTGTGGAGAGCTACAAAGATGACACCAACTAACAATCTAAGCAACAGAGGAGAGGGTACCATAAATGTTCTCCCCTGATAATGAGATTGATGACTAATTAATATGCCATCGAATAGCCTTCATCCAGCAGCTAGTGGAAGTAGAAGCAGACACCCACAGCTAAACCTTGAACTGAACTGAAATCCAGTTGCAGAGAAGGAGGACTGATGAGCAAAGGGGTCCATACCAGGCTGGTGAAACCCACAGAAACAGCTGACCTGAACAAGGGAGAGCTCTTGGTCCCCAGATTGATAGCTGGGAAACCATCATGGGACTGATCCAGATCCCCTGAATGTGGGTGCCAGTGAAGAGACTTCAGAAATCTATGGGGCTCCTTGTAGTGGATCAGTACTTATCCCTAGCCTAGGAATGGACTTTGGCAGCCCATCTCACATGGAGGGAGCCTAGACACAAGGGGGTTGGCCTAGGCCCTATCCCAAAAGATATGACAGACTTTGAAGACACCCTAAGGAAGGCCTCACCCTCCATAGGGAGCAGAAAGAGTATGGGATAGGGTATTAGTTAGTTGGTGGGGTAGAGGAGGAGGGAAGGAGGAGGGACCTGGGAATGACATGTAAAATAATCTTTCTAATTAAAAAGATTTTAAAAAAGAATTGAGTCCTGAATACCTTCTTGGTAGAAATACCGCTTGTTGATGGGTGATGGACTATTTTATATATGAAAGAATGTAAGGCAAAAAGATAATCTGAATTTTTATGTACTAGCTCTGTGGTGTTGCTTGGATTCCTCATCTGTAAAATAGAGGAAATAGTTTATGTTATTTGGTATTATTTGGTAATATATACAAAAGGGCCATTAATGCAATTGTGATGGTGATGTCCTCCTGTATATATGTTTTTCTTATTGGTTGATGAATAAAACACTATTTGGCCAATAGCCAGGCAGGAAGGCTAGGCAGGGCAATGAGACTAGAAAAAGGCTGGGGAAAAGAAGGCAGAGAGAGGCTGCCAGAAATAGACTCCATGTAGAGACCTGGAAGATAGGATATGCTAGGCATTCTTTGGTAAGATAAGGTCATGTAGAAATACACAGATTAGTTATGGGTTAATAATTAAGAGAAAAATAGCGAATATGAAGCCCTAGCATTTGGCCAACAGTATTATAGTTATTATAGGGTCCATGTGTTTATTTGGTGCAAAGCAGCTGTGGGACCAGGGTGGAAAGATGAAGGATGGACAGAAACTTTCATCCTCACAATTGTTTAATAATTTGTGCTTCATATTCATGAATTTACCTTGAAAGTTCATTAAGATATTCTCCATGGCTTATACATATACTTGCTATTAAAGCTATTAAGTTATCCTTATTTCTTGCACATCAAGTTTATGAAAATGACAAAGTAGGTTGTGAAAGTTGAATCATAAAACTAAATTGAATTTAATTTTGAAGGAATGAAAACAGAGATCAATTTTAAAAGAATTTTTATTCTGGGCATCTCAATGTGTATGTGAAAAAATATACACAGAATTCCATAGTGCTTGCCTGCCTTGAGGGTGAATTAAATAGGGACAATATAGCCATGTTCTTAAAAAGTCATGTCTTTAATGAACAGCACATTTTAGCCATTTTCTTTCCAGATTTCTTGACAGACCATACATGACTGTTTTTCTGAAGGCTTTATTATTCATTCCCATGTTCACTGTCAGAAGGTTCATCTTCACTTTTTATTTAGTTTTGTCAGACTCCAACAGAAAACATTCACATAGAAACTGTGTGGGCGACAATGCCGACATGTCTATAAATCATTGCATGCTAATTAAATTCTGGGTTATTGGAATCTTTTAGTCTCCCTTTTACAGGAAGATATCTAAAGATAATTGAAGGAAATGCTACATTCAGAGAAACATTCAGGCCTGTGTGCATTATCAAGCAATCTGTGGCACTGATGCCTTGTCTGTAAGGGAAAAGCTGTCATTGATCCTTGAAAGTTTATACCTTTAATCAAACGTATTTTATTTCAGCAAAACTGTTGATTAAGTGAGAGTGTTCCAAACATCATGGACCTACATTGATGGACTCTCACATTAGATGCATGATTATTTCAGATGACAGTACTTTACAAGCTGTTGAGCACTCAGCATAGTGGGTGCCATTGTGTGTGGTGGCAAGGAACAGAGGGTCAGATTCACTGGGTAACCCTGCCTATTGGACCTGTAATTAATCATCTTTTAAATGGGAAATTCAATGACATTTACCTTAAATTATTTTTTAATTAAAAGTAAAACAAACAATGATGTAATCAGGTCATAGCTATTGGCTCACTCTTGTGATCCTAGCACTCTGAATCAGAGGCAATCAGATCTCTGTGAATTACAGGCTAGCCTGGTGTACATAGGGTGTTTCAGGTCAGCTAGGACTACACAGTGAGACCCTGTCTGACAACAATAACAGAAAGAAAGAGGGAAGAAAGGAAGGAAGAACTAATGAAAAAGAAAGAAAGAAAGAAACAGAAAGAAAGAAAGAAAGAAAGAAAGAAAGAAAGAAGGAAAGCATGTAATCATCTGCATTGAGTAGCAGGAGTGTATGTGCTCAAAGTTAACATTTATTCCATCACTGTAATTTATGGTCCCATCATCACAGATAGTTTCTGGAAGGCCAACCCATTGATTTTTTTAATGCCCCCAATGGCATTTCTTTCCAGAATTCTGATGATATTGAGGTATGAAAAACTGGCTGCCAGCCTCTATCCAGGAGGCTTCAATGGTTTCCTTCCAGTCTCAGAATAGAGGAACTTGGGGAGTTGGCTTACTTGTCCAAGGAAACTGCTTTAAGATTATTCCCTTTTAAATGATACAAATCAAAACCTTACCAAACAATCCATGGGAAAGTATTTTTTTTAAATGTTGAATATGACCTACACAGCCTATATAATATTACTTATATGTTTGATTTCAGAGGTGGTCACTATACACATCAGTATACAAACATATAGTTAAAGAAATGGAGGGCATGAGATTAATGGGAGTAAATGAGAAGGGCTGGAGAGAGAAAAGAGAATAATTATATTTTAATAAATAAATAAGCAAAGAAACAAATAAAAGATAACACTAACTCTGAAAGGCAAACAAAACAGTACTATGTTATACTATACACACAGGAAACTGCATATGAAACACTCTAATATTTGTCACTTATTCAGTCAAACTCACTGATAAAACTACATGAGAAATACATTCAACTTGAAGGAAGCTCTGATTGCTCCCTATGTGGAATGTTTGTAGCAGCCTTTTCTTATAGAGAAGGTCTTGGCCACTCAGCAAAACTGTATTTACACCCTCTGGCATCACTCTTGGCCTTGCTTTCTAGCTTTGTCTAGATTGGCTTGGTCTGCATTCATAGCTACAGTTCTTTTGCTCTTCTGTCACTACCCAGATGATGTGCACTAGAAGGCTTTCAACATGACTCTGGCTTTGATTTAAAGTGGTTTCTCTTTTAGTTCTTCCTTGGTTTTGTGTTCTACCACCATCCAAGTCTCCAGTACTGCCACTGACAGCAGTGGCTGAAACTTCTGTTCCAAGAAAAGGAGTCAGTGAGTACACCATTACTTGAGTGTTCAGAGTCTGGGAAGCCAGGAGCTCATGCCCACTCTTTATTTTTTAATTTCTTTTTACATTCCAACCACAGTTCTTCCTCCCACCCCCCTTGACATTTTCCCAGATCATCCCTCATTTATTTCTCCCAAAGGTTAAGGATTCCCCTAGGGAGTCAACAAATCCTGGCACATTAAGTTGAGACAGGAGCAAAGCCCTCCCCCTTCGTTAAGGCTGAGCATGGCATCCCATCATAGGAAATGGACTTCCACAAGCTAGCTCATGCACTAGGGATAGATCCTTGTCCCACTGACAGGGACCTCTCAGATAGGTCAAGCTATACAACTGTCTCCCACATGCACACAGCCTACTTTGGTTCCTGGAGTCTCCACAGCTGTCAATCTAGAGTTCATGAGTTCCCATGATCTTGGTTCAGCTGTCTCTATAAATTTCCCTGCCATGATCTAGACCTACCTTGCTCACATATTCCTGTCTCCCTTTCTTTGACTGGATTCCCAGAGCTTGGCCTGGTGCTTGGTTGTAGATCTCTGCATCTGGTTCCATCAATTGCTGGATGAAGGCTCTATGATGACAGGATATTCACCAAAATGGGGAGAAGCCTTGAATGCATTGGCACAGGAGACCACTTCCTAAATATAACACCAGTAGTGCCAGAACTGAAAGCAATTATTAGTAAATGGAACCTCTGAAACTGAAAAGCTTCTGTAAGGCAAAGAACACTGTCAATAAGACAAAAACGACAGACTAAAGAATGGGGAAACACCTTTACCAACCCTGCACCTGACAGAGGGCTGATCTCCAAAATATATGAAGAACTTAAACTACACAACAAAAAAACCCAAATAATTGCTGGGCATTGGTGGCGCATGTCCTTAATCCCAGCACTTGGGAGGCAGACGCAGGCAGATCTCTGTGAGTTCAAGGCCAACCTGGTCTCCAGAGCGAGTGCCAGGATAGGCTCCAAAGCCACACAAAGAAACCCTGTCTCAAAAAACCAAAAAAAAATCTAATTAAAAAATGAGATGGAGAGCTAAACAGAGAATTTTCAACAGAAGAAACTAAAATGGCTGAAAGACATTTAAGGATTTGCTCAACATCCCTAATCATCAGGGATATGTAAATATAAATGACTCTGAGATATCATCTTTTACTTGTCAGAATGGCTAAGATCAAGAATTCAAGCTCAGATCAGCTTATATTGGAGAGGATGTGGAATTAGGGGAACATTCCTCCACTGTTGTTGATACTACAAACTGTAGGAACTGTACAACACTTCCACAGAATCAGGTGAGGGGCTTGAGGATTTAAATAAAGACAAGACAGCAGGTCTTTCTTGCATTCCAACAAGAGTTGGGGCTTATATACCGGTCAGCAGACATGGCAGAAAACTTCCCAGGTCACAAGTTCAGGTTCCCAGGCCCATCAGGCAATCCTGAATGGGCGAATAACAGGATAACAGGAACTTGCACTCAGGCCTTCAAGGAAGGAAGAAAACAGGATATACTTGCTAGGTGAGCTCCTAGTCAAAAGCTGGTCAGCAGACCCCTATGGGGGAAGGGCCCAACAACAAACTTGTACAGCCACTTTGGAAATCAGTATGGCAGTTTCTCAGAAAACTGGGAATCAATCTACCTCAAAACTTAGTGATACCACTTTTTGGCATATACCCAAAGGATGCTCAATCATGCCACAAAGACACTTGCTCAACAGTGTTTATTAGCAATAGTATTCTTAATAGCCAAAAACCTGGAAACAACCAAGATACCCCTCAACTGAAGCAAAGGATAACCAGACTACAATTCACAGCTCCAGAGAAGCTAGGTAACAAGGAGAACCAACCCTAAGAGGGATGCATGGGTTGCCCTGGGAAGGGGAATTAGGTGAGCTCTCTTGTTAAACTGGGGGTGAGGTGGGCAGAAGAAGGAAGGGGATGAGGGATAATATCATGCCCATTCTTACCTGAAGGGGCACAAACTGTTGTGGATGAGACCTGCGGGATTGATGTAGGCTCTTTTTTGTTACATTAGCCAATATATGAGAGAATAAATTAATAAAGGGGAATATTTATTTTGGCTCACATTTTTAAAGGTTTACTGACAATTGGTTTAACCACCTGTTTTGAGTCTATGGTGTCATTTTGTGGTAGATGTGCAGATGAGCAAAACCACTCACTCTTCAGTTGGGAAGTTAAAAAGCATCCAATGGGCTCCATTGAGAGCATGTTACCAGTGACCTAAAAACCTCTCATCATGCTACCATCTCCCTCATGTTAATTCTTCAACTTCATAGGTGTAAGGCTAAGGACTTTAGGCCTGTATCACATAGACCTTTGGGGGAACACTTAAATTCCAAGCTACAATAGTTTGAGCCAGAAGTAAATGGGGATCCTTGGATGATGGATATTATGTTAATCAATGTTAGTAAGATCATAAAAAATTTCAAAAATGTCTTTTATGACTCAGGGTTTTATTTTGGAAATGTATAGGTCTCTTTTATACATATTTCTGAATATCATACTTTTATTTTTTTTCCAATTTTTTTATTTAAATTAGGAACAGGATTGTTTTACATGACAATCCCATTTCCCTTCTCCCACCCCTCCTCCCCTACCCCCCCACTAAAACCTTATCTGTCACATATCTTTTTGCTCCCCCTGGATGGTGAGGCCTTCCATAGGGTGTCATCAGAGTCTTACGTTTCCTTTGGGGTAGGGCCTAGGCCCACCCCTGTGTGTCTTGGCTCAGGGAGTATTCCTCTATATGGACCGGGCTCCCAAAGTCCACACCTATGCTAGGGATAAATACTGGGCTTCTACAGGAGGTCCTATAGATTTCCAAGGTTTCCTCGAAGAAACCCATTTTCCTTGGGTCTGGATCAGTCCCATGCTGGTATTCCAGCTATTTGCATCTGGATTCCAGTTCAGATCGGTGATTAGTTATGGGTGTCTGCTTCTACTTCCACTAGCTGCTGGATGAGGGCATATAAGTCTGTCATCAATCTCATAATCAGGGGAGGGCATTTGAGGTAGCCTCTCCTCCGTTGCTGAGATAAGTTAGCTGGTGTCATCTTTGTAGATATCCAGACATTTCCCTAGTGCCTGATTTCTCTGCAAACCAAAAGTGTCTCCCTCTATTATGACATCTCCATTCTTATTATCTTGTATTCTTCCCCTGACTCATATTTTCTGCTCCCTCATGTCCTTGGCATCTCTCTTCCTCTCTCCTTCTCATTCTCCTAGCTCCCTCCCCCCTCCTCCCATGCTCCCAATTTGCTCAGCAGATCTTGAGCCTCTCACCTTCTCCAGGGGACCATGTATGTCTCTCTTAGGGACCTCCATGTTTATTAGCTTCATTGGCAGTGTGGATTGTAGGCTGGTAATCCTTATTCTATGTCTAAAATCCGCATATGAGTGAGTACATACCATGTTTGTCTTTTTGCAATTGGGTTACCTCACTCAGAATGGTTTTGTCTAGATCCATCCATTTTCCTGCAAATTTCAAGATTCCATTGTTTTTTTTCCACTGAATAGTACTCCATTGTGTAAATGTACCACATTTTCTCTATCCATTCTTCCGTTGAGGGTCATCTAGGCTGCTTCCAATTTCTGGCTATTACAAATAGTGCTGCTATGAACATCGTTGAACATATGTCTTTGTTGTATGAATGTGCTTCTTCTGGGTATATGCCTAAGAGTGGAATTGCTGGATCTTGTGGTAGAATGATTACCATTTTCTTGAGGAGTCGCCATACTGATTTCCAAAGTGGCTGTACAAGTTGGCACTCCCACCAGCAGTGGAGGAGTGTTCCCCTTTCTCCACATCCTCTCCAACATGAACTGTCATTGGTGTTTTTGATTTTGGCCATTCTGACAGGAGTAAGATGGTATCTCAGAGTTGTTTTGATTTGCATTTCCCTGATGGCTAAGGATGTTGAACACTTTCTTATGTGTCTTTCAGCCATTTTAGATTCCTCTATTGAGAATTGTCTGTTTAGTTCTTTATCCCACTTTTTAATTGGTTTGTTTGGTGTTTTGGAGACCAGCTTCTTAAGTTCTTTGTATATTTTGGAGATCAGCCCTCTGTCAGATGTGGGGTTGGTGAATATCTTTTCCCAGTCTGTGGGCTGCCGTTTTGTCTTGCTGACTGTCTCCTTTGCCTTACAGAAGCTTCTCAGTTTCAGGAGGTCCCATTTATCAATTGTTGACCTCAGTGTCTGTGCTACTGGTGTAATGTTCAGGAAGCAGTCTCCTGTACCAATTAATTCAAGGGTATTTCCCACTTTGTCTTCTAATAGGTTCAGTATAGCTGGATTTATGTTGAGATCTTTGATCCATTTTGACTTAAGTTTTGTGCAAGGTGATAGACTTGGGTCTAACTGCAGTCTTCTACATGTCTGCAACCAGTTATGCCAGCATCATTTGTTGAAGATGTTCTCTTTGTTCCATAGTATAAATTTGGATTGTTTATCAAAAAACAGGTGTTCATAGGTGTGTGGGGTAATATCAGGGTTTTCAATTCTATTCCATTGGTCTACCACTCTATTTTTGTGCCAATACCAAGCTGTTTTCAGGACTATAGCTCTATAATAGAACTTGAAGTCAGGGATGGTGATGCCTCCAGAAGTACCTTTATTGTATATGAATGGTTTGGCTATCCTGGATCTTTTGTTTCCCCAAATAAAGTTGAGAATTGTTCTTTCAAGGTCTGTGAAGAATTGTGTTGGGATTTTGATGGGGATTGCATTGAATCTATAGATTGCTTTTGGCAAGATCCAACAGCATGGGAGATCTTTCTATTTTCTGGTATTTCTTTAATTTCTTTCTTTAGAGACTCAAAATTCTTATGGTACAGGTCTTTCACATTTTTGGTTAGTGTTACCCAAAGGTATTGTATGTTGTTTGTGGCAATTGTAAAGGGTGATGTTTCTCTGATTTCTTTTTCCACCAATGTATCATTGGTGTATAGTAGGGCTACGAATTTTTTTGAGTTAATCGTGTATCCTGCCACTTTGCTGAAGGTGTTTATCAGCTGTAGGAGTTCCCTGGTAGAGTTTTTTGGGTCACTGATGTAGACTATCATATCGTCTGCAAATAGTGAGAGTTTGATTTCTTCTTTTCCGATTTGTATTCCCTTGATCTCATCTTGTTGTCTTATTGCTCTAGCTAGGACTTCAAGGACAATATTGAAGAGGTATGGAAAGAGTGAACAGCCTTGTCTTGTCCCCGATTTTAGAGGAATTGGATTGAGTTTCTCTCCATTTAATTTGATGTTGGCTGTTGGCTTGCTGTATATTGCTTTTATTATGTTGAGGTGTGTTCCTGTTATCCCTGATTTCTGCAACCTTTATCATGAAGGGGTGTTGGATTTTGTCAAAGGCTTTTTTGGCATCTAGTGAGATGATCATGTGGTATTTTTTTCTCAGTCTGTTTATATGGTGGATTACATTGATGGATTTTCATATGTTGAACCATCCTTGCATCCCTAGGATGAAGCCTACTTGAACATGGTGGATGATTTCTCTGATGTGTTCTTGGATTCGATTTTCTAGGATTTTATTGAGAATTTTTGCATCAATGTTCATGAGGGATATTGGTCAGTAGTTCTCTTTCTTAGTTGTGTCTTTATGTGGTTTGTGTATCAAGGTTATTGTAGCCTTGTAAAAAGAGTTTGGCAGTGTCCCTTCTGCTTCTATTTTGTGGAACAATTTGAGGAGTATTGGTATTAGCACTTCTTTAAATTTCTGGTAGAATTCTGCAGTGAATCCATCTGGCCCTGGGCTTTTTTTGGTTGGGAGACTTTTGATGACTGCTTCTATTTCCTTAGAGGTTATAGGTCTGTTTAAGTTGCTTATCTGTTCTTGATTCAATTTTGGTAAGTGATAACTGTCCAGAAAATTGTCCATTTCCTTTAAATTTTCCAATTTTGTGGAGTACAGGTTTTCAAAGTATGACCTGAAGATTCTCTGGATTTCTTCAGTGTCCGTTGTTATGTCCCCCTTTTCATTTCTGATTTTGTTAATTTGCATGATCTCTCTCTGCCTTTTGGTTAGTTTGGATAACGGTTTGTCTATCTAGTTGATTTTCTCAAAGAACCAACTCTTTGTTATATTGATTCTTTGAATTGTTTTCTTTGTTTCAACTTTATTGATTTCTGCCCTCAGTTTGATTATTTCCTGGCATGTGCTTCTCCGTGGTGAATTTGCTTCCATTTTTTCTAGAGTTTTCATCAGTGATGTCAGATCTCTGGTGTTGCTATTCTCTAGTTTCTTCATGTGAGCACTTAGAGCTATGAACTTTCCTCTTAGTACTGCTTTCAAAGTATCCCATAAGTTTGGGTATGTTGTGTCAACATTTTCATTGAATTCTAGGAAGTCTTTAATTTCTTTCTTTATTTCTTCCTTGACCCAGGAATGTTACAAATGAATGTTGTTCAATTTCCATGAGTTGGTAGTTTTTTTGCACTTTGATTTGATTTGATTTCTATCTTTAAAGTATGGTGGTCTGATAAGACACAGGGGATTATTCCAATTTTTTTGTACCTGTTGAGGTTTGCTATGTTGCTGAGAATGTGGTCGATTTTTGAGAAGGTTCTATGTGATTCTGAAAAGAAGGTATATTCTTTTGTGTTTGGATAGAAAGTTCTATAAATGTCTATTAATCTCAATTGGGTCATAACTTACTTCTGTTACTTCCTTTGTCTCTTTGTTAAGTTTCTGTCTGGTGGTCCTGTCCAGGGGTGAGAGTGGGGTGTTGAAGTCTCCCACTATAACTGTGTGAGGCCTTATTTGTGATTTGAGTTTTAATAATGTTTCTTTTATGAATGTTGGTGCCTTTGTATTGGGGGCATAGATGTTTAGAATTGAGACTTCTTCCTGATGGATTTTTCCTGTGATGAATATGAAATGACCTTCTTCATCTATTTTGATTGATTTTAGTTTAAAGTCTATCTTGTTAGATACAAGGATAGCTACCCCAGCTCGTTTCTTGGGTCCATTTGATTGGAGTATCTTATCCCAACCCCTTAGTCTGAGGTAATGTCTGTCTTTGAATTCAAGGTGTGTTTCTTGCATGCAGCAGAAGGATGGATTCGGTCTTCGTATCCAATCTGTTGGCCTGTGTGTTTTTATAGGCGAGTTAAGACCATTAATATTGAGGGAAATTAAGTTCCATTCAGTGTTTATTCTTGTTTGTTTTTGGTACTGGTATTGTATGTGGATTTACCCTGCCTTTTATTTTGTGTTTTTGTAGAGTGGGATTATCTATTGCCTATGTTTATGCGAGTGTAGTTAATTTCCTTAGGTTGGAGTTTTCCTTCCAGTACTTTCTGTAGGGCTGGATTAGTGGTTACATATTGTTTAAATCTGGTTTTGTCGTGGAATATCTTGTTTTCTCCATGTATAGTGACTGAAAGCTTTGCTGGGTATAGTAGTCTGGGCTGGCATCCATGTTCTCTCAGAGTTGGTAGAATATCTATCCAGGTTCTTCTAGCTTTCAGAGTTTCCATGGAGAAGTCTGGTGCAATTCTGATAGGTTTGCCTTTATATGTTACTTGGCTTTTTTCCCTTGCTGCTCTTAATATTTTTTCTTTATTCTGTACGTTTGGTGTTTTAATTATTATGTGACGAGGGGACTTCTTTTGTGGTCCACTCTATTTGGCGTTTTGTAGGCTTCTTGTACTTTCATTGGTATGTCTTTCTTTAGGTTGGGAAAGTTTTCTTCTATGATTTTGTTGAATATGTTTTCTGCACCTTTGAGTTGGGTTTCTTCTCCTTCTTCTATACCTATTATCTTTAGGTTTGGTCTTTTCATGGTGTCCCAAATTTCCTAAATATTTTGTGTTATGGATTTGTTAGACTTCAGATTTTTTTTTGCTTGACAAGTTTATTTCCTCTAGTTTGCTTCAGCGTCTGAGATTCTGTCTTCCATCTCTTGTATTCTATTGGTTATGCTTGCATCTGTGGTTCTTGATTGTTTACTAAGCTTTTCCACTTCCAGCATTCCCAGTTTGTGTTTTCTTTATTGTCTCTAATTCAGTTTTCAGGTCCTGAACTGTTTCCTTCAGCTGTTTAATTGTATTTTCTTGGCTTTTTTTGGCTTTCCTTGATTTCTTGCATCTTTTGTTTTGTCTTTTCTTCCATTTCTCTGAAGGATTTTTTGATTTCCTCTTTTAGGTTCTCTATCAGCTCCAAGAAGTTGTTTTTAAGGTTGCTCTCTTCTGCTTCTTCTGTGTTAGTATGTTCATGTCTTGCTGGTGTAGAGTCCCTAGACTCTGGTGGTGTCATATTGGTTTCCTTGTTGTTGGATGTGTTCTTATATTGTCGTCTTCCCATCTCTTGTTCCAGTGTGTATAGTTGGTGTCACTTCCTTTCCTGGTGTGTATGGGTGCGGTGTGTTCTCTTTAGGTGTGTGCAATTGACTTTGATACTCTGATGAGTTTCAAGTTGGGTGCAGGCAGGTCTGAGGCACTTGCTCTCCAGGTGAGAGTAGCACTGGCGCAGAGATGTCAGCAGACTCTGGGTTGTTTGGTCCTCAGGTGTCGAGTCGTCCTGTGATAGATCCTTGGGCAGGGTTTGCCAGGGTGAGCAGGCAGAGGTTGGGCCCAAGTTAGGGGTCGAATCAGCTCACCTCTGGACTCTCCACACTCTGTGGGTGCTGGAATGGCCCAGCGATCTCAGCAGATACAGGATCCCAGGGTCCTCAGGGACCAATTCAGTCAGCCTGCAGATCCTGGGTGAGCAGGCAGAAGTTGGGCCCAAGTTAGGAGCCGAATCAGCTCATCTCTGGACTCTCAGTACTCTGTGGGGGCCAGAATCCTGAATATCATACTTTTAGATGCTGGAGAGACATTCAGAGATGATGCCCTTATTAGATGAGTTTTTTCTGGACCATGAAGTTCTCTGCACCAGTCACCTTGCAGCTCAGAGAATTCATGGCTTAGAGAATTTCTGTCTTAACACTAATTGGCTTCCATGGGACATGACTATGCCCTTTTAAGACAATACCTATATCATAGTTTGTAGCACTGCTGTCCCAGTCTGAATTACTGAAGTCAGTTCTTTAGGAAGACAATGTCTACATCACAATTACATTCTTTGGTTTTGTGAGAAAAAAATAAACATGTTTGAATAGTTGATATCCTTGGCCCATGAAATGTCAGAGAAACACAGGACATTTTCTTTTTCTGATCTTGCTGTTGTGGAATGGGATTTGGCTTCACAGAGTCTGAGAAACACACATAGCTTTACTGGATACTGTGACAGAGTCTGCTTAAAATACCAACTTCAATGTGATGTTGGAAAACATTGTATGTCATACTTTCAAAATATTATGGTTCAGTGCATTTTGTAAATACAGCTCACATAGTTGTGATGGAGAGTAGTTGAATATATTAGTATAGTTTTCTAAGAACCATGAGACAAAAAAATAACTTCTCTTTTGGTAAAGGATGACAAGAGTATTTCTGAAAATTTGTTCCTAGAAATAAATCATCTTAAATGATAAAAGAACCCTCATTTAAATAGTCAATGTTGTAAAAATGTCAAGGAATAAAAGAAGCCTTGGAAAACATAACCCTCTGAATTATTGGTCTTTAAAAATTGACAAAAAAAAAAAACCCTTTGGAATGATTCCTGAGATCAGTGTTGGATGACAGCTGATTATTGTGGTCATGTCTGCAGTCCCAGCTACTCAGGAGTCAAAGGTGGGATCCCTGAGCTTAGGAATTCAAGGTCAACATAGGCACATAGCAAGACCCTGTCTCAAAGAAAGAAAGGATGGAAGAATTTCATCTCATCATACAGTATATCTTCACTGTATACAATCCTAGATTTAGAAAGCTGTACATATTTATTTTAAAAACCCAAGCACATGGGAAATATGTAAGCCTAAAATATAGTGGAAATTTGTATAGGCTATACCTCTTTTTAAAGTTCAACCAGAGAAAGGGATATAGCTCATTGTTAAAGTGCTTCCTTAGCATATGTGAAGTTATAGGCTTGATCCCAAAGACTCACAGACCTACACGTACACACTCACGCACATGTACACACAACACACACACACACACACACACACACACATACACACACACACACCACACAAATTCAAACAAAATAAAACCCACAAAATCTCAGCCCATTAAATCCTTTGATAGTTATTAAGCATTTAAATTTAAATTTAGTGGAGTTAGAAGGACATACAAATCTAAAATTAGTATAAGGAGGCAATAAACAAACATCTTCCCATGTAGGTGGTTCAAACTAGAAATTTTACATGAAACAAAAAAACAAACGGAAAGTAGTTAAAAACAGTTTAAAAATTAAAGGTGAATTATTTATCTTTAAGTAACTGAGATCTATTTTTTTGTTTGTTTAAATCCTGTGTGTGACATTGATGTTTCTGGACTTGAGAATATTAATTTTCTTTGAAAACATAGTAACCAAAAGGTCAGTCAATAAGATAGTCCTGTCCAGGGATCCTCCTGCTGCAAATCCTATGTTTGGCAAGCCTTAACATCTCCTTGACACTCAGTTTCTCTAATATCTCCTGTGTGCTCTACACAGTACTATTGGGAGGGTTTTTAAAAGTCAACTTACACCACAGGTTACATGCAAATCTTGAGTTATTGTGGCTCATAAACCATTTTTTTCTTTTCTAAATTCCAGATGTTTGCAAGGTGGGCTTCCTTTCATAGTTTAGGTTTCAACTTACTGTGCCTCCTTCTCAGGAAGGGCTTCTTTGACCAACTAATTGAATACAGAAAAGCCATTCCTATTGTCAATCACTCTTTATCTTGCTTGTTTTCACACCATGCATAGCATTCAGAAAGCATCCCTCACCATACTGCTTACATTGTCCTGTAATGTCAGCCCCCATGAAGGACATGCTGCTGTTGTTTTCAGTACTGACTTTCTATTCCAATGAAGGCTTATGCTCCTAGGATCTCTCCTGCCTCTCACACAGGCACTGGAAGGAACTTAGGTCTCAGTGAGTGTCATGCTAAACATTTCCATGCAGCTTCCTTGTAACAAAAAATCTCCATACTGCAATTTGTAAATCCTCTGAGCTCAGTGATAAATTCTGTTTGGAGAATTGTTTTCTTTGTGCCCTTCTTACTGTGGATAATGTCCCCTCATGCTAAATGTTGCCTAGAATTTGTCCATTTGCAGAGGACTGTAAGAGAAATTCTCTCTTTAAAATAGTCAAGGTTATTTGAGGGCACTCTTTGGGTACTCTCCTTTCTTTTGAAGACTGTCCTGAAATTATGCTTGTAAAAGTACAAGCTCAGACCACCATTCTGGGAGATGTGATGGTTTATTTCATTCCATAAAGAATTCCAAAATTTATGTGACCAAGGTCTTAAATACCCATTCTTTGCAAAGTTACTAAACTGAAATCTGAGTTTTTACTGCCATCCATAAATTTTTGCACTATCTGGCTCCCATTGGCCTCTCTGTGGCTTTCTTCAACCACACTGACCTCTTGGCTTCTATTTCTACCAGATCCTCCTTCCACAGGGTCGTCTCCACAAAGCATTCAGTCTTTTGCTCAAATGATACATATGTAGATTCTTTCTCACCACCGCAATTAAAATCAGAAAATGCTGCTCCATCTACTCTACCATTTCTCGTGTTTCTTAATTTTCACCAAAGCATTTAATTACTTCTTACTAATTTGTTTCTTTTTTTAGCGTTGTTGTTGTCTCTTTCCTCTCACCAATATCTAAGTTCCATCAAGATAAGAAGTTTTGAATATTTACAACGAGGCACCCTCAGCAGCACAAAATAAGGAATTGATAAGCTATTGAATTAATGATTGAATAAAAGAAAAAAAAAACAAGTACACAAAAAATCTTAGGATTTAAATAATCAAATTTCAAACAATTCATTAAAATAAACTAGATGGCATTCTACAACACTGGAAGCAGTGTGGTAATTAGATTAGCACAGGAACAAAAACTCTAGGCTACTCTAGGATATAGGATTTTACTGCACAAGTCTTGGGGGTGGGGTAAAGGAAGAGGGCAACATACCTGGAATGCCACTTGCTATTTGGCTGTAAGCACCAGAACCTCCAGTTGTGGTTATTACAAATACAGTTGGCTGGACCACACCCCAACTTAGAATCTCTTACTATCAGATGGCACTGAAAATTTTATTTCTGGTCAACGCTCAAGGAGTCCTGAAGTTCCTAGACTGACGCCCATCTGGGTCCCAATTTTAGCTTGAAATCTACTCTGTTGGCCTAGGGCCATCTTGGGCAGCCACTTGGATCCTTCAGCTATGTCTCCACAGTCCTGATAACAGCTCTTATTTTCGATCTCATGTTTTGACAGACTTGTGCAGGTTAATGCTTCTTGGCTTCCACCTTTTGCTTTTCCTATTATTGTGCTACTTGCTGGTTGCGGACTTGAAGTCATCTGGGGAGTTTGATGGTTGGATTGGATCTTCTAATTACCCCTCTGTGGAGGGTATCTTTATAGAATATAGTTCATCCAGCCACTTTTAGTTATGCAGACACTGTACTAGTAAGGTCGTATAGAGTGCTATCTTCTGTGTATAAGATATAGCAGAGCTCTAGAGAATTTCTGTGAGAAGTCACTGGAGGTATTTCAAAAGGTCAGGTAGCCCATGTGGAATAGGTACTTTGAGGTCATTAAGGATATTGTGGGTAAACATGAGAGAAAATGTCTGAGTTTTGGTACCAAGTCAGCTGTCAATTAGCCTAGAGATGCTAGAAAAATTCCTTTTCTCTAAATCCCCACTTACTCACTAATAAAAAGAGATGTTGTGATAGGACAAGCCATGTGTTGCTTTCCATATGGTATGATAAAATTAATATAGTTTGCTGATTTGTGTACCTAAGTGTATGACTAGGTCTGTCTCCAGTTTTTGGTTACAATGTTTCAACTTTTTAAATTTGATCATTGTTTTCTGAGTTTGTCAAGTGGGCAGAAGACAGAACCAACTTGCTGGTTTGAATTCTGTCCTTGCCATCTTGTAATCCTAGACATAATAGTTGTGTAAGACTATGATAAGATTATCCTTAGAATTTTGTTGGATTGAATGAGTTATTACATGCAAATGTATCTCAAATCATTGGAAAGGAAATTAGTTGATGCATGTATTAAATATATATTCATTCAATATCTAACACATAGAAGACTATATAAATGAAATTAAGATTTATTTTTATGTGAATATTTTTTTATTAGGGCTGTATGTTGTCTGCTTTAGTACATATGACTTTGTGTGTATAGAATTTATACTTAAAATTACGGTTAAAACATAAGGTCACCAGAAATTCCTATGATAAATTAATGTTGTAATGAGTTTTTGAAATATTTTAGAAACACCATTATTCTTTTATGAGATGTGTCTAGAAACAAAGAGGTGCATGACATTTCTTAGAAAGACAAAATTAGAATATAGAAAGGTGTGAAAGGAATGACCAAAACCAAGTATAATGAAAATTCAAGGAATGAGGACAATGTTCTATGTCTTGTAAATGCTACTGCTGACATCTTGATCCAGGTTACTCCATTTCCTGGTATTACCCTTGACTTTTAAGAAAATCACAGTATATAAATCTCTAACAAGAACTCTCTATTCCTGTTGTTCTATAATGTGGTTGGTCCTCCGGGAGAAAACCTCCTTTCCTCCTCCTGAGATAAAGGCATGTGGTCAAAGATTGAGCTTTGCTCTAGGTCCTCCTCCTCACAGGAGAGAAAAAGCTAAATTTTATAGTACCAGACTTGCCGTATACAGCAATGATGATGTTGTTTCTGGCGTCAGTGAAGAAGATGGCCCTCCTCAGGTCATGGATAATGCTTTTGATGAAAATGACATGGACAGAAGAGATGAAGCAAGTGAGGGGATGAATTTATACATCATGACAACAGTGAGCAAGACAGCCTTGAAGATGAAAGGCAGGTCTGAGTGAATGATCTCCTATGTCTGGAAACATCAAGAAGATTATGAGTGTGAAGGAGCAGATTCGTCTTCAAGTCATGATGCTTTGAATGGCTCTTCAGGACAGATCGGATGAGGGTTAGGAAGTAGCAGGTTTTCAGAGGATGAGGGTACCAATGATTGTGATGTGTATGAGGCAGCAAAGCTGTCGATGAAGCAGCATGAGGAGGATTCTCATTCTTATGGGGGTCTGCCTCTCCCTCACAGCAGCAGCTGGAGTCTTACCCCAGTCGGCCTTTCAGTCCAATGTACAAGCACCTACCAAAGTCAGAACCACAGGCTGCTTAAACATCATCTGTAGAACTTTTACAGCTTGGAACTGCCTGGAGCCTCCCTTAGATAACCTAGAGGGATGCTTACATTCCTGACACAGCTGGAATGTCAGGAATCTGAGGGACCCCTTTACCATGTCAAGATTATTACCAGGGTTACCTCCTGGACCTCCCCAGTCCCAATCTCCCGTCATGCTGCCTGACCTTCCCCTTCAAGGATTCCCACGAAGGCTATTCTCTTGCATACCCAGGTTTCTTTCTACCTCGTCTTCTGTCTACCTTATGATATGCCCACCTTTGGTGCCTCTATTAAGACCTTCTCAGTTTGGAATTTTCCCTTGATAAATTTGCAATTAAGTTTCCCAACCAACTTGATTCAGTGATCCTAAATGGTACACATGCAATCAGCGTTGAGAAGAGAACCACAACAAGCATCTGGGCCAAGCCACAGGTCACTGATCCCAGGACAGAGATTGCTTATCTGTGACCCACTGCTGGAAGAGTACGGAGGAGGCTGCTGCTATTCACCGACTGAGCAGCCTCTAAACCTGGTACTTCTGGTCCCTATTTAAGCGCAAACTAACGATGACATTAAAGAAACTTCCATGAAGTGGACAGAAGGGCTGTGGCAGACTCTGAAACCAGAAGAGGCTTCCATTCAAAACAGTGGCATCAGATCATGACGAACTGAATTAAGCTATTCTGGGAAATAGCTCCTAGCCATAGCCCCAGTGAAATCATTCTGTTCCACCTGAAGAAACAATATGCCCAGGAATTGACCACAACCCACCCTGCTCCCAGTTAAATCACAAAAATAGCTGCAACTTCCTGGTGGATGTATATGTACATGTATATGTACATATATATATATACATATATATGTATATTATACATATATATACATGTATATGTACACACACACACACACACACACACACACACACACACATATATATATATATATATATATATATATATTCATTCCAGCCCATCTGAGTGCTCTCAACCTTCATCTAGCAGAAAAGCTGTTACCTCAAACGGTGAGATCCAGTCTGTCTGCTTCTCTGCCTCATTTTTCTTACACATGGAAAAAGAAGTATTCCTTAAACTTAGTGAAAGGGCTACTTAGGGCATGAAGGTATTTTGAAATCTCAAATGCTAGAGAACTCCTTAGCTGTAGCCATACTTTGGAAATGTGTGATTAGTGGAATCTTAATTATTTAATTGTTTTGAACCTTTACTTGTGTCCTGGTGACACAAGACTAAAGTCCTTTGGGAAACAACAGCAAAAGGCTTATTTCTTGGCTTTTGTGTTTGGGTTAATTAAAATATTTTCCTGTAAATAATTTATTTGTACTGACTAGATCTCAATGTCATTCCTAATTCAGACTAAGATATTGGACAAGAAAATGTACAAATCTTAAAAAAAACAACATTAATATTTAAAAAAACCTTGCAAATAAAATAAATGTTACACACCAAAATTAACCAGATCAAACTTCTATAAATCTTGTTGAACTTTTATTTAGTATGTATAATTCTTTGAATAAAATTATTTTCTACCACAATAAATTGAATGCATGCAAGAAAAATAATCTCAGTTCACTTCAGAATAATGGTTGCAGACACTATGCTACTTCATCTCTAAATGAAGATCATTTCTTAGTTATACACAATATTATGATTAAGTTATTTTTTAAATGTCCATGTCTAGCATAAGTGTACGTCTAACATATATTCAAATTTTGCCTATATCCCAAATCTTATCTGATAGCCTATTTTTGTAAAAATTAGAATTCAATCATTAACCTTACGTCCTTACTATATTTGGTTGTTCTGGGCCTTAAAATCTAAAACAAGTCTCTCATATTAACGCCTCTTTTTAATCATGGGAATTTTTTAAGAGAAAAAATCACTTATCGAATGTCCCACTTCGTTTAGATTTGTCTGTAAAATTGTTTAATTCATTTCTTATACTTTATGATAATGAAATTAAAGCCTGGTTACATTTCTGTTACATATTCCATTGTCTTACATATTTCATTATTTTGTTGAGAAATTCATTTTCAACCTATTGTTGCTCTTTTTATATCAAAGGTTTGCAATCTGGTGTGATTTCCTTTTTCCCACATACCTGCCTCTCCACACTCCAACACAGAACCTTTAGCAGCCTCTGGAATCCATTTCCGTTGCTTCAACCTGAGCAGGCTGCACTGCCTTGAGAGCTTGGAACATCTATATCAAGTACAATCTTCTTACTTCTTACATTCTTTTCTTTCCCTGTAGTTTCAGGACAATACTTCTTTGTAGCTTTTGTTCTGTTCAGGATTTAATTTTTGTATGGGTTGCTATAAGTAATTGGTTTTAGAAAAAAAAAAATCTCAGGCATTATCCTTTTGCTGGTAGCTCTTCGGAGATTACTTTGACTTCAACAAGAGAAGGAGATCAAGTGGAACCAATGGTTATAACAAGTGTTTTGAAAAGTTTCCCTATAAAAGGGAATGGAGACACAAGGAGTGTGGTGGTTTGAAAAGAATGCCCCCCCAACCATAGGCTCATATATTTGAAAGCTTAGTCATCAGGGAGTAGCACTACTTAAGGAGGATTAGGAGATGTGACCTTGTTGGATTAGGTGTGACCTTGTTGGAGGAAGTGTGTCACTGGAGATGGGCTTTGAGGTTTCAAAAGCCCAAGCCAGACCTAGTGGCTTTCTCTTCTTCTTGCTGTTTGTGGATCCAGATGCAGTACTCTCAGCTACATATTCAGCAACATGTCTACCCATGTGCAGCCATGTTCCCCACCATGATAATAATGGATTAAACCTCTGGGACTGTAAATGGAGGGGACAGCTCCCCATTTTGGCAGCCATAACAGCCTAGCACGTGCTTGCCTGACCTTGCCTTGGTCACTAGGAGGTCAGATGCCTGCCTTGTGGCAAGGAACCAATCAGAAGTTAGCTGGTGGCGCTATGCTTTATGGCTCTGGGTGTGCTTTATGGACAAGTGCACAGCAATGACGTGCAGAGCATAGCAACCACCCTGGGAGGGCCTACGGGTCCTAACAACCAGTTGACCAATCAACACAGGGCAAGCCCTCCAAGCCTGGAGGCACACCAATCCTGAGCCTACCCCTAGACACTCCCCTTATGCTGCCCTATAAGATCTCTATGCTGTGGCTTCTCGGTGTCTTTTCCCAGCCATCTGCCATCTGCCATGGGGTTAGCTCTTTAAACAGCTGCAATAAAAGACTCATTGCTTTTGCATTGAAATGTGCCTCTTGGTGACTTGGGGGTTGAGAATTTGGGTGCAACATAATCAGTCCCCAAGTAAATGCTTTTTTTTTTCATAAATAAGAGATGCCATAGTCATGGTGTCTCTTCACAGCAATAGGATTAAAATAAGGATCATATAAGAACTTCTACTCTCTAGTTTGATTTGTTGCTTGTTTGAGGAAGGTAAGCACTGGGAAAGGCATACAATAATAACCCTGTTTAAGAGCAGAGGAGTTGGGGAATGTTTCAGCAGGACATTCTTTAAGCAATTATATGCAAATAATTGGTATTAATAAAATGGAGGGGTTGGTGTTATCTGATATTTTAATTGGGGATGCATAGACTTCTAAGTATTCTGTAGTGAGCATTAATAAAATTTTTGAACTTGAGTGAGTAGAAGAAAATATGTGTATTTTAGTTAACATTTTCTTTAATAATAAATGCAGTCAGCAAGTCAGAATTGGTAGTTCTCACAATTACAACAATTGTTGAAAATATCTTAGAATGTGACTGATTCTTGTCGGTATACAAAATAGTTATTAGAGTACCTGTCCATCATCGTCTATAACACATTGATAAAGAAATATTTATCCTCTTATTAAAAGTTTAAAAACTATCTTTACACCTTGCTTTATATGTAAATATTTCCTTTGCATTCTCAGATATTTTGTCTTATGCATTAAGAACAGTATTCTTAAGAAGAACCACAGATCCATAGACTCTAGATACAAAAGGCCAGAAATTTGCACTGGATGAAGAGGAAGAAGGAATCTGTAGGCACAGGAGGAGTTTGGCAGATTTGGCCTTTGAAGCTGGAAAGGGTTTTTGTGTGTGTGCCTTCTTCTCTACCCCCACCTTTTTTTGTTCATGGTTTCTCAGTGAAATGTGAGGCAAGATAATTAGGACAAAGTGAGAAAGGGGCAAGGAGATAATGGAAATTTGAACATAAGAAAGAAGGTGTGAATTGGTTTTCTAAGTGAGGAAAAAAGCTAATTTTGTAGGAGAATGCAGCAGGATTGCTGAACAGTATGCGGACTGACTGCCCAGTGTCCTTTCAAATTTGAGCAAGCTGAAGTTGTGTGTCTGTTGCCCTGCCTGTTCTATTCTGCTGAATGAAGAAGCAAGTTAAATGGATCTTTAGGAAAGAGGATGAAGGGAGAATGGAGCAAGAGACTAAGTGGCTTGAAAAGGAGAATGATGCTAGAGATGTTTCCAAAGGTCATCCAGGTGAAGATGGAAGTAAGAACATAAGGAGTGCTTTGTTTAGTGGTGGGGTCAAAGTATATGGTTTCCAGAAGGTGCATAGATACCAAATATTACAATAAACTAGATAGATAGGGGTGATTTAGAGAAAGATCAAGAAAAAATGTTTTATGACAAATCACTTAAATTACAGTTTAAAGGAATGAGCAGGAAATGAGCATTTCAGGGAGATTAATGAGCTTAAATTTTGATAATGTATCATATGCTTCTTAGCAAGGCCAGCATCTTAAAAGAACAAAGTCATGGAACCATGATCTAATGTGACAGAAACCAGCCTTGTCCTCCTCCACCATCACCTCCTCCTCCCTCTACTCTCCAATCTTCTGTTTTCTCCCTTTTATATTTCTGAACTTAACAAACTACATACCTGTTCCTCTGCTTCCTCCTGAAGGATAGTTTTCATACTCTCACAACTGACAGACTAATGCCTGAGTACTGGTTTGTAATACCATCCAAGCTAATTAAGACAGTGACGGGGAATTAACAGTCCTTGTATTTACTGTGTGGTCAGCTGCTAGCCACTTGCTGCATGCCTTTCATACACAGAGAGTATACACAAATAGACTCATTTTGAAGGGAGAAATTAATAAGATTAGTGGAAATATAGGTGGTACTGGCTAAAGCTGGGAAAATTTAAAGGTCTGACTGCAAATGATTTTTTTTCATGTTTTTATTTTGGCCAAGTCTTATTTTTCCATCAAATGAAGGTTATGTTCATAAACAAGCTTCATTATGTTATTGTTGCAGGCTACTATCCTCTCCTTTTATTTTGTAATATCAAATCTAATTTAATTTTTTATAGTTTAGTAAGTCAACTGACACTACACTTTTCTCTCCCCCCTCTTTGCTGTTGTTTCTGAAGTAGCAATCTTAAGATTTTTAGCAAATCTGAAAATGTTTACATAAAATGTTCTTCAAGTGCTCCTCATCTAAAAGTATTTGTGAAGTTATTCACACTCATTCACACTCTTGCACACAGATCTTGGTGTTACAGTTTCTATACATTGTGGTGTAATGTGTTGCTTCACATTTCCAAAATGATCCATTGATTTTGAAATCCATGGAAAAATAATTAAATTATTTCTTTAACTATATATCTATTTTGGTATTTAAGCTAGGGTTGATTTGTGTTGAATGAATTCAACTCATGTATTATGAGGATAATTCAGTTTAACAACACTTCTGGTTCAGCTACACATATTCATTCATCCACCCTGTATCCATCCATCGATTTAGCATCTTATATTTCATCAGAAATATGTACTGAATCCATGCCATCATCTGTGTTTGACATTGTGGCACAGTGCAGGGAAGACTCAATTTTGTCCTCCTCAAGTATACTTCAGAAGGTAGAGAAAATGACTGCCAACGTGGCAGGATCTTCCAGTAATAGTGGGGAATGCTTGCAAGTAAATTGGCTTGGATTATAAACATCCTTCACAGCCTAAATTAAAATTTCATGAGTTGGTAAAATGTTATACAAGAAACCAGTGCTGTAGAGTAGCCATGGGAAGTTATTGAAAATGCCAGTGACTTCATACAAAATGATGGATCACACTGGTATGTATTTTTATTCATTAGTTCTGGGGTAGGGTGAGGTAGGTCCGTTTATGGTCTACCCAGGACCTCTGTGTCAAAGAATCAGCATTTGTCTGATGAGTGTAGCCCTGTGGGGGAAACCCTGGGCTGTCAACTGACATGCTAGGGTAGGTTGTCCCTTGCCAGGATTCAATTTTGGTAAACAGGGAGAATTTAGTCACCTTCTCTCTTGAGGGTCCAGTGTTGATAAGGTGTCTATAGGCACCTGGAAACAGTTTCTGTTTGTTATGTCTTCAGTGCTCTAAATGCCCTTCCTAAGTGGACTTTACTCATAGCACCTTGTTTTCTCAATTAGTGCATGTATTTGTGTTATCAGGCCAGACCCTCTAATTTTTGAATTGAATGTTGTGTTAGTCTGTTTTCTGTGTTAATAATACAGTTGGGTATGTTTTGAAGAAGAGAGGTTTTGGTTTTATGGCTCTGTTTTGTAGTTGACTGCCAACAACTGGTGATGAACTGTTGCTGGCAGAGACCTCAGGGAAGCACAGGTAGCACATAGACAGAGGGAGCATGGGAAAATCATCAACATCAGTTTCATAGGAGATCTACCTTGCGATAATTCATTAACTCATATTCACGTGAGTGATTAGCCCATTCTTGGAGGTAAAGCCGAGATTACCTCTTAGAGGTCCCACCTCTTTTTTTTTTTTAAATTTATTAGTTCTAGTTAGGGAACAAGCTTGTTTCACTTGTAAATCCCTTCTCCCTCTCCCTCCCCTCACCCCCATCCCTCCTCCCCCACCCCAGCCTACCCCCCACCCCATCCACCCACCACTCCCCAGGCAGGGTAGGGCCCTCAACGGGGCTCTGCAAAGTCCACCAAATCTTCCTGTGCTGGTCCTGGGCCCTTCCCCATGTGTCCAGGGCCAGAGTGTATCCCTTCACGTGGGATGGGCTCTCAAAGTCCCTTCTTGCACCAGGGAAAAATACTAATCCACCACCAGAGGCTCCCTGGAGTGCAGAGGCCTTCTTATTGACATCCATGTTCAGGGGTCTGGATCAGTCTTGTACTGGCCTCCCAGACAGCATATGGGGTCTATGTGCTCTCCCTTGTTCAGGCCAATTATTCATGTGGGTTTCTCCAATCTGGTACAGACCCCTTCGCTCTTCATTCCTCCCTCTCTTCAACTGAATTCCCGATTTCAGCTCAGTGTATATCTGTGGATGTCTGTCTCTGCTTCCATCAGCCATTGGAAGAGGGCTCTTGTTGTGATCAGTCGGTGGAAAGCGAGGTCCCACCTATATTAATAATGGGTATTAAGTGGACTAAAGTTCAACATGATTTTCAAAGTGAATGAACACTATCTAAATCATAACAGATGCTATTGTGTACCTGTGTAAATAAATTGAGTCACCCATCACATTATGCCATGATGCCATGTATTAAAATATATTTTTCACATCCTCATTGTTCTCATACTTACAAACTTCATACATCTCTTAAGCTGTCATCACAGGATAAAATTAAGAGCTTCTAGGCCACTAAAGCAAACTTAATAAATGTGTTGCCTGTTCTGAATGGATCATTATTTATGGGGTTCTGTAATACTTTGTTATACTAGACACCAGGGTACAAAAACAGATATTCCTGGCAAAATTAGCACTCAGGAATAGCAACAAACAAGCTTGCAAAATTTAAAATAACATTTGTATTTTTGAAATTTGCCAAGCTATTTCTAGGAAAAAAGGTTATAGGTTTTACAGGTTTAGTAACACTCAGTACTAGAACAGCAAATTAGAATTTATCAGAGAATTACTCACTACCTAGATTCTTCAAAATGGTCTTGAATTCCTGGAGGAGGAAAATCAAGGCTAAGTAACTTTTAGATAGTTGGGTTACTCTGGAGTTCTTTGCATAAGACAAAGATAATGGGTTTAGAAAGTAAAAACAAAAAATATAAGAGCCCAAAATAGCATTCCTTTAAAACAGATCCAAGTGTAGTTTTGAACTTTGAGAAATGAAGCCCGAATTCTAAAGAGGATGAACAAAGGAGAGACAAAGACACTGAAGACAGCTAATAACGCTAGGGGAAGTTACTGTATAGTCCTCAGATCATAATTAAAAATGAATCTATAACTGAACATCAAGTCCTAAGACTTGAACATCAGATTAAGTAACCATAGTATTGCAGTATTTCCTACAACATTTTTACATTTTTTCCTACTTTACAGAATCTTAAAAGGTATTTCATGGTAATTATTACTGTTACATCTCAGAATTTCAAAATCAGTTATCTACAGATGGATGATGTGAGGACTTGCTTCCTCACACTACAGTGGTCTTTCTGAATGAAGGATGGCAAATGAACAAGTGGCAGCCATCATAAGTCTCGTTAAAGAGCCTCTGATTACCACCATCAATCAGGCTATCACCAAGGGAGCAAGTTCGTTCATCACCTCAAAGTTAGAGGCAAGAAATACCAAGCATTGTAGTTTCATTATAAAAATTATTTAAATGATAATAAAAATAATCTATATTAATTAATTATAAATAATTATTTAGATTAATTATGTTGTGGAAAATTTTAAGACATTTAATTAAAAATAAAATGTAGACATTGGAAGACTTCACAAATAGATGGCTAGCTTGTTGAAATATTAAAGGTGAACTTCTTTGCAATCACCAGCAGGTCAAAGCACAGAATTTTGCTAGCTTGCTGAAGTCCCTTCTTGTATGCAGTGTCTCCAAAGTTATTATCCCTGCTCCCAATAATTGTGCTTTATTAATACTCGTATCACCCCATTGTGAATGCTTAGAAATTTAGATTTGTCTTACTTAAAAATATTTGAAATTCTTTGAAATAAAAACTATAATTTACCATCTTTTCCTCCATTTCATGGTATCAGTGAAAGAACATATTTTGCTTTTACAGACAAAATTTATCATTATTTCATAATGATTTTGTCATTCACAACACTGATCATATATTTCCCATTGACCCATCTGTATTATTTCTGTTTCTCAATTCTCAAAGATGCAGTGGACAGTGAAATTTGAGTAATCGTTTATAATACGCCCCCCCCCACAGATACACAGTCTTAGAATAACAATACTATCATCAGCATATTACTAATGATAACAATTAGACTATTTCCTGCAGGTGCTCTTCCCATTTCACCCCTCTGTAGTTACATGACATTGAAATTACCTGAACTTCATACCACCATGTTCTATATTCTCTCTTCTGGCAGCCATATGTATCTTGTCTTTACTTGATTGAGCTTGTTCATGAGCATGCTACATCATTTGACAAATTAGTGTTCTTTCAAGGTCTGTGCTGTTATGTTTCATGTTGAGATCTGACTTTGCAGAATCTACACTACATTCTGAAGTAGATTTTAACTCACCATATACTTTTAATAATAATACACAGAAGGAAATAGATATAGAGGAGATTATACCTGTTAGTCATCATTATTTTGCAAATTGAGAAAGTGGATTTCACTTGATTTATGTGTGCATAACAGAGCTAGATAGTACTCTCAGCCATCCCACAGTGCTGGGACA